>NC_141000.1:14833270-16033270 GCF_052327205.1 Somniosus microcephalus | reverse complement strand
CTCTCTAGTTGCAAAGAGGCAGAGGTAGGCTTGTCATTTTCCGACTATTTCCCTTGAGATGTTACTGCTGTTACTCTCTTTACTTTTTCCACCATTACTTTTCCCTGATGTGATAATGTATTAATGGGCCAGAACTTCGGGTCCCCACGGGTGAGTACGTGCTGGGTACTCACGCGTAGGGCCAACGAAAGTGCCAGTTTCGTGCATGCACTGCGCATGCGCGGGAAACCGGAACTTCCGTTCCCTTAAAGGAAGGGGTTCACAGGTCGAACGCGAGAGGCAGCGCATACACCTGGAACTTCCGTTTTTTTTCCAGGTTTTTCCGGGAGGGTAAGTCTCCAGCAGCTACGCTTTTAAAAAGCAGTCGCAAGGCCTGCTTTTAACAAGGTAAGTGGTGAATTAAGTAAAATTAAAACATTTTTTGCACAGGTTTATTATTTTTAAATACTTTAAAGAAAGGTAAGTTTATTTTTAGCTCTGTTAGAAACTAATTAATTTTTTCAAAAATTTAAATTATTGTTTAAAATAGTTACTTTATGTAATTTATAGTTATTTTTAAAATGTGATGTTTTTTTAGAAATTTATTTGAAGTTTTAGTTATGTTTTGGGGCTTATAGGCCAAGAAATTCAGTATAGCCACATTTGGGGCGCTACAGGCGGGCGTTCGCTAAATTTAGCGCCCGGCGCAACTTAGCGCCACCTTCGCCGATATTCAGTTGCATCGCCCCAAGAGGTTGCTGCTGCGCTAAAGCAGGCGATGCATGACAATCATAAGGTGCTAAGCCGGCAAGCTGGGGCACTACCACCGAGGGCAGGCGCAGCGCAGGTGCGGCGAGTTGCTGATTGAAGGCAGACACGCTGGCGCCGGTCAGCTCTTAAAGGGGGAGGATGGATTTGTTTGGCTGCAACGCCCTGCATACTGCAGCCCTGAATCAAGGCCTGAACATAGCTGCTTCAACAGTTCAACGCCCACGACTATGGAGAAGGCTAGGAAGCGAGCGCAGCGCTTCAGCGAGGGTGCCCTGAAGGTACTGGTTGGCGCAGTGGCGCGCAGGCGACCTGTCCTCTTCCCTGATAGTGGCAGAAGGCCGCTGCCCAGCGAGTACAGAAAAGCCTGGAGGGAGGTGGCAAACAGGGTGACCTCCAGCAGTTTGGTCCCCAGGACACCCACGCAATGCAGAAAAAAGTTTAACGACCTCACTCGGGTTGTCAGGGTGAGTACCCTTTCCAGTATCCTCCTCATCCCTGCATGTGCACCTCACTTTATGGCCAAAGGGACCTGAAAGCCCCAATGCCCAGCCCTCATCCAAGAGCTATTGGACTGTCATGAAAATCACTTGCACATTCAGGACTTTACACACTGTCAGGGATGTTCCATCATGGGAGGCAGTGCAGGCAAGATGAGGGCTTGACACTGTCAGGGCTATTCCACCATGGGAGGCAGTGCAGGCAAGATCAGGGCTTGACACTGTCAGGGCTATTCCACCATGGGAGGCAGTGCAGGCAAGATCAGGGCTTGACACTGTCAGGGCTATTCCACCATGGGAGGCAGTGCAGGCAAGATCAGGACTTGACACTGTCAGGGCTATTCCACCATGGGAGGCAGTGCAGGCAAGATCAGGACTTGACACTGTCAGGGCTATTCCACATGGGAGGCAGTGCAGGCAAGATCAGGGCTTGACACTGTCAGGGCTATTCCACCATGGGAGGCAGTGCAGGCAAGATCAGGGCTTGACACTGTCAGGGCTATTCCACCATGGGAGGCAGTGCAGGCAAGATCAGGGCTTGACACTGTCAGGGCTATTCCACCATGGGAGGCAGTGCAGGCAAGATGAGGGCTTGACACTGTCAGGGCTATTCCTCCATGGGAGGCAGTGCAGGCAAGATCAGGGCTTGACACTGTACTTAGAGGCCGTCCTTTCTCTTGCAGGGTAAGCTGGCCCACAACCGCAGGCAGCAGCGACAGACCGGGGGAGGCCGTCCTGACCTCAAAGAGCTCTCCGACCTGGACCAGCGTGTGGAGCGCATTATGGCAGGCCGGCTGATTGGCCCCGTCGCCAGTGGAGATGCCGACCCTGTTCTGGGCCCCAATGGTAAGGGCATCACCTTTTTGACCTCTCTCTTTCCACTTGCGCCTCAGAACAGCATCCTTTGTCACTATCGAACCAATGCAGTGCATAGCAGCACTCATGCCTCCCTCGCTGCCGCCCTGTCCTCACTCTAAAGCAACTCTTGTGCTTCCCTGCTTTCAGATGCTGAATCGCCAGGTGAGGAGGCGGGCCCTCAAGCTGGCACTGTGTCTGATTCTGAAATCGAGGAGGAGGAAGAGGAAGTCGGCCCATCAGTGACACCCTCAGCCGAGGCAGCCCATGGTCATGATGGGGACACGTCTTCCCTGGAGGGGAGCAGGGGGGAAGGGTCTGAGGCGAGTGAAGCTCCGGGGCCCAGCGGGCTGCAGCAACGCGGGAGGGGTGGTAATGCTCGGCGGCATTCTCCCCAGAGGGAGAGTCTGGCCTCGAGTCCTGCTACGGTGAGCGCAGAGGAGGTGCGGCTCCTTGCTGAAATGGGCGCCCAGGCTGAGCGCAGGCACACTGAGCTCATGGCTGCAGTGGCAAGGATGCCTGACTCCATAGAGTCACTGGCAAGGAGTGTACAGGAATTCGGGGCAGCACAGGCCAGGAGTCTGCAGGACTTCACAGCAGCACAGGCTAGGAGTCAGCAGGACTTCGCTGCGTCACAGGCGGCTTCCAGCCAAGTGCTCAGTCGTGCCGTGCATTCACTGGCTGGTGTGATGCAGACATAGACCAGGGCCACACGGGCACTAACTGCTGCCACCCTCGCTGGATCGGCCAGGCATCGACGGGGCCCTCGCCGCGCCGCAGCAGCCCAGCCATCTGCGCTTCAGCAGATTGCTGCGCATGCTGCAGTGCTGGCCCGTGCAAGTGCCAGTGTATCAGCCGACCAGGGAGTGCCTGTGCTCTGTCAGGTTGGCAGCATTCCTGCAGCCAACACTGTCACTCCTCCACTGCAGCTGCCACCACCCGTAGGACAGACTGCTGCCGCCCAAGCAGAGTTGGAGCAATCAGCAGCCGGCCCCTCCAGGCCCAGAGCTGGTCCAGGCCGTCTCACCATCTGACCCTCAGCAGCCTTCCCCCAGCCTTGCTGCAGCCACTGGGGTCCCATTGAGGAGGAGCTGCAGGGCGGGAAGGGGCCACTCGCGGAAGCGAGGTGGATCACCCTCGCAGGGGAAAAAGTAGAAGGTGTGGCCAAATGTTTTTTTATATATGAGGCCGAGAAGGTTTTTTTATATATGAAGGCCCAGAATGTTGTGTTTTTTGATATATGAAGGCTGAGACTGTTGTGTCTTTTCATATATGAAGGCCAAGACTGTTGTGTCTTTTGATATATGAAGGCCGAGACTATTGTGTCTTTTGATATATGAAGGCCAAGACTATTGTGTCTTTTGATATATGAAGGCCGAGACTGTTGTGTCTTTTGATATATGAAGGCCGAGACTGTTGTGTCTTTTGATATATGAAGGCCGAGACTGTTGTGTCTTTTGATATATGAAGGCCGAGACTGTTGTGTCTTTTGATATATGAAGGCCGAGACTGTTGTGTCTTTTGATATATGAAGGCCGAGACTGTTGTGTCTTTTGATATATGAAGGCCGAGACTGTTGTGTCTTTTGATATATGAAGGCCGAGACTGTTGTGTCTTTTGATATATGAAGGCCGAGACTGTTGTGTCTTTTGATATATGAAGGCCGAGACTGTTGTGTCTTTTGATATATGAAGGCCGAGACTGTTGTGTCTTTTGATATATGAAGGCCGAGACTGCTGTGTTTTTTAATATATGAAGGCCGAGACTGTTGTGTCTTTTGATATATGAAGGCCGAGACTGTTGTGTTTGTTTTTTATAAAGGCCGAGGATCGTGGTCATTTTTGTTTAACTGCTTTTTTCATTTTCTGAAGGTTGTGAGAGCCAGTTATGTCTCTGACTGTTTTTTGGGGGGTTTCTCTGAATTAGTTTGTCATGCGGGAAGGGCACAGAGTTTGCACAGGAAAAAAATTTCTTTAATCACATTGTCCATGTTTGCTTTTTGAACTATTTGTTGCCTTGACTGGCTGAGGGCTTGCGGAGTGGCTCCATTCATCTTCATTCATTGGCACAAGCCATTCCCTGAGAGGGGGCCTAGAACCGAGTTGTAATAAGCTGCCGACAGACGGCCCTTGCACTTTGTGCCTCCCTCCCGCTTGGTGCTCCTCCTCCTCCTCCTCCTCTGGTGGTCCTCCAACGTCTGCTGGCAGTGGCTGAGTCCTGAGGATAGCCAGGTTGTGCAGCATGCAGCACACTACAACGAAATGGGAGACTCGCTCAGGCGAGTACTGAAGGGCTCCCCCGGAATGGTCCAGACAGCGGAACCGTTGCTTGAGCACGCCGATTGTGTGCTCAATGATGTTCCTGGTTTCTTGATGGCTGTCATTGTGTCGCTCTTCAGCAGGGGTGCTGGGCGCACGGAGCGGGGTCATCAGCCAGGTGCACAAAGGATAGCCTTTGTCCCCGAGAAGCCATCCTCGTGGGTGAGTCTGGGCTTTGAAAATGTCTGCCACAGAAGTCTGGTGCAGGATGAAGGCATCGTGGCTGCTGCCTGGAAAGCGGGCATTGACAGCTAGTATGAGCTGCCTGTGGTCACACACCAACTGCACGTTGAGCGAATGGTAGCCCTTCCGGTTGCGGTAATCCTCGGCATTCTGTAGAGGTGCCCGCAAAGCCACATGCGTGCAGTCAATGGCGCCCTGGACCATGGGGAAGCCCGCTATTGTTGCAAATCCCATTGCGTGCTCTTGCTGTTTGTCCAGGATCATGGGGAAGGAGATGTACTGACGTCTCCTTCTGAAAAGGGCATTGGTCACCTGGCGGATGCAACAATGTACCGCGAACTGGGAGATGTTGGCAATGTCCCCAGTAGCGGATTGGAAGGAGCCAGTGGCATAGAAGTAGAGAGCCACCGTCACCTTCACTGCCACCGACAGAGATGTCCTGCTCCTCAGCTATGGCTGCAGATCTCTGTGAAGCAGGTGGCAGATCTCAGTGACCACCTCCCTTCTGAATCGCAGCCTCCGAACACACTGCTCCTCAGACATGTTCAGATATGAGAACTGCTGGCAGTATACCCTGGGTGGGTAAGGCCTCCTGCGCCGACGCCTGTTGGCCCTTCTCCGTCTGGCCATGACTGGCACTCTCTTATGGCGTGTCTGAGCCCTTTGAATGCAATGCAGTAAGCCAACGTTTCCACCCATGGCAGCCCCCATTATATGTGGCGACTCAAGGCTATGACACTGAAAGTTAAATCCAAGTGCAAAGCTCTGGCCTGAAGCCAGAAGTACCTGTGCGAGCGCTGAGTCAAACCAGAAAGCTCTCTCCCTTTGTCTCTCTCCAAATATCCGTCTCTCACACAGAAGGAGTGGAACAAAATGGCTGCCACTTATAATGCAGGAGGAGTCCCCTTTAATTAGCGCCCCCCGTGCCCCGCAACGACTAGGAACCGTTCCCCTCTACCAGTCGCTGGGGGCGCCAGGCGCACAGAAGGGTGGCGCCACTGAAGTTCCGGTTCAGGGCGCACCAAAGGCGTTGCACCATGAAATGACGTCAGGATCTGCGCGCGCAGCTGAGCGGGCGCTGTGGTTTTGCGCCGCTGCTAAATCTTGACTGAAGTTCGCGAGAAGCGCAGATCGTGCTGCGCCCCGGCGCTAGCCGCTTAGCGCCCCACTTCTCCTCCTCCTAAGGCGCTAGCGGCTGGCGCTAACAACTGAAGCATTTATAGGTTTGACAGGTCTTCCTGTCAAATTTATGAATGAAGCATTCCCTGCTACCATTGGCTCTCCATGGCCCACGTGATCCCAGGGGACGCTTCGAACTAACTGCGCCCCTGGGATACGCAAGCACTGCGCGCCGGCAGTTGGAGCAGGAACAGGATCGGAATCCCACGCAGGCCCACAGCACAACGGCCGGCGCGGTAGGTAAGTGCAGGTCGGAGGCTTGCACCCGCGGGAAGCCTCCAACCCGAATTTCTGGGCCATTATGTTTCTCCCGTACTATCAGGCATGCCTTCAGACTCCTCTCTTCATTACTTACCTCAGAAGTAAAATTTTAAGCTTTCTTACAAAAGAATCCGGCTGCTTCTGGCTTCTACTCAAATGCATAAGAGCTGAAGTTAAAGCACTTAGTTGGCATGGTAACCATGGTGAACAGAGGTTTTACTGCCAGGCTGAAGAAATAAAACCTTACATTACCCCTTTATTTTATTTTATTTTATCAGGAGCTACCTTAGGCCAAAATGTCTGTTATTAAGCCATCTTTAAAATCCCCTTCCCGTCTAACTACATGCAAATAACTGATGGTAAGGCAAGAAAATAGTTGCAATAAAATAGAACACACTCTAATATAGATCAAAACTTGTATAAGGAGTATAATTCATTACCTGTTGTAATGTCTCTCTTTTCCGCAACACCTTGAGTAACAACCAGTTTTACGGTAAATATTTATATATAAACAGTACTGTGAGGAAGTCTTTCTTCCCATGATGGTTCCACACATTGGAATTGTGGATTAAGTCTAAGACACATAGGGGGAAAAATTCAGTATCACCCCATTTGGTGCACCATTATCAGCCGTGCGCAAAGTTTAGCACCTGGCACTAATTATCGCCTCCGACAGCAAACTTGGCTTTTAGCGCCCCTGGAGGTGATTGGAGCGCTAAATCAGGTGCTTCACACCTGTCTTAAGGCGCAAAGGCCGAGGAGCGAGGCGCTACCTCAGAGTGCTGGCGAAGCAAGGAAGGGCAAATCAAAATAAACCTGCAAAGTGCTGCTCATTACTCAAAACTCCTTCACACAGCGTTGAATCTCTCCAGAAGTCTCTCTCTCTCTCTCAGAATGCGTGGTGCAAAAATGTCACCGACAAAAAAAGGCAGGAAGTGGTCGCCTTTAAATAGCGCTCCCCCAGTCCCTTTCTGACAGCAGAACGCTCCCCTCAACCTGTCGTTGCTAGCGGCAGGCGGTAAGGCAGGGGGCACCACTCAATATCCGGTCCGGGGTGCTAACGGGGCATTGCGCACTCGACTGATGTCACAATCTGCCGGCGCAGGAGATCATGGCGGTAGTGTTTAGCACCACCGCATAATTTTGTGAGCGGCGCAAACATCGCCTCGCCCGGGCGCTAGTTGCTTTGTGCCCCATTAGTGCCCTCTTAAGGCGCTAATGGGAGGCGCAAACAACTGAATTTTTCCCCCATAGAATCATAGAAAGTTACAGCACGGAAGGAGGCCATTTCGGCCCATCGTGTCCGCGCCGGCCAACAAAGACCTATCCAGCCTAATCCCACTTCCCAGCTCTTGGTCCGTAGCCCTGCAGGTTACAGCATCCCAAGTGCACATCCAAGTACTTTTTAAATGTGGTTAGGGTTCCTGCCTCTACCACCCTTTCAGGCAGTGAGTTCCAGACCCCCACAACCCTCTGTGTAAAGTCTGTGGTTTGTGCAGTAAATAAGTACACAGACTTTTGAAGTACAAACAAACAGGTCTTTACTATTCAGAGGTCAGGGCAAATCTGCCCTAGTTATCCTGTAACATCACTTATATACTGGTGTGGTCACTGTCGGTATTACCGTATACAGAAGCCAATCAAATAGTGCCACACCTAAAGTAGTTCTCTTAAAGGTGAACGGTTACACTCAATCGTTCCCTTAAAGGTAGACGGGTACATACACTACAATCCTCCCTTTTTAGCTTATTACTTACAGGGTCCCCGTTAAACATACATATCTTCAACTTCACATAACAATTTACAGATATACTCTCGGTGGAGAACAAACAATTTACAGAGGTAATTCTGGTGGAGTCAACGTCATATAAAACAGTTTACAGATATACTTTCGGTGGGAACGGTTCACAGGTTCAGTCTCTGCGGAAACAGTTCATAGATTCAGTCTCTGATCTTGACTCATTCCGAACAGCATCTCTTTGGTGTAGCCGGTTCACATGGCTAGCGTGACTCCTCCATAGCCTTTTTCTTAACGTAACAGCTTGACCTTCCGTCCTGTTGAACCAGCAGTGCGGACTTTTACAACCAACTGGCTGTCTTGATAATTTTCGGGTTTTCAACTAATTTAGCTCCTTTCATGGTGTCCCGCCTGAGATGATAGTATTTTAGACAGTTATTATCTCCTGCTTCTTCTTTTTCTTTTCTGCCTTTTTGAAACTCTCGGAGCTCCTTTCTCTGCGGCCATCTGTAGCGCCACCAACTCTCTATGTTCATTAGACCTTAAGTGCTTCATGCGGATTTCTGTACTTTGGGAGTTTTCATCACAAACTGGGCAGACCAGATCCTCGTAATATTCAGTGTCACTCAATAGGTCAGGATAGTATTCGGGGTCGTCCTGAGTTAGGCCAGTGAGGGGCCCTTCTACTTCCTTCTTATCCAACTGGACGTTAGCCAACGGTGGTTCCTTCTCTGACCATCTTTCTTGAAAAGACTTCTTCAAGCATTCATATTCATCCCGCTCTTCCTGGGATGTCTGCCATTCCTTCACGCCTGGCCTCATTTGTGAGTTCAATACCTTCCCTTCCATCGGGGATTCCGTTATCAGGCTATTTAATCCTTCTACTGAAGTAGCTGTTTCCGCATTCTTCTGTTCCCCTTGACGTAATTCAGCATACTTTTGACATCCATGTGCAAGCTGTGTTGCCCCCTCAGCTCTCTCCGTGACTTTTGGAAGCTCCGAATTCTTTCCCTTTGAAACCTGAAACTCGTGTTCCCATTTTGGAGTCTTGTCCCTCAGCGTGTATAAGAGTTGGCTGGCCGTTAACTCTTCTACGGGGACACTGTGGATTAGCGCCTTCTCCATTTCATCCACCTTTCCCTCCAATGTTTTCACCTTCCTTTCCTCCGATCCTTTGGTTTTAAGCGCTCGAAGAAATTGTGCCTTGGTGTTCTCTAACTCCTGATCAGGGGCCATTCCTACAGTCTCTGTGTTCCTTCCATTGGCCTTTCCTTCCACTGCTCGGATTCCTAGTTGAATATGTTCTTCAAGTTGTTGGACCTCTGCCATTGCCGCCTCATATTTGTCTTGGGTTTCCTTCAATAATTTAACGAGTTCTTGGACATCTTGAATTTCACGTTCTGCTATGTCTTCCACCTCTAATTTTCCATCTACGGATGGAATCTCTACCGATGAGTCTGTCTTGGCCTGGAGCTCATCAAACATTTCCTGCAGCCTTTGTAATTCTCGCTCATGTTCAAACTTTAGTTGTTCATATGCTTTCACTAAAACTAGCTTTTCGGAGGTTGCCGAGTTAACCCCTTCCAGGATTGTAGTCTGGGCCCGTTCATACTGTTCCTTCAACTTGTTACACTCTGCTTGCAACGAGTCGTAGAGATGAACTGGGATAAAATCCTGGCTTCCTGAAGATTCCTCTTCCTTTAGGTCGTTCTGTAAATAGTCTAGTTCCTGAACAGTTTCAGGGAGATGTGATCGGTACTTGGCCACGATGGCTCTATGGTCGCTCTTTTCTCGAGCTAGCTGTCTCTGTTGTCTTTCCAGGTTCTCCCATTCAGTGTCCCAGAACTTTTCCATATTTTCCATCTCTTGTACGAGACGGTCACTCCACTGTTCTAATTGTTGTCGTACTTTGACATAAGTTTGAGTCCGAGCTCGGTGTTCTTCCGTCGTGGATGAATCCTTAGCTTGAACAGGCTCAGAATTCTCTGTCAACCTGGAGTTCTGCTCTGTAACTTTATTCTTCTTGGTGACATAAGTCTTTCTGCATGTCTTTGTTTCCTTCCCCATCGTCGGCAAGTCCCCTTTAGCCTTGTCATGCATATTTGAATTGGTCTTATCGTCATCCATCTCAGAATCTGAGCTGATAGCTTGCACCGAATCCTCCTTCATTATGGCTTTTAGGTAGTGCCATTCCATGTCTATTTTCTTAATCCACTCCCATCCTAGAAGTGGTGGTCCTCCCTCAGGTAATACGTACAAATTCATTCTTGGGTGTTCTTTCCCTCTATCTCTCACCTTGACTCTTATTTTCCCCATGGGGTATACATCATGCCCCGTGTATGTCTGTAATACGAACTTGGTATTTCTCAAAGGTATGTGAGAGAATAGCCGGTGGTAGTCCCTTCGGTTGATGACTGATAGAGCTGATCCAGTGTCCAGCTCCATTCGTACTTGGACTCCAGCTATTTTTAGTACGACCCAAATCGTTTGTAGATCAGTTTCTTTCCCCACATTGTGGATCTTCAGACTACCCAGCTCCTGGTTGTTTGGGTCTGAGTCTGAATTCTGTTCGTCTGAACTCTTTTCAGCCACCTTGTGTACCTTGTTGTACTTTTCTTGTGGTGGCTTCCGTTGATTGTTGGTCTTTTTCCCGGACCTGCATACCTTCGCGATGTGACCCAGTTTGCCACATTTCCGACACTCTTGGTTCTTAAACCAGCAGTGATTCTGGTCGTGCGTGGTCTTCCCACAACGGTAGCATTTTGTTGTGCTCGAAGTAATTTGGTCCACCCCGAGTGCCGCCACCTTTAGCTGCATTTCGGCCGTTCCTTTCGCTGCGGCTTCGTGTGATGCAGCTATGAGGACAGCCCTGTCCAGTGTGAGGTCGTTTTCTTCCAGTAGTCGCTTCTGCGTTCCTTCTTTGGACAATCCGCATACGAACTTGTCCCGCAGTGCCTCTGTCAGATTCCCTCCGAACTGGCAGTATTTCGCTAGCCTACGCAGTTCGACCAAGTA
Source organism: Somniosus microcephalus (assembly GCF_052327205.1). NCBI lineage: Eukaryota > Metazoa > Chordata > Chondrichthyes > Squaliformes > Somniosidae > Somniosus > Somniosus microcephalus. Next base: position 16,022,474 of record NC_141000.1, on the reverse strand, counting down.
TTCCGCATTGCTTTCGTCTTTCCTCTGCGTTCTTGCGTAGAATTTGAATCGCTCGGCCAGCATCAACGGTGTGGGGTTCAAGTGGTCCTTCAGCACAGCCACAATTTCTTCGAAGGTCTGATCCGTTGGTTTAGCTGGTGCTATTAGATGCTTCAAGAGCCCATATGTTTTTGCCCCCATCGAGTTTAGCAATGTTATCGCCTTGTCGTCTTCCTCTATTTTGTTGGCTTCGCAATAGATCTCTATGCGTTCCACGTACGTGGCCCAGTCTTCTATTTCAGAATTAAAATCGTTAATACTCCCTCGCTTAGGCATCTTTCTTTCTTTGAAGCAGCACAGTATTTCTTTAAGTATTATTTATTATCTTCTTTTTTCTAAAATGGCGGTTTTCCTGCGAAAATGGCGGTTTCCCGCTCTTCCCTTCTCTCTCTCTCTCTGCCCACTTCAATGGCAGTTAAGATGGCGGTTCTTTTCCCGCGAAAATGGCGGTTTCCCGCTCTTCCTTTCTCTCCCCACCCACTTCAATGGCGGTTTCCCGCCTCTGTCGTCTTCTCCGCCTAATGGCGGCTTTCCGCGTTTCTCCCTGGTGTAAGGGGTACGCTTTCCCCACAGCGGACAGGTTCAGCCGCTGGGCTGGCTCTCGCACAGCTCCCCTTACTCGGCTCTGTCTTTTCCTCCCGCCCGCACGGCTCTACCGGCGCTGGGTACACCCCGTTAACGGAGGACAGTTCAGCCGCTGGACTGGCTCTCGCGCAGTCTCTCTCTCCCCGTGCTCGGCTCTGTCTCTCCCTCTCCCGCAGGTTCGGTTCTACCGGCTCTGGGTACTCCGTAGGTGGAGAACAGTTCAGCCGCTGGACTGGCTCCTCGCAGTCTCTCACTCCGCACCCGGCTCTCACCCACACGGTTCCCGTTCGCCTCCCCAGCCCTCTCGCAGACCGGTGTTTCCCTCCCCGGCTGCGGCTGGGTTTCTCCTCCCGCGCCTACTCGCAGGCTCAGCGCTTCGTGGCTGCGGTCGCTGCCCGGATTTTTCCCGCCGATCGCGGTCCGGCTGTCACCCGACGCCGTTGGACCCGACTTTTGGCCGGTACAGCTCCCCCTCGACCGAGGTCGAGTGCTCTGCCCTTCTCCTCCGGATACTTCTACCCCTTCCCCTACTCACAGTCTCTTCGGCCGCCTTGTTTCTTGCTGGTCGGCTCACTCCACACCGTGGTAGCAGGGTAATCAGTGCCTGTTGCTGATGAAGCTTTTGTTGCTAGTCTTCCAGCTTCTGTAAAGTACCACACTTTCTGTTGTTGTAGCCTCGTGTTTTCTTTTGGTAGCACGACGAGGGCGGTTGCCTCTCTTCGACGCTCTTTGTTACTTTGCTATTCTTGCCGCAGGGTACGATCGGACTCGTCGCCACTGTAAAGTCTGTGGTTTGTGCAGTAAATAAGTACACAGACTTTTGAAGTACAAACAAGCAGGTCTTTACTATTCAGAGGTCAGGGCGAATCTGCCCTAGTTATCCTATAACATCACTTATATACTGGTGTGGTCACTGTCGGTATTACCGTATACAGAAGCCAATCAAATAGTGCCACACCTAAAGTAGTTCTCTTAAAGGTGAACGGTTACACTCAATCGTTCCCTTAAAGGTAGACGGGTACATACACTACACTCTGGGTGAAGGAATTTCCCCTCTAAACCTTCCACCAATTACTTTAAATCTGTGGCCCCTGGTTTTTGACCCCTCTGTTAAGGGAAATAGGTCCTTTCTATCCACTTTACCTAGGCCCCTCATAATTTGATACACCTCAGTAAGGTCTCCCCTCAGCCTCCTCTGTTCCAAGGAAAACAAACCCAGCCTATCCAGTCTTTCCTCGTAGCTAAGATTCTCTACTCCCGGCAACATCCTTGTAAATCTCCTCTGGCCAAGTCTGCCCATATATGTCTATCTCAGATGTTTTGAGGTGCAACAAATGCTCTTTAGCTGTTTGCCTTTATTCAGTTAGGTACTTGAATCTACCCGCTTCTAGCTTCACCTCCAATAATAGAACAGCAAAAAGCCAAGCACTCAGCTGGCATGGTAACCAAGTTCAGACACAGTTCTTTAGCCACGGTGAGGAATCAATTCAATTCAATTCAATTCAAATCGCTTTATTGGCATGACAAGTTACATCTTATGTTGCCAAAGCATCGAAAAACATTCATGTTTGTTCACAAAAATACAGATCTATCCATACAGTGTATAAACAGATATATCCCTGAGTGTATAAATATACTTTCATATAATTTATATATACTCTTTTCTTATATTTAGTGGTTGTCCCTCTGTTTATGGCAAGCTGTAACATAGTGTGCAGCTAGTGTTACACAATTTCTCTCTTCCCCTAGTAGGTATGGGAGTTTTTGGTCGTCATTCAGATTTCTGAATTCCGGGCATATTTTTGTGAATTTTGGGTAGAAATTCTCCCTTATGCCCTGATATTTTCTACAAGCTGTGAGGAAGTGCATCTCTGTCTCCACCACTCCCTGACTGCAGTGAGAGCATATCCTGTCCTCTCTTGGTAGCCGGGTCTGCCTGTCAAAAACTTTTGACTTAAAACTTCTCATAACTTCTCATATTCACTGCATGGGTGGTATCCTGGCAGAGCGGACCGCTGGCCCACTGTAGAGCCCAGACGAGTTTCATTGCCCTGATTTCAATGGCATGAAAATCAGACAGGTTCTACAATGGGTGGGTGAGCCACTCTGCCAGATTATTGCCTGGGTGGTGAAGGTGAAAATTTACCCTTACATTTCAAAAATACACATGTATATGAGGTAAGCAACGCCTCCTTGGTCAAGACTTAATTGTAGTTTGCACAGTTATACATTTTATTCCTTCTCTAAATAAGCTATCTAAATTGCTTGTCCATACCTGACTTGGGCACAATCGTCCTCTTTATTGTTTCTTCCTTCTCTAAGATTGTCACCTAGCTCAAACTGTTAAGACAGTGTAGCTAACTGGAATCAATGGTTAATGAAGTACAGTGGAAACCTTTCACTGTGAAACCTTGCCTGCCACAAAATGTCATATCAGGAGATTCTCAGGCTGATTGAGTATTAATTACATCATGGGGGGGAAACTAACTTAGAGATCTTTCCCACGGATCAGTGCCCAGAACTGAACGCAATACTCCTGATGGGGTCTGCCCAAGGCTCTGTACAACTGAAGAATCACTTCCTCAATTTTGAATTTAAACCTCCTTGAGATAAAGGCCAACAAGGGCAGCACAGTGGCATAGTGGTTAGCACTGTTGCCTCACAGCACCAGGGACCCGGGTTCGAATCCGGCCTCGGGTGACTGTCTGTGTGGAGTTTGCACATTCTCCCCGTGTTTGCGTGGGTTTCCTCCGGGTGCTCCGGTTTCCTCCCACAGTCCAAAGATGTGCGGGTTAGGTTGATTGGCTATGATAAATTGACCCTTAGTGTTAGGGGGATTAAATACGTGGGGTTACGGGGATAGGGTGGGATATGTGTTGGTGTAGGGGTTACAGGGATCGGGTGGGATATGTGTCGGTGCAGGCTCGATGGGCCGAAATGGCCTCTATCTGCACTGTGGGGTTTCTGATTCTGATTCCATTCGCCTTTTTGATTACTTTTTTATATTTGCACTAGCTTTTAGTGATTTGTGTACATGGACACCCAATCCCTTTGCTCCTCCACAGCTCCTAGTCTCTCACCATTAAGAAAATATTCTGATTTGTCTTTCTCAGATCCATAGTGGATGACCTCACATTCCCCCACATTGAACTCCATTTGCCATAGTTTTGGCCACTCACTTAATCTGTGTATGTCCCTTTGTAACTTTGTGTTCCCATCTACACAACTCACTGTGCCTCCTAACTTAGTGTCATCTGCAAACTTGGATATACAACTCTCTATTCCTTCATCCAAGTCATTAATATATATGGTGAATATCTGAGGCCCCAGATCCTTTGGGAACACCACTTGTCACATCCCGCCAATAAGAGAACAAACCCTTTATCCTTGCTCTCTGATTCCTACCTCCCAACTAATTACCAACCCATGTTACAAGGTTATCTCCATTTCCGTGCACTTTAAATTTTGCTAAAAATCACTTGTGCGAAACCTTATCAAGTGATTTGTGGGTCAATATAGGTAACATCCATAGACACTTCCCTATCTGCCATGTTAGTGACCACCTCAAAAAAATCAACTAGATTAGTCAGACATGGCCTCTCTTCACAAATTCATGCTCTCTTTAACCAGCTGATACTTATCCAATACTCATGTCTCCAGTCACTTCCCCACAACAGATGATAAACCAGCAGATCAGTAGTTACTGGTGTCTCCCTTCTTCCTTTCTTAAATAATGGAGTGGCATTTTCAATTTTCCAATCTAAAGGCACGATTCCTGAGTGGTAGAGAGCTTGGAAAATGATGACTAGTGCAACTGCAATTTCCTCACCTATTTGGTTTAATACCTTGGGATGGAAACCATCAGGTTTGGAGATTTGTTTATATTAAGTCTCAATATTTTCTCCATTACCCTTATCTTATTTTCAGTTTACCTTGTACCACTGGTATTTTGTCATCTTTTTCCACTGTGAAAACAGATACAAAGTACTCATTTCACAAGTCTGCTATTTCCTTAATGTCCATAATAGTCTCCCTGTATCGGTATTTAATTGGCCCACATTTTCCTTTACCACTCTCTTTCTCTTGATATATTTGTATAATATTTTGCTGACAACCCTCACAAGTTTTTTTCATATTCCCTTTTTGCATCTCTTATTACTTCTTTGCATCCCTTTATTGCTTTTTATAGTTCTCCCAGTCCATTGAATTTCCTTGCATCAGCCATTTCTTTTAGCTTGATACTGTCTCTTACCTCATTTGTTGACCATGGTTGCTTAACTACACAAGTGGAGAGTTTGTCTTTTTATGGACACGCACTGGTTTTGTATTGTACTAAATATTTTGTTGAATACTTCCCATTGTTTGTCTGTAGGTTTTCCCATTAATAGTTCAGTCCCGTTTATGTCTCATCCCTTTGAAGCCTGCCTTACTTAAATTTAAAACCTTGATTTAGGACTCTTCCTTCTCCCTCTCGAACCTAATATCAAATTTAATCAAACAACAACAATAACTTACATTTATATAGCGCATTTAACATAGTAAAATACCTCAAGGCACTTAACAAGAGCGATATCAATAAAAATATTAAAATTATATAATGGTTACTATTTGCAAGATGCTCTCTCACTGTCAGATTGTTAAGTACTTCTGGCTTGTTTCCCCTCATTAAATCCAATCTGACCTGTAGTGAGTCTTGTTTTGAAGAAGGCATTGATAATCCAGAAGGATATCTTTTTATTAGGCAGTGATTCATTTTGGGATTTTTTGACCATTTTTACACAGAAAGGGTTTGGAAAAAAAGTTACAATCAAAGACTTTGGGCTGGATTTTGTCAATGGGAACGTGATGGAGGCGGGACTCCCACTTTTTGGGTTGTAGTCCCGCCTCCATCGATTTGTGGCCAACCCACGCGATTTTCCCTTGATTGACCTTGTTGAGCCCGTCCAGCGGGCTCAGCAGGCCAATTAAGGGACACCCGGTTACAGGTGACATTAGGGATTGACATAAGAACATAAGAAATAGGAGCAGGAGTAGGCCAATCGGCCCCTCGAGCCTGCTCCGCCATTCAATAAGATCATGGCTGATCTGATTCTAACCGCCAATCCACTATCACAGAACCATCTCCTGAATCTAACAGAATTAGACACACGAAATAGGAGCAGGATCAGGCTACACGGCCCCTGGGCCCGCTCCGCTACCCACAGGGCCATGACCGATCCGAACCTAGACTCATGTCCAAATTCCTGCCCGCTCCCCGTAACCTTTAATTCCCTTTACTTCTAGGAAACTGTCTATTTCTGTTTTAAATTTATGTAATGATGTAGCTTCTACAGCTTTTTGGGGCAGCATATTCCATGGACCTACCACCCTCTGAGTGAAGTAGTTCCTCCTCATCTCAGTTTTGAAAGAGCAGCCCCTTATTCTAAGACTATGCCCCCTAGTTCTAGTTTCACCCATCATCGGGAACATCTTCCCCGCTTCCAGCGGATCCAACCCCTTCACAATCATAAGCTTTTGACAGATGAAATATCAGCATTCGACAGCTCTGTGAAGCTGTCAAACACTGACAATCTGACTTCTAACTTGAGTCCTTCTCCACAGACTCAGCTAAAAATCTCTCCAGAACAGAAAGCAGAATGCTACAACTTTTGACAGCTCGCGGTCATTCTGCTTTCTGTGCCGGTGAGATGAGGGACTCCCGAGACCTGAAGGCAGGAAGCCTGCATTAGTAAGTAAAGGTAAGTATAACTTATTTAAACACTTTACACACGCCAAACACACTTACCTCTGCACTCATGCACCCATCACTCACCTGAACACCAGACATCTCGAACCCTCCAAGCCCTTCAGCCCGACGGTCCGCCTCGCTAACTTGGCGTGGTTTGGAGCCATCGGGCAGCCCACACTTCAGGGCTAAAAATAGGGATTAGGCCAAAAACTGCCTGTTAACTACCTGTTAACAGGCAGTTAATTGGCATTAATCCCCTTCCCGCCTCGAGGAGGCCGCTCCCAGCACAGGTCGGGTACCCGCCTCCTGGGAAACGGGCATGGAGGCGGGTTGTGGGCAGGAAGGGTTCGTGCCCCCCGATTCTGCAATTTTGCCCCCACTCCCACCTCCAAACCCGCCTCCACAGGGCTTGGAAATTCGAGCCTTATGTTTTAAAGCAAAATATATGCACACACCACTTGGAAGAAGCACCGAGAGTAGCTAGGGCACAGAATGTACTCTGGGTGGGGGACTTCAATGTCCATCACCAAGAGTGGCTCGGTAGCACCACTACTGACCGAGCTGGTCGAGTCCTGAAGGACATTGCTGCCAGTCTGGGCCTGTGACAAGTGGTGCGAGAACCAACCTGAGGGAAAAAAACTACTTGATTTCATCCTCACCAATCTACCTGTCGCAGATGCATCTGTCCATGACAGCATTGGTAGCAGTGACCACTGCACAGTCATTGTGGAGACGAAGTCCCGTCTTCACACTGAGAACACCCTCCATCGTGTTGTGTGGCACTACCACCGTGCTAAATGGAATAGATTCAGAACAGATCTAGCAGCTCAAAACTGGCATCCATGAGGCGCAGTGGGCCATCAGCAGCAGCAGAATTGTATTCCACCACAATCTGTAACCTCATGGCTCGGCATATCCCTCACTCTACCATTACCATCAAGCTAGGGGACCAGCCCTGGTTCAATAAGGAGTGTAGAAGAGCATGCCAGGAGCAGCACCAGGCGTAGCTAAAAATGAGATGCCAACCTGGGGAAACTGCAACACAGAATTACATGCATGCTAAAAAGTGGTTGCAACATGCTATAGACAGGGCTAAGAGATCCCATAATCAATGGATCAGATCAAAGCTCTGCAGTCCTGCCACATCCAGTCGTGAATGGTGATGGACCATTAAACAAATAACAGGTGGAGGAGGCTCCATGAATATGAACATAAGAATTAGGAGCAGGAGTCGGCCATACAGCCCTTTGAGCCTGATCATGGCTGATCTTCCACCTCAACTCCACTTTCCCGCCTGATCTCCATATCCCTTAATTCCCCATGAGTCCAAAAATCTATCTATCTCAGCCTTGAATATACTCAATGACTCAGCATCCACAGCCCTATTGGGTAGAGAATTGCAAAGATTCACCACCCTCTGAGTGAAGAAATTTCTCCTTATGTCTTAAATGGCCGACCTCTTATCCTGAGACTATGCCCCCTAGTTCTAGGTTCTCCAGCCAGGGGAAACAACCTCTCAGCATCTACCCTGTCAATCCCCCTCAGAATCTTATGTTTCAATGAGATCACCTCTCATTCTTCTAAACTCCAGAGTATAGGCCCATTCTACACAATCTCTCCTCATAGGACAACCCTCTCATCCCAGGGATCAATCTAGTGAACCTATGTTGCACTGCCTCTAAGGCATGTAGGTCCTTTCTCAGATAAGGAGACCACAACTGTGCCCAGTACTCCAGGTGTGGTCTTACCAAGGCCCTGTATAATTGTAGCAACACTTCCTTACTCTTATACTCCAACCCTCTTGCAATAAAGGCCAACATTCCACTTGCCTTCCTAATTGCTTGCTGTACCTGCACGCTAACTCTCTGTGTTTCCTGTACGAGGTCATCTAAAATTCTCTGAACACCAACATTTAACAGTTTCTCACCATTTAAAACATATTAATGGCCTAGAAATTCGGTTGGTAGCGCCAGCGATTAGTACCTAAAGAGCCCAAGAATTGGGGCGTTACCCAATTTTCGGGCAGGCGCAGTGAATATAGCGCCACCTCCCATATTGAGTATCCTTTTAGCGCCGGTGCTAACTCTTTGCACGCGCCCGTGGGCGCAGGCAGATCATGACGTAATTTCAGTGTGCAACGCCTTTTTGGCACCCCGGACCGGATATTCGGTGGCGCCCGCAACCTTTCCGCCTGGCGCTATTAGTGACAGTTGGATGGAGCGTTCCCAGGCCCTTCTCGGACGCGGGGGGGGGTGCTATTTAAAGGGGACAGCACGAGTATAAAAGCTGCAGCCATTTGGGCTGGCCATTCTGATCGTTGCTGGTGAGAGTTGCTGACCTCCTGTTGGACAGTAATTTTCTCATTGAGCCTTCGGAGGCACTGGCACTGGCAGCTTGAGGGCCCGGCTCCCGAGCTGGTGATGCAGCATCTGAAAGCAGGGAGGTGGAAGAGTGGCTTTAGCAAAAGGACAGCTTGGCAGCAAGGGATGCCAGATTGCGGCAAGGCTATGACATGGGTCCACAGTGAGAAAGCATGCTGGCAGGGGGAACAAGTGGAAGGAGACAGTTGTAAAAGGTGAGAACCTTACCATCGCTGTCGACAATGGGTTCGGCAGCTGCAGTGGTTACAGGACCACTCAGACGTCCTCCAAGAATCTGGTGGACTCTCTCCTCGAGATCCGTGAGAGTGATCACTTGTGGAGGTCCTCCACCGGTGCGAAGCTGGTCTTTGCCAATCCTCGCCAGCTTGGACTGCAGGGGAAAGGAGCGGATGTTATGTTACATGATGCCCTGAGTGATCATCTCATGCCCCCCATGGTGGAAGAGCCCTTACGTGATGCCCTGAGTGATCATCTCATGCCCCCCATGGTGCAAGAGCCCTTACATGACGCCTTGAGTCAAATGTGCATGTGTGTGCCCAGAAAGGGCCATGGGTGCTTGCTGGCAGATGGCCAATGGGGCACAGGCCACCCTGTAGCCATAAAGTCAGGTGCAAATGAAGGGATGCAGAAGTTTGCAGAAACAACACCCACCCTCACGACCCGAGTGAGATTGTTGAATTTCTTTCTGCATTGGACAGGGCTCCTGGTCACCATGCTGCTGGAGTTGACCCTCTGGCATACATCCCTCCAAGCTCGTCGGTAGTCCTTATGATTCGGCCTCCTGCCATTGTCTGGGTAGAGAACATCTCGCCGGCGCTCCACTGCGGCCACCAATTGCTCCAGAGCCCCATTGGTGAAGCGCTCTGCTCTCTGTCTCACCTTCTCCATCTGGTCCAAGTTTTTAGTGCCACAGAAGGGCCTGCGCCGATTCTGAGGACTGCAAGGCGCAGAGTGTGGATGCTGAAGCTGACTGACCCACCCCTTTAAGAGCTGGCCGGCGCCTGGAAGTCTCGTGGTCATCGGTAATTGAGAGCACCTGCGCTGCGCCCATCCGCTCCGATATTGGGTTGCGCCGGAAGTTTAGCGCCTTAGGAGTCCCGTGTAACGCCTGAATTCGCGCCTCAATCACCTTTAGGGGCGATGCAACCCAATATCGCGTCAGGTGGCGATAAGTTGCGTCTGGCTATAAACTTTGCACTGCGCCAATTCTAACGCCCCAAGCGGGGCTATACCCAATTTCTAGGCCATTCTGTTGTTCTATTCTTCCTAGCAAAGTGAATGACCTCACTTTTCCCCACAGTATACTTCATCTGCCACCTTATAGCCCACTCACTTAACCTGTCTATATCCCTTTGCAGGCTCTTTGTGTCCTCCTCACAGCTTACTTTCCCACCTAGCTTTGTATCATCAGCAAACTTGGATACATTGCACTCGGTCCTTTCATCTAAGTCATTAATATAGATTGTAAATAGCTGAGGTCCAGGCACTGATCCTTGTGGCATCCCACTAGTTACAGCCTGCCAACCAGAAAATGACCCGTTTATCCCTACTCCAGTTGTCGTGGTCCATGTTGGAATAAATGACATAGGTAGGAACAGGGAGGAGGTCCTGCTAAAAGAGTTTCAGGAGCTAGGCTCTAAATTAAAAAGCAGGACCTTGAGGGTAATAATCTCTGGATTATTGCCCGAGCCACGTGCAAATTGGCATAGAAACAGACAGATCAGGAGAATTAACACATGGCTAAAGGGCTGGTGTGGGAAAGAGGGGTTCCTTTTCATGGGACACTGGCACCGGTTCTGGGACAGGAAGGAGCTGTACCGATGGGACGGGCTCCACTTGAACCAGGATGGGACCTGTGTCCTAGCAGAAAGGGTAAATAGGGAAGTGGCAAAGGCTTTAAACTAGTAAGAAAGGGGGAGGGATCTACAAGAAATGTAAGCAGCCTAAATATAAACAAAAGAGGAAAAGTGAGCATAGGAAAGAATAAAGAAAGGGAGGACATTGACGGCAAGGGAGCAAATAGAGTTATAGAACAGGAGTCTAAATAGATGGTTAAACATAAAGTGAGAGGAAATCCTATTAAAAGTGAGTTAAACTGTCTGTACAGCAATGCACACAGTGTCCGTAATAAAACAGGGGAGCTGGAGGCAATCATGCGTTGGGAGGAACCAGACATCGTAGGGATTACTGAGAGATGGCTACAGAAAATTCAGGACTGGGAATTAAACATTGCAGGGTATAACATATTTAGAAAAGATAGAGAGGGGAAAAGGGAAGGTGGAGTAGCTGTATTTTTTAGGGATAACATAATGTCAGTAGAAAAAAGGGACATAGATATCAGCAAGACAAAAATAGAATCCACATGGATAGAGATAAAAGATTAATCACACTAATAGGCGTCGTCTACAGACTACCTAATAGTGGAAGGGAGGTAGAGGAAGAAATGTACAGAGAAATTAGAGAAATTAGTAAAAAACATAGAATAATAATCATGGGGGATTTCAACTACCATGATATTAATTGGACAGAAGAGGTAGGTAAAGGGGATAAGGGAATGGAGTTCCTACAATGTCTACAGGACTCCTTTCTAACCCAATGGGCCAGTAATTCCGGTCCCAACGCGTGAGTACGGACGGTGTACTCACGCGTGGGCCGGATGGAAGTGCTGGTTTTCAGGATGCACAGCGCATGCGCTGAAAACCGGCATTTCCTGTCATCTAAACCAAGGGGTTAAGAGGCGGAACGCGTGCGACGTATCACGCTGAAATTCGTTTTTTTGTGAAGAGTTGCCCGTGCGTAAAGGCCTCCAGTTTTTACGCTTGAAAAAAACAGACGTAAGTACTTAGTTTTACAGGTAAGTGGTCTATTAATACAATTTAGAATTTTTTTCCCCACAGGTTTATTATTTTTAAAAAATTTACAGTAAGGTAAGTGTATTTTTAGACCCAATTTGTTAAAAAAAAAAAAAAAATTTTAATTTGATTAATTGTTTAAAATAGTTTTTTTACAGTTATTCATAGTTCATTTATTTAGTGGGATTTTTTAAAACTTTTATTTGAAGTTTAAGTACTGTTTTGGGCGCCCTGAGTTTTCATGAGTTTGACAGTTCTTACTATCAAACTCATGAATGAACTTTTGCAACCTCCCATTGGTTGCCCAGTGCCCACGTGATCCCAGCCGGCTCATCAAAATAACTACGCTTTAATTCTGTTTAAAACTACTTTACATTCTTCAAAATAATGTAAAAGTATTTAAAACTTTATAAAAGTTACCTAAAGATTAATAAAAATACAAAAAATTTATGTAAAATTGCTTTGCAGCTTGTGTAAAAAATTGGGGGCGTGGCCTATGTTAAGGAGACCTCAAGGGGCATGTCTAACTTAGACTCCGCGCTCGAGGCTTCGCGCTGGCTGCACTCCTGGGCGGCTTGACGTCAGATGTTGCCCGGGAGTAATCAACTGAAAACAGGAATTGCAAGCGTCCCGGGAGCAGAACGGCAGGCGTGCCGGGTAAGTGCACATCGGGGGTTTGCACACGCGGCAAGCCCCCGAACCTAATTTCTGGGCCAATATATAAAAAGCCCAACAAGGGAAGATTCGCTATTGGATCTAGTTATGGGGAATGAGCCAGAGCAGATAAGAGAAGTAAAAGTAGGGGAACATGTAGGCAATAGTGACCATAATATAATACACTTTAAGATGATAATAGAGAAGGACATAAGTATGACAAAAACCAGGTTAATAGATTGGAGAAAAGCTGATTTTGAGGGGATGAGAATAGAACTTGGGAAGATAAAATGGGCAACAATATTGGCAAACAACGATGTAGCATGACAATGGGAAACATTTAAAATGGTGTTCAACAGCGTGCAGGAAAAATATATTCCGCTGAAAGGAAAGAACAATCAAAACACTAATGAGACTCCATGGATGAATAAAGATATAAGGAAACAATTGAGAGTAAGGAAAGAGGCATACATTAAGTACATAGACAGCAGAGGAGTGCATGATAAGAGAGAAAATGAAGGGATTAGGAGAGAAGTCAAATAAACAATTAGGAAGGCAAAGAGGAACTATGAAATTAAATTATTAAGGAACATAAAACAAAATAGTAAAATATTTTACAGGCACATCAATAAAAAAAGGAAGGTTGGGATGGGAATAGGGTCATTAAGGAATAGACAGGACAAAACCAATGATAGGGAGATGGCAGAAATATTAAATCATTATTTCGCTTTGGTATTTACCAGGGAGATAGAACAGGTAGACATGACATTGGGTGATGAGATGAGTAATGAGATAAGTGCATTTAAAATTTTAAAAAGGAGATATAGTAAATAAACTAAATAAACTCAAAGAGGATAAAACCCTTGGTCCGGATGGATTGCGTCCATGCATTTTAAAACAATCTAGGGAAGAGATAGCAGAGGCATTACTACACATATTTAATAATTCATTAGAAAAAGGTGTAGTACCAGAGGACTGGTGGATAGTTAACGTAATACCGATATTTAAGAAGGGGGATAGAACATGTCCAAGGAATTATAGACCAGTCAGCTTAACATCGGTGGTAGGAAAAATAATGGAATCCCTACTAAAGGAGAAAATAGAAGAACATCTAGAAACAAAAAGTATAATAATGAATATTCAGCATGGATTTCAAAAGGGAAAATCTTGCTTGACCAACCTTATTGAATTTTTTGAAGAGGTAACAGAGAGAGTAGACAATGGTAATGCAGTAGATGTAATTTATCTAGATTTTCAAAAGCCCTTCGATAAGGTACCACATAATAGACGAATGAATAAGGTCAGGGAATGCAGAGTCAGGGGACAAGTAGCAGAATGGATTGCTGGCTGGCTTCAAGACAGAAAGCAGAGAGTAGGAGTAAAGGGTAGCTATTCACAGTTGCAGAAGGTGGGTAGTGGTGTTCCACAAGGATCAGTGCTGGGACCACTGCTGTTCACAATTTACATTAACAATTTAGAATTTGGAATCAAAAACACAATTTCTAAATTTGCGGATCATACCAAATTGTGGTGGAATAGTCAATACTGAGGAGGACTGCAACAAATTACAGGAGGACATTAATAAACTTGCAGAATGGGCAAATAATTGGCAAATGAAGTTCAGCACAGATAAATGTGAGGTATTACATTTTGTTAGGAAGAATAGGGAGGTCAATTATCACTTGGAGGGTGCGAGTCTAGGTGGGGTAGAGGAACAAAGGGATCTTGGAGTACAAATACACAAATCACTAAAAGGTTAGTGAGGCCATAAAAAACAGCAAACTAAGTACTAGGGTTTATTTCTAGAGGGATAGAATTGAAAAGTAGGGAATTATGCTGAACCTGTATCGAACCTTGGTTAGACCACACTTGGAGTATTGCGTACAGTTCTGGTTGCCATATTATAAAAAGGATATAGAGGCACTGAAAAAGGTGCAGAGAAGATATACAAGGATGATACCAGAAATGCGAGGGTATACATATCAGGAAAGGATGAACAGGCTGGGTCTCTTTTCTCTTGAAAAAAGAAGGCTGAAGGGTGACATAATAGGTCTTTAAAATTCTGAAAGGATTTGATAGAGTGGATAGAGAGAAAATGTTGCCACTTGTGGGAAAGAGCGTAACTAGAGGCCATCAATATAAGATAGTCACCAAGAAATCCAATAGAGAATTCAGAAGAAACTTCTTTACCCAGAGAGTGGTGAGAATATGGAACTCGCTACCACAGGGAGTGGTTGAAGCGAATAGTATAGATGCATTTAAGGGGAGGCTGGACAAGCAAATGAGGGAGAAAGGAATAGAGGGTTATGCTGATAGATTTAGATGAGGAAAGACGGGAGGAGGCTCGAGTGGAGCATGAAGTCCGGCATGGACTGGTTGGGCTGAATGGTATGTTTCTGTGCCGTATATATATCCTTTGTACGCTGTTTTCTGTCCAGTAACCAATCCTCTATCCATGCTAATATATTACCTCCAACCTCATGAGCCCTTATCTTGCACAAAAACCTTTTATGTGGCACCTTATCGAATGCCGTTTTGAAATCCAAATATACGATATTTACTGGTTTCCCTTTATCTACCCTGCTAGTTACATTCTCAAAAAACTCTAATAAATTTGTTAACATGATTTCCCGTTCATAAAACCATGTTGACTCTGCCTAATCATATTATGATTTTCTAAATGCCCTGTTAACATTTCCTTAACAATGGATTCCAGCATTTTCCTGATGACTGATGTCAGGCTAACTGGCCTGTAGTTCCCTGTTTTCTCTCTCCCTCCTTTCTTGAACAGTGGGGTTACATTTGCTGTCTTCCAATCCACTGGGACTGCTTTAGAATCTAGGGAATTTTGGAAGATCACAGCCAATGCATCCACTATCTCTGCAGCCACCTCTTTTAGAACCCTAGAATGTAGGCCATCAGGCTCAGGGGATTTGTCAGCTTTAGTTCCATTAATTTTCAAGTTCTTTTTCTCTACCGATATTAATTAGTTTAATTTCCTCACTCTCATTAGCCCCTTGGTTCCCCTATATTTTTGGCATGCTTTTTGTGTCTTCTACTGTGAAGACAGATACAAAGGGCTGAATTTTACCAGCCCTGAGGAGGTGGGTTTGGAGGCGGGACAGCTGGCAAAATGGGAAAAATTGGGAGCGGCTCCCAACCCCGCTTCCCAACCCGCCTCCGAACCATCTTCCGGAGACTTGTGCAGGGACCCATCTCCTTGAGGCGGGAAGGGGATTAGAGCCAATTAACTACCTGTTAACAGATAGTTAACAGGCAGTTTTGAGGCTTTTCCCCATTTTACACCTGCAAGTGCAGGCTTCCTGACGGCTGCAAACCTCACCAGGGTCAGCGAGGTGAGCAGTGGGTCTGTGGGGGTGAGAGGGGCCGAAATATCCACTGTCGAGGTGAGTGATGGGTGCAAGTGTGGACAGGTAAATATGAGAGGTGAGTGTAAAGTGTTGGAAAAAGTTTCCTTACCTTTGTTTCTTTCTGCAGGCTTCAATCCTTGGGGATCCGGAGGTGCCTCATCTCAACAGCAGAGATGACGGAATGGCTGCTGCATTCTCAGATGCAGCAGCCATCTGCTTTCTACTGAGGAGAGAGGTCCTGGTGAGCCTTCTATGCAAGGGCTCACCTTAGGACAGAGATTGTAAGTGTTTAACAGCTTCTCAAAGCTGTCAAACGCTGATAATTCATCTGTCAACATTTTTTCGATAGATGAAGCGTCATATGCTGACATCATCTGTCACTAGCTTTCCCTTAATTGTCCGGCTAAGCCCGCAGGGCAGGATTATAACATGGCCAATCAAGGGAAAATAGTGTGGGTTCGTCAGACGTCACTGGGGGCGGGACTGAAACCCGGAAACCAGAAGTCCTGCCTCCAGCACATCTCCAAAGGTAAGATCTCAGACAAAATATTTGTTTAAAGTCACTGCCATTTCCTTATTCCCCATAATAATTTTACTTGTCTCAGCTTCTAAGGGACCAATGCTTACTCTTGCTATTCTTTTCCTTTCTACATACTTATAGAAGCTCTTACAATCTGTTTTTGTATTTCTTGCTAGTTTACGCTCATATTCTATCTTCTCCCTTTTTATCAATTTTTTGCTGGTTTCTAAAGCTCTCCCAATCCTCAGGCTTACTATTATTCTTTGCAACATTATAAACCTCTTTTAATCTAATAATATCCTTAACTTCTTTAGTTAGCCACGGATGGATCATTTTCCCATGGAGTTTTTATTTCTCAATGGAATGTATATTTGGTGAGAATTTTGGAATATTTCTTTAAATTTTTGCCACTGCTTATCTACAGTTATACCATTTAATCTAATTCCCAATCTAATGTAGTTATCTCGC
Source organism: Somniosus microcephalus (assembly GCF_052327205.1). Taxonomy (NCBI): domain Eukaryota; kingdom Metazoa; phylum Chordata; class Chondrichthyes; order Squaliformes; family Somniosidae; genus Somniosus; species Somniosus microcephalus. Next base: position 16,005,876 of record NC_141000.1, on the reverse strand, counting down.
CCCTCATACCTATGTAATTGACTTTATTTCAGTTTAAGGCTCTCATTTCCGACTGACACTCAATGTGAAATTTAATCATATTAGGATCACTCTTCCCCAGAGTATCCTTTTATATGAGATTACTAATTACCCTGTCTCATTACACAATACAAGAGCTAAAATAGCCTGTTCCCTAGTTGGTTCCATGACATATTGTTCTAGGAAACTATCCCGAATGCATTCCATGAACTCGTCCTCCAGACTACCTTTGCCAATTTGATTTACCCAGTCTATATGAAGGTTAAAGTCCCCCATCATTATTGTATTACCTTTGTTACAAGGTCCTATTATTTGTTGATTAATACTCTGACCAACAGTATAGCTACTGTTTGGGGGCTGAGAAACTACTCCCACCAGTGTTTTCTGCCCCTTGTTATTTCTTATCTCCACCCATACTGATTCTACTGCCTGATCTTTTGAGCCAAGATCCTTTCACACTACTGTCCTTATGTCATCTTTTATTACCAGGGCTACACCCCTCCTTTTCCATTCTGCCTGTCTTTTTGAAACATCAAGTACCCTGGAATATTTAGTTCTCAACCTTGGTCACCTTGCAACCACGGGCTAGATTGTACAACCTCGGCAGGTCCATGGTGAGTGATGTCAGTGGAGGGTTCCAGCCTCGCTGCTGGCTCCAGCCCACTGTGTAGAATGATTTTCCCCTGATTGGGTTTGTTAAGCCCAACCAGCATGTTTGCCAGCCAATTGATGGAAGCGGGTCTGATGATGTCATTTGATGACACGTCATCAGCCGATTTCCTTAAAGGGACCATATGCAAATTTATTTTGCGAGTTGTGCTGTCAGTGTTCTGCAGCATTGAGGTGCTGCAAACACTGACAAGCACTACACAAAGGTGCACGGTTGCACCCAAGCTCTCCCATGACTCCCTCCATATGCTTATGGAGGGAGTCACAGCACGCAGGGAGGTTCTCTTTCCTTCCAATGGGCGGAAGAGACCTCCCAAGGAGACCAATGCAGTCTGATTGCACATTGCACAGGAGGGCACAAGCAGGGATGTTGTCAGGAGGACCAGGCTATAGTGGCGCAAACCTTTCAATGATCTCAGTAGATCACGAAACGTTACTTCAAAGCTACACTCAACCTCATCCTGCTGTGCCACTCATCACATCCCCATCACTCTGCCTTCCCTACCCTACTCCTGTATATCCTTACTCACACCAACTTACCTTGCACCTCCACCCATCCCTCTCTATCTACATTATCACTTCCCCACCTCACTAGCCACCCCTCACACTTACCCTCATCCTAGTCCAATCATACCAACTAAAAACACATAAGGGTAGGCACTTGTGTGTTTTAGCCAATGTTCATGTGAAGTTTCTGTTAATGTGGTGTCAAACATTGAAACCTTTATTTTGAACACTTTGCATTCTTGGACAGATCTGTGTGCACCTTTGGAAGTGGCTTAGTGAGTTGTAGTGAATGGTGAGACATAACGGTACCCCCCGCAACGTTGATGAGTGTGAAAGGAATGGCTTGGGCATTGTAGGTATGCTCTATGGTGTTTGTGTGGGGTGGTGCCAACCTGGCGCATCATGTGGCAGCCAGGGTGTACAGCATCAAGTGAAGTAAATCTGGCCATGGTGAGGCTATCCCTGGCATCCCGGGCAGCAGTGTGGTCGGGTGCTGATGCCCTGTGTCCTGTGCAGCATCGGTTGATTGCAGAGAATGTTGGTGTTGTTGTCGGTGCTGCTGGTGTTGGGGCTGATTGTGGTGGGATTCTCAGGACCAAGGTGACAGAGTTTGAAGGACACTGATGCTGATGTAGTAGATGGCAGGTGAAGTTGAGATGACAGAAGCGATCTGTCACTGGTGAGAGCGGTTGTTCCAATGAGGTGACACTGGATAGAGAGTTTACTCCAAACACTTGAAACCTGCATAAAGCTCAATCTGTCTTCCAAATGCAGTAAGCAACAGCTTCTGAGCTTGGAAAGTGAACAGCTGTGAGATGAGAGCTTTTATAGCACATTTGCAACTGGCAAGTAATGAGATGACTCCATGGCCATTCAACTCCCGACCTGCTTAACTGATATGGTCCCCAAGCAGCGTAGACCCCTGGGCAACCTGGTAAACTCTGAAGCTGAGCTCAAAATAGTTCTTAATGATCTGTTAACAAGGTCATAATGACCTGAATTGACTCCCCCGCCGCTACGTGTCAGGTATGCTCAGCGATGACAGACCCAACATTTGGGAAAGGCGCACGGCGGCAGGTTGACAGTATTTTCCCACCCAACCTGCCACCGATCGCAGCTGCTAACCCCCGAAAAATTCCCCCCCGCCCACGTCTCTGTAATGGCTATTAGATCAAAGCAATTTATCTCTATTTGTGCCTCTAATTCATCTATCTTGTTATGAATGCTTCGTACATTCAGATAAAGAGCCTTTAATTTTAACTTTTTACCATTATTCCCTGCTTTCACTTTATTCGCTGATGCACTTTTACTGTTTCAGGTCAATGACCCTTCATTAGAACTATTGCTCCACCTCTGGGTTATATCTTATGAGTAGATATTGGACAATGTGAGTCGACCCTGGCAAGCAAAGCGTGTGGGATCCACTTATGGAAGCGACTGATGCCATTGAACCCAAAAAAGATATCTGCAGCAGACGCTAAATTTGTAACAGACAGCCATTGTTTAAAGGAACAGTATTTGTTAGTTTATCTAGCTGTCAAGTAACTGCTTTCCTGACAGTGTTTTTCAATGTGTCCTTTTCAGATATGTCAACCTTCAGTTCTAAATTAAGTATGTGATTATAAACCCCTTTAATATTTGAATTAGACTAAGAGTTAATCCCAAAACAATTAATTAGTGCACTTTACCATAAATAAATATTAACAGGGAAAAAAATCAATTTAATGTTGCGGACTATGACTGGCTGGCCTTCTGTTCTCTGTTACATAAATCTTCTAGATTTATTATTCATGATATTATTTAATTTCATTTTCTATTAGACACATTGTGCACACACTTTGAATTAATCTTCTTGGGCCTATTGTTCCATGTGCACCAGGCATTTTCTGTTGCCTTACCCAGGCGACTATTCACCATATTCGAGCCTAGACAGTGAAAGTCTGGGCTATTCGTCTACTGAAGGCATCATACCCGAATCCAATTCTGTTCTTAATCAGCCCTTCACACACTTTTCATCAGCATCATTCAATAACAATCAGATGCAGAAACTCTGGCAGCTTACCCCCACCGCCCCTTCCCAGGAGTCCTGGCACCAATTGTATCAACCCCAACAGGCCTACCAGTCAGAGCCGGAGGACTGAAGCAGGTGTGCTCATAGCTGATCCACCTCAGTCGGGTGGTCAGGGTGATTGAATGTTTCAGCAATTGCTACATACCACTATCTGTACCACAAGATTCACACACTGCCCAAAGCACCACACCCCCAGCGCTCACCCACCAACAATCTCTACCTAGCAACACTCACACCCTTGCACACAATGCCAGCTATTCAACTATGGCAGGCACAAGTGTCATTAGTTATTAGAATATGTGTGAAATGTTTATGCATACATTTATTAATGGAGTTTGCAATATTTTGTGGTCTCTCTCATTTCACCTTTGCACCCAGGAGGACGCTGTGACATGGCATGACACAGGGATGGTATGATGGGCATGTGGTGAGCAAAAGGGATCTGGGGTTTAAGTCATCCTGCTGTGAGGCTGGAGGTCTGTTTGGAGGAGGTGGCAGAGTTCTGTGACCACCGCCTTGGTGATGCGGAGCCATCTAATACACTGCTCTTCGCTTAATTGGAGGTAGGAGAAGTGCTCTCGGAATACCCTCGGAGGATAAGGCCTCCTGTTGAGAGCCGTGATGGCCCTCCTCCTCCCTCTGACTACATGTTCCAATCTTTATCGCTGCCTCCGCCATAGATCCTGGAGGGTCAGGTTGACTGCCAGTACAGCCCCCATTAATGTAACCGAGTGTAGCACTTTGATATTTTAAAGAATAAATATAGCTACTTTTTAGTTACCACAACACTCCTGATATAAAAGAACCTTTAAATTACTGAACTAAACTGTTGCACAATGTCAAACTGACAAGAAAGCACTGAAACTCCACTAACCCGACAGCTGCGACTCATTACTCATGATCCCTTTAAATAATGTCCCTGGAGCCAGCTTCCGCCTGCTTGACACCTCCTCTCCCTGTCGCTGTCCGGTCAAGGCACTAAGGTAGGTGGCGAAAATCAATTTTGCAGATCGGGCGCCCAGTGAGCATCACTGACGTCATGATCTGCCTGGCGCTGAAGTCCCTGGTGGTACCTCATACCAGCAGCACAACGGGGCGGTCCGGATTTGCCATGCGTCACTGGATTCGCCTCACCCTGGCGCTGCTGCATCAGCGCCCGGGCGGCACTAACCAACTGAATTTTCCCCCCACTTATTTCAGAGCAATAAGGTCCATGGTTAGTCAGGTTAGATCCTATTAGTAATGTTGTTAACTTCCTATTCCCACTCACATTAGATTTAATTTATTTCCAGCTGCTGTAACTTTCCTGCCGTACCCAGTTCCTGTGCATCTGAGAACAATTATTTCAGCTTGCAAAAATGTTTTTCAAGATGAAAACTCCATAAAACTACATCAGGATAACGAACATGACAGCACTCATTAAACCCACCATACTTTCACTGACACTAACAGACTTTACTGAAGCTGTAGTTTTCAAATGATTCAGCTTAAATTGTTGTCTATCTTGTCATTACCTAGTCACTGTTTTAGCAGACCATGTTATGACATTCCCTAACTTCAGCTCATTTATCATCTGGATGTTACCCTTTAGTGACATTCTGGATGTCTGCAGTAATCTTAGTTTTTTCCTTATATTCTTGGATTTAGGGTACCAAACACTCCCAGTTCATAAATGTGGATTTGTTCCATAAACATTGTTGAAAATATGTTCTGCCATATAACCGTCACTATTTTCCTCCACACAACCACTTAAACATCGAGGAGCTTTATGCAGCTCTCTGCATTCAATACTGATTTTGAAAACTTTTCTGAAACGGTTGTATTTTAGTCCATGCATCTTGATGCTCTTTTGATGTACAGAACTGTTTTTCTGAGCTTATGAATTCATCTGCTCTATTTTTGAATTGTTTATGGATCTCAAGCTGTCTAAAACACAGCTGATGTGCATGGTGGTTTCACACACCATTTTATTCCATTCACTACCAACAGAAACGAAGTCAGATTCTTTATTAAAAGGTCAAGTGCCTCATCGCCAGTTGTTAAGCTGCTTAATTTGCGTTATTATGTGATACATTATATTGCATAACTTCTCATAGGCAGTAAATTATCCTGTGAGAACATGTAAATTACCAGACAAATGATCCGGCAGTAACCATGCATTGTTACCTCATAGATAGTGTCAGAATAGCTGTACAACCTCTGTCGAGAGAAACCCAGGCCTCGATATTTTCTCAGTGCTGCAGTGACCAAAGATGAATCACAGTTTTTGTATTTAACAGTTTTTGAGATGCTTGTTAAACTGTGGAATGCACAGCATGCATTATAGTCTCAAACTTTCCGGTGGTAATCGACAAAAATGGGAACATAAGTATTCGCCGCTGGAAATTATTGCATTTTTTGTCAGTAAAGCTAAAAATATTTTATGGTGACTACAGTTCAAAATAACGTTAAAATAATGCTCATTTAGATAGACTTAAGATTGGGTTCATAAATGGCATTTAATGTGGAGAAGTGCTGTGTTATGGCCATGGAACTAGACAACTCAATTCAATGCATAGGTCCTATTTTGTGAAATGTAGCGGCCGCGATTTTATCGGCACTGAGAAGGGCGGGTTTGGAGGCGGGACAAGGGTTAAAATCGCTTTGATTGACGGCGGGTTTCGGTCCCACCGTCAACCCGCCTCCAAACAATTTTCCCAAATGTCGGGTCCCCGATTTGTGCATGGACCCGACACCTAGCGGCGGGAAGAGGATTAAAGCCACTTACCTTCCTGTTAACAGGTACTTGATAGTAGTTAACAGGCTCTTTTTCAATTTTGCCACTTCTGCCTCGCGTTTCCCAACGTCCGGACACCATGCCAGGTAAGTGTGGCATGTTGCGAGTCTGCTGTAGTGTTTCTGCATTGATGACGGCTGCAAAAGTGCTGTGAAGGATCCAATGGTGAATTGGTGAGTCTCAGAGGTGAGGAAATATTAGGGAAATCATTTTTAATGCATTTACACTTTTCTGTAGGTAACAAGTTTTGAAATCGATGTCTAGTCCCACCTTATTGGGAGAACCTCTCTCACCAGTGACAGATTGCTCCTGTCATCTCACCTGCAGCTGCCATCTGTTCCAGTCTAAGGAGGGAGTCACTGGAGCATCTGGGTGCAAGAGCTCACCTGTGAACAGTGATTGTCAGTGTTTGCAGCACCTCAATGCTGTCAAACACTGAGAAATGAGCTGTCAGAAAACAATTGTGCATGGTCCCTTTAAGAAAACCGGCAAATGACACATCATCAAATGATGTCACCTGACCAGCTTCCTCTTAATTGGCCGGCTTCATAAGGTCAATCAACGTAAAATCACGTCCGTGGGCCGGATGCAGTTGCGGGGGGGGACTGGAAGCCGGAAACCACCTGACCCGCTCCCAATCCACAACCAATGACAAAATCGCGGCCAGCGTCTTTCCTCAAGATGTTCCAAAGTACTTCACAACCGTTAATAACTAATTTTAAAGTGCAATCACTGATGTTACATTGTCAAACACAGCAGATAATTTGAAAGGTCCCACAAACAGCAGATGAGATAACTGATCGGTTAATCTGTTTTGATAGTGATGGCGTAGTGAATGTTGGCTAAGACACCAGGAGAACTCCCTGCTCTTCTTTAAGAAGTGCCTTGGCATCTTATATATCCACCTGAACAGACAGACAGGGCCTCAATTTAATGTCTCATCCAAGAGATAGTGGGGATGAATTTCTGTGGGGGGGTTCTCCCATTCATCCACCGTAACATCAGTGGAAGAGTTGCGAAGACCCTGGAAAAACAGGAAAAAGCAGTGTTTTCCGCTATTTTTCCAGGGTTTCTGCGGCTCTTCTGTCAAAGTTACAATGGACGGGTGGGAGAGCCCCGGGTGGGAGAGCCCCCCCCCCCCGAGAAACTGACTTCCAGCACCTTCATTTTGTCTTCTTTCCATGTTCCTCTCTTTCCTCTTTCAGCATTCAATGGTTGTTGAGGCAGAGACTATCATAATACCATTTTAAAGGGAATTGGATAGAAACATAGAAGATAGGAGTAGGAGTAGGCCATTCGGCCCCTCGAGCCTGCTCCGCCATTCAATGCGATCATGGCTGATCATCCAAATTCAGTACCCTGTCCCTGCTTTCTCCCCATACCTCTTGATCCCTTTAGCCTTGAGAAATATATCTAACTCCTTCTTGAATATATTTAATGAATTGGCCTCTACTGCCTTCTGTGGTAGAGAATTCCACAGGTTCACCACTCTCTGGGTGAAGAAATTCCTCCTCATTTCTGTCCTAAATGGCCTACCCCTTATCCTTAGACTGTGACCCCTGGTTCTGGACTCCCCAACCATCGGGACCATCCTTCCAGCATCTAGTCTGTCTAGTCCTGTTAGAATTTTATAAGTTTCGATGAGATCCCCTCTCATTCTTCTAAACTCCAGCGAGTACAAGCCGAATCGATCCAATCTCTCCTCATACGTCATTCCTGCCATCCCAGGTATCAGCCTGGTGAATCTTCGCTGCACTCCTTCCATGGCAAGAACGTCCTTCCTCTGATAAGACGACCAAAACTGCACACAATACTCAAGATGTGGTCTCACCAAGGCCCTGTACAACTGCAGCAAGACATCCTTGTTCCTGTACTCAAACCCTCTCGCTACGAAGGCCAACATACCATTTGTCTTCTTAACCGCCTGCTGCACCTGCATGCTTCCCTTCAGCGACTGGTGCACAAGGACGCCCAGGTCTCGTTGCACTTCCCCTTCTCCCAATCTATTGCCATTCAGATAATAATAATCTGCCTTCCTGTTTTTGCTACCAAAGTGGATAACCTCACATTTATCCACGTTATATTGCATCTGCCATGCTTCTGCCCAATCACCCAACCTGTCCAAATCATCCTGGAGTTTCTCGGCATCCTCCTCACAGCACACACGCCCACCCAGCTTTGTGTCGTCTGCAAATTTGGAGAAAACTGCACACAATACTCAAGATGTGGTCTCACCAAGGCCCTGTTTGAAAAGAAGGACTTACATGGGATATAGAAAAAGGGCAGGGAAATTGAATGAATAACCTCCTGTTGTGCTTCAATTTGTAATTCTATAATTAGCTGCTTACATAAATTACATAAGTTAAAATATGTCTTCCGTATTTATTTCTATTTCATCAAGAGTCAACTTTTAGTTTAAGCAATGTTGGATTAAGATACAGTTAAATGGTTCCATGTCCTTGATTTGCCAGCACTACACGTCAGAATATATATGGTTCCAGCCAGCTGTACTAAACAATGAAATTACTTCAGCAGTCTAATCAAGCAATAAATTATTTCAACCATTTCCCTAGAGACAGTTAATTTATTTACAATCCTCTTGTTGAAGTTGTAAATAGCAGTTCTCCAACAAATATTATTGACCCTAAGTGTAACAATAAAAGCATTATAGTTACTGAGGCATGAGGTGTTGTGCCAAATCATTTCAAAAACAAAAGGATGTCATTTGTGGATAATTCCTCGGTACAGTTTCTGCCTTTCCCCACTCTCAAACCTTACTTATTTACACCAGTTGTGGTTGCTGTTTTCCTCAACATGTTTTTTTCAGTAATTGTAAAATACTCCAAAATATAATTCATTATGTAACAGACACTTACCTATAGATAAGCATAAATAATGCAATAGGGTTAGTAAACACAGGATTACACACTGATTTAGGGACATCGGGGTCGATTTTCATTGACCCGTGGAGTCGGGATTGGAGGTGTGCAGGGGGTTAAAGTCCCGAATTCGGGGGTTCCGACACCATCCCGCCCCCAACCCGCCTCCATGTAAGTTTCAAAGGAGCCGGGTACCCGCCCTGCACTGGGACCCGCCTACCCGAGGCGGGAAGGGATTAGTGCCAATTAACTGCCTGTTAACGGGTAGTTAACAAGCAGTTTTTAGCCTAATCCCCATTTTAAAGCTTGAAGTGTGGGATTCCCAACGGCTCCAAACCACGCCAAGTTAGAGGAGTCGGGCCGTCGGGTTGAAGGACTTGGAGGGGTTGAGATGTCAGTGTTCAGGTGAGTGATGGGTGCATGAGTGCAAAGGTAAGTGTGTTTGGTGTGTCTAAAGTGTGTAAAGAAGTTTAAATTACCTGTACTTACCTTTTCAGCCTTCCTTCCTCTAGGTTTCGGGAGTCCATCATCTAACCGTCACAGAAAGCAGAATGGCTGCGATACTGTCAAAAGTGACGGCCTGCAGCTTTCTGTGCCGGTGAGATTTCTAACTGAGTCTGTGGAGAAGGACTCAGGTTAAAAGTAAGACTGTCAGTGTTTGACAGCTTCAAATGGCTGTGAAACGCTGATATTTCAGTCTGTGACGTCACCTGTTGCCGGGTGGCCCTTAATTGGTCTGCTGAGCCCGCTAGGCGGGCTTAACAAGGTCAATCAAGTTAAAATCGCATGGATTGGCCGCATCTCGATGGATGCAGGACAACAACCCCAAAAGTTGTAGTCCCGCCTCCTTCCCGACTTCTGAATGAAAATCACCCCATCATCTTTTCACCTCAGGGGCTTGAGTTTGTGTCCAGCCCAAACTAATGCTTTGGAAGTCTGACCTCGGTGATGCTTTGTAAAGAAACTAGTTTAGGTAAATCTCATTTCTCAGTTACGAGTCCCCGGGGGTCAATTTTCAACGTGCCACGGGCATTACAGGTCGGGCCCCTGCTGTAGAAACTGCTCCATTTTCCTTTCCAGCGATTTAAATTAAAGAAAAAATAGGGCCGTTTCTAAATGAGCGCCTGACCCACAACACCAGCTTTACACGCCAGTGGTGAGTTGAAGATTACCCCACCCCTACGTTTCTTGGTGGAGCACAGTGCTACAGGCACCGGCAACCCTCCAGTACCTTACTGAAGTGGGCAGTCCTCATAGCTGAGACTGGACAGTCAATTTTGGCAGGCTATACCTTTCCTACCGTACTCAGTTCCTGTGCGCCCAATGTTCATATGCTGTTATCTTTGAAATATTACCTCTTTATATATTAAATTCAAATTGCCAAAAGAGAGCAGAGCTATTATTTTGATTTCAATCCCCTGAACTGTTGCTTACTTTTTTCTTGTGGCAAACTAATTTCATTTAATATAATCAACGAAGGTTTCAAACTGACCTCATCAGAAGCTTACAAGGCTGAGACTGATTGCTCTGTGAAATCTGGGGCTGATAACGAGGTTGTGGTAATGTGGCAGTAGGAGCACTGTTCTTGGGCAAGGTCTGCACCTATAGTGCTATGAGCTGACCTCCCAATATAATAGCTAATATCCTATTGATTCTAGCGCCCAAAACATAAAGAAAATGTACATGTTAACTGATGCCAGCAGCTCTTGAGAACCAAGTGTTGGAGCAAGAGCAGGATGATACATGGCATTCCTCAAGGATGCAGCTTTGGAGATCCTGTTGCAGGACTTGCTGGGTAGAAGGGTATTTCTTTTTGGAATGGAGGAGCATCTCCTCCTGAAGAGAAGCATGAGAGCAACCTGAATGAAGTAGCAGAAAGCACAAATTAACCAGATCCAAATGGTTGCCAAGTTAAGTGTGCTTCATTTGATAATGTTGCCTTATTATGCATCTTAACAGCCCTTCACTGTTATCTTGAGGGAGCATCACAGAAGGAGATTACAGAGCAATCTGGCAACTGTTCACCTACCTTTCAAATACACCTGTATTGCTGTGACATCAGTACATTTAACCTGTGGTCCATGAAATTTGGCGAGGAACAAACATTAAGGATGCAGCCCACATATGCTGCATGTTTACAGACGCATATAAGATGGCTGATAGCTGAAGTTCTTAAAGGGTTAAGTTATGAGGATAGGTCGCATAAACTTGGCTTGTATTCCCTTCAGTTTAGAAGGTTGAGAGGTGATTTAATTGAGACGTTTAATATGGGAAAGGGATTCAATAAGGTAAATACAGAGAATCTATTACTTCTGCTGGGGAATCCAGAACAAGGGGACATAATCTTAAAATTAGAGTTAGGCCATTCAGGAATTTCACACAAAAAGTAATGGAAATCTAGAATTTTCTCCCCCAGATGACTTTGGATGCTTGAAATTTTCAAGACTGAGATCAACGGATTTTTATGAGGTAAGGCTATCAAGGGATATGGCGCAAAGGCAGGTAAATGGAATTGAGGTACAGATCAGCCATGATCTAATTGAATGGCGGAACAGACTTCGGGGTTTGAATAGCCTCCTCCTGTTCCTATGTCCTCTTCTACCATTAGTTTAGGCAGCTTCTCTCCATTGCAGGGATGTAGCAGATGTAATATGTATTTGCACATGCATTATATCTTATTGTATACACTATCACCATCATTGCTCACAGACATCAAGGCTAGTTATAGAGCATCCAAAACAGCTCCTGAAACCCTAACTAATCTAGGACATTAGAATTTGTGTAGCATCCAGAACACCCAGTGGAACATCAAAAAGGCCAAAACATTCACTGATAATAAAATTAAGCCAGTTGGTGATGAACGAGCACAGTCCAACTTTCTCATAATCATACTCCAGTCAAAAGGCAGTCTTAGTGTCAGCCTAAGGCAAGAGTGTACAATTTCTGCAGAAGAGGCACTCTTTCCAGACACAACAACGACTGATTCCCTAGCAAAATTGGCACACAGTTAGCAGTCGAGTAAACTGAATTCCCCTTAAGCTGAATCGCTTGTCCAAGGGGATTGCTCCTGCAGGAACTCTTTGACAATGCGTCGGGAGGGACACTTTGAACTAGTGATCCCTGGGTAAAGACCTAACCACGGGACCACATGAGGAATGAAATCAACTGGTTGGAATCGATGCTGATACCATTTGAAAAGGACATGCTAGAAAGGAGGTGCAGTTTGGCTTCCTTCAAGTGGTTACTTGGGTACTCTTGAGTTTTAAGAAAATTGTTTGCCAGATTCTGATTGAAGTAGTACTGAAAGACTTAGACAATTATTTATCTCCATTACATGAGAATGAAAGTACAGCTTAGCACACCCATTACTCCAGAATCTTTAAAAACCCAATGAAGTCATATTGACCAAGGCATTTTAGATACACAGCCAGTGAAGAGATGAACCAATTAAAAACCAAATTCTTTGACGACCATGAGATCAACTTTATCAACTAATCTTAATGAGTAGTGACAGAAATGGCTGGACTATAGGGTGTCTAACAGTGTTGATTATAATATCTAAATTCTGCTCAGTCCAAACAAAAAGTCAGATTCCAATTTTCAAATCATCCAAATATTGTTTTTAGCCTTGAGAGCCTAAGCAGTAAATTATGATTGATTTCCCCTTCTACTAGAGAGCTAAAAAGTTGGTGTTGCTGTCACACACTTAAGTGCTGCTGAAGTACCAGGTCTGGCCTTGTTTTGCTATTTCAGTGCAATGTATAAAATTGTCACAAGGCATCCATTCAAATTAGACTCACAGCACATGGAGAAATTCAAATCCCTCATGGTTGACCAAGCTCTGTTTGATAATGGCAAGAAAATTCACCTGCTCTTGGTAACAAAGATATTGGGCCAGAATTTGCTGTCAAAATAACGGTGAGGCTAATGGCGCTCGCTGTTATTCATGCACAAATGGTACAGCAACTTCAGGCGAGGGGCAGGTGTTAAATGTGAATACCCAAAAGTCGCTGTCCGAGTTGCGCCGCTCTGCCGTTAACATCATGAACACGGCATCGCACCCTTAGCCTCCCCATTTTTTTTTAGGAACTTGCTGTATTTGCCCATTAATTGCCCATTAAACGCGCCATGGAAAGTTAAGTCTAGTCATTACAAACATAAGTAGCCTTTCAACAATGTGACGTGTTAATTACTGCCAATCAACCTCTCTGACACCGAAAATTAACTATTATAAGTGTGGAGTCTCATTCCTTCATGTTTTGAATTTTTCAGGGATATTTTAAAAATATCAAATTTGAAATTTTATTTCCTTGCTTTTCATGTATGTCTCTTTCTTCTCTCTCTCTCTTAATCCAATCTTTCTTTCCCTCTCTTTATTTCTCTTTCTGTACCTGATTTGATATTGAGTTCACCCCCTTTAATTCACTCTCCTTCTCAGTCCTTCCCGTGTTTATTTCCCAATCCTTCAATCTGATTGGTTAAGGGGATACCCTGTTGGTTGCCCTGTTCACTCAGGTCCCAGATGCCCGGTTTCCCTCACTGTGCTGTTATCAGCTTGCACTTTCAGCAACTTGGTAAGCAAACATGCTTTGAGCTGAAGGGTGCTGGGGCAAGTCTAACTAACAGCAGACGCCGTTAGATGCCCTGTTACAGCACAATCTGGCTCCTTGCTCCTAGCATTCAAGGAGAAAATGAAAGCGCAGGATATAAATTGTATAGAAGTAGCAGTAAACAAACTAGGAGAGGAGACTATTGAAAGGAAGCAGAATTATCAATTGGAAAAGTGCACTGTTATTAGACCTAAAAAAGGTATTAGATGTATTGTGGTACAAAGCAGTCAGGTATTTTTTCAAACTTACATTTGCCACCTTATTATCTTGTTTTTGATTCTCTGTTGCCATCTTCCACCTTTAAGGTTACTCCTTCAGCGGCGAAGGTGAGACATTCTGATTGCAGATTTTGTTCATGGCTATGCCCCATGATTAGCCAATGCGAGGCACAGAAATTACTATTTTTTTCCCCTCTCCCTTAAATTGGAGCATTTCACAGCACATAGTGCTACAGCTAATGGCCCTGTCTAGAACTACAGAAACTTGCACAATAAAGCCAGACGAGTTCAAATGTAGACTGTAAGTTGGTACTCAGACTTCCGACTTTCCAGACTAAGAATATAGATCCCTAAGAGAAAATTATCTATGTGTTGTATTGGTATGATGCATGCATGTCGTCTCTCCTGTGAACGGTGAAAACCACTCAAGGCTATTATTTCTTTTGAGGCTCTGACATTTAATATAATCCTACTTGTATTGTCTTGCAATATTTATAATTTGAATCAGCTGACTACTTGAACTCTGTCTCCCAATTGCTTTACTTTTATCATACTGAGGCTGAATTAAGGAAAGCCTTACAGCACCTTAGTGGTGGGGGAAGGCATTCAACTCGCACGAGATTCCGGCGCGACTCTAATACACGTTCAAAGGCGAGAGGCCAAATTTGGCATCAGGCCTCATTTGAATCGAATTGAGATTTTCAATAACAAGGGCGCAATTTTGACTTTGTGCAATCATATAAAATGGTGACAGCGAGTCGGCAGCCTGTTTTACATCGCTCCTGATTGAAGTCAATGGAAATAAAGATCGGGTGAGGTGTAAAACGGGCTGCCGGCTCGCTATCACCCATTTTACTCTAATGCGCAAAGTCAAAATAATCCCCAAGCAGTGTATCTGAGATGTCCATTCAATGTCAAAAACATAAACTTTGTTAAAAGTAGTAAGCTGCATCTGTCACATGGACAACAGAGTATGGCCAATTGGCAGTAATATATAATTGATCTCTCCTCATTTCCTTGTCTTTCTCTCTCTCTGCCTCCCTCTTTCTGTAGTTCTATTTCTCACTACACAGCCTCCCTGCCTGTGGGATTTACAAATGGTTCTTTCTCTCACTGGACCCCTCATTCCCATTATGAATGCTGAGATAGCCCATCCCCATGGTGATCTCTTGCATTTTCTGTACTCACTGTCCAAGAGAAGCACTGGGGATTTATCAGCATGCTCTGTACACACTGGAGATCTCCCCTGTGAGATCCCTGCTGACTGGAGAAGTGTAAAATTGTACCTTGTATTATGAAGTAAATGTTGAACTGATAAGAAGTTCAGAATGGCCACAAGGTATTTCAAACTCAGCTTTTGGAAACAGGAGTTGATTGTCTCATTAACCTCTGGATGTTAGTGTTCATTAAGCCAGTCACCTCTGTATGAATGCCAAGGAAATAAATGTTAATGATCCTGTTAAACAGTCGATAGCTTAAGTCCTGCAGTTCACAACGGTGAAATTACAAAGCCATCCATTATTGTGGTTCCAAAGTCTGGGAGTCATCCAATTTTGATAGACGGGGATAAGGTGAAGGAAACTATCTTGTGGTAGATTTTGATTGGCAGCCTATGGCCAATAACGAGGTATAAATACAGGTGCGATCCCAGGTGCAAATTCTAATCTGTTCATCGTTATCTCCTCTAAATTCTGGCAACCGCTGTTTTCACGCTCTGAATTCTTTAGTTAGTTAGAAACTTATTTTGATAACAGTAACAGAAATTACATTTTTTCAAATAATACTATTTGTGGAAGTTCACTGAAGTAGCAGTGCAAATAGATAAAGCAAACATTACAATGTCTTATGTAAATCAGAATTGCAATCTATTTGTAGCCAGTTTCTAGTACCATATGTTTCACATCCATATACGGTGAATCATATATCAACATTTTCAAAATGCATTTACCAGAATCTAAAATTCTGAATGCCAAGGAAATAAATGTTATTGATCCTGTTAAACAGTCCCTAGAATAAGACCTTAAGGGAGAGAAAACAGTTAGTCTGACATCAGTAGCAGGGAAAATGCTGGAATCGATTATTAAGGAAGGAGTAACAGGGCACTTGGAAAATCACAATATGATTAGGCATAGTCAGCATGATTTTATGAAAGGGAAATCTTGTTTTACAAATCTTTTAGAGTTTTTTGAGGGTGTAACTAGTAGGGTAGATAAGGGGAAACCCGTAGATGTAGTATATTTGGATATTCAGAAGGCATTCGATAAGGTGCCACTCAAGAGGTTGTTACACAAGATTAGGGCTCATGGGATTGGGGGTAATGTATTAGCATGAATTGAGGCTTGGTTAACAGACAGAAAGCAGAGAGGGAATAAACGGATCATTTTAGGGATGGCAGGATGTAACTAGTGGAGTGCTGCAAGGATCAGTGCTTGGGCCTCAGCTATTTACAGTCTATATCAATATCTTAGATGAGGGGACCGAGTGTAATATATCCAAGTTTACTTACGATACAAAGCTCGGTGGGAAAGTAAGCTGTGTGGAGGAGGTAAAGAGGCTGCAAAGGGATATAGACCGGTTAAGTGATTGGGCAAGAAGGTGGCAGATGGAGTATAATGTGGGGAAGTTTGAAATTATCCACTTTGGTAAGAAGAATAGAAAAGCAGAATATTTTTTAAAAGGTGAGAGACTAGTAAACGTTGGTACTCAGAGGGATTTGAGTGTCCTTGTACATGAATCACAGGAAGTTAACATGCAGGTACAGCAAGCAATTAGGAAGGTAAATGATATTTTAGCCTTTATTGCAAGGGGTTGGAGTATAAGAGTAAGGAAGTCTTGCTGCAATTATATAGGGCCTTGGTGAGACCACGCCTGGAGCATTGTGTACAATTTTGGTCTCCTTACCGAGGGAAGGATATGCTTGCCTTAGAGGGGGTGCCACAGAGGTTCACTAGATTGTTTCCTGGGATGAGATGGCTGTCCTAAGAGGAGGGATTGAGTAGATTGGGCCCATATACGCTGGAGTTTAGAAGAATGAGAGGTGATCCCATTGAAACTTAATGGGGGGAATTTTAACCCAGAAAAAACGAGTGAGTTTGGAGCGTGGGGGTAGTTAAATTGTTAAAAATGGGATTCCCGAACTGATCCCGCTTCCAACCTGCCCACTTCCAGTTTTAATGGAGCCGGGACGGGGGCGAGCGACCAACCCGCTCCCAGGGGGCGGAATGTCAATTTAAATATTAGAATGGGGCCGGAAGCCTTTTTTATAACCTCCATTTTGTTTTTAACTGCATGTGGACGGGTTTCACATAATTCATGAAACCTGGCAGTTAAACTGAGCCAGGGACTGCTGGATCCAGGAGGTAAATGCCTTTATACCTACCTCCTGGAACCAGGGCCCCTGCCTAGCCCACGCCCCACGATCGGAGATCCCCCCACGGGACCTCTGATCACCCCCACCAGGCCATCATCTTATTGAATGGCAGAGCAGGCTCGAGAGGCCGTATTGCCTATCCCTGCTCCTAATTCTGATGTGCTTATGTGATCCGCCCACCCTTCACGCTCCATTGTGCTGCAATCAATATTTTCTTGAGGACCATAGCTTCATTACTGGCCTTTTATTTGCTATCTTCATAGAATCAGAGAATCATAGAGTAGAACAGCAAAGAAGGAGACCATTCGGCCCATCGAGTCTGCGCCAGCTCTTTCGAAAAGCAATACTGATTGTGTGTTACCTGCATCACCTTTTCCAGGTTATTGAATAAATTTTTGCCCCACTGATTAGCGTCTTTGTTTATCAGAGGCATTTTATTAACAACAACAACATCCCAAGGTGCGTCATAGGAGCGATTATCAAACAAAATTTGACACCGTGCCACATAAGGAGATATTAGGACAGATGGCCAAAAGCTTGGTCAAAGAGGTAGGTTTTAAGGAGCATCTTAAAGGAGGAGAGAGAGATGAAGAAGCGGAGAGTGTAAGAATGTAAAGACTTAATGCAGAAACTATGGGGGAAAAATTCTGCGTCGCCCCTTTTAGGCCGCTAATACCGCCGCTGCTAGCCTCCCGCTCAATTTCACGAGAGGCATTTGCGGCACCACGCCCGGGCGCTAGCGGATTTGCATCCCCACTAACGGGGCGCAAATCAACCCAATTCTTCCCCCTATAAGCTTTTGTGAGATTATAAAATGTATCATGCTGTATAAGCATTCCTTTTTCTTATTAAATCACTCTTATTGTTTACAAGACACGACTGTTGGTGGTTAAGACCGTGCAAAGTGAGACTTGTGTAAAATGGGGCATGAGATGTAATCAGGTTTGTGCAGAGATAAAAGCGTTGGACCTAACGCTTCTACATCCTGTTTTTGCAAAAACTAAGTTAGTTGCCAAGCACGCAGGAAGCAAAAACATACCACAGCTATTTTCAGTTATTGGCTAAAGCCTATGGGGCACAATTATCGGCTGGGCGCAAAGTTTAGCGCCTGCCGCTAATTATCGCTTCCGGCTGCAAACATGGCTTCCATCGCCCCTGGAGGTGATTGGAGCGCTAAATCAGGTGCTGCACACCTGTCTTAATGTGCTAACGCCGAGGAGCGAGGCGCTACCTCAGAGCGCTGGCGAAGCTCATGTGATGTCAGTCAGCAATGGAACACAGACACACTGGCGCCGGCCACTTCTTAAAGGGGAGGGTCGAATTTGCTCTCCAGCCACACCCTGCTCATTGCAGCCTTGAATCTCGGTCTGGAGAGACCTGTACATCAAATCTGCTGGAAAGAACAATGGAGAGGTCCAGGGAAAGAGCTCAGAGTGCAGCCCCCATAGTCTCTTCTAAATCGATGCAAGGAAGGTCAAATCAAAATGAACCTGCAAAATGCTGCTCAGTACCCAAAACTCCTTCACACTGCGTTGAATCCCCCCAGAAGTCTCTCTCTCTCTCTCTCAGAATGCGTGGTGCAAAAATGTCACCGACAAAAAAAGGCAGGAAGCGGCCGCCTTTAAATAGCGCTCCCCCAGTCCCTTCTCAACTGCAAAATGTTCCCCTCAATCTGTCGTTGCTAGCGGCAGGCGGAAAGGCAGGGGGCGCCACTCAATACCCGGTCCGGAGCGCTACCGGGGCGTTGCACGCTTGACTGACGTCACAATCTGCGGGCGCAGGAGATTGTGGCGGTAGTATTTAGCGCTGCCGCAAAATGTCTGGTCAATTTCACGAGTGGCACGAACATCGTCGCGCCAGGGCGCTAGTTGCTTTGCGCCCCATTAGCGCCCTCTTAGGGCACTAATGGGAGGCACTAATCAACCGAATCTTTTCCCCATGTCTTGCGAAGTCTATGTCATACACAGGTCGAGAAGGAACAGCAAGAGTCATTCAGATTAAGGTGCCAAACAAGATACGTGCAAAGAAGAATAGGTGAAATGGAGACCCTAGGGCAGCTAGTGAGTGGTCGAATAAGGTCAGATGGTCAAGAAAGAGGATTATAAAAAGTGGGGTTTTGAAGCATTCGATGCAGAGGGAGAGAACACCCTGAATCGGCTACAGCCTACGCAAGGTGGATACATGCTGGCTTCGGCCTAACGCCTTCCTAGCTGGCAGAGGAGAGGGAGGCGACCCACGCTAGCTCCGTCCAGTGGCCTGGCGGTAATATAAATTTGTTTGGTACAGGTAGACTATCCTTTATCCGAACTTCCGAAAACCGAAAACCTCTGAAAACCGAAAGTTTTTTCGTTCAGCGTAAGTCGTGCGCACGACATGACCCGAGTGGCGTAAAACATGGCAGGAGTGGTCCTCCGGGGCCCAGAACAAGAATTCCTGCAGATTGTTGACACGCCGGCCTTCGCTCTCAATGTTAAGTGTGATTGAGGGAGCTCTGCCTTTCTCTGTGAGCAGGGCAGAGGGTCACAGAGTTCCCTCCTGGGTAGGAAATTGCAGGCCGAGCCGGGCAGTGTGAAGGAGGTACCGGGAGAGTGAACCCAACAATACAGCGGCCCGTCCGATAGCTGCAGCGGCCCGTCTGATATTCTTTTCTCCCCCCCGACCTGATTTGCGGGCCAGCTTAGCGTAGGAGTCAGCCGATATCCGGCTTTCCCACAACTGGCGGCGGCAGTCGAGACCCAGACCCCCGCTAAGTCAAGGAATTAAGAGAAGCAGGAAGGGGAATGAAACACGGAGCAGGGGGAGCTGTAAACAGACTGGGAGCGGCAGCACAGAGAAGCAGGAAGGGGAATGAGACACGGAACAGTCGCAAGAGGTAGCCTGAACTTTTAAAATTTATATTAAATACAAATACTAATTACCAAATTAATTTAATGTTCAGAGTTTCCCAGTCTGAAATAATACCTTCTGAAATCCGAAAATTTCCGAAAACCGAAACACAGCTGGTCCCAAGGTTTTCGGATAAGGGATAGTCAACCTGTACTGTAAACTACTGCTTGAGATACTGTTATCGTGTTGATCTCTGCTGTGTGACAAATAAAAGACTAATTGTAACCTATGGGTGTCAGGTCCAAATCCATTGAAAATAAGGATAGAAGTGTTAATTGGCTGAGTACCCTGAAATCCTTACAAGATGTTTAGGGAGGGAATTCCAGAGTTTAGGGACTAGACAGCTGAAGACACAGCCATCAATGGTGGGGTGGTTAAAATAGGGGATGTGCAAGAAGAGCGCAGAGATCTCCAAGGGTTGTAGGACTGGAGGAGGCTACAGAGATAGGGAGGGCCGAGGCCATGGAGGGATTGAAAACAAGGATGAGAATGTTAAAATTGAGACATTGCCAGACTGGGAGCCAACGTATGTCAGTGAACACATGGGTGATGGGTGAAAGGGCTTGGTGCGGGTTAGGACACCAGCTGCCGAGTTTTGGATGAGCTCAAGTTTATGGAGGGTAGAAGATGGGAGGTCAGCCGGGAGAGAGTCAGAATAGTCAGGTCTAGAGGTAACAAAGGCGTGGATGAGGGTTTCAGCAGCAGATGAGCTGAGGCAAGGGCGGAGACGGGCGATGTTACGGAGGTGGAATTAGGCGGTCTTAGTGATAGCGCGGATATAGGGTTGGAAGTCCAACTTGACTTTCGAGGCCAGCTTGACCCGCAGCTTATGTTCCAGTGCTATTTTATGAATCCTTTCAGTAAAAAAATGTGCAGCTTTTTATCAATTGCATGCCTTGAAAGTGACTAGATTCACATGGCGCTTTTTGAAATCACAAAGGTTAAGTGGTTTAATTACTGTTCAGAGGCTGGTAATTCTACATGATTTAATCTAAATAGTAATTTGATGCTTAAACTACCACTAGCAGTAAGCTACACATACAAACACAGAAAATACTGTTCTTAAGACTCAATAGTGTACACAATTTGCACATATTGCTAATAAAAGAGCTTTAACACCTGGTTCTAGGACAATTTACCCCACAGTGGCACAGGAGCATCATATAATGCCATATATCTTTAGCTCCTACCCTCCAATACGACATTGCCAGTGTCTAATGGCAGATTACAGGAAACTCTCGATTTACCAGCACCTAAATAACCGGAAATCTCTGTTAACCGGCAAAATTCAGGAGTAGGTTCAGGTAAGTTTTACTTCATATTAGTGGCCGTTCCTGGATCTGTGGCCGTGTAACCGGGGTTCCTGCACCTGTTGCTATGCAACAAGGACGCCTGGATCTGTGGCCGGGGTCCCTGCACCTGTTGCTGTGTACGGAGCTCTCGTACCTTTTACTATACCTCTCTGTAATCCGGACTTTTTGATAAACCGGCACCACGCCGGTCCCGTTGGTGCCGGATAAAAAAGAGTTTCCTGTACTATGAAATATAACTATATACGTTATCGAGTACGCCTAATACTAGGTCAAAGTAATTCTATGTAGACCAAATCCTAGAAATCGGGGATTGCTAATCTGTAGAGTGTTTAGGATTTAAATTGTACACAGAAATCAATAATGGGCTCCAGGAACAGCAGACATATAACTTTAATGCCTTCAAGCATGTTGTGGTATCACTTGCCACTGGTCTTAAAGCACTCGAGAATGTTATTGATTATCTTCTGAGTGAAGTGACAAACAGTCCTACACCCTACATTCATCATCTTTAGCCACTAATTTGTCTTATGTTGATACTGACCTAACTGTCAGGCAAAATTTGCTGATGTTTAATTTTACTATCATTCATCGTCTGCAGTTCCAAGTAGGCGGAGATGATCCTCAGAGAATTTTTCTGGCCTTTCTGTTATTTACATGGACTGTCTGTCAACTGGAGTTCAAATTCAATTTGTATTTAAAGATAGTCTCATCTTCCAAACTGCATTTCTGGTTAGCGTCTCCGGCTTAAATTGCCTGCATTCTTCCTAAAAATTAGAACCTGTTTTGCAGGAATCGGGCTCAAGGTTCTGAAAAGCCTTTTGAAACGATCATTCAAAATTGTTATTTTGCAACTATTTCCAAGTACTCAATACATGAGAGGACATTGGTATTTTCCAACATTGTTGCAAGAACTAGGTTAATTGTCCTACATTCACTTCCTTTTGTTTGCCTACTGTTTACATAACAGACGCTATGTTTACCTGAAATAACAACAGAAAATGCTGGAAAAACTCAGCAGGTTAGGCAACATCCGTGGAGAGAAATTTGAGTTGACGTTTCGGGTTGGACCCTTCTTCAAAACTGGAAAGAAAAGAAACTAGATCGGAGGCAGGGCTGCGATCGGACAAAAGAATAAAAGAAACAAAAGAAGTAAAAGAGATTAGAAGCTAGACGAGATAGTAATGGGCTGGGATTAGGTGTAAAGTGTACTGGCAGGGCAAAAGATAGCTGCCAGGTGTGAGAGAGAAACAAAAGGAAAGGGGGGGGGGGAAAAGGAGTGGAACAATTACAAGAGAAAATGAAATGGGGGCCGAGCTTATGATCTGAAATTGTTGAACTCGATATTGAGTCCGGAAGGCTGTAGACACCCAAACACCCCTTCCAGGTGAAACAGCGATTTACTTGTACTTCTCGCAATCTAGTATACTGTATTCGCTGCTCACGATGCGGTCTCCTCTACATTGGGGAGACCAAACGCAGATTGGGTGACCGCTTTGCGGATCACCTCCGTTCAGTCCATAAGGGTGACCCCGAGCTTCCGGTCGCCTGTCATTTTAATTCACCGCTCCATTCCCACTCGGACCTCACCGTCCTTGGCCTCCTGTATTGTTCCACGGAAGCTCAACGTAAACTCGAGGAACAGCACCTCATCTTCCGATTAGGCAGTCTGCAGCCTTCCGGACTCAATATCGAGTTCAACAATTTCAGATCATAAGCTCGGCCCCCATTTCATTTTCTCTTGTAATTGTTCCACTCCTTTTCCCCCCCCCCCCTTTCCTTTTGTTTCTCTCTCACACCTGGCAGCTATCTTTTGCCCTGCCAGTACACTTTACACCTAATCCCAGCCCATTACTATCTCGTCTAGCTTCTAATCTCTTTTACTTCTTTTGTTTCTTTTATTCTTTTGTCCGATCGCAGCCCTGCCTCCGATCTAGTTTCTTTTCTTTCCAGTTTTGAAGAAGGGTCCAACCCGAAACGTCAACTCAAATTTCTCTCCACGGATGTTGCCTGACCTGCTGAGTTTTTCCAGCATTTTCTGTTGTTATTTCGGGTTTCCAACATCTGCAGTATTTTGCTATCGTACTATGTTTACCTGATGTCCCAAATGGTTTGACATGAAAAGCTTTTCCTAACAAAGCCTCATTTAAGTTGACCTTGAGGGGGGTTAAGTGATGCAGTGGCTTAATACACTGACTAGACTTTCACCTTTGGGTTTCGGTTTTAAATCCAACCCAGATTGCAGGCTGTAATATGAGTTAAACTGAGCCCAGTTCCATAAAGACATGAGCCCACAACACAAAAACATAGAAACATAGAAACACAGAAAATAGGAGCAGGAGTAGGCCATTCGGCCCCTCGAGCCTGTTCCGCCATTTAGTGAGATCATGGCTGATCATCCAAATTCAGTACCCTGTCCCTGCTTTCTCCCCATATCCCTTGATCCCTTTAGCCTTAAGAAATATATCTAACTCCTTCTTGAACATATTTAATGAATTGGCCTCAACTGCCTTCTGTGGTAGAGAATTCCACAGGTTCACCGCTCTCTGGGTGAAGAAATTCCTCCACATCTCTGTCCTAAATGGCTTACCCCTTATCCTTAAACTACCTGTAATTCAGCACAAATTTGAAATCGTATTCAAAGATCGTATAAAAATGATTGGTGAGGAGACTGAAGGGGAAACAAAATAACACCGATGCAATAGATGTGCCTCTCTGAGGACGGAAATCTATATATATAAAAGGATACTTCTGTCAGTCATTCCGTCTGTCTGTCTGTCTTGAATTAACTCAAAAGTTATAGAGCATACCTACACGTGCGTTACGTTGAAAGAAAGCTGACGATTCCAGAACCGTCCTAAGTATATCTACGTTTTGGCCGGACAAAAATTGCGCCCGCGGTATCCAAAAAATGTTCAACATTCCGCTCATTATCCGCTCATTAGCATCAAGTGACGTCGAGGTCGACCAATCGTACGGCGGGTTCCTGGCGCGTGCGGCTGGGCCCTCCTACGGTCGAGTGACGGGACGATTGACCAATCCTATGCTTCGGTGACCTGACGGTCCACCAATCGGTGCCTGTGTGGGCGGGCCTTATCGTTCTGAACCGAGGTGAGTCGCCGCCATCTTGATTCCAAACTTTTCCTTTTTCCCGCTTTCTGCGTGTTTCTTTGCAAATCTACAATTCCAGCAAAAAAAAAGTTGCTTTTAAAAGACAAATTGTTTTTTAAAAAAGTGAATTAATTTGTAAATCTTTTGTCTAACCTCTATAATTTTCCTACCTTTCACCGTTTTTCCAGGCCTCAAAGCCTGGGCGTCTGTTGACCAGCCACGCCCGAGCTAGGCGCCTCCCGTCGCGATCGACAAAATGCCAGCGATCGCCGCCATCTTTGTGAAGGCTGGAGGGGGCGGGCCTGAGCCGAGCGTCGCCACCGCCGCCATCTTAGTAAAGGCGGGCGGGGCGGGAGTCAGCGTCCGCGTCATCTTCTGCCCGGAGCGCGACTTGAGTCCGGCTGGGCCTCGCGGTAGGTTGCGCGGCGGCGTCTCTCTGGTCTTGAAGCCGGCTCGGGCAGGGACATCGGGAGATCGCGGGGGCGGGACATCGGGAGATCCGGGGGCGGGGCATCGGGAGATCGGGGGGCGGGACATTGGGAGATCGGGGGGCGGGACATCGGGAGATCGGGGGACGGGAGATCGGGGACGGGAGATCGGGGGGCGGGACATCGGGGGGCGGGAGATCGGGGGTCGGCACATCGGGAGATCGCGGGGCGGGACATCGGGAGATCGGGGGGCGGGAGATCGGGGGGCGGGACATCGGGAGATCGGGGGGCGGGACATCGGGGGGTGGGAGATCGGGAGATCGGGGGGCGAGGCTCGGGGTCTCCCCCTCTCCCCCTCCTCTCCCCCCCCTCCTTCCTCCCCCCTCCCCTTCCTCCCCCCTCCCCTCCCCCTCCCCTTCCTCCCCCCCTCCCCTCTCCCCTCTCCCCTCCCTCCCCCCTCCCTCCCCCCTCCCCTCCCTCCCCCCTTCCCCCCAGTCGCGCTCTCTCTTCCCCCCCAGTCGCGCGCTCTCTCTCTCTCTCTTCCAACAACAACATGCCCTCGAAAAAGCCTCGGCACCCGGGCACTCCAGCTAGTATATATATGGTATATATTTGGACTGGTTTAGAAGGAACACAACTCTGCATTGAGTCATGCGGTAGAAGTTCAGAGTGCTCAACGCTGACACTGAGGCCCCGGTGTTAAAATGAGGATAGGAACAGAGTGCTCGATCCCTGAACCGGGTGGCGAACCCGGGGGAAGTCCGGGGACGTGGAGTGCGTTGGAATAATTTTTCCCGGAGTGCCGCCCAAGCCCGGTCAGATCCACTACCTGGCCGGCGGGCAGGAGCGGGAGTTCGGTGGGAAGATGCCACAGTCAGTTGACGGGGGTGGGGGCTCTGAAATGATCTGGGGGAGCTTTCTGGTTGTGACTGGACAGTGGGCTTTCTGACTGCAAGGGGGGAGGGGGGGAACTTGGGGCAAGGGAGGCCAAAAGCTTCCTTGTGAGGCCCGGACGAGCAGTCGAGCTCCTCCTGCCCCAGAAGGAAACCTGAAATTAAATATTTTCAACACTCACCTACCTGGGCCTCTTCTGGCCCATGATCAGTCCCCTGGCAAGTCGGTCTAACGTGGAAGCCATCAATGCTCCCCTTGCTCGGGGCTCTGACTAATATTTCAGTCGGGTCCCGATTACACCATTGGGCCCCGATCAGCATATTTAAAGAAGGGCCCCACTGCTTTCCTGCCGGTGTGCATGCGTGCCTGCTCAAAAGAGCAGGTTAAGATCAGGACACAGCGGGAAGGCAGTGGGATCAGAGGCAGTAAGTGACTGGCCTCATTTTAACTGCCCCCTCCGCCCAGCTTCCACCAGGTGGTTAAGATCGGGGTCTGGGTGACAATAATGTTGCATTCTCCAGCGCTGACAACCCTCATCTTATTAAACACTAAATAAAATCCTTAAATGTCTTGGTTGATAAGTGCAATTTCTGTTGTGGACCTGATTTGGGGGATAGTGTAAAACGTGCGCTATCGATTCAGCCACCCTTTATACGTCTCTCCCGATTTTCATTTCTGTTGACTTAATTGACATAAACGGCATTTCTGCTGTGTATCCAGGATTTCCGCGGCTCTTCTGCTGGGGTATGGTGGATGAGCGGGAGAACATTTACCGGGATTGACAGGGTAGATGCTGAGAGGATGTTTCCCCTGGCTGGAGAGTCTAGAACTAGGGGGCATAGTCTCAGGATAAGGGGTCGGCCATTTAGGACTGAGATGAGGAGGAATTTCTTCACTCAGAGGGTTGAGTATCTTTGGAATTCTCTACCCGAAAGGGCTGTGGATGCTGTGTCATTGAGTATATTCAAGGCTGAGCTAGATAGATTTTTGGACTCTATGGGACTCAAGGGATATGGAGCTCGGGTGGGAAAGTGGAGTTGACGTCGAAGATCAGCCATGATCTTATTGAATGGTTGACTGGCCGACTCCTGCTCCTAATTCTTATGTTCCTATGTTCTTATGAGCCATAGGGACCTTGTATGACCTTTGAAAGGCTTTAACAAGCAAAATAAGACATCTTTCTGTTGTGTATGTACCTTTAAGAGAATAACTGGTCTCAGACTGCAGTACCAGCAGTCACCACCCCTGTATAAAAGGCGCTAGAGAGCCTCTGTGTTTTTAGTTTCACTATTGACTTCCACCAGTAAAGACTTATTTTGTTCACTCCTGCTGTCCGTGTCTCAATTATTCACGGACGTAACACTGGCGATGAGTAAGAAACGAACTTACCTGCAACTCGGCAGCACCTCAGACGACGTTATCGAAGGTCGAAGCCAGAAGAAAAAAAAAAGTAAATAAAATCCAAAGAAACTCGAGAAACGGGCGTCGACCATGGGCAACCGCCCTCCAAATCGTCGGATTGAAAACTTGCAGGAGAGACTGTCCAGAGCCAGGCTTGGTTCCTCGGTCTGTGGTTTCCCAGCTAATCGGGCTGGTGGCAGGTAGTGCACTGATCCTTCCTGGGCTGCAGCGGGCTAGAGCTCGATCGGGTGGCTTTTCAACGGGGCCGGGCAGCGAGTCGGGAAGCAAAGAGAGAGAGAGAGGGTGGAGCACACAGGACGCGGCCGGTGCTTCGAAGCCGGGCAGCGTTCGGACCTAAGAAGAGGGAGGGAAGCGTCCCAGAGGGTCCGCTCCACGACGCGAAAATAATAAAAGAAAAAAAATCAATATTAAACGCGCAAGAAACCGTGGAAAGTAGCGTTAACAACAGCGGGGAAGAAGGCAAAGCGCGGGAGGCGCCATTTTGTTAAATCGGGGAAGAAGGCAAAATGCGGGAGGCGCCATTTTGGATTTGCAAGATGCCGAAGACTGGCTGTATCACTGCTTTTGATAATACAATAGAGGACTGGACCACGTATGTGGAAAGAGTTGAGGTATATTTCGAGGCAAACGAAATAGCGGAGGGGAAAAAGGCATCGATATTGCTAAACCTAATGGGTGCTAGAACGTACGGCCTATTGCGGGACCTGATTACTCCAGCCAAACCGAAGGCGAAGAGTTTTAACGAAATTGTTGCTGTCCCACAGGAACACTTAAACCCTGCACCGCTGTTGATAGCAGAAAGATTTAAATTCCACAGGAGAACTCAGCACAAAGATGAGAGCAATGCTGAGTATCTTACGGAACTACGCAAGCTATCAAAGTACTGCCAGTTCGGAGCAGGACTGGCAGATACCCTATGGGACAAATTTGTCTGTGGACTCCTGAGTGAAGGAACACAGAAGAAGTTACTCTCAGAGAAAGAGCTGACGCTAGATAAGGCTTTCAGCGTGGCAGTATCGTATGAAGCAGCAGCCAGGGGAGCTGCAGAAATTCAACAAAAACCACAGGAATACGGCACCCACAAAATGACACGGGGATTTGCAAAATGTTATCGCTGCGGCAGAACTAACCATGACCAGAAGGACTGCTGGTCCAAAGACAAAATATGCAGACAATGCGGGAAGATTGGACACATTGCACGAGTTTGCAGGTCTGGGAAGAAGACCAGCGACAACAAAAAGGCTACTAAGGAACCATACAAGAAAGTACAAAAGATGACGGACAGTAGTTCCGAAGACCAGATGAGCGATAGTGAATCCGGGAACAGGAGACTAAGCTGTCTCAAACTTCACAATGTAATCGCAAAAGAGGATCACCGAACCATTTGGGTCACCCTCACGATAGCAGGGTCCCAAGTTAAAATGGAATTCGATACAGGATCAGCGCTAACCCTCATGAATCGACGAGACTACGAGCGGCTATTTTCACACATACCCTTGAGAGAGACATCCATCGTCTTGACGACATATACGGGGCAAAAAGTATACACCAGAGGAAAAATAAGGGTGCCTGTCGAATACAATGGCAAGAAAATACGGAAATTGTATCTCTACATACTGCCAAATGGTGGACCACCGTTATTGGGACGGGAATGGATCAGGAAGATAAACTTAGATTGGCATTCCATTGATGCAATGACGGTGGACGGTAAAAAAGATGAAGACGTCACTCCTGGGCGATTGTCAACAATCTTAGCTAACACCAAAGAGGTATTTCAACAAGAACTGGGCACGCTTAAAGGCGTAACCGCCTCGATAAAAATAGAAGAGAATGCAGTTCCCAAGTTTTTCAAAGCAAGACCGGTACCATATGCAATTCGCCCAGCCGTCGAGGCAGAGCTGGAGAATCTGGAGAAGGCGGGCGTGTTGTCTAAGGTCGACTGGAGCAAGTGGGCGACACCCATCGTTCCTGTCATGAAGAAAACGTTAAGCAATAAGTCCGGAGAGCCAAGGAAGATTCGCATCTGTGGGGATTTCAAGGTGACGGTGAACCCAGTCCTTCACACAGTACAATATCCTCTTCCAAGGATAGAAGACATCTTCGCCTCACTGTCTGGAGGGAAGCGTTTTACAAAAATTGACCTAGCACAAGCATATTTGCAGATGGAGGTTGAAGAGTCCTCTAGGAAGTGTCTCACGATAAACACTCACAAAGGTCTTTACCAGTATCATCGATTGGTATTCGGAGTAGCATCGGCTCTGGCGATATGGCAAAGAGCGATGGAACAAGTCCTGCAAGGGATTCCGGGGACTCAGTGTTACTTGGACGACATCCTTGTAACAGGTGAAGATGACAGTGAACACCTGAACAACCTAGAACAGGTGCTCACTAGACTACGGGAACATGGGCTGCGAGCCAACCGCCCCAAGTGCAAATTTTTTAAGAAACAGATATCGTATTGTGGCCACGTGATTGATGAAGAGGGGTTACATAAGTCCCCTGACAAAATTGAAGCAGTTGTTGAGGCCCCAGCGCCTGAAAATGTGTCGCAACTGAGGTCATTCCTCGGATTGGTGAATTACTATCATAAGTTTTTGCCGAATTTGTCGACAGTTCTGCACCCGCTGAACGCCCTGCTACGAACGGGGGTAGCATGGAAATGGAGCGATGATTGTAAGCGTGCTTTTCAGATGAGTAAGGACTTAATCACTTCAAGGGAATTATTGGCTCGCTACAACCCAGCACTGCTGATCAGACTGGCGTGTGATGCGTCTCCCTACGGCATTGGGGCGGTACTGTCACGTAAATTCCTTGATGGTTTAGAGAGGCCGATAGCTTTTGCGTCACGCTCGTTAACTTCTGCCGAGCGTAACTACGCCCAGATTGACAGAGAGGCCCTCAGCCTAGTGTGGGGGGTGAAGAAGTTCAATCACTATCTGCACGGTCAAAAATTTACTCTACTAACCGATCATCAACCTCTTGTCTCCATTTTCAACCCTCAGAAGGGCGTACCGATAATGACAGCACAACGGCTGCAGAGATGGTCCCTTTTCCTAGGGGCACACCAATATGACATCGAGTACAAAGGAACTAAACAGCATGGAAATGCTGATGGATTGTCACGCCTACCGTTGCCGACGGTGGAAGAAGAAGACCTTGCAGTGGATCCAATGGAGTTATTCTACTCGACCATAGTCGAATGTCTCCCTGTGACGAATGCAAACATAGAAAAGGAAACACGGAATGACCCGACACTATCACGGGTCTATGATTTAACGGTGAAGGGATGGCCAGCACATGGCGAACCACTGCTGCCAGCATTCTCGCCGAGAAGAGAACAGCTGTCAGTGTGCAGAGGAACCTTGATGTGTGGAGCCAGAGTAGTAATTCCACCTAAGTTGACGGATAGAATGCTCAATGAGCTTCATGAGGGTCATCTGGGTGGGGTAAAAATGAAGAACTTAGCCAGAGCGTTTGTGTGGTGGCCGGGAATCGATAGAGAAATCGAAGAGATGACCAAGAGCTGTGCAGGATGCCAGAAGGTCCAAAACGCCCCACCACAAGCTCCTCTGCATCCATGGGAGTGGCCCTCATCTCCATGGCAAAGGGTGCACATTGATTTTGCTGGTCCCTTCATGGACTCGATGTTTTTAATTGCGGTGGATGCACATTCAAAGTGGCCAGAGGTAATAAAAATGTCCTCAACCACCACAGAAAAAACTATCACAGTTTTACGAACCATATTCGCCAGGAATGGGTTGCCTGAACAGATTTGCTCTGACAATGGACCACAGTTTGTGTCTGAAGAGTTCCGGAGGTTCTTAAAGAACAATGGCGTTAAGCATTACACATCTGCCCCATATCATCCAGCCACTAATGAATTGGCCGAGAGGTTTGTCCAAACATTCAAGAAGGCTATCAAGGCAATGTGTAATGAAGATATACCCCTACAACACAAGGTGGACAACTTCTTGTTTGCCTACCGGAATGCGACACATGCGGTTACCAACCAAACTCCAGCCATGATGTTCTTCAATCGAAGACTATGATGCCGCTTGGATTTGGTTAAGCCAAACGTCCGAAGAGATGTGGAGAACAGGCAGTTTCAGAATATGAATGAAAGGCCGACCAGGAGTTTTAAGATAGGTCAACCAGTCTTGGCCCGGGACTACCGCACTGAGAAATGGCAGCCAGGAATGATTTGTACACGACAAGGACCTCTCATGTATACCGTGGACGTTGGGGAGAGCATTGTAAGACGCCATGCTGACCAGATTCTAGAGTCACTGAAAAACGTCAACTCCACACCACGATCTGATACACCTGGTAATGAAATCGACGTTCCAATTGCAGCTACCGCAGAACCGGTAATATTGGAAGCAGATGAACCAAACAACGACATTGATCCCGACTCAACATTGCCAGAAGAACCTGATACCCCAAAGAGGCGTTATCCAGACAGAATCAGGAAGCCTCCTCAAAGACTGAACTTATAATTGCTTAAACTTAACCAATGTATCTAGCAACAGTAATTGTGATTGTAATTAGTTATCATTTAGCTGTTAAATGAATGTTATGTACTGTTTATCTAAAAGGGGAGGAATTGTGTATGTACCTTTAAGAGAATAACTGGTCTCAGACTGCAGTACCGGCAGTCACCACCCCTGTATAAAAGGCGCTAGAGAGCCTCTGTGTTTTTAGTTTCACTATTGACTTCCACCAGTAAAGACTTATTTTGTTCACTCCTGCTGTCCGTGTCTCAATTATTCACGGACATAACACTTTCCTCAATTTTCACCAGCCATTTTTGTTCCTTCTTTGGAAGCCTATGAGTGCTTAAAGCAGCACTTTACACCAATGAACCACCCATTGGCACTTTGGGCCAAACTTATGAACACTGGCTTCCAGTGGTGAGCATCGCCCCTCCCTCCCAGGAGCACATATGAAGAAATTGGGGCCTGATCCCCGTAACTTTCAGTCCATTTATGTTAACAGACAGAAAATTGTGGGGAGTGAATCTGTGAATATGTGTTCCCAACTGGCAAGGCTCCCGCCATGATTGTGCAGTCATAAAATTGGCCCCTTTCATAGAATCATAGAATGGTTACGGCACGGAAGGAGGCCATTCGGCCCGTCGAGTCCGTGCCGGCTCTCTGCAAGAGCACTTCAGCTAGTCTCACTCCCCCGCCCTTTCCCCATAGCCCTGCAATTTTTTTTCCTTCAGGTACTTATCCAATTCCCTTTTGAAAGCCACGATTGAACCTGCCTCCACCACCCTTTCAGGCAGTGCATTCCAGATCATAACCACTCGTTGCGTAATAAAGTTTTCCCTCATGTCGCCTTTGGTTTTTTTGCCAATCACCTTGAATCTGTGTCCTCTGGTTCGCGACCCTTCCGCCAATGGGAACAGTTTCTCTCTATCTACTCTGTCTAGACCCATCATGATTTTGAACACCTCTATCAAATCTCCTCTCAACATTCTCTGCTCTAAGGAGAACAACCCCAGCTTCTCCAGCCTATTTCTCTCCACATTTAGCAAAGGCAGGCATATCAGACTGTAGATCTCGGTATAAAAGTGACCCACTCCGCTATAATGTTACTAAGCTAGATTCATGGTAATATCAATCCCATTTTGTCAAAGAAATAGGATATGGGGTAAATTTTCCAAGTTACCATCCCCAATGTGAAGCCTTCCTCAACAGGAGGAATGAGTCTCACTGAAGTCAGGTAGGTCCTTAACTCCAAATTTACAATGGAAGCCACTTTGCAGCAATGACTAAATATGTCATGTAAGTGTACTCTAAGGGGGTAATTTTGACTTTGTGCGATAATTAAGTCAATGAAAATCAAAATGGGGAAAGATGTAAAACAGGTTGCCAATTCGCTATCACCCATTTTACACTATTGCTCAAAGTCAAAATTATCCCCATAAACTCCAAGAGAGTAAATTGGGGGATAGTGTAAAGCGTGCGATATCGATTCAGCCACCCTTTATATATCACTCCCGATTTCTATTGACTCCATTGACATAAACAGCATTTATGCCGTGTTTCCAGGATTTCTGCAGCTCTTTCTGCTGGAGTATGGTGAATGAGCACGGGAACATTTACCAAAATTCACCCCATTAACTCCAAACTCAGAACAGCACTGCCAACGCACAAATGTGGTAGCTTCATTTCTCAAAGTATTCTGTCAATTTAATGCCCATTTTTATTGAACTAGGGGAAGTTTTATACTGTGGAATAGCACATACTAAATTTCTGAGACTACCTAAACTCTTCACCTAGGACCCTCGCAGCAATCAGAAAGCGAAAGCTTTATTAAAATCACATCACTCTGGGCTGCATTCAAATCAGAATTCGAAAGAGATGAAAACAGGGTTCTAGCTCACTGCAGCGCTCTGTTCTGTGCTATTCTTTACTTCCCAAAAACTCAGGAATTTTCCAGCTGAGTACAGGAAGCTCTTTGGTGTCCGGCACCGACGGGACCGGGATGGTGCCGGTTGATTAAAAATTCCGGATGATGGAGAGGGTTATCTACCAAGGCTATTTTTAACAAACAAAAATTTAAAAATCAAGAAATGTGCGGTATACAGTAATTGGGTACTCCCGGCAGCGCGGGAGAGTCAGACTCCTGTTATTGAGGTGTTCGGACTTCCGACAGCGCCAAGAAGCCGAGTAGTGACAGTTTGGAGAACTACCCCCACTGACTAACTCGGCCACCGCGGGAGGCTCGGACTCGGACTCGGCAACATTTCCGGTTATTGAGGTTTTCAGAGTATGAATTTTGCCGGTTAATAGAGAATTCCGGATATTTTAGGTGCCGTATAAACGAGAGTTTCCTGTAGTTGCTTTCCAGTCACCATTTTAAGAATGGGTAAAACTCTAGTGGGGTGAATTGCCACGGCGGGTTCTCCCCTTCGACCACCATAATTTCAGCGGAAGAGCCAATGGAAAATAGCGTAAGCACCATTTTCCTCAGGTTTCTGCAGCTCTTCCACTGAAGTTTGCGGCCCAGCGGAGATTCACCCCCTCATTCCTTTCCTAATCTGAAGGTTGTTTCAATTGAAGTCCATTTAGTGCATTTTGTCCCCTGACGCCATGGGCTGGATTTTATCAGCCCTGAGGAGGCGGGTATGGAGGCGGGACTGCCGGGAAAATGGCAGAAACTGGGAGCGGGTACTGACCCCGCTCCCAACCCGCCTCCATGCCATCTTCCCGGGAGGCGAGTCCCCGAGTCGCGCAGGGATCGGTCTCCTCGAGGCGGGAAGGGGATTAGAACCAATTAACTGCCTGTTAACAGGGAGTTAACGGGCAGTTAAGAGGATTATCCCCATTTTACCCCTGCAAGTGCGGGCTTCCTGACGGCTGCGAACCTCACCAGGGTCAGCGAGGCGAGCAGTGGGTCTGCAGGGGTGAGGGGGGTCGACATGTAGAGGTGAGTGATGGGTGCAAGTGTGGACAGGTAAGTGAGAAGCTTTGGAAAATGTTTCCTTACCTTTGCTTCTTTCTGCAGGCTTCAACCGTTGAGGATCTGGAGTTGCCTCATCTCAATGGCAGAGATACCAGAATGGCTGCTGCATTCTCAGATTCAGCAGCCATCTGCTTTCTGCTGAAGAGAGAGGTCTTGGTAAGCCTTTGTGCAAGGGATCACCTTCGAACAGAGATTGTCAGTGGTTGACAGCTTCTCAAAGCTGTCAAACACTGACAATTCATCTGTCAAAAAATTTTCGACAGATGAAGCGTCATACACTGACGTCATCTGTCACCGGCTTTCCCTTAATTGGCCGGTAAACAAGGCCAATCAAGGGAAAATAGCGTGGGTTCGTCATACATCGCTGGGGGCGGGACTAGAACCCAGAAGGCAACAGTCTCGCCCCCAACTTGTCTCAACTGCCAAAATCCAGCCCCATGTCACTGATTCAGAGTTTTTAAATTATTTGTAATGTCCTCTGGGCATAAAGACTTGTTTTGGTGGTGAAATGTTTTTATGCAGCTAATTATTATGATCTGGAACGCGCTGCCTGAAAGGGGAGTGGAAGCAGATTCAATAGTAACTTTCTAAAGGGAATTAGGTAAATTATTGAAGGGGAGAATATTGCAGGGCTTTCAGTAAAGAGCGGGGGCTTGGGACTACCTGGATAGCTCTTTCAAAGAGCCGGCAGAGGCGCGATGGGCCGAATGGCATCCTTCTGTGCTGTTATATGATCCTACTAGCTGAAGTGCCCGGCGGTGCCGAGGCTTTTCGAGGGCATGTTGTTGTTGGAAGAGAGAAAGAGAGCGACTGGGGGGAAGAGAGAGAGCGACTGGGGGGAAGAGAGAGAGCGACTGGGGGGAAGAGAGAGAGTGACTGGGGGGAAGAGAGAGAGCAACTGGGGGGAAGAGAGAGAGCGACTGGGGGGAAGAGAGGGAGGGGAGGGGAGGGGGGAGGGGGAGGGGGGGGAGGGGAGGGGGGAGGGGAGGGGGAGGGAAGGGAGGGCGGGGGAGGGGGGAGGGGGGAGGGGAGGGCGGGGAAGGGGGGGAGGGGGGGCGGGTAAGGGAGGGCGGAGGGGAGGGGGGGAAGGGAGGGGGAAGGGCGGGGGGAAGGGGGGAGGGAAGGGAGGGGGGAAGGGAGCGGGGGGGAGGGGAGGGAGGGCGGGGAGCCCCCCCCACGAGGGTCGCGGCCCCCCCGAGGGTCGTGGCCCCGCCCCCGAGGTGAAGACCGCCGATTGCGCGCGCAGCAGGAGCTGAGACGCGGCGTCTCTGGCTCGGCCGGCGGGCCCAGTTGCCAGGGTAACCGTGACGCTGACCAAGCCCCGCCCCCCGGCCGAGCAGAGAGAGAGAGACGTCGCGTCTCAGCTGCTCCTGCTGCGCGCGCGGCCCCCCCCCCCCGAGGGTTGCAGCCCCCCCCGAGGGTCGCGGCCCCCCCCCCCCCCGAGGGTCGCGGCCCCCCCCCCCCCCGAGGTGAAGACCGCCGATTGCGGCTGTGCCAGACGTCCGGCGGGCCCGGTTGCCAGGGTAACGCTGGACGCTAGCCAGAGAGATACGCCGCGTCTCAGCTCCTGCTGCGCGCGCACCCTAGCGGCGCTGGGCTGAGGCTCGGCCCTCCAGCCTTCGAGTGGGGCCGGGAGGTGCCTAGCTCGGGCGTGGGTGCGGAGGAGACGCCGAGGCTTCTAGGCCTACCTGGAAAAACGGGGAAAGGTAGGAAAATTAATGAGATTAGATAAGTTAATTACTTTGTAAATCATTTTTTTTTAAAACAATATGTGTTTTAAAAGCAACGTTTTTTTTTAAGACGCAGAAAGCGGGAAAAAGAAAGGAAAAGTTTGGAATCAAGATGGCGGCGACTCACCTCGGTTCAGAACGATAAAGCCCGGCCACACGCGCACCGATTGGCCTGGTGGCACACGCCAGCAACCCGGCGTAAGATTGGTCGAGCTTGAGGTCACTCTGTCGCTAATGAGCGGATAATGAGATGATAATGAGCAGAACGTTGAAGGTTTTTGGGATACCGCGGGTGGGATTTTAGCCCGGCCGAAACGTAAATACGTTTAAAACCGTCTCGGAAGCGTAAGCTTTCTTTGGAGGTAACGCGCGCGTAGGTACGCCCTGTAACTTTCGAGCGCATAGCTCGCCAGACGCACACGCGATGACAGAATGACAGAATGACAGACAGAATGACAGAATGACAGACAGACACACCGACCGATTTATATATATAGATGCTTCTATGTCGGAACTGAGCACAAGAGCGGTCGCAGCATTCCACTCCTAATTATTCAGTCAATCGCTGACTTCTCTGGTTCACCCCTGTCACCAGCAGATTCTGTTGGATCTGAATCATTTAGTGAATCAATTTAGCAAAGGAGTGTGTACACAGACTAGGGATTTCAGACAGAATCTTCAATACTGCCATCACCACAGGTGTCAGGAATCTAAGAAACTGTAAGATGAATGATGTACTGATCAACACCCCATGCTCTAAGTGCAGGTCTTCAGGTCAGGACCACAGGGAGCATCTAAGCTGATTGATTTTACTTTGCGGCATTCCTCTTTAGAGCTTCGTTGAGGTAAGGTCAGGTCTTTCCTCACCACTTTTAATAAAATCTCTCATTGCCCCCATTTAAATTTCCTTTTTTAATGTAGTTAATTTTAGATTATTTTAATTTGATTATTTCTAAATCCTGCTACACAACAGACCGAAGAACTAAGAGGGTGGGCAACTGGCCTGCTCCCAACCCTCTGCCAATCAGCTAGGAGATGCTTAGGAGCAACCAAGGCAGGCTCACTGAATTTTTCTGGGGTGTTGGCCACCATTCACTCGGCACATCCTTTTTCTGCCCTCCCAATTTTTCCCCTCCTCTACTAAAGGATAGCGGCCCGTGCTGGGTGACAGTTCCAAAGACACCAGCAGTCAAATGGCTATTGGGTCATCAGCACACTATTCAACTTTGAGCCCATCTTAGTCAAGCCTGCTGCTCATCCAGTGTCTGGACACTTATTCCTACCAGCAGATGTCATGAGGTAGCACTCAGGAGTGGCGGGGTTGGCTGTTTTTTCCCTTTCACTAAGTGAGGGACGCTGAATCCCACTATAATGCCCCACCACTGCCCTGGCTGAGATCAGCACAATCCAGGATCAGACCTGGCATCTTCCACACTTTTTGTTTTTCTTCCCT
Organism: Somniosus microcephalus; assembly: GCF_052327205.1. Classification (NCBI taxonomy): domain Eukaryota; kingdom Metazoa; phylum Chordata; class Chondrichthyes; order Squaliformes; family Somniosidae; genus Somniosus; species Somniosus microcephalus. Next base: position 15,968,051 of record NC_141000.1, on the reverse strand, counting down.
CCCTTCAGCTGTCCTTCATTCTGCCAGTGCTATTCACACCCCATCTAGAGCCATCCTTTGTTCCTTAACCTGCCCCATTTCCACCTCCTCTCGCCTTGAATATCTCTTAATGTCTCTCAATCTCTCTCAATCTCTCCTGCTTTCTATCCTATCACTGACCTTCCCTTTTGTTCTTTCATCCCCTCCCCCTTTTCCCAGCCCCTAAACTTGCTTTCCATTTCCTGCTTTTTTTCCAGTTCTGACGAAAGGTCTTCGACCTGAAACGTTAACTCTGTTTCTCTCTCCACTGATGCTGCCTGACCTGCTGAGTTTTTCCAGCATTTCCTGTTGTTATCCTGGCATCTTCCTGACCTGTACCACATCATACAGTGCACTTACCCATTTGGCCATTAGGTGCTTTAGACTCCTCCAGAAGGATAAAGCTGTAAACTATGTGGGAAATACAGTGCTATAGCTCCACCAGTGTGCCGTAACACCATGCTGCCAATGCCCTATTAATCTTATTGTAGATAGCTGGATCACAAAATCTGATTGTGACAGAAATACTTAATTTGCTTCTGCCAAATTGTGCAATTGTTTTCATCCACTTGTAATGTTAATCGAATATTTGCAACTGGTGTTTCAAAATAAGGCACAAGTTTTAACCTAATTTGTTAACAGTGTATTACTAATTAAAATTAAGTCTAAAAATGCTGGCTAGGTTTGGGACTCCAGCCCCATTAACACGTACTGAAAATTGCTCAAGGACAAAAGCAGCTTAAAAATTGCTTGTGTTAGGGAAAAGGAGTTTGGTTGATTTCACTTTATACGATTTGCAGAGTGCAATGCTGCTTGTACATTGTTTGCCACACTGATCATGTTACAGGTAGACAAAGTATAGACTCCGAAAAAACAAGAGAAAATGCTGGAAAAACTCCGCAGGCCAGGCAACATCCGTGGAGAGAGAAATAGAGTCAATGTTTCAGGTCGAAACCCTTTGTCAAGACTGAAGAAGCACAGGAAATGAAACAAATTAAAAGGCCAGTTTGGGGGCCGGGAAATGGGGATGAAAGAACAAAAGAGAAGTGAAGAGACATTAAGAGGTATTCAAAACCAGACGAGATGGTGATAGGACTAGTAAAGAGACAAAAGACGGCTCTAGATGAGGTGTGAAATGCGCTGGCAGAATGAGAGACAGCTGCCATGTGGGAGAGAAAAAAAGGGGGAAGGGCACAAAACAAAGGTGTGGATAAAAAATATATGTAAAAATGTAATAGGGCCGAGGTTATGATCTGAAATTGTTGAACTCGATATTGAGTCCGGAAGGCTGTAAAGTGCCTAATCGGAAGATGAGGTGCTGTTCCTCGAGCTTACGTTGAGCTTCCGTGGAACAATGCAAGAGGCCAAGGACGGTGAGGTCCGAGTGGGAATGGGGCGGTGAATTAAAATGACAGGCGACCGGAAGCTCGGGGTCACCCTTACGGACTGAACGGAGGTGTTCCACAAAGCGGTCACCCAATCTGCGATTGGTTTCCTCAATGTAGAGGAGACCACATTGTGAGCAGCAAATACAGTATACTAGATTGCAAGAAGTACAAGTAAATCACTGTTTCACCTGGAAGCGGTGTTTGGGGCCCTGGACAGTGGGAAGGGGGGAGGTATAAGGGCAGGTGTTGCATCTCCTGCGCTTGCACGGAAAGTATAGACTCCACTGAGTTCACAAGACTATACAGCACAGAAGGAGGCCAGTCAGGCCATTGTGACTGTGCCGGCTCTTTGAAATAACTACCCATTTAGTACCACTAGCCTCTTTCCCCACAGCCCTGCAATATTTACAATAGAACATCAATTATCCACACTCCCATTGTCTACAAGTGTTTTCATGGAAGTCAGGACCTAGTTTTGAATAACTACTTAAGAACAATTGACTGTTTTTAATTGATTGCTCACATACTCTGGATTCTTGAACCATCAAGGTAAATAGTTGGTATCTGGGTGTCCAATACCCAAAAAGAATATTACTAACCATGCAGATCTGATACGATAGCCAAATACTGCGGAGGCTGGAAATCCAAAATAACAACAGAAAACGCTGGAAAAACTCAGCAGGTCAGGCAGCATCCGTGGAGAGAGAAACAGAGTTAATGTTTCAGGTCGATGACCTTTCGTCAGAACTGGAAAAAAGCAGGAAATGGAAAGCAGGTTTAGGGGCTAGGAAAAGGGGGAGGGGACGAAAGAACAAAGAGGAAGGTCAGTAATAGGATAGAAAGCAAGAGAGATTAAGAGACATTGAGAGACATTAAGAGATATTCAAGGCGAGAGGAGGTGGTAATAGGACAGGTTAACGAACAAGGATGGCTCTAGATGGGGTGTGAATTGCGCCGGCAGAATGAAGGACAGATTAGCTTTGGGTCTGAAGAGTTAGGGTTTTGAGTCCAGAAGACCATCAGCTGTCAGGGCTTTTGGCGCCATCATTTTGGTCAAAAATATATTTTAAAGCGGATACATATTTTTCTAATTTCCATATACTGGGAGCTTGATTGGGCTAATCGGAAGCTACAAACTCACTGTATCAGATTACGCATAAGCGAACTCCCGATTATTGACCAATTTCCTTTATCTGCCAGCCTGGAGCAAATAATTGAAGTTCCATTGTATGTGTGCACATCATAGCTGGTCCTGGGGCTATATTTGAAAGCATGCATTAATAATACGGTAGATTCTTACAATCTACTCTTGGGTGTGTTACATCCACTGGTAGAACGTACTTTTGATGACTCCTTCACCCATAGAGAAACCTAATAAAACACCTGAAAATAAAATATTGAGCCTGTTATACAAAATAATTTCCTTTCAAAAGCATTAACATAAGAACATAAGAAGTAGGAGCAGGAGTAGGCCATACGGCCCCTCGGGCCTGCTCCGCCATTCAATAGGATCATGGCTGATCTGAACCTAGACTCACGTCCACGTCCACTTTCCTGCCTTCTCCCCGTAACCCCCGATTCCCTTATCAGCTAGTAAACTGTCGATCTCCGTTTTAAATCTATTTAATGTCGCAGCTTCCACAACTCTCTGAGGTAGCAAATTCCATAGATTCACCACCCTCTGAGTGAAGAAGTTTCTCCTCATCTCAGTTTTGAAAGGGCAGCCCCTTATTCTAAGATTATGCCCCCTAGTTCTAGTCTCACCCATCAGTGGAAACATCCTCACCGCATCCACCCAATCAAGCCCCCTCACAATCTTATATGTTTCGATAAGATCGCCTCTTATTCTTCTGAATTCCAATGAGTAGAGGCCCAACCTACTCAATCTTTTCTCATAAGTCAACCCCCTCATCTTCGGAATCAACCGAGTGAACCTTCTCTGAACTGCCTCGAGAGCAAGTATATCTTTTCTTAAATATGGAAACCAAAACTGTACGCAGTATTCCAGGTGTGGCCTCACCAGTACCCTGTATAACTGCAGCAAGACTTCCCTGCTTTTATACTCCATCCCCCTTGCAATAAAAGCCAAGATTCATTTGGCCTTCCTGATCACCTGCTGTACCTGCATACTAACCTTCTGTGTTTCATGCACCAGGACCCCCAGATCCCTTTGTACTGTAACACTTTGCAGTTTCTCTCCATTTAGATAATAACTTGCTCTTTGATTTTTTCTGCCAAAGTGCATAACCTCACACTTTCCAACATTATATTCCATCTGCCAAATTTTTGTCCACTCACCCAGCCTGTCTATGTCCTTTTGCAGGTTTTTTATGTCCTCCTCACTCACTGCTTTCCCTCCTATCTTTGTATCGTCGGCAAACTTGGATACGTTGCACTCTGTCCCTTCCTCCAAATCGTTAATATAGATTGTAAAGAGTTGGGGTCCCAGCACCGACCCCTGCGGAACACCACTAGTTACTGATTCTTGCGGAGTAAATTCTCATTTACAATCCTACAATAGTAACAGGTTTGTGGCAGTGTCCCAATAGAGGCAAGTTGTTAATTCCCAATGTTTGCTTCTATGATAATACACAATAATATATTGCGAGTCCTATCTTGCCCACATCTGATTATATACAACTACTTTGCCCATCCTGACAGAAAGCATATAAAAAGACTTTGCTGTTAGGCATCATTTTATTCCTTCATATAAGCCTAGCATTGCTGGCAGTTTTTTTGCTTGAGTTCTCAGATGTTTTTAAGATCAAGTTAATATTATTTTACAAAGCTAACCCTTGTGCAGTGTGTCAATCCTGGACAACATGCATCTTTGGCTCCCTGTACTGATGGCTGGGTTTCTTTTGATGCTAGATTTCCTTCTGGAGCTGTTTCAGTTAGAACGTTTTCATATCGAGTGTGTCAGGTGACAGTTCTCACAAGTTTGACAGTCCTTGGTGGTTTATTGGTAAATCACCACTTGTTCTTTATACCGCAGGTTATTCTGTCTTAGCCATCACTCTAACTGAAAATGAAAGATCCGGTACATTTACATTTCTATTCTTTTAATGACAATTTTTATTCACCCTTATTTCAACTGAAGGTGATTTTTTTTTTGCTTAAACTGCTTCTCGCAGTTTTTCTGATCATAGGATAAAAGAGTCAGGTTATAAAAAGGAGAAAGACAAGTGACAGACGCTAACCCCTGAAACGATTGAAAATGGTGTCGTTGTTGAAAGAGAAGGATATCTCTTTTTGACACATCATTCCACTGATCTAGTTAGAACCACAACTGAGAGTTAGAAGGTTAAGTATAGCTAAAGCTGAATTCTGTGTAGAACATGAGCTGCTGGTACTATGGAAATGTCAAGCTATTAAAAGGCAACTGACTAATGTAGGATGTAGGGTTAGCTGGATAATCTGCAATTCTGCTTCAGTTATCCTTTTGGGGTGGATCAGGGGGGGAAGTCCAGGGCGATTCTAAGCGTTCTAAAGAATCCATCATAGAATGGATTAGAAATAGTCTATGGAAATAACAACTTTGATGAAATGCCATTTCTCACTATGCTTCCTTATGTTCTTATTTGTACTTATAGCCCATCAATTATATGAATACTTTTTACACTCACTTGAAAGAGTATTTTACTTTTAACGTAATAGATATCCACATTTGTGATGATTTTACTCGATCACTTGCAGCCATAGGCACAGTAACATAGAACTGACAGTAGTGCTGGGCTCTGAATTTTCCCAGGGGTGCGGCTGGATTATCACCATAGCTCCAGCAGGAGTCCAGTGGAATCCACTGGAAAACAGTAGGGACCTAGTTGTGCCAGATACCCACCCATTCCAGGAGTTCAGTGTTGAGACCTATAAGGGGTGGTACTTCTGCCCACCTCTTACAAGGCCAATGACATCAGGGGGCAGCCTTGGGGGGTGGAGCCAGGGGCGAGGACTCCCTACACTGGCAATTTCTCAGCTGAGTCATGGAGGCTTGTACACCGAGCAAGAGAAAATGTACTGGGCTCAGGATGGGTGCAAGTGGATCCCACTTGCAGGGTGGGGGGCCTAGACCCCCTAACGACTGGGAACATTTTTTGGATTGACCCCCTTATAAAGGGAACCAAGGGGCCATTCAATGGCACGAGGAGGCCTGGACACTTCCCCCCCAACCCACGCTGGGCAGGTGCCAGGTTTTTCCGGCTGCATGGGGCAGACGAGCGCCGGAGAAGCGGCCATAGTGACGCGGGCAGCCCCAATCCATAAGAATTAGGTGCCCTCCCAATGACCATGCAAAGTCTGGGTTTGCAGAACAGGTGGGCAGCAGCAGGCACAACCCTTGCGTAACTGCTGGGATGGCAGCTCGTGGATTGTCAGGGCCCCGTGCTCTAGTAGCAAAAGGCTTCACTGTCGCCATAACAACTATTGAGTAATTAGCCAAGATCAGGCTTTAACAGGGAATACCAACCTGAAGGAAGACTGCAACCTGATGGAAGAGGAAGAAAAGGCATATGAGAGAGAGAAGGAGAGAGTGAAACTGAGGCACAATTTGAGAAGGGCAGACAGGTCAAGACGAAGAGATTGACCTGGTATTTTGAAGGAAGAAACGGACAATTATATTGAGAGCGAGGTCCAGAACTTCGGGTCTCCACAGGTGAGTACACATGGGGTACTCACCCGTAAACCCAATGGAAGTGTTGGTTTCCTGCATGCACTGCGCATGCGCGGGAAACCGGCACTTCCGTTCCCCTGAAAGAAGGGGTTCAGAGGTCGAACGCGTGCGCGGGAGAGGCTGCGCGTGCGCATCGAACTTAGGTTTTTTTACAGGTTTTCCTGGGAGGGCAAGTCTGCAGAAGTTACGCTTGTAAAAAGCAGGTGTAAGGCCTGCTTTTTACAAGGTAAGTGGTGAATTAATTAATATTAAAACATTTTTTCCACAGATTTATTATTTTTAAATACTTTAAAGCAAGGTAAGTTTATTTTTAGCCCCGTTAGAAAATAAAATTATTTTTTTCAAAAATTTAAATGATTGTTTAAAATAGTTATTTCATGTAATTTATAGTTTATTTTAAAAATGTGATTTAAAAAAAAAATTATTTGAAGATTTAGTGATTTTTGGGGCCCGTAGTATTTATAAGTTTGACAGCTCTTCCTGTCAAACTTATGAATGGGCATTCCCTGCTCCGATTGGCTCTCCATGGCCTATGTGATCCCAGGGGACGCATCGAACTAACTGCGCCCCTGGGATACGCAAGCACTGCGCGCCGGCAGTTGGGGGAGGCCCAGGATCGGAATCCCACGGGGGCCCACAGCTCAACGGCCGGCGCGCTAGGTAAGTGCAGGTCGGGGGCTTACACCCGCGGGAAGCCCCCGACCCGAATTTCTGGGCCATTGTAATTCTTTGTAGGAGAAAGAGACAGGTGGGGTGATTCAAAGAGAGAGAAAGAGAATGGAATGAATTAGAAGCTGTGACTCAGCACGGAAGGTGAAGAGTGGGGGGTAGAGGCAGTGGAAAAGAAAGAATGAACTGCGTAATAGGAGCGGATGGTCAGTTTACACAGAATCACACAGAAACCCCACAGTGCAGATAGAGGCCATTTCGGCCCATCGAGCCTGCACCGACACATATCCCACCCGATCCCCGTAACCCCTACACCAACACATATCCCACCCTATCCCTGTAACCCCACGTATTTAATCCCCCTAACACTAAGGGTCAATTTATCATAGCCAATCAACCTAACCCGCACATCTTTGGACTGTAGGAGGAAACCGGAGCACCAGGAGAAAACCCACGCAAACACGGGGAGAATGTGCAAACTCCACACAGACAGTCGCCCGAGGCCAGATTCGAACCCGGGTCCCTGGCGCTGTGAGGCAACAGTGCTAACCACTATGCCACCGTGCTGCCCCTGTTTAGTGTTAAGTATGTGGGCAGAGTGTTTATAGACCAAGAGAAAACTCACGTTCGCAGGAACCAGTCTGCTGCTTTTTATTCTCGTTCCCTAGCCAAAAATTATTTAAGCTCCCAAAGGTCTGAATTGGAGGCAGTAATTATATAACTGGATTTTTACAGCCGAATATAAAAGCTCAGTCATATGTGACAAACAATGCTTACACAGAGGGTGGCATCCTAACACTATTATAAAAATCATCAATTTACGTCACAAATCAAGCGGGAAGTGATGCACACAGCAGAGTTTACAGCAATGATGATGCTCGAATGGTCACTTACAATCTTCAATAACTGCAGAGGCTATTAAGCAATTAGTTTTCATTCATTTGATTTACGATAATTTAAGTAAAATTAAAACAGTTACCCCCAAAATTTATCTAGGTTTACTTAAAAATAAATGCAAACAATGATTGCTACAGTTAAGGTGCATAATAGAATCATAGAAAGTTACAGCACGGAAGGAGGCCATTTCGGCCCGTCGTGTCCGCGCCGGCCAACAAAGAGCTATCCAGCCTAATCCCACTTCCCAGCTCTTGGTCCGTAGCCCTGCAGGTTACAGCATCCCAAGTGCACATCCAAGTACTTTTTAAATGTGGTTAGGGTTCCTGCCTCTACCACCCTTTTAGGCCACTGGTGATCTGAATTGACAGTGTTACCTAACAGAATACAATAGTATTTTTATCCAATTTCTAATACGACTTTTTAAGAAGCATTATTGACACATTGGGCAGGATTTTCATTGGGGCGTGGAGGCGGGATTGGGGGTGTGTGGGGGGTTAAAATCTCAAAATCAGGGGGCACGAACCCATCCCGCCCCCAACCCGCCTCCATGCCAGTTTCAAAGGAGGCGGATACCCGACCTGTGCAGGGAGCCGCCTCCCCGAGGCGGGAAGGGGATTAGTGCCAATTAACTGCCTGTTAACAGGCAGTTTTTAGCCTAATCCCTATTTTTATTCCTGAAGTGTGGGATTCCCGATGGCTCCAAACCACGGCAAGTTAGCGAGGCGGACCGTCGGGCTGAAGGGCTTGGAGAGTTCGAGATGTCCGTTGTTCAGGTGAGTGATGGGTGCATGAGTGCAGAGGTAAGTGTGTTTGGTGTGTGCAAAGTTTTTAAAGAAGTTTTACTTACATTTCCTTACCTTTACAGCCTTCCTTCCTTCAGGTCTCGGGAGTCCCTCATCTCACCGGCACAGAAAGCAGAATGGCCGCGAGCTGTCAAAAGTTGCAGCATTCAGCTTTCTGTTCTGGAGAGATCTCTAAATCAGCCTGAGAGGAAGGAATTAACTTAGAGTACAGATTGTCAGTGTTTGACAGCTTCAAACAGCTGTGAAACGCTGATATTTCATCTGTCAAAAGCTCTTGACAGATGAAATGTCAATCTGTGACGTCACCTGTTGCCGGGTGGTCCTTAATTGGCCTGCTGAGCCCACTGGGCGGGCTCAACAAGGTCAATCAAGTGAAAATCACGCGGGTTGGCCACAACTTGATGGAGGCGGGACTACAACCCTGAAAGTTGTAGTCCCGCCTCCTACACGCCTCCAGTATTAAAATCCAGCCCATTAGGTTTGATTTTCCTGACGCCAGTGTTGGGGAGCAACCTGTGGGTGAAGTGGGCATCACCTAGAACCCGTGTCCAGCGTTCTGCTTTCCTGTTGTGGGTAATTGTAACATAGGGGATGTTCCATGGGCGGCCTTAAAGACCATAAAAGGGATGCAGCTTCTCGATTCTTTGAGAGCCTGCGGAAGAAATGCTGCAACCTGAGCAAAGTATTTCCATTTGGAAAGCTTGCAACTTCTTCACAAGAAGCCTCGAGCACTTCGGATAACTTTGTTCCTCTGGCAGCAGAGCTAAGGTGAAAGTGCCAAACAGGAATAACCAGTAGCTGATTCAAACCCGGGCACAAGGGCTGCAACAGTTCAACGAGAAATCCCACAACCACCTTTTCAGGACAGCTAGTTATGAAACAGGTGAATGTTCTTTGGAAAGTAAATTGTAAGCAAATCCTTTTATTATTTTCCCTCTTTACATCTTCACATGAATGGGCGTGGCAAGTGAAAATGAGGGGAGCAAATAGGTGGAGTCACCGAGCACAGAAGAGCAGGAGCAGGAGGTGATGGGCAAGGATGACGAGGAAGTTCCTCACTGGAGGGGTAAGATGTTTCCTCAAGCTGAGGTAGTAGATCCAGATTTCTGGGGCCTGGCTTTCGGTTGACTGTTGTGGGTGTTGGGTGATGTTCCTACCAGCTTCCGTAACATTATAAAGCGCTGGTTAGGCCACAACTGGAGTATTGCATCCAGTTCTGGTCACCACACTTTAGGAAGGATGTGAAGGCCCTTGAGAGGGTGCAGAGGAGATTTGTCAGAATGGTTCTGGGGATCGGGGAACTTAGCTACAAGGACAGGTTGGAGAAGCCGGATTTGTTTTCATTAGAGCAAAGGAGGTTGAGGGGTGATTTGATAGAGGTGTACAAGATTATGATGGGTTTGGATAGGCTAGATGGGGAAAGGCTGTTCCCACTAGTTGATGGTACAAGGACTAGGGGACACAGATTTAAGATTTTGGGCAAGAGATACAGGGGGGATGTGAGGGAAAACATTTTGACGCAGCGAGTGGTGATGACCTGGAATTCGCTGCTGACAGAAGTGGTGGAAGCGGAAACACTCAATGTTTTCAAGGGGAGACTGGATAGGCACTTGAGGGAAATAAAGTTGCAGGGCTACGGGGATAGAGCGGGGGAATGGGGCTGACTGGATTGCTTTACAGAGAGCTGGCAGAGAATCAGTGGACTGAATGGCCTCCTTCTGTGCCATTATGACTCTATGACCTGGCAACAATTGTAGAGGGGTCCACATCCCATATGTGTGGTGCCTTGCTGCATGGAATTGGAAGTACACAGACAGTCCTGGAGTGGGTGGCAGCTCCACTTCCAACTGCTGCACAACCCCTCACAGCAGAGACCTGGTCACCAGTTTTAAATTCTCTGATGAAAGCTCAGTCACTGCTTCAGCTTCACTGTGGACTCCTCAATGGAGATGCTTATCGAAGCGGTTGCTCACACCAAAAAGGTAGTAGTTGTCACCTTGCTTAATGCCACTCCTGCCATGGAGTGTGTCAAACCTCAGATCAGCAGGCACTCACATATTGGATATTTGGATAATAATTCTTTGTGACACTAGAACAGGGGATGCAAAATGTCCAATTTTATGCTAGAGTGATATGTAGGTTTTGCAGTTGTTGGAATGTGGCACGGAGTGTGGAAGTATCCTCTATAGAAGTCATGATGGAGGGATGGAATGGTAGTGTAATGCAGTATGATAGGCTTGGGAGAAAGTGTCCGGAATATGGCTGGTCCATGTGGTTGGTGCCTGACTACCTTGCAGTCTTTCTGGAGCCTGATCTTCCTCCTCCAGCAAGTTCTTCTGCTCCACTTCAAGCTTGATCCACATCTCGATCATCTAGCTGGACGCCCTTATTATGTATATACAAATAAGCTATATTATGTAGATTATCAAAATCCACGACAAGGCCTTGGACAACGTGGACCACTTTCCATACCTCAGGAGCCTACTGTCAACAAGGGCAGACGTTGATGACGAAGTCCAACACCGCCTTCAGTGTGCCAGTGCAGCCTTCGGTCGACTGAGGAAGAGAGTGTTTGAAGACCAGGACCTCAAACCCGGCACTAAGCTCATGGTCTACAGAGCAGCAGTGATACCTGCCCTGCTTTATTCCTCAGAGACATGGACCATGTACAGCAGGCACCTCAAAGCACTGGAAAGGTACCACCAACGTTGCCTCCACAAGATCCTGCAAATCCATTGGCAGGATAGGCGCACCAACGTCAGTGTTCTTGCTCAGGCCAACATCCCCAGCATCGAAGCTTTGACCACGCTCGATCAGCTCCGATGGATGGGTCACATTGTCCGCATGCCCGATACGAGACTCCCAAAACAAGCGCTCTACTCGGAGCTCCGGCACAGCAAGAAAGCCCCAGGTGGGCAGAGGAAACACTTCAAGGACACCCTCAAAGCCTCCTTGAAAAAGTACAACATCCCCATCGACACTTGGGAATCCCTGGCCCAAGACCGCACAAAGTGGAAGAGAGGCATCCGGGAAGGCGCCGAACACCTCGAGTCTCTTCGCCGGGAGCAAGCGGAAGCCAAGCGCAAGCAGCGCAAGGAGCGCACGTCAACCCAAGCACCCCACCCACACACCCGCTTCAACCACCGTCTATCCCACAGTGACAGAGACTGCAGGTCTCGCATTGGACTCATCAGTCACCTGAGAACTCATTTATTAATGTGGAAGCAAGTCATCCTCGGTTCCGAGGAACTGCCTAAGAAGATTATGTAGTTAACATGCTACAATTAATCCTGGAAAGCTTCCCCGATTTTACTGTTGGACTCAGCCATGATCGCATTGAATGGTGGAGCAGGCTCGAGGGGCCGAATGGCCTACTCCTGCTCCTATCTTCTATGTTTCTATGTTTCTATGACTCCCCCCGAATGGCCTAAGCATCTGAAACTCAATGATTATTTTTGTGAATACATGGGCTTCATTATAACAATGCTCAGCTGCACTGCCCTCAGTGCTGTCATCAGCCACAGCACCAGTGGGTCGCCAAGGTCTCCTAACAGCCAGCCTTTCCATTTTTGGTGTCTTGAAGCAATGGTGGAATGGAAGACTGTATGAGGATAAAGAATCAGGGAAGCTGGCATTCACCTGTATTATTTTAGGTTAGTGATTGCACACAAGTTGCACATTAATGGAGTAGTACACCATGTAAGGGGCATTCCTCTTCACAGGAGCACAAAGACCCACGTCGATCATTCCATCTATAATGCTTATTTCCACCTCCGTAACATCACCTGACTCCGCACCTGCCTCAGCTCATCCGCTGCTGAAACCCTCATCCATGCCTTTGTTACTTCTAGACTTGACCATTCCAACGCACTCCTGGCCGGCCTCCCACGTTCTACCCTCCGTAAACTTGAGGTCATCCAAAACTCTGCTGCCCATCACCTAACTCCCGCTCACCCATCACCCCTGTCCTCGCTGACCTACATTGGCTCCCAGTGAAGCAATGTCTCAATTTTAAAATTCTCATTCTTTCTTTATTAGATCACAGGAATTCCATAATAGCATAAAAACTGATAAACTTTATGTCTACCTAGGCTATCAAAATCCTTTTTTTTTAATCAACAAAGTTGCTAAAATTAGCTTTCCTATCATTCCCTATGATATTACAGAATAGAAAGATTTGATCATCTTCCGCTTCTAAGCCAAGCTCCTTCTTTACATATTTTCTCGTCAACTCCCTTACTAATCTAATTCAGCAGTTACGATGTTAAATACCTTTTCTGGGACTGATAGTAAAGTGGCCCCACACAATAAAGTAGAGCAATGGACTCCCAATCGAAGGGCCAAAGTTTGAATTGTACCTTTTGATGTAATAAAACTCACTACACACTTGGTTTGAGTATAAAGCAAGGCTTTAATCAACTTGTTTCAGAACATGGAGGTCTAGTTGTACTTCACTAGTTCCTTGTCTTACAAAATGTCCTTGGAAAAGCTGGGCCCACGCCCGAGTATTTATACTCCTTGGACGGCGCCACCAGCTGGCCGTCCAGCGTTATTTCATGAGTAGTTTCTTTATGATGATGAGATTTATAACACCTTTCAATTATATTCAGGCTTAGAAACCCACATTGAGTGAGTTTCTCTATGTCCAGGCTGAGGGCTACATGGAGTGTTTAGTGGTATCAAAGTACTCTTTTTAAAATGCAAGGAAAATCACTTAAGATGATTCTCAGCCCATTGAAACACACCTTAATGTTAGTCGATTGTGGAAGTCAACTGATCCCAACCATTATAATCCTGTGGACCAGGAGTCCCACCTTTCTGAGCAGGAGTGGTTGGTGGCAGCACCGTAACCCTGAAGAAACAATGGGAAGAAAAGATTTTTACAACAATAACACTTTATTTTTCCTATAGAATACACTTATGAATGATCTTAATCTATATTCTTGAAAAGGGGTTGGTATTTCTTTGCGCTCATCGGGTAAGGTGTACTTAGGAATTGAGCATCCTATATTTTCTGGCAGTGCCAGTGTCAACCGCTCTTAGGTCAAGTACAATGGCCCAGAAATTCGGGTCGGGGGCTTCCCGCGGCCACAAGCCTCCGACCTGCACTTACCTAGCGCGCCGGCCGTTGTGCTGTGGGCCCCCGTGGGATTCCGATCCTGGGCCTGCTCCAACTGCCGGCGCGCAGTGCTTGCGTATCCCAGGGTGCAGTTAGTTCGAAGCGTCCCCTGGGATCACGTGGGCCATGGAGAGCTAATGGTAGCAGGGAATCTGTATTCATAGATTTGACAGGAAGAGCTGTCAAATCTATGAATACAATTCAGCCCCAAAACATCACTAAAACTTCAAATAAATCACATTTTTAAAATAATTATAAATTACATAATAACTATTTTAAACAATAATTTAAATTTTTGAAAAATTAATTACACTTTCTAACGGGGCTAAAAATAAACTTACCTTTCTTTAAAGTATTTAAAAATAATAAACCTGTGGAAAAAAATGTTTTAATTTAGCTTAATTCACCACTTACCTTGTTAAAAGCAGGCCTTGCAACTGCTTTTTACAAGCGTAGCTTCTGGAGACTTACCCTCCCGGAGAAACCTGCAAAAAAAACGGAAGTTCCAGGCGCACGCGCTGCCTCTCCGGCGCACGCGTTCGGCCTGTGAACCCCTTCCTTTAAGGGAACGGAAGTTCCGGTTTCCCGCGCATGCGCAGTGCATGCACGAAACCGGCACTTTCGTTGGGCCTACGCGTGAGTACCCAGCGCGTACTCACCCGTGGGGACCCAAAGTTCTGGCCCAATATTATGTAGAAATGCAGATAAAAACTTTCTCTGTCCTGCACTGTCAATGTGCCTTGACTCTGAACTCAGAAAAGCCCTGTCTGACCTCAAGCGTGAATGTTCAACTTCCTGTACCAGCAATTCTTATGTCATCTCCAAGTGATATTGCCAAATTGTGTTGAATCATGGGCAATTTTTGTTGTTGGTTTTTGTTTCTAACTAGCTGTACCAGCCTATCCCCTTGTATGTTTAATCTATAATTATAATTATCTCTCACCAATTTAATTATATAAGTCCGATGTATTTAGCACTTTTAATATTAGTTCCTAATTAACTACACCTCCTCCTGTTAATGCCTCGCACAGTCCAAAACCCTTCTTCGTTAAAATTCTGGAAACAACATTGATGCAAATAATCAGATAATTTGCATAGAGACACAAGATATAGCAATATCACTATTTCACACACGCATCAGTCAATCACATAATTGTCCTCCAGTTGGGTTCCTGTTGAATGAAGTGAAATTAGAGGTCTTCATCTTGGCTTGTATAATGACTTTCCCTGCCAATGCACAGATATTATCTAGAAATAATTCAAGATTCGCGTTGCCTAGGAATGTCTCAGTAAAATCCCACTGCTGCAGCTCTTAAACTCTGACAAATAATGTTCTCATGGGAATAGAAATTGCGCAAAGCGTAACAGTTCAGCAGCGGGACAGCCTGCTCCGAATCTGCGCAGGCGTTGGTCCCACTGCTAAATTCGTGGGGATCTCTTTTTAGGTGTTCCAAGACCAAACAATATACTCTTCCTGCCCTTTTCATTAAAATTTATGTTAAAGAAATGAAGCAACATTTGCCGTCATTAGCATACACTTTCCTTCAAAGATCGATGTGGCGTGATCATGTAAGTGAGGGCATGGCTGGATACTTTAATCCAGCCTGACTTCAGTGCCTCAAAGAGACCCCAGGACTGTGCTGCTCTGGGTTGTCTGATGTCTGTACTATGCATGCATATTATTTTATACCTTGCCTTAAATGACACAATAAGCTGGCAAATGCACTGGAAGCTATCTGAATTAATTTAATATTTTTCTTTTTAATCTTTGTGACAACAAAATAACTCGCAGAGGGGATTTTTAAAATATGCATAACCTAAAAGAAAGGAAAATTTTGCATTGCCGGTGAACTTGGGGATTTGTTCAGCAAAGACAGCATCTAAAAAAAGCCGTCTGTCAGAAGTCCAAACCTTACAGTTCATTAGTCTGATTATACATTAGCCTGAACATTTTTATATCTTTCATAATGAAACAATATGCCTTTTTAGATTAATATATACTTGATAAAGATAATCAAATTTCAGAATATTGAATGTGATATTATAAAGCTCGCATTTACTTTTTGTACTAGATATTTCTGTACGTTAGTAACCTTGTAACTAACATTTTAAAAAACAGCACAGATCATTTTAGAAAAATGTCATAGTTAAGGTCAAACATGTCAAGATAATCATGTCAATTTATTCTTCAAATATATTTCATGCTTCAAATATTTAATCAAGAAATCTCTTTAACTTTGACATATCTGAGTTGTGAAGAACTTACTAGTGATATGAATGTGGTATACTTAGGGGGGAAATTCGTCCCCTTAGCACCTCCCGTTAGCACCAGCAGATGCCGCTAACAGGGCACTAGAGCAGTATCATTGGGGGAAGGTGAATCCAGCGCCACACACCGCCCCCCCCCCGCTCCTCCGTAGCACTGCTAGTAAGAGTTATCGCCAGGAACGTCAACACCAGGTGGATCGTGATGTCAGTGAGTGTGCAATGCTCACTGGCTAACCAATCTGCTAAACTGATTCTAACCACCTACTTTAGCGCCTGGAGTAAACACTGACAGGGAGAGCTGGCGTGAAGCACCAGGAAGCCGGCTCCAGGGACGTTATTTAAAGGGCTCATCAGTAATGACTCGCAGCTGTCAGGTTAGTGCAATTTCAGTGCTTTCTTGTCAGTTTGACATTGTGCAACAGTTTAAGTCAATAATTTCAGATTCTTTTCTATCAGGACTGCATTGCTGCAACTAAAAAGTAGCTACATTTAATCTTCAAAGAATCAAACTGCTACACTTGGTAACATTAAGGGGGGGCTGTACTGGCAGTTGACCTCACCCTCCAGGATCTATGGCAGAGTTAGCGGAGGCAGTGAGAAAGACTGGAACACGTGCCCAGAGGGAGGAGGAGGGCCATCAGGGCTCTCAACAGGAGGCCTTACCCTCTGAGGGTATTCCGAGAGCACTTCTCCCACCTTCAATTAAGCGAGGAGCAGTGTATTAGAAGGCTCTGCTTCATCAAGGAGTTGGTCACAGAACTCTGCCACCTCCTGCAACCAGACCTCCAGCCTCAGACCAGGGTGACCACGGCACTCCCAGTGGCAGTCAAGGTTACCGTTGCCCTCAATTTCTTCGCCAGCAGATCATTCCAGTCTGTAACAGGAGATATAGCTAACATCTCGCAGTTTGTCATCCATTGCTGCATCCAGGAGGTCACAGAGGCTCTCTACAGTAGAAGAAGGGACAACATTTCCTTCCCCATCACCAGAGAGAAGCATGATGAGCATGCATGTGGCTTTGCCAGGATAGCGGGATTCCCCATGGTGTAGGGCGCTATTGACCACACCCACGTAGCTTTGCAGGTACCGCATAACAATCCTGAGATCTCCCGTAACCGCAAAGATTACCACTCACTTCATGTGCAGTTGGTGAGCAACCATCAATGGTGAATCCTTATTGCCAATGTCCGCTATCTTGGCAGCAGCCATGATGCCTTCATCCTGTGCCAGACTGGTGTGCCAGCACTCTTCCAGCCACCACATCAAGCTCACTGCTGACTGCTCAGAGACAAGGGCCATCCACTCTCCACCTGACTCATGACTCCCCTCCGCAACCCCAACACTCCTGCCCAGCACTCATATAATGAGAGCCATGATTCCACCAGGAACATCATCAAGCAGACCATCGGCCTGCTGAAGCAACGGTTCCGCATACTTGAACACTCAGGAGGAGCCCTCCAGTGCTCGGCTGAGCGGGTTTTCCATTTCATGGTGGTCTGCTGCATGCTCCACAACTTGACCATCATGAGGGCCCAGCCCTTGCCACCAGGGATTGCGGGACCACATCAGGAGGAGGAGGAGGAGGAAGAGGAGGAGGACAAGGAGGAGGAGGAACAGGAGCGAGGGAGGAGGCAGCAACTCAATCGGCCTTCTGGAAGGGACCACCTCATCAGACTGCGGTTCGCATGAATTAAACCCCAGATTCCCCCTGTCGCAGGCTATATCACAGCGCAAAGCTGAAATAAGACACACAACAAAAGAATCCCAACTGAATCAATAAATTTTTCAAAAATCAGTGAACACATATTTACACCAAAAATATTAACTATTCTTCCTTGTGCAATCCCTTAGTGCCTCTCGTCACTGTGCCTTCACCTACTCTAGTGCTCCTATGAAGTGTTGGCCCAGTGGTTGCAGCAGGGCTGGTGGAAGGCTGCTGAGAGTCCATGCTGGAGACTTCTGATGGCCTTGCAGGACACCCTCGACCAACTCTGGACCTGGAAGGCCCGGCTGCAGACTGCACCACCTCAGCATGGGTGGCAGCAGTCTGGGCTGGCTGGTTGACAGGCAGCGACAAGGGCAATGGCGGGGTGGCAGTGGTGGGAGCAGGAATGCTGTCATCCTGAGAGAGGACAGCAGGTTCCTGCTCCACTGACCCACTGCCACTCCTCCCAGGCAGCACCCCAGCAATCTGTTGGAGCACAGATTACTGGCCTGCTGCGACACCATGAAAGCCCCAGTCGACGGTGGTAGACCCAGCCATGATGGCAGCAGCCAGAGCTTGTGTGGCATCAAGCTGAGACTGCATGTGATTGGATACCACCAAGTATAGACTGCATTACAGCACTAAAGACATTGCGCCGCTTCCACCTGTGCTGCAATGGAAGCTGCCAGATCGCCCATCACACGCAGCATCAGGTCTGGGGTGGCATGGTCTCTCTGGGTGTCTACCATCCTTTGCAGACTGGAAATGATGGGCTCCATGGTGTGCGCAGAGCTCTGTGCAAGGTTGGAGGCCGACTCCTCCACGCGCATTACCATTGCCGAGAGGCTCTCGGGCACCCTTGCCATTGTACCTATCATCTCCACGTGCATGCCCATCACCCTTCTTCTAAAGGCCTCCCCATTGAGGTCCTCATCTGAGTCCTGTGCAGCAGAACACGCGCGTGAACTCGCCCTCCGGGGAGCTGGCCCCCGAGCTACCCTTCCCCCGGCCTTGCAGCAGCCACTCATCCCTGGTGCCTCACCCTGTGCAGATCCCATTACTATACTAGCCTCTAAAGAATGCGTAGTGCCAGTATCTGAGCTGGTGCCTGCAGGTGAGACATGCAGTGACGCGATGTGTTCTTCCTCCTCCTCTTCTCCCCCCGCGCTCTCTACGGTGCCCTCAGGAACAGGTTGCTCAGGTGCTTGCTGATTATCTGAAAGCAGAAAGGCACAAGAGTCGGTTTAAGGTGAGGGGAGGGGGGCAGGAAGGGAGAACTGCATGCATACAGCATGATTAGCTAGAAAGTGCAAAACGCTTGTGGGGTGAGTGGGAAGTAGGATGTGGGAAGAAGGAGTAGGGATGAACATACCGTTGTTGTCCCCAAGGGGGTCAATGTCGCCAGTGATCATGGCACCCACCATCTGGTGCCCAATAATCTGCAGCACTCGATTCTCCAGCGCAGACAGAGGTTGGGTGTCGGCTTGTCCCCCGCCTGTGCACTCCTGCTGCCTCCTGTTGTGAGCCACCTTGGCCTGCAAAAGGAAAGTGTGAGTGAGTGTGGAGCAATGTGTTTGGGTGATGTGCCTGCCATAGTTGAATAGCTGTCATTGAGTGCACGGTGTGAGATGTGGGTGTGAGTGTTGGTAGGTAGAGATTGTTGGTGGGTGAGTGCTGGGGGTGTGGTGCGTTGGGCAGAGTGTGAAGATTGTGGCTCAGATGGTGGTATGTAGCATTTGTTGAAGCATTCACTCACCCTGACCTCCCGAGTGAGGTCGTTACATTTCTTCCTGCACTGTGTGTGGGTCCTGGGGACCACAGTGTTGCCTGAGATGTGCTGCACTACCTCCCTCCACATGGTGCGGAAGACTTGTGGCGAGGGCCTCCTGCCACCTGTCGGGTAGAGCACCGCCCTCCGTCTCTCCACAGCGAAAAACAATGCCTCCTATGCTACATCGCAGAATCTGCGGGCTCTCTCCCTGGGGCGTGGATCTGCCATGAGCACACCTGCTTCAGTCCTCTGGCTCCTTCTCCTTGTCCTACTTCTGCTTGCTGAGGCAGCTGCACAGCCAGCAATGTAGAGAATGAGGTTCTGCAGCATCAATGAACCTCCCCGTTAAGTACTGAACAAACCCTGTGGCAATCATGACTTGCGATTAGACTGCACCTGATATTGGTCCACCCTTTGAGTGTAACGTCAATGAGCTTGGGCATTAAGTCTTGAATTAGGACTCCAATCATTTTTTTGAGCAGTGAGCATGAATTTTGCATGCAGTCTAAAGCATTAGCGCCTGACGCTAATTCTCCAATTTTTCTACAGCCACTGCCCATTCCTGGGCTATAATTAATTTCTAGCCCTATAGAGTTTACAGTTTTGTTGTTGGATCATTAAAGTATGATAACACACCACCAAATGCAAAACTTTAAAGTCAGTATTTGTACTCAGGCATATCCAGGTTTTATTGTTGAGGATATGAAAGGTGAGGAAGTTTTAATTACAATAATAACGCTTGTCAGCGGAAGGACTACATCCTATATGTCCGATGATTTGCATTCGTAGATGTGTGACAGAGTTAAGAACCCACTAAGTAAAGATGACAGTGGTCCAAGCCAGGCACCCCTTGCTAAAACAAGGAGTAAATTCAAAAGGCAATATAGGAGTTTGCAAAAGTCACAAAAATAAAGAGAGTTGAGAAAGATTATTCAGCCAAATAACTTGCCCTTCCATGGAACCTACAGCCCTCCCCCATCACAATGAGCCTAACATTAAATGGTCTCATCAGTGACTTTTGCTGGAATAGGGCTCCTGCTGCCAAGATTTTGCTGAAACCCACCCAAGTATACAACAAATATCTGCTGGTAATGCAGAACAAATAGACTGAATGTCGTGTTGAAGTATTCACAGGAATTGAAATGAAAATGTTTTATTGCAGTTTTCTGTTGAATGGGAATCAATTCAAAAGCCATCCCAACCATGACACAAAACCAATGGTAGAAACAACTGAATGTTTTGATGGTTCGAGTTGAGATGTGATAAGGCGCTATGTAAATGCAAGCTCTTTCTTCCTGTACAGTGTAGTACAGTATATAGGGCACAAAAAGCAAATTTAGAGCACCAATATAAAGAACTCAAAGTTAAAAAAAAAATGTGTTTACCATTCTTATCTGTTGCTCACTTACATAGCTCTACCCCTATACAAAGGCTAACTGGCACTAGTTTCCTGGATTTACATTAATAATGCGCTGGCGTAGAACTATGCCCAGGAATTTAGGTGCAGCATGGCCCAAAATCACCTAATATTAGCGGAACTGAAATATCTTGAGTTTGATAGCGGATTTTATTTGCTACGTTTCTTACTAAAACCTGCACTATACTTAACCAAAGTACTGTCAGTCCCTGTGCACAAGAGAGTTCTTGGACCCCCGTTTCTGCCCCTCCCCCCCGCCCGCCCCACACATTCAGAAGGACTAAGCAGCTGGAATGGCCTTCCCAATGGGCACATCTTTGTAATAATAATGGAAGAGGATGGTGAGCAGCAGAGGCAAGAAGCTCTGAGAGTGAGGCGCCTTGGCAGAAGGTGTGGTGTATGTAACCGTTCCACCTTTAAGAGAACTATTTTAAGAGATGCACTACTTTATCTTGGCTGCTGTATACTGTAATACCGGTGGTGACCACACCGGTATATAAGTGCTGTGTAATGATTTATTGGGCAGTTCAGCCTGACCTCCGACTAGTAAAGACCTGTTGAATTTACTCTTGTGGTCTGTGTGCAGTGATTCTTATTAACAATAACTAGAACACACAGACTTAACAATGGCGACGATGACGATCTTACCCTGTGGCAGAGATATATCCAAGGCAGTTTAACGGGCGTCGAGAAGAGGCATCCGCCCTCATCATCCTGCTGAGAAAAGACTCGGGTCTGAAGAGCAAGGAAGAATCCTGACACGAAGCCTTCCATCAGCAACAGGCAGTGATCATCCCTTCTATCACGGTGGTGGGTAAGCCGATCAGCGACGAGCAGCAAGTCGGCCACGTTGGCTGTGAAGTAGGGGAGGGAAAAACGGAGGATATAAGGGCGGAGAACTCGACCACGGCCGGGGAAAAGAGCCGAACAGAAGTCGGGGCCAGAGGCGCTGAGACTGGGGCAGCGTAAGGCACGGGAGCCGCGGTGAATGCAAACGCAGCCGGTGTAAAAGACCGGGCTGCAAGCGGGCTGGGAGACGCAACAGTGTCGAGAGAGAGCTCGACCGCGACCGGGGAAAAAGGCCGGGCAGCTACCGAGGCCGCAAGGCGCGGGATAAAATAAAAAAATAAAAAAACGCGGAGAACTCAGCCACAGCCGGGGGAAAGGACCGGACTGCAAGAGGGGCTGGGAGGCACGATTTGAGAACCGCTGGGGAGGGCGAACGCAGCAATACGGCAATCGCCATTACAGCCAGTGGGGGAGAAAGGCAAACGCGGGAAGCCGCCATTTTCGTGGCGGGGGAAGAAGACAAGCGCGGGAAACTGCCATTTTGAAAAAAAAAAAAAAAAAAAAAATCTTTTTGTTTCTCAAGAAGATTGCAAGGATGCCTAAGCGTGGTAACATCAACGATTTCGATCCCGATGTTGAAGATTGGGCCACGTATGTAGAACGCATAGAGATTTATTGTAAGGCAAATAAAATATCAGATGAAGATAAAGCACTAACCTTACTAAACTCAATGGGTGCGAAGACATACGGGCTATTGAAGCATCTTCTATCACCAGCTAAACCGGCGGATCAGGCTTTCGCTAATATTGTTGCTGTCCTGAAGGATCATTTGAACCCCACACCGCTGATGTTAGCGGAACGATTTAAATTTTATGCGAGAACGCAACTGAAAGAGGAAAGCAACGCGGAGTATTTAATTGAACTGCGTAAGCTAGCGAAATACTGTCAGTTTGGGGAAAGACTGACAGAGGCACTGAGAGACAAATTCGTGTGTGGATTGTCGAAAGAAGGAACACAAAAGCGGCTGCTTGAAGAGAATGATCTTACACTTGATAAGGCTGTCACTATTGCAGCATCGCACGAAGCCGCAGCGAGAGGCACTGCAGAAATGCAGCTGAAGGCAGCGGTACTCAGCGTAGATCAAATGGCTTTGGGTACAGTGAAATGTTATCGTTGTGGAAAGACAACACACGATCAGAACCAATGCTGGTTTAAAAATCAGGAATGTAGAAAATGTGGCAAGCTTGGTCACATAGCTAAAGTATGCCGGTCAGGAAAGAAGGCCAGCAACAAAAAGTCACCGCAGGAAAAGTGCAGAAAGGTACATAAGGTGGCTGAGAAGAGTTCGGATGAACAGAATTCGGATTCAGACTCCAACAGCAAGGAACTGGGTAGTCTGAGAATTCACAATGTGAGTAAGGAAGCTGACCTACAAACTATCTGGGTCACACTTCAGATAGCAGGAGTCCAAGTGAAGATGGAATTGGACACCGGATCGGCGTTGACGGTCATAAATAAGCAAGATTACAAAAGGTTATTCACACATATTCCCCTACGGGATACGGAGATAGTATTGCAGACATACACGGGGCAAAGAGTATACCCCATCGGAAAGATAAAAGTCAAGATGGTACACAAGGGCAAAGAACACCAAGGAATGGACTTATATGTACTACCTGAGGGAGGTCCACCACTTCTGGGACGGGAGTGGATCAGGAAAATAAATATGGACTGGCACTCCCTAAAAGCAATAACGGTAGATTCCGGAAAAAAAGATGTCAAACCTGAACGATTGTCCAGAATATTGGATGAGGTTAAAGAGGTGTTCCAACAGGGACTGGGAACACTGAGAGGAATTACGGCAAAAATCAAGATTGCAGAACATGCAAACCCAAAATTTTTCAAAGCCAGACCGGTACCTTATGCGATACGACCTGCTGTGGAAGCTGAGCTGGAAGGGCTAGAACATTCAGGAGTACTGTCTAAGGTGGACTGGAGTGAGTGGGCCACGCCCATTGTTCCCGTCATGAAGCGTTCATCGAGTAACAAGCCAGGGGAACCGGGGAAGGTCCGCATCTGTGGAGACTTCAAGATCACGGTTAATCCGGTGCTTCACACGGTGCAATATCCGCTTCCGCGGATTGAGGATATCTTTGCTTCATTGTCTGGCAGGAAACACTTCACCAAGATAGACCTGGCGCAAGCGTACTTACAGATGGAAGTTGAGGAAGAGTCGCGCCAGTATCTCACAATCAACACGCACAGAGGCTTGTATCGATATAATAGACTGGTTTTTGGAGTGGCTTCGGCTCCAGCAATTTGGCAGAGGGCCATGGAGCAGGTATTACAGGGAATTCCAAGCACTCAATGTTACTTGGACGATATCCTGATTACAGGAGATGACGATGAGGAACACCTTGCAAATTTGAAACTGGTGCTCACCAGATTGAAGGAATATGGACTTCGAGTTAATCGCCAGAAATGTGAGTTCTTTCAGAAACGGATCTCGTACTGTGGTCATGTCATTGATCAGGAGGGGCTGCACAAGTCACCTGACAAGATCAAAGCTGTTGTGAAGGCTCCCGCTCCGGAAAATGTATCCCAGTTGAGGTCGTTCCTAGGGTTGATTAACTATTACCATAAGTTTCTGCCAAATCTATCCACGGTGCTGCACCTGCTGAATGCTCTTTTGCAGAAAGAAGTACCATGGAAGTGGAGCGAGGACTGTAAGAAGGCCTTTCGCAAAAGCAAGGCATTGATCACCTCAGAGGAAGTGTTGGCTCACTTCAACCCAACGCTACCTATTCGTTTAGCTTGTGATGCTTCTCCTTATGGTATTGGAGCAGTACTCTCACACAAGTTGCCAAATGGCTTGGAAAGGCCAGTCGCATTTGCATCCAGATCATTGACCTCCGCTGAGCGCAACTATGCTCAGATAGATAGGGAGGCTCTCAGCCTTGTGTGGGGAGTAAAGAAATTTAATCATTACCTGCAGGGCCAGAAGTTTACACTGCTGACAGACCACCAGCCGTTGGTATCCATTTTTAACCCTAAGAAGGGTGTTTCGGTGATGACAGCACAGAGGCTCCAGAGATGGTCCCTTTTCCTAGGGGCACATCAATATCAGATAGAATTCAAAGGTACAAAGCAGCATGGTAATGCTGATGGGCTGTCGCGCCTGCCACTACCTACTGAGGAGGAGGCACCGACGGTTGACCCGGTGGAGTTATTTCACTCGACCATCATCGAATGTTTACCTGTCACCAATGCAAATATTGAAAGGGAGACTAGGAATGACCCGACACTGTCCCGGGTCTACGAATTGACAGTAAAGGGATGGCCAGCCCATGGTGATCCACTGTTACCGGCATTCTCAGCAAGACAAGAACAGCTGTCCATCTGTCAGGGAACATTGATGTATGGAACAAGGGTGATTATCCCTCCTAAGTTAAGAGAGAGAGTTCTAAAAGAACTACATGAAGGTCATCTGGGGGGAGTCAAGATGAAAAGCCTTGCTAGGGCTTATGTGTGGTGGCCGGGTATCGACCAACAGATAGAGGATCTGACGAAAAGCTGCTCAGGGTGCCAAAAAGTCCAAAATGCACCTCCAATTGCACCGCTGCATCCATGGGAATGGCCTTCAACCCCATGGCAACGTGTACATATTGACTTTGCTGGTCCATTCATGGATTCCATGTTTTTAATTGCGGTGGACGCACATTCTAAATGGCCAAAAGTGATTAAAATGACTACCACTACCTCGGAGAAGACGATCGCGGTGCTAAGAACGATATTTGCAAGAAATGGATTGCCAGAACAAATATGTTCAGACAACGGACCACAGTTCGTGTCAGAGGAATTCCAGAAATTCCTGAAGAAGAATGGGGTGAAACATTATACCTCTGCCCCATATCATCCAGCTACGAATGGGCTGGCCGAGAGGTTTGTACAGACGTTCAAAAAGGCAATAAAGGCCATGAGCGAAGATCAGATTCCACTGCAACACAAGGTGAACAATTTCCTACTGGCATATCGAAACGCCACCCATGCAACAACAAACCAAAGTCCTGCCATGATGTTCTATAACAGGAGGTTGCAGTCCAGGTTGGACTTGTTAAAACCAAATGTGCGGAGGGAAGTCGAAAACAAACAGTTCCAGCATATCAATAACAAGCCCACTCGGAGTTTTGAAATAGGACAACCAGTGTTAGCCAGGGACTATAAAAACGAGAAATGGCAATCTGGAACAATTCAGGCCAGACAAGGACCCCTGATGTACACGGTAGATGTTGGTGAAAATGTAATGCGACGTCATGCTGACCAACTGGTGGGATCGAGAACAAGGGTCGAGCCCATGGTTACGACAGAGACAACCGTGGAGGAAGTTAGTGAACCTGAAGCATCTACCTCAGAAGTGAATATACCTGATGATGATGTCCTATCCATAGGGGATCAACTAGATGAGTCACCCCAGCAACGAGAACCAGAGACCCCTGAAAGGCGTTATCCGTCTCGGATCAGGAGGCCTCCTCAGAGACTGAATCTGTGAACTGTTTTTACATGAAGTTGTGTATATATGTTATTATGTTATGTTAAATGGGGAATATATACTGTTAAGCTAAAAAGGGAGGATTGTGGTGTGTGTAACCGTTCCACCTTTAAGAGAACTATTTTAAGAGATGCACTACTTTATCTTGGCTGCTGTATACTGTAATACCGGTGGTGACCACACCGGTATATAAGTGCTGTGTAATGATTTATTGGGCAGTTCAGCCTGACCTCCGACTAGTAAAGACCTGTTGAATTTACTCTTGTGGTCTGTGTGCAGTGATTCTTATTAACAATAACTAGAACACACAGACTTAACAGAAGGTACTGATAGAGTGAAGTCACCAGCACAACACATCACCCTAAAGTGAAACTACATTCAGCATGAATGTCATCCTCAGAAGGTAATTCTAAATAACTCAGCCTTTAACAATGTTAATACAATAGCAAAATACTGCGGATGCTGGAAATCTCAAATAACAGCAGCAAATGCTGGAAGCACTCAGCAGGCCAGGCAGCATCCATGGAGAGAGAAACAGACTCGTCAGATACTGACGCAGTCTGTGTCCATATGCAGCAAGACATGGACAACATTCAGACTTGGGCTGACAAGTGGCAAGTAACATTCGCACCACACAAGTGCCAGGCAATGACCATCTCCAACAAGCGAGACTCTAACCATCTCCCCTTGACATTCAATGGCATTACCATCGCTGAATCCCCCACTATCAACATCCTGGGGGTTACCATTGATCAGAAACTGAACTGGACCAGCCATATAAATACTATGGCTACAAAAGCTGGTCAGAGGCTGGGAATTCTGCGGCGAGTGTCTCACCCCCTAACTCCCCAAAGCCTTTCCACCATCTACAAGGCACAAGTCAGGAGTTGATGGAATACTCTCCACTTGCCTGGATGAGTGCAGCTCCAACAACACTCAAGAAGCTCGACACCATTCAGGATAAAGCAGCCCGCTTGATTGGCACTCCATCCACCACCTTCAACATTCACTCCCTCCACCACCGGCGCACTGTGGCTGCAGTGTGTACCATCTACAAGATGCACTGCAGCAACTCGCCAAAGCTCCTTCAACAGCACCTTCCAAACCCGCGACCTCTACCACTTAGAAGGACAAGGGCAGCAGACGCATGGGAACATCACCACCTACAAGTTCCCCTCCAAGCCACACACCATCCTGACTTGGACCTGTATCGCCGTTCCTTCACTGTCGCTGGGCCAAAATCCTGGAACTCCCTTCCTAACAGCATTGTGGGTGTACCTACACCATATGGACTGCAGCGGTTCAAGAAGGCGGCTCACCACCATCTTCTCAAGGGCAATTAGGGATGGGCACTAAATGCAGGCCTAGCCAGCCAGCGACGCCCACATCCCATCAATGAATTTTTAAAAAAGAGTCAACATTTCAGGCCTGGGACGCTTCAGTTCTGATGAAGGGTCCCAGACCTGAAACGTTAACTCTGTTTCTCTCTCCACGGATGCTGCCTGGCCTGCTGAGTGCTTATAGCATTTCCTGTTGTTATTTAACAATGTTAATGTGGTTTTGTGACACTCGTGCTGGATGCTGCCCAAATTGACACCATGGTGATGGTGCAAGTTAATCTTTGTTGCTGGGCATAGCAAGGGAGCTACTGCCTTTTCAGTTACATGTGGAAATGAGAAGCTAAACCAGAAACAAGTTCCACTCCAGTAGGATTGGTAGTAAAATGTCAGGGATCGCAACTGGACAACTGAGCCCAAACCCAGATTTAACTGAAACATAGAAGATAGGAGCAGGAGTTGGCCATTCAGCCCCTCGAGCCTGTTCAGAACTGAGATTCACACTTCCTTCCCCCTATTATGCAAGTTTGGGTGGGTCTTGCCAGACCACTAAATAGCAAGGCTCTGCTGCTGCAAAACATCTATTTCATACTCCACACATGCAAGTTTCCTGATTTTACAAAACAAAAGTCCACTCAGGAAAAAATACCTTATTTTATATCTACAGATGTAACAGAAATGGGAACCGATTGCTGCACCTGCCCTTGTTTTACGGTGGGTTTTACGTTCCTGTGTAGGCGGAGATGCGCCGCAGGAAATTTCGGCGTAAGTTCCCGTTGGCAGGATTGGCGCAGAAACCAGCGTAAATTTCAACATTATTTCAGTGGCAATGCGCTCCAGGAAATTCGTGCCTAAGTAACAGGTCCCCAGATGACAATGAAGGCTGAGAAAAGTAAAGCCAATTCTAATTCCCCTGCCGTTGATCTTAGATTCCTTGTTCATAAGATGTAACGTGGTTAAGTCAATGTAAAATTCTAGAAAAAAGAATTGAAAAATATTTAGTTACAAAAATGATTGAGTGATTTCTGAATGTGTTCAAATACTACCTGCAACACTACAATTCCCATCCTGCTGAAACCAAGGGAATATTAGCTGCAAAATGTCAGGGTTGAATAAGTCGATGGTAAAGTTAGATTCATAACTTGGAACTTACACTTGACTTAGTTGGTAGCATTCCTGGTTCCAAATCAGAAGAATATGAATTTAGGCTCTACTCCAAGATTTGAACACATAATCTAGGTTGACGTTTCAGTGTAGTATTGAGAGAATGATGCATTATCTGGACTGAGATGTTAAACTGAAGTCATGGTTTGCCTGTTCAGAGGAATGTTAAATACCAAAAACAAAACCTAAAGCTTCCTGCTGAGTTCGCACTGAGTTGGATATCCACAAGAAACCCTTTCCCATCTTGGCTGAGATTCTCATCATATCCCTGCCTGGAATTCCTCCCACCCATCTTCCCATCATACTGCCTGCCCAGTCACACTTACTCTGCCTTACCCTGCTAGGAACATATTTCATACATGCTAATGTAGAAAACCAGCAAAAGCTAACCAACAGTTTCCAACAAAGCAATTACATGGGCAGTGGGACGCCTGAGCTGCAGTTATGCCCAACGTTCCTTCACTTGTATACAAGGCTTTTGTTTTATTGAGGGCTGTTGGAGCATGGAATGTTGGCTACATGATGTGCTGGAGGCAGAGACCACTGCATCATTAAAGGGAAAGGTGGGTAAATAATTGAAGCTGAGGAAGATCGAATGCCATGGGGGATTCGGTTTGGTATTCTCTAGTAAAGAGCCAGTGCAGGCACAATGGGCCAACTGGTCTCCTTCTATTCCATAAATTTTTAGAATTTGAAGACTTATTTTGGCGGGGGGGGGGGGGAGGTGGGGGGTGGGTTGCGGGGTGAGGAACATTCCTCCCCAGAAAGGTTTCACTTTTGGCACTTTCCAGCATTTTGGAGTCTGCAGTGAACACAGGGATTTCATTTTTCTAATCTAAAGAGGAAAAGGACATTTGCTCAAATTCATTGAAAACGACTTTCTATTTGCTGTTCGGAAATTAATTATTTTCCTTTATATGTTAAAACCTCTTTCTCCCAGTAGCAGCATATAATCTCTTACTGAAGCAAACAATATTTTTTTTAAATAATTTAAACCAAACCGAATCTTCTTGACCATTCCCAACTAGCACAAATGGCCTCTTTTTGTGAAACCAAAAGTTGCAACGTCAGAATCAACCTGACACGAGGTAATTTTTCATTAATGCCACGTTTTCAGATACTGTCGATGCTGGAATGATATAGGGTCAAAACATCAAGAATGTTAAGCCTGGTTAAGTTTCAAGATATTAAATAGCGTGGGAAATTATTGAATGTTGTTTTACCAAGATTAAAATTTCACAAAAATGGACCTGGTTCTCTGTAGCAATGCCTTATTTGCGCAAACTTTTATCATTAAGGAAATGGGCATGCACAGTAAGATGCTCTGTACTTTCACTTTTTTTTAGTACACAGTGATTCCTCTTTGACAGAACACCAGGTTGGAAATCCATGTGTATAAAATGTTAATAAGCAGCAACAACACATTGTGATTAGTGAAGAGCCAAAGAACACAATCCCCACATGCAGTGAGTTCCCTACCTCAATCATGTCTTCATGGGAGCTGCCAGGAAGAGGCCAAGTACCTCTCCAACAGCAAAATCAGAGGGAAAGTCTTTCACCGTGTTGCTGTTGCTCGCCTCTTCGAGCTCACTGCCATAGCAGTATCAGAGGACTCCTGGGAGCTACGCCATACCCATTCAAGCCACAGACATTGTAGCACAAGAAAGGATAGGACAAGAAAATAAATTCTGAAAAGAGGGAGTGACATGAAGCTTGTCATTCATGTGGAAATGACTTATGAAATGATACTGGGCGGCCTGTTGGTGGCGCTGTCCAGGGAGAGTATAAATACTCGGGTATGGGCCCAGCTTGCTCAGGACATTCTTTAACAGGAACTAGTGAAGGACACAACTAGATCTCCATGTTGTAAAACAGTTGATTAAAGCTTTGTTTAATGCTTAGACCAAGTGCCTAGTAGTTTTCTTACGTCAGGGAGTATCACTTTAAAAAAAAGCGCTAAACACCATTAATCAATTAAGGAGCCCCAAGTACCCATGTGAATGCATCAGCTCATTCCATGGTGTGTTGCCTGCTGATTGCATTGCCTGCCTCATGCTGCTATACTGTTCCTCTGTCTTACATCTGCAGCAGTTACATGAGACCTAGGGACACAGAATTGGCATCTTTAATTATTTATAACCCACTTTTAAGATAACACAGCAAAGCCATGAAAACTATCACCATGGCAACATTAGCATGACACAGATTGCCCCGGGTATTTCTAGTTTATACATCTGTGACTGCAGATAAAGGCATGCAGCTGCTCCCATGTAACAGAGAGTGATAAATATAGTCTGCAAGCAATTGGAATGGTATTATGAATAATTGTCAAAAAATGTTTCTCATTTTACAGTAAGCATTACATGTTAATCAATTGCCTGAAATCATTTTTTTTAAATCATTATTCAGACACAATAAAATAAGTTTAAAATATTATAGTACATCAAAATGTCACCAGCTCCAAATTAGATTTACACATTATATGCATGAGGCAACTTATCTTGCCAAAACGATGCAAACTACACATACACTCGATCAATCAGAAGTCACGAACTGTATCAAAGGTTGATAGGCTGTAACCTGTAGACCTTATAAATGTGCCTCATTTATACAGAAAACCATTCTCTGGGTATTAAGGATTTAATGATGCTCACCCTATTCCCTAAATAATCTGAGGTGTAGCATTCTTGCTCGTGTGCAAGAACAACTAGTCTGAGGTCAGCGGAGCACAGAG
Source organism: Somniosus microcephalus (assembly GCF_052327205.1). Classification (NCBI taxonomy): domain Eukaryota; kingdom Metazoa; phylum Chordata; class Chondrichthyes; order Squaliformes; family Somniosidae; genus Somniosus; species Somniosus microcephalus. Next base: position 15,936,754 of record NC_141000.1, on the reverse strand, counting down.
CGGTCTGCACAGAGCAGGATTAAAACGGAGTGCACTTAAACAGAGTGTTTTATTTGGGAATTTGGAAAGAGTGGGAATTTCTGGAAAATATTGGGTAAGTAGGAGATGTAAAAAGTGAAAGTTAGTTTAACATTTTGGGGACGAAATTCAGTAACGCCCCGTTTGGGGACAGTTTTCTCAGCAGGCACTATTAGCACCCCCGCCCGGGCGATAAGCCCTTTGCGCCCCGTTAGCGCCCCCGGAGGCAAATTTTGCCCCCTTTGATTTTAACCTAGAACTTTAAAAACTGTAGTTAACAGAAGCTGAAATAAAAACAGAAAATGCTGGAGATACTCAGCAGGTCAGGCAGCATCTGTGAAGAGAGAAACAGAGTTAACGTTTCAGGTCGATGACCTTTCGTCAGAACTGGAAAAAATCAGGAAATGGAACAGATTTTTAAGCAAGTGCAGGGGCTGGGAAATGGGGGAGGGGATGAAAGAACAAAAGGGAAGGTCTGTGATAGGATAGAAGGCAGGAGAGGTTAAGAGACATTAAGAGATATTCAAGGCAAAAGGAGATGGTAATGGGACAGGTTAAGAAACAAAGGATGGCTCTAGATGAAGTGTAAATTGCGCTGGCAGAATGAACGACAGCTGCCATGTGGGAGAGAAGAAAACACAAAACAAAAAGTGTGGATAAAAATTATATTTATATATGATCGGGGCCGAGGTTATGATCTGAAATTGTTGAACTCGATATTGAGTCCGGAAGGCTGTAAAGTGCCTAATCGAAAGATGAGGTGCTGTTCCTCGAGCTTACGCTGGGCTTCCGTGGAACAATGCAAGAGGCCGAGGACGGTGAGGTCTGAGTGGGAGTGGAGCGGTGAATTAAAGTGACAGGCGACCGGAAGCTTCCTGTAAGGAGTCTATTCCATTCTCCCAGTTTCTCCGTCTCCGCCGCATCTGCTCTGACGATGCCACCTTCCGCACCAGTGCTTCCGACATGTCTTCCTTTTTCCTCAACCGAGGATTCCCCTCTACTGTGGTTGACACGGCCCTTGACCGTGTCCGTTCTATCTCCCGCACTTCTGCCCTCACCCCTGCCCCTTCCTCCCGGAACCACGATAGAGTTCCCCTCGCCCTCACCTTTCACCCCACCAGCCTCCATATTCAATGGCGGAGGATGATCCTTTCAATTAGGCACTTTACAGCCTTCTGGACTCAACATAGATTTCAACAATGTCAGATCATAACCTCAGCCCCGATCATAGATATATATATTTTATCCACACTTTTTGTTTGTGTCTTTTCTTCTCTCCCACATGGCAGCTGTCCTTTATTCTGCCAGTGCAATTCACACTTCATCTAGAGCCATCCTTTGTTTCTTAACCTGTCCCATTACCGTCTCCTCTTGTCTTGAATATCTCTTAATGTCTCTTTTCTTCTCCTGCCGTCTATCCTATCACAGACCTTCCCTTTTGTTCTTTCATCCCCTCCCCCATTTCCCAGCCCCCTACACTTGCTTAAAAATCTGTTCCATTTCCTGCTTTTTTCCAGTTCTGACGAAAGGTCATCGACGTGAAACATTAACTCTGTTTCTCTCTTCACAGATGCTGCCTGACCTGCTGAGTATCTCCAGCATTTTCTGTTTTTATTTCAGATTTCCAGCATCTGCAATATTTTCTTTTTGTATTTGAGTTAACAGAAGCTGCCTGCCAGTGGCAGTTAACTGTCAGTCAGCTGTAAGTGTTTGTTTTGAATAGGTGCTAATCACCAGCAGCAGGGGAGCTGAGGCAACACTTGTAAATTGGGTGAGGCTCCTAGAGTATAGTGCATTTACCAGGGAGATAGAACAGGTGGACATGACATTGGATGATGAGATTAGTAATGAGATAAGTGCATTTAAAGTAAAAAAAAGGGGATATGTTAAATAAATTAATCAAGCTCAGTGGATAAAATCCCTGGTCCGGATGGATTGCATCCACACATTTTACAAGAATCTAGAGAAGAGATAGCAGAGGCATTACTACGCATATTCAATAATTCATTAGAAAAAGGTGTAGTGCCAGAGGGCTGGCGGATAGCTAATGTAATACTGATATTTAAGAACAGGGATAGAACATTCCCAGGGAATTATAGACCAGTCAGCTTAACATCGGCGGTAGGAAAAATAATGGAATCCCTACTAAAGGAGAAAATAGAAGAACATCTAGAAAACAAAAATAAAATAATGAATAGTCAACATGGATTTCAAAAGAGAAAGTCCTGCTTGACCAACCTTATTACATTTTTTGAAGAGGTAACAGTGAGAGTAGACAATGGTAATGCAGTAGATGTCATTTATCTGGATTTTCAAAAGGCCTTCGATAAGGTACCCAATAATAGACTGATGAACAAGGTCAGAGAATGTGGGGTCAGGGGACAAGTAGCAGAATGGATTGCTGGCTGGCTTCAGGACAGAAAGCAGAGAGTAGGAGTAAAAGGTAGCTATTCACAGTGGCAGAAGGTGGGGAGTGGTGTTCCACAAGGATCAGTGCTGGGACCACTGTTCACAATTTACATTAACGATTTAGATTTTGGAATCATAAGAAAAGGGAGGTCACTTATCACTTGGCGGTGCAAGTCGAGGTGGGGTAGAGGAACAAAGGGATCTAGGAGTACAAATACGCAAATCACTAAAAGCTGGGCCACAGGTTAGTAAGACCATAAAAAATGCACAACAAGCACTAGGGTTTATTTCTAGCGGGATAAAATTGAAAAGTAGGGAAGTTATGCTAAATCTGTATCGAACCTTGGTTAGTCCACGCTTAGAGTACTGCATACAGTTCTGGTCGTCATGTTATAAAAAGGATATAGAGGCACTGGAGAGGGTGCAGAGAAGATTTACAAGGATGATACCAGAAATGCGAGGGTATACATATCAGGGAAGGATGAATAGGCTGGGTCTCTTTCTCTTGAAATAGAAGGCTAAGGGGTGACCTAATAGAGGTCTTTAAAATTATGAAAAATTTTGATAGAGTGGATACAGAGAGAATGTTTCCACTTGTGGGGAAGAGCATAACTAGAGGCCATCGATATAAGATAGTCATCAAGAAATCCAATAGGGAATTCAGAAGAAACTTCTTTACCCAGAGAGTGGTGAGAATGTGGAACTCGCTACCACAGGGAGTGGTTGAGGCGAATAGTATAGATGCATTTAAGGGGAGGCTGGACAAACATATGAGATAAAAGGGAATAGAGGGTTATGCTGATGGATTTAGATGAGGAAAGACGGGAGGATGCTCGTGCGGAGCATAAACGCCGGCATGGGCTGGTTGGGCCGAATGGCCTGTTTCTGTGCTGTATATCCTATGTAAGTATAAGATCAAACAGGTCTGCAGAGCACAGAGTGGGATTAAAATGCAGTGTACTTAAACAGAGTGTTTTATTTGGGAATTTGGAAAAAGTAGGAATTCGGAGAAGGGGGAATGAGTTGCTGCTTTTTGCCTACACTACTTGAAGTGCTTTGTGTTACAGGTAGATATTTAATTTCAGTACCCATACCTTAATCTAGATCAAATAAGTAGTCAAGAAACAACACTGTAAACGAAGTTACCTAATTACAGATTTAATTAAATAAAACAAGGTCATATGGGGATGGCAGTGCATGCAGTGTGCCGAAACAGCAGTATGTGGGAGTTTGTGGAGAGCATTGTGATCCCGGACAACTACGTTTGCAGTAAGTGCCTGCATCTTGAGGAACTTCAGCTCAGAGTTTTTGAGCTGGAGTCTGAGGTGCAGACACTGCGGGGCAGCAGGGATGGGGAGCGTTACCTGGACACTTTGATCCAGGAGGCAGTCACACCCCTTAGGTTAGGTAGTGGTACAGGTCTGGTTAGTGGTCAGGGACCGGAGGGTGTGACTACAACTCAGGCAGGTAAGGGGACCCCAGGTGCGGTGCTGGAGGAGCCTCAGCCTTTGCCCTTGTCCAACAGGTATGAGGTTCTTGCTGCCTGTGTGGATGAGGGAAAAGCCTGCAGGATTGATGAGCAAGCTGAGCATGGCACCATGGTGCAGAAGGCCATTCAAGCGGGGAGAGTGAAAGTGAATGTAGTTGTGGTAGGGGACGGTATAGTCAGGGGGATAGATACTGTTCTTTGCCTCCGCGACCGAGAGTTCTGAAGGTTGTGTTGCCTGCCTGGTGCCAGGGTTAAAGACATCTCCTCACAGCTGGAGGAGAACTTGGAGGGGGAGGTGGAGGATCCAGTTGTCATGGTCCACGTAGGAACCAACGACGTGGGTAGAACAAGGAATGAGGTTCTGCTGAGGGAGTTTGAGGGGCTAGGATCCAAATTAAAAAGCAGAACCTCAAAGCTAGTAATCTCTGGATTGTTACATGAGCCACGCATAAATTGGCATAGCGACAAACAGATTAGAGGTTTAAATGTGTGGCTCAAAGAGTGGTGTGGAAGGAAGGGGCTTCAGTTCATGGGGCACTAGCACCAGTACTGGGGAAAGAGGGAGCTGTTCCGTTGGGATGGGCTCCACTTAAACCGGGCTGGGACCAGTGTCCTGGCGAACTGAATAACTAGGGCAGTAGACAGGGCTTCAAACTAATGAAGGGGGGGTGGGGTTGGGAGGATTCAGGAAAGTGTAAATTTAAAAGCAGCGAGAGAGATGTCAAGGCTCTAGAGCAGAGTTTTGGGTAAAAATAAGCAGAGTGGGTCAGGAAGGGACAGAGAGAGTAACAAAGGTAATAAGGCATCAGTGACTAAGGTGATATCAGGGAAAAATAGAAATAAGTCAAAGCTAAAGGCATCATATCCGAATGTGCGAAGCATTCGCAACAAAATAGATGAATTAATAGCGCAAATAGAAATGAATAGGTTTGATCTAATAGCCATTTTGGAGACGTGGTTGCAATGTGGCCAAGGTTGGGAACTAAATAAATACTTAACTTTTAGAAGGGATAGGCAAAATGGAAAAGGAGGACGGGGAACCCTGATAATAAAGGATGGGATAAAAACATTAGAGAGAAAGGATCTTAGCTCCCAAAATCAAGAATTAGAATCAGTTTGGGTGGAGCTAAGAAACAGCAAGGGGCAGAAAGCATTGGTGGGTGTTGTTTATAGGCCCCCAAACAGTAATTGTAATGTAGGGCATAGTATAAGTCAGGAAATTGGAGGTGCATGTAACAAGGGTAATACAGTAATCATGGGGGACTTTAATCTACATATAGACTGGGCAAACCAAATTTGCAGTAATAGTGTGGAGGATGAATTCATGGAATGCATGCAAGATAGTTTTCTAGATCAGTATGTTGGGGAACCAACTAGGGAACAGGTTATTTTCAATCTAGTAATTTGCACTGAGAAAGAGTTAATTAATAACCTTGTAGTAAAGGGGGTTTAGGGAAGAGTGACCATAATATGATAGAATTTTAGATTGAGTTTGAAAGTTATTTCGTTAAATCCAAAACTAGGGTCTTAAATCTAAACAAAGCAAATTACGTAGCTATGAGGGGCGAGTTGGCTAAGGTGGATTGGGAAGGTACATTAAAAGGTATGATGGTAGAAAAGCAATGGCTAGCATTTAAAGAATTCATACATAATTTACAACAAATATACATTCCTTTAAGGCACAAAAACCCCACAGGAAAAGTGGTCCAGCCATGGCTAACAAGATAGTATTAGATCAAAGGAAGAGGCTTATAATGTTGCCAAAAAGAGTAGTAAGCCTGAGGATTGGGAGGATTTTAGAACCCAGCAAGGGAGGACCACAAAACTGATAAAGGGAAATAGAATATGAGAGTAAACTAGCGAGAGACATAAAAACATATTGTAAAAGCTTCTATAGGTATGTAAAAAGGAAAGGATTAGCGAAAGTAAATGTGGGTCCCTTACAGGCTGAGGCAGGAGAAATTATAATGGGGAATAAGGAAATGGCAGAGAAATTAAACAAATTGTGTCTGTCTTCACGGAAGACGGCGCAAAAAACTTCCTGGAAACAGTGGAGAACCAAAGGTCTAGTGAGAATGAAGAACTGAAAGAAATTAGTATTAGTAAAAAAAATACTGGAGAAATTAATGGGATTGAAAGCCAATAAATCCCCTGAACCTGATGGCTTACATCCTAGGGTTTTGAAAGAGGTGGCTTTAGAGATAGTGGATACATTGGTTGTCATTTTCCAAAATTCCATAGATTCTAGAACAGTTCCTGCAGATTGAAAGGTAGCAAATGTAACCCCACTATTTAAGAAAGGAGGGAGAGAGAAAACAGGGAACTACAGACCAGTTAGCCTGACATCAGTAGTAGGGAAAATGCTAGAATCTATTATTAAGGACATGGTAACAGGGCACTTAGAAAATAATAATAGGATTGGGCAGAGTCAACATGGATTTATGACAGTGTTTGACGAATCTGTTATAGAGTTTTTTGAGGTTGTAACTAACAGAATAGATTTGCGAATCATACCAAATTGGGGGGATAATCAATACTGAGGAGGACTGCAACAAGTTACAGGAGGACATTAATAAACTTGCAGAATGGGCATATAATTGGAAAATGAAGTTCAACACAGATAAATGTGAGGTATTACATTTTGGTAGGAAGAATAGGGAGGTCACTTATCACTTGGAGGGTGCGAGTCTAGGTGGGGTAGAGGAACAAAGGGATCTAGGAGTACAAATACACAAATCACTAAAAGTTACGACACAGATTAGCAAGGCCATAAAAAAAGCAAACCAAGCACTTGGGTTTATTTCTAGAGGGATAGAATTGAAAAGTAGGGAAGTTATGCGAAACCTGTATCGAACTTTGGTTAGACCACACTTGGAGTACTGCGTGCAGGAAAGGATGAACAGGCTGAGTCTCTTTTCTCTTGAAAAAAGAAGGCTGAGGGGTGACCTAATAGAGGTCTTTAAAATTATGAAAAATTTTGATAGAGTGGATACAGAGAGAATATTTCCACATGTGGGGAAAAGCATAACTAGAGGCCATCAATATAAGATAGTCACCAAGAAATCCAATAGGGAATTCAGAAGAAACTTCTTTACCCAAAGAGTGCTGAGAATGTGGAACTCGCTACCACAGGGAGTGGTTGAAGTGAATAGTATAGATGCATTTAAGTGGAGGCTAGACAAGCATATGAGGGAGAAGGGAATAGAGGGTTATGCTGATGGAGTTAGATGAGGAAAGACGGGAGGAGGCTCGAGTGGAGCATAAACAGCAGCATGGACTGGTTGGGCCGAATGGCCTGTTTCTGTGCTGTATATCCTATGTAATCCTATGTAATTTGAAGACATGACAGAATTCCACTATACATTTGGCTGCAACTGAGACTTTTGTTGAAATGTTTTGTTGCTGTTTTGTGACAATTCTTATCAGCACTGAGTCTAGCATAAGAACATAAGAAATAGCAGGAGTCGGCCATTTGGCCCCTCGAGCCTGCTCCGCCATTCAATAAGATCATGGCTGATCTTCTACCTCATCTCCACTTTCCTGCACTATCCCCATATCCCTTGATTCCCTTAATATTCAAAAATCTATCGATCTCTCTCTTGAATATACGCAATGACTGAGTCTGCACAGCCCTCTGGGGTAGAGAATTCCAAAGATTCACCACCCTGAGTGGAGAAAGTTCTCCTCATCTCAGTCCTAAATGGCCGACCCCTGGTTCAAGACTCCCCAGGCTCCCTGCATCTACCTTGTCAAGCCCTGTAAAAAATTTATATGTTTCAATGAGATCACCTCTCATTCTTCTAAACTCTGCCGAATATAGGCCTAGTCTACTCAATCTCTCCTCATAGGACAACCCCCCATCCCAGGAATCAGTCTGGTGAACCTTTGTTGCACTCCCTCGCAGTACTCCAGGTGTGGTCTCACCAAGGCCCTATATAATTGTAGTAAGACTTCTTTACTCTTATATTCCAATCCTTTTGTAATAAAGGCTAACATAACATTTGCTTTCCGCCCACCCCAGGAACCAGTCTGGTGAACCTTCGTTGCACTCCCTCTATGGCAAGTATATCCTTCCTTAGGTAAAGAGACCAAAACTGTACACAGTACTCCAGGTGTGGTCTCACCAGGGCCCTATATAATTGCAGTAAGACGTCTTTACTCTTATACTCAAATCCTCTTGTAATAAAGGCCAACATACCATTTGCTTTCCTAATTGCTTGCTATACCTGCATGTTAACTTTCTGGGATTCGTGTACAGGTAGACTACCCTTTATCCGAACTTCCGAAAACCGAAACCCTCTAAAAACCGAAGGTTTTTTCGTTCAGCGTAAGTCGTGCGCACGACTTACGCTGAACGAAAAAACCTTCGGTTTTTAGAGGGTTTCGGTTTCGGAAGTTCGGATAAAGGGTAAGTCATGCGCACGACCCCCCGCGGACCCCCCCGCGGACCCCTGCCGACCCCCCCGCCGACCCCGACCCCCGCCGACCCCCCCGCGGACCCCCGCCGACCCCGACCCCCACCGACTTACGCTGAGCGTCAGCGTAAGTCGTGCGCACGACCCCCCGCCGACCCCCCCGCGGACCCCCGCTGACCCCCCTGCCGATCCCGACCCCCGCCGACCCCCCCGCGGACCCCGCCGGCCACGGACCCCCGCCGGCCCCGACCCCCGCTGACCCCCCCCTGCCGACCCACCCGCGGACCCCCGCCGGCCCCGACCCCCGCCGACCCCCCCCCGCGGACCCCCCGCCGACCCACCTTCCGAAATCCGAAATTCTCCGAAAACCGAAACACGGCTGGTCCCGAGATTTTCGGATAAAGGATAGTCTACCTGTACAAGGACACCCAGGTCCCTCAAGGTGTAGGGCCAGCAAAACAGCCATTTTTATTTCTCAAAAAGACTGGAAAATGGCTGTCTTGATTCATAGGATGAGAATGGCTTCAATGCTTCCTGGAGCAGCTCAATTGTGCCTGGTTCAGGGGACCAAAGGTGCCTGTGCATCTAAAAATCTGGTTGTAATTTTATAAGAGATCCTGAGCAAACTCAACTGCAGGAAATGCACATATAAGGCTATGTAGCATGGGAGCAGGGCCATTATTTTGATCAGAGATGGTTTCGGGCAGAGAGATCGATAGAGGAGCATAAAAGATCGAGGAGATTTGGGCATATCATGCTTACATGCATAACACATCAAATTTTCTGCGATCTTTTAGGCCGTGTATTTGCTTTACACCCCAATAGCGCATGGCTCTGGGCACAAATACACAGGAAATTTCATGGATTCCAAAACTCGCACATCGAACATGCCGTGCACTACCAACCCTCATGTGAAATCAGTGCTACAGAAGATGCTGCAAGCTATTGTTCTACACTGAGAGATGAGCTGCTAAGTAGATTAGCTACAAGCTGTGCTATTTTGGCTACAATGGATAGTGTGCTCTGCTAGTGCTGTAATTGGCTGAGGTGAGTTAGGTACCACACGGTGACGTAATAAAACTCACTATGCACTTGGTTTGAGTATAAAGCAAGGCTTTAATCAACTTGTTTCAGAACATGGAGGTCTAGTTGTACTTCACTAGTTCCTGTCTTACAAACTGTCCCTGGGCAAGCTGGGCCCACGCCCGAGTATTTATACTCCTTGGATGGTGCCACCAGCTGGACGTCCAGCGTTATTTCATGAGTAGATTCTTTATGATGAGATTTATAACACACTGAGTGTACCGTTAGGTCCCTCCTTTGTGCAACACATCGGGCCTATCGTCCTATCGTCCTAGGCTTTTCTACCTTGGAATGACTGGACAGGAGTGCCCTAGGAGACCAAGACTAAGCAGCAAAGTTAGCTGTGCATCCCTTCAAGGAAGCCTTCTACATATATCGGCGGAATGTTTTTGCTTTGGTGTAAATCCGGTTTTAAGTTGCCACGGCAGGCTCTGCGCCCATTCACCAGTGAGCCTGGTAAATATCCTGGGAAGAGCCTCATTTGCATTTTAAAGCAGGCCCCTGGCAGGACTTCCACCTATGTTGAGAAGCTCACCATGGCAGGGTGCGGGGGTGGGGGGAGCGGGGGAGAGCAAAATGGCTACTACAGTCATCAGTGGGGCAATGTTACATGACATGAACGTTACGGTACTCTCCCCTAATGCTCTCCTCCCCCAATTATGCCAGGGGTGGTCTCCTCAAACGGCGCTGGGGATTGAACTGCTCTGACTCCTCACTATTATGAATCTGTTCCTGTCAAGCATACAGCATCTCGTCTTGCAAGCAGGAAAATATAATTGAGGGGTCATGTGCTAGGTCTTTTGCGAATTATTCACAACACTGACCAGGTCATGTAGCTGCCCAACTTCAAGGCCGTACAATATGCCACAAATTGAACAGGCATCCTGCTGCTAGGCTGGCTTATAAATATTCCTTATATGAACCCTCCTTAAGAATTGTCAGTGCCTAGACAGGTTAAGATATGCACTCGCACAGTATAAATATTCCATGCAGAAGTGTCACCATTTATGATAAGCAATCATTGTCCTGGTTCTCACATACCAGTACTGCATAGGTCAGCTGAAAGGAGTTGTTGGGACATCCCTATTTGCAGGTCTTCTTCTGGAAGATGCTTGTCATGCATAACAGTACGTTTGCCTTACCTTAGCAGATGTCTTTAGATCCAACATCATCTTCCTTGTACATTTCCAGGTTCTGAAGGTCCATGAGGCAGCTTTGGCCCATTGTGTTATTTTCTCTATGTGGGAAGATGCAAAATCACAGCTGATTTTAAGTTGATAGGAATGGAACTAGGGCAGATAAACTGGAAAAAAAATTGACAAAGAGATAGAACAGCAGTGGGAAATAATTAAAACAGTGATCAATAGAGCTAAGGAGAAATATATTGCTCTAAAAAACAAGAACAGACTAGTCAATAATGAAACACCATGAATGAATAAAGAGATAAGCGTAAAATTGAAACTGAAGAAAAAGGCATACACTAAGGGCGAGAAATTGGGTGCCTTTGCGCCTCCCGTTAGCGCCCCTGGGGGGCATTAATGGGGCGCAAATGGCTTTGTGACCGGGCGTGATGCTGACATCAACTCCTGCCATATTCGGCGGGAGTTTTGTGGCAGCGCTATGGCATTGTGCTCCGATCTCCTTTGCCCGGAGATCGTGACGGCGTCGCCATGCGCATCGCCCCGGTAGCGCCCCAGACCCGAAATTGGCTTTCATCCCCTGCAGCAGCGCCGGTCGAAAACACCGACAGCTGCAGGAGGCGTGCATCGGGCGGTCGGCCGCTTCGGGGGCAATGATTAAAGGCGAGGTGGCCGAGGTAAGTAAAAATACACTTACCTTTCCTTTTGAAGTTTTTTTCCCGGGTTCCTGTCCGCGATTGATCAGCTCGGCACTCTGCTTGAGTACTGGGCTGATCGCATGGGATCGTGGCTGCCTTGGTGGGCCAGGCTACTTTTTAAATTGCAGAGCCTGCAGCGATGGTCCTTCCCTTTAAGGGAGGGAAGGAGTCTTTGAACACGGCGGCGCTGCACGGCCCAGTGTGCAGAGCTTCTGAAGTCTCCGCCCTGCCTGCTATTGATTGCGCTCCAAGAAGTAAGTGGAGCCGCTTGATTTCGCACTCCACTTCCTTTCTGGAGCGCAAACCCGAATTTTTGAAAAGTTTAGAAACATTAGCGCCTTGCACTCATTTTCTCAACTTTTCAAGTGTTAATGCCCCAAACAGGGCGGTACCTAATTTCACCCCCTCAAAGGAGAGGATGACAAAAGGGAATATGAAGAGGTTAGGAAAGAAGTCAAAAATCAATTAGGAAAGCAAAGCGGAATTACAAAATTAAATTATCAAGGAATATAAAAACAAATAGTAAAGTATTCTACAGATACATAAATAGCCAAAGAAAAATCAGGATTGGAACAGGGCCACTAAGGGATGCACAAGATAAACTCACAGGTAATGACAGTGAAATGGCAGAAATATTGAATAGTTACTTTGCCTCAGTATTTACCAGGGGGACTAACATGGCGGGCATGACATTAGAAGAGATCAAAAAAGATATTTAAGAGAGAAAGAGGGGAGATAATTGATAAACTAATCAAACTTAGAGAAGACAAGACCCCGGTCCGCATGGATTGCATCTGCACATATTAAAGGAAGTTAGGGAAGTGATAGCAGAAGCACTATTACATAGATAATATACAGGTTGACTATCCCTTATCCAAAAACCTTGGGACCAGCTGTGTTTCGGTTTTCAGAAATTTTCGGATTTCAGAAGGTATTATTTCAGACTGGGAAACTCTGAACATTAAATTAATTTGGTAATTAGTATTTGTATTTAATATAAATTTTAAAAGTTCAGGTTACCTCTTGTGACTGTTCCGTGTCTCATTCCCCTTCCTGCTTCTCTGTGCTGCCGCTCACAGTCTGTTTACAGCTCCCCCTGCTCCGTATCCGAATTCCTTGACTTAGCGGGGGTCTGGGGCTCGACTGCCGCCGCCAGTTGTGGGAAAGCCGGATATCGGCTGACTCCTACGCTAAGCTGGCCCGCAAATCAGGTCAGAAAAGCATCAGCCGCGTCGGGTCATGTTTGGCGCCACTCGGGTTATGTCGTGCGCACGACTTACGTGCCACAAAAAAACTTTCGGTTTTCAGAGGTTTTCGGTTTTCAGAAGTGCGGATAAGAAGAATGAGAGGGGATCTCATCGAAACTTATAAAATTCTGACAGGTCTGGACAAACTAGATGCAGGTAGAATGTTCCCGATGGTCGGAGAGTCCAGAACCAGGGGTCACAGTCTAAGGATAAGGGGTAAGCCATTTAGGACAGAGATGAGGAAGAATTTCTTCACCCAGAGAGTGGTGAACCTGTGGAATTCTCTACCACAGAAGGCAGTTGAGGCCAAGTCTTTAAATATATTCAAGAAGAAGTTAGATATATTTCTTAGAGCTAAAGGTATCAAGGGATATGGGGAGAAGGCAGGTACGGGGTACTGAGTTTGGATGATCAGCCATGATCTCATCAAATGGCGGAGCAGGCTCGAGGGGCCGAATGGCCGACTCCTGCTCCTATCTTCTATCTTTCTATGTTTCTATAGTCTACCTGTATATATAAATAAAACAATTCATCAGAAAAGGAAATTGTGCCAGAAGACTGGCGGACAGCTAGTGTGATTCCTATATTTAAAAAGTAGGTTTAACAAGTCCAGGGAACTATAGACCAATTAGCTTAACACAGCTGGTAGGAAAGAGAATGGAATCGTGACTCAAAGATATAATAGAAAAACATCTGGAAACCAAAAATATAATAAAGAGTAGTCAGCACATATTTCAAAAGGGAAGGTCATATTGATCAACATTATTGAATTCTTTGAGGAAATAACAGAAAGAGTAGGTGAGGTAGTGCAGTAGATGTAATATATTTGAATTTTCAAAAGGCCTTTGATAAGGTACCAAAGCATAGTAGACTCATGACTAAGGTGGGCATGGAGTGGGGACAGGTAGTAGAATGCTTAGCAAGCTGGCTACAAGACAGAAAGCAGAGAGTAGGGGTAAAGGACAGATACTCAGACTGGCAGGAGGTGGGAAGAGGTGTTCCACGGGGATCGGTGCTGGGACCACTGTTGTTCACAATTTATATTAACGATTTGGACTCAGAAACCGGAAATACAATTTCTAAATTTGCGGATGACACCAAATTGGGGGGTATAGTTATTACAAAGGAAGATTGTGACAAAATACAGGAGGACATTAATAAATTTGTAGAGTGGGTGTTTAATTCGCAAATTAATTTCAGTGTAGATAAGTGTGAGGTGTGCATTTTGGTAGGAAGAATAAGGAGGCCACATACTGCTTGGATAATAAGGGCTAGATTTTCAGTATAGACAGTTTTGGGGCGCTAACCTTAGCGCCCGCCCGAAGTTAGCGCCCGCCCCAAAGTAGCGCCCCGTTGCCGGAAATTCAGTGGCTTCGCCCTAAGAGAGTGGTGGAGCGCTAAAAGAGGCGTTCCACTCCTACCTTTAGGCGCTAAGCCGGCGGTCCAGAGGGATAGCACCCAGGCGGGGCGCAGCGCGGGTGCGGTCATTTTTGCACTGACAGCAGACCCCGTGGTGCCGACCAGCTCTTAAAGGGGGAAGGGACGAATTGGTCTGCTGCCACGCCCTGCACACTGCAGCCTTGCAAAGAGGCCTCAACACTGCTGCTCAGCCCCAGGGAGTCATGGCAACGCCAGAGAAGGCCCGTCAGCGTGCCCTGCGCTTCTCAGAGGGTGATCTGGACATAATGGTCACAGCTCTGGAGGTGAGGTGCAAGATCTTGTTCCCAGAGAGTGGGAGGAATCCAACCCACCACGACTACACCAAAGCCTGGAAGCAGATCGCCCAGAGGGTGACGTTCACCGGCGATGCCCCCAGGACCCACAAACAATGTCGTAAAAAATACAATGATCTGACCAGGATTGTGAAGGTGAGTAGCCTTTCCAGTCTCCTCCTCATTCTTGCATGTACACCTGACATGATGGGCAAAGGGAGCTGAAAGTCCTATTGGCCAGCCCTCAGCCAGCAGCATTGGGACAGTCATGAGCATCACATGGCCATTCGGCACTCTACACTTTGTCCAAGCTATTCCACCATGGGAGGCAGTGCACACTACATCAGGGCTTCACTCTGTCCAAGCTATTCCACCATGGGAGGCAGTGCACACTACATCAGGGCTTCACTGCGCACTTACAGCCCGTCCTTTCTCTTGCAGGCTAAAGTAGCGTTTAATCGCCAGGCGCGTGCCAGGGGTGGCCGCGCCAAGCTGCAGAAGCTCACTCGGCTGGAGGAGCGCGTGTGTGTGCTCATGGGAGCCCGTGTGATTGTCCCCACAGCGTGCGGAGCATCCGACCCTCCACTGCCCGGCAATGGTAAGGACCTCGCCTTTTGGCCCTCTCGCGTCGCACTGGCCCATCCGAGCTACCTCCTTTGCCACTGTCCCACCAATGCGCTGAATGCCACCAGTCCTAACTCCCTCGCTGACGCCGTCTCCTCACTCTGAAGCTACTCTTGTGCATTCCTGCTTTCAGCTGGTGACGACCAGGACCCTGAAGCTGCCAGTGACAGCACCTCCGACCAGGAGGAGGAGGAGGAGCAAGCCGGACCTTCGGGGGAACAGTCACGTCCCGCAGGAGAGGAGGAAATGCTTGACACCTCCTCACTGGACGAGTGCCTGGAGGAACTGTCGCAGGGCAATGCAGCTTCTGGGACCAGTGGTGTCCAGCCACCCAGAAGCCGTGCGCGTGGCCCGCGGGCTTCCCCCCAAAGTGGGGAAGGATCAGAGGGGAGTACTGCTGATCGGCACACTCGCCGCCACCAACGCGGCAAGGGTCCCCTAGTTCGGCCCCCTACTCCCCAGCGGGAGAGTCGCGACTCCAGTCCGGACACCTTCACCTCGGAGGAGGTGCGGAAGCTGGATAAGATGGCCGAGGATTCGGACCGGCGCCACACGGAGCTCATGAGCGTGGTGGGGCGCATGCCTGAGGCCATCGAGTCGCTGGCGACCAGTGTGCGCGAGTTCGGGGCAGCAACTGCCGCGAGTGGCCGCATGCTGACTGATGCCGTCAAGACCCTGACGGCTGTGATGCGCGCGCACACCAGGACCACAGGGGCACTCACTGCTGCCACACGCGCTGTCTCAGGCAGGCATCGCCAGGGCAGCCGCCGCGCTGGACCATCCCAGCAAGCCGCCCCTCGGCTGATTGTTGCGGATCCTGCAGTGCGGGCCCGGCCGAGTGCCACCGCGCCACAGCACCAGCCAGCGCATCCCAGACGCCAGCTGGCCCACATTGCGCCATCCGTCACCGCCATTCCCCCACTGGGGCGTCAAGGGCAAGCGGCTGCAGCTGATGGTGGCCAGGCTCAGGTGCGCCACTCAGCAGACGGCCCCTCGAGGCCCAAACGCCGTTTAGGCCGCCCCCCAGTGGCATCTGGCGGAAGGGCATCTGAGCCTCAGGCGCCTTCCCCCAGCCTCGCAGCGGCCACTGGGCAGAGCTTGCGAAGGAGCAGCAGGCCGGGCAGGGGAGGCAAAAGGCTGGGCAAGGTCTCGCCCTCGCAGGCCACTCAGTAGAGGGTGTGGGCAGCTTTCCTTTTATGTGGCGGTGGCCATCTTTATTTTGCCCATGGTTGTGTTGTTGGAGGGCTTATTTTTTGCGTTAGGCCGACGTTGAGGCCCGGTTTGAAGAAAGGTGGAGTGACTCCTCCCCAGTTTGTGGGAGTGAGTCGTTTGTTGGGCTTTTTGTGGGGCCCGTTTATTGTTTTTGGGGATTCATGTGGGAAGGGCTTTTCATTTTTCTGTAATAAAAAATTATCTTTATTCATGCAGTCTCCATGGTTGTTCTTCTTAGTGTTTGTTGGCTTCGCCGGCTGAGGGCTTGCGGAGCAGCTGCATTCATCTTCCCTCATGGCCCCTGGCCATTCCCTGACAGGGGGCTTAGAAGTACCGTGTAATAAGGTGGCGTCGTGCGGCCCTTGGCCCTGGTCGCTCCCTCCTGGGAACGTACTCCTGCTCCTCCTCCTCCTCCTCTTCATGCTCCTCCTGCTCCTCCTCCTGAGATGCTGGTCCAACGTCAGGTGGCAGTGCCTGAGTCCTGCGGATAGCCAGGTTGTGTAGCATGCAGCAAACCACCACAAATTGGGAGACCCGGTCCGGCGAATACTGGAGAGCTCCTCCGGAGCAATCAAGGCAGCGGAACCGCTGCTTGAGGACCCCAATAGTTAGCTCGATGATGTTGCGGGTGGTTTGATGGCTCTCGTTGTAGGCCTCTTCAGCAGCGGTCCTGGGCGCGCGGAGCGGGGTCATGAGCCAGGTGCACAAAGGATAGCCTTTGTCCCCGAGTAGCCATCCTCTTGGGGGAGGCTGTGCCTGGAACATGTCATGCACAGTACTCTGCCGCAGGATAAAGGCATCATGGCTGCTGCCTGGGAAGCTGGCATTGACTGCCATGGTGCGCTGCTTGTGGTCACAGACCAGCTGCACATTCAGAGAATGGTAGCCCTTCCTGTTGCGATACTGCTCGCCATGCTCCAGAGGGGCCCGCAAAGCCACATGCGTACAGTCAATGGCGCCCTGCACCAAGGGGAATTCCCCGAGTCTGGAAAATCCCAATGCGCGCTGATGCTGGCTCTCCAGGGCCATGGGGAAGGAGATGAATTGGCTTCTCCTTCTGAACAGTGCTTCGGTCACCTGGCGGATGCAGCGATGCGCGCCGTACTGGGAGATGTTTGCTATGTCCCCAGCAGCGTATTGGAAGGAGCCGGTGGCATAGAAGTTCAATGCCACCGTCACCTTCACTTCCACCGACAGAGACGTCCTGCACCTGAGCTTTGGCCGCAGATCTCGGCGAAGCAGGTGGCAGATCTCTGCAATCACCTCCTTTCGGAATCGGAGCCTTTCAACACATCGCGCGGCACTCATGTTTAGGTAGGAGCGCTGCTGGCGGTATAGCCTGACTGGGTAAGGCCTACGTGGCCGACGCCTGTAGCCCCCTCTGCCTCTAGCCAGGGCTGCCCCTCTCACAATGCGTCTGCGAGCCCTACGGACATGGAGCTGCAGCTCCGCGTTGGCACACCATGCAACCCCCGTCAAATCCTGGCAAACACTCTAATTTCCAAAAGGCCACTTGCAGCGCTCTGGCCTGAGTCCAAAAATACCTGGCTCTTGCTGCTTGAAACCAGTTAGCTATCCTCCTTGTTGTGTCTCCAGAAATGCGTTGCACAAGAGTGTTTTCTGAAAAAAGGCTGGCCTTTATACTGGAGAGTACGTCCCCTTTAATTTGCGCCCCCCGGGGCCCACGCTGGTTGTGTTGCGTTCCTTTTTCCAAACGCTCCGGCCGCCAGCCGCACAATGGGGCGGTCCGACTGAAGTTTGGAATCGGGGCGCACAAAGGGCGTTGCACGAGGATGTGACGTCATTTTCTGCGCGCGCATCTGGGCGGGCGCTAAACTTTGCGCCGGCGCTAACGGGCAACTTAATTTGGGGCGGGGCGCAAACTGCGCTGCGCCCGGGCGCTACACGCATAGCGCCCGAAAATCACTTCTCTTAAGGTGCTAACTGCTGGCGCAAGCGACTGAAAATCTAGCCCTAAGAGTCTAAATGGGGTAGAGCAGCAAAGGGATCGAGCGGTACAGATTCATATATCACTAAAAGTAGCGACTCAGGTTAATATGGCCATAAAAAAAGCAAACCAAGCATTGTGGTTTATTTCTAGGGGGATAGAATTGAAAAGCAGGGACGTTATGTTAAATTTGTGTAGAGCCTTGGTTAGACCACGCTTGGGATACTGTGCACACTTCTGGGCTCTCTATTATAAAAGGGATATAAAGACTTTGGCAAAGGTGCAAAAAAGATTTACAAGGATGATACCAGAACTGAGCGGTTATAACTATCAAGGAAGACTGAATCAGCTGGGGCTCTTTCCACCAGAAAAGAGAAGGCTGAGAGGTGACCAGGACTTTAAAATGATGAAGAGGTTCAATAGGGTAGACATAGAGAAGACTTGTAGGGGATTCAAAAACTAGGGGCCATAAATATAAGATAGACACTAATAAATCCAATAAGGAATTCAGGAGAAACTTCTTTACCCAAAGGGTGGTGAGAACGCGGAACACGCTACCACAAGGAGTATTTGAGATGAATAGCATAGATGCATTTAAGGGGAGCTAGATAAGCACATGAGGGAGAAATTAAAAGAAGGATATGTTGAGAGGGTTGACGTAAGAAAACTACTAGGCACTTGGTCTGAGTATTAAACAAGGCTTTAATCAACTGTTTTTCAACATAGAGATCTAGTTGTGTCCTTCACTAGTTCCTGTTAAAGAATGTCCTGAGCAAGCTGGGCCCATGCCCGAGTATTTATACTCTCCCTGGACAGCGTCACCAGCAGGAAGCCCAGTAATATTTCATAAGTCATTTCCACATGAATGACAAGATTCATGTCAAGGGTTATATGAAGATGGGTGGGAGGAGGCTCATGTGGAGCATAAACACTGGCATGGACCACTTGGGCTGAATGGCCTGTTTCTGTGCTGTAGACTCGATGATGTAACAAGTCATAGGGGAAAAATTCGGTTGATTAGCGTCTCCTGTTAGCGCCCGAGCGCGGCGATGTTTGGGCCGCTCGCGAAATTGACCAGACATTTTGTGGCGGCACCATTCAACACTACTGCCATGATCTCCTGCGCCCGCAGATCGTGACGTCAGTCGAGCATGCAACGCCCTGGTAGTGCCCCGGACCGGATATTGAGTCGCGCCCCCTGCCTTAGTGCCAGCCGCTAGGAACAACAGGTAGAGGGGAATGTTTTCAAGTCAGGAAGGGGCTGAGGGAGTGCTATTTAAAGGCGGACGCTCAAATCAGGGGCAATAGAGGTGAATTTTGCAGTCGGAGGTGATAATTAGCGCCAGGCGCTAAACTTTGCGCCCGGCCGATATTAGCGCCCCAAAATGGGCGATACCGAATTTCTCTCCAGACCAGATATTGTGTGGCGCCCCCTGCCTTTCCGCCTGCCATTAGCAATGACAGGTTGAGGGGAGCGTTTTGCAGTCGGGAAGGGACTGGGGGAGCACTATTTAAAGGTGACCGCTTTCTTTCCTTTTTTTGCCGGCGACATTTTTGCACCACGCATTCTGAGAGAGAGAGAGACTTCTGGAGAGACTCAACACTGTGTGAAAGAGTTTTCAGTACTGAGCAACACTTTGCAGGTTCATTTTGATTTGGCCTTCCTTGCATCAGTTTAGAAGAGACTATGGGGGCTGCACTCTGAGCTCTTTCCCTGGGCCTCTCCATTGTTCTTTCCAGTAGATTTGATGTACAGGTCTCTCCAGGCTGAGATTCGAGGCTGCAATGAGCAGGGTGTGGATGGAGAGCAAGATCGACCCTCCCCTTAAAGAACTGGCCGGCACCAGTGTGTCTGTGTTCCATTGCTGACTGACACCACATGAGCTTCTAAGGTAGCGCCTCGCTCCTTGGCGTTAGCGCCTTAAGAGAGGCATGTAGCACCTGATTTAGCACTCCAATTACCTCCAGGGGCGATAGAAGCCAAGTTTGCAGTCGGAGGCGATAATCAGTGCCAGGCGCTAAACTTTGCGCCCGGTTGATAATTGCGCCCCAAACGGGGCGATACCGAATTTCTCCCCCAAAGAGTCATAACGGCACAGAAGGAGGCCATTCAGCCCATCGAGTATGCGCCGGCGCTATGTAGAGCAATCCAGTCAGTCCCACTCCCTCGTTCTATCCCCATAGCCCTGCAAGTTTATTTCCCTCAAGTGCCTAGCCAGTCTCCCCTTGAAAACATTGAGGCCTAGAAATTCACTATGGCCCCGCCAGCTGGCTAGCGCCCAAAAGTTAGCGCTGGGCGGGAGGCCTATGGCGATCGTCAGATATTCATTGTTAGCGCCCCAATTCGGAAACGGGCACTATACCAGGGTGTGCCCGCCTCCGCTTGGGGCGCTGACACTGAATATCAGCGTTCTTGGCGCCGCTGCGCCAGCCGCTGCGGAGCGGTAGGCTGCGGTACTGCAGGCCTCCTCCTTCTCTTAAGGGGGAGCTGCCTGCAACGGGGAGATCGCCGCTGGATAGTGCCGGCAAATGAGCCCGGCACCACGGAGAAGTGCCGGGCTCGCGGAAAGCAGCCGGCAATGCCGCGGGGGGGGGGGGTGGAGGAGGCTGGGGAAGGAGGTGCGGGCAGGCGGCCGCCGAAAAGGCGGCCGGCCGCACCTTCCGCTTTAAAGCGCCCCACTAAGGCAGCAGGACGGCCCCGTTTTCTGGTCGCTGTTTGCGGCCGCTTCGGAGGAGGTGGCCGCAACTAAATATGGGGATCGGGCCGGTTTCGGGGCGGAACCGGGGCACTGCGCACACCGATGATGTCATCGGTGCCGGCGCAGCGCTAACGGCTACCGCCGCCAATACCGCTGCGCTGAATATCTGCGCAAACTCATTTCTGGCGCAAAATCACTCTTTAGGCGTTAACTGGGCGCAAAGCTGGCAGCGCCTTAATGAATTTCTAGGCCTGAGTGTCCCCGCTTCCATCATTTCCGTCGGCAGCGAGTTCCAGGTTCTCACCACTCGCTGCGTAAAAATGTTTTTCCTCACATCCCCCCTATATCTCTTGCCCAAACCTTAAATCTGTGTCCCGTGACCCTTGTACCATCAATTAGTGGGAACAGCCTTTCCCCGTCTAGCCTATCCAAACCCATCATAATCTTGTACACCTCTATCAAATCAACCCTCAACCTTCTTTGCTCGAATGAAAACAAATCCAGCTTCTCCAACCTATCCTTGTAGCTAAGATCCCCCATCCCCGGAACCATTCTGGTAAACCTCCTCTGCACCCTCTCAAGTGCCTTCACATCCTTCCTAAAGTGTGGTGACCAGAACTGGATGCAATACTCCAGTTGTGGCCTAACCAACGCTTTATAAAGGTTCAGCATAACTTCTCTACTTTTGTACTCCATACCTCTATTTATGAAGTCCAAGATCCCATATGCTTTGCTAAACACTCTCTCAATATGTCCCGCCACCTTCAGGGACCTATGCACATTAACTTCCAGGTTCCTCTGTCCCTGCACACTCTTTAAAATTGTGCCATTAAGTATATTGCCTCTCCCTGTTCCTTCTGCCAAAATGCATCACCTCACACTTCTCTGTATTAAATTCCATCTGCCACTTGTCTGCCCATTCTGCTAGCCTTTCTATGTCCTGTTGCAGTCGATTGATATCATCCTCACTGTTTGCCACACCCCCAAGTTTGGTGTCATCGGCAAATTTAGAAATTCTACTCTGCATTCCAATATCCAGGTTATTTATATATATCAAAAAAAGCAGTGGCCCCAGCACTGACCCTTGGGGAACACCACTGTCTACCATCCCATGTCTGAAAGTGTTGGAGAAGACAGGATAAAAACTCGAAAATACAAATGGAAAATTTCTATTAAGAGAGATATGACTAGACAGACAAAGATAAAAAATGAAGAAGGTCCGATGAAATAATTAACAAAGATATAAAAAGGAGGAAAATGGACAGTGCAGTGCGTTTGACAGTGAACTCTCGCCTGGGTTCAACTCCAGCCCAGATTGATGGGATGAAAGTCTCCAATGTCTGCTGGCTGTGACGGTCCTATATAAAATGAGTTCGGACAGTCTCAACCTAGTTCCTAGTACATGTGGGCCGACAGCATCAAACTGCCCCTAATTTGGCACTAATAGGCCAAAGAATGGCTGGTGTGTAAAATGAAAAATAATGTCACACTGGTACAGTGAGGGGTATTCTTCTGAGGTTAGGAGTAGGGCAGAGTAGAGGGAGCTTTACTCTGTGTCTGGCTGTGCTATACGTGAACTAAAAGTGCCTGATGCTGATACTGGGTGCCTCAAATGTGATTCCTGAGCACTAACATCCCTCAGGAGAACAAAAAAATGTTAAAGTGAAAGAAGCAAGACTTGTACGAAAGGCTGATATTTAAAGACATTTAGTAGACGAGAATCATATATGTATAACTTCAAGTGTAGCCATTGACCAAATAATATTACCCATAATTACTTAATTACTCCTGGGTAACTAGAAAGCTAAGACTTGTTCAAAATGCAGCTGCGAGGACAGTCAAAAGCAGTTTTGACTAAGTTTTGATAACAAACAGCCACAGACTGTGAGTGAAGGTTAAATCATTAAATAACATATTATAATGCTGTATAGAACTTAGAATTCACTTAACAAAACTACTTGCAACGATATTTTAAAAATAATTAGTATAAGGACATAAAATGAGAGAGACCATGAAGATAAAGGCCCAGAAATTCAGGTCGGGGGCTTCCCGTGGGTGCAAGCCCCTGACCTGCACTTACCTTGCGCGCCGGCCGTTGAGTTGTGGGCCCGCGTAGAATTCCGATCCTGGGCCTGGTCCAGCTCCCGGCGCGCAGTGCTTGCATATCCCAGGGGCGCAGTTAGTTCGATGCATCCCCTGGGATCACGTGGGCCATGGGGAGCCAATCGTTGCAGGGAAATGCCCATTCATAAAATTGACAGGAAGAGCTGTCAAAACTTATAAATACTACGGCCCCAAAATAGCACTAAATCTTCAAATAATTTTTTAAAAACCATCACATTTTTAAAATAAACTATAAATTACATGAAATAACGATTTTAAACAATAATTTAAATTTTTGAAAAAAATAATTTTATTTTCTAACAGGGCTAAAAATAAACTTAAAAATAATAAACATGTGGAAAAAATGTTTTAATTTGAATGAATTCACCACTTACCTTGTAAAAAGCAGGCCTTACAACTGCTTTTCACATGTCTAACTTCTGCAGACTTACCCTCCCGGGAAAACCTGTAAAAAAAAACTAAGTTCGATGCGCACGCGCAGCCTCTCCTGCGCACGCATTCGACCTCTGAACCCCTTTGTTCAGAGGATCGGAAGTGCGGGTTTCCCGCGCATGCGCAGTGCATGCAGGAAACCGGCACTTCCATTGGGCCTACGGGTGAGTACCCCGTGGAGACCCGAATTTCTGGGCCATTGTATTTATCTGGTTGATTAAAGTGAGATCGTTTGGATACCTCAAGACTACTGAAACAGCGCTGATATGGGCCCTTGGTATAAAGGCCTTGTACCAGGGAAGCTAGAAATGAAAGAGATAAAGTAAGTTCCAATGGGGTGAAAAACTATAAACAAGATAACACTGAACATGGCAAAGTTGGTGGAAAAATACTGGAAAGGCGGGATACTACCTTAGTCTGAGTGACAATGGCATTTTGACCATTAGAACCAATTAAAAAGGTGATTTTGTTAAAGACCATGGGCTAGATTTTCAGTATAGACAGTTTTGGGGCGCTAACCTTAGCGCCCGCCCGAAGTTAGCGCCCGCCCCAAAGTAGCGCCCCGTTGCCGGAAATTCAGTGGCTTCGCCCTAAGAGAGTGGTGGAGCGCTAAAAGAGGCGTTCCACTCCTATCTTTAGGCGCTAAGCCGGCGATCCAGAGGGATAGCGCCCAGGCGGGGCGCAGCGCGGGTGCGGTCATTTTTGGACTGACAGCAGACCCCGTGGTGCCGACCAGCTCTTAAAGGGGGAAGGGACGAATTGGTCTGCTGCCACGCCCTGCACACTGCAGCCTTGCAAAGAGGCCTCAACACTGCTGCTCAGCCCCAGGGAGTCATGGCAACGCCAGAGAAGGCCCGTCTGCGTGCCCTGCACTTCTCAGAGGGTGATCTGGACATAATGGTCACAGCTCTGGAGGTGAGGCGCAAGATCTTGTTTCCAGAGAGTGGGAGGAATCCAACCCACCATGACTACACCAAAGCCTGGAAGCAGATCGCCCAGAGGGTGACGTTCACCGGCGATGCCCCCAGGACCCACAAACAATGTCGTAAAAAATACAACGATCTGACCAGGATTGTGAAGGTGAGTAGCCTTTCCAGTCTCCTCCTCATTCTTGCATGTACACCTGACATGATGGGCAAAGGGAGCTGAAAGTCCTATTGCCAGCCCTCAGCCAGCAGCATTGGGACAGTCATGAGCATCACATGGCCATTCGGCACTCTACACTTTGTCCAAGCTATTCCACCATGGGAGGCAGTGCACACTACATCAGGGCTTCACTCTGTCCAAGCTATTACACCATGGGAGGCAGTGCACACTACATCAGGGCTTCACTCTGTCCACGCTGTTCCACCATGGGAGGCAGTGCACACTACATCAGGGCTTCACTCTGCCCAAGCTATTCCACCATGGGAGGCAGTGCACACTACATCAGGGCTTCACTCTGTCCAAGCTATTCCACCATGGGAGGCAGTGCACACTACATCAGGGCTTCACTCTGTCCAAGCTATTCCACCATGGGAGGCAGTGCACACTACATCAGGGCTTCACTGCGCACTTACAGCCCGTCCTTTCTCTTGCAGGCTAAAGTAGCGTTTAATCACCAGGCGCGTGCCAGGGGTGGCCGCGCCAAGCTGCAGAAGCTCACTCGGCTGGAGGAGCGCGTGTGTGTGCTCATGGGAGCCCGTGTGATTGTCCCCACAGCGTGCGGAGTATCCGACCCTCCACTGCCCGGCAATGGTAAGGACCTCGCCTTTTGGCCCTCTAGCGTCGCACTGGCCCATCCGAGCTACCTCCTTTGCCACTGTCCCACCAATGCGCTGAATGCCACCAGTCCTAACTCCCTCGCTGACGCCGTCTCCTCACTCTGAAGCTACTCTTGTGCATTCCTGCTTTCAGCTGGTGACGACCAGGACCCTGAAGCTGCCAGTGACAGCACCTCCGACCAGGAGGAGGCGGAGGAGCAAGCCGGACCTTCGGGGGAACAGTCACGTCCCGCAGGAGAGGAGGAAATGCTTGACACCTCCTCACTGGACGAGTGCCTGGAGGAACTGTCGCAGGGCAATGCAGCTTCTGGGACCAGTGGTGTCCAGCCACCCAGGAGCCGTGCGCGTGGCCCGCGGCCTTCCCCCCAAAGTGGGGAAGGATCAGAGGGGAGTGCTGCTGATCGGCACACTCGCCGCCACCAACGCGGCAAGGGTCCCCTAGTTCGGCCCCCTCCTCCCCAGCGGGAGAGTCGCGACTCCAGTCCGGACACCTTCACCTCGGAGGAGGTGCGGAAGCTGGATAAGATGGCCGAGGATTCGGACCGGCGCCACACGGAGCTCATGAGCGTGGTGGGGCGCATGCCTGAGGCCATCGAGTCGCTGGCGACCAGTGTGCGCGAGTTCGGGGCAGCAACTGCCGCGAGTGGCCGCATGCTGACTGATGCCGTCAAGACCCTGGCGGCTGTGATGCGCGCGCACACCAGGACCACAGGGGCACTCACTGCTGCCACACGCGCTGTCTCAAGCAGGCATCGCCAGGGCAGCCGTCGCGCTGGACCATCCCAGCAAGCCGCCCCTCGGCTGATTGTTGCGGATCCTGCAGTGCGGGCCCGGCCGAGTGCCACCACGCCACAGCACCAGCCAGCACATCCCAGACGCCAGCTGGCCCACATTGCACCATCCGTCGCCGCCATTCCCCCACTGGGGCGTCAAGGGCAAGCGGCTGCAGCTGATGGTGGCCAGGCTCAGGTGCGCCACTCAGCAGACGGCCCCTCGAGGCCCAAACGCCGTGTAGGCCGCCCCCCAGCGGCATCTGGCGGAAGGGCATCTGAGCCTCAGGCGCCTTCCCCCAGCCTCGCAGCAGCCACTGGGCAGAGCTTGCGAAGGAGCAGCAGGCCGGGCAGGGGAGGCAAAAGGCTGGGCAAGGTCTCGCCCTCGCAGGCCACTCAGTAGAGGGTGTGGGCAGCTTTCCTTTTATATGGCGGTGGCCATCTTTATTTTGCCCATGGTTGTGTTGTTGGAGGGCTTATTTTTTGCGTTAGGCCGACGTTGAGGCCCGGTTTGAAGAAAGGTGGAGTGACTCCTCCCCAGTTTGTGGGAGTGAGTCGTTTGTTGGGCTTTTTGTGGGGCCCGTTTATTGTTTTTGGGGATTCATGTGGGAAGGGCTTTTCATTTTTGTGTAATAAAAAATTATCTTTATTCATGCAGTCTCCATGGTTGTTCTTCTTAGTGTTTGTTGGCTTCGCCGGCTGAGGGCTTGCGGAGCGGCTGCATTCATCTTCCCTCATGGCCCCTGGCCATTCCCTGACAGGGGGCTTAGAAGTACCGTGTAATAAGGTGGCGTCGCGCGGCCCTTGGCCCTGGTCGCTCCCTCCTGGGAACGTACTCCTGCTCCTCCTCCTCCTCCTCCTCATGCTCCTCCTGCTCCTCCTCCTGAGGTGCTGGTCCAACGTCAGGTGGCAGTGCCTGAGTCCTGCGGATAGCCAGGTTGTGTAGCATGCAGCAAACCACCACAAATTGGGAGACCCGGTCCGGCGAATACTGGAGAGCTCCTCCGGAGCGATCAAGGCAGCGGAACCGCTGCTTGAGGACCCCAATAGTTAGCTCGATGATGTTGCGGGTGGTTTGATGGCTCTCGTTGTAGGCCTCTTCAGCAGCGGTCCTGGGCGCGCGGAGCGGGGTCATGAGCCAGGTGCACAAAGGATAGCCTTTGTCCCCGAGTAGCCATCCTCTTGGGGGAGGCTGTGCCTGGAACATGTCATGCACAGTACTCTGCCGCAGGATAAAGGCATCGTGGCTGCTGCCTGGGAAGCTGGCATTGACTGCCATGATGCGCTGCTTGTGGTCACAGACCAGCTGCACATTCAGAGAATGGTAGCCCTTCCTGTTGCGATAGTGCTCGCCATGCTCCAGAGGGGCCCGCAAAGCCACATGCGTACAGTCAATGGCGCCCTGCACCAAGGGGAATTCCCCGAGTCTGGAAAATCCCAATGCGTGCTGATGCTGGCTCTCCAGGGCCATGGGGAAGGAGATGAATTGGCTTCTCCTTCTGAACAGTGCTTCGGTCACCTGGCGGATGCAGCGATGCGCGCCGTACTGGGAGATGTTTGCTATGTCCCCAGCAGCGTATTGGAAGGAGCCGGTGGCATAGAAGTTCAATGCCACCGTCACCTTCACTTCCACCGACAGAGACGTCCTGCACCTGAGCTTTGGCCGCAGATCTCGGCGAAGCAGGTGGCAGATCTCTGCAATCACCTCCTTTCGGAATCGGAGCCTTTTAACACATCGCGCGGCACTCATGTTTAGGTAGGAGCGCTGCTGGCGGTATAGCCTGACTGGGTAAGGCCTACGTGGCCGACGCCTGTAGCCCCCTCTGCCTCTAGCCAGGGCTGCCCCTCTCACAATGCGTCTGCGAGCCCTACAGACATGGAGCTGCAGCTCCGCGTTGGCACCCCATGCAACCCCCATCAAATCCTGGCAAACACTCTAATTTCCAAAAGGCCACTTGCAGCGCTCTGGCCTGAGTCCAAAAATACCTGACTCTTGCTGCTTGAAACCAGTTAGCTATCCTCCTTGTTGTGTCTCCAGAAATGCGTTGCACAAGAGTGTTTTCTGAAAAAAGGCTGGCCTTTATACTGGAGAGTACGTCCCCTTTAATTTGCGTCCCCCGGGGCCCGCGCTGGTTGTGTTGCGTTCCTTTTTCCAAACGCTCCGGCCGCCAGCCGCACAATGGGGCAGTCCGACTGAAGTTTGGAATCGGGGCGCACAAAGGGCGTTGCACGAGGATGTGACGTCATTTTCTGCGCGCGCATCCGGGCGGGCGCTAAACTTTGCGCCGGCGCTAACGGGCAACTTAATTTGGGGCGGGGTGCAAACTGCGCTGCGCCCGGGCGCTACATGCATAGCGCCCGAAAATCACTTCTATTAAGGCGCTAACTGCTGGCGCAAGCGACTGAAAATCTAGCCCCATATATGGACACTGGCCAAACCAACTTTTGATAAGAAAAGAATTAAAACCTCGATACTACTTCACACAGGCGTACTGCGAGGACAAAGGAACAGACTTAAGACGACATCATCTGTGTCCGAGAGGTTCCAGAGACCTAGGGCTGCGAGCTACTCGTTAAAATTATCGCCTAATATTAAGTATATTACGCTGTATGCTTAATAAATCTTGATCTATTGCTCAAACATACTGGCTGCTGCCTATTGGTGTCTTGTCCAAGAACTCAGAGATCATTAAGATCTTACAGAATGTTCACTTAATTTCAGAGAGGATCATTAGATATTATTATTTTAGCTGAAAAGTATTACAATTGTACCACAATGGATTATTTTTCTTAATTTTAAAGTCTTGCAAAATATGATAAATCAAACATGACTTGTGTTTTGATGAATATTCCTGTCCTTTTCTAAGTGCAGTGGGTTAAGAGGGTTATTGTTTTAACAAAATGTAGTGATTACTCTTTACTAATGGTGAGTTACAATCCATCCAGAAACTTGACATATTTATTAGTCAATCTATGGTGGTAAGAAAATCATTACAGACTGGTTACAAGTTTGGTTGGAGCCCAAAAAAGGGAAGCTGGCAATGTCAAAGTGCCGTACCCAACAGTACCATTGTACATTAAGAGGTTATAAATAAAAGACAAATAAATCATGCAAATATTTTTTCAAAATTGAAAGATCAGAGAAGCAACTAAAAATAAATGGAAATAACAAAGACTTATGAGCACAGTGGCACCTTCCACTGTCACTGTCACTGCAGCCAAGAACTCCATGTTGCTAACATTTCCCATCTTGGAGATAATCAACGAGATAAGTGTTATGCTGTGCTGCAGGATTTCAGCCTACAAGCTATGCTTAAAACTTGAACTGTACCTGTGCTTCTTGAAGATGCACCATATGTTGGGGGTGTTGGCAGTGGGAGTGGTGGAAATTACAGCAGGTGATGTCATCCATCAGTCCCATCTCCATATCTCCATTCCTGATGTCAGGCTGCAAGGGGGCGGATACAAGAACTGACATGAATCAGTCATTCATGAAAGACAGACTTATGAAATAATACTGAGCGGCCTGTGGGTGGCGCTGTCCAGGGAGAGTATAAATACTCGGGCACGGGCCCAGCTTGCGCAGGACATTCTTAACAGGAACTAGTGAAGGACACAACTAGACCTCCATGTTGTAAAACAGTTGATTAAAGCTTTGTTTAATGCTTAGACCAATTGCCTAGTAGTTTTCTTACGTCAAGAACCACCTGTCCCCACCCTCACAGGAAACCCCAGTGCTTCTAAAACAGTACGGAAACCCAGTGTAGGTGGGTTCCACCCCGAAATCTTTTCTCCCACTCACTCCAATAGCATCCCAAATCCTCCGCAAGGATCGTAGATTTTCGGGGCCGGGATATTTGAGCCATTGTCAATGCTGAGGTGCGAGATCTTTTTCTTATCAAGAACTCAACAGGTCAGCTGCAGAGCAAAGCTTCCTTAGAAGAGAACGAAACCAGAAAAAGCAGGAAATGCTCAGCAGGTCAGTTAGTTCCCTCCCCCCATCCCCAGCAACACAAGTGCACCCATCCCACACTGCCAGCACTTACTGCCAGAGAAAAAATAGGCAATGTAGTTATGGTCTGAAGTTGTTAAAGTCCATGTTGACGCCAGAGGGCTGCAAAGTGCCAGTAGAAAGATGATATGCTGTTCCTCAAGCTTATGTTGAACTTCTCCATTCTCCCAATTTCTCCATTTCCGTCACATCTGTTCTGACGATGCCACCTTCCATGCCAGTGCTTTTGATATGTCTTCCTTTTTCCTCAACCGAGGATTCCCCTCCACCATAGTAGACAGGGCCCTCGCCTGCTCCCATTCCAGTTCCATTTCCCGCAATTCTGCTCTCACCCCTTCCCCTCCCTCCTAGAACCACGATAGGGTTCCCCTTGTACTCACCTTCAACCCCACCAGCCACTAGATTCAATGGATCATCCTCCACCATTTCCATCACCTCCAGCGTGATCCCACCACCAAACACATCTTCCCCTCCCCTCCCCTTTCAGCATTCCGAAGGGACCTCCACAACACCCTGGTCCACTCCTCTATCACCCTCAACACCTACTCACCTTCCCCCAGCACCTTCCCATGCAAGCACAGGAGATGTAACACCTGCCCTTTTACCTCCTCCCTTTCCACCATCTAGAGCACCAAACACTCCTTCCAGGTGAAACAGTGATTTACTTGCACTTCTTGCAATTTAGTATACTGTATTCGCTGCTCACGATGCGGTCTCCTCTACACTGGGCAGCCCAAATGCAGATTGGGTGAACGCTTTGCATAGAAACATAGAAACATAGAAGATAGGAGCAGGAGTAGGCCATTCGGCCCCTCGAGCCTGCTCCGCCATTCAATGAGATCATGGCTGATCATTGCGGAACACCTCCATTCAGTCCGCAAGCATGATCCTGAGCTTCCGGTCGCTTGTCATTTTAACCACTCCCACTCTGACCTCTCTGTCCTCGGCCTCTTACACTGTTCCAATGAAGCTCACCGAAAGCTCGAGGAACAGCACCTCATCTTTCGATTAGGCACCTTACGGCCTTCCAGACTCAACATTAAGTTCAATAGTTTTGGATCATAACCCCTGCTCCTATTTTTTCAGACGGCAGCTGTTGCTGATGATTTTGATATTCCCATTTACACTTCTTGTAGATCTATCTTTTGTTTCTTTACTTGTCCCATTACCATCTCCTTTCGCCTTGCACCATCATCTCTTTTGTCATTTAATCTCTCCCGCCTTCCACCCTATCACAGACCTTCCCTTTTGTTCTTTCCTCCCCTTCCCTGCCTCTGTACTTGCTTACAACCTGTTGCATCGACCTGAAACTTTAACTTTGCTTCTCTCTCCACAGATGCTGCCTGACCTGCTCAGTATTTCCAACCTTTTCTGTTTTTATTTTACGTTGAGCTTCATTGGAACAGTGTGGAAGGCAAAAGACTGGTCAGAGTGGGAGTGGGAAGGAGATTTGAAACGGCAAGTGGGGACAAACTCACAGAAAAGATCAGAACTTTTTGTTTGCCAATTTCCAGCATCTGCAGTATTTTGCATTTTCTTCCTTAGACGAGCATCCATACAGCGAATTGTTCCAGTTCACACTCCAGCATTCCTTACTGTTTTCAAAAGTTTGCAAACCACCGAGTGGGTAACTCTGCAATTATTGACACACTCCCAGGGACCACCTATCCTAACTTCCATAAAACAGTCAGCTACCCAAAGCCACTTACGTTTAATCCTCCCATTCACTCTTTCATTCATCATCAAGGCAGTACAAATGTGAAGAACATTCATAAAGAATAATTACCGTTTAAGTACTTATTTTTTTCATACACACTTTTCATGGCGGAATGGAAAATTTCAGCATACAGACGTTTGAGGTGGGCGAGGTTTTCTACTCATTGACAGAATGGGCAGAAAATCATTGTGTCCAGTTTTAAAGCTGCAAAACGAAATGAGGGCTAACCATGTCATCTGTAAATTAATCATGCGCGGTTAAAAAAAACTGACCAAGCCTTTTTTAAACTTTGCATTAATGCAGTAGAACAGAAATGGACATACATCTTCTTTAATTCTCCTTTTATCTTCTCATTTTTTATCGTCCTGAGGCTGATTCTGACATGAAGACAAATGGGAACCAATTACGTCTAAAATCGAGGTGTCTATGTTTCAGCCGTATTGATACTGAAAATAGCATGGGAATTAAAAATGAAGTTACACAGAGTGGTCAGGAGGGACACAATGGTGAAACCTTCAGAAAACGCAGCATACTTTTTGGAACAATTGCAGCACCAGGCTACTTTTCCAATATTTGATTCTGATTTAAAAAATATAAACTTTGAACACCCTTGAGGGAGGCAAGATAAAGAATGGGTTCACTGAACTGTTGAATTCTACAGGGAAAGCTGCTACCTGTGGTTCCATCTGTCTTTGAGTTAAAATTGGATTGTTGAACTCCTCGTGGATGTGTCATAAGCTTCCTACAGCATTCAGTGCAGTCCAAAGCCATTAATAGTACTGCACTGAATGAGAGTGCCAGATTCCATCAACTACAACACTGAAGATGAATGGCTGGGATGTCATTTCTCAGCAAGACTCTGACTGGATCAGCACCACAAGAGTTACTAATTTTTTAAGCCATTTATGTCAGTGTATCAAAAGCCTCTGCTGCTGCTGCTACACTTCAATATTTTATAACAAAATATCCCAATGGGCAATCAGCAGCAGAGCTTTACCTGTGGTTTCTTCGCCCAGTGAAGTATCCCGCAGACATTTTTTCTTTTTATTTGCCTGTGCTCTGGGGTTTAATTTCCATGGGGGGGGTTCTTCTGATAGTCTGCCATACCCTCGGTGGAAGATCCATGGAAATACTGGAGAGACGGCATAAACAGTGACGTAAGAAAACTACTAGGCACTCGGTCTGAGTATTAAACAAGGCTTTAATCAACTATTTCACAACATGGAGGTCTAGTTGTGTCCTTCACTAGTTCCTGTTAAAGAATGTCCTGAGCAAGCTGGGCCCATGCCGGAGTATTTATACTCTCCCTGGACAGCGCCACCAGCAGGCCGCCCAGTATCATTTCATAAGTCATTTCCACATGAATGACAAGATTCATGTCATTCAGCATTTGTGCCATTTCTCCAGAGTTTCCCCAGACCTGAAGCTGAAGCTGCAGCAGACGACCGGGAGGACCCACGCGGAAATTCATCCCTTCTGTTCACTGCATCTAGATGTTCAAATGCTCAGGTAATCCTCACCTACTGAACCAGGGCACTTTCAGCACCTATTGCAGGGAGAGAGGGAAGCAGTTAATGAGGACCCATATGACAGGTCCATGAGCTATTACATTCTGTACTGCCATGTGCATTAGAATAACAGTATAGAAAGGGGAATGCCACCCGCCAGTTTTGTTTAGCGTCCTTAAAAAGTAAAGGTTACTGAAGCAATACACCAGCTGAAATGTGTTCTTTATCTGTATTACAAGTTTAAGGTCTGCCTTAGATATTCTCTCGGTCACTCCCATAAGCGTTCTAAGGGGAGAATTTTAATCCCCAGGGCGGATGGGGGGTTTAAAAATTGAAAAACGGGAAACCTGACCCCCCCAACCTGTGTTCCTCCATTATAACTAATGTTTTATTTTTAACTTCTGCAGGCTGGCTTTCCCGGGCCCTCAGAAAACCCGGCAGATGAAAGGAGGCAAGAAGGGCTGGATCCATGAGGAATGTGCCTTTATTGCGCTTCTTGTGGGCCAGGAGGAGCAGGAGTGCTTCACCCCCGGCCTATCAAGCGAACCTTTTAAACACCTCACGATTGGCCAACCCCGCCCGCCCCTGTGATGACTGATTTCCTCCCCCTCCACTCCTCACAATGTTGGACTTACCTGCCAGCTGTTACCCACAGCTTTCCAGCCAGACAGCCTGTCAATCTGGTTGGCTGTTGGGTGGGAAACCTGTTGAGATCATTTAAAACAGGTCCTCTTGTTACATTCGGCAAGACCTGCGGGAAAGCCGCACTTTTCGGTTTCCTGTCCACAAATAATCTTCTTCTTAGGCAATCCCTCAGAACCGAGGATGATTTGCTTCCACATTAAAAATGAGTTCGCAGGTGACTGATGAGTCCAATGCGGGACCTACAGTCTCTGTCACAGGTTGGGGCAGACGGTGGTTGAAGGGGCGGGTGGGTGGGGTGCTTGGGTTGACATGCACTCCTTCCGCTGCTTGCGCTTGGCTTCCGCTTGCTCCCGGCGAAGAGACTCGAGGTGTTCGGCGCCTTCCCGGATGCTTCTCCTCCACTTTGTGCGGTCTTGGGCCAGGGAGTGGGAATGGGGCGGTGAATTAAAATGACAGGCGACCGGAAGCTCGGGGTCACACTTACGGGCTGAACGGAGGTGTTCCGCAAAGCGGTCACCCATTCTGCGTTTGGTCTCCCCAAAGGGCTGAGATGCTGACTTCCTCCCCAAAGTGATTTGCCAGTAGGCCTGTCAATTAAACCTCCCATTCACCCACCCCGCTCCAAGGTGTGAGTTTTAAAGAGGTTGTCTCATGCTTATATTCAAGATGAATGGGGGGTCTTCCTGGCTAATGCGCCTGGGATGAGGCAATTGGCCCTTATCATATCAGCTGGAAGCATAATTAGAGCCACAGCATTTCACAAACTGGCTCATCTGGATTCAATGCACATCTTCAATGCCTGCAGCCTGTGGCTTCCCCTTCTTTAAACCTGTGAAAATTTACTTATCTCAAAACATAACTCACTGGCGTTTATTTTAGTGAAAGGGTGAAAACAGGCACTGAGTGGGTGCTGTGCTAATAGAAACATAGAAACATAGAAGATAGGGGCAGGAGTAGGCCATTCGGCCCCTCGAGCCTGTTCCGCCATTTAATGAGATCATGGCTGATCATCCAAATTCAGTACCCTGTCCCTGCTTTCTCCCCATATCCCTTGATCCCTTTAGCCTTAAGAAATATATCTAACTCCTTCTTGAATATATTTAATGAATTGGCCTCAACTGCCTTCTGTGGTAGAGAATTCCACAGGTTCACCACTCTCTGGGTGAAGAAATTCCTCCTCATCTCTGTCCTAAATGGCTTACCCCTTATCCTTAGACTGTGACCCCTGGTTCTGGACTCCCCCGCCATCGGGAACATCCTTCCTGCATAATAAGACACACCTGTTTAAAAGCCTGGTTTTAGCCTGCAATTTTGGGGCTAATTGCTGACTACCATGATTTAAATGTGCCTGGAGGCGCTAAAACATTTAGAACTCAAGCGCTAATTAAGAGCAATTTTCCTGGTGCGGTATCACAGAAATCACAGAAACCCCACAGTGCAGATAGAGGCCATTTCGGCCCATCGAGCCTGCACCGACACATATCCCACCCGATCCCCGTAACCACTGCACCAACACATATCCCACCCTATCCCACCCGATATGTAGCCTCCACGCACGCACTTCCACTGAAGGTGTGGAGTGTGCTGGCTGACAGACAACGGCACCTATCAGGCTGGCTCAGGACCGAGGGAGAGGGCTCACAGGTGGTATTGGAGATCCTGGTGGAGGAGGTGCAGCGGAGGAGGGATGTCATGTACCAGCAGTGGGGGAAGGAGGCCACAGAGGCAACTAATGTGGTGGCTGCGGGAGGAGATTGCCGAGGAGATCACGGCCAGGAGCAGTGCCACCGGGATATGGCTCCAGTGTCGCGACGATTTGACACGAGTGGTCAAGGTGAGAACCCATCTTACAACCGCACTTCTCAATAACTGCATCACCACCAGCATCACAAGCTCAACATACTGCATCCACCATCTAACTATAAACTGACATTCGCACAACCCACACTATTGCATCCTTCACAGGCACTACTCACACCTCAGACACAGCTCACCACTCTTCAACCATGTGAGGCATCACACAAACGCAACTGCCAATACACACATTCACAATCACCACACTTTCTCTTCCAGGAAAAGATAGCACACAACAGGCGCCAGCAGGACCTGACTGGGGGAGGGGGAAGCATGACTCCATGAGCTCACTCTCCTTGATGAGGCAGTGCTGGCTGTAATCGGGAGGGGAGTGGGAGATGCCGTGGCCACAGGCAGAATAGGGGGCTTATCACCTACAGGTGTGTGGCCACTCCAGCTTCCTTACAGATCCACAACTATTTCTGATCGCTAATCCCCCAAACCTATCCTCACTCACAAGCTCCATATGGCCTCATCAAACACATCCTCCTATAGTGGACACACGTGCTGCATCCTAATCCTGCTAGCTTTATCACTGCAGGCTCCCAGGAGCAAGATCCACCTCGCCACCCCTGCCCCCCCGCCCCCAAGAGGAACTGGAAGAGGAGGAAGAACTACCTCATTCCCCCAAAGGAGGAGAGTGAGAACAAAAATGGTTAACAAAACTAAGGTGGGTCAGTGGCAGCTTGGATAAGGAATTGGCTAAAGGACAGAAAACAGCGAGTTGGGGTAAATGGCTGTTTTTCAGACTGGAGGATGGTAGACAGTGGTGTTCCCCAAGGGTCAGTGCTGGGGCCACTGCTTTTATTGACATATATAAATGACCTGGATATTGGAATACAGAGTAGAATTTCTAAATTTGCCGATGACACCAAACTTGGGGTTGTGGCAAACAGTGAGGATGATACCAATGACTGCAACAGGACATAGAAAGGCTAGCAGAATGGGCAGGCAAGTGGCAGATGGAATTTAATACAGAGAAGTGTGAGGTGATGCATTTTGGCAGA
This sequence comes from Somniosus microcephalus, assembly GCF_052327205.1. Taxonomy (NCBI): domain Eukaryota; kingdom Metazoa; phylum Chordata; class Chondrichthyes; order Squaliformes; family Somniosidae; genus Somniosus; species Somniosus microcephalus. Next base: position 15,900,229 of record NC_141000.1, on the reverse strand, counting down.
AGGAACAGGGAGAGGCAATATACACTTAATGGCACAGTTTTAAAGAATGTGCAGGGACAGAGGGGCCTGGGAGTTAATGTGCATATGTCCCTGAAGGTGGCGGGAAATATTGAGAGAGTGGTTAGCAAATCACATGGGATCCTGGGCTTCATAAAATAGAGGTATTGAGTACAAAAGTAGAGAAGTTATGCTGAATCGTTATAAAGCGCTGGTTAGGCCACAACTGGAGTATTGCATCCAGTTCTGGTCACCACACTTTAGGAAGGATGTGAAGGCCCTTGAGAGGGTGCAGAGGAGATTTACCAGAATGGTTCCAGGGATGGGGGATCTTAGCTACAAGGACAGGTTGGAGAAGCTGGATTTGTTTTCATTAGAGCAAAGGAGGTTGAGGGGTGATTTGATAGAGGTGTACAAGATTATGATGGGTTTGGATAGGCTAGACGGGGAAAGGTTGTTCCCTCTAGTTGATGGTACAAGGACTAGGGGACACAGATTTAAGGTTTTGGACAAGAGATACATACAGGGGGGATGTGAGGGAAAACTTTTTTACGCAGCGAGTGGTGAGGACCTGGAATTTGCTGCTGACAGAAGTGGTGGAAGCGGAGACACTCTGGCCTAGAAATTCGGTGGAGCCTCAAACGGGGTGCCAAGCTCGCGTGGGCGCCGGAATTACTGCTGCGAACGGAGCCATTGCGCCCGCCGGAAATTCAGTTTGAGCGCCCCAAGAGGGACGCGGGGCGCTGCTCGAGGCGCTCTGTGTCCCTCTTGGGGCGCTGAAACTGAATATCGCAGTGCAACATGCAGCAGTGCCACACGCTGCGGCACGGCGCGCTGCGGTACTGCAGGCCTTCCTCCCCTTCTTAAGGGGGAGGGGCCTGCACCATCGCGATGACCGATCACGAGTGCCGGCAAAAGGGCCCGGCACCGAGGAGAAGTGCCGGGCTCTCAGGACACAGCCGGCACTGCCCGGGGTGGGGGGATCAGGAGGTCGGGGACGGAGGTGCTGGCAAGCGGCCACCGAAAAAAATGGCCGCCCCGCACCTCCACCTTAATTTGCGCCACTACCACCACAGGTAGTCCCCGTGAACCGGGTGCGATTTGCAACCGGCGTTACAGAGGCAGGCGCGACCAAATATCGCGATCGGGGCGGTAGCGGGGCGCTGCACACACCGATGACGTCATCGGTGGCAGCGCAGCGCTGCAGGCTAACGCCGCCATTAGCGCCCCGCTAAATATCGTGGGAGGTGTGCCCAGTGGCGCTAAAGCCATTGAGTGCCCTCTTTAGGGGCTAACTGGTGGCGCAGCCCACCGAATTTCTAGGCCTCAATGTTTTCAAGGAGAGACTGGATAGGCACTTCTGGGAAACAAACTTGCAGGGCTACGGGGATAGAGCAGGAGAATGGGACTGACTGGATTGCTCTACAGAGAGCTGGCACGGACTCGATGGGCGTAATGGCCTCCTTCTGTGCCGTTATGACTCTATGGGCTAGATTTTCAGTTGCTTGCGCCAGCAGTTAGCGCCTTAAGAGAAGTGATTTTCGGGCGCTATGCGTGTAGCGCCCGGGCGCAGCGCAGTTTGCGCCCCGCCCCAAATTAAGTTGCCCGTTAGCGCCGGCGCAAAGTTTAGTGGCCGCCCGGATGCGCGCGCAGAAAATGACGTCACATCCTCGTGCAACGCCCTTTGGCCGCCCCGAATCCAAACTTCAGTCGGACCGCCCCATTGTGCGGCTGGCGTCCAGAGCGTTTGTAAAATGGAACGCAACACACCCTGGGGAGCGCAAATTAAAGGGCACTCCTCCTGCACTATAAAAGGCAGTCTGCATGTGTTGTGTGGAAGGATCCAGTGTGTTGTTGTGAACGGTGTATTCATGTTTCCGGCCACCACCACCACCACCTCCTCCTCCTCCTCCTCCTCCTCTTCCTCCTCCTCCTTCCCCCCCCCAGACTCTGCCTTTGACAAAAACACATGCACCCTTCCCCTTTAAGAGCTCACTGGCACCAGAGTGTCTGCTGTGCGCTGCGCCCGAGCTCGGGTGTTGCGCTTTGCACCGCCGGCTTAGCGCCTAAAGATAGTCGTGGAACGCCTCTTTTAGCGCTCCACCAACCTCTTAGGGCGAAGCCACTGAATTTCCGGCAACGGGGCGCTACTTTGGGGCGGGCGCTAACTTCGGGCGGGCGCTAAGGTTAGCGCCCCAAAACTGTCTATACTGAAAATCTAGCCCTATGTCTCTACGAATGCACCGCGTCAATGGCTACCGCTGTCGCAGGCACCAGCTCAGAGACCAGCACTATGCGTAACTTAGAGGCGAGGGTAGAACACGGATCCTCGCAGTGGCACGCATCGGGCACTAGTGGGCAGCAGCTACGCCGGGTGGATGGGACACCACAGGTGCCACCTTGCCGGGGGGACAAATCATATACTAGTTCTGCTGTAGAGGAGTCAGATGAGGATCTCGCAGGGACAAGCTTCAGAAGAAGGCTTAGCAAAGGCCTTTGACTCGGTCGGCTACAAAATGCTATCAACCGGGCTAAAAAGGGATGGGAGTACCGAGAAGGTTCATTCACCTGGTGGAAGATAAAGGAGTCGATTTTCATTAACCTGTGGAGTCGGGTTTGGAGGCGTGCGGGGGGTTAAAGTCCCGAATTCGGGGGTCCCGACACCATCCCGCCCCCAACCCACCTCCATGTAAGTTTCAAAGGAGGCGGGTACCCGCCCCGCACTGGGACCCGCCTACCCGAGGCGGGAAGGGATTAGTGCCCATTAACTGCCTGTTAACAGGTAGTGAACAGGCAGTTTTTAGCCTAATCCCTATTTTAAAGCTTGAAGTGTGGGATTCCCGACGGCTCCAAACCACGCCAAGTTAGAGGAGTCGGGCCATCGGGTTGAAGGGCTTGGAGGGGTCGAGATCTCGGTGTTCAGGTGAGTGATGGGTGCATGAGTGCAAAGGTAAGTGTGTTTGATGTATCTGAAGTGTGTAAAGAAGTTTAAATTACCTGTACTTACCTTTACAGCCTTCCTTCCTTTAGGTTCGGGGAGTCCATCATTCAGCCGGCACAGAAAGCAGAATGGCCGCGAGCTGTCAAAAGTGACAGCCTACAGCTTTCTGTGCCGGTGAGATTTTTAACTGAGTCTGTGTAGAAGGACTCAGGTTAGAAGTAAGACTTTCAGGCCTAGAAATTCGGTTGTTTGCGCCAGCGGTTAACGCCTAAAGAGACCGAGAATTGGGGCGCTACCCAATGTTGGGGCAGGCGCAATGAAGATAGCGACAACTCCCATATTGACTATACATTTAACGCCTGCGCTAAGTGTTTGCGCGCGCCCGCGAGCGCAAGCAGATCATGACATCATTTCAGTGTGCAACGCCTTTTAGGGGCGCCTGAGCGGATATTGGGTGGCGCCCGAAGCCTTTACGCCTAGCGCTATTAGTGACAGTTCGAAGGGGCATTAGCAGGCCCTTCGCGGAGTCGGGGGGCGCTATTTAAAGGGGACAGCTCTAGTATAGAAGCTTCAGCCACTTGGCCTGTTCATTGCGATCGTTGGTGGAGAGAGTTGGTTAGCTACTGTGGAGCAGAGTTTTTGGAATTTAGCATTAGAGTACTTGGGACCCTCAAACCTGTCCGGAGCAGTTGGAGCACTAGACCTAACAGCCTTTTGACCAACTGGCATCGGAATGGGAGATGCTTTGGAGGGCGACGGCCTCATGGCCGAACACTATGAAGGGGCAGAGAGACGGCGGGAGAGAGGGCCGGGATTGGCCAGAAGGAGGAGGGGCAATGGAGGTCGGCCAATCCGAGGGTATGCTGCGAGGGTCTTTAGGCAGCAGGTGTCATACCTTGACATGTTGGAGGAGCAGTGTGTGCGAAGGCTCCGAATCGGGAGGGACGTTGTTACTGAGCTGTGCCACCTGCTTGCTGAGGATCTGCAGCCGCGTCTACGGTGCAGGACCTCTCTGTCGGTGGCCGTTAAACTGACTGTTGCCCTCAATTTTTATGGCAACGGATCCTTTCAGTCAGCCATTGGGGACATTGCGAATATCTCTCAGGTTGCAGTGCACTATTGCATCCGGCAAGTTACAGCTGCCCTTTATAGGCGAAGGCATCAATTCATCACCTTCCCTCTGACCCTGGAGAAGCAGGCGGGGGAGGAGGAGGAGGAGGAGCATGCGGACGAGGAGGAGGAGGAGGAAGATGGAAGGGCTCCTGAAAGTGGAAGGGCCATCCGTCAGAGGCTCATGAGGACTCGTATCGAGGCCCCTCTGGCGGAATGATGAGTGTCTTTACTCCTGCGCACTTTGGATGCTTGAAAGCCTCTGAAGGCCAGCATCACTGTAATTAGTCACGTGCACCATAGCACATTAAAACTTCTCTTTATTGTCACAAAAGTCTTTCATTACAGCAAAATAACGTCATGTCAACAGAAACCATAACTAACAAAATAACAGTTAACTCTTCGGCAAAGCCGCAAAACTAAACAAACCATTTCCAACAATTACAACAGGTGAGGGTGTCCTTGAATTTGGCCAAAGAAACGTCTCAGCACCTCCCTCTACTGCTGGCCCCTTGATGGAGAACGACTTCTCTTTCGCGGTCGGCCCCTTCCCTCCCTGCTGCTCCTATGTAATTGAACCCCAGTGGCGGGGTGAAGGCTGGGGGACGCCTGCTGACTGTGTGGAAGCGCAGAAGCCCCTGAGGGACGGCCTGGCCGACCTCTGGGCTTGGAGGGTGCGGACGCAGGATGCTTGATCTGAGCATGGCTGGAAGCAGTGTGCCCTGCAGGTGGTGGCAGCTTCACTGCAGACGTGCCAGCGCTGGCATGTGCAATGGTCACCTGCCGAGAGAGGACACCTGCACCATGGTCGGACGACACACTGGCTCTCTGAGGGGACCGGCTCAGCTCATCCGCCACAATCGCATGCTCCACTGATTCCTGGCCTTGTATGGGACTGGAAGGGCCCGGGGTGATCCTAGCTGCTGCAGATAGGGTGGCTGCAGTGAGAGTTCGCGTTGCCTCAATCTGGGTGTGGACGAGGCCGGCAAGTGACTGCGTGGCAGCAGTGAGGACCTGTGAGCCAGGTGCCAGTGCTTCGGAGAAGCCCTGGACAGCTCTTTCCATTGCTTCGGACAAGGCCGGTGCCGACCGCTCCACTGCCTCGGACAAGCCCTGGGCAGACCTTTCCAGGGATTGTCCGAAGCCCTGAACAGTCCTTTCCATAGCGGCCTCGAAGCCCTGGACAGTCCTCTCCATTGCTGGCCCAAAGCCCTCGACAGTCCTCTCCATTGTTGCCCCGAAGTCCAACACACTCTTTGCCAGTGTATCTATTGACTGAGGCATCCTCCCCACTGCAGCCATCAGCTCAGTGTGCCTGAGCCGGGCCTGGGTGCTCATTTCAGCCAGGCGACGCACCTCCTCTGCACTCTGTGCAGCAGTCATCACTACCTGCCTTGCCCTCCGGGGAGATGGTGGCCGAACTTGCCTACCCCCCTTGCGTTGCTGCATGCCGCTTGTTCCGGCAACTGGCTGATCCTCAGAGCTCCCCCCCTCCCCTCCAGGGAACTACTATCCCCAGTCTGTAGATGTGTATGCTCCCCTGAGATTGGAACGGATGGTCCGGCTTCCTCCTGATCCTCGCCTCTGGAGGCACTGGCACTGGCAGCTTCAGGGCGTTGAGCCCGAGTTGGTGATGCATCATCTGAAAGCAGGGAGGTGGAAGAGTGGCTTTAGCAAAAGGACAGGTTGGCGGAAAGGCATGCCAGATTGCGGCAAGGCTCTGACATGGCTGCACACTGAGGAAGCATGCTGGCGGGGGGACCAATTGGAAGGAGACAGCTGAAAAAGGTGAGAGCCTTACCCTCGCTGTCGAGAATGCGGTCGGCAGCTGCAGTGGTAACAGGACCAGACAGACGTCCTCCAAGAATCTGGTGCACTCTCTCCTCGAGATCCGTGAGAGTGACCACTTGTGGAGGTCCGCCACCGGTTCGACGCTGGTCCTTTCGGACTGTCGCCAGCTTGGACTGCAGGGGAAAGAAGGGGAAGTTCTGTAACATGATGCCTTGAGAGATCATCTCATGCCCCCCATGGTGCAAGAGCACTTACATGATGCCTTGAGAGATCATCGCATGCCCCCCATGGTGCAAGAGCCCTTACATGAGGCCTTGAGAGATCATCGCATGCCCCCATGGTGCAAGAGCCCTTACATGAGGCCTTGAGAGTTCATCGCATGCCCCCCATGGTGCAAGGGCCCTTACATGTGGCCTTGAGTGAAATGTCCATGTGTATGCCCAGAAAGGGCCATGGGTGCTTGCTGACAGATGGCCATTGGGGCATCATGGCAACAGGGTCCTCGAAGTCAGGTGCAGATGGAGGGAATCAGAAGTTTGCAAAACCAACACTCACCCTAACGACCCGAGTGAGGCCGTTGAATTTCTTCCTGCACTGAACAGGGGTCCTGGTCACCGTGCTGCTGGAGTTGACCCTCAGAGAAACCTCCCTCCAAGATCGCCGGTAAGCCTTTTGATTCGGCCTCTTGCCATTGTCAGGATACAGAACATCTCGACGGCGCTCAACTGCAGACACCAACTGGTCCAGAGCCTCAGCGCTGAAGCGCTCTGCTCTCTGTCTCACCTTCTCCATCCTGACCAAGTTTCTTGTGCCAGAGAAGGGCGAGCGCTGATTCTGAGGCCTACAGGGCGTTGAGTGTGGCAGCTCAGGCTGACTGACCCACCCCTTTAAGAGCCGGCCGGCGCCTGGAAGTCTCGTGGTTTCCGGTAATTGAGATCACCTGCGCTGCGCCCGTCCGCGCCGATATTGGGTAGCGCCTGAACTTTTGCGCCTTAGGAGCCCCGTGCAACATCTGATTTCGCGCCTCAATCCCCTTTGGGGGCGATGCAACCCAATATCTCGCCAGGCAGCAATAAGTTTCGTCTGGCTATAAACTTTGCGCAGCGCCAGTTCTAACGCCTCAAGCGGGGCTATACCCAATTTCTAGGCCTCAGTGTTTGACAGCTTCAAACAGTTGTGAAACACTGATATTTCATCTGTCAAAACGTCTTGACAGATGAAATTTCAGTCTGTGACGTCACCTGTTGCCGGGTGGCCCTTAATTGGCCTGCTGAGCCCGCTGGGCGGCCTCAACAAGGTCAATCAAGTTAAAAGCGTGTGGATTGGCCGCATCTCGATGGAGGCGGGACTACAACCCCGAAAGTTGTAGTCTCGCCTCCTTCCCGACTTCTGAATGAAAATCACCCCCAAAGTGCCTCATCTTCCAATAAGGCACTTTACAGCCTTCCGGACTCAATATCGAGTTCAACAATTTCAGATCATAACCTCGGCCCCTATTACATTTTTATATATATTTTTTATCCACACCTTTGTTTGGTGCCCTTCCCCCTTTTTCTCTCTCCCACATGGCAGCTGTCTCTCATTCTGCCAGCGCATTTCACACCTAATCTAGAGCCGTCTTTTGTCTCCACTAGTCCTATCACCATCTCGTCTGGTTTTGAATACCTCTTAATGTCTCTTCACTTCTCTTTTGTTCTTTCATCCCCATTTCCCAGCCCCCAAACTGTTTCATTTCCTGTGTTTTTTCAGTCCTGACGAAGGGTTTCGACCTGAAACGTTGACTCTATTTCTCTCTCCACGGATGTTGCCTGGCCTGCGGAGTTTTTCCAGCATTTTCTGTTGTTATTTCGCTTCAGAAGAAGGCTGATGGGTTTGACAAACCAACTGCTTGGTGCAATGGACAGCCTGCCTGAAAGCTGACAGGTCGCGGCTAGGGGGATTGAGGAGTCCGCCTCCAGCCTGGCCCGTGGCTTGACGCAGAGCCTGGAACACGTCCTCTCCAGTGTGGAGAGGCTGGCCAATTCCATCCAGCAACCTGTGGTGCCCGACCTCATGAAGCGTCTGATGACTGAGGCCGCAGCTTCCACGGCAATCATTGCAGCTTCCATGGAGCGCCAAACGGCTTCCATGGAACGACAGAGTGCTGCAATGGAACGACAGTGTGCTGCAATGGAACGACAGCGTGCTGCAATGGAAGTCCAAACAGCTTCCATTGCACTACTGCCATCTTCCATGGAACAGTAAATGGAAGCTGCAATGGATGCTCAGGCAGTTGCCATGGTTTCTCTCGGTTGAAAGGGGCTTGCAGAGTGTCTCAGCTGCCCAGAGATCTGTCCTCCAGCAGGTCACAGGGCTTGCTGAACAGACGACCCAGCTAGAGGGATGCAAACAATGGTGTTCCCCTGGGGATCTGTGTTGGGACTATTGCTCTTCTCAGCATCCATAAATCATCTGGATTTGGGTATAGGAGGCACAGTATCAAAGTCCGTCGATCTCAATCAGCAAGTGAACCAGTGAAAGCTGAGCACGGCTTTAAGTAGTGCTCACAATCCTCACCAGCGACTTCTTTACACCTGTTCAGATCGTCGCTATTAGGAGAGGTCGGTAATTGCAGCACTAGCCAGAAAAACGGTATGCAGCCGCTTTAATGAGCGTTAGGAGCCAATTTAATTGGTAGTCAGAGGCTTAATCATCCCCAGGCGGCCGTTCCTTGCACCCGCTTTAATTCCTTCACTAAGATGGCATCTGTGGTAAACCACTGTTATAGTTATCACTGTATATTGTTCTCACTGTTCTCACTGTCACATCACTACACGAGGTCGCCTCTTGTCGCACTGTTATACCTGGGCTGACCACCTCCGACTCCGCCCATTACCTGCCCAGGTATAAAGGTAGCTGACTGGCTAGTATTCCTCCCTGTTGGATCGGATCACCCACGAGGGTGGGCTCTGTTATTTAGCCAATAAAAACCTTCAGTTACGTTCTTAACTCGTCGCCTTTTATTGGACTAATTGATAGGCATATCAATTTTATTGGCTAAATTTTAAAGATGTCTGATAATGAACAGCAACAGCAAGGAGCTCACCCAGCAGCACAGCAACAGCAGCCTCCAGACAACGGGCCACACCAGCCGGCTTGGCTGCAAGCCTTGAAACCACCATACCTGGATCTAAACCCACAGGCACCAAACGCAGCCCTCAACTTCAAACACTGGCTGGACTGCTTCGAATCCTACCTGGAAGAATCCGGCGCCCCGCAGAGATCCAAACTAAGACTTCTGAACGCCCAAGCGAGCCCGAGAGTATACGCACTCATACAGGACACGACTACGTACGAGGCCGCTATCAACCTACTGAAACAGCAGTACCGCAGCCCGGTAAATTACATGTACACCAGGCACCTCCTAAGATCCCGCCCGCAACAGCCAGGAGAGTCTGTAGCTGAATTTTTACGGGCGCTAAGAGCACTCGGCAGGAACTGTGACTTTAAAGCGGTGACGGCTGTTGAAAATACGGAAGATAATATCCGCGATGCCTTTGTGAAAGGCCTACGGTCCGACTACTCACGGCAAAGACTGCTTGAAGCTAAAGACCTCGACCTGGACAAAGCTGAAGCCCTCGCTCTCTCCCTGGAGGTGGCCCATCAGGACCAGGAGGCGTTTTCCAGGTACTGCTCGCGACCCTGGGACTCGGGCCCGACCCCTACCGCAATACCCTTCGCAGCGCCGCCCCCGGGACCTACCTCAGCGTCGGCGTCCCGGACCCGACCGGGCCCGCCACCCCCGGTACCGGCTCCGACATCGGGCACCCGCGATCGGGCCGCCGGCTGCTTCTTTTGCGGCCAGGAGAAGCACCCGAGGTCGCGCTGCCCAGCCAGGAACTCTACCTGCACAACCTGCAGGAAGAAAGGCCACTTCTCTAAGGCCTGCAGGAGCGGATCTTCAGAGGCCAGCAGTGCCTCATGCGAACTGTGGGGGCGGCCATCTTCTTTCACGGCAACTGAGGCCAGTATCCCCACACGTGAGTCATGGGGGCGGCCATCTTTGATCAAGGCAACCGACCCCAATAGTGCCTCATGTGAGTTATGGGGGCAGCCATCTTCTCCGCCATTTTGTCCTACCTCGTGGGAGACGCCATTTTACACACCACGCCCGACTGCCACCGGGCCCCCGGACCCGACGACCGCCTCGCCCGCAGACGACAACGACTCGCTTACCTACACGCTAGCCTCCGTCACTCTGGATCAAGCCCGCCCACACCACCTGTCCAAGTCGATGATGGACATCAAAGTAAACGGCCACGCCACGACCTGCCTGTTCGACAGCGGAAGCACGGAGAGCTTCATCCACCCAGACACGGTGAGCCACTACTCCCTCCCTGTCCTGCCAACGCGCAACCGAATCTCGATGGCATCGAGGTCCCACGCCACGGACATTAGCGGCTACTGTGCTGTGACCTTGTCGGTTAAGGGTACAGAGTATAAAAACTTTAAACTCCTCGTCCTCCCCCAGCTCTGCGCTGCCGTCCTACTAGGGCTGGACTTCCAATCCCACCTCCAAAGTGTAACCCTAGCATACGGTGGACCCCTCCCCCCACTCACAGTCGACAACCAGCGAAGGTTAAACCGCCCACCGCGTAACACCTGCAGCCTATCCACCCTCAAGGTGCCGCCACCTTCCCTGTTCGCTAACCTCACCCCCGACTGCAAACCCGTCGCTACCAAGAGCAGGCGGTACAGCGCTGGGGACAGAGCTTTCATTAGCTCTGAGGTGCAGCGTCTCCTGAAGGAGGGCATCATCGAGGGGAGCAACAGCCCCTGGCGTGCCCAGGTCGTGGTCGTTAAGACCGGCGATAAAAATCGCCTGGTCATCGACTACAGCCAGACCATAAACAGATACACCCAGCTGGACGCATACCCCCTTCCCCGCATATCTGACATGGTCAATCAGATTGCACAATACCGCGTATTCTCGACCATCGACCTTAAGTCGGCCTACCACCAACTCCCTATCCACCCCGAGGACCGCCAGTACACCGCCTTCGAGGCGAATGGGCGCCTATACCACTTCCTTAGGGTCCCCTTCGGTGTCACCAACGGGGTCTCGGTCTTCCAAAGGGAGATGGACCGGATGGTTGACCAGAACGGACTGCAGGCCACATTCCCCTACCTAGATAACGTCACCATCTGCGGCCGCGACCGGCAGGACCACGACGTGAATCTGGAGAAATTCCTCCGTACGGCCCAACGGCTGAACCTCACCTACAATAAGGAGAAATGCGTGTTTAACACAGCGCGCCTTGCCATCCTTGGCTGTGTAGTAGAGAACGGAGTCATCGGCCCCGACCCCGAAAGAATGCGCCCCCTCATGGAGCTACCCCTCCCCCACTGTCCAAAAGCACTTAGGAGAACCCTGGGGCTTTTCGCCTACTATGCCCAATGGGTACCCAATTATGCGGACAAAGCCAGACCCCTCCTGAAAACCACATCCTTCCCCCTCACGGAAGAGGCGTGCGCGGCCTTCTCCCTCATTAAGGGAGACATAGCCAAGGCCACAATGCACGCAGTGGATGAGTCAATCCCCTTCCAAGTGGAGAGCGATGCATCCGACTTCGCCCTAGCCGCTACCCTTAACCAGGAGGGTAGGCCGGTAGCCTTCTTCTCAAGGACCCTACAGGGCCCCGAGACCCGACACTCGTCGGTCGAGAAGGAAGCCCAGGCAATTGTGGAGGCAGTACGGCGCTGGAGGCACTACTTGGCAGGCAAACGATTTACCCTCCTCACCGACCAACGCTCGGTTGCCTTCATGTTTAATAACAAGCTGAGGGGCAAGATCAAGAACGACAAAATCTTGAGGTGGAGAATCGAGCTTTCCACCTATGATTATGAGATCTTGTACCGGCCCGGTAAACTGAACGACCCCCCTGATGCTCTTTCACGCATTACATGCGCCAGCGCGCAAAGTGATAGACTTCAGACCCTCCACAATGACCTCTGCCACCCCGGAGTCACCAGACTCTACCATTTCATTAAGGCCCGCAACCTGCCATACTCCATCGAGGAGGTCAGGACCATGACCAGGAACTGCCAGATCTGTGCTGAGTGCAAACCGCACTTCTATAAGCCGGACAGAGCAAGCCTGATCAAGGCCACCCGCCCCTTCGAGCGTCTGAGCATCGACTTCAAGGGGCCCCTACCGTCATCCGACCGTAATGTGTACTTCCTCAACATCGTTGATGAGTACTCCCGTTTCCCCTTTGCCTTCCCCTGCCCAGACATGACCAGTAACACGGTCATTAAATGCCTGAACAAACTCTTCGCCTTGTTCGGGTTCCCGAACTATATACATAGTGACCGGGGCGCCTCCTTCATGAGCGAGGAACTCCGTCAGTTCCTATTGGAGAGGGGTATTGCAGCAAGCAGGACCACCAGCTACAACCCCCGAGGGAACGGCCAGGTGGAAAGAGAGAACGCGACGGTATGGAAGGCCACCCTCTTAGCCTTAAAGTCTAAGGGCCTCCCAACCTCCCGCTGGCAAGAGGTCCTCCCGATTGCGCTGCACTCCATCCGGTCACTACTTTGCACTGCCATTAACACCACCCCCCATGCCCGAATGTTTGTCTTCCCCAGGAAGTCGACTACGGGAACCACCCTACCAACCTGGCTGACCTCTCCGGGACCCGTCTTGCTGCGAAAGCACGTGAGGGCCCATAAAACGGACCCCCTGGTCGAGAAGGTGAACCTCCTGCACGCCAACCCCCAGTACGCCTATGTGGCTTACCCAGACGGACGGGAGGACACTGTCTCCTTACGAGACCTCGCACCCTCACCCCCCCCTCCCAACCCCCCGAGTCCAGCCGAGGTAGACGGCATGCCGGAACCCCACGAGCCTTTGCCGACTACGCAGACACCAGCTTTAACACCGGATAATGTAACACCGCCGCTGCGACGATCGGAGAGGCTAACGAAGCCTCCGGACAGACTGACATACCAGAGCTGGTAATACACTTCACCCCGCCGGACTCTAATCTAAACAAGGGGTGAATGTGGTAAACCACTGTTATAGTTATCACTGTATATTGTTCTCACTGTTCTCACTGTCACATCACTACACGAGGTCGCCTCTTGTCGCACTGTTATACCTGGGCTGACCACCTCCGACTCCGCCCATTACCTGCCCAGGTATAAAGGTAGCTGACTGGCTAGTATTCCTCCCTGTTGGATCGGATCACCCACGAGGGTGGGCTCTGTTATTTAGCCAATAAAAACCTTCAGTTACGTTCTTAACTCGTCGCCTTTTATTGGACTAATTGATAGGCATATCAGCATCTTGCGCTAAAGGTGGGCTAACCAGGCATTGCAGCTCAAGACCCCATTTTGGCTACCTCGGAGACTCTTTAGTGCCTAAACTATCGGCGCTACAGTGAGGAAAATAGCCCCCAATGCGTACGTTTTTTAAATCTCTTCCCTTGTTCTTTTGGTGTTCATCTTAAATTTATGCCGTGTACTTACTTACCCACTGACCAGTGGAAACAGTTTTTCTCCCATTTACCTTATCTAAACTATTCATAATTTTGAACACCTCCATCAGATCACCTCTGGACATTCTCAGTTTTCATGAAAATAGTCCCAGTTTCCGTTTGTTGGAGCAGTTGAAGCAAGCTTTTCATTTTATAGGGTTATATTTTAAGGTTCTGTAGTATCTTTTCATAATTAAAGCCTCTCATCCCTAGAACTATCTTGGTAAATATCTTCTGTATCCTCTCCAAGGCCTTGACATCCTTCATAAAGTAAGGTGTCCAAAACTGAATCTAATATTCTAACTGTGACCTAACCAATGGTTTAAATAGGTTTAGAGTTACCTCTTTGTTTTGGTACTCTATGCACCTAGGACCCCTTTTTTTTATAAACAGCTTTATCAATTTGGTCCTTCCACTTTTAAAGAGTTATGTACCTAAACCCTTAAGTCACCCTGCTACTCCAATCTTTTTAAAGTGTCACTATTTAGTGTATATTTATTGTCATCATTCTTCCTCCCAAAAATGTATCACCTCACATTTCTCTGTATTAAATTTCATCAGCCCAATCTATTAACTTGTCTTGAAATAATTTACAGTCCTCTCCTCAGTTAGCCACACTATTTTTGTGTTATCTGCAAATGTTGATACTGTGCCTCCTATACCCAAATCCAGATTATTTATGGATACTGAGAAGAGCAATAGTCCCAACACTGATCCCCAGGGGACACCATTGTTTACATCCCTCTAGTGCGATAAACATCCTTTAACCATTAATCTCTGTCCTTTAGCTAAATTCTTATCCATGCTGCCACATTCCCTTTAATGTTGTGCATCTTTATTTACCAACCAACCTCCTAAGCAGCACCATATGAAGCACGTTTTGAAAATCTATATTGACAACACTCAGTGTATTTCCTTTATCATTACACTCCACTATTTCCTCAAAGAACTCTATTAAGTTTATCAGACACAACTTGCCTTTTACAAATTCATGTTGGCTGCCATTCATTAACCCATGTCTTTCCAAGTGAGTATTAATTTTATTTTGCATTAGTGCCTCTAGAAGCTTTCCCATGTTGGGCTGCCTGGCCCATAGTTACTCAGTTCATCCCCTTTTTCCTTCTTGAATGGAGGTGTTACATTGGCAACCATTCAGTCCTCCAGCAAGTCTGTGCTTCCATGCTTGCTGCTGCTGCTGTTGCCCCTGGTGTGCCAGGCTCAATGGGAATCCCAGCAACATCCCCATTTTTCCTAGTACTAAAGCAACCGGTGAAGTAAAACAGTGCAGTTTCAGCAGGAACTCAGCTCTCCAACAGCTCCGTAGTATCAAAAACTTCCCAATCTCAGCCAAATAAATGGCTCTAAAACTCCCCAGCAACCTAAAATGACAATTCAGAGACTTACCTTAACGGAGGTGGGGATCCCTTTAAATACCACTGCTGCAGCCTACTTGCTGAGTGTTCCTGCCACATTTGGCTGGGCGGGCTTAGGAATAATCGAAGCAAACATTGCCAGGCACCAATTTCCCCAAAAGTGTCCTAATACAAGCAAAGGTCCTCTATTTACAACTTATAATCAGCCCAGTATTCATTTCAGGCAGCCACCAGAGACGCCCAAGGAATGTCTTAACCAACATGTCGGCAGCCGCATCTTGTGCGCACTTCCAACGCGGGACATCCCACCATGAAATTGGTATGTTGAGCGTCCATTTAAGGCCCAAAAACTGGGCGAAACACCATTGAACTTTTACTCCGGTGACATGAATCAGTCATTCATGAAAGAAAGACTTATGAAATAATACTGAGCGGCCTACGGGTGGCGCTGCCCAGGGAGAGTATAAATACTCAGGCACGGGCCCAGCTTGCGCAGGACATTCTTAACAGGAACGAGTGAAGGACACAACTAGACCTCCATGTTGTAAAACAGTTGATTAAAGCTTTGTTTAACGCTTAGACCAAGTGCCTAGTAGTTTTCTCACGTCACCCGGTATCTGGGTTTTGACAGTGTAGTCACATGGCTCCCTCTCATATTATGGAAAACTTCCCTTCCACAGATTTAAAATCTACATATAAACCACCAAAAATCAGCGACTAAACTGCATCTAATGGAACACCTTAACTTCATTCCATGAATATGACATTAGCTTTGATTAAAATGCCGTGAATAACTAATGTAGGCACAGCTTACAATTAAGTCCAGAAAAGAGTATATTAAACAAATTCTTATACTAATGAATTGGCTAGTCATTTTTTCCGCATGTTGTTAATTGTGTCTCTTTAGTGTTTCTCCCCTCATTTTTGTATTTTTTCCCAATTTCTCACACTTACAATTCATCGTGGGCGTTTAGGCTTTGCAGTTGGAAATCTTATCACAGCACTTCACATTGAAGCAGTTTAAATTGAATAAGCCTGCTGTGAAAGGCCTGACAGCAGTGCTAATGTTTCAACTACAATGATGGGGAAGAAAAGTCAGTCAGCAGGAAACCAGGCTGGAAAAGTGAGTTAATATAAAAAGTGTCAGTTAAGAGCAGCAATCCAGCACTGAAGGCTCTTGCTTCAGTTTTAGACCTTGCCTTGTTACAATTTGACATTTAAAATAAAAACATTGATCTATACAGCAAAATTATGAAGGCAATCCGTATGTTTTGATTGCAAACTAAATCAACTGAATGTCCATAAAGTGTTCCAGCAGACCTGTTTATGTCTGACACAGTTCTTCCCAGTTTCTGCCCCCTACTTGTGACGGCATTTATCTTGAACCAAGACTGGTAATTTAAGTGCCAGAAATCAATGCATTTTCTTGTATGAGTGTCAGCTTCCCATGATTTTCTTAATTTTTCTTTCTTAGTCTTGCAGGCTGATTAATGTGGTGATACAATGGCTATGTGACCAACCTATGTTCATGGAGTATAGATGGCTATGGCATAGAAATTTGAGCGTGCCTAAAAACCCTGCAAACAATCCCCGCGCCTGAATGGATAGGCCCCAAGGTGCACGTGATATTGGGCGTCGGGCCTCATCGTCATGCGATGCCAGCGGCAGCTCTCAAGTGAGTCGTCAGCGGAAAAGTGGGGCGACCAGGAAGAGGGGTGACCAGGAAGCGGAGGCAACCAGGAAGGGGAGAACGATCGGGTTGGGAAGGAGGACAATCTGGTCAGAGAGTAGCAGTGATCGGGAAAGGCGGGTAGTGGTCGGCAACGATCGGGGAGAGCAGAGACTAGTATTGGGGAGAGGGCAGAGGCTGAGATTGGGGAGAGGGGGCAGAGACTGAGATTGGGGGGAGGGGGCAGAGACTGAGATTGGGGGGAGGGCAGAGACTGAGATTGGGGGGAGGGGGCAGAGACTGAGATTGGGGGGAGGGCAGAGACTGAGATTGGGGGGAGGGCAGAGACTGAGATTGGGGGGAGGGGCAGAGACTGAGATTGGGGGGGAGGGCAGAGACTGAGATTGGGGGGAGGGGGCAGAGACTGAGATTGGGGGGAGGGCAGTGACTGAGATTGGGGGGAGGGGGCAGAGACTGAGATTGGGGGAGGGGCGAGAGACTGAGATTGGGGGAGGGCAGAGACTGAGATTGGGGGAGGGGCAGAGACTGAGATTGGGGGAGGGGCAGAGACTGAGATTGGGGGAGGGGGCAGAGACTGAGATTGGGGGAGGGCAGAGACTGAGATTGGGGGAGGGGGCAGAGACTGAGATTGGGGGAGGGGCAGAGACTGAGATTGGGGGAGGGGGGCAGAGACTGAGATTGGGGGAGGGCAGAGACTGAGATTGGGGGGAGGGCAGAGACTGAGATTGGGGGGAGGGCAGAGACTGAGATTGGGGGGAGGGGGCAGAGAATGAGATTGGGGGGGAGGGCAGAGACTGAGATTGGGGGGAGGGGCAGAGACTGAGATTGGGGGAGCAGAGACTGAGATTGGGGGCGGAGGGCAGAGACTGCGATTGGGGGGAGGGGGCAGAGACGCAGATTGGGGGAGGGCAGAGACTGAGATGGGGGGGAGGGGGCAGAGACTGAGATTGGGGGGAGGGGCAGAGACTGAGATTGGGGGAGGGGCAGAGACGGAGATTGGGGGAGCAGAGACTGAGATTGGGGGGAGGGGCAGAGACTGAGATTGGGGGAGAGCAGAGACTGAGATGGGGGGAGGGGGCAGAGACGGAGATTGGGGGAGAACAGAGACTGAGATTGGGGGAGGGGGCAGAGACTGAGATTGGGGGGAGAGCAGAGACTGAGATTGGGGGGAGGGCAGCGACTGAGATTGGGGGGAGGGGCAGAGACTGAGATGGGGAGGGGGCAGAGACTGAGATTGGGGGAGGGGCAGAGACTGAGATTGGGGGAGGAGGCAGAGACTGAGATGGGGGGAGGGGGCAGAGACTGAGATTGGGGGAGGGGCAGAGACTGAGATTGGGGGGAGGGGCAGAGACTGAGATTGGGGGGGAGGGGGCAGAGACTGAGATTGGGGGGAGGAGGCAGAGACTGAGATGGGGGAGGGGGCAGAGACTGAGATTGGGGGGAGGGCAGAGACTGAGATTGGGGGGAGGGAGCAGAGAATGAGATTGGGGGAGGGGCAGAGACTGAGATTAGGGGGAGAGGGCAGTGACTGAGATTGGGGGAGGGGGCAGAGACTGAGATTGGGGGAGGGCAGAGACTGAGATTGGGGGGAGGGGGCAGAGACTGAGATTGGGGGGAGGGCAGAGACTGAGATTGGGGGGAGGGGGCAGAGACTGAGATTGGGGGGAGGGGTCAGAGACTGAGATTGGGGGGAGGGGGCAGAGACTGAGATGGGGGAGGGGGCAGAGACTGAGATGGGGGGAGGGCAGAGACTGAGATTGGGGGGAGGGGCAGAGAATGAGATTGGGGGAGGGGCAGAGACTGAGATTGGGGGGAGGGGACAGCGACTGAGATTGGGGGGGAGGGGCAGAGACTGAGATGGGGAGGGGGCAGAGACTGAGATTGGGGGGAGAGCAGAGACTGAGAGTGGGGGGAGGGCAGAGACTGAGATTGGGGGGAGGGGA
This sequence comes from Somniosus microcephalus, assembly GCF_052327205.1. Taxonomy (NCBI): domain Eukaryota; kingdom Metazoa; phylum Chordata; class Chondrichthyes; order Squaliformes; family Somniosidae; genus Somniosus; species Somniosus microcephalus. The sequence goes on along the minus strand of NC_141000.1, from coordinate 15,881,867 downwards.
CAGCGACTGAGATTGGGGGAGCAGAGACTGAGATTGGGGAGAGGGCAGAGACTGAGATGGGGGGAGGGCAGAGACTGAGATTGGGTCGGTCAGCAGAGACTGAGATTGGGGGGAGGGCAGAGATTGGGGGGAGGGGGCAGAGACTGAGATTGGGGGGAGGGGGCAGAGACTGAGATTGGGGAGAGAGCAGAGACTGAGAGTGGGGGGAGGGCAGAGACTGAGATTGGGGGGAGGGGGGCATAGAATGAGACTGGGGGAGGGCAGAGACGGAGATTGGGGGGGCAGAGACTGAGATTGGGGGGAGGGGTCAGAGACTGAGATTGGGGGAGGAGGCAGAGACTGAGATGGGGGGAGGGGGCAGAGACTGAGATTGGGAGGAGATGGGGAGGCAGAGACTGAGATTGGGGGGAGGGGGCAGAGACTGAGATGGGGGGAGGGCAGAGACTGAGATTGGGGGGAGGGCAGAGACTGAGATTGGGGGGAGGGGCAGAGACTGAGATGGGGGAGGGCAGAGACTGAGATTGGGGGAGAGCAGAGACTGAGATTGGGGGGAGCAGAGACTGAGATGGGGGGAGGGGGCAGAGACTGAGTTTGGGGGGAGGGGCAGAGACGGAGATTGGGGGGAGGGCAGAGACTGAGATTGGGGGGAGAGGCAGAGACTGAGATTGGGGGGAGGGGCAGAGACTGAGATGGGAGGGGGCAGAGACTGAGATGGGGAGACAGAGACTGATTGGGGAGGGGCAGAGACTGAGATTGGGGGAGAGCAGAGACTGAGATTGGGGGGAGAGCAGAGACTGAGATTGGGGGAGGGCAGAGACTGAGATTGGGGGGAGGGCAGAGACTGAGATTGGGGGGAGGGCAGAGACTGAGATTGGGGGGAGGGGGCCGAGACTGAGATTGGGGGGAGAGAGCAGAGACTGAGATTGGGGGGAGGGCAGAGACTGAGATTGGGGGGAGGGGGCAGAGACTGAGATGGGGGGAGGGCAGAGACTGAGATTGGGGGGAGGGCAGAGACTGAGATTGGGGGGAGGGGCAGAGACTGAGATGGGGGCAGAGACTGAGATTGGGGGAGAGGGCAGAGACTTGTTGAGTCTGAGTGTTCCAGATATGCTTAATATAAATCACTGGACACAGACAACAAGAATAACTAAAACAGGTCTTTAGTAATCGAAGGTCAGGCTGAACTGCTTAGCAAATTACTACACAGAGTTTATATACCGGTGTGGTCACCACCGGTACTACAATATACAGTAGCCAAGAGAAAGTAGTCCATCTCTTAAGGTAGTCTCTTAAGGTGGTACAGGTTACATACACCACATTTCCTCCCTTTTTAGCTTAACAGTGTACATCCCAATTTAAACATAACATGGATAACATATATACAACTTCATGCAAAACTGTTCAAAGATTCAGTCTCTGAGGAGGCCTCCTGATCCGAGTTGGATAACGCCTTTCAGGGGTCTCTGGTTCTCGTTGCTGGGGTGACTCATCGAGCTGATTTTCTATGGATTGGACATCATCAGATACATTGGCGTCTGAGGTAAATGCTTCAGGTTCACTAACTTCTTCTACTGGTGTCTCTGTCGTAGTCATGGGTTCGACCCTTGTTCTCGATTCTACAAGTTGGTCAGCATGACGTCGTATTACGTTTTCACCAATATCTACCGTGTACATCAGGGGTCCTTGTCTGGCACGAATTGTTCCCGATTGCCATTTTTCATTCTTATAGTCCCGGGCTAACACTGGTTGTCCTATTTCGAAACTCCGAGTGGTCCTGTTATTTATGTGCTGGAACTGTTTGTTTTCTACTTCCCTCCGCACATTTGGTTTTAACAAGTCCAACCTGGACCGCAACCTCCTGTTATAGAACATCATGGCAGGGCTTTGATTTGTCACTGCATGAGTGGCGTTTCGATATGCCATTAGGAAATTGTCCACCTTGTGTTGTAGTGGAATCTGGTCTTTGCTCATGGCCTTTATCGCCTTTTTGAACGTTTGTACAAATCTCTCGGCCAACCCATTTGTAGCCGGATGATATGGGGCAGAGGTATAATGTTTCACCCCATTCTTCTTCATGAATTTCTGGAATTCATCTGACACGAACTGCGGTCCGTTGTCTGAACATATTTGTTCTGGCAGTCCATTTCTTGCGAATATCGTTCTTAGAACTGCGATCGTCTTTTCCGAGGTAGTGGTCGCCATCTTAATCACTTCTGGCCATTTAGAATGTGCGTCTACCGCAATTAAAAACATGGAGTCCATGAATGGACCTGCGAAGTCAATATGTACACGTTGCCATGGGGTTGAAGGCCATTCCCATGGATGCAGTGGTGCAATTGGAGGTGCATTTTGAACTTTTTGGCACCCTGAGCAGCTTTTATTCATATCCTCTATTTGTTGGTCGATGCCTGGCCACCACACATAAGCCCTAGCAAGGCTTTTCATCTTGGCTCCCCCCAGATGACCTTCATGCAGTTCCTTTAGAACTCTCTCCCTTAAATTAGGAGGAATAATCACCCGTGTTCCATACATCAATGTTCCTTGACAGACGGACAGCTGTTCTCGTCTGGCTGAGAATGCCGGTAACAGTGGTTCACCATGAGCTGGCCATCCTTTCACTGTCAATTCGTAGACCCGAGACAGTGTCGGGTCGTTCCTGGTTTCTCTCTCAATACTTGCATTGGTGACTGGTAAACATTCGATGATGGTCGAGTGAAATAGCTCAACAGGGTCAACTGTCGGTGCCTCTTCCGCTGTAGGTAGTGGCAGGCGCGACAGCCCATCAGCATTACCATGTTGCTTTGTACCTTTGAATTCGATCTGATATTGATGTGCCCCTAGGAAAAGGGACCATTTCTGGAGCCTCTGCGCTGTCATCACCGAAACACCCTTCTTAGGGTTAAAAATGGAAACCAATGGCTGGTGGTCTGTCAGCAGCGTAAACTTTTGCCCTTCAGAATCACAGAATCACAGAAACCCCACAGTGCAGATAGAGGCCATTTCGGCCCATCGAGCCTGCACCGACACATATCCCACCCGATCCCCGTAACCCCTGCACCAACACATATCCCACCCTATCCCCACGTATTTAATCCCCCTAACACTAAGGGTCAATTTATCATAGCCAATCAACCTAACCTGCACATCTTTGGACTGTGGGAGGAAACCGGAGCACCCGGAGGAAACCCACGCAAACACGGGGAGAATGTGCAAACTCCACACAGACAGTCACCCGAGGCCGGATTCGAACCCGGGTCCCTGGCGCTGTGAGACAACAGTGCTAACCACTATGCCACCGTGCTGGTAATGATTAAATTTTTTTACTCCCCACACAAGGCTGAGAGCCTCCCTATCTATCTGAGCATAGTTGCGCTCAGCGGAGGTCAATGATCTGGATGCGAATGCGACTGGTCTTTCCAAGCCATTTGGCAACTTATGTGAGAGCACTGCCCCAATACCATATGGAGAAGCATCATAAGCTAAACGAATAGGCAGCGTTGGGTTAAAGTGAGCCAACACTTCCTTAGAGGTGATCAATGCCTTGCCTTTGTGAAAGGCCCGCTTACAGTCCTCGCTCCACTTCCATGGCACTCCCTTCTGCAAAAGAGCGTTCAGCGGGTGTAGCACCGTGGATAAATTTGGCAGAAACTTATGGTAATAGTTAATCAACCCTAGGAACGACCTCAACTGGGATACATTCTCCGGAGCGGGAGCCTTCACAACAGCTTCGATCTTGTCAGGTGACTTGTGAAGCCCCTCCTGGTCAATGACGTGACCACAGTACGAGATTTGCTTCTGAAAGAACTCACATTTCTGGTGATTAACTCGAAGTCCATATTCTTTCAATCTGGTGAGCACCTGTTCCAAATTTGCAAGGTGTTCCTCATCATCATTTCCTGTAATCAGAATGTCATCCAGGTAGCATTGTGTGCCTGGAATTCCCTGTAATACCTGCTCCATGGCCCTTTGCCAAATCGCTGGAGCCGATGCCACTCCAAAAACCAGTCTATTATACCGATATAAGCCCTTATGCGTGTTGATCGTGAGATACTGGCGTGACGCTTCATCAACTTCCACCTGTAAGTACGCCTGCGCCAGGTCTATCTTGGTGAAGTGTTTCCCGCCAGACAACGAAGCGAAGATATCCTCAATCCGTGGAAGCGGATATTGCACCGTGTGAAGCACTGGATTAACAGTGATCTTGAAATCGCCACAGATGCGAACCTTCCCCGGTTCCCCCGGCTTGTTACTCGATGAACGCTTCATGACGGGAACAATGGGCGTGGCCCATTCACTCCAGTCCACCTTTGACAGTACTCCGGAACATTCTAGTCCTTCCAGCTCAGCTTCCACAGCTGGTCGTATCGCATAAGGTACCGGTCTAGCTTTGAAAAATTTCGGGTTTGCATGTTCTTCAACCTTGATGTTTGCCGTAATTCCTTTCAGTGTTCCCAGTCCCTGCTGGAACACCTCTTTAGCATCGTCCAATATTCTGGACAGTCGTTTAGGTTTGACATCTTCCTTTTTACTGGAATCTACAGTTAGTGCTTTTAAGGAATGCCAGTCCATATTTATTCTCCTGATCCATTCCCGTCCCAGTAGTGGTGGACCTCCCTCAGGTAACACATATAAGTCCATTCCTCGGCTTTCTTTACCCTTGTGGACCACCTTTACCTTTATCTTTCCAATGGGGTATACTCTTTGCCCCGTGTATGTTTTCAATACAATCTCCGTATCCCTTAGGGGAATGTGTGGAAATAACCTTTTGTAATCTTGCTTATTCATGACCGTCAATGCCGATCCAGTGTCCAATTCCATCTTCACTTGGACTCCTGCTATCTGAAGTGTGACCCAGATAGTTTGGTGGTCTGCTGTGTTATCCACATTATGTATTCTTAGACAACCCAGTTCCTTACTGCTGGAGTCTGAATCCATCTTCTGTTCATCCGAACTGTTCTCTGTCACCTTGTGTACCTTTTTGCACTTTTCCTGCGGTGACTTTTTGCTGCTGGTCTTCTTGCCTGACCGGCATACTTTAGCTATGTGACCGAGCTTGCCACATTTTCTGCATTCCTGATTTTTGAACCAGCACTGGTTCTGATCGTGCGTTGTCCTTCCGCAATGATAACACTTTATTGCACCCAATGCCATTTGATTGGTGCTGAGTTCCGATGACCTTAGTTGCATTTCCGCGGTGCCTCTTGCTGCGGCCTCGTGCGATGCTGCAATGGTGACAGCTTTCTCAAGCGTAAGGTCCTTTTCTTCTAGCAGACGCTTTTGTGTTCCTTCTTTTAATAATCCACACACGAATTTATCTCTCAGAGCATCTGCTAGTCCTGTACCAAACTGACAGTACTTTGATAGCTTGCGCAGTTCCATTAAGAATTCAGCGTTGCTTTCCTCTTTCAGCTGCGTTCTTCTGTAAAATTTAAATCGTTCAGCTATCATCAGCGGCGTGGGGTTTAAATGTTCTTGCAGGATAGTAACAATTTTCGCGAAAGTCTGATCCGCCGGTTTATCTGGTGTTACCAGATGCTTCAATAACCCGTACGTCTTCGCACCCATTGAGTTTAATAAGGTTATTGCTTTCTTATCATCTGGTACTTCGTTTGCTGTACAATAAACTCCGATGCGTTCTACATACGTGGCCCAATCTTCAACATCACTATCAAAAGCAGTGATGTTACCGTGTTTAGGCATCCTTGAATTTTTATTTTTTATTTTCCCAAACTGGCGGCTTCCCGTGCTTGTCTTCTTCTCCCGCCTACTAAAATGGCGGCTTCCCGCGCTTAGCGGCTTTTCCCGCGCTTGTCTTCTTCCTCCGCCGACTACAATGGTGCTGACAGCGCTGTTGCCGTTCTCGCCTCCCAGCGGTTCTTAATTTCCCCGACGCTGCTTTTGCTCCCCCGCGGTTCTCGTGGGCATCAACGCTTCCCTCGTTGCTGCGCCTCTCAGCCCCGATTGCAGCCTGGCCCTTTACACCGGCTGCAGTCAAGTTCTCCGCGGTTCTCGTGGCCTTAACGCTGCCCTTGTCGCTGCGCCTCTCGGCCCCGATTGCAGCCCGGCCGTTTTTACCGGCTGCGGTCGAGTTCTCCGCCCTTTTTCCTCTGGTTTCCCTTCCCTTCTCCACTGACAACGCGGCCGACTTTCTGCCCGTGTCGCTAGATCGGCTTACCCACCACCGTGGTAGAAGGATGATCACTGCCTGTCGTTGATGGAGGACTTCGTGGTCAGTAATTTCCCCGGGTTCTCGATGCCTCCCGTGCGAATGCGGTGCTCAGCAGGATGATGAGGGCGGATGCCTCTTCTCGACGCCCGTTCTGGGGACGAAGCTGCCTTGGATGCAAACTGCCGCAGGGTAAGATCAGACTCGTCGCCACTGTTGAGTCTGAGTGTTCCAGATATGCTTAATAAAAATCACTGGACACAGACAACAAGAATAACTAAAACAGGTCTTTACTAATCGAAGGTCAGGGCTGAACTGCTTAGCAAATTACTACACAGAGTTTATATACCGGTGTGGTCACCACCGGTACTACAATATACAGTAGCCAAGAGAAAGTAGTCCATCTCTTAAGGTAGTCTCTTAAGATGGTACAGGTTACATACACCACAAGACTGAGATTGGGGGGAGGGGGCAGAGGCTGAGATTGTGGGGAGGGGGCAGAGACTGAGATTGGGGGGAGGGGGCAGAGGCTGAGATTGGGGGGAGAGCAGAGACTGAGATTGGGGGAAGAGCAGAGACTGAGATTGGGGGGAGGGGGCAGAGACTGAGATTGGGGGGAGGGCAGAGACTGAGATTGGGGAGAGGGCAGAGACTGAGATTGGGGGGAGGGCAGAGACTGAGATTGGGGAGAGGGCAGAGACTGAGATTGGGGGGAGGGCAGAGACTGAGATTGGGGGGAGGGGCAGAGACTGAGATTGGGGGGAGAGCAGAGACTGAGATTGGGGGGAGGGCAGAGACTGAGATGGGGCAGAGACTGAGATTGGGGAGAGGGCAGAGACTGAGATTGGGGGGAGGGGGCAGAGGCTGAGATTGGGGGGAGGGGGCAGAGGCTGAGATTGTGGGGAGGGGGCAGAGACTGAGATTGGGGGGAGGGGGCAGAGACTGAGATTGGGGGGAGGGCAGAGACTGAGATTGGGGGGAGGGCAGAGACTGAGATTGCGGGGAGGGCAGAGACTGAGATTGGGGGGAGGGGGCAGAGAATGAGATTGGGGGGAGGGGGCAGAGACTGAAATTGGGGGAGAGCAGAGACTGAGATTGGGGGGAGGGGCAGAGACTGAGATTGGGGGGAGGGCAGAGACTGAGATTGGGGGGAGGGGGCAGAGCCTGAGATTGGGGGGAGGGCAGAGACTGAGATTGGGGGGAGGGGGCAGAGCCTGAGATTGGGGGGAGGGCAGAGACTGAGATTGGGGGGAGGGCAGAGACTGAGATTGGGGTGAGAGCAGAGACTGAGTTTGGGGGGAGAGCAGAGACTGAGATGGGGGGAGGGGGCAGAGACTGAGATTGGGGGGAGGGGGCAGAGACTGAGATTGGGGGGAGGGGGCAGAGACTGAGATTGGGGGGAGGGCAGAGACTGAGATTGGGGGGAGGGCAGAGACTGAGATTGGGGAGAGAGCAGAGACTGAGTTTGGGGGAGAGCAGAGACTGAGATTGGGGGGAGGGCAGAGACTGAGATTGGGGGGAGGGCAGAGACTGAGATTGGGGGGAGAGCAGAGACTGAGATTGGGGAGAGAGCAGAGACTGAGTTTGGGGGGAGAGCAGAGACTGAGATTGGGGGGAGGGCAGAGACTGAGATTGGGGAGAGGGGGCAGAGACTGAGATTGGGGGGAGGGGGCAGAGACTGAGATTGGGGGGAGGGGGCAGAGACTGAGATTGGGGGGAGGGGCAGAGACTGAGATTGGGGGGAGAGCAGAGGCTGAGATTGGGGGGGAGGTGAGCAGTGACGATCGAGAGGCTGGAGCAGTGGCGATCGGGAGGCTGGAGCAGTGGCGATCGGCAGGATCTAGGTCGTGAAGGAGGTCGTGCTGGCCCGCAGCGGCCCACATGGTTTTAATGTGGGACCAGGAGGAGCACTCCTGCTTCTCCCAGCTCCACATTCAGTAAAGTATATTTTAAACATTTACCTTGTTGGTTGCAGCCTGCAGTGGTCCCTTTAAGGACCACATGGTAGGCTGCAGTAGATCTGCTTTTCCTAAACACAGCCGGCAAAGGACCTAACGCCTGTTTCAGGCATGGGCCCTGGATGTCAAATTTTGTTTTGCATACACCAAAATGGCGGGCGGCGCACTTCCGGCTCATAATGAGCGTGCGCTTCCTGGTCACTTCTTTGGAGGCTCAGGAGGCCGCTTAGCGCCCGAGAAACGAGCGCTGCATGGTCGAATTTATAGGCCTATAGCCCTGGTCCACTGACTTATATAACAATCTGGTACATTTGTGCCTAATCACTTTGATGTCCTTGACAGTTGAGTGAGCTATTACATTTCTACCATGGGAAAGGGTATATTTTCCAACCAGACCCACTCCCTTGTGAATACTAAATTCCCCTGTGTACTTTCTTTTACTGCAGCCATTAGCCCAGTTACGTTTACCGCCAGCTCTGAAGACGCTAACGGGAGGCGCAAAGCAACCAAATTTTTCCCCCAGGTTTATGTGTCCCATTTGTTTGAAATATCAGGTAGCCTAATAATTCAGTTTCCATAGTGGCCCAGTAAATATGCAAGTACAAGAGCAAAGAGTTTATGATAACTTTGTATAAAGCAATGTTAAGGCCACAGTTTAAGTACAAAAGGGAAATACTGCAGATGCTGAAAATCAGAAATAAAAACAGAAAATGCTGGAGAAACTCAGCAGGTGAGGCAGCATCTGTGAAGAAAGAAACAGAGTTAACGGCCCAGAAATTCGGGTCTCCATGGGTGAGTACGCACGGGGTACTCACCCGTAGGCCCAATGGAAGCGCCGGTTTCGTGCATGCACTGCGCATGCGCGGGAAACCAGCACTTCCGTTCCCCTGAAAGAAGGGGTTGAGAGGTAGCAGGAGAGGCAGACGCGTGCGCATCGAACTTACGTTTTGTTTGCAGGTTTTCCCGGGAGGGTAAGTCTGCAGGAGTTACACTTTTAAAAAGCAGGCGCAAGGCCTACTTTTTACAAGGTAAGTGGTGAATTAATTAAAATTAAAACATTTTTTCCACAGGTTTATTATTTTTAAATACTTTAAAGAAAGGTAAGTTTATTTTTAGCCGTTACAAAATGTAATTAATTTTTTCAAAAATTTAAATTATTGTTTAAAGTAGTTATTTCATGTAATTTATAGTTTATTTTAAAAATGTGATTTAAAAAAAAATTTATTTGAAGATTTAGTGATGTTTTGGGGCTTATAATATTTATAGGTTTGACAGGTCTTCCTGTCAAACTTATGAATGAAGCATTCCCTGCTACCATTGGCTCTCCATGGCCCACATCAAACTAACTGCGCCCCTGGGATACGCAAGCACTGCGCGCTGGCAATTGGAGGAGGCCCAGGATCGGAATCCCACGCGGGCCCACAGCTCAATGGCCGGCACGGTAGGTAAGTGCAGGTCGGGGGCTTGCACCCGCGGGAAGCCCCCGACCCGAATTTCTGGGCCAACGTTTCAGGTCAATGACCTTTCGTCAGAACTGGAAAAAAGCAGGAAATGGAACAGATTTTTAAGCAAGTGTAGGGGCTGGGAAATGGGGGAGGGGATGAAAGAACAAAAGGGAAGGCCTGTGATAGGATAGGCGGCAGGAGAGATTAAGAAACATTGAGAGACATTAAGAGATATTCAAGGCAAAAGGAGATGGTAATGGGACAGGTTAAGAAACAAAAGATGGCTCTAGATGAGGTGTAAACAAAGGATGGCTCTAGATGAAGTGTAAATTGTGCTGGCAGAATGAAAGACAGCTGCCCTGTGGGAGAGAAGAACAAAACAAAAGTGTGGATAAAAAATATACAGGAAACTTTGGATTATCCAGAGGTTAACTGTCTGGAATGCTCGAGCCACTGGCAAAAATCAGGAGCCGTTTCGTTCGTTTTTTTTTCTTTTCGTTGCTTTTTTCTCAACAGTCAAGCTCTGCAAGGTCTCGCTGAAGCTGTTGCTAAGCTACAGAGACGCTTGCAAGGTACGACCGACTGTTTAGAAGCTGTTGCTAAGCAACAGGGTTTGTTGCCAGATACGGAGCTCAAAATCTCCGTATGTTTCAACATTAACGCTGGTTTGTCCGGCAGTTTTGAGGGAACGGCAACAGTTCGGTCCCATCGGTGCCGGATAGCGCAATGTTTCCTGTATATATGTTATGATCTGAAATTGTTGAATTCTATGTTGAGTCCAGAAGGCTGTAAAGTGCCTAATCGAAAGATGAGGTGCTGTTCCTCGAGCTTACACTGAGCTTCAGTGGAACAATGCAAGAGGCTGAGGACGGTGAGGTCTGAGTGGGAGTGCAGCGGAGAATTAAAGTGACAGGCGACCGGAAGCTCGGGGGTCACCCTTACGGACTGAACGGAGGTGTTCCGCAAAGCGGTCACCCAATCTGCGTTTGGTCTCCCCAATGTAGAGGAGACCGCACCGTGAGTTTAAGTACCTTGTGCAGTTTTGGGTGTTCCATTATAGAAAGGATATTAAAGCCATGGAGACCGCACAGTGTAGATTCATAAGCACGGTAAGAAATTATAGCTATGAGAAGCGACTACAGATACTGGAGCAGAAAAAGCTAAGAGATGTATTACAAGTTTTCTAAATTATGAAGGGTTTGGATTAGGTGCATTGGTAAGACTATTTCCTCTGGTTGATGAAGGGTCATCAATTTAAAATTGAGAGAGAGTGAAGAGGTTAGACATAATTTCTCCACACAGAGGCTGTTAGAGCATAGGGTGCTTTGCCACAGGGAATAGAAGGCAGACACTATGGCATCTCCTAAGGGAAGAGTGTATTTGAAGCAGAGAAATACAGGATATGAGGAGAAAACAGGGCAGTGGATTTGTTTTCAATTGGTCTTGCAAAGAACCATCAAAGACGTGTTGGCCCAAATGGCCTCTTTCTCTGCTGTAAAATTTTATGATTCTTTGGTTCTAAGTTCTCGGCAGTTAATTATTTCCCTTATCTAATTTCCCTAACATGAACGCATTGGGGAGAATTTCAACCCTCAAGAATGGGTGGGTTGAGAGCAGGTAGGGGGTGAAAATTTGTGATTTTTCGATCGGGCACGCAACCCGGCTGTGCTCACCCACTTCCGGGTTTAACAGAGGCGCATTTGGATGGCGGCGAGAAATCTACACGCCGAAGTCGGGGGTTTCGTAATTGGATGTGGGCAAGTATCTATTTATGCAATTAATGTCCTTAAGAGACATTAATGAGCTCTTTTTTAAATCGTTTTTATTTGGTTCCAAATTTAACTTGAGCAGCATATGTTTTGGAAACTGACGAGGCAAAAGGAGGCAAGTTTAAACAGCAGTTCAGGTGGTTATTTAAACTTATCATTGTCCCATCGGAATAAAAGCTCACTGATTACAGCTGGCATCTCAGTAACCTTTAGCAAATATTTGGCAGAGCGTGCTTATGTGGATACAGCTTTGTTCAACCATTGAGGATTTCAAATTGACAAGATCAGAATGGGAGACAATTAGGGGGGTGATTTTCATTCAGAAGTCAGGAAGGAGGCGGGACTACAACTTTTGGGGTTGTAGTCCCGCCTCCATTGAGATATGGCCAATCCACGCGATTTTAACTTGATTGACCTTGTTGAGCCTGCCCAGCGGGCTCAGCAGGCCAATTAAGGGCCACCCGGCAACAGGTGACGTCACAGACTGAAATTTCATCTGTCAAGACGTTTTGACAGATGAAATATCAGCATTTCACAGCTGTTTGAAGCTGTCAAACACTGACAGTCTTACTTCTAACCTGAGTCCTTCTACACAGACTCAGTTAGAAATCTCACCGGCAAAGAAAGCTGCAGGCTGTCACTTTTGACAGTTTGCAGCCATTCTGCTTTCTGTGCCGGTTAGACGATGGACTCCCGAAACCTAGAGAAAAGAAGGCTTAAAAGGTAAGTACAGGTAATTTAAACTTCTTTACACACTTTAGACACACGAAACACACTTACCTTTGCACTCATGCACCCATCACTCACCTGAACACCGACATCTCGACCCCTCCAAGTCCTTCAACCCGACTCCTCTAACTTGGCGTGGTTTGGAGCCGTCGGGAATCCCACACTTCAAGCTTTACAATAGGGATTATGCTAAAAACTACCTGTTCACTACCTGTTAACAGGCAGTTAATTGGCACTAATCCCTTCCTGCCTCGGGTAGGCGGGTCCCAGGCTGGATTCCCCAGGTACAGGGTGCAATCTGAGAACTACCACAGCATCTAGGAGTTTTTATAAACTGCAAGCGATATTTGTCTATCAATGCTCAGCTGGCATGCAACCACAAGTAGAGGTTCATGCAGATCTGCGCCAGATTTCCTGGGAGCTGTCATGATGCCTTCATACTGCGGCAGTCCAACATCCCAGACCTTCTTGTTCCAGGAAGCAGACTTAAGGGCTGGCTCGTAGGAGACAAGGGATACCCACTTTCAAACTTGGCTCATGACTCCTGTGAAGAAACCCACCAATGAGGCACAGGAGCACCACAACGAGAGCCGCATGACGACCAGGTGTGTCATCGAGCAAGCCATCAGAATGTTGAAGATGCGCTTCAGGTGTCTAGATAGGTCTGAAGGCACCATTCAGTACTCGCCAGCAAGGGTGTCCATTATGATAGTGGTGTGCTTCCTCCTGTACAACATTGCGCAGCAGAGAGGATTTCAGGTGGAGGAGGGCGAAGGGGCTCATCACTCATCTCCGGATGAGGAGAACATCGAGGAGGAGGAGGATGAAGATGGGGCATGCATTGCCAGACCAGCCGTTTACTTGGCTGGCCAGGATAGCAGGGGTGCCCTTATCACTAAGGTTCAACCAGTGTCAAATATAAGAAATAAAATCCTGCGCTCCCACCACCAGGACCACCCACGTCTCCCTTCGCACTGAACAGTCCTTCAACTACTCATCCACCCATTGCACATCTGCCCAATGGGTCCCGTCATGTATTCACATTCAACATGAAACAAGCGAAAGGAGGAGTTCGCTCTTAGGACGCAATAATGGGCAAGATGTGGAAGCGGTGCTAATCAATACATTTTATGTGGCATTATAAAAAAGGCAACTTAACAACATAACATTTTGTCAAACAGCCTTGTGTGCATACACTTGGTGAATTACAATATCTTCAACTTATGCTTCCTACCGCTTGTAAGTGGTGCATCCTGTCTGGCTTAAGCAGACGTAGAGGCAGGCTGCTCAGATCCCTACCCTGACTGCTGAGATGCTTTTGGACTACACCCTCTTTGTTTTGGAGCCCTTGAGGGCCCCGCCAAAGACTGCTCAACCTGCACCTGTGCAGGGGCAGGCTCGAAAATTGGGAGACGAGGCAGCAGGTCAGGTATTGGCTGGGGGGAGGGGGGTGGCAACAGGTGAGAAGTAGAAGCGCTTTGAGTGGAGTTCCTACTTCCATGTCCCCTTTCACCATCATCCCTCTCCTGAGCCAGCGCCATGTCACTCCTACCACTCTGCTGCAGACCAGATTGGTGGAGATCAGTCATGTGTTGTAAGGCCACAGATAGGGTATCTGTCATAAGAACATAAGAAATAGGAGCAGGAGTCGGCCATTTGGGCCCTCGAGCCTGCTCCGCCATTCAATAAGATCATGGCTGATCTTCTACCTCATCTCCACTTCCCTGCACTACCCCCATATCCCTTGATTACCTTAGTATCCAAAAGTCTATCGATCTCTGTCTTGAATATACTCAACGACTGAGCCTCCACAGCCCTCTGGGGTAGAGAATTCCAAAGAGTCACCACCCTCTGAGTGAAGACATTTCTCATCTCAGTCCTAAATGGCCGACCCCTTATTCTGAGACTGTGACCCCTGGCTCTAGACTCCCCAGCCAGGGGAAACATCCTCCCTGCATCTACCCTGTCAAGCCCTCTCATTTTTCTAAACTCCAGAAGGACAATCCCCCCATCCCAGGAACCAGTCTGGTGAACCTTTGTTGCACTCCCTCTATGGCAAGTATATCCTTCCTTAGGTAAGGAGAGCAAAACTGTACACAATACTCCAGGTGTGGTCTCACCAGGGTCCTGTGTAATTGCAGTAAGACACCTTGGCCTAGAAATTCAGTGGCCTGCGCCACCAGTTTGCGCCCAAAGAGGGCTTTTGCGCCACTGTGCAAACCTACCGCGATATTTAGCGGGGCACTAATGGCGGCGTTAGCCAGTAGCACTGCGCCGCCACCGATGACGTCATCGGTGTGTGCAGCGCCCCGCTATCGCCCCGCTGGCCATATTTGGTCGCTGCCGCCTCCCCCGCGCTGACCGCAAACAGCGACCGGTACACGGGGCCTACCTGTGCCGGTAGTGTGGCGAGTTAAGGTGGAGGTGCGGCCGGCCGCTTTTTCGGCGGCCGCCTGCCCGCACCTCCGTCCCCGGCCTCCTACACCCCCCCCGCGGCATTGCCGGCTGTTTCCCGAGAGCCCGGCACTTCTCCTTGGTGCCGGGCTCATTTGCCGGCACTCGCGAGCGGGGATCGCGCTGTTGCAGGCACCTCCCCCTTAAGAGTGAGAGGAAGGCCTGCAGTACCGCAGGCTGCCGTGCCGCAGCGGGTGGCGCTGCGGCACTTTGCACGCCGATATTCAGTTTCAGCGCCCCAAGCGGGGCGCCGAAACCCTTGTTTAGCGGCCGGCTTCCACTTGGGGCGCTGAAACTGAATATCCCGCTGGCGCAAGTGGCTCCGCGCGCAGCGGTAATTCCGGCGCCCAGGCGAGCTGGGCGCCCCTAACTGAATTTCTAGGCCCTTTACTCTTATACTCAAATCCTCTTGTAATAAAGGACAATATACTATACTTTTGTCATCCTGTTTAAGGTGGCAAACAAGTTGGCATCCAAAGTCTGCTTGGCCGTGGTCACGGCCTGCATGGACTCATTTGGGAGCCTTGCTTGAAGCTCCATGGAGGCGGACACTCTCTCCACAGCAGACTTTCTCACAATTCCCTGTGCCACCAACCCACTAGCGATCGAGTTGGACTCCTCCATCCTCTCCCTGTGCCACCAACCCACTAGCGATTGAGTTGGACTCCTCCATCCTCTCCCTGTGCCACCAACCCACTAGCAATCGAGCTGGACTCCTCCATCCTCTCCGCTGTGTAGCGCGTTTGTGGCACATATGTCAGTACCTGGCTAAGTTGCTGATGCACTTCTAGCATTCTCCTTCTCAACAATAGCCCCTGGGGCTCAGCATCTGTGTCCCGCTGAGCACAGCTTGGAGAAGATTGCATTCCTCAACGCAGAGGCTCCACAGCTGTCCATCACCAATGTCTGCTCATGCTCACTTGTGAGATGTAAATCACCAACTAATGGAAAAGCAGGAGGATAGCCCTGATAATAAAGGATGGGATAAAGACAGTAGAGAGAAAGGATCTTATTACGTCCGTGAATGATTGAGACACGGACAGCAGGAGTTGAACAAAATAAGTCTTTACTGATGGAAGTCAATAGTGAAACTGAAAACAACAGAGGCTCACTAGCGCCTTTTATACAGGGGTGGTCACTGCCGGTACTGCAGTCTGAGACCAGTTATTCTCTTAAAGGTACATACACAACAATTCCTCCCCTTTTAGATAAACAGTACATAACATTCATTTAACAACTAAATGATAACTAATTACAATCACAATTACGGTTGCTAGATACATTGGTTAAGTTTAAGCAATTATAAGTTCAGTCTTTGAGGAGGCTTCCTGATTCTGTCTGGATAACGCCTCTTTGGGGTATCAGGTTCTTCTGGCAATGTTGAGTCGGGATCAATGTCGTTGTTTGGTTCATCTGCTTCCAATATTACCGGTTCTGCGGTAGCTGCAATTGGAACGTCGATTTCATTACCAGGTGTATCAGATCGTGGTGTGGAGTTGACGTTTTCCAGTGACTCTAGAATCTGGTCAGCATGGCTTCTTACAATGCTCTCCCCAACGTCCACGGTATACATGAGAGGTCCTTGTCGTGTACAAATCGTTCCTGGCTGCCATTTCTCAGTGCGGTAGTCCCGGGCCAAAACTGGTTGACCGATCTTAAAACTCCTGGTCAGCCTTTCATTCATATTCTGAAACTGCCTGTTCTCCACATCTCTTCGGACGTTTGGCTTAATCAAATCCAAGTGGCATCGTAGTCTTCGACTGAAGAACATCATGGCTGGAGTTTGGTTGGTAACCGCATGTGTCGCATTCCGGTCGGCAAACAAGAAGTTGTCCACCTTGTGTTGTAGGGGTATATCTTCATTACACATTGCCTTGATAGCCTTCTTGAATGTTTGGACAAACCTCTCGGCCAATCCATTAGTGGCTGGATGATATGGGGCAGATGTGTAATGCTTAACACCATTGTTCTTTAAGAACCTCCGGAACTCTTCAGACACAAACTGTGGTCCATTGTCAGAGCAAATCTGTTCAGGCAGCCCATTCCTGGCGAATATGGTTCGTAAAACTGTGATAGTTTTTTCCGTGGTGGTTGAGGACATTTTTATTACCTCTGGCCACTTTGAATGTGCATCCACCGCAATTAAAAACATCGAGTCCATGAAGGGACCAGCAAAATCAATGTGCACCCTTTGCCATGGAGATGAGGGCCACTCCCATGGATGCAGAGGAGCTTGTGGTGGGGCGTTTTGGACCTTCTGGCATCCTGCACAGCTCTTGGTCATCTCTTCGATTTCTCTATCGATTCCCGGCCACCACACAAACGCTCTGGCTAAGTTCTTCATTTTTACCCCACCCAGATGACACTCATGAAGCTCATTGAGCACTCTATCCGTCAACTTAGGTGGAATTACTACTCTGGATCCACACATCAAGGTTCCTCTGCACACTGACAGCTGTTCTCTTCTCGGCGAGAATGCTGGCAGCAGTGGTTCGCCATGTGCTGGCCATCCCTTCACCGTTAAATCATAGACCCGTGATAGTGTCGGGTCATTCTGTGTTTCCTTTTCTATGTTTGCATTCGTCACAGGGAGACATTCGACTATGGTCGAGTGGAATAACTCCATTGGATCCACTGCAAGGTCTTCTTCTTCCACCGTCGGCAACGGTAGGAGTGACAATCCATCAGCATTTCCATGCTGTTTAGTTCCTTTGTACTCGATGTCATATTGGTGTGCCCCTAGGAAAAGGGACCATCTCTGCAGCCATTGTGCTGTCATTATCGGTACGCCCTTCTGAGGGTTGAAAATGGAGACAAGAGGTTGATGATCGGTTAGTAGAGTAAATTTTTGACCGTGCAGGTAGTGATTGAACTTCTTCACCCCCCACACTAGGCTGAGGGCCTCTCTGTCAATCTGGGCGTAGTTACGCTCGGCAGAAGTTAACGAGCGTGACGCAAAAGCTATCGGCCTCTCCAAACCATCAAGGAATTTATGTGACAGTACCGCCCCAATGCCGTAGGGAGACGCATCACACACCAGTCTGATCGGCAGTGCTGGGTTGTAGTGAGCCAATACTTCCCTTGAAGTGATTAAGTCCTTACTCTTCTGAAAGGCCCGCTTACAATCATCGCTCCATTTCCATGCTATCCCCGTTCGTAGCAGGGCGTTCAGTGGGTGCAGAATTGTCGACAAATTCGGCAAAAACTTATGGTAGTAATTCACCAATCCGAGGAATGACCTCAGTTGCGACACATTTTCAGGCGCTGGGGCCTTAACAACCGCTTCAATTTTGTCAGGGGACTTATGTAATCCCTCTTCATCAATCACATGGCCACAATACGATATCTGTTTCTTAAAAAATTCGCACTTGGGGTGGTTGGCTCGCAGCCCATGTTCCCGTAGTCTAGTGAGCACCTGTTCTAGGTTGTTAAGGTGTTCACTGTCATCTTCACCTGTCACAAGGATGTCGTCCAAGTAACACTGAGTCCCCGGAATCCCTTGCAGGACTTGTTCCATCGCTCTTTGCCATATCGCCAGAGCCGATGCTACTCCGAATACCAATCGATGATACTGGTAAAGACCTTTGTGAGTGTTTATCGTGAGATACTTCCTAGAGGATTCTTCAACCTCCATCTGCAAATATGCTTGTGCTAGGTCAATTTTTGTAAAACGCTTCCCTCCAGACAGTGAGGCGAAGATGTCTTCTATCCTTGGAAGAGGATATTGTACTGTGTGAAGGACTGGGTTCACCGTCACCTTGAAATCCCCACAGATGCGAATCTTCCTTGGCTCCCCGGACTTATTGCTTAACGTTTTCTTCATGACAGGAACGATGGGTGTCGCCCACTCGCTCCAGTCGACCTTAGACAACACGCCTGCCTTCTCCAGATTCTCCAGCTCTGCCTCGATGGCTGGGCGAATTGCATATGGTACCGGTCTTGCTTTGAAAAACTTGGGAACTGCATTCTCTTTTATTTTTATCGAGGCGGTTACGCCTTTAAGCGTGCCCAGTTCTTGTTGAAATATCTCTTTGGTGTTAGCTAAGATTGTTGACAATCGTCCAGGAGTGACGTCTTCATCTTTTTTACCATCCACCGTCATTGCATGAATGGAGTGCCAATCTAAGTTTATCTTCCTGATCCATTCCCGTCCCAATAATGGTGGTCCACCATTTGGCAGTATGTAGAGATACAATTTCTGTATTTTCTTGCCGTTGTATACGACAGGCACCCTTATTTTTCCTCTGGGGTATACTTTTTGCCCCGTATACGTCGTCAAGACGATGAATGTCTCTCTCAAGGGTATGTGTGAAAATAGCCCCTCGTAGTCTCGTCGATTCATGACGGTTAGGGCTGATCCTGTATCCAATTCCATTTTAACTAGGGACCCTGCTATCGTGAGGGTGACCCAAATGGTTCGGTGATCCTCTTTTGCGATTACATTGTGAAGTTTGAGACAGCTTGGTCTCCTGTTCCCGGATTCACTATCGCTCATCTGGTCTTTGGAACTACTGTCCGTCATCTTTTGTACTTTCTTAGTACCCTTTTTGTTGTCGCTGGTCTTCTTCCCAGACCTGCAAACTCGTGCAATGTGTCCCATCTTCCCGCATTGCCTGCATATTTTGTCTTTGGACCAGCAGTCCTTCTGATCATGGTTAGTTCTGCCGCAGCGATAACATTTTGCAAATCCCCGTGTCATTTCGTGGGTGCCGTATTCCTGTGGTTTTTGTTGAATTTCTGCAGCTCCCCTGGCTGCTGCTTCATACGATACTGCCACGCTGAAAGCCTTATCTAGCATCAGCTCTTTCTCTGAGAGTAACTTCTTCTGTGTTCCTTCACTCAGGAGTCCACAGACAAATTTGTCCCGTAGGGTATCTGCCAGTCCTGCTCCGAACTGGCAGTGCTTTGATAGCTTGCGTAGTTCCGTAAGGTACTCAGCATTGCTCTCATCTTTATGCTGAGTTCTCCTGTGGAATTTAAATCTTTCTGCTATCAACAGCGGTGCAGGGTTTAGGTGTTCCTGTAGGACAGCAACAATTTCGTTAAAACTCTTCGCCTTCGGTTTTGCTGGAGTAATCAGGTCCCGCAATAGGCCGTACGTTCTAGCGCCCATTAAGTTTAGCAATATCGATGCCTTTTTCTCCTCCGCTATTTCGTTTGCCTCGAAATATACCTCGACTCTTTCCACATACGTGGTCCAGTCCTCTATTGTATTATCAAAAGCAGTGATACAGCCAGTCTTCGGCATCTTGCAAATCTAAAATGGCGCCTCCCGCGCTTTGCCTTCTTCCCCGATTTAACAAAATGGCACCTCCCGCGCTTTGCCTTCTTCCCCGCTGATTAAGATGGTGCCTCCCGTGCTTTGCCTTCTTCCCCGCTGTTGTTAGCGCTGCTTTCCGCGGTTTCTTACGCGTTTAATATTTCTTTTTTTATTATTTTCCCGTCGTGGAACAACCCTGTGGGACTCTTGCCTCCCTCTTCGTGGGTCTATACGCAGCCCGGCTTCGTAGCACCGGCCGCGCCCTGTGTGCTCCACCCTCTCTCTCTCTTCTTCCCGACAACGCTGCTCGGCCCCGTTGCAAACCACCCGCTCGAGTTTGTGACCGCCGCAGCCCAGGAAGGATCAGTGCACTACCTGCCACCAGCCCGATTAGCTGAAGCACCGTCGACAGGAACCAGGCCCCGCTTCCGACAGCTTCTCCAGCAATCTTCAACTCCGCAAACACAGGGGCGGATGCCCACGGTCGACGCCCGTTTCTACTGCCTCTTACTTTCTATTCTTTCTGGCCTCGACCTCTGCTCACTTCGCTGTAGGAATGGATCCCAGGAAGTGGTGCAGACTGTCGGTAGGTTCGTATCTGCTCGTCGCCAGTATTACGTCCGTGAATGATTGAGACACGGACAGCAGGAGTTGAACAAAATAAGTCTTTACTGATGGAAGTCAATAGTGAAACTGAAAACAACAGAGGCTCACTAGCACCTTTTATACAGGGGTGGTCACTGCCGGTACTGCAGTCTGAGACCAGTTATTCTCTTAAAGGTACATACACAACAGATCTTAGCTCTGATAATCAAGAAGTAGTATCAGTTTGGGTGGAGCTAAGCAACAGCAAGGGGCAGAAAACATTGGTGGGAGTTGTTTATAGGCCCCCAAACAAGAGTTGTAATGTAGGGCAGATATTATAAATCAGAAAAATAGAGGTGCATCTATCAAGGGTAATACAGTAATCATGGGGGACTTTAATCTACATATAGACTGGGCAAACCACATTTGTAGTAATAGTGTGGAGGTCGAGTTCATGGAACGTTTCCAAGATAGTTTTCTAGATCAGTATGTTGAGGAACCAACTGGGGAACAGGCTATTTTAGATCTAGTATTATGCAATGAGAAAGGGTTAATTAATAACCTTGTAGTAAAGGGGCCTTTAGGGAAGAGTGACCATAATATGATAGGATTTTATATTGAATTTGAAAGTGATTTAGTTAAGTCCAAAACTAGGATCTTAAATCTAAACAAAGCAAATTACGTAGGTATGAGGGGCAAGTTGGCTAAGGTAGATTGGGAAACTACATTAAAAGGTATGATGGTAGAGAAGCAATGGCTAGCTTTTAAATAATTAATACATAATTTACAACAAATATACATTTCTATAAGACACATAAACCCCACAGGAAAAGTGGTCCAACCATGGCTAACAAGAAAAGTTAAAGATAGTATTAGATAAAAGGAAAAAGCCTATAATGTTGTCAAAAAGAGTAGTAAGCATGAGGATTGGGAGGATTTTAGAATTCAGCAAAGGAGGACCAAGAAATTGATAAGGAAAGAGAAAAAAGAATATGAGAGTAAATTAGTAAAACAGATTTTAAACATTTCTATAGGTATGTAAGTAGGAAGAGTTTAGTGAAAGTAAATGTGGGTCCATTAGAGGCAGAGACAGGAGAAATTATAATGAACAATAAGGAAATGGCAGAGACATTAAACAAATACTTTGGGGGAAAAATTTGGTTGCTTTGTGGGGCGCTAACGAGGCACAAAGCAACTAGCACCCGGGCGTGGCGCCACTAACGCCTCCCGCGAAATTCAGTAGGAGGCTAGCAGCGGTGGTAGCCAGTCGCGCCCCGCAGCGCTGCGCCTCCGGCGATGACGTCATCGCCATGCGCAGTGCCCCACTCGAGGCCTGGCCGCAAACTTGGCTCGCGCCCCCTGACCTACCACCAGACGTTATGACCAACAGGGTCAGGGTGGCATTTATGCGGCCGGGCTGGCCATAATTAAAGGTCAGGTGCCGAGCAGCCACTTTTTTGGGGGCCGCCTGCCAGCATCTGCCCCCTCTGGTCTCCTCCTGTGGGGTGCCGGCTGCGATCAGTCAGCCTGGCGCTCCTCTTCAGTGCCGGGTTCTTTTGCCGGCACCCCACTCCTCGGTGGTCCAGCGGTACCGCAGCGTGCCGGCGTGCGTGGCGCTGCTACATGTAGCACCGCGATATTCAATGGAAGCGCCCCAAGTGGGAGGGGGTGCGCTTCCAGTAATGCCCCGACTCCTGCTTGGGGCGCTACCATTCAATTTCAGGCGTGGGGACGCTAACTTTTTCGGGGCGCTACAAGTAGCACCCCGGTGAAGTTATCGCCCCCAAAGGGGGCGCATGCCAATTTTCCCCCCTTTGTATCTGTCTTCACAGTAGAAGACACAAAAACAATTATAGAAATAATGGGGAAACAAGGGTCTAGAGAAAATGAGGAACTTAAAGAAATCAGTATGAGTAAAGACACAGTACTGGAAAAATTAATGGGACTAAGTGGCGACAAATCCCCAGGACCTGACGACCTGCATCCTAGGATTTTAAAAGAGGTAGCTGCAGAGATATTGGATGCACTGGTATTAATCTTCCAGAATTCCCTAGATTCTAGAACAGTCCCTGTCATAAATCTCATCATCGAGAAACTACCTATGAAATAACACTGGACGGCCAGCTGGTGGCGCCGTCCAAGGAGCATTTTGTAAAGACAAGGAGCTAGTGGATACAACTGGACTTCTATGTTCTGAAATAAGTTGATTAAAGCCTTGCTTTATACTCAAACCAAGTGTGTAGTGAGTTTTATTACGTCAGTCCGCAAGGACTGGAAGGTAGCAAACATAACCCCGCTATTTAAGAAAGAAGGAAGAGAAATAACAGGGAACTATAGGCCAGTTAGCCTGACATCAGTAGTAGGCAAAATGCTAGAATCTGTTATTAGGGACGTGGTAACAGGGCACTTAGAAAATTGTAATATGATTAGGCCGAGTCAACGTGGTTTTATGAAAGGGAAATCGTGTTTGACAAATCTGTTAGAGTTTTTTGAAGATGTAACTAGTAGGATGGATAAGGGGGAAACAGTGGACGTAGAGGTGGAGTTGAGGTGGAAGATCAGCCATGATCTTGTTGAATGGCGGAGCAGGCTCGAGGAGCCAAATGGGCTACTCCAGCTCCTATTTCTTATGTTCTTAACTCTGAAAGTGGACCCACCGAAGTGGGAGTATTTGCATTGGTGCATGGCAGTACATTCTGTGACGGTGCACCCTCAGACAGAATGAGGCCCTCTGAGGAATCGTCCTCATGGATGCCCTGTGTCACTTGCTGTACGCGTGAAGGCCCTGGAAGATAAAACAAAGGGATGTGATTTAGCAAATCTTGAAAATCACCATATTCAGTCATTGATGAAATGAAGTCAGCATACGTGTGTCAGAGATATTTGTAATTCTATCACCAGCTATCTGGGAGCTCATTGTCTCTCCGTCTCCGATTGGGGGGGGACACAGATGTGTCACTTATCTCCAGGGCATCCTCCTCTGCATCAGTGATGTTAAGTCTGTGTGTTATACTGTGAATTAATACACAGACCACAAGAGTAAAAATTAACAGGTCTTTACTAGTCGAAGGTCAGGGCAGAACTGCCCAATAAATCATTACACAGCACTTATATACCGGTGTGGTCACCGCCGGTATTACAGTATACAGCAACCAAGATAAAGTAGTGCAACTCTTAAAATAGTTCTCTTAAAGGTGGAACGGTTACATACAATAGTTCTCTGAAAGGTGGAACGGTTACATACACTACAATCCTCCCTTTTTAGCTTACAGTATATATATTCCCCATTAAACATAACATCATAACATATATACACAACTTCATGTAAAAACAGTTCACAGATTCAGTCTCTGCGGAAAACAGTTCACAGATTCAGTCTCTGCGGAGGCACCTCCTGCGCTTCTTGACTCGTCCCGGATAACGCCTCGGTGGTGTAGTAGTTCTCGGTGGTGTAGTAGGTTCTTGTTGCTGGGGTGACTCATCTAATAGTCCTTCACTGGACTTAACAGCTTGAACTTTCTTAACTTCAGAACCAACCTTGCTGACTTCTAAAGGCTCGAGTACCATGGGAAGTTTTCCTACTTCCAGACTGATTTGGCTCAGTTCAGAGGGACCACCTGCGTGACCTGGTAGGGGTGATAATGGTTCAGATGAGTCATCATCTTCATCATCATGGGACAACTCACATGAATATACTAGATTGCTGTCCTCCTCAGTATCTACGTCCTCCAAATGGTTTATTATTTCTATTTTTGGAGCTTCAACTGTGTGTGTGGCTGTGGTCTGTGCATTACTTGATTTGCAGCTATATTCACCAGAGTCTTTGGGTGTGAGATTTGTAATGGTAAGTTCTATCACATTCTTATTTTGTTTAAATTTGTAACGGTCAGAAGATTCGATTAAGCTCTGGTCTTTGTACCATCTGACCATCTTGGGAGTAGGTGTAAACTCACAGCTCAAAGTAGCAGAATGCTTCTCTTCCCCTGTAATAAACTGCAGCAAGCCGGTCATCTTACAAGTTGTTTTTTTTTAGAGTGAGAAGATGAATAGTGCCACGATGCTCAATGTCCACATCTTCAGAAGCATGAAGAATTTCACCCTTTAGTATCCATTTTGGAGACTTCACGTCAGCAACTGAAAGCTCACACTCAAGAATGGCGTCACTTGGCTCTGACACTTCCACATCACATATGGGTTTAATGATGGCAATTGATTGCTCTTCTACATATAACTTTGCTGTGCTTTGGTCATCTACGGCGTCGCACATGTAGTTGCCTTCATCTTCAAAAGCGACATTATTAATAACGAGCTTCCTGTACACATCTTCACTCACAATCTCATATTTATTACTGGGATGAATCTCTTTGTCTTTGTAATACCACTTGACAGCAGCATTTGGCCTGGAAACCTTGCATTCGAAAATGACACGATGTTTCTCCATGTCAACCTTCTCTCTCAAGGGTTTCACAATTTTAACTGGCAATTCTTTAATTCGAAGCAAAGCTCTGGAAGTAGCGCTTTCAGCAACAACCTTGATCTCTGCAGCATCGTCAGTCTTTGCCTCTGCCACCAATTCCCTGAGTGGCTTATTACTGCTGACACTGCTCACAAAAGGGTGCTCTTTCTTCTTAGCTTTCAACTGCTCGATGAATTCGACATATTCCCTTTCTTGCTCAGCTTTGATTCGTTTGGCCTCCTCGCGCAGACGGTTTGTGTGTTCCTGCTCCATTTTCTCAATCAGCTGCTTCAGCTGTCTTTCCAGATTCTCCCACTTTGTGTCAAAGGACTTTTTCTTTGCATTCATCTCTTGCTCAAAACGGCGAATCATTTGTTCTAATTGCTGTTGTAGTTTGAAATTGAGTTGAGTTCGAGCCCGGTGTTCCTCAGAAATGTGCATGTCTGTAGACTGGACAGACTCAGAATTCTCTGTCAAACTATGTTGTTGTTGTTCAGTGGAAATCTGTTCTGATACTTTGTTCTCTTCTGAAGCATTTATGCACTCCTTCGTTTTTCCATCGTTAGTCTGCAAGTCCACTTTAGACTTGACTTTTGCACATGGGCTGGTCTTACCATCATCAGTTCCAGAGTCTGAGCTGATTGTCTTCACCGAGTTCTCACTCTCTGCTTTGTCACTGTCACTGTTGCATATGCCCTCATCCAATATTCTGGACAATCGTGCAGGTTTGACATTTTTCTTTCCGGAATCTACCGTTATTGCTTTTAGGGAGTGCCAGTCCATATTTATTTTCCTGATCCACTCCCGTCCCAGAAGTGGTGGACCTCCCTCAGGTAGTACATATAAGTCCATTCCTTGGTGTTCTTTGCCCTTGTGTCTCACCTTGACTTTTATCTTTCCGATGGGGTATACTCTTTGCCCCGTGTATGTCTGCAATACTATCTTCGTATCCCGTAGGGGAATATGTGTGAATAACTTTTTGTAATCTTGTTTATTCATGACCGTCAACGCCGATCCGGTGTCCAAGTCCATCTTCACGTGGACTCCTGCTATCTGCAGTGTGACCCAGATAGTTTGTCGGTCAGCTTCCTTACTCACATTGTGAATTCTCAGACTACCCAGTTCCTTGCTGTTGGAGTCTGAATCCGAATTCTGTTCATCCGAACTCTTCTCAGCCACCTTGTGTACCTTGCTGCACTTTTCCTGCGGTGACTTTTTGTTGCTGGTCTTCTTTCCTGACCGGCATACTTTAGCTATGTGACCAAGCTTGCCACATTTTCTACATTCCTGGTTTTTAAACCAGCATTGGTTCTGATCGTGTGTTGTCTTCCCACAACGATAACATTTCGTTGTACCCGAAGCCATTTGATCCACGCTGAGTACCGCTGCCTTCAGCTGCATTTCCGCAGTGCCTCTCGCTGCGGCTTCGTGCGATGCTGCAATAGTGACAGCCTTATCAAGTGTAAGATCATTCTCTTCGAGCAGTCGCTTTTGTGTTCCTTCCTTCGACAACCCACACACGAACTTGTCTCTCAGTGCCTCTGTCAGATTTTCCCCAAACTGACAGTATTTCGCTAGCCTACGCAGTTCAACCAAGTACTCCGCGTTGCTTTCCTCTTTCAGTTGCGTTCTCGCATAAAATTTAAATCGTTCCGCTAACATCAGCGGTGTGGGGTTCAAATGATCCTTCAGGACAGCAACAATATTAGCGAAAGTCTGATCCGTCGGTTTAGCTGGTGATAGAAGATGCTTCAATAGCCCGTATGTCTTCGCACCCATTGAGTTTAGTAAGGTTAGTGCTTTATCATCATTTGATATTTTATTTGCCTTACAATATATCTCTATGCGTTCTACATACGTGGCCCAATCTTCCACATCGGGATCGAAATCGTTGATGTTACCACGCTTAGGCATCTTCGCAATCTTTTTGAGAAACAACAACGAAATTTTTCTTTAACTTTTTTTTAAATGGCGGTTTCCCGCGCTTGTCTTCTTCCCCGCCTACTTTCAAAATGGCGGTTTCCCGCGCTTGTCTTCTTCCCCGCCTACTTTCAAAATGGCGGTTTCCCGCGCTTGTCTTCTTCCCCGCCTCCGAAAAATGGCGGCTTCCCGCGTTTGCCTTTCTCCCCCGCTGGCTGTCTCTTGTCACTCCCGCTCGCTCGGTCTCTGTCTCCCTCGCTCGGTCTCCCTCGCTCGGTCTCGTTCTCCCTCGCTTGCTCGGTCTCCCTCGCTCGCTCGGTCTCGTTCCCCCTCGCTCGCTCGGTCTCGTTCTCCCTCGCTCACTCGGTCTCGTTCTCCCTCGCTCACTCGATCTCCCTCGCTCGGTCTCGGTCTCCCTCGCTCGCTCGGTCTCTTCTCTCTCCCGCTCGCTCAGTCTCGCTCGCTCGCTCGGGCTCTGTCTCTCCCGCTCGCTCGGGCTCTGTCTCTCCCGCTCGCTCGGGCGCTGTCTCTCCCGCTGGCTGTAACGGCGATTGCCGTATTGCTGCGTTCGCCCTCCCCAGCGGTTTTCAATCGTGCCTCCCAGCCCCTCTTGCAGTCCGGTCCTTTCCCCCCCCGGCTGCGGCTGAGTTCTCCGCGGTGTTTTTCTATTTTTTTATTTTCTCCCGCACAAGCGGTTCTCGGTCGCTGCGCCTCGCGGCCTCGGTAGCTGCCCGGCCTTTTTCACCGGTCACAGTCGAGCTTGCTCTCGACGCTGCTGCGTCTCCCAGCCCACTTGCAGCCCGGTCTCTCACACCGGCTGCGTTTGCATTCGCTGCGGTCTCTCACACCGGCTGCGTTTGCATTCACCGCGGCTTCCGTGCCTACGCTGCCCCAGTCTCAGCGCTTCTGGCCCCGACTTCTGTCCGGCTCTTTTCCCCGGCCGTGGTCGAGTTCTCCGCCCTTATATCCTCCGATCTTCCCTCCCCTATTTCACAGCCAACGTGGCCGCCTCGCTGTTCGTCGCTGATCGGCTTACCCACCACCGTGATAGAAGGGATGATCCTGCCTGTTGCTGATGGAAGGCTTCGTGTTAGAATTCTTCCGTTGCTCTGCAGACCCGAGTCTTCTCTCAGCAGAATGATGAGGGCAGATGCCTCTTCTCGACGCCCGTTAAACTGCCTTGGATGTATCTCTGCCGCAGGGTAAGATCGTACTCGTCGCCACTGTTAAGTCTGTGTGTTATACTGGGAATTAATACACAGACCACAAGAGTAAAAATTAACAGGTCTTTACTAGTCGAAGGTCAGGGCGGAACTGCCCAATAAATCATTACACAGCACTTATATACCGGTGTGGTCACCGCCGGTATTACAGTATACAGCAACCAAGATAAAGTAGTGCAACCCTTAAAATAGTTCTCTTAAAGGTGGAACGGTTACATACACTACAAGTGAGCTAAACTATTTGTGGTGGTCCACCTCCAGCCTGTCCCGCTCCCTTGCATTTTGCGTTCCTTTCTGCTACTAGGGGCGAGGGAACAGACCTGAGAGTGAATGAAGGTGAGGTTTTCACCTGACGGATGCAGTGCATTCGGTGTGGGTCACTATCAGACAGATGGATCACATTGCATAAGTATTGGGGTGAGTATCAACGGTGGATTGATAAATGGGGAGGTGTTGAAGTGCATATAAAGTGAAGGCAGGGTGCTCCTGAAAGTTGAGTTGGTGTGAGGAGCGATGTGATGGAGAACGCTTAGCAAGGCAGAGTGAGGGGGGAGAGTGGAGGGGCTTGAAGCACAGCACGTAATTGAATCAGCAAATGTAGTCATTTTTCTTGACCTGGTTAAGTCATTAAACCACTTCCAACAAAACGCTCCTGCTGCTCGCCTCCTCAGCTACCTCCAATCATGCCTTCTTGGTGAAAGCAGCAGGTTTCTTCCTCCCATTGCTAGGGAAAGGTATGTCCCTCCTGCACCTGACTGCACCCAGCAGCAATTGCAGCGATGCCTCATTGAACCTGGGTGCTGCTTTTGCTCTATATCCACCATCCATCCTGAACACCTCCAATTTCTATTTGTGCACTGTCCCTTTTAAATACAGCTGAGATCGCGCCATGCGGATGTGTATCACACCCACTGCGCAGCTTGGAGAAACTTGGAAGTCCATATTAATTGGCACAACTCAGTTGCAATCGCAAATTCCGACACACTCAGTTGACTTCCAAGCATTCCCCACTCAATCCCACCCTCCCGCTTGGAAGCCACCTTCATTATAATATCAGGGCCAAGATTACATAGAATTACATAGGATTACATAGGATATATGGCACAGAAACAGGCCATTCAGCCCAACCAGTCCATGCCGGTGTTTATGCTCCACTCGAGGCCCCTCCTGTCTTTCCTCATCTAAATCTATCAGCATAACCCTCTATTCCCTTCTCCCTCATATGTTTGTCTTGCCTCCCCTTAAATGCATCGATACTATTTGCTTCAACCACTCCCTGTGGTAGCGAGTTCCACTTTCTCACCACCCTTTGGGTAAAGAAGTTTCTTCTGAATTCCCTATTGGATTTCTTGGTGACTATCTTATATCGATGGCCTCTAGTTATGCTCTTCCCCACAAGTGGAAACATTCTCTCTGTATCCACTCTATCAAAATCTTTCATAATTTTATAGACCTCTATTAGGTCACCCCTCAGCCTTCTTTTTTCAAGAGAAAAGAGACCCAGCCTGTTCATCCTTTCCTGATATGTATATCCTCGCATTTCTGGTATCATCCTTGTAAATCTTCTCTGCACCCTCTCCAGTGCCTCTATATCCTTTTTATAATATGGTGACCAGAACTGCACACAGTACTCCAAGTGTGGTCTCACCAAGGTTCGATACAGGTTCAGCATAACTTCGCTACTTTTCAATTCTATCCCTCTAGAAATAAACCCTAGTGCTTGGTGTGCATTTTTAATGGCCTTGCTAACCTGTGGTGCAACTTTTAGTGATTTGTGTATTTGTACTCCAAGATCCCTTTGTTCCTCTACCCCACCTAGACTCGCACCTTCCAGGTGATAAGTGACCTCCCTATTCTTCCTAACACTAACAGTAATCCGTGTTGCTTAACTGTTTGAATCTGTCACTTTGCCCCTTCGGCCCAGAAATTTGTTTCAGGCACAATCCCTGGACGCCTATTTTTTTTGCCTGCACCAATATGGCAGGTGACGCACTTCCAGATTCCTTTATGCCATATTGGTTTAGGTGCTCATTTAGTGCCTGAAAAACAGGCACGGCATCATCAAGTTTCTAGGCCATAGTCTCTTGATCATTTTCATTCATTCTTAATTTCAAAAATGTAATATTAAACTTTGTGAAAGGACATCAATTTAATTTGGTGAAAATTTTTTTTTTTAAAAAGATGTTAGGGAGAACTTCTTTGCTCAAAGAGTGGTAAATGTTTTGAATAATCTGCCAGGCCGGGCAGTAGAGACAAAAACATTAGGAACATTCAAAATGCATTGGCTGCTATAATGGGAGAATTAGGATATTAAGGCCTAGAAATTCAGTTGGGCGCGCCAGCCGTTAGCGCCTTAGGAGGAGTGGATCTCGAGCGCTAGGCGCTTAGCGCCCGGGCGCAGCGCGATCTGCGCCTCGCCCCAACTTCAGTACACATTTAGCGCCGGCGCAAAGTCTTAGCGCGCGCCCTGCTGCACGCGCTGATCATGACGTCATTTCGTTGTGCAACGCCCTTTGTGCGCCCCGAACCGGAACTTCACTCGCGCCGGCCCATTGTGCGCCGGGCGGCCCTAACGACTGTGAAGTGGAACGGTACACAGCCGAGGCGGGCCGCGGGGAGCGCTAATTAAAGGGCACTTACCCTGCACTATAAAGGCCAGCCATTTTGCAGCATTCACTCTTGTGCAACGGTTTTTTGGAGAGAGACCAAGGAGGAGAGCTTACTGGTTTGGACCATCACTAGGACAGGTATTTTTGGCTCAGGCCAGAGCTTAGCAATTATCTTTGCCTTCATTGAGAGCTCAGTGTTTGCCAGCATATAATGGGGGCTGCATTGGGTGCCAACGCTGACTTTCAGCCTTATGCCAGAAGGGCTTACAGATGCCGTGAGAGAGTGGCAGCCCTGGCTAGATGCAGAGGGGGCAACAGGCGTCGCCAACTGAGGCCTTACCCACCCAGGGTATACCGCTAGCAGTCCTCCTATCTGACCATGTCTGCCGCGATGTGTGTTAGGAGGCTGCGATTCAGAAGGGAGGTGGTTGCAGACATCTGCCAGCTGCTTCACAGAGATCTGCAGCCACAGCTGATGCGCAGGACGTCTCTGTCGGTGGCAGTGAAGGTGACGGTGGCTCTCAACTTCTATGCCACCGGCTCCTTCCAATCCGCTGCTGGGGACATCGCTAACATCTCCCAGTTCGCCGTGCATTGCTGCATCCGGCAGGTGACTGATGCCCTTTTCAGAAGGAGACATCAATTCATCTCCTTCCCCATGACCCTGGACAAGCAGCAGCAGCGTGCAGTGGGATTTGCAAGAATAGCGGGCTTCCCCATGGTGCAGGGCACCATTGACTGCACGCATGTGGCTTTGCAGGTGTCAGGGGTGTGGGAGCCACGGGGCCGTGTAGATACGGGGCCGTGCTCTCCGGGCAAGGTAGGTTCTGGACCCAAGTGCAGAAACCAGGCTAGAGGCAGGTAGACAATCTTTAAGGTACTTTACTAGATTCACACATAACTAGATTCATACAAGGAACACAACAATATACATAGAACTCGAGACAAGTTACAAAACGGCTCGTCAAGAATAGGAACTCAGGACAGCTTCCATGAGGCAACCTACTTGTCCATACTGAGCTGGGATAAGCTTACCACAAGCGCAACCAGCTTGCCGAGATGAGACTCGAGACAAGCTATCACGAGGGGCTGCCACAGGGGTAACAGGCTTATCAATAGAGAGCTCAAGACAAGCACCAACATGGCAACACGCTAGTCCAGCCCAGCACCTTATCAAGACTAAGAACAACAAGAACACAGACTTAGATACATCTTAAATACAGAGCTCGAGAACCATGGCAGCCAGCTAGTCAAAGCCAGCAGCCACAGAGCGAAGGCTAGTCCCCGGTTAGGACTGCGCACAGAGGGAAGCAACCACAGAACTTATATACCAAGAAAACCAGGTGAAACCCATGAACAGCTAACAGGCCGTTAAGAATTAACACAGGAGGCTAGGAACAATTAACAAAGGGCTAGAAACAAACAAGTGAAGGTGCCATCTAGAGGTTACAGAAGGAACTGACTGGCACCCTCACAGCGGGCACCTCTGGAGCATGCTGAGGATTACCGCAACCGGAAGGGCTACCATTCCCTCAACGTACAGCTGGTGTGTGACCACAGGCAGCGCATCCTAGCTGTCAATGCCCGCTTTCCAGGCAGCAGCCACGATGCCTTTATCCTGCGACAGACAACTGTGGCTGACATGTTCCAGGCACAGCCTCACCCAAGAGGATGGCTTATCAGAGACAAAGGCTATCCTTTGTGTACCTGGCTCATGACCCCGCTCCGCGCGCCCACGACCCCTGCTGAAGAGGCATACAACGAGAGCCATCAAGCGACTAGGAACATCATAGAACAAACAATCGGCGTCCTCAAGCAACGGTTCCGCTGTCTCGATCGCTCCGGGGGAGCCCTCCAGTATTCGCAGGAGCGAGTCTCCCAATTCGTCGTCGTTTGCTGCATGCTGCACAACCTGGCTATCCGCAGGACTCAGGCACTGCCACCTCACGTTGGACCACCACCTCAGGAGGAGGAGCAGGAGGAGCATGAGGAGGAGGAGGACGAGGAGTACCAGCCCAGGAGGGAGGCAGAAGGTCCAAGGGCCGCCCGTCGGCGGCTTATTGAACGTCACTTCTAGGCCCCCTGTCAGGGAATGGCTTGTGCCAATGAAAGAACATGATTGCAGCCGCTCCGCAAGCCCTCAGCCGGTTAAGGCAACAAACACTTCAAAGATCAAACATGGACAATGTTAATAAATAAAATGCTTTATTGTACAAACTCAGGGCCCTTCCCACATGAAAACCAAAAACAGACGAAACCCCCAAAAAACACTCAAACACATTACTCGCTCCCACAACCTGGAGAGGATTAACAAAACAGTGCAACTAAAATGGCCGTCATCCTCGGCCTTCGTAAAAAAACAAACATCACATCCTCGGCCTTCAAAAAACAAACATCCAATTCTCGGCCTCAAAAAACAAACATCCAATTCTCGGCCTCAAAAAACAAACACAACTGGCCACACATTCGACTTTTTGGCCCGCTAGGGCGATGCCTTGGCCATCTTTGTGTGGCCCCTGCCCGCCCTGCTGCTCCTCCTCAAAGTAAGGCCATTGGCTGCTGCAAGGCTGGGGGCAGGCTCCAGAGGGGCACATGTCGTGACGGCAGATGCCCTTGGGGGTCGGCCTAGTCGAGGTCTGGCCGTCGAGCGGGCGGCTGTTGAATGCTGCAGCTGTGGCTGGCCAGCATCAGTCGCTGCAGCAGCTCCTGGCAGCTCCACTGGGGGAGTGGCAGTGGCGGCTGGAGGAATGGGGGCAAGCTGGCAGATGGCAGGCGCTCGCTGGTCGCCTGAGACACTGGCACTCGCCAAGGCCAGCACTGCAGCATGCGCACCAATCTGCCGAGGGACAGACCGCTGTGCTGCTGCAGCGCGCCGGGTGCCCTGGCGATGCCTGGCTGACACAGCGAGTGTGGCAGCAGTGAGTGCCCGTGTTGACCTGTTCAGTGACCTCATCAGAGCACCCAGTGACTGCACGGCACCACTGATCAGCTGCCCACTCGCTGCCTGAGCTGCCCCGAATGCCGCCCGACTCACTGCCTGATCTGCCCCGAATGCAGCCCGACTCGCTGCCTGCTCTGCCCCGAATTCCGCCAAACTGATGGCCTGTGAGGCCCCGACGTCGGTCACACTCCGAGAGAGGGACTCGATGGCCTCAGGCAACCATGCCACTACCCCCATGAGCTCCGTGTGCCGGCGCTCCGAGTCCGCGGACAAGTCCTCGAGACGTTCCATCTCCTCGGCGAAGACCATCTCCAGACTGGAGGCCGGACTCTCCCTCTGGGGAGAAGGCCGCGGAGCTGGCTGACCCTTCCTGCATTGCTGGACGCCGCTGGGCCCAGCAATTGGACTCCCCTCCGACCCTTCCCCCCTCTGGGGAGAAGGCCGCCGAGCTGGCCGACCCTTCCTGCGTTGCTGGACGCCACTGGGCCCAGCAATTGGACTCCCCTCCGACCCTTCCCCACTCTGGGGAGAAGGCCGCTGAGCTTCCACCCCCCTCCCGCGTTTCTGCAGGCCGCAGGTCCCATGAGCTCCCCTCCCCTCCGACACTTCCGCCACGCTCCCCTCCAGGGAAGACGTGTCCCCTACATTCGCATGGGTTGCCGCGGCTGAGGGTTCCCCTGATGGGCCGCCTTCCTCTTGCTCCTCCTCCTCCTCCTCTTCTGAGGGGCTGTCACTGGCAAGTTCAGGGACCTCCTCCTCACCATCTGAAAGCAGGAAGGCACAAGAGTAGCTTTAGAGTGAGGAGAGGGCGTCAGCGAGGGATGCATGAGTGGTGGCATTCAGCGCATTGGTCGGACGGTGGCAAAGGATGTAGATCTGATGCGCAAGTGGGACGAGAGAGGTCCAAAAGGTGATGTCCTTACCATTGGTGCCCAGAACAGGGTCGGCATCTCCACATGCAACGGGGCCAATCACCCGGCCACCCATGATGCGCTCCACGCGATGTTGCAGCTCGGTGAGCGGCTGGATCTGGGGTCGGCCTCCCCCGGTCGCAGTCCGGCTCTTCTTATTATTGGCCAGCTTGGCCTGCAAGAGAAAGGACGGCCTCTAAGTACAGTGTGTCACCGTGATCTGGTGTGCACTGCCTCCCATGGTGGAATAGCCTGGCCAGTGTGTCGCCCTGATCTTGTGTGCACTGCCTCCCATGGTGGAATAGCCTGGCCAGTGTGTCACCCTGATCTTGTGTGCACTGCCTCCCATGGTGGAATAGCCTGGCCAGTGTGTCGCCCTGATCTTGTGTGCACTGCCTCCCATGGTGGAATAGCTTGGCCAGTGTGTTAAGTGCAGAATGTGCAATTGATGTTCATGCCTGTCCCATAGCTGCTGGATGAGGGCTGGCCATTAGGGCTTTCAGGTCCCTTTGCCCATAATGTGAGGTGCACATGCAAGGATGAGGAGGACACTGGAAAGGGTACTCACCCTGACAATCCGAGTGAGGTCATTAAACTTTTTGCGGCATTGGACACCGCTCCTGGGGACCTCGCTGTTGGATGACACCTTGCTGGCGACATGCCTCCAGGCTCTCCGGTAGACGCAGACCGGCGCCTTCCTGCCATTGTCCGGGTACAAAATATGGCGCCTCTTCTCCACACCACCAACCAGCACACTCAGATCAAGCTCTGAGAAGCGCTGCGCTCTTTCACGGGTCTTCTGCATGGCTTCAGGCGCTATTTGGGTCCAGCAGCAGTGTTCAGGCCTAGCTGGAGGGCTCCACTATCCAGGGCGTGGCAGCAGACCAAGTCGACCCTTCCCCCTTAAGAGCTGGCCGGCGCCAGGGTGTCTGCTGTCAATCACGAGATGGCCGCACCTGCGCTGCGCCCGGCCTCGGCGCTCTCGCTCAGCACCTCCGGCTTAGCACCTAAAGAGAGGCGTGCAGCGCCAGTTTTAGCGCTCGAGCAAACTCTTAGGGCGAAGCTAATGAATATCGGAGAAGTGGCCTCGATTTTGCGCCGGGCGCAAACTTTAGCGGCCGCCCGACTTTACCGCCCCAAAAGTGGCTACAATGAATTCCTAGGCCTAAGGACCTTCACTTTTGTGACGCAGGACTGCAACTCTATTCTAATATTAATCAGCTTACTTCGGGATAGAAGGCCTTTGCAAAATTTGGGGCTGCATTTTGAGTTAGGTTCACATTGCAAAAAGAAAATTCCAAAAACTGAACATTCTCAAACCAACCAACACGCTGAATTATTGATATTCAAGCAGAAAGGATCCTTCACTTTATTGTTAACTCTAACTCAATATTAACACAGGAGCTTCTTAATACCACACTGTCTTATTATAGGAGAGGATAAGTATGGCTAGACTCCTCACAGCTCTGGTCACTGGTGCTCCATCAACACATAGGAAAGAAAGAACCTACATTTATATAATGCCTTTCCCATCCTCAGGGCGTGGAAAATTGCTTCACAGACAATTAATTTATTTTGAAGCGTAATCATTCAACCAATCTGTATAAGCAAGGCTCTACAAACACTAAGGGGGAGAAATTGGGTGAGTAGCGGCACCTGTTAGCGCCTAAAGAGGCAGTCAGTGGCTGTAGTGCCACTGGCTGCGTCTCCCGCGATATTCAGCAGGGGCGCTAATGGTGGCATTAGGCATTTGCGCTGCGCCGCCACCGATGACGTCATCGGTGTGCGCAGCGCCCCATTCGCGCCCCGTTCGCGATATTTGGTAGTGAACGCCGCAGTTGCGCCGTTCGCTACCCGCGCCCGGTTCACGGGGCCTTACTGTGCCAGCAGCGGCACAAGTTAAGGTGGAGGTGCGGGGCGGCCGCCTTTTTTGGTGGCCGCCTGCCAGCACCTCTGTCCCCGGCCTCCTAACCAACCCCCCGCGGCATTGCCGGCTGTTTCCCGAGAGCCCGGCACTTCTCCTTGGTGCCGGGCTCATTTGCCGGCACTCGCGAGCGGGGATTGCGCTGTTGCAGGCCCCTCCCCCTTAACAGTGGGAGGAAGGCCTGCAGTACTGCAGCATGCCGTGCCGCAGCGTGTGGCGCTGCGGCACCTTGCGCTGCGATATTCAGTTTCTGCGCCCTAAGAGGGTCGCGGAGTGCCTCGAGCCTCGCCCCGTGTCCCTCGAGGAGCAATGAAACTGAATATCTGACAATCGCTAAAGCCTCGAACGCTGCGCTAAATCCTGCGCTCAGGCAACTTTTGCGCCACTTTGGTGCCCCAACCCAATTTCTAGGCCTAAATGAGATAAGCAACCCATTAAACTGTTTTTTGTGATGTTGTTTGAGGGAATAAATGTTAGCAAGGACAACAGGAGAACTCCCCTGTCCTTCTTCAAATAATGCCATGGTATCTTTTACATCTACTTGTACAGGTAGATAAAACCTTGATTTAACATCTCATCCAAAAGACAGCACCGTCGACAGTGCAGCATAGCCACAGTACTGCACGACGAGTCAGCCTAGGTTACGTGCTCAAGTCCTGGAATGGGGTTTGAACCCACAACTTTGACTCAGAGGTGAGAGTGCTACCATTGAGACAAGTTGACACATTGGTGCACCTGTAATTGAATGACTGTCTATTTTTCCAGTTCCTCAAATCGAGTGTCTTGCCACCCTGTGGCAGACTAACCCTGGCACTAAAGAGTTTGGATGCAAGGAAGAACCTTTAAACTTTGTCATACCAAGACACTTTACGTAATTGTCTAATACTACAGATGAAAAGGCTGTAATCAGTTAGAAGATTGGACCTGCCCAAATCCAATGAAATCCAAGACCATACAAATTGCTCATTTCTCTTTCCTAAATATGAAATCCCTGGAACTGACCCGAATGCAGCATTATTGTAATATTTCGTGCTGCAGCACAAAGGAAAAACTTGCAAAATATTTATGGAAGATAAATGAGGTCTTGAAAGTGTAGTGCCTCTGTTTAAAGACATAAATGTAGTGTCTTAAAAGAAACAAGCCACAACTATTTGGAGATAACCAGTGTTATCCTTTCGAGGTAGTTTGAACCTTACTTCTCTTGGTGGGCTAACAAGGTGAACTTCAGTCTTCAGCATATTATTAACCAGCTCAGTTGACTACATACAGCTACACAAATCCCCCACAGCGTTTTCTTGGCTGCAGCTGTACAGAAACACAGCGCATCAGTGCTTTTTCATATTTTTTTAAGGAACCAATTAAGCATCATTCTGCAAATACGGAATCTTGTCAGGGTGATATAATGTGTGCTACTGGAAACTTGCAATCTCTACCCGAGCAGATGTCTGTACTCCTAAGTCCTTAGGCACAAAGTGCTTTCCCTTGTGTCTTAAATAAATTCACTTGGATGACATATGTCACTGAGAGTTTTTGATGCAAGATTAAAAGCAGTTCCAAAGGTAGGCCATGAGGAATTGAGTAGAATGTCTCATTTATCAGGATTAAAAGGACACTCAAGTTAGGTCATGGAGAACTGAGGAAAGCAACCCCACTCACCAGTTCTCCATCTGTTTTAGCTTCAACTTTTGCCATTTTTGCTGTTGGGCCTTTATTGGAATGTTGTCTCATGAGCTGTAGATGAAATTACACAGCAAAGTTCCAGTGGAAATCAATATTACTATTATCTGGATGCTTGGCTGGAACAGTTGAAGCCCAAGGTTTTTGAGACAGGTTGAGGCCTTGAAGTAAAATCTTTAATGAAGATATTAAAAGACTCAAAAGACAACTCAAATTCAATCATGTTATTGTGTTTAATGTAATTTTTATTTTCTTTAAATCTTACTTTGGACGTAATAAATTTCTGTTACTCAGAAAAATGGCAGATGATTGTTTTCACCTAGCATTTTGAGCGATTCAATTGGTTCATCAACACTCCATGATAGCAAAATGTTTACTAAAGGGGCGATTTTGTTAATGGGGGCTCGGTGGAGGAGGGACTGCTCCTTGGTGGGTCGATGTTCCGCCTCCATTGATCTGTGGACAACCCACGCTATTTTCCCTTGATTGACCTTGTTAAGCCCGCCCAGCAGGCTTAGCAGGCCAATTAAGGGGAAACCGGTTGCAGAGAACGTCAACGTATGATGTTTCATCTGTCAAATGACAGATGAATTGTCATCGTTTGACAGCTTTGTGAAGTTGTCAAACACTGACATTCTCTGTAGTTTGATGAGGTCTTGAATTCAAGACCTCATCAAACTTCTTTCTTTTACAGAAATGAGATGGTTGTTGCATCTGAGAATGCAACGGCCATCTGTCATCTCCAACGCGGAGGTGGGAGAC
The DNA here is from genome assembly GCF_052327205.1 of Somniosus microcephalus. NCBI lineage: Eukaryota > Metazoa > Chordata > Chondrichthyes > Squaliformes > Somniosidae > Somniosus > Somniosus microcephalus. The sequence continues at coordinate 15,843,078 of NC_141000.1, read as the reverse complement.
TCTCCGCATCCCCACTGACTGAAGCCTGCAGGGAGAAACAAAGGTAAGTACACTTTTACTAACACTTTGCACTTACCTCAGATATTCACCTCTCCACACTTGCACCCATCACTTACCTTCACACCACACTTTTGCACCCCCCTCACCGACCCCCGTAGACCCACTACTCGCCTCGCTGACCCGGCGAGTTTCGGAGCCTTCGGGAAGCCCACACTTGTGAGGGCAAAAAGAGGATAATCCTATTTTCTGCCTGTTAACTGCCTGGCTTTAATCCCTTCCCGCCTCCAAGGAGACGGGACCCGGCGCGGGACGACTACCAGCCTCCTGGCAAGATGGCATGGAGGCGGGTTGGGCACCTGCCCCCAAATTCTGCCATTTTCCCAGCAGTCCCGCCTCCATACCCGCCTCCCCAGGGCTGGCAAAATCGCCCCCATCGAGTTTTCCAAGTATGAAGTGTTTACATAAAGAATCTTAATATACAGTAACTGTTTACATAGGCAGTTAATACAAACAAGCCACAACCGGTTTTATCCTTTCTAGGTAGTTTGAATTTCCCTTCTCTAGGTAGGCTAACAAGATGAACTTCAGTCTTCAGCACATTATTAACCAGCTCAGTTAAACCTCATGTTGACTACATACAGCCAGACAAATCTCCCACAATGCTTTCTTGGCTCCAGCTGTACAGAAACACAGTGCATCAGTGCTTTTTCATATCTTTTAAGCAGCCAAGTAAGCATCATTTGGCAATCTTGTCAGAGAGATATAGGCCGAGATTTTCTTGATTGATGCGGCTTGGGAGCGGGCCAAGTGGCTTTCGGGTTCCAGTCCCGCCCCCAACTACATCCGGCCCACAGACGTGATTTTACATCAATTGGCCTTGTTAAGCCCGCCCTGCGGGCTTGCCGGCCAATTAAGATGAAGCCGGTCAGATGACGTCATTTGATGATGCGTCATCTGCTGGTTTTCTTAAAGGGACCACGCCCATTTTTTTGACAGCTTATTTCTCAGTGTTTGACAGCATTGAGGTGCTGCAAACACTGACAATCACTGTACAAAGGTGAGCTCTTGCACCCAGGCTCTCCAGTGACCCTGTCCTTAGAGTAGAACAGATGGCAGCTGCAGGTGAGGTTACGGAAGCGATCTGTCACTCGTGAGAGAAGTTCTCCCAATGAGGTGGGACGAGACATACAATTCAAAACTTGTTACCTACAGAAAAGACTAAATGCATTAAAAATGATTTTCCCAACATTTCCTTACCAGTGCACCATTGGATCCTTCACACCACTTCCGCATCTGTCATCAAAGCAGAAACATTACAGCAGACTCACAACACACCACACTTAGCTGGCGTGGTGTCCGGACATCGGGAAGCCCAAAATAGAAGTGTCAAAATTGAAAAAGAGCCTGCTAACTGCCTGTTTAACAAACTTTAACAGGCAGTTATGTGGCTATAATCCTCTTCCCACCGCTAGGTGTCGGGTCCATGCGCAAATCGGGGACCCAACACTTGGGAAGATTGATTGGAGGCGGGTTGACAGCGAGTTTCCTGCCCACTGTCAATCTTTGCGATTTTGCCGGAGGTCCCGCCTCCAAACCCACCCCCTGACTGCCAGCAAAATTCCGGCCATAATGTGTGCGACTGGAAACTTGCAGTCTCCACCCAAGCAGATGTCTGTACTTTTGAGTCCTTAGGCACAAAGTGCCACCCCCTGAAAATATTGACATAAGGACCTGGAATTTGTGGTCGGGATGACGGCGAACTGGCAGCATTCACCGTCATTCCGCCTTTGAAACTGACCGCAATTTCAGGATTTGGCGCATGCGGAAATCCCGAAGTTGCGACCTGTCAATGACAGCTCCGAAATGGGCCCCTCCCACCCCCCACAGAGCCAGCAATCAGTAAAATCTGGTAAATCATTGAAATTGATGAAATCTATGGTTCTTCCGCAGTAAGTACGCTGTTAAATTCCCCACTAGAAGTTAGACCCAAAGGGATTAGGTGTAACTGGGGGGTTTAACAGCGTATTGACTGCTAACCAAATGTCTTGAAAACTAATTTTAATTTTATGCAGTACGAAATTTGTCCATTTTAACAAAATTACAATTTTTAAGAAACTTATCCAAAAACATTTTTTTTAACTTTTTTTTTAAGTTTGTCCATCTTTATTTCAGGTTTGCCTTTTCCCCATGTGAGCGCCCCAATCTTTTTTTTGCTCGCTCTAACTATTTAAAAATGTTTGAACTTTAAGAGCTTGCTCACTTCCTTGTCTGCTCTCTGTGAGAATTCTGCCTTTTGATTGGCAGCTTAGACGTCACAGCAGTTCGAACAAGGGAATCCCCACCACAGTCGGTTGAATTGAATTGAAGGTCGGAAAACCCAAACTTCTCGACACGGGGATTGCGAGACCCTTGTGCGAAGCGTACTTCGGGGCCAGCAGCCAACGTCTTCGCTTCGCCGCTGACCACAAGTCGGGCAAAGTGTTCCAGGAAGTAAGGTTTGTGAGCAGCAGCTGTCTGCTTTACGCAAGATTTTTATTAATACATAGGGGTAGATTTTCCCGAACCTGTCGGGAAGAAGGCGGGACTTCAACTTTCGGGTTTTTGACCCGCCTGCATCGACGTCCGGCCAATCCGCGCGATTTTCCCTTGATTGACCTTGTTAAGCCCGCCCAGCGAGCTCAGCAGGCCAATTAAGGGTCACCCGGCAACAGGTGACGACACAGACTGCAATTTCATCCATCAAGATTTCTTGACAGATGAAATATCAGTGCTTCACAGCTGTTTGAAGCTGTGAAACACTGACAGTTTGAGTTCTAACATGAGTCATTCTGCACAGACTCAGATAGAACTCTCAGCAGCACTCAAAGCTGAAGGCTGTCACTTTTCACAGATCGCAGCCGTTCAGCTTTAAGTGCCGGCTGAGTGATGGGCTCCCGACGGCCACAGGAAGAAAGGCTGCTAAGGTAAGTACAGGTAAGTAAAAGTTCTTTACACACTTTAGACACACCAAACACACTTACCTTTGCACTCATGCACCCATCACTCACCTGAACACCAACATTGCGACCCCTCCAACTCCTTCAACCCGACGGCCCGCCTGCTCAACCTGGCGTGGTTTGGAGCCGTCGGGAATCCCACACGAAACCCCTCAAAATAGGGATTAGGCTAAAAACTGCCTGTTAACTACCTGTTAGCAGGCAGTTAATTGGCACTAATCCCTTCCCGCCTGGTTTCGGCGGGTCCCAGTGTGGGGCAGGTACCCACCGCCCCTGAAAGTTGCGTGGGGCGGGGTTTTGGGCGGGTTGGTGTCGGGACCCCCAAATTCACGATTTCGCCCCCCCCCACATGCCTGAAACCCCGCCCAACGGCTCGGGGAAAATCGGGGCCATAGTCTAGATGATTGCCTGAGACTTTGCTCATGGTAAGTCAAAGGATACCTTCTCTCTCTTACCTACCCTGTGTTGCTGCTGCTATCATTTTTCCTGTTCCTCTTGTCTGATGTCTTCCCTGATGGCTCCCCCCTCCCCTTTTCTCTTCTTCTATTCTCCCTCATGTTTCCCTTCTCTCTTTTTCTTTCTTCCATTGTTCTTGGTCTTCTTCAGCTACTCTCTATCTTCTGTCCTTTCAAGTGGGAAGCGATATGGTTGGAATGGCAGCATTTTTTGGTGCTGGCTATGGAGCATCAGGCCACAGAGCAATCAGCGAGTGCTACAGGCTGGCAGATAGTGGATGCCAATTGGGCCGCAGGTCATGGGTGGGGAGCGAGATCTGGGCCATAAGCTGCATTTTCTGGTGCCAAATGCACGATGGGTCAAGAACGGATCCAGCCAGAGGAAGGTGGCAGCAAGTGGGACAGGGAGAGGATGAGGGACAAGGTGGCATCATTGTTGAAGATGCTTTGGATGAGCGACAGTAGGAGGGAGAGGGAAAGAGTGAGTGGCAAGAAGGCACAGGTGCTTGGGGTGGAAAGTAGTAGGCGTGCAAGGGGAAAGGTGAAATGCAGGTATCCAGTTTGGGATGTAGTAAGAGGGAAAGTGAAATGGCAAAGGGCAGGAAGCAATGGACACCGTGACCCCAGTAAACATTGCTCTTTTGTTAGTTTCACAACAATCTCTATCATTTATGATAGCGTGCAGATAACAAGCATTATGCAGTACATAATAATATGAAATAACAATGTGAGGATATTCATGTTTTTTTGTGATGAATTAGTATACCCTTAAGCCTGCAAACCACACCCACTACACAATTACACTCCCATGACTCATGTCATGGCTCATCACTCTGGTCCGGAAACCATGCACACATGCACAGCTGGCCTACAATGAGAGCCATGCTGCCACAAGGAACATTATAGAGCAAACCATCGGCGTCCTCAGGCAATGCTGCCGCTGCCTGGGCCGCTCTGGAGGAGCCCTGCAGTACTCAGCTGAGCGGGTCTCCTGATTTGTGTTGGTATAGGACATGCTGCACAACCTTGCCATTATGAGGGAGCAGCCCTTGCCACCACTTATCAGACGAGCAGCTCAGGAGCAGGAACACGAGGAGGAGAAGGAGGAGTAAGTGGAGGAGGAGGAACAGAAGGAACAGCAAGAGGAAGGGAGGCTGCAATGTAGATGGCCCCTTTCTGTCTGGGCTCTACGTGATCAAATAATTAATGAGCAATACAATTAAACTCAACCACAACTCCCCACTCACCAACAGTCCCACACTCCTTACCTTTCCTCTGTCACTGACCATCACATCATCCGATTTCCCACAATGCAAAAATAAAAGCCAGCACAAAATACACATTCCAATCCAAATTTATAAATTAAATCATGACATAATGCATACAAAAATAAACTAATCGCCCTTGTGCATTCTCCTAGGGCCAGATTTTCAGTGTGCTGTGAGGCGGGCTTTCAGGCGTGCGGGGGGCAAAAATCCCGAATTCGGGGGTCCCGACACCATCACGCCCAAAACCCGCCTCCACGTAAGTTTCAAGGGAGGCGGGCACCCGCCCCACACTGGGACCTGCCGACCCGAGGCGGGAAGGGATTAGTGCAATTAACTGCCTGTTAACAGGTAGTTAACAGGCAGTTTTTAGCCTAATCCCTATTTTGAGGGGTGTTGTATGGGATTCCCGACGGCTCCAAACCACGCCAAGTTAGACCAGGCGGGTCGTCGGGTTGAAGGACTTGGAGGGGTCACGATGTCGGTGTTCAGGTGAGTGATGGGTGCATGAGTGCAAAGGTAAGTGTGTTTGGTGTGTCTAAAGTGTGTAAAGAAGTTTTACTTACCTGTACTTACCTTAACAGCCTTTCTTCCTCTAGGCTGCGGGAGTCCATCACTCAGCCAGAACTGAAAGCTGAACGGCCGCGATCTGTCAAAAGTGACAGCCTTCAGCTTTCAGTCCCAGTGACAGTTCTAACTGAGTCTGTGTAGAAGGACTCAGGTTAGAAGTCAGACTGTCAGTGTTTGACAGCTTCAAACAGCTGTGAAACACTGAAATTTCATCTGTCAAAAACTCTTGACAGATGAAATTTCAGTCTGTGACGTTACCTGTTGCCGGGTGGCCCTTAATTGGCCTGCTGAGCCCGCTGGGCGGGCTCAACAAGGTCAATCAAGGGAAAATCGTGTCGATTGGCCGGACGTCGATGGAGGCGGGACTAAAACCCGAAAGTTGTAGTCCCGCCTCCTTCCCGACAGCTTAAGGAAAATCCAGCCCTTAGTGTTTGTCTTTCATGTACCTTTGCCTCTCCTACTGAGAAGATGATTCCCCTGGCTGGAGAGCCTGGAAATAGGGGGCATAGTCTCAGGATAAGGGGTAGGCCTTTTAAGACTGAGATAAGGAGAAATGTTTTCACTCAGAGGGTTGTGAATCTTTGGAATTCTCTACCCAAAAGGGCTGTGGATGCTGAGTCATTGAGTATATTCAAGGCTGAGATAGAAAGATTTTGGACTCTATGGGGAATCAAGGGATTTGGGGGTCGGGCGGGAAAGTGGAGTTGAGGTCGAAGATCAGCCATAGAAACATAGAAACATAGAAGATAGGAGCAGGAGTAGGCCATTCGGCCCTTCGAGCCTGCTCCGCCATTCAATGAGATCATGGCTGATCATCCAAATTCAGTACCCTGTCCCTGCCTTCTCCCCATTTCCCTTGATCCCTTTAGCCTTAAGAAATATATCCAACTCTTTTTTGAATATATTTAATGAACTGGCCTCCACCGCTCTCTGTGGCAGAGAATTCGACAGGTTCACCACACTCTGGGTGAAGAAATTCCTCCTCATTTCAGTCCTAAATGGCTTACCCCTTATCCTTAGACTATGACCCCTGGTTCTGGACTCCCCGGCCATCATAAACATCCTTCCTGCATCTAGTCTGTCCAGGCCTGACAGAATTTTATAGGTTTCGATGAGATCCCCTCTCAATCTTCTAAACTCCAGTGAGTATAAGCCCAATCGACACAATCTCTCCTCATACGTCATTCCTGCCATCCCAGGTATCAACCTGGTGAATCTTCGCTGCAGTCCTTCCATGGCAAGAACGTCCTTCCTCAAGTAAGGCGACCAAAACTGCACACAATACTCAAGGTGCGGTCTCACCAAGACCCTGTACAACTGTAGCAAGACATCCTTGTTCCTGTACTCGAACCCTCTTGCTACGAAGGCCAACATACCATTTGTCTTCTTAACCGCCTGCTGCACCTGCATGCTTACCTTCAGCGACTGGTGCACAACAACACCCAGGTCTCTTTGCACTTCCCCTTCTCCCAATCTATTGCCATTCAAATAATAATCTGCCTTCCTGTTTTTGCCACCAAAGTGGATAACCTCACATTTATCCACATTATGGTGCATTTGCCATGTTTCTGCCCAATCACCCAATCTGTCCAAATCGTACTGGAGTTTCACGACATCCTCCTCACAGCTTACCCTCCCACCCAGCTTTGTGTCATCTGCAAATTTGGAGATATTACATCCAATTCCCTCGTCCAGATCATTAATATATATTGTGAACAGCTGGGGTCCTAGGACCGATCCTTGCGGTACCCCACTAGTCACTGCCTGCCACTCGGAAAACGACCCGTTTATTCCAACTCTTTGCTTTCTGTCCGCCAACCAGTTCTCTATCCAAGTCAATACTTTGCCCCCAATCCCATGTGCCTTAATTTTGCATGCTAATCTCTTATGTGGGACCATATCGAAAGCCTTCTGAAAGTCCAAATACACCACATCCACTGGTTCTCCCTTATCTATTTTACCAGTTACATCCTCAAAAAATTCCAGTAGATTAGTCAAGCATGATTTACCTTTTGTAAATCCATGTTGACTTTGTCCGATCCTGTCACTGCTTACCAAGTGCTCTGCTATTACATCTTTTATAATAGATTCTAGCATTTTCCCCACTACCGATGTCAGGCTTACCGGTCTATAATTCCCCGCTTTTTCTCGACCACCTTTTTTGAATAGTGGGGAAACATTAGCTACCCTCCAATCCATGGGTACTGTCCAAGAGTCTATCGAGTTCTGGAAGATGACCAGCAATGCATCTACTATTTCTAGGGCCACTTCCTTAAGTACCCTGGGATGTAGATTATCAGGCCCTGGGGATTTATCGGCCTTCAGTCCCATCAATTTTCCTAACACCATTTCCCTACAAATACTGATTTCTTTCAGTTCCACCCTTTCATCAGGCCCTATGTTCCCCGGTATCTCTGGGAGGTTACTTGTGTCCTCCTTTGTGAAGACAGAACCAAAGTATGAATTTAGTTGGTCTGCCATTTCTTTGTTTCCCATTATAAATTCCCCTGATTCTGACTGCAAGGGACCTACGCTTGACTTCACCAATCTTTTTCTCTTCACATATCTATAAAAGCTTTTACAGTCAGTTCTTATGTTCCCTGAAAGCTTACTCTCATATTCTATTTTCCCTTTCTTAATTAATCCCTTTGTCCTCCTTTGTTGAATCCTAAACTGCTCCCAATCCTCAGGATTATTGCTTTTTCTGGCCAATTTATATGTCCTCTCCTTGGATCTTATGCTATCCCTAATTTCCCTTGTTAGCCACGGTTGAGTCACCTTTTTTGTTTTATTTTTATGCCAAACTGGGATGAACAAATTCTGTAGCTCATCCATTCGGTCTTTCAATGTTTGCCATTGCCTATCCACCATCAACCCTTTGAGTGCCATTCCCCAATCAATCCTACCCAACTCGCTCCTCAGACCATCGTAGTTTCCTTTATTTAAATTTAGGACCCTAGTCTCTGAGTCAACTACTTCATTCTCCATCTTAATGAAGAATTCGATCATATTATGATCGCTCCGACCCAAGGGGCCTCGTACAACAAGATTGCTAATTAATCCTTTCTCGTTACATAATACCCAGTCTAAGATGGCCTGATCTCTGGTTGGTTCCTCGACATATTGGTCCAGGAAACCATCCCGTAAACATTCCAGGAATTCCTCCTCCACAGTATTGTTACTAATTTGGTTGGCCCAATCTACATGTAGATTAAAGTCACCCATGATGACTGCTGTGCCCTTATTGCACTCTTCTTTAATTTCCCTTTTCATGCCATCCCCAAACTCCACCTTACTGTTGGGATGTCTATATACCACTCTCACTAATGTTTTTTCCCCTTAGTATTTCTCAATTCTACCCATACAGATTCCACATCATCAGAGCTAATATCCTTCATTACAATTGTATTAATCCCTTCTTTAACCAGTAATGCTACCCCACCTCCCTTTCCTTTTTGCCTATCTTTCCTGAATATCGAATACCCCTGGATGTTCAGTTCCCAGTCTTGGCCATCCTTGAGCCACGTTTCCGTAATCCCAGCCAAATCATATTCGTTTACCTCTATTTGCGCAGCCAATTCGTCCACCTTATTACAAATGCTCCTCGCATTAAGACACAAAGCCTTCAGGCTTGTTTTTTTAACGCTCTTAGACCTATTAGAATTATTATTTACTCTGGCCACGTTTGATTTAAACCGTTGATTTCTCTGACTGCCACTTTTGTTTTTCTCCTTCCTATCTTTTGCTTTTATCCCTGTTCCCCTTTCTTCTGTCTCCCTGCTCAGGTTGCCAACCCCCTGCCATTTTAGTTTAAACCCCCCCGAACAGTGCTAGCAAACCTCCCCGCAAGGATATTTGCCCCGCTCTGGTTCAGGTGCAACCCGTCCGACTTGTACAAGTCCCACCTTCCCCAGAAGCAGGCCCAGTGATCCAGGAAACTAAAGCCCTCCCTCCTGCACCAACTCTTTAGCTACGCATTCATCTGCTCTATCCTCCTATTCCTATACTCACTAGCACGTGATCTTACTGAGTGGCAGAGCAGGCTCAAAGGGCAGAGAGTGCTGTGAGTTTGGGTAAGTGTGAGAGTTCTTTAATTGTTATTTCTCTTTAAATCATTCTTGATAAGATTACTTAAGCAGCTTAAGTAAAGGGGAAAAGTTAAATATTTGTGATTCTGTTGGTTTAAGAAGAGTAAAACAAGGTTACACTGCAGTAGGAGTAAATTGGCACAGCAGGCAGTGGAAACCAGTTTTCTAACCAATCAGCAGGGGTGACTCATTTGGCTGTAAACAAACAAACAGTATAAAAAGACCAGTCCTAGCGTGAGCAAGCACTGAGTGCGAGTCAGCAGAGAGTGCTGTGAGTTTGAGTAAGTGTGAGTTAGGGTAAGTGGGGTGTTAGGTGCTCTTTTCAAACTTTAACTCTGTGGGTTGTAGTTAATAAGGCCTTTCTGGTGCAGAGTGACTGTTGGTAAACCATTTAACTGGTGTAATTAGAGGGATTGATTTAATTTAAATCCAATTAATTAAAGGGGATACTAGCATCTAAAATCAGGCAGAGGGTGTCCATAACTAACAATAAAAAATGTAATTAATTGCATAGAATGGAGCAGGTGATGTGTTACTGTTGCGAGATGTGGGAGCCGGTGGACCCCATTGAGGCTCACGGTGATTACATCTGTGACAAGTGTCTGCTGCTACAGGAACTCCAGCTCTGTGTTGATGAGCTGGAGTCTGAGCTTCAGACACTGTGACACATCAGGGAGGGGGAGAAGTACCTGGACTCTGTGTTTCAGGAGGTGGTCACACCTATGAAGTTAATTAATTCAGATGTAGCCCATGGTCAGGGACAGGACGGTGTGACTACGAGTGAGGCAGGTACAGGGATCAAGGAGGTAGTGTTGGAGGAGCCGCAGCCCTTGCTCTTGTCCAACAGGTTCGAGGTTCTTACTCCCTGTGGGGACAGGAGCAGGGACTGCAGGGAGGATGAGCAACCTGGCCACAGCACCGTGGAACGGGGGGCCATTCAACAGGGGGGAGTAAATAGAAATGTTGTAGTGGTAGGGGATAGTATTATTAGGGGGATAGATAGAGTTATCTGCAGCCGAGAGCGAGAGTCCCGAAGGCTGTGTTGCCTACCCGGTGCCAGGGTTAAGGACATCTCCTCTGGGCTGGAAAGAAACTTGCAGTGGGAGGGGGTGGATCCAGTTGTCGTGGTCCATGTTGGTACAAACGACGTAGATAGGACTAGGAAGCCGGTTCTGTTAAAGGAGTATGAGCAGCTAGGGGTCAAATTAAAAAACAGAACCTCAAGGGTAATAATCTCTGGATTATTACCTGAGCCACGAGCGAATTTGGCTAGGACAAATAAAATTAGAGAGTTAAATGCGTGGCTCAAAGACTGGTGTGGGAGAAATGGGTTTTGCTTCCTGGGACACTGGCACCAGTACTGGGGCAGGAGGGAGCTGTTCCGTTGGGATGGGCTTCACTTGGCCAGTGCTGGGACTAGAGTCCTGGCGGATCATATAACTAGGGCTGTAAAGAGGGCTTTAAACTAACTAGTGGGGGGAGGTTCCTCGAGAGCAAATAATAAAAATGACAATAGAGAAGGTCATAGACTTAGGTAGCAGTGGGGAAATTAAAAACCAGAGCATGTCAGGAAGGGGCAGAAGGTATGGAGTAAAAGGTAAAGTAATAAAAAGGGCAAAAGCAGGAACTAAGTGTCACAAAACATCTTTGAAAGTTCTCTATCTGAATGCACGTAGCATTCGTAACAAAATAGACGAGTTAATGGCACAAATAACTACATATGGGTATGATCTTGTGGCCATTACAGAAACATGGCTGCAGGGTGACAATGCCTGGGAATTAAACATACCAGGTTATTTAACGACCAGGAAGGACAGGCAGGAAGGAAGGGGAGGTGGGGTGGCTATGTTAATAAAGGAAGGAATCACTGTAATACAGAGAAATGATATTGGGTCAAAAGATCAGGATAATGAAACAGTTTGGGTGGAGGTAAGGAATAATAAGGGGAAAAAAACACTCGTGGGCATAGTCTATTGGCCTCCGAACAGTTGCAACTCTGTTGGACGGAGTATCAATCAGGAAATAGTTGAGGCTTGTAATAAGGGAACATCTATAATTATGGGGGATTTTAACTATCATATTAATTGGACAAATCAAATTGGGCAGGGCTGCCTTGAGGATGAGTTCATTGAGTGTATTAGGGATGGGTTTCTTGAGCAGTATGTAACTGAACCGACCAGGGGGCAAGCAACCTTAGATCTGGTCCTGTGTAACGAGGCAGGATTAATTAAAAATGTCCTAGTAAAGGATCCCTTTGGAATGAGTGACCATAACATGGTTGAATTCCATATTCAGTTAGAGGGTGAGAAGGTTGGACCTCAAACAAGCATGCTAAGCTTGAATAAAGGAGACTATGAAGGTATGAGAGTGGAATTGAGTAGAGTGGATTGGGAAAATAGATTAAAGGGCAAGACGATACATGATCAGTGGTGTACATTTAAGGAGTTATTTTACAACTTCCAAAAAAAATATATTCCACTGAGAAGAAAAGGGTGTAAAAGAAAAGACAGCCATCCGTGGCTAAGTAAAGAAATTAAGGATAGTATTCGACTAAAAACAAGGGCATATAAGGTAGCCAAATCTAGTGGGAGGATAGAGGATTGGGAAAACTTTAAAAGACAGCAAAAAATAACAAAAAGATTGATTAAGAAAGGGAAGATAGATTATGAAAGTAAATTAGCAAAAAATATAAAAACAGATAGTAAGAGTTTTTATAGTTATATAAAAAGAAAAAGGGTGGCTAAAGTAAATGTTGGTCCCTTAGAGGATGAGACCGGGAAATTAATGGTGGGAAATATGGAGATGGCAAAAACACTGAATGAATATTTTGTATCAGTCTTTACAGCAGAGGACACTAAGAATATCCCAACACTGGACAAACAGGGGGCTATAGGGGGGGAGGAGCTAAACACGATCAAAATCACTAAGGAAGTGGTACTCGGTAAAATAATGGGACTCAAGGCAGATAAATCACCTGGACCTGATGGCTTACATCCTAGGGTCTTGAGGGAAGTGGCGGTAGGGATTGTGGATGCATTAGTAATAATTTTCCAAAACTCCCTGGACTCAGCAAAGGTCCCGGCAGACTGGAAAACTGCTAATGTAACACCCTTATTTAAAAAGGGCAGTAGACAGAAGGCTAGAAACTATAGCCTAACATCTGTGGTAGGTAAAATATTGGAGTCCATTATTAAGGAGACAGTAATTTAATAGGACAAAGTCAGCATGGTTTTATGAAGGGGAAGTCATGTTTGACAAATTTGCTGGAGTTCTTTGAGGAAGTAACATATAAGGTGGATAAAGGGGAACCAGTGGACGTAGTGTATTTAGACTTCCAAAAGGCATTTGACAAGGTGCCACACAAAAGATTATTGCTTAAGATAAAAAATCACGGGATTGGGGGTAATATTCTGGCATGGATAGAGGATTGGCTATCTAACAGAAGGCAGAGAGTTGGGATAAATGGTTCATTCTCAGACTGGCAATCAGTAACTAGTGGTGTTCCGCAGGGGTCAGTGCTGGGTCCCCAACTCTTTACAATCTATATTAACGATTTGGAGGAGGGGACCGAGTGTAACATATCAAAGTTTGCAGATGATACTAAGATGGGAGGGAAAGTAGTGAGTGAGGAGGACATAAAAAACCTGTAAGGGGACATAGACAGGCTAAGTAAGTGGGCAGAGATTTGGCAGATGGAATACAATACTGGAAAGTGTGAGGTTATGCACTTTGGCAGGAAAAATCGTAGAGCAAGTTATTATCTTAATGGCAAGAAACTGGAAAGTACTGAAGTACAAAGGGATCTGGGGGTCCTGGTGCACGAAACTCAAAAGGTTAGTATGCAGGTGCAGCAAGTGATTAAGAAGGCCAATGGAATGTTGGCTTTCATTGCTAGGGGGATAGAATATAAAAATAGGGAGGTATTGCTTCAGTTGTACAAGGTATTGGTGAGACCGCACCTGGAATACTGCATACAGTTTTGGTGTCCATACTTAAGAAAGGACATACTTGCTCTCGAGTCAGTACAAAGAAGGTTCACTCGGTTAATCCCGGGGATGAGGGGATGGACATATGAGGAGAGGTTGAGTAGATTGGGACTCTACTCATTGGAGCTCAGAAGAATGAGAGGCGATCTTATTGAAACATATAAGATTGTGAAGGGGTTGGATCGGGTGGATGCGGGGAGGATGTTCCCGATGATGGGTGAAACTAGAACTAGGGGGCATAGTCTTAGAATAAGGGGCTGCTCTTTCAAAACTGAGATGAGGAGGAACTACTTCACTCAGAGGGTGGTAGGTCCATGGAATATGCTGCCCCAAAAAGCTGTAGAAGCAACATCATTACATAAATTTAAAACAGAAATAGACAGTTTCCTCGAGGTAAAGGGAATTAAGGGTTACGAGGAGTGGGCAGGAATTTGGACATGAGTTTAGGTTCGGATCGGACATGGCCCTGTGGGTAGCGGAGCGGGCCCAGGGGCCGTGTAGCCTGATCCTGCTCCTATTTCGTGTGTCTAATTCTGTTAGATTCAGGAGATGGTTCTGTGATAGTAGATTGGCGGTTAGGATCAGATCAGCCATGATCTTATTGAATGGCGGAGCAGGCTCGAGGGGCCGATTGGCCTACTCCTGCTCCTATTTCTTATGTTCTTATGTTCTGTTCCTAATTCTTATGTTCTTATGTTCTACTGCTTCTACAAGGTGCTTCCCCAGTAGCTACAATATGGCTGGTGGAAGGCTGCTGACCTTCAGTTGAGAAGACTGCAGATGGCCTTGGAGGGCAACCTCGAGCAGCTCTGGGCCTAGACTGCACCATCTCGGTCTGGGCTGCAGCAGTCTGGGATGGCTAACTAACAGGCAACAGCAAGGGCACTGGCAAAATGGCAGGCATGGGAGCACGAATGCTGTCATCCTGAGAGTGGACAGTAAGTTGGTACTGCATGGAGCCACTGCCACTCGCCCGGGGCAGGGTTGGAGAACAGATTGCTGGAGTGCTGTGAGACCCTGCAAGCCCCTTTGAACACAGGTATCCAGAACCATGATGGCAGCAGTCTGAGCTTGCACGGCAGCACTCAGATGTTGGGTGGATGCTGCTTGTGCTGGAATGGAAGCTGAAACATCGGCCATCAGATGCTGACTCATGGTGGGTTCCACAGGTGTGCTGATGGAGGTGACCACCAGTTTTATGTTGGAAAGGATGGGCTTAAAGCTCTGCGCAAAGCCCTGTGCCAAGTTGGTGCCGGACTCCCCCGTGCTCCTTGACATTGAGCGTAGGCTTTCCGGCAGGGTTCCCAGTGTACCAAGCATTTGGGTGTGTACACCCATCAGCCTTCTTCTGTAGCCTGGCCCATCGAAGTCATCATCTGAGTCCCCTGCAGTAGAACTCGTGTGTGACCTCACCGTCCGGCGAGCTGGCACCGGCGCTATTCCTTCCCCACACCCTTGCTCCTGCGCTCTTGTGCCCGGTATCTCATCACCTGCATATCCCTCATCTATCCTATCCTCTAAAATACACACAGTATCAGTATCTGAGCTGGTGGCTGCGGCTGTGAGATTGAGTGACAGTGTCTCTTCTTCTTCACTTTCTTCTTCCTCTTCCTCCACTGCCTGGGCAAGTTCCAGTTCTCAAGTCTCTGAAATGAAAAAGGGACAAGGGTTGAGTTGTGGTGAGGGGAGAGGAGAAAGTATTAAGTGCATGCTTACACCCTCTGCAGCTTCTCAGTCAGAAGAGATTGAGGGATGAGGGAGAAGTGAGATGAGAGAAGGAGTATTAGGGATGCAGATACCCTCATCATCGAGCCCTCCAGCCCCACCGGTGGCCACAGCCTCAGCGATGCCCTTTCCCATGATGGGCTGCACCGTCTCTTTCATGGGAGTTAAAACATGCCATCGTGTTTGTCCTCCTCCAGTTCTTTCCTGCTCCCTGCTGTTATGCATCACCTTCTCCTGCAAGAAAGAGGAAAGTGTGTCAGTGAGTGTCCTGCAATATGTTTGGGTGATGTGGCTGTCATGGTTGAATAGCTGCCAGTGTGTGTGAGCTGTGAGTTGTGGGTGTTAGGCTTGCAACACTGCTAAGTGTGTGAGGGTCAGGTAAAGCATATAAATGCTAGGATTGAGTCAAGATTGAGCACTTGGAAAACAGTGACAGGATCGGACAAAGTCAACATGGATTTACAGAAGGTAAATCGTGCTTGACTAATCTACTGGAATTTTTTGAGGATGTAACTGGTAAAATAGATAAGGGAGAACCAGTGGATGTGGTGTATTTGGACTCTCAGAAGGCTTTTGATAAGGTCCCGCATAAGAGATTAGCGTGTAAAGTTAAGGCACATGGGATTGGGGGCAAGATGCTGACTTGGATACAAAACTGGTTGGCAGACAGGAAGTAAAGAGTTGGAATAAACGGGTCTTTTTCCGAGTGGCAGGCAGTGACTAGTGGGGTACCGCAGGGATCGGTCCTAGGACCCCAGCTATTCACAATATATATTAATGATCTAGACGATGGAACTATATGTAATATCTCCAAGTTTGCAGACGACACAAAGCTGGGTGGGCGTGTGTGCTGTGAGGAGGATGCCGAGAAACTCCAGTATGATTTGGACAGGTTGGGTGATTGGGCAGAAATAATGGCAGATGTGGATAAATGCGAGGTTATCCACTTTGGTGGCAAAAACAGGAAGGCAGATTATTATCTGAACGGCAATAGATTGGGAGAAGGGGAAGTGCAACGAGACCTGGGTGTCCTTGTGCACCAGTCGCTGAAGGTAAGCATGCAGGTGCAGCAGGCGGTTAAGAAGGCAAATGGTATGTTGGCCTTCGTAGCGAGAGGGTTCGAATACAGGAACAAGGATGTCTTGCTGCAGTTGTACAGGGCCTTGGTGAGACCACATCTTGAGTATTTTGTGCAGTTTTGGTCGCCTTATCTGAGGAACGATGTTCTTGCCATGGAGGAAGTGCAGCGAAGATTCACCAGACTGATACCTGGGATGGCAGGAATGACGTATGAGGAGAGATTGAGTCGATTGGGCTTATACTCGCTGGAGTTTAGAAGAATGAGAGGGGATCTCATTGAAACTTATAAAATTCTAACAGGGCTAGGCAGACTAAATGCAGGAAGGATGTTCCCGATGGCGGGGGAGTCTAGAACCAGGGGTCACAGTCTAAGGATAAGGGGTAAGCCATTTAGGACAGAGATGAGGAGGAATTTATTCACCCAGAGAGTGGTGAACCTGTGGAATTCTCTACCACAGAAGGCAATTGAGACCAATTCATTAAATATATTCAAGAAGGAGTTAGATATATTTCTTAAGGCTAAAGGGATCAAGGGATATGGGGAGAAGGCAGGGACAGGGTACTGAATTTGGATGATCAGCCATGATCTCATTTAATGGCGGAGCAGGCTCGAGGGGCCGAATGGCCTACTCCTGCTCCTATCTTCTATGTTTCTATGATAAAGATTGTTGGTAGATAGATGGGTGATGGGGGTGCAGAGAAATACTAAGGGGCAGAAAACGTTAGTGGGAGTGGTATATAGACCTCCAAACAGTAAGGTGGAGGTTGGGGATGGCATTAAAAGGGAAACTAAAGAAGCGTGCAATAAGGGCACAGCAGTCATCATGGGTGACTTTAATCTATATATAGATTGGGCTAACCAAATTAGTAATAATACTGTGGTGGAGGAATTCCTGGAGTGTTTACGGGATGGTTTCCTGGACCAATATGTCGAGGAACCAACCAGAGATCAGGCTATCTTAGACTGGTTATTAGGTAACAAGAAAGGATTAATTAGCAATCTTGTTGTACGAGGCCCCTTGGGTCGGAGCGATCATAATATGATCGAATTCTTCATTAAGATGGAGAATGAAGTAGTTGACTCAGAGACGAGGGTCCTAAATTTAAATAAAGGAAACTACGATGGTCTGAGGAGCGAGTTGGGTAGGATTGATTGGGGAATGTCACTCAAAGGGTTGACGGTGGCTAGGCAATGGCAAACATTCAAAGACCGAATGGATGAACTACAGAATTTGTTCATCCCAGTTTGGCATAAAAATAAAACAAAAAAGGTGACTCAACCGTGGCTAACAAGGAAAATTAGGGATAGCATAAGATCCAAGGAGAGGACATATAAATTGCCCAGAAAAAGCAATAATCCTGAGGACTGGGAGTAGTTTAGGATTCAACAAAGGAGGACAAAGGGATTAACTAAGAAAGGGAAAATAGAATATGAGAGTAAGCTTTCAGGGAACATAAAAACTGACTGTAAAAGCTTTTACAGATATGTGAAGAGAAAAAGATTGGTGAAGTCAAGCATAGGTCCCTTGCAGTCAGAATCAGGGGAATTTATAATGGGGAACAAAGAAATGGCAGACCAACTAAATTCATATTTTGGTTCTGTCTTCACAAAGGAGGACACAAATAACCTCCCAGAGATGCCGGGGAACATAGGGTCCGATGAAAGGGTGGAACTGAAAGAAATCAGTATTTGTAGGGAAATGGTGTTAGGAAAATTGATGGGACTGAAGGCCGATAAATCCCCAGGGCCTGATAATCTACATCCTAGGGTACTTAAGGAAGTGGCCCTAGAAATAGTAGATGCATTGCTGTTCATCTTCCAGAACTCGATAGACTCTGGAACAGTACCCATGGATTGGAGGGTAGCTAATGTTACCCCACTATTCAAAAAAGGTGGTAGAGAAAAAGTGGGGAATTATAGACCGGTAAGCCTGACATCGGTAGTGGGGAAAATGCTAGAGTCCATTATAAAAGATGTAATAGCAGAGCACTTGGAAAGCAGTGACAGGATCGGACAAAGTCAACATGGATTTACAAAAGGTAAATCGTGCTTGACTAATCTACTGGAACTTTTTGAGGATGTAACTGGTAAAATAGATAAGGGAGAACCGGTGGATGTGGTGTATTTGGACTTTCAGAAGGCTTTCGATAAGGTCCCGCATAAGAGATTAGCGTGCAAAATTAAGGCACATGGGATTGGGGGCAAGGTATTGACTTGGATAGAGAACTAGTTGGCGGATAGAAAGCAAAGAGTTGGAATAAACGGGTCGTTTTCCGAGTGGCAGGCAGTGACTAGTAGGGTACCGCAAGGATCGGTCCTAGGACCCCAGCTTTTCACAATATATATTAATGATCTAGATGAGGGAATTGGATGTAATATCTCCAAATTTGCAGATAACACAAAGCTGGGTGGGAGGGTATGCTGTGAGGAGGATGTCGTGAAACTCCAGTACGACTTGGACAGGTTGGGTGATTGGGCAGAAACATGGCAAATGCACTATAATGTGGATAAATGTGAGGTTATCCACTTTGGTGGCAAAAACAGGAAGGCAGACTATTATTTGAATGGCAATAGATTGGGAGAAGGGGAAGTGCAAATAGACCTGGGTGGTCTTGTGCACCAGTCGCTGAAAGTAAGCATGCAGGTGCAGCAGGCGGTTAAGAAGGCAAATGGTATGTTGGCCTTCGTAGCAAGAGGGTTCGAGTACAGGAACAAGGATGTCTTGCTGCAGTTGTACAGGGCCTTGGTGAGACCGCACCTTGAGTATTGTGTGCAGTTTTAGTCGCCTTATCTGAGGAAGGACGTTCTTGCCATGGAAGGAGTGCAGCGAAGATTCACCAGGCTGATACCTGGGATGGCAGGAATGACGTATGAGGAGAGATTGTGTCGATTGGGCTTTTACTCACTGGAGTTTAGAAGATTGAGAGGGGATCTCATCGAAACCTATAAAATTCTGAAAGGCCTGGACAGACTAGATGCAGGAAGGATATTTCCGATGGCCGGGGAGTCCAGAACCAGGGGTCATAGTCTAAGGATAAGGGGTAAGCCATTTAGGACTGAAATGAGGAGGAATTTCTTCACCCAGAGAGTGGTGAACCTGTGGAATTATCTGCCGCAGAGGGCGGTGGAGGCCAGTTCATTAAATATATTCAAGAAGGAGTTGGATATATTTCTTAAGGCTAAAGGGATCAAGGGATATGGGGAGAAGGCAGTGACAGGGTACTGAATTTGGATGATCAGCCATGATCTCATTGAATGGCGGAGCAGGCTCGAGGGGCCGAATGGCCTACTCCTGCTCCTATCTTCTATGTTTCTATGTTTCTATGTTTCTATGTGCAGTGCATTGAGCAGTGGATGAGGCAAGTGCTGCGGTTGGTATGATGTGGCATTTGATGGTAAACTCACTGACCTTGACAACTTGTGTGAGATCGTTAAACTTCTTCCTGCACTGTATCCAGGTTCTTGCAGCTATACTCCTGGCATTGACCTCTGCTGCTATCTCTGCTCACTGCCTCCTGAGCAAATGTTTGGAGGGCCTCCTTCCTCCCTGAGGATACAGGACATCTCTCCTCCATTCCACCTCTTCTACCAAGACCTCAGTGCAGTGTCTGAAAACCTTGGTACACACTCTCTAACATGATAAACCATTGTTGAGTCTTCCACAGCACACTTCTGAAAATATTGTCAGCACCTCCAGCAGCCACAATGCACCTCCCCTTTAAGAAGTGCAGGCTGCCTTTAAGTAGTGAAAGCAACGTGCGCGGGTTAATTGCGCATCGTGATCCCTGCATCCGTTTTGGGGGTTATTCAATTTAACCCCCATAGAGTTTACAGGAAAACCCCTCTCTGTAAAACACACTGGCCTAGAAATCTGGGCGCACCCATTTTTGAGCGCACAGGGGCACAGGATACATGCCCTATACCTGAATGACAAGGCCTGCGGCGCCTCCGATATTGGGCCTCAGGCCTCGTTATAATGGAGTCGGCATGAAGCAAACAGTCAGCCGGTGCAGAGGAGACCAAGATCGTGCCGCTACTAGAGTTGCAGCTGCCCTCAGGTAAGTGAAGTCGTGGGGTGGGGTTGGGTTAAGGATCAGAGGCTGGTGGACGGGAGTGGCGGTGAGCATTCGTTGAATGTGGGGTCGGGAGGGGCACTCCTGTTCCTCCTGGCTCCACATTCAAGTAAGTAAATGTGGAAAAACTCACTTTATAGGTCGCAGGTGGTCCCACGCTCTGGCTTTACTGAGTGCAGCCGGCGCTGGTGCGAGCTGCCTTGAGACAAGACAATCTTGAAGTGAGGGCTTCAAACAGGCGTTTGGCTCATCATTTTCATATGAAATGGGCCGAATGCCTGCTTCAGGCATGGACCCTGGACGCCTATATTTTTCCCTTCCCAATATGGCAGGCGGGTAATTTCGGGCAGGAAATAGGTGTGTGCTTCCCGCACGTCATATTGTGGTCTTAGTAGGCCAATTGGCACCCGAGGAATGGGTGCTGCACGGCAGAATTTATAGACCACTCTATTTCCAGGAAAACCCTCTCTCCATGTCCACTGACATTACTGTAACCTTGTTCTAGCAGCATATTCTTTTAAAAAGCCACACATCATATTTGACATGAAATGGACTATTCGAAAGAGAGCACAGCAGACTGCAGAGTAAATGGCAACTAAACAAAACTGATGAAAATTGATGTTTTAATGCAAAAAGGAAACTGCGCATCCAAAGAGTTAGTAATTTCCCTCAATTTTCAAAAACTATACACATGATAAATTACAAAAGAATTGTTGTGTGGTTAAGGGTATAAAACAATTGAGGAGACATCTGTTAATCATTTAAACTTCATTCTAATGGTTTATAACCTCAACCAAATTCCTTGAGTGTGTTACAGCTTTGCATTACGCTCCCACCTATCTATCATTCTCTGTTTAAAAAAAACACATCAAATCAATAGAAGTTATAAATCATTAGATTCATCCTGACTACTAGGCTCTCTAAGGGAGATCACAGGGTTAAAAGCATCTTTTATTTCATTATAAGAGGTTGATATTTGCCTATTCTAAGTGGAATCTCTTCATAATCTCACAGTGGGAGCAACACCCCTGCTGAAGGGAGAAGCATCCTTTCATAATTGCTCTTAAACTTACTTAAAAGCCAGCAAAAACACAGATGGTAACATGTTTGACAAAATATTTGAGCAAACCAAATACCTGGCACGGGAGATACATATATATATATAATATATATACAAAATGGGAACCTCTTGCGTGGATTCAGTTTAAGGTGAAATATTCATTCCACACATAATGATTGGAAATTCTTTTCTGTATTCTTTTCCTACTTTCCAACATTCACTTCCCAACTTCAACAATCAGTTTTACTTGGTTTATGACTGTTAGGACTGGATTCTCCTCTGAATTACAGCCAGTAAAATGGGTACTTAAGGGCTACCACATCAGAACCGCTATTCACAAACTGCATCAGAATTATCCTCCCAAAATATCACTTAGTCCCTTTTAAGGTCCACCGGGAACCCGAACTGCTGCATGTAAATTGGGGCATTTCTGCCCCCAAATGATTGCAGCCATCATATAAATGGCAATATTAGTTGCAGTAATGTATCCCTATGGTGAATACCACAACGAGGAGACCATTTTGTGTGCTGCTACTGAATGTTGGTGCTACTTTGCCTACATAGCCATCTCTTTAGTATTTTCAAGGTTCCGTCAGGGCTTTTGCTGATACTTTTACTCAGTTCTGCTTATTAAAGTATTCCTTTGGGCTCATGGGTTTTCCAATGGGAATCCATCTATTCTTTTAGGAAATAAAAACAGAAAATGCTAGAAACACTCAGCAGGTCAGGCAGCATCTGTGGAGAGAGAAACAGAGTTAACGTTTCATAGGAACAGGAGTAGGCCATTCAGCCCCTCGAGCCTGTTCCACCATTCAATCAGATCATGGCTGATCTGTATCCTAACTCCATCTACCCACCTTGGCTCCATATCCCTTAACACCCTTTGCTAGCAAAAATCTAGCAATCTCATGTTTAAAAATATAAATATAAGTTGTTGTTAATTGTTCATTATTAATTGAGCTGGCATCTACTGCTTTTTGTGCGAGAGAGTTCCACACTTCTACCATCCTTTGCGTGAAGGAGTGTCTCCTAACTTCTCTCCGGGATGGCCTGGCTCTGATTTTAAGGTTATGTCCCCTTGTCCTAGACTCACCCACCAGCAGAAAAAGTTTCTCTCTATCTACCCTATCAACTCCTTTCAAAATCCTAAAAACCTCAATTAAATTACCCCTTAACCTTCTATATTCACTAGTTTATGTAATCTCTCCTCATAATCTAACCCTTGGAGCCCTGGTAACATTCTGGTAAATCTGCGCTGCCCTCCCAGTATTATCAGGCCCACCGTCTCATAAATCAGGAGACAAACTCTTAAAAATCATGAGGTTTGGTACAGAAATCATGAGTTGCTCTTTTTTCCCTGACCCGACCCCTTGCTGACCTTTGCTCCCGGACAGAAAGCTCATTCCACGACCTTTGCTCCCGGACAGGAAGCATATCCGGCTGTCACTAACTGATTACTGACATAAGAAATAGGAGCAGGAGTAGGCGGATCGGTGGCCCCGGTGTCGCGTCACTCGCAGGCCAGCCTCCCTCTGCTTTTGACCATTACTTTGCTCTGTTGTCAGCTTGGATTCTCAGGACTTTGGCTGCTTGTATGCTATAACTGCAGATATTGTGCAAATGCACCCTTTGAATTTCTTCTGCCAAGCCCAGAGATGATCCTGGCTGAGATTTCCATAACTTATGATAAATCTTTACCCCATAATTTGCTACCTGTCACGTAACTGTTATTTTCATTAGATATGCAGTGCCTCATTCTAATTAACTAGGGATTCTCACTTGCTAACTTTGCTAGCATGTTAACTAGTAACTTTTTATTTATCAGTTTTGGTAATAACAAATCAATGCTACAGAACTTCAAATAAAACAGTGAAAGGATATGATAAGTTCAGGGAGAACAGGTCCCATCTTCCTCTTACACATCTCCTCATTCCACTGGCTGACCTCTTCTAGTAAAGAATTCTGGGACATCTTAAAAATCTATGTCACTTCGAGGATACTCCACGTTAAAAAAAAACAGACATACAATATAACATGTACTCTTCGGCGGGAGAAGTCACAAATGAAGTGTGGAAACATCTGACATTTCAGCACCAATTGGGGATCCACAGCAAGGCCTGGTCCTGGGGTCAACAGCTTGGGGCAGTTACACCATCAGCAGCCGCCGCCGTTTCTGTGGAAACCAGTAACCCTGCCATCAAATGCAACAGGGCCCCTGCCTTTTTTTTTGACTCTTTGCTCTTTCAGAGAAGCCTTGTGCCTGCTCACCTGTCTATGTGTAGCTGCAGTGTGCTGAGTGAGGGCTCAGTCCCTCTAGTCCAGCCGCAGCCGGTTGGGACAATTTCTTCCACAGCCGCGCTTCCCCCCACCACGGTCAAATGTTTATCGGCAGCCACTGTGACTAATGACAGCAGGAGCCAGAAGAATGCTACTGCGCATGTATGCGGACTGGCGGGCATTCTCGCCGATAGGCCTCTTCTGTATTGCGCATGTGCACAACAATCCCTTTTAAACTCCCTGGTCCGTACCCCCACCCCCCACCCACCCCATGTAGCCGTATAAAGGCGGCCTTCAGTGGGCAATTGGTTTGCTGAAGTCAGCATTTTCAGGGATACTAGTGACTCAGCAAAATAGTAAAGGGAGTGATAGTGAGAACAGGAAACCTGGAGAAGATAAGTAGAAAAAAATCGTGACTTTACAGAGTTGAATCGCGAGATCGCAAGTTGGGTTAAATTTTCATTAAAAATCATGTGTCGCGCGATTAAATCACCAGAGTTGGCATTGCTGGACTCCTTCCAAGGCCAATACAGGAAACTCTCTTTTTACCGGCACCTAAATAACCGGAAATCTCTCTTAACCGGCAAAATTCAGGAGTAGGTTCAGGTAAGTTTTACTTCATATTTTTCACAGATTCACAGAAACCCCACAGTGCAGATAGAGGCCATTTCGGCCCATCGACCCTGCACCGACACATATCCCACCCTATCCCCGTAACCCCACGTATTTAATCCCCCTAGCACTAAGGGTCAATTTTTATCATAGCCAATCAACCTAACCCGCACATCTTTGGACTGTGGGAGGAAACCGGAGCACCCGGAGGAAACCCACGCAAACACGGGGAGAATGTGCAAACTCCACACAGACAGTCACCCGAGGCCGGATTTGAACCCGTGTCCCTGGCGCTGTGAGGCAACAGTGCTAACCACTATGCCACCGTGCTCACCATATTAGTGGCCGTGTAACCGGGGTTCCTGCACCTGTTGCCATGCAACAGGGACGCCTGGATCTGTGGCCGTGTACATGGTACATGTGCTGCTTAGTAAGCAGACGTCTCTGCAATCTGGACTTTTTGTTCAACCAGCAGCACACCGGTCCCATTGGTGCCGGATAAAAAAGAGTTTCCTGTATATCCTTCCTAAGAACTGTCCACAGTACTCCAGATGCGGTCTAACCTGTGTTTTGTATAACTGCAGCAAAACTTCTTCCCCTTTATATTCTAGCCCTTTAGTTATAAAGGCTCACATTCAATTAGCCTTTTTGATTATTTTTTACGCCTGAACATTGCATTTTAGTGCTCTGTGGGCCTCTAAATCTCTTTGGACCTCCACTGCTCGTAGCTTTTCACCATTTAAAAATGCTCAGGTCTACCCTTTTTTGGTCCAAAATGGGCGACTTCACAATGATCTGCTTTGAAATCCATCTGCCACAGTTTTGCCCACTCACTTAATTTATCAATGTCTCTTTGTAATTTTATGCTCCCGTCGATACTACATACTATGCCGCCAATCTTTGTGGCATCAGCAAACTTGGACATATGGCTCTCTATTGCGTTATCTAAGTCATTGATAAATATAGTGAATAGTTGAGGCCCCAGCACATATCCTTGAGGGACACCACTGGTCACTTCCTTCCAATTCAAGTACATATTCATTGGGGGGAGTTTTAACATGGGTGAGCATGTGGGATTGGGATGCGAGTGGTGGGGGTTAAATCGGGATAAATTCCGAGCACGTCAGGAAGCTGGCTCCAACCCACCAAACTCTGGGTTTTACGGAGGCGGGACAAGGGACGGGCAGCCAACCCGCTCCCAGGAGCCGGGTTGACGTTTTAAATGTGTTAATGAGGCTGGCAGCCTCTGATTTAACCTGCTTTGCCAGTTTTACAGTGGGTGGCCGGGTTTCGCAGGCTTTGGGAAACCTGGTAGCTGAAATGAGGCGAGGACGGCTTTGGGGAGAAAGTAAGGGCTAAAAATTGAGGGGTGCTAACTTCGCCGGGGCGCTACTTTTAGCGCCCTGGAAAAAATAGCGCCCCCTGCACCAGAACTTCATTGGTTGTGCCCCAAGAGGGAAGTGGGGCGCTACTGGAAGCGCCCTGCATCCCTCTTGGGGCGCTGTGAGTCAATATCGTGGTGCTATGTGCGCACGTCTTGCCGCGGTATTGCAGGCCTTCCTCCCCTTCTTAAAGGGGAGGGGCCTTGCGCAGCTGGGCCCCTGGGGATCGGGAGTGCTGGCAAAAGAGCCTGGCACTCAAGAAAAGTGCCGGGCCCCTGGAGCGCAGCTGGCAATTCGCGGGGGTGGGGGGGGGTTCAGGAGGCCGGGGACGGGAGCGCAGGCAGGTGCTGGCAGGTGGCCAGCAACAAAAATGGCCGCCACGCACCTCACCTTTACATTGCGCCTCCCCGGCCGCAGGTGAGCACCCCCTGACCCCGTCGGACATAGCATCCGGCGGTAAGTCAGGGGGCGCTCCCGAAGATCACGGCCGAGGTGCGAGCGGGGCGCTGTGCACGGCGATGACGTCATTGCCGGCGGCGTAACGCCACGGGGCGCTAATGGTTACAGCCGCTGCTAACCTCCCGCTGAATTTCACGGGAGACATGGGCGTCGTCGCATCCGGGCGCTTGTTGCTTTGCACCCCGTTAGCGCGAGGGCGCTAACGGGAGGCGCAAAGCAACCCAATTTTTCCCCCTAAATGCCTTTACAGCACTACTTGTGGGCCAGGAGGAGCAGGAGTGCTTCTCCCCGGCCTTCCAAGCTCCCCTACATCAGACCCTACCCCAAACAAAGGCCCCCGGGTTGGGGATCACACCCCCGCCCCGGGATCGGACACCGCCCCCATGGTCAGGGATCGGTCACCACCCCCATGGTCAGGGATCGGACCCCCCTCCCCAACACCCCACCCCCGGGCCTCAGCTCTTTAAAATCTATGTCAATTACTTTGATGAGGGGACAGAGTGTATTACAGGTATATCCAAATTTGCTGACGATATAAAGCTAGCTGGGAAAGTAAACTGTGAGGAGGATTCAAAGAGGCTGCAAAGGGATATAGACCGGTTAAGTGATTGGGCAAGAAGCTGGCAGATGGAGTATAATGTGGGGAAGTGTGAAATTATCCAGGTAGGAAGAATTGAAAAGCAGAATATTTTTCAAAACTTGAGAGACTAGTAAATTATGGTATTCAGAGGGATTTGAGTGTCCTTGTACACGAAGCACAGAAAGTTAACATGCAGGTACAGCAAGCAATTAGGAAGGCAAATGGTTTGTTAGCCTTTATTGAAAGGGGGTTGGAGCATAAGAGTAAGAAAGTCTTGCTGCAATTATATAGGACTTTCGTGAGACCACACCTGGAGTACTGTGTACAGTTTTGGCCTCTTTACCTAAGGAAGGATATACTTGCCTTACAGGGAGTGCAACAAAGGTTCACTAGATTGATTCCTGCGATGAGAAGGCTGTCCTATAAGGAGGGATTGAGTAGAATGCACTCATATTCTCTGGAGTTTAAAAGAATGACAGGTGATCTCATTGAAACAGGGCTTGACAGGGTAGATGCTGAGAGGCTGTTTCCCCTGGCTGGAGAGTCTAGAATTAGGGGCCATAGTCTCAGGATAAGGGATCAGCCATTTAGGACTGAGATGAGGAGAAATTTCTTCACTCAGAGGGTTGCGAATCTTTGGAATTCTCTACCCCAGCGGACTGTGGATGCTCAGTCAATGAGTATATTCAAGACAGAGATCGATAGGTTTTGGGCACTAAGGGAATCAAGGGATTTGGGGATAGGGCGGGAAAGTGGAGTTGAGATAGAAGTTCAGCCATGATCTTATTGAATGGCGGAGCAGGCTCGAGGGGCCCTTTGACCTACTCCTGCTATTTTTTATGTTCTTATGAGAGAGCTTTGGAAGATTATGGCTAAAGCATCTGCAATTTCTTCACTTATTCCCTTTAAAACCCTGAGGTGGAAACCATCAGGACCTGGAGATGTGTCATCCTGTAGTATCATTATTTTTTCTAATACCGTTTTCTTGCTTATGTTAGGTTTTGTGAGATCCTGTCCTTGATTCATTATTAGTTTCCCTGGAATGTCAGGTATATTATCCACTTCCTCGACTGTGAAGACTGACACAAAGTAATTATTTAACAAGTCTTCAATTTCTTTATTTTCATTTGCAATATTACCTGCATCGGTTTTTAAAGGGCCCACATTGCCCTTGACTATCCTTTCTCTTTTATTATAATTGTAAAAGCTTTTTGTGTTCATCATGATATCCCTTGCAAGTCTCTTTTCATATTCCTTTTTTGCAGCTCTTACTATCATTTTTGTCTTCATTTGCTAGTCATTATATCTTTCCCTGCATCTACATGAGTCATTATATCGTCCCCTGGACCTACACTATTCTTTGCACTTTTGTATGCTCTTTCCTTTATTTTTATGTTATGTCTCGCCTCTTTTGACCATGGTTGTTTTATTTGGTAAGCAGAGCTCCTGCTCCTTCGGGATAAATACTGGCCCTGTATTAAGATAAATTCTTTTTTGAGCATCTCCCGCTGTTCATCTGTAGTTTTACCCGATAACAGTCTTGACCAGTTTGCTGTCATCCCATTAAAGTTAGCCGTACCAAAATCTAGAAGTTTCTCCTTTTCAAACTTAACATTGAATTTGATCATATTATGATCACTGACATGAATCAGTCATTCATGAAAGAAAGACTTATGAAATAATACTGAGCGACCTGCGGGTGGCGCTGTCCAGGGAGAGCATAAATACTCGGGCACGGGCCCAGCTTGCGCAGGACATTCTTAACAGGAACTAGTGAAGGACACAACTAGACCTCCATGTTGTAAAACAGTTGATTAAAGCTTTGTTTAACGCTTAGACCAAGTGCCTAGTAGTTTTCTTACGTCAATCACTGTTACATAAATGTTTCCGTAGATTATTAACCAAGTCTGGCTCATTACTTATTGCTAAATCTAGTCTGGCCCGCCCTCTTGTTGGTATGAAGAGGAGGAGGATGAGGATATGGAAGAGGCTATATTATAGGCTCCTTGAGTGAGGCTTCATAGAAGACATCTCTTCCATATGTGCAGATACCCACTCACCAGAATGTCTTACTTAGATACTTCTGACCATCGGTGTCTCAGAAAGCGGTGCTTCCCCACTGTTGGGAAACTATTTTAACTGATGGCTGAAGTCCTGCAGACCGCATCCACCAGAAAAATAGCACTGTCAGTTAAGGTCATCACTGCAGCCTTTTAGGCAGCATCAGGTGACCTTTGCCGCATTAGTCAGGTAGCTCTTGACCATTCCATCAAGACGGTAACAGACGCTCTATTCAGGAGGGCTGCACAATTGATATCCTTCCCAGTGGAAGCAGACACACAAAGAGATAGAACTATCTAATTCTACAGACTGCCAGAATTCCCACTGGAGCAAGAAGCATTTGATGAAACACATGTCACTCAAAGCTTCGTATGACAAGCCCTCAATTTTACAAAGAGGAAAGGTTTTCATTCTGTTAATGCCCAGCTAGTGTGCAATGCCAATCATCTTACCCTGCACGTCAATGCCAGACAGAGGAAGACTAAAGATATGGTGAAGCCCATAAGAAGTGTCATAGCGCAGACTAGCGTAATTATCAAGTCTTGTTTTGGGTGCCTGAATAAATCTGGTGGAGGCCTGCAATACAGCCCAGCGAGAGGTTCAAAAATCATTGTGGCATGCTGTGTGCTACATAACACTGTGATGAAGAAAGGCTTACTGCTTCTGGAAGCTGAAGGCAATTATGATGAAGAGGGAATGGAAACATGCCCCTGCACTCAAGCTTTAGGAGCATGCATATGAAGGAGAGGATGTGGAACTGTATATACAGCAGACAGAGAAAGGAGGGCAGAAATTTCAGTAAAGAAAGGTTGACTCACCGAATAAAGCCACTTATATCCAATCTCAAAATATACACAGAAATGAACTCAGAACTCTATGTGCACAAGCCGTGTTTACTTTGAAGGGATAATTACTGTCCTAGCCCTTTTGGGCTACCCCAGATCAGGTGTATTCCCCAGACATTCACCTTCAACTTAAGTTAGAGATAGCTGAATTCCATAAGACGCTTAAATGGGTCTAAAGGTTCGGGCTATCTCTCCCTAAAGGAACGGAATGACTGAAGACGTTACCGTCCTCCAGATAGTACTTTTAATATGTTGAACTAGAATGTAACCTTCTGGATATTATGAGGGCCCAGAATAACCCCCAGAATTCTGCAACTCCTTACAAAAGAGTGTACAGAAATGTGGGTTTGCGAGTCTATACAGAATTACTCTTTGAGACAATTCTAAAAATATATCGTTTTAAGAGCCGACTTTCAGTTAACATCTGTTGAATCAGTCACAACATTAACAATTCAAAATACAATTAGCTTACATTTCTTATTTCTCAGAGATCCTTATTCTCACATCTTTACTTCATTATGTTTCTTATTTCTTACTTATTTCTAAATCCAGAACATCCACCAAAATCAAATAATTTTGACTTCCCGAGACTCATAGTTAAAGACTTACAGAGATGCCTCTGAAGAGTTGAGAAACGCTTTGCCCGTTCAGCGAGTTCTGACTTTCTGTTAAAAAGGTCTTATTTTTATACCCTTTTGGCAGTGGTTTCTTCTTTGATGTTCTCTGCTGATGTTAGCTAATTGTCTTTATTGATACCTCTGTCGAATGCTTTCTATTTTACTATCAATTCAACTATTGCATGCATAATTATTTCTCTACCTTTAGGTGTTCCAAAAACCTTCATAAAAACAATGACAGCAATGGTTTCTGTTTGATGCCACTCTTATCGAAGATTCTTCATTCAATTCTTAATATTGGCTTTACTGGTTTTTAGCAGACATTTTGACTCCATGGTGATTCAAGTTTAATACAAACACAATGCAATTGTTTGGTGTCTCTATTGAAGTCATATTTTCAAAGCCTTCTTGTTGGTATTATATTTACAATATGTAAATCAAAACCACTTTAACTGTGTTTACTTGTTTTCCAGCTATCTCAATTGGTTTCATATTTAATCTTATGGTTCATGTTTTCCAAGTTTAACATAAAACTATTTGACCAGCAGGTTTCTTTACTTGATGTCATGTTTCAAAGGCACATGCCTCTTTTAATGTTTGTATTTCTGTTTTATCGTGTTAGCTCTTCACACTTTAAACTGGCCATTCGCATTGTGTTACCTTCAAACTCTAGACCTTTCGGAAGCACCAGTGGTTTGCTTCAATCTTTCATCATTTTAGTATATTTAACTAATTCCCATTTCAAAGCTCGTTTACAACTTTGTTATCAACTGATCTTTTCTCAGAAGCCTGTACTTCTGTTTACAGCCTGTCTGCTGAGACTTGTGTCTTTTAAACCCAGTATGTCTTTTATTAATTATATTAGAAATCTGTTCATGGTATTGTGTATTTCTCTGAATCATGGCTATTCCTTCACAACTTTACAAAATAATATTCAACAAAAAGTGCCAAAATTCTAATCACCCTATCTAGAACTACATCGTAACACCGGGGTAGAAATTGGTCTTGGTTGCACCTGTTTTCCAGGGGGAAAACTGAGGGAAAAGGACCAATATCAAGGTACAATGTCTTGCACCTTATTTGTGCCTGCCTTATTGGTAACACTGGCTTGTCAGGAATCCCAAGGGCCACCTAAAACAGGCGTTATGCCCCCTACATATGTAGATAAGGGGCCTGACACTTGTTTTAAGCCCCCTTGCAGAAATTGGTTTTGACTGAATGGAGCAGGAGCAGGAGCAGGAGCATCGCTTGGGATTTTTAAGCCGTCACTGAGGCTTAAGCAGCGACTGCCACCAAAAGGTAAGTTGTTTTATTTTTAATTTTTTTAATATCGTTCCTGTGGAGCCAGGAGAAGCAGGAGTGCTCCACCGACGCCACAGTCCTTGCGATCGCCCCCCGCCACCACTGCCGCTCCAACCCCATTCCTAGGGCTTACCCTGGCCGGTGAGGCAAGCAAATTGATGGTCTCCTTAGTCAAATGCATGAGTTGCCTGTGGAGCTGTGACAGGCGGCGGTAACTCACGGACAAAATGTTAATGAGGCCCAAGGATCTATTTCGGGCTGGCTTCGGGACTCTCAGCACACCACTGATTATGGACCTGAAAATGAGCCATACTAATTTCCAGCCCACTGTGTCTACTGTGCCAGCTATCCGACTGGCTCAAGCTCCTAATCTACTCTTACGAGATGCTCCCTGAATGAGATGAAGTTGAGTATTAGGTAGCTGGGCTGCCTGGAGCTGAGGTGACTCTCGTCTCAGTGAAACACTTATCCCAAAGATACCAGGTGCAGGCAGCCATTCTGCTGGAGTGGCAAGGAGTGCTGGTCCCATGTCTGAAGCTCGCTCATATGTAGGTATTGGACAAGGCCTTAAGGAAGCAGGCTCAATAGAGAGACAGCAGCATCTGAGCCCATTCCTTGCAGCCCACTGGCACTGAGCACAGGTACAGAAGTGCTACTGGTCGGTGTCATTACAGACCAAACAGTCCAAATCAGGTTTTGGAATCACTGTACAAGTGTGGCATTCAGGTTGGTGCTCACCCTGAATGTTGAGGGTATGTACTATATTTGCGTTGTATAAAACACTTCTTTGAATACTTCCCATTAACAGTTCAGCCTAATTTACTGTGGTTAATTAATTTCTCATCCTTTTGAAGTTTGCCTTACTTAAACAGTATGGAGGCTGGTTGGCGGGAGATCATGCAGGTGTGAAGTGACTTTTATTTTGGTAAGTCAACCTTTATCAGCTGTGCTCTCCTTGCTTTGATAGCCAGTTGCTGGCACTCCTGTTCTACTTCCTCTCCTTCTTGAGCACCCTCCTCATGCTGTGGGGCTGCAGGTGATTCCTTCTCCTTTTCCTCATCATTGCCTTCAGGCTCTGGAAGCAGCAAGCCTTTATTTATGGCAATATTATGAAGCTTGCACCTTGCCACAATGATCCTGGACACTCGGGCTGGGCTGCGCTTCAGTGATTCATCAGCTTTATCCAGGCACCTAAAACGAGATTTCAGAATGTTTATAATCTGCTCCATGATACATCTTGTGGTTGCATGAGCATAATTTTTTCTGTTCTTCCTGTCTGTCTGTGGATGCTTCACTAGAGTTATCAACCATCCTTAACAGGAACTAGTGAAGGACACAACTAGACCTCCATGTTGTAAAACAGTTGATTAAAGCTTTGTTTAACGCTTAGACCAAGTGCCAAGTAGTTTTCTTACGTCACGTGCTACACACAGATGGAACATAAGAACATAAGAAATAGGAGCAGGAGTCGGCCATTTGACCCTTCGAGCCTTCAACCCATTCAATAAGATCCTGGCTGATCTTCTACCTCAACTCCACCTTCCCGCACTATCTCCATATCCCTTAATTCCCAAAAATTTATCAACCTCTGTCTTGAATATACTCAACAACTGAGCTCTCTGGGGTAGAGAATTCCAAAGATTCACCACCCTCTGAGTGAAGAAATTTCTCCTCATCTCAGTCCTAAATGGCCGACCCCTTAGTCTGAGACTGTGACCCCTGGTTCTAGATTCTCCAGCCAGGGGAAACATCCTCCCTCCATCTGCCCTGTCAAGCCCTGTAAGAATTTTATATGTTTCAATGAGATCATTTCTTATTCTTTTAAATTTTAGGGAATATAGGCCTAGTCTACTCAATCTCTCCTCATAGGACAATCCCCCCATCCCAGGAACCAGTCTGGTGAACCTTTGTTGCACTCCCTCTAAGGCAAGTATAGACTGTACTCAGTACTCCAGGTGTGGTCTCACCAAGGCCCTATATAATTGCAGTAAGACTTCTTTACTCTTATATTCCAATCCTTTTGCAATAAAGGCTAACATACCATTTGCTTTCCTAATTGCTTGCTGTACCTGCATGTTAACTTTCAGTGATTCGTGGACAAGGGCATACAATCATTCACCATTTAAAAAATACTCTGCTTTTCTATTTTTCCTACCAAAGTGGATAACTTCACATTTTTTCAACTTATAGTCTATCTGCCATGTCCTTGCCCACTCACTTAACCTGTCTATATCCCTTTGCAGCCTCTTTGCATCCTCCTCACAACTTACTTTCCCACATAGCTTTGTATTGTCAGCAAACTTGGATACATTACACTCAGTCCCCTAATTTAATCATTGATGTAGATTGTGAATAGCTGAGGCCCAAGCACTGATCCTTGCGGTAACCCACTAGTTACAGCCTGCCAACCCGAAAATGACACGTTTAATTCTACTCTCTGTTTTCTGTCCGTTAACCAATCCTCAATCCATGCTAATATATTACCCCCCACTCCCATGAGCCCTAATTTTGTTTAATAACCCCCACTCCCATGAGCCCTAATTTTGTTTAATAACCCCTTGTGTGGCACATTATCGAATGCTTTCCGAAAATCCAAATACAGTACATGCTTCCCCCTTATCCATTCTGCTAGTTACAACTTCAAAAAACTCTAACAGATTTGTCAAACACGATTTCCCTTTCATAAACCTATGTTGACTCTGCCCAAACATATTATGATTTTCTAAGTATCCTGTTACCATGCCCCTAATAATAGATTCTAGCATATTCCCAACTACTGATGTCAAGCTAACTGATCTGTAGTTCCCTGTTTTCTTTCTCCCTTATTTCTTGAATAGCGAGGTTACATTTGCTACCTTCCAACCTGCAGGGAGCATTCTAGAATCTAGCAAATACTGGAAGATCAAAAACAATGCATCCACTAGCTCTGTAGCCACTATCTCTGTAGCCACCTGTTTTAAAACCCAAGGATGTCGGCCATCAGGTCATGGGGATTTGTCAGCTTTTAGTTCCATTCATTTCTCCAGTAGTATTTCTTTACTAATACTAATCTCTTTACGTTCCTCATTCCCACTATACCCTTGGTTCCCCACTATTTCCGGAATGTTTTTTATGTCTTCTTCCCTGAAGACAGATACAAAGGGCTGGATTTTCATTGAGGAGGCGGGTAGGAGGCGGGACTACAACTTTTGGGGTTGTAGTCCCGCCTCCATCGAGTTCTAGCCAACCCACGGGATTTTGACTTGACTTGATATCTCCAAGTTTGCAGACGACACAAAGCTGGGTGGGCGTGTGTGCTGTGAGGAGGATGCCGTGAAACTCCAGTATGATTTGGACAGGATGGGTGATTGGGCAGATGCATGGCAGATGCAGTATAATGTGGATAAATGCGGGGTTATCCACTTTGGTGGCAAAAACAGGAAGGCAGATTATTATCTGAACTGCAATAGATTGGGAGAAGGGGAAGTGCAACGAGACCTGGGTGTCCTTGTGCACCAGTCGCTGAAGGTAAGCATGCAGGTGCAGCAGGCGGTTAAGAAGGCAAATAGTATGTTGGCCTTTGTAGCGAGAGGGTTCGAGTACAGGAACAAGGATGTCTTGCTGCAGTTGTACAGGGCCTTGGTGAGACCACACCTTGAGTATTGTGTGCAGTGTTGGTCGCCTTATCTGAGGAAGGATGTTCTTGCCATGGAGGAAGTGCAGCGAAGATTCACCAGACTGATTCACCAGCAGGAATGACATATGAGGAGAGATTGGGTCGATTGGGCTTATTATACTCGCTGGAGTTTAGAAGAATGAGAGGGGATCTCATTGAAACTTATAAAATTCTAACAGGACTAGACAGACTAGATGCAGGACGGATGTTCCAGATGGCGGGGGAGTCCAGAACCAGGGGTCACAGTCTAAGGATAAGGGGTAAGCCATTTAGGACAGAGATGAGGAGGAATTTCTTCACCCAGAGAGTGGTGAACCTGTGGAATTCTCTACCACAGAAGGCAGTAGAGGCCAATTCATTAAACATATTCAAGAAGAAGTTAGATATATTTGTTAAGGCTAAAGGGATCAAGGGATATGGGGAGAAAGCAGGGACAGGGTACTGAGTTTGGATGATCAGCCATGATCTCATTGAATGGCGGAGCAGGCTCGAGGGGCCGAATGGCCTACTCCTGCTCCTATCTTCTATGTTTGACCTTGTTGAGCCCGCCCAATGGAATAGCTCCCTATTTCCCCAATACTGGTGCCAGTGCCCCATGAACTGAAACCCATGCCTCCCACATCACTCTTTCAGCCATGCATTTAACCTTCTAATCTGCTTGTCCCTATGCCAATTTGCTTGTGGCTCAGGTAACAATCAAGAGATTATTACCTTTGAGGTTCTGCGTTTTAATTTCGACCCTAGCTCCTCAAACTCTCTCAGCAGAACCTCATTCCTAGTTCTACATATGTCGTTGGTTCCTACATGGACCACAACAACTGGATCCTCCCCCTCCCACTCCAAATTCTTCTCCAGACACTAGGAGATAACCTTAACCCTGGCACCGGGCAGGCAACACAGCCTTCGGAACTCCCAGTGAAAGCTGCAGAAAACAGTTTCCCCCTGACTAGACCGTCTCCTACCACTACAGCATTACTTTTCACTGCCCCCACTTGAATAGCCTCCTGTACCACGGTGCCCTGGTCAGCTTTCTCATCCACCCTACAGACTTTGCCCTTATCCACAGAGGTAGCAAGAACCTCATACCTGTTGGATAAGGGCAAGGGCCGAGGCAACTCCAGCACTGAACCTGGGGGTCCCCTACATGCCTGAGTCGCAATCACACCTTCCTGTCCCTGATCATGAACCAGACCTGTACCACTACCTAACCTAAGGGGTGTGACTGCCTCCTGGATCAAAGTGTCCAGGTAACCAATGTTTCCTTTAAGTTGGTTGCGCAACCTCACAGCGCTCCAGGAGTCCTGCGCAGCCGCAGAGCGCTCCAGGAGTCCCGTGCAGCCTCACAGCGCTCCAGGTGTCCCGTGCAGCCTCACAGCGCTCCAGGCGTCCCGCGCAGCCTCACAGCGCTCCAGGTGTCCCGTGCAGCCTCACAGCGCTCCAGGTGTCCCGCGCAGCCTCACAGCGCTTCAGGTGTTCCGCGCAGCCAGTGAGCCGGCTTTTAAACTTAAAAAACTGCACATACGCAGAATTTTGACTGGGCCACTCCATGCCCGTTTCCCAGGAGGTGGGTACCCGACCTGTGCTGGGAGCCACCTCCCCGAGGTGGGAAGGGGATTAGTGCCAATTAACTGCCTGTTAACAGGTAGTTAACAGGCAGTTTTTGGCCTAATCCCTATTTTTAGCCCTGAATTGTGGGCTGCCCGATGGCTCCAAACCACGCCAAGTTAGCGAGGTGGACCGTCGAGCCGAAGGGCTTGGAGGGTTTGAGATGTCCAGTGTTCAGGTGAGTGATGGATGCATGAGTGCAGAGGTAAGTGTGTTTGGTGTGTGTAAAGTGTTTAAATAAGTTTTACTTACCTTTACTTATTAATGCAGGCTTCCTTCCTTCAGGTCTCGGGAGTCCCTCATCTCACCGGCACAGAAAGCAGAATGGCCGCGAGCTGTCAAAAGTTGCAGCATTCTGCTTTCTGTTCTGGAGAGATTTCTAACTGATCTGTGGAGAAGGACTCGAGTTAGAAGTCAGATTGTCAGTGTTTGACAGCTTCACAGAGCTGTCAAATGCTGATGTTTCATCTGTTAGAAGCTCCTGACAGATGAAATGTCAATCCCTGACGTCACCTGTAACTGTGTGTCCCTTAATTGGCCTGCTGGGCGGGCTTAACAAGGTCAATCAAGGGAAAATCACGTGGGTTGGCCACAAATCGATGGAGGCGGGACTACAGCCCAAAAAGTGGGAGTCCCGCCTCCATCACGTCCCCATTGACAAAATCCAGCCCTTTATGTTCATAAAATAAAGGAGGTTTCACATGGGGCTTTTAGTACATTAGTTGCATTAATTGCTCACTCCAAGAAGGTACGTGCAGTTTTTTGGGGGGCGGGGTGGATTTGAAGCAGTAGCCTGAAAGAACCTATTCTGCTCTTTTTACTGCCCCATATTCATCCAAAACAGGCAGTAACATAGAGGAGAATCCCCCCAATGCATGCTGTTTCCATGACTACTCTAACCGAACTGTACTAATGAATGCGCCAAGTGGTCCCTAGAAAATTTGCTTTCATTTTTTAATTCTACCTTATCTTTTACACTTTTGTAGATTGTGGTATGGGTAGAAGTTTACCAAGCAGCAGGATATAGCCTCTACACCAGAGAGTTCCTTATCTCGGCCATGGTGCTGTGTGGAAACAGTAAGTAGACATCAAGCACTTCACCTTAATAAGGAGGGAATAATCAGAAAGGGAGCCTATAAAAACGTATAGGAACCGGCTCAGAGCACGATTGGTAAAGGACTGGAAGCAGGTTTGTAGTCCAGAGATATATAAAATATGCACACAATTCATTATTTGTATTCTTTATCGTGCAAAGAGTATGATGAAAGATATTGAAATGTGTCGTGTCAGCATGTTGCACAGAACAAACTTGCATGGTTTTGTTCTTTTAATTATCCTTTTTATAATCATTGCCATACCAACTGTTTCCAAAGGAAAGAAACCCCTAATGCGTTCTATCTTACCTGCTCACTGCCAACAAAGGATTCCTTTGATGATGCAGCAGGTTTACTAATGCAACAAGAACGTATTAAAAATCTCACCAATGCGGCTAAGGCTTTTCAGCACAAGGGATCCCCAGAACAGTGAGAATGTTCTAACTAGAAACCCTTGAGTAAACTAAGTAATAAGAAGGTATACTCCAGCAGCCAGCACAAAATAATTACCACCATTTATCTAAAATAATAGGCACAGCAGACATGCACAGGACAGCAGGGTGTACTCTTTCCAACTTTTATGGGAAGCCTCTTGTGTACACTGCAAAGTGCTGTTATAGTAGGTTGAGATCCAGAATCAGCTGCTTCAACTAACAATGTAGAATCATTAGCTCACCTATCATCCTCTTCCAGTGACTTTAAGGAAGTCTTTCATTTAAGTTTCTTCCTCATGATTAAAATCTGTTCCTGAAGGTATAAAGCATTTTACAAATGTTGCACTTTTTCAAGGAGGCTTTGAGGGTGTCCTTGAAGCGTTTCCTCTGCCCATCTGGGCTCTCTTGCTGTGCTGGAGCTCCGAGTAGAGCGCTTGTTTTGGGAGTCTTGTATCAGGCATGCAGACGATGTGACCCGTCCATCGGAGCTGATTGAGCGTGGTCAAAGCTTCGATGCTGGGGCCTGAGCGAGAACACTGACATTGGTGCACCTATCCTGCCAATGGATTTGCAGGATCTTGTGGAGGTAGCGTTGGTGGTACCTCTCCAGTGCTTTGAGGTGCCTGCTGTACATGGTCCATGTCTCTGAGACATAAAGCAGGGCGGGTATCGCTGCTGCTCTGTAGACCATGAGCTTAGTGCCGGGTTTGAGGTCCTGGTCTTCAAACACTCTCTTCCTCAGGCGACCGAAGGCTGCACTGGCACACTGAAGGCGGTGTTGGACTTCGTCATCGACGTCTGCCCTTGTTGACAGTAGGCTCCCGAGGTATGGAAAGTGGTCCACGTTGCCCAAGGCCTTTTCGTGGATTTTGATAATCGGGGGGGCAATACAGTGTGGCGGGGACAGGTTGGTAGAGGACCTTTGTCTTACGGATGTTTAGTGTAAGGCCTATGCTCTCGTACGCTTCGGTGAAGGTGTTGATGATGGTTTGGAGTTCGACCTCCGAGTGAGCGCAGACGCAAGCGTCGTCTGCGTACTGTAATTCGACGACAGAGGATGGGACGACCTTGAATCTGGACTGGAGGCGACGGAGTTTGAACAGTTTCACATTTGTTCTGTAAATTAGCTCCACTCCAGCAGGGAGCTTACTGAGGGTGAGATGGAGCATTGCAGCAAGGAAGATCGAGAAGAACATCTCCACTGACACCTGGGAATCCCTGGCCCAAGACCGCAAAAAGTGGAGAAGAAGCATCCGGGAAGGCGCCGAACACCTCGAGTCTCCTCGCCGGGAGCAAGC
Organism: Somniosus microcephalus; assembly: GCF_052327205.1. NCBI lineage: Eukaryota > Metazoa > Chordata > Chondrichthyes > Squaliformes > Somniosidae > Somniosus > Somniosus microcephalus. The sequence goes on along the minus strand of NC_141000.1, from coordinate 15,803,558 downwards.
GTAAGCCAAGCGTAAGCAGCGCAAGGAGCGCACATCAACCCAAGCACCCCACCCATCCACCCCTTCAACTACCATCTGCCCCACCTGTGACAGAGACTGTAGATCCCGCATTGGACTCATCAGTCACCTGAAAACTCATTTTTAATGTGGAAGCAAGTCATCCTCGGTTCCGATGGACTGCCTAAGAGAGAGAGAGAAGAGAGAAAGCATTTTACATATTGTGCACTGTCTGCGTGCTGTGGGTTTGTATCACAACATAACCTGTGTTGTTTTGAAATTAAACACAAAGCCCATTTCTTTATTAAAAGGATGTCTACATTTATCAATCAATCCGTACATTCGATCCTGTATTAATTGAATGTATTGAGTCATTATTTTTCTGCCTGAAATCTTAAAACGATAGGCTATGGGGGAGAAATTCAGTTGTGAGCGCCACCCGTTAGCGCCTTAAGAGGGCGATAAGTGGGGCGCTAACCAACTAGCGCCCGGGCGCGGCGATACCTGCGCCTCTTGCGAAATTGAGCGGACATTTAGCGGCGGCGCTAAACCATACCGCCCTGCGCACGCAGATCTTGACGTCATTGCAGAGTGCAACGCCTTTGGGGCGCCCCGGACCGGAAATTCAGTGGCGCCCCCCTCCTTTCCGCCTGTCGCTACCAACGACAGGTTGACTGGAATGCTTCCCAGTCGCTGTGGGGCTGGGGGGGGGCGCTATTTAAAGGGGGCTCTTCCTGTCTTCTGTTTGGTAGACATTTTTGCCCCACACATTCTGAGAGACAGAGAGAGACTTCTGGAGAGATTCAATGCTGTGTGAAGGAGTTTTGGGTACTGAGCAGCACTTTGCAGGTTGGTTTTGATTTGCCCTTCCTTGTATCGATTTAGAAGAGACTATGGGGTCTGCACTCTGAGCTGTTCCCCTGGTTCTCTCCATTGTTCTTTCCAGCAGATTTGATGTACAGGTCTCTCCAGGCTGAGATTCAGGCCGAGATTCAAGGCTGCAATGAGCAGGATGTAGATTGTAAGAGGTTTTCTTGCTAGGTCTCTCTCTCTGGTGAGACCTCTCTCTCTTTTGCACAGTAATTTACCGAGTGGTTCGACCCACTCACCCCTTAGATTCTATACACAGGACTTTGAGGCAGGAACTACAATGCAGAGAATACTCTGTAGACCAAGTTTAATGAAACGAAGTGAAATTTTATTGCATAAAGGAAAATTGAATGTAAGCCAATAAGGTACATGGGAGGGAAAAACAAATCGTAATACAGTACAGGTAGACTACCTTTTATCCGAACTTCCGAAAACCGAAACCCTCTAAAAACCGAAGGTTTTTTCGTTCAGCGTAAGTCGTGCGCACGACATGACCAGAGTGGCGCACGACTTACGCTGAGCAGAGGGTCAGCGTAAGTCATGCGCACGACCCCGACCCCTGCCGACGACCCCCCGCGGACCCCCGCCAACCCCCCCCGCCGACCCTGACCCCCGCCGACCCCCCGCCGACCCCCCCGCGGACCCCCGCCGACCCCGACTCCCGCCGACCCCCCCGCCGACCCCCCCGCGGACCCCCGCCGACCCCCCCGCCGACCCCCGCCGACCCACCCCCGACAAATTTCCCAGTCTTATAAAATACCTTCCGAAATCCGAAATTTCCCGAAAACCGAAACACGGCTGGTCCCGAGGTTTTCGGATAAAGGATAGTCTACCTGTACTAACCAATATATCCACAGGCATATTATACTTTACAAGGTTCACCATGAAATAGGGAAACACACGGAACATCGAGGGACAACAACTCATTGTTAATTATCCCCTAAAATGCCCACCCCCTAAAACCTAGCTAGATTAGACTATGAGGGGCCAGAAACATGCTCACCAGTCCCAGTTAGAAAATAGGGCCTAGAATTTCGCTATCGCCGCGCCAGGTCTTTAGCGCCCGAAATTTAGCGCTCGCCCGGATTCCCGTAGCGCCCGCCTGAAATTCAGTTGCAGCGCCCCAAGACGGAGGCGGGCGCTATTGCAGGGTTTGGCCGCCTCGCTTGGGGCGCTGAAAGTCAATTTCAGGCGTCCACCTGCCGCTGCGCCACCCGATGCGGTGCGGCAGGCTGGGGTACTGCAGGCCTCCTCCTTCTCTTAAGGAGGAGCTGCCTGCAGCCGTGAGATCGCCGCTGGATTCCCCCGGCAAATGAGCCCGGCACCACGGAGAAGTGCCGGGCTCGCGGGGGTCAGAGACCAATGCCGCGGGGGGGTGGTGTGGGAGTCCGGGGAGGAAGGAGCGGCCAAGCAGCCGCCGGGAAAGCGGCCGGCCGCACCTCCACCTTAACGCCCCGGCCTCTCGGAGCTGCAAGGCCCCGTTTTACAAACGCTCCTTGCGCCCGCTACGGGTGAGGCGGCGGCAACTGAATTTGGCCGTTGGGCCGGCATCGCGTTGAAACCGGGGCGCTGCGCACACCGATGACGTCATCGGTGCCGGCGCAGCGCTACCGGCTAACGCCACCATTTGCGCTGCACTGAATTCCAGGCTACCAACAGCGCCGGCGCTAAAGACCTCTTTAGGCGCTAAGTGGGCGCTAACACCACTGAATTTCTAGGCCTAGATGTTTTGAAGTCTGCGTTTTGGTCCTCTCAGGCGTCCTGTCTCCACGTGGTCAGCGGAACGCAGTGGGCTGCGACACACTCTTTTCTCCCTCCAGGTAATCGTCTACCGAATCGTCTTCTTCTTCCGAGTCTGAGCGGCCTCTCTACCGAACCCGAACTCCTAACCGAACTGCACCTTCTTCAGACTCCCGAACGATCTCTCGAAAATGATCTCCACAATGCTCTCTTGCTCTCCCGCACTGCTCTCTCGATCAAATTAGCTCCCGATAGCTACCCCAGGTCTCCAGTTATACTTTTCTTGGAGGCTCTTATCTCCCGCCATATCAAGGTTAGTCTTTGTTTAACTTTTGGTGGGCTTGTAGCACAGAGGGGTAGTCATTGTGTTTAAAGTACTTTCGGGATGGCCGGTAACTGCCATCTCTGGTCTGGAATGACCTTGTATTGTCTTTAATGGGTCTTGATGTCCCCCTTTGCACTTGAAGCTGTTTCCCTTTGTCTGGGTAAACATTTTGATGGCCTTTATCTACAGGCTGATCTGATTGGATCTGCATCCAATCCATATGTATGGGGTTCTGTCTGGTTTCGCATTCTCCGAAATTGCATTCCAGAACTTACTGTGGGCTGAATCCACAAAAGCTGTCTGTGGACTGCAGGAACCAATTAAAAATGTCCCAAAGAGCTGGTCACGGGGTCTGGCGGCCATTTTGTGTGCCCCCTTTTCTGGGCTTCTTTTAAAACAGTCTTTAAAATTAAGGCCTTTTCTGCCAATAGACCCTTATAGGACAATGTTCAATTTTGCGAATCCTACAGTCGCCCACTGATGATACTATAACTTGCTTGAAGTATCATAATTCTGGGTGAGCAAAATTTTCTGACTCTCCATAATCAAACCATCCCCTGTATTTACCTATCTATGACCCCACGACACATGCATTTCCCATTTCAGAAAACCCACAGTGTACATTAAGCATGTATAGATGGCAATACATTGGAGTTAAAATCTGACGCACGTATTTCCAGGCGTGTAGGGGGGCCTAATATCCCCACACCACCTGGTTCATACACATTGGCCTAGAAATTCATTGTAGCCACTTTTGGGGTGGTAAAGTCGGGCGGCCGCTAAAGTTTGCGCCCGCCGCCAAATCGAGGCCACTTCTCCGATATTCATTAGCTTCGCCCTAAGAGTTTGCTCGAGCGCTAAAACTGGCGCTGCACGCCTCTCTTTAGGCGCTAAGCCGGAGGTGCTGAGCGAGAGCGCCGAGGCCGGGCGCAGCGCAGGTGCGGCCATCTCGTGATTGACAGCAGACACCCTGGCGCCGGCCAGCTCTTAAGGGGGAAGGGTCGACTGTGTCTGCTGCCACGCCCTGGATAGTGGAGCCCTCCAGCTAGGCCTGAACACTGCTGCTGGACCCAAATAGCGCCTGAAGCCATGCAGAAGGCCCGTGAACGAGCGCAGCGCTTCTCAGAGCGTGATCTGAGTGTGCTGGTTGGCGGTGTGGAGAAGAGGCGCCATATTTTGTACCCGGACAATGGCAGGAAGGCGCCGGTCCGCGTCTACCGGAGAGCCTGGAGGCATGTCGCCAGCAAGCTGTCAGCCAACAGCGAGGTCCCCAGGACCGGTGTCCAATGTCGCAAAAAGTTTAATGACCTCACTCGGATTGTCAGGGTGAGTACCCTTTCCAGTGACCTCCTCATCCTTGCATGTGCACCTCACATTATGGGCAAAGGGACCTGAAAGCCCTAATGGCCAGCCCTCATCCAGCAGCTATGGGACAGGCATGAACATCAATTGCACATTCTGCACTTAACACACTGGCCAAGCTATTCCACCATGGGAGGCAGTGCACACAAGATCAGGGCGACACACTGGCCAGGCTATTCCACCATGGGAGGCAGTGCACACAAGATCAGGGCGACACACTGGCCAGGCTATTCCACCATGGGAGGCAGTGCACACAAGATCAGGGCGACACACTGGCCAGGCTATTCCACCATGGGAGGCAGTGCACACAAGATCAGGGCTACACACTGTACTTAGAGGCCATCCTTTCTCTTGCAGGCCAAGCTGGCCAATAACAAGAAGAGCCGGACTGCGACCGGAGGAGGCCGACCCCAGATCCAGCCGCTCACCGAGCTGCAACATCGCGTGGAGCGCATCATGGGTGGCCGGGTGATTGGCCCCGTTGCATGTGGAGATGCCGACCCTGTTCTGGGCACCAATGGTAAGGACATCACCTTTTGGACCTCTCTCGTCCCACTTGCGCATCAGATCTACATCCTTTGCCACTGTCCGACCAATGCGCTGAATACCACCACTCATGCATCCCTCGCTGACGCCCTCTCCTCACTCTAAAGCTACTCTTGTGCCTTCCTGCTTTCAGATGGTGAGAAGGAGGTCCCTGAACTTGCCAGTGACAGCCCCTCAGAAGAGGAGGAGGAGGAGGAGCAAGAGGAAGGCGGCCCATCAGGAGAACCCTCAGCCGCGGCAACCCATGCAAATGTAGGGGACACGTCTTCCCTGGAGGGGAGCGTGGCGGAAGTGTCGGAGGCGAGGGGAGCTCATGGGACCTGCGGCCTGCAGAAACGCGGGAGGGGGGTGGAAGCTCGGCGGCCTTCTCCCCAGAGGGGGGAAGGGTCGGAGGGGAGTCCAATTGCTGGGCCCAGCGCCGTCCAGCAACGCAGGAAGGGTCGGCCAGCTCGGCGACCTTCTCCCCAGAGGGAGAGTCCGGCTTCCAGTCCGGAGATGGTCTTCGCCGAGGAGATGGAACGCCTCGAGGACTTGTCCGCGGACTCGGAGCGCCGGCACACGGAGCTCATGGGGGTAGTGGCACGGTTGCCTGAGGCCATCGAGTCCCTCTCTCGGAGTGTGACTGACGTCGGGGCCACACAGGCCATCAGTTTGGTGGAATTCGGGGCAGAGCAGGCAGCGAGTCGGGCGGTATTCGGGGCAGATCAGGCAGCGAGTCGGGCGGCATTCGGGGCAGCTCAGGCAGCGAGTGGGCAGCTGATCAGTGGTGCCGTGCAGTCACTGGGTGCTCTGATGAGGTCATTGAACAGGTCAACACGGGCACTCACTGCTGCCACACTCGCTGTGTCAGCCAGGCATCGCCAGGGCACCCGGCGCGCTGCAGCAGCACAGCGGTCTGTCCCTCGGCAGATTGGTGCGCATGCTGCAGTGCTGGCCCAGGCGAGTGCCAGTGTCTCAGGCGACCAGCAAGCGCCTGCCATCCGCCAGCTTGCCCCCATTCCTCCAGCCGCCACTGCCACTCCCCCAGTGGAGCTGGCAGGAGCTGCTGCAGCGACTGATGCTGGCCAGCCACAGCTGTAGCATTCAACAGCCGCCCGCTCGATGGCCAGACCTCGACTAGGCCGACCCCCAAGGGCATCTGCCGTCACGACATGTGCCCCTCAGGAGCCTGCCCCCAGCCTTGCAGCAGCCAATGGCCTTACTTTGAGGAGGAGCAGCAGGGCGGGCAGGGGCCACACAAAGATGGCCAAGGCATCGCCCTAGCGGGCCAAAAAGTCGAATGTGTGGCCAGTTGTGTTTGTTTTTTGAGGCCGAGAATTGGATGTTTGTTTTTTGAGGCCGAGAATTGGATGTTTGTTTTTTGAAGGCCGAGGATGTGATGTTTGTTTTTTACGAAGGCCGAGGATGACGGCCATTTTAGTTGCACTGTTTTGTTACTCCTCTCCAGGTTGTGGGAGCGAGTAATGTGTTTGAGTGTTTTTTGGGGTTTCGTCTGTTTTTGGTTTTCATGTGGGAAGGGCCCTGAGTTTGTACAATAAAGCATTTTATTTATTAACATTGTCCATGTTTGATCTTTGAAGTGTTTGTTGCCTTAACCGGCTGAGGGCTTGCAGAGCGGCTGCAATCATGTTCTTTCATTGGCACAAGCCATTCCCTGACAGGGGGCCTAGAAGTGACATTCAATAAGCCGCCGACGGGCGGCCCTTGGACCTTGTGCCTCCCTCCTGGGCTGGTACTCCTCGTCCTCCTCCTCCTCATGCTCCTCCTGCTCCTCCTCCTGAGGTGGTGGTCCAACGTGAGGTGGCAGTGCCTGAGTCCTGCGGATAGCCAGGTTGTGCAGCATGCAGCAAACGACGACGAATTGGGAGACTCGCTCCTGCGAATACTGGAGGGCTCCCCCGGAGCGATCGAGACAGCGGAACCGTTGCTTGAGGACGCCGATTGTTTGTTCTATGATGTTCCTAGTCGCTTGATGGCTCTCGTTGTATGCCTCTTCAGCAGGGGTCGTGGGCGCGCGGAGCGGTGTCATGAGCCAGGTACACAAAGGATAGCCTTTGTCCCCGATAAGCCATCCTCTTGGGGGAGGCTGTGCCTGGAACATGTCAGCCACAGTTGTCTGTCGCAGGATAAAGGCATCGTGGCTGCTGCCTGGAAAGCGGGCATTGACAGCTAGGATGCGCTGCCTGTGGTCACACACCAGCTGTACGTTGAGGGAATGGTAGCCCTTCCGGTTGCAGTAATCCTCGGCATGCTCCAGAGGTGCCCGCAAAGCCACATGCGTGCAGTCAATGGCGCCCTGCACCATGGGGAAGCCCGCTATTCTTGCAAATCCCACTGCACGCTGCTGCTGCTTGTCCAGGGTCATGGGGAAGGAGATGAATTGATGTCTCCTTCTGAAAAGGGCTTCGGTCACCTGGCGGATGCAGCAATGCACGGCGAACTGGGAGATGTTAGCGATGTCCCCAGCAGCGGATTGGAAGGAGCCGGTGGCATAGAAGTTGAGAGCCACCGTCACCTTCACTGCCACCGACAGAGACGTCCTGCGCATCAGCTGTGGCTGCAGATCTCTGTGAAGCAGCTGGCAGATGTCTGCAACCACCTCCCTTCTGAATCGCAGCCTCCTAACACACATCGCGGCAGACATGGTCAGATAGGAGGACTGCTGGCGGTATACCCTGGGTGGGTAAGGCCTCAGTTGGCGACGCCTGTTGCCCCCTCTGCGTCTAGCCAGGGCTGCCACTCTCTCACGGCGTCTGTAAGCCCTTCTGGCATAAGGCTGAAAGTCAGCGTTGGCACCCAATGCAGCCCCCATTATATGCTGGCAAACACTGAGCTCTCAATGAAGGCAAAGATAATTGCTAAGCTCTGGCCTGAGCCAAAAATACCTGTCCTAGTGTTGGTCCAAACCAGTAAGCTCTCCTCCTTGGTCTCTCTCCAAAAAACCGTTGCACAAGAGTGAATGCTGCAAAATGGCTGGCCTTTATAGTGCAGGGTAAGTGCCCTTTAATTAGCGCTCCCCGCGGCCCGCCTCGGCTGTGTACCGTTCCACTTCACAGTCGTTAGGGCCGCCCGGTGCACAATGGCCCGGCGCGAGTGAAGTTTCGGTTCGGGGCGCACAAAGGGCGTTGCACGACGAAATGACGTCATGATCTGCGCGCACAGCAGGGCGCGCGCTAAGACTTTGCGCCGGCGCTAAATGTGTACTGAAGTTGGGGCGAGGCGCAGATCGCGCTGCGCCTGGGCGCTAAGCGCCTAACGCTCGAGATCTACTCCTCCTAAGGCGCTGACGGCTGGCGCGCCCAACTGAATTTCTAGGCCATTATCTTTTATTAATAACAACTCACATAATAAACTTCAATAAAATAATAAAGAAAGAAAATACACACAAAATCACACATGCATACTATCAAAAATAGAGGAGGGAGGGAAACTCTAACTCTATGCATAGCAGCAAAATTTAAACGGGTATCTCCTCGTCTACCCGCACATAATGCTCCCTCCATTCTCCTCTGTTCTCATACTTCTGGAAACGTTTGTCCCTCTTACAATGCACAAAGAGTAAGTAAGTCACAATTAAAATCTGACATACTACGAGGATGTGGGAGGCTATCCTAATCCATGAAGGGACTTCTATATTAGTGAACAGGTCCCACCACTGTAGGGTCACTATATCTAATATGTCTGCCCCTATTTCTAATGTCTTCTGCTCCAGCGTGTAAAAATGTTTCTGTGAGACGGCAACGGCTTTTAGTATCTTGGTGAGGTGTTCAGGGAGAGGGGGAATGATGTAGCCAAAAATGTGCAATGAATCGTTGCAGATCGGTGAAATTTTCCTTGACAGTGAGGTGAACAGTGGAAGGTTCAGGAATAGGGACAATTCGTTCTTGGGCCACTTGAACTTCTGCCTTGGGTTTGAAGCAGAAACTGCTGTCACTGACTGGACACCAGCCGTGCTGTCCATGTTGGTAGTGGGGCGCTGCAGTGGTGACACAGTATGTCCCATCTCCTATATATGCCACCTGCGGGGGCACATGGCTTTGTGCCATTGCCTCCATGGTGCAATTTATAGGCTTCGCGCCAGCAGTTCTGAACCCGCACTGTGGTTTCGAATAGGCATTCAAGTGCTTGGGACACAGGATGACGTGTGCTCCCCGGCTCTGGCACCCCGAGAGGTCGGTACCCGTCATTGCATGCTCCCATCGAATGACGTAAGGTGGGACCGCTGTGTAGTGAATGTGTGCACCCCCTTGAATGACTCCAATGTTCTCCACCCTGTATACCGGGGCGGGTTTAGCTGTCTTTCCCATAACCGGCATTCTTACCACTATACCCATAATGGTGTGATTAGACTGCCCACAGTCCACTGGGACTGGGTAGGCCTCTGAAGCTAGTCTGAGCTGGCACGGACTTAATGCATTCTCAAAAGGGTGGAGGGCTGCGAGGTGCTTATTGCTGATCCAGGAGGGGACCAAACCTTGCTTTAAATCCTCCAGATTACTGCGGCCCTCGCCCAGTAACCACGCCCTGTACAGCACGCACGCCTCGTTCTGCGCAGCCTGATCTGACACATTCCGATCCGCTCTGATGAGAGCATTTACCGTTTTAGCGTGTTTCTCCAGCTCAGCTATGATTTCTTTTAAGTGTAGTGTCATGGCCTGGTCCTCATGTAACTCAGAACCCACTACCTTATTCTCGTCCGTCAGTATCTTTCTTAACTCCGCTTTTAAACCATTGATCTGGGTCTGCAGCTCCACGTCATCCAGAGTGTTGATGACGGAAGTCCCTGTGTTAAAGGCGGTAAAAATATCACTGACTGTACCCCTTCTTTGTCTCCCTACCCTGTCCAAGACCTCATGTGGTGTGGTGTACAATCCGGCTCTTTCGACATCGGCAAAGTCGAACTCATAAAATTGTCTGAACATACTTGTTAACAGGACCTGGTACAATTGATCCATTTCCTTGGGGCACCACTCTGGCAATCGCACCTTGGTGAGATTTAAAATCACCGAGGCTACCGCGTAGTGCACCCCTTGGTACAGCACCTGACCTGTGGGTACCAATACCAGTCCGTTCCCGGGTCCCTTGGTAGTGGCGGGGCACCCTTCCTTGCGGGCTTTGGCTACCGGAATCGTGGGCAGGGGCTTGCGGGGGCGGGTGATGAGCTAAGTGGCATTCACCGGGATCGGAGAGTATGGGACTCCGCACGCCCGCGTGCTGACGTCCCGCCTCATCCCTTTCCCAGCATCCTGCCACTGTCTCTGGAAAAAGATGGAGACGCCTGTGGGGCAGACGCGTTCTGAACCCCACATGCAGATGTAAATCCCCTCATCTGGTTCCCACCATTTGTCCCAACAGACACTCAATCCCCCATGAGCCCCTGTAATAGTCCAATGGGTATTGTTACCCAGTCGCCCCCACTCGACCGTGGAGTTTTTCATGGTCTTACTCAGCTTCCGAAGCCACCACCATCTGTCCAAAGGAACATGTCCGTTGCATACTAAACAAATCTTCCTCCCGACGGTTACGCTGACTCTGGGCACGATGATCCTCACCCTGGGACACATTAGAGAAGTCTCTCCATATGCTAACCCGGACTGGCTGGAGTATTCCGTAGAGTTCGACCCCAGCCATCCTGGCCACCTCCCTTTGTGGAAGTAGGTGGCTGTTTCCTCAACGTCCCGTACACCCGTCCCATCAGTCGCGATGGGGGCTGTGTCCCCGGAGCATCCATACATGATGGAGTCCTTGGTGTAGCCCCGATAGGCCAAGCTACACCCGATCACCGCGAACACGATGAGAATCCTCTCCATGGTACCTTTGGTTCCTGCAACAGATTAAACGATACAGCCAGGCTCCCGAGAGATTCTGGCCTAGGTGAAGGCATGATCGGGTCTTTCGACCTCGATCCAAAACAAACACACATGCTGGGCAGATTCCAAAACTATTTCTTATAACACCCATCACCTTAAAAATTTACACATCTTATACTTAACCAAACTTAAACTTAACTAAACTTATCTACAGCGCCGCCCGTCCCCAGGCGGCCTACCTAATCCCTGTTCGGACTGCAGCTCACCGCTCCCTGTGGCGGGGCCGCACTGACCTGTAGCTTGAGTCCCCCGCAGCCTTTTGCTGCCAATTGGGGACTGCGTCTTTCTAGGGATTTCCCAAGTTGGTGTCTGCTGAAGTAGGGGGAATCAGGCCAGAGCTTTATTGGCTGAGGCGTCCGAGACGACCTGCGAGGGGGTACTTTGGGCAAGGCTCCCTTTGCGAGTGGACCTTTGGTTGGGACTTTAGCCCTCACAGCCCGTGGCTTCTCCACGACTGTCGGCTTCGGCTCCCTTCCCTCAGACTCCGCCCCTTTGGGATTTGGGTCTGTGGCAGACGACTCCTCCCTACCTGTCCCTACAGGTGGAGAATCTCCGCCCCCCAAGTTCTACCTCCCCTACGCTTGAGCCGAGGGCGGGACCTCCGTCCTCCGACTCCACCTCCTCCAGAATTGTGTCAGGGGCGGGACCTAGCTGTTCGGGCTCCCCCCTAACTGTGCTCGGGTCAGACGACCTGCGAGGGGGTACTTCGGGCAAGGCTCCCTTTGCGAGTGGACCTTTGGTTGGGACTTTAGCCCTCACAGCCCGTGGCTTCTCCACGACTGTCGGCTTTGGCTCCCTTCCCTCAGACTCCGCCCCTTTGGGATTTGGGTCTGTGGCAGACGACTCCTCCCTACCTGTCCCTACAGGTGGAGAATCTCTGCCCCCAAGTTCTACCTCCCCTAAGCTTGAGCCGAGGGCGGGACCTCCGTACTCCGACTCCACCTCCTCCAGAATCATGTCGGGGCGGGGCCTAGCTGTTCAGGCTCCCCCCTAACTGTGCTCGGGTCAGGGCCTTGGTTTTCGGGCTCCTCCCCGTCCGAGTCCCAGGCCAATGGGGAAACCTCCCAGGTGGGCGGGATAGCTCCTCCCCTCAAGCAGGCTGCGGTGCCAGCCTGTGTGGTCTGTGACTTATTGCACGCCTCAGGCTGAGGATTTTCACCCTCAGACCTGGCCTCGGTTGTTGGCTCTTTTGCACCCGGCTTAAATAGTTTGCACTGGTCTAGCCTTGTCTAGCTCTCTCTCCAGCGCGGATGGTCAGACCCAGGAATTTTACTTCCTGCTGGCCGATCCGTGCCTTCTTTAGCTTTACCTTGGAACCCTTTCTGCCTTTCTTACCCGTACTCGCTCCCCAGAGACAGTGATTTCTAAGATCCACGAGGATCCCGTGTTCTACTAAGAAATCGGACCCAAGGATCCCTTTTCCACCCTCCACCTCCCACTTCATCAGTACACACTTCCACGCAGTGCGGAGTGGTCCTAAATGAATGGAGAGGGGGATGGAGAATGCGCCAGCCTGTTCTTTGCCCGTGAAGCCCAACAGAATATATGGAACCCTGGTGGACAGAGGTGAGGTGGTAGGGTTAGCTGCGTGGATCACGGTGCACGATGCCCCCGTATCCAACAGATAGGTCCCTTTTACCTTCTCTACCTCCATCTCCACGAGGTGTCGTCTCCATAAATCATATCGCAACGAACACAGGTAAACGGGCTGCGCTGGCTCTAGTCATTGGGGTGAAGCGGTCGGGGCTGCGGGAACGACAGGACCGGTGGTGACTGCTATCTTCCCCTGTGAGATCATAAGAGACCGCATTGTCTCTAAAATTGATTCTATCGCAGCGGGATCTATAGCTGCACCGGCTCCTTTTCCTGGGACAGGGGCTGCGACTTGGACCTGGACTCGTGCTGGGGCGGCGGTCTGGGCTTGGGCTTGGGCTACGGGAGATTTTCCCTTATTATCCTTTCACGGATTTTTACAGTCCCTGCGCCAATGTCCATCCTTCCCATACCCGTAGCAATTGAGCTTGGCCTGGGGAGGGCGATTCCCCTCCTGATGCAACTCCTTTTTACTTGGGGCTGCGGGTTTTGCCTCATGCACTTTTCCCTTAGAAGGAGGTGCCTCCTGACCCCTGCAATTCTTATACGCAATGGTGAGTTGTCAGAGCACTGTCTCCTCTGTGGTACCGGGACCTTGGGGGTCAAACCAAGATTTGGATTGGGCCTGTATCTGCGGTAAGCTGTTGGCAACCAGGCAGCGGAGCCAATGAACCCGCTGGACATCGTTCATTGCGGCTCGTTCAGGCATGCCCGGACAGCTGTGCTGATACACTGGCCACAGCCTTTCTGCGAAAACCCGTGGGGCCTCTCCAGTTAGCTGCATAGTCCCTTCCACACGGAGGAACGGGTTGCCGTCGTCCACTCCCATAACCTCCAGGACCTCGTCCCGGAGTTCCTCATACCCTTTCTGCCCCCTCTTACTCCCGTCTGAGAGGCACTGAAGGATTGTGCTATCCAGGGAGAATAGCAACATCTTAGCCTGCTCTGGACCATAGCAGTCATTGACGGTGGCTGTCTGCTCTATCTCCCTGAAATGGACTGAGGGATCTCCCTTCTCGGAGAGTTTTGGGAGGTGGCTCACCATCGCTCTGATTTGTTGGGCACTGTGGGGCAGTATGATATGGTTCTGGAGGGGTCTGTCATCGCCATTTGCGGCGGCGGGACCGTACCTCTGGTGCCGAGTAGGACACATTGGTGCCGCCTCCGGCTTCACTACCGGGGTTGTTCTTCCTCCTGTTCTACCTCGGCTTTCTCCTCTTCTACCACCCCCACTTCGGGCCAAACCTCATTATAGCTCGGCGGTGCTGAGGGTTCAGTGGCTGGTGCCACAACTACTTCACGTGGAATTGGTTTTTTGGATTCCTTCAGGAAGTCTATGTGACTTGCCTTTGGGCTTACGAGGCATACCATGCCTTTTGCCTTAGCCAGGGCCATTCTTAGGTCTTCTACAGCCTTCTGGCAGGGGCCGTGGTCTGCGCTTTCAAACCCCTGCTCGGTGGCCACCTTGTAAGCTGCCTTAACCTCCACTACTTTCGCCTCCTGCGCTCTTAGCTGTTGTGCGAGGCGGGCGCTTTTCTCCCGTACTCTCGCTTCATGAATCTTTGCCTCAGTAACCTGGCATTCCAGGTACTCTACTCTAGCCTGATGTTGGCTGGCTACAGTTTGGCGTTCCTGATTCAGCGCGTGAAGCGTTGCGATCAGCTTTTCCCCACCCATGGCCCTTTCCTCTATCTCTGATGCCTGGGTTTTGATCTTGGCTGCCTGCGCTGCAACGACTCTGTCCAAAATCTGGACTTGTCTTTTGTAGCACATCAGCCACTGACTTTTTATGTTCTTTACTCTCTGTCCACCTGACGGCTGCGTCTACCGGACGCCCATCCAGTAAGAGATCGGAAATCCACTGCTTAGTGAGATTTACCTTACCAAAAACATAATCCGCTATCCTCTCATCCATAACATTTCATCCATTTAAACCTGGGTCTAATACATTGCAATCCTGCTGCCAGTCTCCTACCTGGCTCGCCATTTTCTGTAAGGGGTTTTCTTGCTAGGTCTCTCTCTCTGCTGAGACCTCTCTCTCTTTTCCACAGTAATTTACCGAGTGGTTCGACCCACTCACCCCTTAGGTTCTGTACAGGGACTTTGAGGCAGGAACTACAATGCAGAGAATACTCTGTAGACCAAGTTTAATGAAACGAAGTGAAATTTTATTGCATAAAGGAAAATTGAATGTAAGCCAATAAGGTACATGGGAGGGGAAAACAAATCATAATACAGTACTAACCAATATATCCACAGGCATATTATACTTTACAATGTTCACCATGAAATAGGGAAACACACGGAACATCGAGGGACAACAACTCATTGTTAATTATCCCCTAAAATGCCCACCCCCTAAACCTAGCTAGACTAGACTATGAGGGGCCAGAAACATGCTCACCAGTCCCAGTTAGAAAATAGAGGTTTTGAAGTCTGCGTTTTGGTCCTCTCAGGCGTCCTGTCTCCACGTGGTCAGCGGAACGCAGTGGGCTGCGACACACTCTTTTCTCCCTCGAGGTAATCGTCTACTGAATCGTCGTCTTCTTCCGAGTCTGAACGGCCTCTCTACCGAACCCGAACTCTTAACCGAACTGCACCTTCTTCAGACTCCCGAACGATCTCTCGAAAATGATCTCCACAATGCTCTCTCGCTCTCCTGCACTGCTCTCTCGATCAAATGAACTCCCAATAGCTACCCCAGGTCTCCAGTTATACTTTTCTTGGAGGCCCTTATCTCCCGCCATATCAAGGTTAGTCTTTGTTTAACTTTTGGCGGGCTTGTAGCATAGTGGGGTAGTCATTGTGTTTAAAGTACTTTCGGGATGGCCGGTAACTGCCATCTCTGGTCTGGAATGACCTTGTATTGTCTTTAATGGGTCTTGATGTCCCCCTTTGCACTTGAAGCTGTTTCCCTTTGTCTGGGTAAACATTTTGATGGCCTTTATCTACAGGCCGATCTGATTGGATCTGCATCCAATCCATATGTATGGGGTTCTGTCTGGTTTCGCATTCTCCGAAATTGCATTCCAGAACTTACTGTGGGCTGAATCCACAAAAGCTGTCTGGGGACTGCAGGAACCAATTTAAAATGTCCCAAAGAGCTGGTCACGGGGTCTGGTGGCCATTTTGTGTGCCCCCTTTTCTGGGCTTCTTTTAAAACAGTCTTTAAAATTAAGGCCTTTTCTGCCAATAGACCCTGTTCAATGTTCAATTTTGCGAATCCTGCAAGATGCAGAGCAAGATCATCCCTCCCCTTTAAGATAAAAACAGAAAATGCAGGAGAAACTCAGCAGGTCAGGCAGCATCTGTGAAGAGAGAAACAGATTTAATGTTTCAGGTCGATGACCATTCGTCAGAACGCCCCTTTAAGAACTGGATGGTGCCAGTGTGTCTGTGTTACATTGCTAACTGATAGCACTTGCGCTGCGCCTGCCCTCTGAGTTAGCGCCTCGCTCCTCCGGCTTAGCGCCTTAAGAGAGTCGTGCAGCGCCTGATTTAGTGCTGCAATCAGCTCCAGGGGCGAAACAGACCAATTTCACAGTAGGTGGCGATAATTTGCGCCGGGCACAAAACTTTGCGCCCAGCCGAGAATTGCGCACCAAATGGGGCGATGCCGAATTTCTCCCCCATATCTCTTAGTCAGAAAACAAAGACATGGGGGACATATTTCCTCTTCAGGATTTCTTCTGCTCATTTACAATTTCGCAACAAACAACAAATAGAGGATATGTTCTCCTTAGCTCTTGGAAAACGATGCAAAATGCCTTGTTACAGTTAAAAAGTCCATGAAAGCGGCCAGATTGTCATAAAAACCCAACCAGTTCACCAGTGATGGAGCCAGTGGGGAGGATCAGAAGGGGTCATGACCTTCCCCCCACCCCCCAATCATTTTCAGGGCAGCCAACGCAATTTTGGATGACAGCTTCCATTTTGATCCCAGGAATCTCCGTCATCCGTTTTCGGCATCCAGGTCGAGCCTGCACGTCTGTGCGATTTCCGGCCCAGCCTTGGGACGAGGGCATGTCGGCATTCCCCAGTTCCCAGCTCGTCCCCTTTCCAAATCGGACAAATCTTGAGTTTGATCCTCCCTCTCCCTCAGTCGGCCAAACCTAGCACCGCCACTGTGGTTCACTAACTTCTTTCAGGAAGTGAGCCCTACCCCTTCTGGCCACACCTGCTTTCAGACCCACGCTATGTAGTAGACACTGCTTTCTGAAGTGGTCCAGCAAGTCATTCATCTTTAAAAACAATTACTCCTATAAAGGAGGCCCACCACCACCTTCTCAGAACCACTAGGGAAAGGCAATAAATGCGGCCTTGCCAGCACCATCCACACCACTAAAGAAATGAAAAAAAGGATATTTCTGTGTGAGTTAGGGAGAGATGTTGGTTAATTTAAGAAGTCCCAGGTATAATCTGTGATGAAATATGTCATTCATCAGACTCTGTATTTAACTACATATATTGTATTGCCTGCTCCTGTGTTTGTATTGCCTGCTCCTGTGTTTTACCTTGTATTGTATATAGTGCACCGCCCCCTTTCTCCCCATTGGGTGTGCCGGCTCCGCCCATACCTGGCCCTACTTAAGACAAGCCCAGGCTTGTCTTGCAGCAGAACAGCAGAATGCTAGGTGAAGACACAAGCATCTTTCTTTGCTAATAAAAGCCTTGTTTTATCCAGTTAACTTTGAGCCTTGAAGTTATTGAGGCGCATCATAATCCTGGTTAACCCATTCAGTACCGCTTCCAAAATACAGGAAGATACCATGGACAGAATCATTCTGTCAGTGGCTGTTAAAGCTATTCATGCAGTAAATATGAGTTAATTACCTGCATCTAATACCCAATGAAAGGCATGATTTATTACTTTTCACATCTTAATTAACCTGCCAGGAGCAAGGTGAGACGTCAGTGACTGTCAAATATAAAAATGCAAACGGAACAATTAACAGTTTAAATTAATTACTTGAACCTGGGTAAAATCCCACAAGGATGTGAAATATGCTTCAGAGAATGAACTTCATATTTCAATGAAAAAAATTATCAAAAAGGAAAGCAGTTCTTGACTCAAACGCCTTTTGCTTCCAGCAACTTAGCATCAAAGTGCATGAGCTAAACGTGTTTCCCCCGCCCCAAAATCTGACTTACAAATAAAAGAGGGCTGCAAGAAACTGCTTCACAATCTGAAGGGTGGCAAAAATGACAATGACCCGAGAAATGCTTTTCTCAAGCAGAAAAAGAAGTGTCGATACTTCACCACAAGGTTGGGAGGAGAGCAGGCCCAATTAATCCACTATTTCTGATAAATTGCTACTTTGCAATGTCATAAACTATTTTAAAACATTGACCACATGTAATTTATGCTACAATCTAGATACCAAGAACACATAGCAAGCTGGCTACAAAACAAAAAGACAGAGATTAGGGGTTAAAGGTAGTTACCACAAGGATCGGAGCTGGGACCACTGTTGTTCACTATTTACATAAACGATTTGGACTCAAGAATCAGAAGTACAATTTCAACATTTGCGGACGACACCAAAATGCTACCACAGGGAGTGATTGAAGCGAATAGTATAGATGCATTTAAGGGGAGGCTAGACAAGCATATGGGGGAGAAGGGAATAGAGGGTTATGCTGATAGAGTTAGATGAGGAGAGACAGGAGGACACTCGAGTGGAGCATAAACGCCGGCAACGGTTCCGCTGCCTTGACCACTCGAGAGGAGCCCTCCAGTACTCGCCGGAGAGGGGGTCCCAATTCATGGTGGTCTGCTGCATCCTCCTCAACTTGGCCATCATGAGGGTGCAGTCCTTGCCACCACAGGTTCCACGACCACCTCAGGAAGAGGAAGAGGAGGAGGAGGAGGCAGCCTGCAAATCCCCATTCCAGACGGGCTGTCTGTGAGCGCATCATCAGACTCCGTTTCCCCTGATTGAAACCCCAGATCTCCATTGTTCAACACTTCCCCACCTTACCATCCATCGGTCACAGAATATCACAATGTCCTCTTGGCCACATTGCTGAATTGAATGCCACCACAAAACAAACATTCCAAACATAATTTATAAATGATTAATTCCAAAACTATACAACAAAGTCAACTAATCACCCTTGTGCATTCTCTTATTGTCTGCCTTTCGTGTGCCTTTGCCTATCCCAGTGCTCCTACAAAGTGCTACCCCAGTGGCTACAGCATGTCTGGTAGAAGGCTGTTGACTTTCAGTGGACGAAACTGCAGATGGCCTTGCATGACAACCTCGAGCAGCTCTGACCTAGAAGGCCGGGCTGTAGACTGCACCACCTCAGCATGGGCGGCAGCAGCCTGGGCTGGCTGGCTGACTGGCAACAGCAGAGTGGCAGTGGTGGGAGGACGAATGCTGTCATCCTGAAAGAGGACAGCTAGTTCATCCTCCACGGAGCCATTGCCACTCCCCCGGGGCAGCGCCTCAGCAATCCTAGTAACCTGCTGGAGGACAGATTGCGGGACTGCTGTGACACCCTGCAAGCCCTTTTCAACATTAGTAAACCCAGCTTGCATGACTCCAGCGTGAGCTTCCATTGCAGGACTCAGACGTTGAGCGGTTTCTGCTTATGCTACAATGGAAGCTGACACATTGGCCATCAGGTGCTGCGTGATGGTCGGGTCCACAAGTGCTCTAATGGATCTGCCCACCCCTTCCACGCTGGAAAGGATGCGCTTCAAGCTCTGAGTAAACCCTGTGCAAGTTTTGAGCTGGACTCCTCGATGCTCCTTGACATTGCATTCAGGCTCTCTGGCCTGACAATGCTCCAGGGATTTTGTTGTGCATACGCATCAACCTTCTTCTGTTGACCGCCCAATCGAAGTCCTCATCTGAGTCCTATGCAACAGAACTCGTGTGCGAACTTGCCCTCCAGGGAGCTGGCACCTGCGCTACCCTTTCCCCCTGCCCTGGCTGCGGCCCACTCGTGCCTGGTGACTCACCACATGTAGATCCCGCCTCTAAGCTACCCTCTAAAGTCCGCGCAGTGTCAGTATCTGAGCTGGTCGCTGCGAGTGTCAGATCGAGTGAAGGTGTTTCTTCTTCATCATCACTCTCCTCTTCTTCTTCATCTTGCACCACTGGCTGGGCAGGTTGGATTTCTTGCGTCTCTGAAATGAGAATGGCACAAGGGTAGTGTTGTGGTGAAACATAGAAATATAGCAGATAGGAGTAGGAGTAGGCCATTCGGCCCCTCGACCCTGTTCCGCCATTTAATAAGATCATGGCTGATCATCCAAATTCAGTACCCTGTCCCTGCTTTCTCCCCATATACCTAGATCCATTTAGCCTCAAGAAATATATCCAACTCCTTCTTGAATATATTTAATGAATTGACCTCAACTGCCCTGTGTGGCAGAGAATTCCACAGGTTCACCACTCTCTGGGTGAAGAAATTCCTCCTCATCTCAGTCCTAAATGGTTTACCCCTTATCCTTAGACTGTGACCCCTGGTTCTGGATTCCCCCGCCATCGGGAATATCCTTCCTGCATCTAGTCCTGTTAGAATTTTATAAGTTTCAATGAGATCCCCTCTCATTCTTCTAAACTCTAGCGAATATAAGTCTAATCGACCCAATCTCTCCTCATACATCATTCCTGCCATCCCAGGTATCAGTCTGGTGAATCTTCGCTGCACTCTCTCCATGGCAAGAACATCCCTCCTCAGATAAGGCGACCAAAACTGCACACAATACTCAAGGTGTGGTCTCACCAAGGCCTTGTACAACTGCAGCAAGACATCCTTGCTCCTGTACACAAATCCTCTCGCTATGAAGGCCAACATACCATTTGCCTTCTTAACCGCCTACTGCACCTGCATGCTTACCTTCAGCGACTGGTGCACAAGGACACCCAGGTCTTGTTGCACTTCCCCTTTTCCCAATTTATTGCTGTTCAGATAATAATCTGTCTTCCAGTTTTTGCCACCGAAGTGGATAACCTCGCATTTATCCACATTATACTGCATTTGCCATGCATCTGCCCAATCACCCAACCTGTCCAAATCGTACTGGAGTCTATCTGCATCCTCCTCACAGCACATACACCCACCCAGCTTTGTGTCATCTGCAAACTTGAAGATATTACATCTAGTTCCCTCGTCTAGGTCATTTATATATATATTGTGAATAGCTGGGGTCCTACCACCGATCCCTGTGGTACCCCACTAGTCACTGCTTGCCACTCGAAAAAAGACCCGTTTATTCCAACTCTTTGCTTCCTGTCTGCCAACCAGTTCTCTATCCAAGTCAATACCTTGCCCCCAATCCCATGTGCTTTAATTTTGCACGCTAATCTCTTATGCGGGACCTTATCGAAAGCCTTCTGAAAGTCCAAATACACCACATCCACTGGTTCACCCTTATCTATTCTACCAGTTACATCCTCAAAAAATTCCAGTAGATTAGTCAAGCATGATTTACCTTTTGTAAATCCATGTTGACTTTGTCCGATCCTGTCACTGTTCTCCGAGTGCTGTGCTATTACATCTTTTATAATGGACTCTAGCATTTTCCCCACTACCGATGTCAGGCTTACCGGTCAAAAATTCCCCATTTTTTCTCTACCACCCTTTTTAAATAGTGGGGTTACATTAGCTATCCTCCAATCCATGGGAACTGTTCCAGAGTCTATAGAATTTTGGAAGATGACCAGCAATGCATCTACTATTTCTAGGGCCACTTCCTTAAGTACCCTAGGATGTAGGTTATCAGGCCCTGGGGATTTATCGGCCTTCAATCCCGTCAATTTCCCTAACACCATTTCCCTACAAATACTGATTTCATTCTATTCCTCCCTCTTATTAGACCCTATGTTCCCCGACATCTCTGGGAGGTTATTTGTGTCCTCCTTTGTGAAGACAGAACCAAAGTATGTATTTAATTCGTCCGCCATTTCTTTGTTCCCCATTATAAATTCCCCCGATTCTGACTGCAAGGGACCTACGTTTGACTTCACCAATCTTTTACTCTTCACATATCTATAGAAGCTTTTAGTCAGTTTTTATGTTCCCTGCAAGCTTACTCTCATAATCTATTTTCCCCCTGTTAATTAATCCCTTTGTCCTCCTTTTCTGAATCCTAAACTGCTCCAAATCCTCAGGTTTGCTGCTTTTTCTGGCCAAATTATATGTCCTCTCCTTCGATCTTATGCTATCCCTAATTTCCCTTGTTAGCCACGGTTGAGTCACCTTTTTTGTTTTATTTTTATGCCAAACTGGGATGAACAAATTCTGTAGTTCACCCATGCGATCTTTAAATGTTTGCCATTGCCTATCCACCATCAACCCTTTTAAATAACGTTCCCCAATCCATCCTAGCCAACTCGTGCCTAGTTTCCTTTATTTAAATTCAGGACCCTAGTCTCTGAGTCAACTACTTCACTCTCCATTTTAATGAAGAATTCTATCATATTATGTTCGCTCCTCCCCAAGGGGCCGCACACAACAAGATTGGTAATTAATCCTTTCTCATTACATAA
Source organism: Somniosus microcephalus (assembly GCF_052327205.1). Taxonomy (NCBI): domain Eukaryota; kingdom Metazoa; phylum Chordata; class Chondrichthyes; order Squaliformes; family Somniosidae; genus Somniosus; species Somniosus microcephalus. The sequence goes on along the minus strand of NC_141000.1, from coordinate 15,781,749 downwards.
TACCCAGTCTAAGATGGCCTGATCTCTAGTTGGTTCCTCAACATATTGGTCCAGGAAACCATCCCGTATACACTCTAAGAATTCCTCCTCCACAGTATTGTTATTAATTTGGTTAGCCCAATCTATATGTAGATTAAAGCCACCCATGATAACTGCTGTGCCCTTATTGCACGCATCTCTAATTTCCCATTTAATGCCATCCCCAACTTCAGCATTACTCTTTGGGGGTCTGTATACAACTCCCACTAACATTTTCTGCCCCTTGGTATTTCTCAGCTCTGCCCATACAGATTCCACATCATCAGAGCTAATATCCTTCCTTACTATTGTGTTAATCTCCTCTTTAACCAGCAATGCTACCCCACCTCCTTTTCCTTTATTCCTGTCCTTCCTGAATATTGAATAGCCCTGGATGTTGAATTCCCAGTCTTGGTTACCCTGGAGCCCTGTCTCCGTAATCCCAATTATATCATATCCGTTTACATCTATTTGCACAGCTAATTCATCCACCTTATTACGAATGCTCCTCGCATTAAGACACATAGGGCTAAAAATTCAGTTTGGGGCGCCAAGCTCGCCTAGGCGCCGGAATTACCGCTGCGCGCAGAGCCACTTGCGCCATCGGGATATTCAGTTTCAGCGCCCCAAATGGAAGCCAGCCGCTAAACAAGGCTTTCGGCGCCCCGCTTGGGGCACTGAAACTGAATATCGGCGCGCAAAGTGCCGCAGCGCCACCCGCTGCGGCACGGCAGGCTGCGGTACTGCAGGCCTTCCTCCCACTGTTAAGGGGGAGGTGCCTGCAACAGCGCGATCCCCGCTCGCGAGTGCCGGCAAATGAGCCCGGCACCAAGGAGAAGTGCCGGGCTCTCGGGAAACAGCCGGCAATGCCGCGGGGGGGGTGGTGTAGGAGGCCGGGGACGGAGGTGCGGGCAGGCGGCCGCCGAAAAAGCGGCCAGCCGCACCTCCACCTTAACTCGCCCCACTACCGGCACAGATAGGCCCCTGTGTACCGGTCGCTATTTGCGGCCGGCGCGGAAGAGGCGGGCGCGACCTAATATGGCGCTCGGGGCGGTAACGGGGCGCTGTGCACACCGATGACGTCATCGGTGGCGGCGCAACGCTACAGGCTAACGCCGCCATTAGCGCCCCGCTAAATATCGCGGTGGTTGTGGCCAGTGGCGCTAAAGCCTCTGAGTGGCCTCTTTGGGCGCAAACTGGTGGCGCAAGCAACTGAATTTCTAGGCCATAGCCTCCAGGCTTGATTTTTTAACACACTTAGTCCTTTCAGAATTCTTATTTACTGTGGCCCGGTTTGATTTACACCCTTGATTTCTCTGCCTTCCACTTTTGCTTTTCTCCTTCCTGTCTTTTGTTTCTATCCTTGCTTCCCTTTCCTCTGTCTCCTTGCACAGATTCCCAACCCCCTGCCATTTTAGTTTGAACCCTCCCCAACAGCACTAGCAAACACTCCCCCTAGGACATCAGTTCCGGTCCTGCCCAGGTGCAAACCATCCAGTTTGTACTGGTCCCACCTCCCCCAGAACCGGTTCCAATGTCCCAGGAATTTGAATCCCTCCCCCTTGCACCATTCCTCTAGTCACGTATTCATCTGAAATATCCTTCTATTTCTACTCTGACTAGCACGTGGCACTGGTAGCAATCCTGAGATTACTACCTTTGAGGTCCTATTTTTTAATTTACCTCCTAACTCCCTATATTCAGCTTTTAGGAAATCATCCCATTTCTTACCTATATCTTTGGTACCTATATGCACCACGACAACTGGCTGTTCACCCTCCCCCTCCAGAATGCCCTGCAGCCGCCCCGAGACATCCTTGACCCTTGCACCAGGGAGGCAACATACCATCCTGGAGTCTCGTTTGCGGCCGCAGAAACGCCTATCTATTCCCCTTACAATAGAATCCCCTATCACTAAAGCTCTCCCACTATTTTTCCTCCCCTCCTGTGCAGCAGGACCACCCATGGTGCCAGGAAGTTGGCTGCTGCTGTCTTCCCCTGATAAGCCATCTCCCCCAACAATATCCAAAGTGGTATATCTGTTTGAAAGGGGGAGGGCGGGGGGGGGGGGTGCAAAGCAAGAGGTGCATCAGAAGAGATTGTGGGATGAGGAAGAAGTGGGATGCGAGAAGGAGGACTAGGTATGAGCATACTATCATCTTCAATGGTTTCAGCGCCGCAGTTAGCCATAGCCTCAGTCACAGCCACTCCAATTATGACGAGCACCGTCTCTTCAAACAGGGCCAGGATATGGATGCGCACCTGTCCCCCTCCAGTTAGCTGCAGCTTGTGTGCCACCTTGTCCTGCGAGAGAGAGGGACGTGTATCAGTGAGTGTGGTTCACTGTGTTTGGCTGATGTGGCTGTCATGGTTGAATAGCTGGCAGTGTGTGCAAGCTGTGAGATGTGAGTGTGAGGCTTGCAGCAGTGGTAAGTGTGTGAGGGTGAGATGGAGCATATGAATGTGAGATATAAGTTGTGATTGATAGAGATTGTTAGTAGGTGAGTAATGATGGTGTGATGAATTGAGCAGTGTATAAATTGAGGCTGATGGTGCAGTTTGTGGGATATGGCATTTGAAGAGGAATTCACTGACCTTGACCACTCGTGCGAGGTCATTAAACTTCTTCCTGCACTGCATTCAGGTCCTCGGGGCTACACTGCTTGCATTGACAGCGACAGCTATCTGCTCCCATTCCCTTCTCAACATCTGCAATTTCCTCAATTACTTCCTTTAAAATCCTGAGGTGGAAACCATCAGGACCTGGAGATGTGTCAGTTTTTAGTGCCATTATTTTTCCAAATACTGTTTTCTTGCTTGCGTTAACTTTAGTGAGTTCCAGACCTTGATCCATTATTAGTTTCCCTGGAATATCAGGTATATTATCCTCTTCTTCAACTGTGAAGACTGACAAAAATGGGCAGAAATTTGGCAGATGGAATATAATGTTGGAAAGTGTGTATGCACTTTGGCAGAAAAAATCAAAGAGCAAGTTATTATCTAAATGGAGAGAAACTGCAAAGTGTTACAGTACAAAGGGATCTGGGGGTCCTGGTGCATGAAACACAGAAGGTACAGCAGGTGATCAGGAAGGCCAATGGAATCTTGGCTTTTATTGCAAAAGGGATGGAGTATAAAAGCAGGGAAGTCTTGCTTCAGTTATACAGGGTACTGGTGAGGCCACACCTGGAATATTGCGTACAGTTTTGGTTTCCATATTTAAGAAAAGATATACTTGCTCTCGAGGCGGTTCAGAGAAGGTTCACTCGGTTGATTCCGAAGGTGAGGGGGTTGACTTATGAGGAAAGATTGAGTAGGTTGGGCCTCTACTCATTGGAATTCAGAAGAATAAGAGGCGATCTTATCGAAACATATAAGATTGTGAGGGGGCTTGATCGGGTGGATGCGGGGAGGATGTTTCCACTGATGGGTGAGACTAGAACTAGGGGGCATAATCTTAGAATAAGGGGCTGCCGTTTCAAAACTGAGATGAGGAGAAACTTCTTCACTCAGAGGGTAGTAAATCTATGGAATTTGCTACCTCAGAGAGCTGTGGAAGCTGCAACATTAAATAAATTTAAAACGGAGATAGACAGTTTCCTAACTGATAAGGGAATTAGGGGTTACGGGGAGCGGGCAGGGAAGTGGACGTGAGTCTAGGTTCGGATCAGCCATGATCCTATTGAATGGCGGAGCAGGCTCGAGGGGCCGTATGGCCTACTCCTGCTCCTACTTCTTATGTTCTTATGTTCTTATGAAAGTGCCGGTTTCGTGCATGCACTGCACATGCGCGGGAAACCGGAACTTCCGTTCCCTTGAAAGAAGGGGTTCACAGGTCGAACGCGTGTGCTGGAGAGGTAGCGCGTACACCTGGAACTTCCGTTTTTTTTACAGGTTTCTCCGGGAGGGTAAGTCTCCAGCAGCTACGCTTTTAAAAAGCAGTCGCAAGGCCTGCTTTTAACAAGGTAAGTGGTGGATTAAGTAAAATTAAAACATTTTTTCCACAGGTTTATTATTTTTAAATACTTTAAAGAAAGGTAAGTTCATTTTTAGCCCCGGTAAAAACTGTAATTAATTTTTTCAAAAATTTAAATTATTGTTTAAAATAGTTATTTTATGTAATTTATTGTTATTTTAAAAATGTGATGTTTTTTAAAAAATGTATTTGAAGTTTTAGTTATGTTTGGGGCCGATCTCTATTTCATAGATTTGACAGGTCTTCCTGTCAAATCTATGAATAGAGATTCCCTGCTACGATTGGCTCTCCATGGCCCACGTGATCCCAGGGGACGCTTCGAACTAACTGCACCCCTGGGATACGCAAGCACTGCGCACCAGCAGTTGGAGGAGGCCCAGGATCGGAATCCCACGCGGGCCCACAGCACAACGGCCGGCGCGCTAGATAAGTGCAGGTCGGGGGCTTGCACCCACGGGAAGCCTCCGACCCGAATTTCTGGCCCTTTTAAAGTCATTATCCAATAAGCCTTCCATTTCCTTATTTTCATTTGTAGTGCCACCTGAAACTATTTTTAAAGGGCCTACATTACCCTTGACTAACCTTTTTATTATTCTAATATAATTGTAAAAACTTTATGGGCGAAAAATTGGATAAGGCTCAAAAATGGCTGGAGGGCCTTCTGGGCCCCTGTGGATACAGGACACCTCTCCTCCTGTCCACCTCCTGCACCAGGGCCTCAAGTGTGACATCCGGAAATCTGGGAGCTCTCTCTCTGTAATGTAGCAACATCTTCACCCTTCCTGTTGTTCACACACTCCTCTGCAATAACTTCCAGTACCTGCTGCAGCCAGAATGCACCTCCCTTTTAAGAGGTGCAGGCTGGCTTTAAGAACTGCAGGCTAGCTTTAATTGGTGCTAGCCTTGCACAAACTTGGGCCCCCTTGCTGAACGTACAGCCACTCAACAGCGCATTTAGCGCTGGGCTGCTTGCCAATATCATTGTAATTAGCAGGCAGCACAGAGTTTGCGTACTGCCTACATTACATCGATCCCCGCAGCCATTTTCGAGCCTTATCCAATTTTTCGCCCACAAAGTTTTTACAATTATATTAGAATAAAAAGTTTAGTCAAGGGTAATGTAGGCCCTTTAAAAATAGTTTCAGGTAGCACTACAAATGAAAATAAGGAAATGGAAGGCTTATTGAATAATGACTTTGTGTCAGTCTTCACAGTTGAAGAAGAGGATAATATACCTGATATTCCAGGGAAACTAATAATGGATCAAGGTCTGGAACTCACTGAAGTTAACGTAAGCAAGAAATCAGTATTAGGAAAAATAATGGCACTAAAAACCATAAATTTGAGATCGCTAGATTTTTGCTAGCCAAGGGTATTAAGGGGTATGGAGCCAAGGCAGGTGGATACAGATTAGCCATGATCTCACTGAATGGTGGAACAGACTCGAGGGGATGAAAGGCCGACTCCTGTTCCTATGTTCCTAGTACACTTTGCAATGTCTTGAAGATGTAATAAAGCACTATATTAATGCAAGCTCTTTCTTTCTTTGCAAAAACTGTTTACTGGAAACAGGCTCTGTTGAGAAGAATTATCTATGTGAGATCTATTTTTAGTTGATGTTCTAACTATACATCAACTGAGAAAGAATTTTGGCAATTTTTCTCAATGCAATGGAATATTTATTACACTTATACCATCATTTTCATTCTCCTCATCAGCCCTCATTCAGCATTAATCAGACAGGCTGCAATTCTGTCTACGTCAATGCCTTTCTGAGGATGGTTGAAGGTTCTTCTCAGGATACAATCAAAGGCAAAGATGCAAGCAATTTTATATTTATGTGCGGAGCTGAAGGAGAACTCTCCCTAGATGATCCTCTGGCTCTGCTCTTCCCCAGGCTACCCAGTGACTTCCACCTGAAACCTGCTGCATTCAGTGTAAACCAATTTCCAGTCTGGCTCCTAAAATAAGCATTAGACCCCCTGTTAGCATATTCAAGGGGTCTAACATCTCCTTTAGGTGGCCGCTAGGGATGCCTCTACAGCGACACCTGGTGGTTCTGGTGAATGCCAACTTCAGTCTAGACATAGTCCTCCAGGATCACATTGAGAAGGAGCAAAAAGTGTTTTGATTATTCCTGCCTTTCTGCGATGACTCAAGGAAGGCTAAGCTTGTCACATATATGATGTGTCAAAAAGTTCTCCTTCATGGTTCAAAATTTCTAGGCAGGCAAGAAAAAGAGATTCCTCTGGCCCCCGTACAAGACCCAGGCCCAAGTTGGATTCGTGAAAAAAAAGGGAAGTGATTTCAGTGACAAAAGATCGAGCCCACACCAGGTTACTGAGTATCCTGGAAGGGGAGTCAGTCTCACAGTGGGCAAGCCTCGGCCAATGCAACTTCAATGAAGTTTGGATAAAGCTGTGACACGTTGAACAATCCAGTTACACCAAACCCATCCATGTGATGGGGCATCCTCATTTGTCTTGTTGGAAATGGTTATCTTGAATCATTTCCAAGCAAATGTGTGTTACCAGTGCAGGATCATCTTAGAAGTTTTTAGTTTATTAGTTTATGGGACGTGGGCGTCGCTGGCAAGGCCAGCATTTATTGCCCATCCCTAATTGCCCTTGAGAAGTTACCTATTTAATACCAGAATTGAAGTTTGGACTACATGTGAGCTCGAGGCCGCGGTTTTACTTACCTCAGCGGGTCCGTGGCAGGCGATGTTGGTGGCGGGTCCCGACCCCGCTGCTGGCTCCATCCCGCTGTGTAATATGACTTTCCGTTGATAGGGAGTGTTAAGCCCACCCAGCACGTTACCCGGCCCAATTAGAGGAAGCGGGTCTGGTGACTTCATTTCATGACGCATCACCAGCCGGTTTCCTTAAAGGGACCATGACCACATTTGTCTTGACAGTTGTGCTGTCAGTGTTCTACAGCATTGAGGTGCTGCAAACACTGACAATGACTGCACAAAGGCACGGGGCTGCACCCAGGCTCTCCCATGACTCCCTCTATATGCATGCAGGGCGGTCCTCTTCCCTTTCCATGGGCAGTAGAGACCTCCCCAAGATATCAACACAGCCTTGTAAGGAATGACCCAGACTCTGCCTCACCTCACCACCAGAGGGCTCTATGAACTCTCTTAATTGTGTCCTTCTTTATTCATTATTGTATTCACCTGTGCATTGTTAAATGCCTACTATTTAAGTGGTATTCACTTTATGTTCTTTGCTCAGTCTTGAGTTGCACTGCCTGGAGATACCGTGTGCTGGTCTGCTTGCCTGTATTCTGTACTATTGTTATTTTGTTTATGTCAAGTAAAGTCTACCTTTATTTTGCAACCTTACCTCTGCCTCAGTTTGCCTTACTGCAGTTGGGTCCACCGAGTTCCGATCCTCACAAGCCTGGCTGCACATTGCAGAGGATGTGGTCAGGAGGACCTGGGTGCAGTGCCGTAAATGTTTCAATGATCTCAGTAGATCATGAAACATTAGTACAAAGCCACACGCAACCTCATCTTGCTGTGTCTCTCATCACATCCCCATCACTCTGCCTTCCCTACCCTACTCCTGCACATCCTTACTCACACCAACTTACCTTGGACCTCCACCTATCCCTCTCTATCTATATTATCACATCCCCATCTCAATAGCCACCCCTCACACTCATCCTCATCCTAGTCCAATCATACCAACTAACAACACACAAGTGTAGGCACTTGGGTGTTTTATACAATGTTCATGTAAAGTTTCTATTAATGTGGTGTCTAACACTGAAACCTTTATTTTCAACACTTTCTGTGCTTGGACAGACTTGTATACAACTTTGGAAGTGGCTTAGTGAGTTGCAGTGAATGGTGAGACATAACGGTACCCCCCGCAATGCTGATGAGCGTGAAAGGAATGGCTTGGTCATTGTACGGATGCTTTATAGTGTTAGTGTGGGGTGGTGCCAACCTGGCACATAATGTGGCAGCCATATGGGTGTATAGCATCAAGTGAAGTAAATGTGGCCATGGTGAGGCCATCCCTGGCCTCTCGGGCAGCAATGTGGTCGGGTGCTGATACCCTCTGTCCTGTGCAGCATCAGGTGATTGCGGAGAAGGTTGGTGTTGTTGTTGGTGCTGCTGGTGTTGGGGCTGAATGTGGTGGGATTCTGAGGACCAAGGTGAGAGAGTATAAAGGGCACCCATGTTGATGGAATAGATGGCAGGTGAAGTAGAGATGACAGAAGCATTCTGTCAATGGTGAGAGAGTTCTTCCAATGAGGTGAGAGTGGAAAGTGGAAAGCCTGCAGAATGTGTGCTGGAAATGGAATGAGAAAAAGCTTCTGCCTGAGGAAAGTGAATATCAGTCAGGTGGGAACTTTTACTGTACATTTGAAGCTGTCAAGTAATCAGCTGGAGCAATGGCCACTGAATTCACACATGCTTGACAGCCGTGGTCTGCGCACAGCGGGGATCCCATGGCCATAAAGATAAAAGGTAAGTGAAAAAAGGTTGTTAAGTATCTGGCAACTCGATGCTAATCATTTTAATTAGGTCCCCCGCCACTGTTGGTTGGGTCTGCTCAGCGATGACAGACCTGACATTGGGAAAGGTGCATAGCGGCGGGATCACAGTGGGGTCCCGACCCACCGTGGGAAAAAAAAATCACTTTCCCACCCGGCCCACTAACGATCCCGCCTGCTAATGCCCCACCATAATGTTTAAAATGCCCCAATTAACTCAGTTGCTGTCAAATATATTGAATTCACTATAACAAAACACAGTAAAATGATGGAGGTGCTGCGCATTTCCTGGAATTATTAGAAAGCCACAGAACTCTGCTGACACTCTCAGCATTCTACTTTACAAGATGAGTTTGAAAGATTTGACACCTATGGGCTTGTTAAACAATAATCCTTGAAAGAGTTTTGCAATCCATTTTTTTTGGTAATCTTTAATTCCATTGGTTGTTTGTGAGCGTCTATGGCATTTAAATAAAAGCAACAATCTCAATGGTGCAAACTAATCTTGCACAAGTGTCAAAGTGATTAATGGCTTTTCTTGCACATAATACAGAAGATAAATAAAGAATACAATGAGTAATCTCTCGGAAAAAATCAGACCGATTACAAAACGCTCAGAACTTTAGACAACTCTAGAATATAGAACGGCTGCTATGGTTTAAAGCACAGAATATTAAATAACCTAAGGGTAGAAACTTCAATTTCTAAAGATAGATTATTCACTAAATGCTTTTTGACAAAATAAAAAGAAGCTGCACCAGATGGCTACTGTCAGACAATTCCCAACGATCAGCATCTCTGATGCTCCTATGGGTGTTTTAATTTCATTGAATATTACATTTCCTCTATCCTCAGAAGGCACATTAGCAAATGAAGGCATTATTAATGTCTTGGCCTCTAGCAGTTTGATCAAGCAATTTTACCAGTAGGGAACCTAGCAATCGATAGGAAACAGGGTCCTTAGAGTATATTTGAAAGCCGTATCTGCGAAATTAAGCTATTAATGTTTAATACCCCGGTTTAACATTGTAATACAAGTTTTCAATTTTCATTGCTGGTGATACAGTCTGTTTGGTAGCATAAGACTAAGTGAGTTCGACCCAGCAATATCCAAACAACATGAATTATTTTAATGTCTTGAATTTGGTATAGCAATTCAAAACTTTGATTGAATGTATTTATATGTTTTCCATATCTGCCTAATTAAAGAGGAAAGACTTGCATTTGTATATTAAATTCAGAGACGCAAATCTAATGAAGAGGGATACTGCACACATCAGATAATTCTTTCATAGAACTCTGTAGTGGATGAAGATAACAGAACCAAGTAGTTATGAATAATTAGAAATGATGTTTAAGTATAGAGAACGAGTATAATGGAAACTTGACAAACCCATGACTAGTTTGCCAAGAAATATTACACTTGAATCATAACAGAATTTCTATTAAATGATCAAGTTGTAATATTTGTGCCTCAGCCCTTGTAATTATTTATTCTCTACAAGACCAGATTAAAATGAGACCATTTCCTGTTAGGTAAAATAATAACAGAAGGTATAGTTTGTAAGGAGGAGTTAAGTGCACAGCATAGAGAACTGTCATTAGGTCAGAAGCACCGGCCTGTCGTCAGTGAGTGTGCTGAGCCCTGGACTGAAGGTTCGATGGAGCAATCATACACATGCAGAATGCTACGAGTTGCAGATTTGTCATGTTCCTCACTCAACCTCAGCACCGCCAATGCTCGCAACTTTGTTAACATTTTATTGATTTTGCACGATTGGTTTTAATCTCTGCAATTCACAAAGCTAGAAAGAAAAGGAGTTTTTTTCTCTCTCCTTCCCCACCCCCCCCTTTCTAATCTTGTGAACTAGACAGAGTTAAATATAGGAAACTTCGCGATATCCGGCACCGACGGGACCGGCGTGATGCCGATCTATGAAAACTTCCGGACAGACCAGCGCTAATGTTGAAGGATACGGAGGTTTTCATCTCCCTATCTGACAACAAACACCGTTGCTTAGCAACAGCTTGTAAACAGTCGGCCCGTACCTTGGAAGCGTCTCTGTAGCTTAGCAACAGCTTCAGAGAGGCTTTCCAGAAACTGACTGTTTAAAAAAATGCTAGGAGAAGAAAAAAAAAAGAAAAAAAACCTAACAAAACAGCAGCTGATTTCTGCCGTTAGATCGAGGTTTCCGGACATACAACCTCCGGATAAACCAAAGTTTCCTGTAGTGGGGGGAAAGTCAATACAGTTTCGACAAAATTGTGTGTTGATAATGCTGCAATCATTTTTATTAAAATCATGCTAGTATTCCAAGTCCTATTGTACTTACTTGTTTTGTAAATTATTTTATATTTTCTTCCCTTCACTTTTTTAAGTTGGCCCACATACTCCACCTGAAAGGATGGACGGGTGGCCTGCTCCAGCAATAGCTCCAATGTAGCCATCTACAGAGAGAACGGAGAGCCTCCTCTAATTGCTCTCATGTTCTTGTGGGGAGAACCTGACCTCTCCATCGTTCTTCTCCCATGACACAGCTGCAATCTGGAACTTGGGGTCTGCAAAATCACTGGCAAGAACCTGCACCAGTTCTTAATGGTATTTTTTTTAAACTAGGGGCTCGATTTTCCCAGCCCCGAGGAGGCGGGTTTGGAGGCGTGCGAGTTGTTGAAATGGCCGAAACTGGCAGGCAGGCCCATTCCCGCCTCCATTCCACCTCCAAGCAATTTTCCCAAGTGCGTGTTTTCTGACCCGCTTTCCATCCCGCCTCCAAGAGGCGGGATAGGCCCTTAAGGCCCTTAACACCCACTTAATTGCCTCTATAATCCCATTTTGAGAGGCCTTACCGATTTTTTAACACATTTCCCCCATCCTACACGCCTCCTCTGGAACACGCCAGGTAATCCTGGCGGCCTCACTAGTGGATTGCTTACGAACAGCTGCAGCTCCACCATTACAAAGGAGTTTTCACCGATGATCATTTGCAGGTGGCAGAACTTTGTTGTCTCAGGTCTGGGGGAACTTTTAATTTCAATTTCAATTTCAATTTTATTTGTCACATATCCAAATACAAGAAGTGAAATCCAGACAGTGAAATGCTTTTTTCTTAACGAGCCGAGCACACCAATCAGCAAAGGACACTTAGCTGCCTGCTACGCACGGAGCCTGCAAGGACGGCAGCCATCTTCATCGGCGCCATCACAATAGGGTCCGCTCTCGCCTTGCTCCGCCTTTCCCGCACTCCTGCCCGACAATCTTCAGCCGCCGTGGTACCGACGTCCCGGGGCCTGCTTCTCCCTGGCTCTCCTGCCACCCGGTCTGACCTCCGAGCCTCCCGCGGTGTCCGACCTTCCAGGGCCTGCTTTTCCCGACCTCGGTCCGCTGGCCGCCTCCCCTCCTACCGGTTCGACCTCAGAGCCTCCTGCCGAGGAGCTGCCAGCCGCCGTGCTACAGCGGGTCGTCGTGGCCTCCATCGCTGCTTCTGCTGACTCACCGCCGACTCTTCCTTTCTAGAGGGACTCTTTTTGCCTGAATACCATTCAATAAAGAACCATTGCAAAACCAAAGGTAGCATTGCCATGAAACCAAGATACAGCCAGTCACATAGCTCTGGTGATTCCTCACATTTACCACAAATCTTCAGAGCATCTGTTCTTTCCCCTCTTGGGCATACCCCACAGTCTCCATATTGCAGCTGACTACCAGTTAGGCTTTCTGTTATTTGCTTTCCACCTTATAATCCAGGGCACATTAAATCAACATCCACAGTGAGAACCCGTGGCGGCCGCTCCACAGACTCCGACACGGCGAACCCGGGGTATTCCACACCGGAACACTACCAGCGTCTCTCACCGCCTGCTTCCGGTTATGGCAGCGGTGACCTTTGCCCTTACCCCGCGAACCTCAGTCAGGCGCTCGCAAGCTGAGTCCGTTAACCCCGGGCCCGCGAGCCGAGTCCGTTAACCCCGGAGCCCACGAACCGAGTCCGTTAACCCCCCGGGCCCCCGAACCGAGTCCGTTAACCCCCCGGGCCCGCGAGCCGAGTCTGTTAACCCCGGGGCCCGCGAACCGAGTCTGTTAACCCCCCGGGCCCCCGAACCGAGTCCGTTAACCCCCCGGGCCCGCGAGCCGAGTCTGTTAACCCCGGGGCCCGCGAACCGAGTCCGTTAACCCCCCGGGCCCCCGAGCCGAGTCCGTTAACCCCCCGGGCCCGCGAGCCGAGTCCGTTAAGCCCCCGGGCCCGCGAGCCGATTCCGTTAACCCGGGGCCCGCGAGCCGAGTCCGTTAACCCCCCGGGGACCACGAGCCGAGTCCGTTAACCCCCCGGGGCCCGCGAACCGAGTCCGTTAACCCCCCAGGGCCCGCGAGCCGAGTCCGTTAACCCCCCGGGGCCCGCGAGCCGAGTCCGTTAACCCCCCGGGCCCACGAGCCGAGTCCGTTAACCCCCCGGGCCCGTGAGCCGAGTCCGTTAGCCCCCCGGGCCCGCGAGCCGAGTCCGTTAGCCCCCCGGGGCCCGCGAGCCGAGTCCGTTAACCCCCCGGGCCCACGAGCCGAGTCCGTTAACCCCCCGGGCCCACGAGCCAAGTCCGTTAACCCCCCGGGCCCATGAGCCGAGTCCGTTAACCCCGGGCCCGCGAGCCGAGTCCGTTAACCCCCCCGGGCCCACGAGCCGAGTCCGTTAACCCCCCGGGCCCACGAGCCGAGTCCGTTAACCCCCCAGGCCCATGAGCTGAGTCCGTTAACCCCCTGGGCCCGTGAGCCGAGTCCGTTAACCCCCCGGGGCCCGCGAGCCGAGTCCGTTAACCCCCCGGGCCCGCGAGCCGAGTCCATAGGTTTTTTTCGTTTTTTAGTTCTTTTAGCAGGCCTACTCATTGTTGTGAAAGTTTGGAGCCTGACACCCATCTCCAGTGTAACATCCTTGGAAACCCCACTCCCCACCTTGACTAAGCGCTTCCTCAACTGAGGCATATACCAGAAGCACGGCAACCATTTAATTCCTTTCCTCCTGGACATCAGATTCGGATGAAGACCAGCCACAGCAGCAGCAGAACCATGAGCAACACCAGCACCAACAGCAGGAACATCAACAGTCTGCTCGGCAACAGTCTGCTGCTCCTGCAGCTGTGCAGCGGTTGGGATGCCGATCTCAGTTGGGTGGGGGCTCTGGTGGGGCTCTGACTGAGGGCTCTGCAGTGGCATGGAAGTGTGAGCGCTTGGAGAGGAGCTCCCACTTCCTTGTTGTTTGCCACCAACTTCCCTCTCATGGGTCAGCCCCACATCAGAGCTAGCAAGTGGCTGGACAGCACTTTGCTGCACTGCAGAGGGGACATGAGGACCCGTTTCTGCACTGGAAGTCATACTCCAGAGGGTTTGTTTGCTCAATAGCTGACCATCACTCCTCAAGAGATGTCAATCTATTCTGAACAGTTACCATGTTTTCCATACCCTGGCGACTAATCTCCTTCATGGACATAGCCATCCTCTCCTCTACGGTAGCCAGCCTTACCATGGAGGTAGCCATCCGTTCCACGGAGGTTGCCATCCTTTCCGTGGTGATGCGTTCATGCGCCAATGCCTCCACAAAGGCTCTGCTCATGTTCGCGATGGACTCCTCCATTCGCTCCACACTCGCAGCGACCCTGGAGACAAAACCTGCCAGAGACTCCTGCACCTGTTCCTGGAGTTCCAGCACCGCTCTCCTTCTGGATGGACCCGGAGGCACAGGGTCGACATGCAGCTGAGCCGAGCTGGCAGAGTCCTGCGCCCTCCGACGAGGACTCTCCACTGCTGTCCCTGTCTCCACCATCTGCTGATGCTCACTTGTGAGCTGTGATACACCAGGTGACAACACTACTCTATCTCGCGAAGGTCCCACCGAGGTGTGAGTGTCTGCGCTGATGCTGGGTGCGCTGAATTCTGCTGAGGCTGCGCCCTCAGAGGTTGCAGCTTCCTCTGAGGAGTCTGGAAGCTCAGGCTCTTCCTCCTAGACAGTGGGGACGGGGGCTCTCAATGGTCCTGTGGGGGAGTAAAGGAAAGAGTTAGAGATGTGAGGTCAAGGTTACATGAACATTGAAAAGTGCAGATGATCATAAGTCAATCTGTTAGAGCATCAGATTCATTATCAGTGACTCATGCAATGTCAATGAGAGAGATGCCAAACTATTCTGTCACCAGCTTGCTGCAATGCGCCCAGCTGTCCGTTCCCCACTTGGGAATCCTCCTCGATTCCGGCGATCTCCAGGTCCGCCTCCTCCCAGGGGGCGAGCTGGGCTACTGAGGATGGCCCTCCTCCGGTCATGGCTCTTTCCCTCTTATTGTGGGCTCTCTTTTCCTGCAATGAGGGACACAAATGGAGTTTGAGTGAGAATGAAGGAGTGAGTGTAGAGAATCCTGTGTGCTGAAAGTTGTTGTTGTCATGGCATCACAGTGATAGGGAATGTGAGGGCTGCATGGTCGAATAGTTAAGTGAATGTGACCTTAGAAAGAGGGAATGGGTAAGGGTGCAGGGATGTAAGTGTCAAGTGGGATGTGGAGGAAGAGGTTGGCAAAGCGGAGTGCTGGTGAGGAGAGGCGATGGGGATCAGATTGAGGGTGATGGGAAAGTCATACTCACTTTTCCTGTGCGGAGAAGATCATGAACCCTCTTCCTGCATTGCAGCCAGGTTCTGCGGCTCAGCGAGATGGAGGTGACCTCCTGGGCCACTTGCAGCCACACAGCTTTAGTCTGCTGGGGTGGATTTTTTACTCCCTGAGGAAGTGAACAGCACCTCCTTCCTGGATCTCGCTCCCTCCACCAGAGTGTGGAGGGAGGGCTCATCGAAGTGTGGAGCACACTTTGGCCTACTGCTGGACATAGTTGATGAAGAAGGCGAAGACAGCAATGGCCATAAAGGTTGCAGTCTCCAGCAGAAGCAAGGCTGCTTGCAGGCCTTAAATCCAGCAGCATTGATGGCGTTATCGGAGGCGACTTTCTGTCTGAAAAGACTCATTGGGCCAGGGGTTCCCACACACAGGAAATCAATTGGCCAATTAGGGGAAATTCCCACTTTTTCAGCACTTCAATTAGGAGTCAGGGTCCTGGCACGATTTCCACCTGAAACACTCCAGCCCGCCCACACTGACAAAACCCAGCCCTTTGTGTCCTCCTCACAACTTGCTTTCCCACCTACCTTTGTATCATCAGCAAATTTGGCTACAGTACACTCGGTCCCTTCATCCAAGTCATTAATATAGATTGAAAATAGTTGAGGCCCCAGCACTGATCCCTGTGGCACCCCACTAGTTACAGTTTGCCAACCTGAAAATGACCCATTTATCCCAACTCTCTGTTTTCTATTAGTTAGCCAATCCTCTATCCATGCTAATCTATTACCCCCAACCCCATGAGTTCTTATCTTGTGCAGTAACCTTTTATGTGGCACTTTATCGAATGCCTTCTGGAAATCCAAATACACTACATCTACTGGTTCCCCTTTATCAACCCTGCTCGTTACATCCTCAAAGAACTCTAGTAAATTTGTCAAACACGATTTCCCTTTCATTAAACCATGTTGACTCTGCTTGATTGTATTGATGATTTTCTAAATGTCCTGCTATTACTTCCTTAATAATGGATTCCAGCATTTTCCCAATGACAGATGTTAGGCTAACTGGCCTATAGTATCCTGCCTTCTATCTCCCTCCTTTTTTGACTAGGGGAGTTACCTTTGCAGTTTTCCAATCTGCTGGGACCTCTCCAGAATCCAGTAAAGTCATGGCATGTGCTACCCATCTCAGCTGCCAACACTATACAGCATCCACTTCAGCGACCAACACAATGCAACTGCTGCATCCTCTCCCTATCTTTCTCATTGTTCAGAAAGACCATCAGACCACAAAGATGCCCGTATGTGAAACGGAAATGTCACATTGGTGTATTACGGGTAGTTTTTTTTTAAAAGATGGGTTCAGGCCACAATATCAGGTAGAATCAAGAGAACTGGTCTGTGTTATGCCCGAGGCAGAGTTGTCCAATGGTGACACTAGATGGCAAAAATGGAAAAGTCTTGCATTCTGTAGCACTGATGTTCCTCACCTCAGAGTATAAAACATTACCAAACATTAAAATATGGCCAATTCCCTCATCTAAAGTAATCTTTTTCCCACTATTTTAAAGCTATAATTGAAGAGTAAGTACATACTTGTCCACTTATTGCAGCAGTACTTTCTTTCAAAGTGGCTTCTCCTCAAAGAAATTTCAAACACAAAGAAAAGACATTCATATCAAGCATTATGGTAACGAAAATCTTCTCTAGTAAAAGCCTGCTGAATTGTCATCTGCCATCTTCAAAGCAAAAAAAACTTCTTCAAAGAATTACATCTTCAAAGCAAAAAAAATTAATTCAAAGCGGCTTTTCATTCCAGAATTATATGAGAAATATTACGCTTTATGTTACCAGTGTATTGCAGCTATTGTCAGGTGAAACTGCATAGTGGATTGACAACAGTTTATGTACTGAGCACTGATAACGTGAATAGCAGCGTAAAACATATTGCTTTGTTCAGCTTTATGCATTGGGTGATAACTGGAGATCAGGAATTTGATGCAACAACAGTAAATGGAACATGATGTGACATGTCTACTTCAATCCTTGGTCATGGTTTTATTTTGCCGTGTTAATGTTTTTTATTTTTACATTTTCAGTCATTCCTCTCTTCCTCGTCCAACTCCTAGTTAAGGTGAATGACAAAAGAGTTGATCTGGGGACAGTTCTACTCTTGAACTGGCCACTAAGAGGTGTGCAAGAACATCCAAGGTGACGTTTTCCTCAAATTGGTCTGACAAGGAACATCTAACCTCCACATGACAGTGAAGCGATATTTACTAGCCCTAGCCCCTTTGGGGCTATCCTGGATCAGGTGTATTTCTCAGACATTCACTTTCAACTAAAGTTTGAGGTAGCCGAATCCTAAAGACGTTTAATTGGGTCTAAAGGTCCGGGCTATCTCTCCCTAAAGGAAAGGAACAACCAGAGAATGTTACCGTCCTCCAGATAGCGCTTTTAATAAGTTTAGCCAAACTGTAATGTCCCAGATATTATGAGGGTCTGGAGAAATCCTTCAGAATTCTGTAACTCTTCACCAAAGAGTGTACAGAGATTGAGTTCGCGAGTTATTGATACAGAAGACTTATGTGAGACAATTCTAAAAATATAGAGATTTATTAAAAGAACCAACATGCAATTTACAGTTGGTGAATCAGTCAATCGCAACGTTAACAGTTCCACAAAGAGAAAAAATACTATCTTATTATTAACTGAGAATCTTACTTTTAAATCTTAACTTCTCTACAGTATTACAGTTCTTAAAGTTTTCTGTACAGGATATCCATCAATATCAAATACCTTTGATTCCCAAGGTACAAAGAATGGTAGACCACAGAGCCTGCCTCTGTAGTCGAGAATCGATTTGCCCAATTAAAGCAAGTCTGCTATCTCATTTGAAACTTCAATATTTATACCCTTTTCCAGTTGTATTTCC
Source organism: Somniosus microcephalus (assembly GCF_052327205.1). NCBI lineage: Eukaryota > Metazoa > Chordata > Chondrichthyes > Squaliformes > Somniosidae > Somniosus > Somniosus microcephalus. Next base: position 15,763,723 of record NC_141000.1, on the reverse strand, counting down.
TTTAAGGTTTTCTGCTGATGCAAGTCAATATCCCTATTCATCTTTCTGTTGACCTCTGCAATTCTTACTGCTACATCAGCTTGTAATATTCCAGAATCTTGTTGCTCCTCTAGATGCTCTGGGTTGACCATATAAAACAGTGTGAAGGGCAGGTGTTCTTTATTTTATGTCATCTTTACGAGGGCAGATGTTCCTTATCTTACGTGCCATCTTTATGAAGTTTAAATTAAAACACCTTAATCCAGTATAGACCATTGTTTTGTTCCCAAAAGGTCAGCTTGTCAGAGCCATGCACCTTCTGTTTCATTAAGGTTATTTATTCAGGGTCAACAACTGTCTTATCTCAATAGCCAGAATTCTTTCACAGCTATTTCATAGTTCGGTTTCTAAATTTCCAAACCCAGCTTGTCATGTTTTAATAAGACCAGAATTCTTTCATAAGATAGTGTCTTTTTCTGAATAGGTTATATGGCTTATTCCTTCACAACAGTATGGCTAAGATCAGGTGCTTAGGCAACGTGAGGAATCGTGAGCACACAAAAATATGCTCTGATCACTGAAGTATTTTATGATGATCTTCCAGTATTTTATTCAAATGCATTATTATTTTAACCGTTGTGGCATGATTTCCCCCCACTAAGTGTTACCAAATCTTTACCACCAGTATTGCTGACAAAATGCATATCTTTCCTTGGGTTATGAAAATCTTTAAATCAACTGTTATAATATATGTTGATTGATAATAGAGTAATGCTTTTTTTCACTCTTTTCAATCATCAACCGTGTAAGGAATGCTGGTGCTCAGGGAGGTGATCAATGCAAGTCTTATTTTTATACGGCTAATAACTTCCTGTAGAATTTTGACCACTGCGAGAAAAAGTGCTGGCATAGCACATCTGAAGAAAAGAGGCACAGCGATCCAGATTTAAAAACGATAAATTTTTATTCTTACGATCTGGGGAAAGCGACCTACATTTGCTGCTCCCCTCCTTCTGCTTTTGAGTCAGGCACCAGTTACAAAGGGTTTCACAGATCAATAATTATAATTGAAGTGCAAACACAGGGGCTGGTGAACGTAACTCAATGCCATATTTGTGGACCCATATTTCCACTGCTGTGGGTTCCAGGTAGGTGGGGCTGTTAATGCTAGCAAGTGTAGCCAATGGGGGTCTGCCATCAGCTGCAGTCTTCCAATATTAAAGTACCTTATAACCAAGTAAAATTTACTGGTGCTTATTATGAAAATATAGAATAATGCTGCCGCCCTCCAGATCAGCCAGTCATCCCTATCATTTTAGAACCACAACAGCCGGCATTAATTAAAATCATTTGAGCAATTATATCCTTATTTAAATGGAAGTACTACTGAGGAACTGTTTCTCAACACATCTGTTGTCAAAATGTTTTCATTAGTTGACTAATTTGTGATTTTTTTTTTCCTGATATCAAAAAATCCAACAGAATACCCACCGCCACTCTCGGTGAAAATAACAACACAGACCCTGCTTGATCCTGCCTAGTAAACAGGTGGCAAAAAAAGTTTTAAATCGAAATGACTCCTAAAAGAGACATGGCTACTTACATGGTTGCCCATGTCAGCTCTGCTTATCTCAAGATAGATGTATGTTGCTTTATCTAACAAATCTAATTCAGTAGGAAATGATCCATCAGGAAATAAAATCTGCTGTACAGTGAAAGTGAGATTTTAGTGACAGAATGCAATGGACAAGCTTTGAGACATTCTTATAAATAGAGCCACTGCCAATGAATGGAGAGTTACAGGTATATAACACAAATCAGTCAACAGTCATTGGGAGAAGATGTCAAATATGGATGGAAGTATTCCCTTTATAATCATTTTATTTCCTGTTCTGTAAATGTCATTAAAATTACAACAACTACTTAGGGATAGGGACAGTAAATGATGAACAAGATAAACTCACAGGTATTGACAGAGAAATGGCAGAAGTATTGAATAACTACTTACGAACAATGACCGACAGGTAAAGATCCTCTGGTCCACCCAGCCTGTCCCACACAGTTGCCATACCTTGTGTATCACAACATATACACTCGCCACATCCCACCCAAACCATGTGATCTCCTGGGAGAGGCAAAAAAACAGGTTAAAATCCCAGGCCCTATTGGGGGAAAAAAAATCCTCTCTGACCCATCGAGACCTATCTTGATAATGAAGATGCTTTAAACTGTGAATTAGTCGAGTGGCCCTCCTCCGTACCCTTTCCAAAGCCTCAATATCATCCACCATGTGAGGAGACCAAAACTGGACACAGTATTCCAAGTGCGGCCTGACTGAGGTTTTTACTAAAAAAGATAAAGAAATAGAAACTTCACTAGACGATGAGCTTAAAAAGAATATTGGCCCAGAAATTCGGGTCGGGGGCTTCCCGCGGGTGCAAGCCCCTGACCTACACTTACCTAGCGCGCCGGCAGTTGAGCTCTGGGCCTGCGTAGAATTCCTCTCCGGGGCCTGGCCCAGAGGCCGGCGTGCTGTGCTTGCGTGTCTCAGGGGCGTAGTTAGTGCGATGCGTCCCCTGGGGTCACGTGAGCCATGGGCAGCCAATCGGAGGAGGGAAAAGCCCATTCATAAGATTGACAGAAAGACCTGTCAAAACGTTTGAATGCTGAGGGCCCAAAACAGTAGTTAACCTTCAAATAATTTTTTTTTTAAATCACACTTTTTAAATAAACTATAAATTACATTAAATAACTATTTTAAACAATAATTTAAATTTTTGAAAAAATTAATTTTATAAAAAAAGGGGCTAAAAATAAACTTACCTTGCTTTAAAGTATTTAAAAATAACAAACCTGTGGAAAAAATGTTTTAATTTTAATTAATTGACCACTTACCTTTTAAAATGCAGTCCTTACGCCTGGTTTTTACATTTCTAAAATCTAAAGACTTACCCTCACGGAAAAACCTATAAAAAAAACGTACGTTCAAAGCGCACACGCAGACTCCCGCGCGCACGCGTTCGACCTCTGAACCCCTGCTTTCAGAGGAACGGAAGTGCCGGTTTCCCCCGCATGCGTAGTGCATGCAAGGAACCGGCACTTCCATCGGGTCCACGCGTGAGTGCCCCGTGCGTACTCACGCGTTGGGACCTGAATTTCTGGGCCAATAATACAGTTGGGATAGAAAAGGAGAAAATAATTGACAAACGAGCAAGACTAAAATAGGATAAAACCCCAGATGGTATGCACCCACGTTTACTCAAGGAAACTAAGGAGCAGATAGCAGAAGCAATAGTTTATATATACAAAAGTTCCATAGAAGAGGGGGTAGTGCCAGAAGACTGGCAGATGCTAATGTTGTTTCTATATACAGAATGGGAGATGGAACAAAGCCTAGACCAGTCAGTGATAGGAAAGATACTGGAATCTATAGTAACAGAAGTGATACAAGAGCATCTAGAGACAGAAAATATAACAAAAAATAGTTAGCATGGATTCCAAAAGGCTTGTCAAACCTGGTCGAACACTTTGAAAAGGTAACGGAAAGAGTAGACAAGGGTAATGCCGTGGGCATTTTCAAAACACCTTCAATAAGATACCACACGGCAGGCATGTGGCGTCAGCAGATAAGTAGCTGAATGGATTACAAATTGGCTAAAAAATAGAAAGCATAGAGTAGAGGTAAAGTTTAGTTATTTAGATTGGGGGAAGGCAGAAAGCGGTGTTCCACAAGGATCAGCGCTAGGGACCACAGTTGTTCATAATTTACATTAATGATTTGGACTTAGAATAAGTAACTCAGTATCAAAATTTGCAGATGATACCTGTGTTCAGGTGTTCAGGGAATGAAAGGTGTGTTGATTAAGGAGAATGTTACAGTGCTGGAGAGAGAGGATGTCCTGGAGGGGTCAAGGACAGAATCTATTTGGTTAGAGTTAAGAAACATAAGAAATAGGAGCAGGAGTAGGCTATTCGGTCCTTCGAGCCTGCTCCGCCATTCCATAAGATCATGGCTGATCTTCTACCTCAACTCCATTCACCGGCCCTATCGCCATATCCCTTGATGCCCTTACTAGTCAGAAATCTATCGACTTCTGTTTTGAATATATACAATGACTGAGCCTCCACAGCCCTCTGGGGTAGAGAATTCCAAAGATTCACCACCCTCTGTGTGAAGAAATTTCTTCTCATCTCAGTCCTGAATGGCCTACCCTTTATCCTGAGGCTGTGGCCCCTGGTTCTAGACTCCCCAGCCAAGGGAAACATTCTCCCAGCATCCATCCTATCAAGCCCTGTAATAATGTTGCATGCTTCAATGAGATCCCCTCTCATTCTTCTGAATTCAAGAGAATATAGGCCTAGTTTATTCAATCTCTTCTCATACGGCAGTCCCGCCATCCCAGGAATCAATCTCATGAACCTTCGTTGCACTCCCTCTGTGGCAAGTATATCCTTCCTTAGGTAAGGAGACCAAAATTGTACACAGTACTCCAGGTGTGGTCTCACCAAGGCCCTATATAATTGGAGTAAGACTTCTTTACTCCTGTACTCAAATCCTCTTGTAATGAAGGCCAGCATACCATTTGCCTTTCTAATGGCTTGCTGCACCTGCACATTCACTTTCAGTGACTCATGTACAAAGACACCCAGGTCCCTTTGAGCATCTGCATTCCCCAATCTTACACCATTTAGGAAATACTCTGCCTTTCTGTTTTTTCTACCAAAGTGGATAACTTCACATTTATCCACATTATAGTCCATCTGCCATGTTCTCGCCCACTCACTGAGCCTGTAGAGATCCCCTTGAAGTCTCTTCACATCCTGTTCGCAACTGACACTGCCACCTAGCTTTGTACCAACAGCAAATTTGGAAATGTTATATTTAGTCCCCTCATCCAAATCATTGATATAGATTGTGAATAGCTGGGGCCCAAGCACCGATCCTTGTGGTACCCCACTAGTCACAGCCTGCCATCCTGAAAATGACCCGTTTATCCCTACTCTTTGTTTTCTGTCTGTTAACCAATTTTCAGTCCATGCTAGTATATTACCCCCAATTCCATGTGCCCTAATTTTGTTCACCAACCTCTTGTGTGGGACCCTATCGAAGGCCTTCTGAAAATCCAGATACACCACGTCTTCCGGTTCCCCTTTGTCTACTCCACTAGTTACATCCTCAAAGAACTCCAATAGGTTTGTCAAACAGGATTTCCCTTTTATAAATCCATGTTGACTCTGCCCAATCTTACTATTAGTTTCTAAGTGCCCAGTTATTGCATCCTTTATAATAGATTCCAGCATTTTCCCAACTACTGATGTGAGGCTAACAGGTCTGTAGTTCCCTGTTTTCTCTCTCCCTCCTTTCTTAAACAGCAGGGTTATATTTGCTATCCTCCAATCTGCAGGAACGATTCCAGAATCTAAAGAATTTTGGAAGATGACAACCAATGGCCACTATCCCAATGGCCACCTCTTTCAAAACCCTAGGATGTAGGTCATCCGGTCCTTGGGATTTATCGACTTTTAGCCCCATTAACTTTGCTAGTACTGTTTTTTCACTAATAATTTCTTTAAGTTCTTCATTCTCGCCACAACCTTGGTTTTCTCATATTTCTGGGAGATTTTTTGTGTCTTCCTCCGTGAAGACAGGAACAAAGTATTTAATTAATTTCTCTTCCCTTTCCTCATTCCCCATTATAAATTCTCCCATCTCTGACTGGTGAAGAATTTCTTCTCATCTCATTTACCTTCGCCAGTCTTTTCCTTTTCACATACCTAAACAATAGAGGTACCATTACACTACTAGCTGTATTCTATAGGCCACCAACTGTATTCTATAGGCCACCAATCGTGCTTGACTAATCTATTGGAATTTTTTGAGGGAGTAACTGGTAGAATAGATGGGGGAGAGCCAGTAGATGTGGTGTACCTGGACTTCCAAAAGGCCTTCGATAAGGTCCCACATAAAAGATTAGCATGGAAAATTGAGGCTCATGGGATAAAGGGGAAAGTTTTGGCGTGGATAGGGAACTGGCTGTCAGATAGAAAACAGAGAGTTGGAATAAACGGCTCATTTTCTGAATGGCAGGCAGTAACAAGTGGGGTACCACAGGGATCTGTCCTGGGCCCCCAGCTGTTCACAATTTACATTAATGACCTGGATCAGGGAGTCGGATGCAGCATTTCCAAATTTGCAGACGACACTAAACTAGGAGGGGGGGTGGGCTCAGAGGAAGAGACCAGGAAGCTCCAGAGCGATTTGGACAGACTGGGCGATTGGGCGGATAAATGGCAGATGCACTATAATGTGGACAAGTGCGAAGTTATCCACCTTGGGTGCAGGAACGGGAGGGCAAATTATTATTTAAATGGCAATAGATTGGGAGAGGGGGAAGTACAGAGAGACCTGGGTGTTCTTGTACACCAGTCACTGAAGGCGAGCATGCAGGTGCAACAGGCGGTCAAGAAGGCAAACGGTATGCTGGCCTTCATAGCAAAAGGGTTAGAATACAGGAACAGGGATACCTTGCTGCAGCTGTACAGGGCACTGGTGAGACCACACCTCGAGTACTGTGTACAGTTTTGGTCGCCTCATCTGAGGAAGGATGTTCTTGCCATGGAGGGGGTGCAGCGGCGATTCACCAGGCTGATACCAGGAATGGCGGGAATGACCTATGAGGAGAGACTATGTAGTTTAGGGATGTACACACTGGAGTTTAGAAGATTGAGAGGGGACCTCATAGAAGTGTATAAAATTCTGACAGGTCTAGACAGACTGGATGCAGAAGGAATGTTTCCCTTGGCGGGTGAGAACAGAACTAGAGGACATAATTTAAGGATAAGGGCTAAACCATTTAGGACAGAGATGAGGGGGAATTTCTTCACTCAGAGAGTGGTGAACCTGTGGAACTCATTGCCACAGAGGGCAGTGTACGCCAGCTCATTAAATATATTTAAGAGGGAATTAGATATATTTCTACGGGCAAAAGGGGTTAAGGGTTACGGAGAGAAGGCGGGGACGGGATACTGAATTAAAGGATCAGCCATGATCTCATCGAATGGCGGAGCAGGCACGAAGGGCCGAATGGCCTACTCCTGCTCCTATCTTCTATGTATCTATGTATCTATGTAACTGGTGGGAAGGATATAGAGGAGCAAATTTGTAGGGAAATTACAGATGGCGCAAGAACTATAGAGTAGTGATAATGGGGGACTTCAACTATCCTAATATGGACTGGGATAGTAATAGTGTAAAGGGCAGAGAGGGGGAGAACTTTCTTGATTAGTACGTTTCCGGCCCAACAAGGAATGAGACATTGCTGGATCTGGTTCTGGGGAATGAGATGGGTCAAGTGGAGCAAGTGTCAGTAGGGGAACATTTAGGAAACAGTGATCACAGTATCATAAGGTTTAGACTAGCTATGGAAAAGGACAGGGAACAATCTAGCGTAAAAATATTTATTTGGAGGATAGCCATTTTAAGTGGGTTGAGAATGGATCTGGCCCGGGTAAATTGGAATCAAAGATTGGCAGGCAAAACTGTAATCGAACATGGGCTGCCTTTAAAGAGGAGATGGTTCGGGTACAGTCGTAGTACATTCCCAAGAGGGGTAAATATAGGGCAATCAAAGCCAGAGCTCTCTGGATGCTGAAAGAGATAGAGAGTAAGATGAAGCAGAAAAAGGGGCCGTATAACAGATGTCAGGTTGAGAATACAAGTGAGAACCAGGCTGAATATAGAAAGTTCCGAGGGGAGGAGAAAAAGGAAATAAGAGGAGCAAAGAGAAAGTATGAGAATAGATTGGCAGCTAACATAAAAGGGAATCCTAAAGTTTTCTACAGGCATATAAATAGTAAACGTGTAGTAAGAGGAGGGGTGTGGCCGATTAGGGACCAAAATGGAGACATATGCATGGAGGCAGAGGGCATAGCTGAGGTACTAAATGTGTACTTTGCATCTGTCTTTACCAAGGAAGTGGAGATACTGGATGGGATAAAAATTGATAAAGAGGAGGTACTAGAAAGGCTGACTGTACTTAAAGTAGATAAGTCACCAGGACCGGATGGGATGCATCTTAGGATGCTGAGAGAAGTAAAAGTGGAAATTGCAGAGGTACTGGCCATAATTTTCCAGTACTCCTTGGATACGGGGCTGGTGCCAGAGGACTGGAGAATTTCAAATGTTACACCCTTGTTCAAAAAAGGGTGTCTTTAAAATTATGAATGGGTTGGACAGAGTAGATGTGGAGAGAATGTTTCCACTTGTGGGAGAATCCGAAACTAGGGGCCATAAATACAAGTTAGTTACTAATAAATCCAATAGGGAAATAAGAAGAAATTTCTTTACTCAGAGAGTAGTTAGAATGTGTAAATCGCTACCACAGGACATGGTTGAGGTAAATAACTTAGATGCTTTTAAAAGGAGACTAGACGAGTACATGAGAGCAAAGGGTATAGAAAGCTATGCTGAAAGGCTGAGATGAAGCAGATGGAATGGGAGGAGGCTCATGTGGAGTATAAACACCCAGCACAGGCTAGTTGGGCAGTGTGGTCTGTTTCTGTGCTGTATATTCTATGTAAGTCTATGTAACTTGCATTTATATAGCGCCTTTAATGTAGTAAAATGTCCCAAGGTGCTTCACAGGAGCGTAATCAGACAAAAATTGAAACCATGCCAAAAAATGAGACTTTAGGACATGTGACCAAATGCTTGGTCCAAGAGGTAGGTTTTAAGCAGCCTCTTAAAGGTGGAGAGAGAGGTGGAGAGACAGAGGTTTGGAGAGGGCATTCCAGAGCTTAGGGCCTAGACGGCTTCAAATTACAGTATTTTATTTTGGGGGGGCTATGATTTCCTAGATCTTATGCTTCCCAATCATGGCTGAAACATGCCCAAGTTTCTCGCCAACCAAGGAATGTGAATAGTGATTCAGCTGATGAGGAGCTGAGATATAGTGAATCTAAATTTCCTGAATGAAGGCAAACTTCAACAATCACAGAGGGTTGTTAGTAACTCTGTGGCACCATAGAGAATGTCAACATTATTAGTATCACAGCAACACGGGTTTAAGCAGAAATTGAACCAAGAGGATGTAGAGTATTTCACAAAGAAGAGATCCACTAAGGTGGTGGAATGAATTGCATTGTTGGTAGGGGAAAATTAAACAGCTATCAAAAGACTGAATATATAACAATAAGAGAAAAGGTCAGGGTAGCAATTAGTTGTCCTAGGAGCAATAAAGTAACATTTGCAAATGGTATTTGCTGCTATCTCAAAGTGAACAAATAGATTGCAATGTGATTGTGATGCAGGGGGATCATAATGGCCCAGAAATTCGGGTCGGGGGCTTCTCGCGGGTGCAAGCCTCCAACCTGCACTTACCTTGCGCACCGGCCGTTGAGCTGTGGGCCCCGCGTGGGATTCCGATCCTGGGCCTGCTCCAACTGCCGGCGTGCAATGCTTGCGTATCCCAGGGGCGCAGTTAGTTCGATGCGTCCCCTGGGATCACGTGGGCCATGGAGAGCCAATCGGAGCAGCGAATGCTCCATTCATAAGTTTGACAGGAAGGGCTGTCAAACTTATAAATATGACAAGCCCCAAAACATCACTAAATGTTCAAATAAATTTTTTAAAAACATCACATTTTTTAAATAACTATTTTAAACGATAATTTAAATTTTTGAAAAAAATAATTTTATTTTCTAACGGGGCTAAAAATAAACTTACCTTTCTTTAAAGTATTTAAAAATAATAAACCTGTGGAAAAAATGTTTTAATTTTAATTAATTCACCACTTACCTTGTAAAAAGCAGGCCTTGCGACTACTTTTTATATGTGTAACTCCTGGAGACTTACCCTCCTGGGAAAACCTGCAAAAAAACGTAAGTTCGATGCGCACGCGCAGCCCCTCCCGCGCACGCGTTCGAACTCTGAACCTCTTCTTTCAGGGAAACGGAAGTGCCGGTTTCCCGTGCATGCGCAGTGCATGCAGGAAACTGGCACTTCCATTGGGCCTACGGGTGAGTACCCCGTGCGTACTCACCCATGGAGACCTGAATTTCTGCGCCATTGTAATAATTTGGGAGATTTCAATACCCTATAGGTAATGTAGACAGGCTAGGCATGACCAAAAGGGAAGAGCAAAAGTACAAACAATTTCATGAAGGTAATGCTTCTTTATATGACATGTGAAATAAGGTATCAGGGTGGATAGTGCATTAGATTTCACAGCCATAACTAATAAGTAAATTAGAAGTAGGTGCCCAGTTGGGTTCCAGGGATCATTCTATAGTTAGGTTTAGGATTAAATTTCACAAGTTAGCATTCCTGCCGCAGAGGTTCATAAGACAGGAGAGTATCTCAGGAGCATGAGTGCAGAGGTCACCACACTCGATTCATGGCCCACACAATTTTACGTCCATTCATTTAATAGACAAAAAAATTCTGCAGGCTAAAATCAAGCGCACTGACCTTCACACTCAAAGTCCCAATATATATTCCCATCGTGCAAGGCTTTGTGCTGGGAAAGCTAAATAGTAAAATTCACTCCTCGATATCATGCTAAAGGTTAAGACCAGATACATATGTCATAGAAGAGCAAAGTATGACATTAGTATGCTGTATGCCTCAGAGACATGGACCATGTACAGCAGGCGCCTCAAAGCACTGGAGAGGTACCACCAACACTGCCTCCGCAAGATCCTGCAAATCCATTGGTAGGATAGGTGAACCAACATCAGTGTTCTCGCTCAGGCCAACATCCCCAGCATCGAAGCTTTGACCACGCTCGATCAGCTCCGATGGACGGGTCACATCGTCCGCATGCCCGATACGAGACTCCCAAAACAAGCGCTCTACTTGGAGCTCCGACATGGCAAGACAGCCCCAGGTGAACAGAGGAAATGCTTCAAGGACACCTTCAAAGCCTCCTTGAAAAAGTGCAACATCCCCACCGACACCTGGGAATTCCTGGCCCAAGACTGAACAAAGTGGAGGAGAAGCATCCGGGAAGGCGCTGAACACCTCGAGTCTCTTCGCTGGGAGCAAGTGGAAGCCAAGCGCAGGCAGCGCAAGGAGCGCACGTCAACCCAAGCACCCCACCCACCCGCCCCTTCAACCACCGTCTGCCCCACCTGTGACTGAGACTGTAGGTCCCGCATTGGACTCATCAGTCACCTGCGAGCTCATTATTAATTTGGAAGCAAGTCATCCTCAGTTCCGAGGGACTGCCTAAGAAGGCGAAGTTGAGATTAGTTTTAGGAAGAATTAAGTGAAATGGAGAACTGAATAAGGAAAGAAGCAAATGGAACTTGTTAACCTACTTCAACCCTTAAACTTCCAGCCAGTCGATGGAAATGACTACCTCACTGGACCAAAACAGCCATGTAAAACACAGTTTTAATTAATATTTTAATATAATGCTACCTTCTACTCATTTTCTCTTTTTTGCATTCTCCATCCATCCTATTTTTAGGATAAAACATAGTTAAGGGAATGGAAACGGTAAATCCAGAATACTACCTTATATTAAATTGTGAGAGTAGGACAAGAGAACATAGGTTAAAATTAGTAAAAGGAAAATTAGGACTGATATCAGGAAGTTCTTTTTCATACAAAGACTGATCAAAACTTGGAATGAACATACAGATAGAATATGGAGCAGGCTCGAAGGGCTGAATGGCCTACTCCTGCTCCTATTTCGTATGCTAATGGTGCAGGTGAAAGCCCTGGAATCAGTTAGATACAGCAATAAGAATAACTATAGGGTCTTCTGAATGAATGAATTAAGATGGTAGAATGGCCTTTCTTATCCGTAAGTATCTTTGTGAGTACTTCCTACTTTATAACTGCTCCCTGTACTTGCAAGTTTTTCACAATCAGTAGGTATTTGTTCCTTAATTAACTAGAATGTGCTGATTTTTCTGTAGCTATGTTATGTTCAGTCGAAGTGTTCAATCTCAGATTGAATTGCCGTACCTCATGAGAATGTAGTTAGAATGAATCCCAAAATGAAAAGCAAAGAACTCAGCCCAGTGCTTTCCACAAATAGAAAAAATTCTGTCAGCAGAACTAATTAGTTGAAGCTAGCTCCTTAAACACTGTAAAAAGTGCACGTCAACAATATTGCCACAATCAAATGACATTCATAAAAGTCTGTGGTATGCTGAATAAGGTGGAAGAGCTGCAAGCGTTTTAATGTCATGTAAAACTATCATTGTTTTGCTAGACTAAATGCTGTACAAAATTGCCATCCCTTAAAGTGATGTATTATCGACATTAGCCTTAAATGTGTGCTGAATGTCAAACACCTCTGATTCTACTGAATGTTTATAATTAGGCATCTGTGACTGGAAACGGGGCACATACATCTAAGCTGAAAACTGTCTTTATTGGTGAATCAATTAGCTTTGCTTTGTTTCATAACAAAAAAACTAATAATAATGTGGCAGTGTGTCTAAAGCTAAAGCCAACTGTAAATTATTCATTATTGCAATAATTCAGTACTAACCAATTTGTTGGAAAAATGTTTAAATGCATTTGCAGTCTGTTCATTAAGATACCATGGTGAAACTTACCATCTATCAGATCATTCCTATTAAACAAAATCTATCAGCACTGGAATAAGTAGATTGGGAATCCATTGTTACCTTAGCAAATAGTCCATCAAATAAGCACATCACCATGGACTAAAATTGGTGGTGCCATTCTAATTTATAGTACTGTACTAATTAATTGAGGTTTTTCTTTGCCATGGGAACAGGTACAAAGCAGGTAAAGTACCAGAGCACAGATTGAATGCATCAAACACTAATTCAGAGGAAAGAACTGCTACAACATCTGACAATAATACAGTGAGAAACAACTCTCAAGAAGTCTTAAATTATTGATAGCTGTGACCTAAAAAAAAGAGTTCTGTCAGCTTTTAGACACATTCAAACTGTGTACTCAATAAAAATTAAGTATAGAATTAAGTATCAGACGTATTATGTGTGTGTCTCAGATTCTATTTTATTGCTTGTCCTGAAAACACGAGAGACTGGTGTGAGTTTGTGATTTTCTTTCTGACAGGTCGAAGATACTCTGATACAGAACCATACTTGCCCGTATCAGGGCAGACCACTCCTCCGTGTCCCGTCAGACCTCTGTATGAAACTGCAAGAGCCACCATTTCTCTCTCCTCCCCCTCTTCGATTTTTTCTCTTTTTGTTTATTAAGTGGGATGCCAGTCCAGGAAATGAAACACTGTTCCACCTTTGGATCCCGGGATTAGCATCAAGCACTTTGAGGTTAAGTGCCACACAGTCAAGTGCAGAATAAAGCTCCCTCTGCTTTTACTCTACCTCAAACAGGCACCCCCGTAATGCACCCGTGTGAATTTTTCCACTTTCCACATTTGCTATCCTAATGATGGAGATGGTCCATGCACATCAGTAATTCAATCTTCTCTTCAACAATCTACAATTTATATGTATCTTACCTCTAATCTTAAAATGTGCACTATCATATCAAGATGAATTGAATATATATATCTGCAAGTAATGTAATGAAAGACCAGAGCGCATAGAATTTCCAATCGTTGAAGTCCACTCGTACCTAGCACAAATGAAGATGGTTGTGGTGGTTGAAGGTCAATCAGGACATCGCTGCAGGAGTTCCGCAGGGCAGTGTCCTAGGCCCAACCATCTTTAGCTGCTTCATCAATGACCTTCCCTCCAACATAAGGTCATAAATGGGGATGTTTGCTGATGACTGCACAGTGTTCAGCGCCATTCACAGCTCCTCAGATAATGAAGCAGTCCATGCCCGCATGCAACAAGACCTGGACGACGTTCAGGCTTGGGCTGATAAGTGGCAGGTAACATTCGCGCCACACAAGTGCCAGGAAATGACAATCTCCAACAAGCAAGAGTCTAACCACCTCCCCTTGACATTCAATGGCATTACCATCGCTGAATCCCCCACCATCAACATCCTGGGGGTTACCATTGACCAGAAACTTAACTGGACTGGCCACATAAATACTGTGGCAACAAGAGCAGGTCAGAGGCTGGGTATTCTGCAGTGAGTGTCTCACCTCCTGACTCCCAAAAGCCTTTCCACCATCTGCAAGGCACAAGTAAGGAGTGTGATGGAATACTCTCCACTTGCCTGGATGAGTGCAGCTCCAACAACACTCAAGAAGCTCGACACCATCCAGGACAAAGCAGCCCGTTTGATTGGTACCCCATCCACCACCTTAAACCTTCACTCCCTCCACCACCGGCGAACCGTGGCTGCAGTGTGTACCATCTACAAGATGCACTGCAGCAACTCGCCAAGGCTTCTTCAGCGGCACCTCCCAAAACCCGCGACCTCTGGCAAATAGAAGGACAAGGGCAGCAGGCGCATGGGAACACCACCACATCCAAGTTCCCCTCCAAGTCGCACACCATCCTGACTTAGAAATATATCACCGATCCTTCATCGTCACTGGGTCAAAATCCTGGAACTTCCTATCTAACAGCACTGTGGGTGTACCTTCACCACGCGGACTGCAGCGGTTCAAGGTGGCAGTTCACCACCACCTTCTCAAGGGCAATTAGGGATGGGCAATAAATGCTGGCCTTGCCAGTGATGCCCACATCCCATAAACTAATTTTTAAAAAATTTTAAAACACATTCTCATTGCGCTATTTTTACGCAAGTATTAACTCGTTTAAAATGGGTTAGTGCCTATGTAAAAACAGCACACAGATGAATATAGCACAAGCACATTAAGTGTTCGAACATGAACTTTGTTGATGGAAAGTTCTACACTCGGGTTTCAAACTATTCGACCTTCAGAAATTACCACTGAAACTAGAAGATTGATGCCTTTAGATATACAAGCCCCTATATTAATATGATGAAGGTGGCTTCAGTGCGGGGTTGGAATTGCGTGGGGGAACTCGGAAGTCAACTGAGTGGGTCAGAATTTGCGATTTCAACTGAATTGTACCAATTAATTTTGACTTCCGGATTTCGCATCGCCCAGCTGCGCGTCAAACGTGATGTGCAGCCGCATGATGCGATCTCAGCTGTATTTAAAAGAAGAGTGCATGTTAAGTCTGTGTGTCCCAGTTATGCTTATTATAAATCACTGGACACAGACCACAAGAATAACTTTCAACAGGTCTTTACTATTTGGAGGTCAGGGCTGAACTGCCCAGTAAATCACTACACAACGCTTATATACCGGTGTGGTCACCACCGGTACTACAGTATACAGCAGCCAAGAGAAAGTAGTACATCTCTTAAGGTGGAACAGGTTACATACACCACAATCCTCCCTTTTTAGCTTAACAGTTATATCCCCATTTAACATAACATAATAACATATAGATATATATATATATATATACAACTTCATGCAAAACAGTTCAAAGATTCAGTCTCTGAGGAGGCCTCCTGATTCGAGTTGGATAACGCCTTTCAGGGGTCTCTGATTCTCGTTGCTGGGGTGACTCATCTAGTTGATCTCTTATGGATTGGACATCATCATCAGGTACATTCACTTCTGAGGTAGATGCTTCAGGTTCACTAACTTCTTCCACGGTTGTCTCTGCCGTAACCATGGGTTCGACCCTTGTTCTCGATTCTACCAGTTGGTCAACATGACGCCGTATTACATTTTCACCAATATCTACCGTGTACATCAGGGGTCCTTGTCTGGCCCGAATTGTTCCAGATTGCCATTTCTCGTTTTTATAGTCCCGGGCTAACACTGGTTGTCCTATTTCGAAACTCCGAGTGGTCTTGTTATTTATATGCTGGAACTGTTTGTTTTCAACTTCCCTCCGCACATTTGGTTTTAACAAGTCCAACCTGGACCGCAACCTCCTGTTATAGAACATCATGGCAGGACTTTGGTTTGTCACTGCATAAGTGGCGTTTCGATATGCCAGTAGGAATTTGTCCACCTTGTGTTGTAGTGGAATCTGATCTTCGCTCATGGCCTTTATTGTTTTTTTGAACGTTTGTACAAATCTCTCGGCCAACCCGTTTGTAGCCGGATGATATGGGGCAGAGGTATAATGTTTCACCCCATTCTTCTTCATGAATTTCTGGAATTCTTCTGACACGAACTGCGGTCCGTTGTCTGAACATATTTGTCCTGGCAATCCATTTCTTGCAAATATCGTTCTTAGCACCGCGATCGTCTTTTCCGAGGTAGTGGTAGTCATCTTAATCACTTCTGGCCATTTAGAATGTGCGTCCACCGCAATTAGAAACATGGAGTCCATGAATGGACCAGCAAAGTCAATATGTACACGTTGCCATGGGGTTGAAGGCCATTCCCATGGATGCAGCGGTGCAATCGGAGGTGCATTTTGCACTTTTTGGCACCCTGAGCAGCTTTTCGTCAGATCCTCTATCTGTTGGTCGATACCCGGCCACCACACATAAGCCCTAGCAAGGCTTTACATCTTGACTCCCCCCAGATGACCTTCATGCAGTTCCTTTAGAACGCTCTCTCTTAACTTAGGAGGAATAATCACCCTTGTTCCATACATCAATGTTCCTTGACAGACGGACAGCTGTTCTCGTTTTGCTGAGAATGCCGGTAACAGTGGATCACCATGTGCTGGCCATCCCTTCACTGTCACTTCGTAGACCCGGGACAGTGTCGGGTCGTTCCTGATTTCTCTTTCAATACTTGCATTGGTGACTGGTAAACATTCGATGATGGTCGAGTGAAATAACTCCACAGGGTCAACCGTCGGTGCCTCCTCCTCTGTAGGTAGTGGCAGGCGCGACAGCCCATCAGCATTACCATGCTGCTTTGTACCTTTGAATTCGATCTGATATTGATGTGCCCCTAGGAAAAGGGACCATCTCTGGAGTCTCTGTGCTGTCATCACTGAAACACCCTTCTTAGGGTTAAAAATGGATACCAACGGCTGGTGGTCTGTCAGAAGCGTAAACTTTTGGCCCTGCAGGTAATGATTAAACTTCTTTACTCCCCACACAAGGCTGAGAGCCTCCCTATCTATCTGAGCATAGTTGCGCTCAGCGGAGGTCAATGATCTGGATGCGAACGCAACTGGCCTCTCCAGGCCATTTGGCAACTTGTGTGAGAGTACTGCCCCAATACCATATGGAGAAGCATCACAAGCCAAACGAATAGGCAGCGTTGGGTTGAAGTGCGCCAACACTTCCTCTGAGGTGATCAATGCCTTGCTTTTGCGAAAGGCCCTCTTACAGTCCTCGCTCCACTTCCATGGTACTCCCTTCTGCAAAAGAGCGTTCAGCGGGTGCAGCACCGTGGATAAATTTGGCAGAAACTTATGGTAATAGTTAATCAACCCTAGGAACGACCTCAACTGGGATACATTATCCGGAGCGGGAGCCTTCACAACAGCTTTGATCTTGTCAGGAGACTTATGAAGCCCCTCCTGGTCAATGACATGACCACAGTACGAGATCCGCTTCTGAAAGAACTCACATTTCTGGCGATTAACTCGAAGTCCATATTCTTTCAATCTGGTGAGCACCAGTTCCAAATTTGCAAGGTGTTCCTCGTCATCATGTCCTGTAATCTGAATATCGTCCAGGTAACATTGTGTGCCTGGAATTCCCTGTAATACCTGCTCCATGGCCCTCTGCCAAATTGCTGGAGCCGATGGCACTCCAAAAACCAGTCTATTATACCGGTACAAGCCTCTATGCGTGTTGATCGTGAGATACTGGCGTGACTCTTCCTCAACTTCCATCTGTAAGTACGCCTGCGCCAGGTCTATCTTGGTGAAGTGTTTCCCGCCAGACAACGAAGCGAAGATATCCTCAATCCGCGGAAGCGGATACTGCACCGTGTGAAGCACCGGATTAACAGTGATCTTGAAATCTCCACAGATGCGAACCTTCCCCGGTTCCCCCGGCTTGTTGCTCGATGAACGCTTCATGACGGGAACAATGGGCGTGGCCCACTCACTCCAGTCTACCTTAGACAGTACTCCTGAACGTTCTAGCCCTTCCAGCTCAGCTTCCACAGCAGGTCGTATCGCATAAGGTACCGGTCTGGCTTTGAAAAATTTCGGGTTTGCATGTTCTTCAATCTTGATGTTTGCCGTAATTCCTCTCAGTGTTCCCAGTCCCTGTTGGAACACCTCTTTAGCATCGTCCAATATCCTGGACAATCGTTTAGGTTTGACATCTTTTTTACCGGAATCTACCGTTAGTGCTTTTAAGGAATGCCAGTCCATATTTATTTTCCTAATCCACTCCCGTCCCAGTAGTGGTGGACCTCCCTCAGGTAGCACATATAAGTCCATTCCTCGGCTTTCTTTGCCCTTGTGGACCACCTTTACCTCTATCTTCCCGATGGGGTATACTCTTTGCCCCGTGTATGTTTTCAATACAATCTCCGTATCCCGTAGGAGAATATGTGGGAATAACCTTTTGTAATCTTGCTTATTCATGACCGTCAATGCCGATCCAGTGTCCAATTCCATCTTCACTTGGACTCCTGCTATCTGAAGTGTGACCCAGATTGTTTGGAGGTCTGCTTCATTACCAACATTGTGTACTCTTAGACTACCCAGTTCATTACTGCTGGAGTCTGAATTTGACTTCTGTTCATTCGAACTGTTCTCTGTCACCTTGTGTACCTTTCTGTACTTTTCCTGCGGTGACTTTTTGTTGCTGGTCTTCTTTCCTGACCGGCATACTTTAGCTATGTGACCAAGCCTGCCACATTTTCTGCATTCCTGATTTTTGAACCAGCACTGGTTCTGATCGTACGTTGTCTTTCCACAACAATAACATTTTACTGTACCCAAGACCATTTGATTGGTGCTGAGTTCCGGTGACCATAGCTGCATTTCCGCAGTGCCTCTCGCTGCGGCTTCGT
Source organism: Somniosus microcephalus (assembly GCF_052327205.1). Lineage (NCBI taxonomy): Eukaryota > Metazoa > Chordata > Chondrichthyes > Squaliformes > Somniosidae > Somniosus > Somniosus microcephalus. The sequence goes on along the minus strand of NC_141000.1, from coordinate 15,744,878 downwards.
GCGATGCTGCAATAGTGACAGCTTTATCAAGCGTAAGATCATTCTCCTCAAGCAGTCGCTTTTGTGTTCCTTCTTTTAACAATCCACACACAAATTTATCTCTCAGCGCATCTGCTAGTCCTGTTCCAAACTGACAGTACTTTGATAGCTTATGCAGTTCAATTAAAAATTCAGCGTTGCTTTCGTCTTTCAGCTGCGTTCTTCTGTAAAATTTAAATCGTTCCGCTATCATCAGCGGCGTGGGGTTTAAATGATTTTTCAGGACAGTAACAATATTCGCGAAAGTCTGATCCGCCAGTTTATCTGGTGATAGAAGGTGCTTCAATAGCCCGTATGTCTTCGCACCCATTGAGCTTAATAAGGTTAGTGCTTTCTCATCATCTGGTACCTTATTTGCTTTACAATAAACTTCCATGTGTTCTACATACGTGGTCCAATCTTCGATATCGCTATCAAAGGTATTAATTTTCCCATGTTTAGGCATCCTTGCAAGTTTTTAAAATTTTTCTCTTTCTCAAAATGACAGCTTCCCGCGCTTGTCTTCTTCCCCCGCCTACTAAAATGGCGACTTCCCACGCTTGGCGGTCTTTCCCGCACTCGTCTTCTTCCCCCGCCGACTACAATGGCGGATTCCCGCGTTTGCCTTCTTCCCCCGCTGGCTGCAATGGCGATTGACGTGCTGCTGCCGTTCTCGCCTCCCCAGCGGTTCTCAATTCCACGACGCTGCTTTTACTCCCCCGCGGTTCCCGTGGGCATTCACGCTTCCCCTGCTGTTGCGCCTCTCAGCCCCGCATGCAGCCCGGTCCTTTACACCGGCTGCGTTTGAGTTCTCCGCGGCTCTCGTGCCTTAAGCTGCCCCAGTCGCTGCGCCGCTCGGCCTCGATTGCAGCCCGGCCCTTTTCACCGGCCGTGGTCGAGTTCTCCGCCCTTTTTCCTCCGTTTTCCCTCCCCCACTCCACAGTCAATGCAGCCGACTTTCTGCTCGTGTCGCTGATTGGCTTACCCACCACCGTGGTAGAAGGGATGATCACTGCCTGTCGCTGATGGAGGGCTTCGTGGTCAGAATTTTTCTTTTTAACCCGGGTTCTCGATGCCTCCCGTGCAATGGTGCTCAGCAGGATGATGAGGGCGGATGCCTCTTCTCGACGCCCATTCTGAGGACGAAGCTGCCTTGGATGTAAAACTGCCGCAGGGTAAGATCGGACTCGTCGCCACTGTTAAGTCTGTGTGTCCCAGTTATACTTATTATAAATCACTGGACACAGACCACAAGAATAACTTTTAACAGGTCTTTACTATTCGGAGGTCAGGGCTGAACTGCCCAGTAAATCACTACACAACGCTTATATGCCGGTGTGGTCACCACCGGTACTACAGTATACAGCAGCCAAGAGAAAGTAGTACATCTCTTAAGGTGGAACAGGTTACATACACCACAGTGCAAAAATGGAAATTGGAGGTGTTCAGGATGGTCATAGAGCAAGGGCAGCATCCAGATTTAACGATTCCACACTGGAATTACTGCTGGGTACAGTCAGGAGCAGGAGGGACAGACTGTTCCCCAGCAATGGGAGGATGAAACTTGCTGCTCTCAACAAGAAGGCGTGGTTGGAGGTCGCTGAGGAGCTGAGCAGAAGGAGCGTTGCACCCAGGATGTGATGTAGGAAGCGGTTTAAATGACCTAGCCAAGTCAGGGAAAGTGAGTACGTTGACTGATTCAACAATATTCTGTGCTTTAGGCCCCCGCCAACACCCCCCACACTCTGGCTTGCTAAGTGTTCTCCATCACATCGCTCCTCACACCCACATAATTTTCAGCAGCACCCTGCCTTCACTCTCTATGCACTTCATCACCTCCCCATTTATACATCCACCAAAGACACTCACTTATGTAATGTGAGTCATCCATCTGATGGCCACCCACACCGAATGCACTGCATCCATCAAGTGAGTCCCTCACCTTCACGCATTCACAGTTTTTTCGACCCTTGTAGAAGGCAGTGCAAAACGCGAGGGAGAAGGAGAGGACTAGAGGTGAACGGCCACAAATAGTCCCGCTCACTGATGCAGAGGACGCCGCCCTGGAGATAAGTGGCACATCTGCATCCCTCTCAGTCAGAGATAGAGAGACAGGGAACTCTCAGATAGCTGGTGACAGAATTATAATTATCTCTGACACGCATATGCTGATTTCATCAATGACTGAACTATGAGAAGACTAAGTATGTCAAGATTGTGACTTTGCCACAACTAAATCATATCCCTTTCTTTTGTCTTCCTGAGCTTTAACACTTACAGCAAGTGTTGCAGGACATCAGTGAGGATGATTCCTCAGAGGACCTCGTCCCTTATAAGGGTGCACTGTCACAGGATGTACAGCTATGCACCAGCGCAAATATTCACACTCCGGTGGGTCCACTTAGACAGTTGGGTTTTCACCTGGTGATTCACACCTCACAAGTGAGCGCTGGCAGATACTGGTGGCAAGGGCCAACTGTGGAGATTCCGCGATGAGGGGCACAATCCTCTCCAAGCTCTGCTCAGCTGGGCATGGATGCTGAAACCCGTGGGCTATCGTTGAGAAGGAGAATGCAAGAGATGTATCAGCAACTTAGCCAGGTAATGACAGTAGTACCACACACACTCTTCACAATAGCAGAGAGCATGGAGGAGTCCAACTCGATCACTAGTGGATTGATGGCACAGGGAGAGGATGGGGGAGTCCAACTCGATCACTAGTGGATTGATGGCACAGGGAGGGGATGGGGGAGTCCAACTCGATCACTAGTGGATTGATGGCACAGGGAGAGGATGGGGGAGTCCAACTCGATCGCTAGTGGATTGATGGCGCAGTGAAAGGATGGAGGAGCCCAACTCGATTACTAGTGGATTGATGGCGCAGTGAATTGCGAGAATGTTTGCTGTGGAGAGAGAGGTCACCTCCATGGAGCTTCAAGCAAGGCTCCCAAATAAGTCCATGCAGGCCATGCAGACTTTGGGTGCCAACATGTCTGCCACCTTAAACAGGGTGACAGATACCTTATCCGTGGCCTTAAAACGCGTCACTGATCTTCACCAATCTGGTCTCCAGCAGAGTGGTAGGAGTGATGTGGCATTGGCCCAGAAGAGGGACGATGGTGAAAGGGGACATGGAAGTATGGAAGGGGGCACCCCATTCAAAGCTCTCCCACTTCTTACCTGTTGCCCACCGCCCCCCACCCCGCCAACCCAACCCAGTAACCAACGTGGTTCCTTGTCTCCCGATGGCCGAGTCTGCCCCTGCACAGGTGCAAGTGGAGCAGTTTTTGGCTGGTTCTTCACCTTAGTGCTATGCATTATGTACCTTCTAACTCTGAACTGGTGACTCTTTCTGGAGTGAAAAGGTATGCGATGTTTGACTGCCACAGTATGATAGCATCATGACAGCTCTCAGGGAATCGGGCGCAGACCTGCATGAACCTCTTCTTGTGGTTGCACACCAGCTTCACATTGATGGATGAATATCCTTTGTGGTTTATAAAAACTTCTGGTTGCTGTGGCAGTGCTCAGATTGCCACAGGTGTACAGTTGATGGCACCCTGCATCTAGGGGAATCCAGGTGCTCATTCTGGCTATTGTCACCACAGGAAATTTACATCATTGTCAGCCCTGGCAAACAAGCCCTCAGTAACCTGCCTTCTGCACTTTTTTTATTCATTCATGGGATGTGGGCATCACTAGCAAGGCCAGCACTTATTGCCCATCCCTAGTTGCCCTTAAGGCGGTGGCGAGCTGCCTTCCTGAACCACTGCAATCCATTGTAACGGTTTGGTACAACTGAGTGTCTTGCTCGGCCATTTCAGAGGGCAGTTAAGAATCAACCACATTGCTGTGGGTCTGGAGTCACATGTAGGCCAGACCGGATAAGGATGGCAGATTTCCTTCCCTGAAGGACATTAATGAACCAGATGGGTTTGATACGATTACTGATACTAGTGTTTTATTCCAGATTTATTTAATTAACTGAATTTAAATTCCCCAGCTGCCGTGGTGGGATTATGTACGCACGTCTCTGAATTATTAGTCCAGGCCTTTGGATTACTAGTCCAGTAACATAACCACTATGCTACCATTCCCTATTTATGTGCAGCCGACTGGGAGATCCTGGATATATACATCTTTTTAATACAATGCTTCTATTGCAGATTTTTCCATATTTCTGACATTTTCAGAGGTCAATTTGTTTTACTGCTGGAGATAAGTTTGGTTTTTAAAGCATCTCCAATACAGTATTTCATGGTTGAGATAATACAAGATCTGCACTGTGGGGTTTCTGTGATTCTGTGATTCTGTGAAGATCAAAGAAAGCATGCCAGAGAGATCAGCAAGCACCATACTATATCTGTAGATCTTGACACATCTATCTGTCAATAACCAAGAGCAACTGCTGCATCTTACTCAAGATTAGCAAGGCAAAGTTTTGCCACCTGTAGAAGCTGATCCACCGGGTTACTGTCAGGGCGAGGCTGGTTCTGGACCCAAGTGCAGACAGACGAGGCGAGAAGCAGGTATGCAGTCTTAAATTAAAGTACTTTACTAGAATCACACAAGTAAACAGTTACAAACATAGGAGCTCAAGACAAACTACCACTAGGCAAACGGCTTGTCAAGACTGAGCACAGAGGGAAGACACCACAGAACTTAAATACAAGCAAAAACAGGTAAAACCAATAAACCTGATAAAAGGCAGTTAAGTAATAAACACAGGAGAAACTAGTAACAATTAGCAAAGGGAAAAAAAGAAGTGAAGGTGCCATCTAGGGGTTACTGAGGGAACTAACCAGCACCCTCACAGTTACTGCCCCATTCAGGAAAAGCCAACCAACTTGCGATTCTGGGAGGCATGTGGTTCTTCTGTCATGCCATTTGTATTGGGCCAGCACTTTTAAGTGCATGTCTGGAGGTGTTCCTGGACTACAGCAGGAATCCCACCAGATGTGTCCCACTAGGCTCAGTGGTAGCTACATCTATTGAAAGCAGGTGAAGATCTCAAGTGGGGCCAAAGGTTCAAAAAGCAATTGGAAATCAATCCCACAAAGATGGGTCAGATGTCACTAGTGATCTGCTTGAAGAAATGGCTCTGCTTTACCTCCTTCAGCCTGAGTGGTCTTTGGCTCACCAATATTATGCTGCCTCAGCAGGTTGGCTGCCCTGGCTACACCACCACAGGCATGAATGCCTACTTTAAATAACTTCATCCACAGGATTTGGCAGGGGCTGAACAGTAGGTGGAAGTTCCTCTTTTTCTTCAACTTTGTGCTAAGATACTTCTACCAAATATGGAACACCCTGCATGTTCATTCTTGTCATGGAATAATCTCGACCGTCCTCTAGGAATTGTTTTATTAAAAGTTTTATTACTCTTACTTTATCATGTTGCTATTGGATACCAGCACTGCTAGGTTTGCCCAGTGCAAACGTTGTATTTTGCTAACAATTGTTTAGGGTATTATGCTCTGTTTGCTGCCTTCACAGCTCAGCATGAGACTGTTTACTTGTCAGTGTATGAATAGCTCAGTCTATAGTCCATTAAAAAAGAAGCACCTGAGAATTTACTGAACCTGAAACCACTCATATATGTGCAGCATTGATCGTTCTAGCTACAATATAATAGTAGAATGGGTATGATACAGCCAATATCAAACTTTTAGAATAAATGTAAACCATTGTTTTATCATTTGCTGCATATAATACAACACAATAGCCCAGAAATTCGGGTCTCCACGGGTGAGTACCCACGGGGTACTCACCCGTAGGCCGAATGGAAGTGCCGGTTTCTTGCATGCACTGCGCATGCACGGGAAACTGGCACTTCCGTTCCCCTGAAAGAAGGGGTTCAGAGGTCGAACGCGTGCGCAGGAGAGGCAGCGCGTGCGCATCGAACTTACGTTTTTGTTGCAGGTTTTCCCGGGAGGGTAAGTCTCCAGAAGTTAGACATATAAAAAGCAGTCGCAAGGCCTGCTTTTTACAAGGTAAGTGGTGAATTAATTAAAATTTAAACATTTTTTCCACAGCTTTATTATTTTTAAATACTTTAAAGAAAGGTAAGTTTATTTTTAGCCCCGTTAGAAAATAAAATTATTTTTTCAAAAATTTAAATTATTGTTTAAAATAGTTATTTCATGTAATTTATAGTTTATTTAAAAAATGTGATTTTTTTTTTTAAATTTATTTGAAGATTTAGTGGTGTTTTAGGGCTTATACTATTTATAAGTTTGACAGCCCTTTCTGTCAAACTTATGAATGAAGCATTCCCTGCTCCGATTGGCTCCCCATGGCCCACATGATCCCAGGGGGCGCATCGAACTAACTGCGCCCCTGGGATACGCAAGCACTGCGCGCCGGCATTTGGAGCAGGAATCCCACGCGGGCCCACAGCTCAACGGCCGGCGCGCTAGGTAAGTGCAGGTCGGGGGCTTGCACCCGCAGGAAGCCCTCGACCCAAATTTCTGGGCCATTAATAACATCCTTCCACTTTCATTTTAAAAATTTAGAAGCAACTTTATCTTCAGCAAGCTGATAAAAATAGAATAATGTAAGTCTGAATTAAATTAAGCCCTGTATGATAATGATCATTATTTGACATGACTGAAGGTTGAGGTTTTGCCAAGTAGCACTCTCGTTTCAGAAGGTTATGGTTTCAAGACAAGACTCCAGGACTTCAGTACCCAATCAAGGCTAACACTTCGATGCAGTAATAAAGTGTTACACTATCAGAAGTGCTTCCACAGTGCAGGTTCCATTGTACTCTTCAAAGAGGAGTAGGGAGTTCTCGCAGTGTCCTAGCCATCATTTGGCCCTTAACCAACGCTACCAGAAATAGATTTCCTACATTACAACAGTGACTACATTCCAAAAGTACTTTATTTCTCTCCCACATGGCAGCTGTCTCTCATTCTGCCAGTGCATTTCACACCTCATCTAAAGCCGTCTTTTGTCTCTTTACTAGTCCTATCACCATCTCGTCTGGTTTTGAATACCTCTTAATGTCTCTTCACTTCTCTTTTGTTCTCTCATCCCCATTTCCCAGTCCCCAAACTGGCCTTTTAATCTGTTTCATTTCCTGTGTTTTTTCAGTCCTGACGAAGGGTTTCGACCTGAAGCGTTGACTCTATTTCTCTCTCCATGGATGTTGCCTGGCCTGCTGAGTTTTTCCAGCATTTTCTGTTGTTATTCCAAAAGTACTTCATTGGCTGTAAAGCGCTTTGAGATGTCCGGTGGTCGTGAAAGGCGCTGTATAAATGCAAGTCTTTCTTTTTTAGTCATTCACCCCAATGCTGCTGGTGGGATCTTGCTGTGTTCGCTTGTGACTGAACTTCCAAATAATTAATTGTAAATGAAGGAGATTGGGACATTTCTGAAAGATGTAATAAGGCATTATAGGGTAAATTCACCAACCCTGTACTCCCAGCATGGAGCTCTGCTAGAAAGGAACACAGGTTGGAAAATCGGTTAGACAGGCCTGGAATTTGCTGAAAATGTGCACCGATGACGAGTTTTGGTGCAAAAGATCAAGGAAATTCGGGCACAGGTAACACGTCCATTTTTACATTAGAATCGAATTTCCTCTATTTTTGCGCTAATTCAGGCAAACCACTGCCAAATCTCACCGCCACTTGTTGACATGGCTTCGCCCCATGCAAAAGACCAGAGAACACAGGCTTCCTGCATTTACGACAGTTCTGAACTTACCCCATATTCCTTTTTATGTATGAAAATTAAAACATGATGAAGGTAGCTGTGATACCTCATTAAGGTCTGCTCCTGTACAGATCAAAAAAAAGAACATTAGCATTTATATAGCATCTTTTATTATCTCAGGGCATCCCAAGGGGCTTCACAGCCAATTAAGTATTTAGAAGTGTTGTCACTGCTGCAATGAAGGGAAATGCAGCATCCAATTTATGCACAGCAAGGTCCCACAAACAGCAATGAGATAAATGATGATGATAGCAGATAATCAGTTTTTAATGATGTTCGTTGAGGGATAAATGTTGGCCACGACACTAGGAGAACTCCCAGCTCTTCTTTGAACAGTGCCATGGGACTTTTTACATCCACCTGCGAGGGCAGACGGGACCTCGGTTTCAATCTGAAAGTCAGCACCTCTGACAGTGTAACACTGCCGCAGTAATTCACTTAAGGATCAGCTTATATTAGATGTGTTCACTGTTATAAATATCATCATCAAGAAACTACTTATAAAATAACGCCGGACAGCCAGCTGGTGGCGCCGTCCAAGGAGTATAAATACTCGGGCGTTGGCCTCAGCTTGCCAGGGACATTTTGTAAGACAAGGAGCTAGTGGAATACAACTAGACTTCCATGTTCTGAAACAAGTTGATTAAAGCCTTGCTTTATACTCAAACCAAGTGTGTAGTGAGTTTTATTACGTCGCACACGTCTCTGGAGTAGGTGCTTGAACCCACGATCTTCTGACTCAGAGGTGGGCATGCTACCACTGAGCCAAGATTGACACATGGTGAGAATGTGTCCAGCAACAGGGGCATAGCTGGAGTAGGCATCGATGAGGCCATTAGCTCTCAAGGCATCATCACATCCAGCACCCTTCTCCCCCCACAAAAGCGACAGTTGATGTGCCGGAAAGCGAGCAAAACCAGCCAGCCATCTTGGCAGTGGGCATGATTGAAGCAATTGCAGTACCACTTCTTGAGCCAGCACAAGAAGTTACGGGGCATCTTAAACCCAAGCAGCTCCCACTGAGACCCAGTAGACAGTCATTCTTCAACTGCTGAGTCATTTAGAAGGAGTCACTAGTTAAGAGTTAGAAGATACATAATGCATAGCACTAAGAGGAAGCACCATCTAAAAACCATCAAAATCACACACGTCTGGTACAAAGTAGGGAAATAAACTGGTTGCATTGTATTTGACCTTTTGTCTGGAGAAGTTTTTTCAGATGGTGCAGAATAAGGTAGCAGTTCAACAAAGGATGGGAGTTGAGGTAGTGCAGAGGACAACATTGTGGATGATGTTTTGCAATGAGTGCATGTGAGCAGTAAGGTTTGTTAAAGGGGTGGCTCAGGCACTTAGCTGAATGCATTATGTAGCAATGTCTGATGCAGTCGATTTCCTGGATGAAAAGGAGTTTATGCAGTGACATTCTCTGGGTTATATTGGGCTAGAAATTCGTTATAGCCAAGGAATGGGCAGTGTTTAGACTAAAAATGGTTAAGTAGCACCACCTGAAAATCATCCACAATGCACTCAAAATTCGAGCTCACTCCTCTTTAAAATGATTGCAGTCATGATTCTACTCTAAAAACCCCAAGAGATTGACCAATATCAGGGGCAGTCAAATTGCAAGTCATGATTGCCACAGGCTTTTTCACTACTTAAAGGGGAGGTTCATTGATGCTGCAACACCTCATTCTCAGCATTGTTGGCTGTGCAGCTGCCCCAACAGCAAACCAAACACCAGTTAGAAGACAGCCATAGGAACATGGGCAGACTGGAGATGGAGGGAGAGAGCCTGCAGGTTCTCGGACGAAGCTCTTGAGGCATTGTTTTTTGTGGTGGAGAGGGCGGATGGTCCTGTACTCGCCAACTGGCAGGAGGCCCTCGCCACAAGTCTCTCGCACTATGTGGAGGGAGAAAGCCGACCACGTCACGAGCAGCACTGTGGCCCCCAAGACCCACACCCAGTGCAAGAAGAAGTTTACCGACCTCACACAGGTGGTCAGGGTGAGTGAAGGCTTCAACAAATGCTACATACCACATCTGTACCACCATCTGTACCACAAGCTTCACACACTGCTCAATGCACCACACCCCCCAGCACTCACCCACCAACAATCTCTACCTAGCAACACTCACACCCAAATCTCACACCTTGCACACAATGACAGCTATTCAACTAAGGCAGGCACATCACCCAAACACATTGCTCCACACTCACTCACACACTTTCCTTTTTCTTGCAGGCCAAGGTGGCTCACAACCGGAGGGAGCAGGATCGGACTGCCGGGGACCAGGCCCACATTGAACAGCTGAGGCAGCTGGAGAGTCGAGTGCTGGAGATCATTCAGTGCCATGTCGTGGGCACTGTGGTCACCGGGGACATGGACCCTCTTGGGGACAACAATACTTTGCTCATTTCTACTCCTTCTTCTCACATCCCACTTTCCCCTCAGCCCACATTCTTTTCTCACTTTCAAGCTACCCATGCTGTATGCGTGCATTTCTGCCTTCCTGCCCCCCTCCCCTCACCATAACCCGACTCTTCTGCCTTTCTGCTTTCAGATAATCAGCAAGCACCATAGCAGCCTATCCCTGATGGCACCGCATAGAGTGCAGGGGGAGAAGAAGAGGAGGAGGAAGACACCACGTCACTGCATCTGTCACTCGCAGACACCAGCTCAGACACTGGCACTCCGTGTTCTTTAAAGGCTAGTGTAGCAGCGGGATCTGCACAGGGTGAAGCACGGGGGACGAGTGGGCTGCAGCAAGGCCAGGGAGGAAAAGGTAGCTTGGGGGCCAGCTCCCCAGAGGGCAAGTTCGCGCACGCGAGTTCTGCTCCACAGGACTCGGATGAGGACCTCGCTGAGGAGGCCTTCAGAGGAAGGGTGATGGGCATGCACACGGAAATGATAGGTGCAATGGCAAGGTTGCCAGGCAGCCTCTCGGCAATGGCAAGGAGTGTGGAGGAGTCCGCCTCCAACATTGCACAAGGCTCTGCGCACACCATGGAGCCCATCATTTCCAGTCTGGAAATGATGGTACACTCCCAGACAGAATGTGGCGGCACAGACATTATGGCGCGCATGATGGGTGATGTCGCAGCTCCCATTGCAGCACAGGCGGAAGCGACTCAACGTCTTAGTGCTGCAGCGAAAGCTCAGACTGCTCTCATGCAGTCTCAGCATGGTGCCACACAAGCTCTGGATGTTGCCATCATGGCTGGGTCTACCACGGTCGACCGGGGCTTTCACGGTGTCACAGCAGGCCAGCAATCTGAGCTCCAACCGATTGCTAGGAATGCTGCGATGCCGCCTCCGGGGAGTGGCAGTGGGTCTGTGTAGCAGGGACCTGCTGTCTCCTCTCAGGATGAGAGCATTCCCACTGCCATTCCACCTTTGCCCTTGTCGCTGCCTGTCATCCAGCCAGCCCAGACTGCTGTCGCACATGTTGAGGTGGTGCAGCCTACAGCCGGGCCTTCTAGGTCCGGAGCTGGTCAAGGTCATCCTGCAAGGCCATCTGAAGTCTCTCGCTTGGAAACTCAGCAGCCTTCCACCAGCCGTGAAGAAGCAGAGCGCCCTCAGGCCATCCTGGTGGGGGATGGAGGTGTAGAGGGATTGTACGTCCATAGTGAAAAGGAGGCGGTTGGGGCCAGGAAACTGGAAACTGTTAGCGGCAATGGGGGGAAGGTCTCCAGAGGAGAGGAGGTCAGTGACAGTCTTGGAAATGGTGGCTTGATGTTTGCTAGTGGGGTTATGGTCCAGGTGGAGGTAGGAGGAGGTGTCGGAGAGTTGGCGTTCAGCTTCCGCTAGGTAGAGGTCGGTTCGCCAAACAACAACAGCACCACCCTTGTCAGCGGGTTTAATGACAATGTTGGGGTTGGATCTGAGAATGGAGTGCTGCAAGTTCAGAGGGAGGTAGGTTGGAGTGAGTGAGGGGAGCAGAGAAATGGAGACAGCCGATGTCACGCCGGCAGTTTGCAATGAAAAGATCTAGAGAGGGTAAGAGGTCAGAGGGAGGGGTCCAGCTGGAACGAGAATTCTGAAAGCAGGAGAAAGGGTCAGCCGTGCGGGGGGAAGACACCTGGCCAAAGAAGTGGGCATGGAGACGAAGGCGGCAGAAAAAGAGCTCAGCATCATGCCGAGCTCGAAATTCATTGAGGTGGGGGTGTAAGGGGATGAAGCTCAGGCCTTTGCTAAGGACTGATCGTTCGGGGTCAGAGAGGGGAAGGTCAGAGGGGATAGTGAAAACACAGCAGAGGGTGAGATTGGGAGAAGGGATGGGGTCAGAGGAAAGTGTAGGGGAAGAAGTTTCCAGAGGGGTGTTGGTGTCCAAAAGTTGTTGAAGCTTGCGATCCTTGACATCTGAAAGGAAGAAAAAAAGTTTTTTGTTAAAGCGCCGGATGAGGCGCTTTAACAGATCTCTCAGATCCAACCCTAACGTTGTCATTAAACCCGCTGACAAGGGTGGTGCTGTTGTTGTTTGGCGAACCGACCTCTACCTAGCGGAAGCTGAACGCCAACTCTCCGACACCTCCTCCTACCTCCGCCTGGACCATGACCCCACCACCGAACATCAAGCCATCATTTCCAAGACTGTCACTGACCTCATCTCCTCTGGAGATCTTCCCCCCCACGGCCACCAACCTCATAGTTCCCCAACCCCGCACAGCCCGCTTCTACCTCCTCCCCAAGATCCACAAACAGGACTGCCTGGTAGACCCATCGTTTCAGCCTGTTCTTGCCCCATGGAACTTATCTCTTCCTATCTCGACTCTTTTTTCTCCCCTTGTCCAGCCTCTTCCCACCTACATCCGCGATTCTTCCAACGCCCTCCGCCACTTTAACAGTTTCCAGTTTCCTGGCCCCAACCATCTCCTTTTCACTATGGACGTCCAATCCCTCTACACCTCCATCCCCCACCGGGATGGCCTGAGAGTGCTCCGCTTCTTCCTTGAACAGAGGCCTAACCAGTCCCCATCCACCACCACCCTCCTCCGCCTGGTTGAACTTGTTCTCGCATTGAACAACTTCTCCTTTGACTCCACTCACTTCCTCCAAATCAAAGGTGTTGCTATAGGAACCCACATGGGTCCTAGCTATGCCTGCCTTTTCGTGGGATAGGTGGAACACTCTTTGTTCCAGTCCTACTCAGGTCCCCTCCCTCACCTCTTTTTCCGGTACATTGATGACTGTATCTGTGCCATTTCCTGCTCTCGCCCTGAACCAGATAATTTCATTCACTTTGCTTCCAATTTTTACCCTTCCATCACCTTCCCATGGTCCATCTCCGACTCTTCCCTTCCCTTCCTCGACTTCTCCGTCTCCATCTCGGAGATAGGAGATTGACAAACATTCACTACAAGCCCACTGACTCCCACAACTACCTGGACTACACTTCCTCCCACCCCGCCTCCTGTAAGGACTCTATTCCAATCTCCCAGTTTCTCCATCTCCGCCACATCTGCTCTGACAATGCCACCTTCCATACCAGTGCTTCTGACATGTCTTCCTTTTTCCTCAACCGAGGATTCCCCTCTACAGTGGTTGACCCTCTACAGTGGTTGACACGGCCCTTGACCGTGTCTGTTCTATCTCCCGTACATCTGCCCTCACCCCTGCCCCTCCCTCCCAGAACCACGATAGAGCTTCCCTTGTTGTCACCTTTCACCCATACAGCCTCCACATTCAACGGATCATCCTCCGCCATTTCCGCCACCTCCAAAGTGATCCCACCACCAAATGCATCTTCCCCTCCCCTCCCTTTTCAGCATTCCGAAGAGACTGCTCCCTCCACGACACCCTGGTCCACTCCTCTATCACCCCCAACACCCCTTCCCCTTCGCCCGGCACCTTCCTGTGCAAGCGCAGGAGATGCAACACCTGCCCTTATACCTCCCCCCTTCACACTGTTCAGGGCCCCAAACACGCCTTCCAGGTGAAACAGCGATTTACTTGTACGTCTTGCAATCTAGTATACTGTATTCGCTGCTCACGATGCGGTCTCCTCTACATTGGGGAGACCAAACGCAGATTGGATGACCGCTTTGCGGAACACCTCCGTTCAGTCCGCAAGGGGGACCCCGAGCTTCTGGTCGCCTGTCACTTTAATTCTCCGCTCCATTCCCACTCGGACCTCACCGTCCTTGGCCTCTTGCATTGTTCCACTGAAGCTCAACGTAAGCTCGAGGAACAGCACCTCATCTTTCAATTAGGCACTTTACAGTCTTCCGGACTCAACATAGTGTTCAACAATTTCAGATCATAACCTCGGCCCCTATCATATATATATTTTTTTTTATCCACACTTTTTGTCTGTCTTTTTTTCTTTTCCCCCACATGGCAACTGTCTTTCATTCTGCCAGCACAATTTACACTTCATCTAGAGCCATCCTTTGTTTCTTAACCTGTTCCAATATCATCTCCTTTTGCCTTGAATATCTCAATGTCTTTTAATCTCTCCCGCCTTCCATCCTATCACAGACCTTCCCTCCCCCCTTTCCCAGCCTTTTCACTTGCTTAAAAATCTGTTCCATTTCCTGCTTTTTTCCAGTTCTGATGAAAGGTCATCGACCTGAAACGTTAACTCTGTTTCTCTCTCCACAGATACTGCCTGACTTGCTGAGTTTCTCCAGCACTTTCTGTTTTTATTTCAGATTTCCAGCATCTGCAGTATTTTCGTTTTGTAATGAAGTTAGAGAACTTGGTAGGTTACAAAATAAGGCACCTCCTGGTTTGTTTAGACATCTGCAGCCCTGCTCCAAGATGCCAATAATGAGCCTAATAGTTTCATGGGCCTAGTTGTATTTCCAATCTGCTTCTGTCCAAGGTTGTTGCAAGGGCGTCATTAACCAGTGCTGCAGAACGTAACCTTGGTCTCCAAAACCATTCTTGCAGGCTGCCTTCACCCTCCAATAAGAGTGGCACAGTCGATTGTCCGTGAATAAAGTACACGACTGCTGTACGGGAAGCAGGCATTGTCTTGCATGATGTGTGCTTCCTGATCATTGACCAGTGGCACATTGTAGTAATGGAATTATCTTTGTTTATGTAAGCTGACGTAAGAAAACTACTAGGCACTTAGTCTGAGTATTAAACAAGGCTTTAATCAACTGTTTTTCAACATGGAGATGATTTGGACAGGTTGGGTGATTGGGCAGATGCAGTATAATGTGGATAAATGCGAGGTTATCCACTTTGGTGGCAAAAGCAGGAAGGCAGATTATTATCTGAACAGCAATAGATTGGGAGAAGGGGAAGTGCAACGAAACCTGGGTGTCCTTGTGCACCAGTCGCTGAAGGTAAGCATGCAGGTGCAGCTGGCGGTTAAGAAGGTAAATGGTATGTTGGCCTTCATAGCGAGAAGGTTTGAGTACAGGAACAAGGATGTCTTGCTGCAGTTGTACAGGGTCTTGGTGGGACCACACCTTGAGTATTGTGTGCAGTTTTGGTCGCTTTATCTGAGGAAGGATGTTCTTGCCATGGAGGGGGTGCAGCGAAGATTCACCAGACTGATACCTGGGATGGCAGGAATGACGTATGAGGAGAGATTGGGTCGATTGGGCTTATACTCGCTGGAGTTTAGAAGAATGAGAGGGGATCTCATTGAAACTTATAAAATTCTAACAGGACTAGACAGACTAGATGCAGGAAGGATGTTCCCGATGGCGGGGGAGTCCAGAACCAGGGGTCACAGTCTAAGGATAAGGGGTAAGCCATTTAGGACAGAGATGAGGAGGAATTTCTTCACCCAGAGAGTGGTGAACCTGTGGAATTCTCTACCACAGAAGGCAGTTGAGGCCAATTCATTACATATATTCAAGAAGGAGTTAAATATATTTCTTAAGGCTAAAGGGATCAAGTGATATGGGGAGAAAGCAGGGACAGGGTACTGAGTTTGGATGATCAGCCATGATCTCATTGAATGGCGGAGCAGGCTCGAGGGGCCAAATGGCCTACTCCTGCTCCTATCTTCTATGTTTCTATTTTTCTATGAGATCTAGTTGTGTCCTTCACTAGTTCCTGTTAAAGAATGTCCTGAGCAAGCTGGACTCATGCCCAAGTATTTATACTCTCCCTGGACAGCGCCACCAGCAGGCCGCCCAATATCATTTCATAAGTCATTTCCACATGAATGACAAGATTCATGTCATAAGCCATGCCTTTTTGTCTGTGAGCCTGGTCGGCCACCTGGGTACTGTCAGCGATCCTGAAATTTTGGAGCATCTATAATGCAGTGACACAGGGTAAATGTGTTGTGCTGGTGTTATTATTATTTAATGGGAAGGGAGATTAAAAGCAGTGGCCATGCTGAACAATACATCAGTCACCTACTTAATACATCTATGGACTGCAAACTGCCTGATTCTACAGGTGGCCCCTGTGTTCTCCTGGAAGAAGAATGCTGGCATAAAAATTGTGTAAGCAAGTGAACTGTCACTACCTCCACACTAATCAGTTACCTGCAGAGTCAGATACCTGCAGTTATTGCCAGGTAGGTGTACCAAGGCCTGCAGATATATAAAAGCAAAATACTGCGGATGCTGGAAATCTGAAATAAAAACAGAAAATGCTGGAAGTACTCAGCAGGTTAAGCTGCATCTGTGGAGAGAGAAACAGAGTTAACGTTTCAGGTCGATGACCCTTCGTCGGAACTGGAAAAAACTGGAGATGGGACAGGTTTTTAAGCAAGTGTAGGGGCAGGGTAAGGGGGGAGGGGAGGAAAGAACAAAAGGGAAGGTCTGTGATAGGGTGGAAGGCAGGAGAGATTAAGAGAGATTAAGATATGGTACAAGGCAAAAGGAGATGGTAATGGGACAAGTTAAGAAACAAAAGTGAGAAACAAAGAACAAGAAACTTGCTCCATCTCCAGTTTTTTCCAGTTCTGACGAAGGGTCATTGACCTGAAACGTTAACTCTGTTTCTCTCTCTCCACAGATGCTGCCTGACCTGCTGAGTTCCTCCAGCATTTTCTGTTTTTATTTCCTACAGATATATAGTTGGTGACATAATAGCAGTGGAGACAGTCCAGCGCTGGTGCCAGCTGATCTATCGGACATATTGTAGGAATTAACGAATTCCAACGAATAACGGAGATCGACACAAGAACAACTAAACAGGTCTTTACTCAACGGAGATGCCACGAGGACTGCCTGGGCAGCCCCGTGGTTTGCGACGTGACGTCATCGCATTTGCCCGCGTTTTCCCCGTGCTCTTAAAGGGGCCACGCCCCGTACATGCAAACTCTATATACAAAACACAGTAATGCCTAACACAATGGTACAGGTTTAGGCTGGTGTTAGAACATCGTTGAAGAGAATTATATACAGTTAGCCACAGTCATTCAGTGGTTCTGCCACAATATCTTCTTTAATCCCCTACCACTTCAACATTGAAGAATGTATTTGGAATGCTTTACAAGCAAACCTTATATGATAAAAGAAAGTTTCTGCATTTCGTTAAAGAAAAAAATATGAAACAGACCTATAAAAGAGCCACAGTTCATCCTGTTTGTAGTCACACAGCTTTTGAAGGGAAAGAAGATCAGCAACTGAAATGATGTAGGATGGGGGGACGGTACCATAGTGGTTATGTTACTGGACTAGTTAATCCCGAAGTCTGAACTAATGATCTGGAGACTACAAGTTCAAATCCCAACACAGGCAGCTGGGGAATTTAAATTCAGTTAATTAAATAAATCTGGAATAAAAAGCTAGTATCAATAATGGTGACCATGAAACTGCTAGATTGTCATTTAAAAAAAAACATCTGGTTCACTAATGTCCTTTAGGGAAGGAAATCTGCCGTCCTTACCCATCTCGCCTATATGTGACGCCAGACCCACAGCAATGTGGTTGACTTTTAACTGCCCTCTGAAATGGCCTATCAAGCCATTCAGTTATATTCAAGGAGGCGGCTCAACACCACCTTCTCGAGGGCAATTAGGGATGGGCAATAAATGCTGGCCTTACCAGCGACGCCCGCCTCCTGTGAATGAATAAAGAAATGCATTCTTAGTTCTCGGGTTAAATACATAATAGTGTTTGGAAATGATGACAGAAACAATCTTTAAAGATTTGAAAGGGAGATTTTCCTTCAAATTCAAGGCAAAGGGCTGAAAACCTTCAGCTATGCAAGTCAGTGGAAGGAGTCAAGGAGAAACAATAACAACTGATGACTCACAGTGATGGGGTTTTGCAATGAAATGGGACATCTAGCGAGTCACACGGGCTGACACGAATCAGTTGAATGCAATTTCGGGCCCCTGAAGCAAACACAAGAGACATATCAGGAGAGATTTGACAGATGGTTTGATAAAATGTCAACAAGATACATCTAAAACCCTTTTTCACAGCCACTATCCTAATGCATTTTTGCTGTTTCTTAAAAATGACCTGAGTTGATCGTGGTTATTTTTAGCCTAGTGCTACTTACTTTGATTTAATTAACATTCTCCGGATTAAAGCTCAGTGAAGGGTAGTAACATGCTCCACATTGAGGAAGCCACTGACTGCTCTATATGACATTGTTGTGTTGTGCAAATACTCACAGCTCACAGAAACTAATATTCAAGAGTCCTATGTTTCTAGAATTTCTTCACAGTTCCTTGAAAAATCTTTCTTCTGACTGATTTATATACGTCTGTCATAGAAAGAAGATCATAAAACACCGGGGACTTTATCAATCATGGTTGAGTCACTCATGGTATAAAAACTTTATTCTGCAAAATTCAATCATGTGGTCCCTGACCTCCAGAAATAAAAATCGCAGTTCCACAGTAGTAACGTCATATTGAAGCCGTGAATAATGACAAGAATTCAAATTTTTTTCAGAGTTGTGTTTGAGCTCAGGACATGTTAAATTGAAAGGATGAAATCTTAACTCAGTGTAAGTAACATTGACAGGTAGATCTCCCACGGAGTTGCTGATGAGTATTGTGGGTCCCGTGTGCAGTTTATGATGTTTATCACTTTCCCGTTGCAGTCTAAATGTGAAAGCGATTTGCTAATCAGAATAATACATCAGATTTACTGCATCACATAACTAACGCGAGGTAAAATATTACACACCTTACTGATACTGAAGAAAGCAGAACCTCACAAGTATATAATACAGGAAACTCTCATTTAAACAGCACCTAAATATCTGGAATTCTCTATTAACCGGCAAAATTCATACTCCGAAAACAACTCCTCAATAACCGGAAATGTTGCCGAGTCCGAGTCCGAGTCTCCCACAGTGGCCAAGTTAGTCAGTGGGGGTAGTTCTCCAAACTGCCACTACTCAGCTTCTTGGCGCTGTCGGAAGTCATTAGAGAGTTATGGATTACCCTCAACTGGCAGTACTGTACTTAATCAAGCATCTTCCACCATCCATTTAACACAACATTCTGTAGGTGAGTACCCAATTACTGTATACTGCACATTTCTTGATTTTTTTAAATTTTTGTTTGTTAAAAATAGCCTCGGTAGATAACCCTCTCTGTCATCCGGAATTTTGAATCAACCGGCACCACCCCGGTCCCGTCGGTGCCGGATACCAAAGAGTTTCCTGTACTCTGTTATCTCCCATGCAGTTGCTTACTGACCTGGCCAAGAGCAGAGCCACAGGACTTGGGGTGAGGCTCCAGATACCAACTGAACATCTTTAATAACATGAGATGGAAAGACCAGCTAAAAGGCTGGTATTTCACTGAGTCGTGCATGCACAAAGGCCTAAAATGTTGCACATGGGGAGAAAGCACTTCCATTTTCCTACTATAAAATCGAGTGATTCTCCTTCCACATTCACTTCAACAGCTATTTTCTTTAAAGGCGCACAAGAATACCTCTCTCATCTTCTGTTTTTCTCGTTCTGTTTTATATATATATATAGCAATGTCCTGTGGTGCTGCACATGGTAAGTCAGGGAATATAGTGTCTCCCTTACCTGTATCTGCTCTCTTTATGTTGCTGTTTCCCTCCTCTTCTGTTTCTGTCCATCTCTCTTTCTCTTCTCTGCTTCTCTCTCCATAACTCTTCTCTTTGCACGTGTCCTCTTCTACTTCTCTCTGCCCAATTCTTCTTTCCTTTTGGGTGGGAAGTGGTTGATGTCATGGCAGGAAGAAGAGCCACCAATGAATGCTGGATGCATTTTGTTAAATCCGTGAATCTTTAGGTATGGTGTTCTTCAATAAATAGACGGAGACTGCAGATGAACAATCAACAAGTGTTTACTGGATGAGGGTATTCTAAAAACTAACAGTACAGATCACTACTCAGGGTTTATATACAGGTGTGGTCACTGCCGGTACGACAGTACACAGGAGCTGTAAAAGTAGTTCTCCTCTTAAAGGTACATACACTACAATTCCTCCCCTTTTAGATTAACAGTACCATAACATTCATTTAACAGTTAACACTTTTAACATGCACATTAACTGAAATAGTCCATTTATAAATTCAGTCTTTGGGGCGGCTTCCTGATCCTTTCTGGATAGCGCCTTTCCTGAGTGTCTTGCTCTTGGTGCGGAGGCGATTCTGGCCCCCTGTCGTCGGTTAGTTCATCAGCTTCCGATGCTACTGTTTCTGGGGTAGATGCTGCCGGTATGTCGGGTTCATCACCAGGTACGCGAGACATGGGGTTGACTCGTTCCTGTGACGCTAGGATCTGGTCGACATGGCGTCTCACAATGTTCTCCCCAACATCCACTGTGTACATTAGTGGCCCCTGCCGTGTGCATATCGTTCCTGGTTGCCATTTCTCTGTTCGTTAGTCGCGGGCCAAGACTGGTTGTCCTACATTGAAGCTCCTTGTCGGCTTCTCATTGATGTGCTGGAATTGCTTATTCTCAACATTTCTTCGTACATTTGGTCTGAGCAAATCCAGACGAGATCTCAACCTTCGGTTAAAGAACATCATGGCCGGGGTCTGGTTGGTAACTGCATGTGTCACATTTCTGTAGGCTAACAGGAAATTGTCCACCTTATGCTACAGTGGAATGTCGTCATCGCACATGGCCCTTACTGCCTTTTTAAAGGTTTGTACGAACCTCTCAGCCAATCCATTTGTGGCTGGATGATACGGGGCGGATGTGTAATGCCTTACCCCATTCCTTGTCATAAATTTCCAAAACTCTTCGGACACAAACTGTGGTCCGTTATCAGAGCAAATCTGCTCTGGCAAGCCGTTCCTGGCAAATATGGTCCGTAGGACTGCAATCATTTTCTCCGTAGTGGTGGAGGATATTTTGACCACCTTAGGCCATTTCGAGTGCGCATCCACTGCTATTAAGAACATTGAGTCCATGAATGGACCAGCAAAATCAATATGCACCCATTGCCATGGAGAGGAGGGCCACTCCCATGGGTGTAGAGGGGCATGTAGTGGTGTATTTTGGACCTTCTGGCATCCTGAGCAGCTCTTTGTTAGGTCCTCGATTTGTTGATCGATCCCCGGCCACCACACATAAGCCCTAGCAAGGCTTTTCATTTTCACCCCTCCCAGATGGCCTTCGTGAAGCTCATTGAGCACTCTCTCCCTTAACTTGGGTGGAATTACCACTCGGGATCCACACATCAATGTCCCCTGGCATACTGACAGCTGTTCTCTTCTGGATGAGAATGCTGGCAACAGTGAGTCGCCATGTGTTGGCCATCCCTTCACCGTCAAATCATATATCCGAGACAGTGTCGGATCATATCGGGTCTCCTTCTCTATATCCGCGTTAGTTACTGGCAAGCGTTCAATTATAGTTGAATAAAATATTTCGACAGGGTCCACTGCTGGTACTTCCTCCACAGTAGGCAGTGGCAGGCGTGATAGCCCATCAGCGTTTCCATGCTGTTTCGTGCCCTTATACTCTATTTCATATTGGTTCGGCCCTAGAAAAAGGGACCATCTTTGTAGCCGTTGCGCAGTCATCACCGGAACGCCCTTCTTTGGATTAAAGATGGAGACAAGTGGTTGGTGGTCAGTTAGCAAGGTGATCTTCTTCCCGTGCAGAAAGTGGTTGAACTTTTTCAATCCCCACACTAGGCTGAGGGCCTCCCTGTCAATCTGGGCGTAGTTGCGCTCGGCTGAGGTTAGTGACCGAGACGCAAAGGCTACTGGCCTCTCCAAACCATCCGGGAATTTGTGCGACAGCACCGCTCCAATACCATAGGGTGATGCATCACACGCCAACCGAATTGGTAGTGCTGGGTTGAAATGAGCCAACACCTCTTTTGATGTGATCAATTCTTTGCACTTCTGGAAAGCTCGTTTACATTCGTCATTCCACTTCCATGGTACCCCCGTTTGCAGTAGGGTGTTCAGTGGGTGTAATACTGTAGACAAATTTGGCAAGAACTTATGGTAGTAGTTCACCAGCCCAAGGAACGACCTCAGTTGTGACACATTTTCCGGTGCTGGAGCCTTGACTACTGCCTTCATCTTTTCAGGGGACTTATGTAACCCCTCTTCATCAATAACATGGCCACAATACGAGATCTGCTTCTGGAAAAACTCGCATTTGTGGCGATTAGCTCGGAGCCCATGTTCCTTCAATCTAGTGAGCACCTGCTCCAGGTTGGCAAGGTGGTCACTGTCATTTTCGCCCGTGACCAGGATGTTGTCCAAATAACACTGGGTCCCTGGAATCCCTTGCAGGACTTGATCCATTGCCCTTTGCCAAATAGCCGGAGCTGATGCTACCCCGAACACCAGCCGGTTGTATTGGTAGAAACCTTTGTGAGTGTTGATCATGAGGTATTGTTTCGAGGCTTCTTCTACCTCCATTTGCAGGTACGCCTGGGCCAGATCAATCTTAGTGAAGCGTTTTCCTCCAGATAGCGAGGCGAAAATATCTTCAATCCGCGGAAGCGGATATTGTACCATGTGAAGGACTGGGTTCACTGTCACCTTAAAGTCCCCACAGATGCGAACCTTCTTTGGTTCCCCAGGCATATTACTCAATGACCTCTTCATTACAGGAACAATGGGTGTAGCCCACTCGCTCCAGTCCACTTTGGACAGTACTCCTGAACGTTCCAAACCTTCCAGCTCTGCTTCGACGGCTGGCCTTAAAAAACTTTGGGCTTGCATTTTCCTCTATTTTGATCATCGCTGTTATGCCTTTTAGTGTTCCGAGTCCCTCCTGGAACACTTCTTGTGCGTCAGTTAGCATTTTTGACAGTCGTCCAGGTGTGACGTCACCATCCTTTTTGGCCTCTACCGTCAGTGCTTGTATGGAATGCCAATCTAACTGTATCTTCCGGATCCATTCACGTCCTAGTAGTGGTGGTCCTCCATCTGGCAATACATATAGGTCCATTTTTGGTGTTTCCTTGCCGTTGTATATCACGTTCACCCTTATTTTTCCTTTGGGGTAGACTTTTTGCCCCGTGTACATCTTCAAGACAATCTCTGTATCTCTCAAGGGTATATGTGAGAATAGCCGCTTGTAGTCCCTTCGGTTTATGACTGTTAGGGCTGATCCTGTGTCCAATTCCATTTTCACTTGGACTCCGTCTATCTTGAGCATGACCCAGATAGTTTGGTGATCCTCCATTTTGATTACATTATGTAGTTTCAGACAACCCAGCTCCTTGCTTCCGGAGTCTGTATCACTTTTCTGTTCATCTGAACTACTCTCCGTCACCTTATGTACCTTTTTGTACTTCTCCTGTGGAGATTTCTTGCTGCTGGTTTTCTTTCCCGACCTGCAGACTCTTGCTATGTGTCCTGCTTTTCCACACTGTCTGCACACTTGGTCCTTGAACCAACAATCCTTCTGGTCGTGTGTTGTTCTGCCACAGCGATAACACTTCACTGCTCCATATGACATTTCATTGGTGCCATATTCTTGCGGTCTCCGTTGTATCTCTGCAGCGCCCCGTGCGGCTGCTTCGTGTGATACTGCCATGCTGAAAGCCTTATCCAGCGTAAGATCCTTTTCTGATAGAAGCCGTTTCTGGGTTCCTTCACTTTGAAGCCCACACACAAACTTGTCCCTTAACGTATCTGCTAGTCCCATTCCAAACTGGCAGTGTTTCGATAGCTTGCGCAGTTCCGTTAAATACTCAGCATTACTTTTGTCTTTATGCTGGTTCCTTTTGTGAAACTTAAATCTTTCTGCTATCAGCAGCGGTATGGGGTTTAAGTGGTCCTGTAGGATTGCCACTATGCTTTCAAAATCCTTATCCACTGGCTTCTCTGGGGTTACTAGGTTTCGCAGTAAGCCATACGTTTTTGCACCCATGGAATTCAACAATACCAATGCTTTCCTGGCATCTGGCACTTCATTCGCCTTGCAGTACACTTCAATGCGTTCTACATATGTCGCCCAATCTTCGACTTCATTGTCGAACGCTGTGACACTGCCACTCTTCGGCATCCCTGGGTGTGGTTAAACTGGCTAAAATGGCGTCTCCTGCGCTTCCCTTTCTTCCCGCACTCGCCCTTCTTCTCCGCTGCGGCTTCAAAAATGGCGTCTCCCGCGCTCTCCCTTCTTCTCCGCTGCGGCTCAAATGGCGTCTCCCGCGCTTCCTTTCTTCCCCCGCGGATGCTGCGCAGCCCTTGAGCACTGGCTGCGCTCTGCGCGTTTTCCTGCACGCCTCTCTCGTTGACGCCGCTCGGTCCTGAATCCCAGCTGTGCTTTACCCTCTCTTTTTTTTTTCCGTCGACGCCGCTCGGTCTTCAACCCCCGGCTGCGCCCTGTGCGCTTTACCCTCTCTCTTACCCCGTCGACGCTGCTCGGCCTTTTCTGTGCCGTCGGTCGGCTCCAGCCGCCGCTGTCCGGGAAGGGTCTGCGCCGTACCTGTTGCCAGCCTGTTGCGCTGGATCGTCGTGACTGGAGAACCAAGCCCAGCTCTCAACAGCCTCCCCTGCGATGCTCAATCTCTGCTGGATGACTGGGCGATTGCTCGTGGTCGACGCCCGTGCTTCTGGCCTCGACTTTCTTCCACTGTCCTCCAGGAGCGAATCCTTGGGAGGAAATGCAGAGTTGCAGGTAGGTTCGAATCCCATCCTCGTCGCCACTGTTAAATCCGTGAATCTTTAGGTATGGTGTTCTTCAATAAATAGATGGAGACTGCAGATGAACAATCAACAGGTGTTTACTGGATGAGGGTAATCTAAAAACTGACAGTACAGATCACTACTCAGGGTTTATATACAGGTGTGGTCACTGCCGGTACTACAGTATACAGGAGCTGTAAAAGTAGTTCTCCTCTTAAAGGTACATACACTACACATTTGGTGTGGCAGTTGTGGGAAAAATGTGGCTCTCAGCGGCTTCCTTCTTATCCCCTTCTCCAAACCCTCATGCTTCCCTCAACCACCTCTCTCACATCACATCCCCTACTCCTTCACTTCCCCACTACCCTCTCCTTTTCCTACTAAACCCACACTCACCTGTCTCTTCCTCGTTGAACTACCCATATAACCTCCCCTTCCCCTATCTTCACTGTCACTCAGCTCACCCTTAAAGCCTCCATCTACTGCTGGCATGTGCCCACAGATGACCTCTGCAGGGTAGGGAGAAATCACCCAATTTAAATATGCCAGGCGGGCGCCTGCGCCTGCAACATTCGGGTCAAATTTTGAGCATCCACCTGCACCTGGAGTCTGTAAAATGCGGAGGATTGTGCCAGGTTCTGTGGATGTGGTGTGCCAGGCCACTCAGAGAGATACTAGAAGTGCCCCCTCGGTCTCCTGTGAAAACTTTTTTAAAAATGACTTACCATCTTTGGGAGTCCAAACCTGGAAGCTTTCACCATTTGGCAGACCCGATTTATCTGGTCTCATTCAGCATTCTTGCTCCACAGGCCAGGGACGTGGAACTCCTGGCCCGGGAATCCCCACTCCCTGCCTTGTTTCCTCCCAAGGCTCCACCACTTACAAGGCCAACAGACACTGCCCAGGAAGATTGGGAGCAACATATATGGGTCCAGTCCTAATTTGCAGCCCTTACAACAACAACAACTTGTATTTATATAGCGCCTTTAACATAGTAAAACGTCCCAAGGCGCTGCACAAGAGTATTTCAAGACAAAAAATTTGAATTGGTGAGAGTGTGCCAGAAGAGCCACAGATTTTCAGCCCCACTCAGTATAAATTTTATCCAAGTGAAGCTTTTGCAATTATGTCTCTGGCTTTTCTTCAAATCGTTTTAGAAAAAGAACAGAGTAGAAAACTATAGAAAAATATTCCATCAGTACAGCTACCTGAACAACGCTGATGGATCGTTAAACTAACTTGGCAGGGGAATGGGATATGGAGTGGAGCTATAGTAGGGGGTGATGCACAGCCAAATATAGAGGAAAAAACAAGTCAATCTGGAAGGCAGAGCAAATATGTAATGGCACAAGGGAGTATGGCAAGGTTGGATGACATTTATTTTAATGCAAGGCGTCCTGCGAGTAAGGCAGATGAATTGAAGGTGTTGATGAACACATGG
This sequence comes from Somniosus microcephalus, assembly GCF_052327205.1. Lineage (NCBI taxonomy): Eukaryota > Metazoa > Chordata > Chondrichthyes > Squaliformes > Somniosidae > Somniosus > Somniosus microcephalus. Next base: position 15,718,724 of record NC_141000.1, on the reverse strand, counting down.
GAGTATGATATTGTTGCTATCACAGAGACATGGTTGAGGGAGGGGCAGGACTGGCAGCTCAATATTCCGGGGTATAGAATCTTCAGGCGAGACAGAGGTGGGTGTAAAAGAGGAGGGGGTGTTGCAATATTAATCAAGGAGCCAATTACTGCTGTAAGGAGGGATGATATCTTCGCAGGTTCCTCTAATGAGGCCATATGGGTGGAACTTAAAAACAAAAAGGGGGCAAGCACTTTGCTGGGAGTGTACTATAGGCCCCCAAACAGTCAGGGGGAGATAGAGGAATGGATTTGCAGGCAAATCTCAGAGAAGTGTAGAAATAATGGGGCAGTAACTCCTCCCCAAACGCGTGAGTACGGAAGGGGTACTCACGCGTCTGGCCGGAGGAAACGCCGGTTTTCAGCATGCACAGCGCATGCGCTGAAAACCGTCATTTCCTCTCCTCTAACCCAAGAGTTGAAGAGGCTAGCGCGTGCGCTGTAGGGGGCAGCGCGCGCGTCTTGGATTTCCTCTGTTTTGGGGGATTTGCGCATGTCTAAAGGCCTCCGGTCTTTACGCTTGTAAAAAGCACACGTAAGTATTTATTTTTACAGGTAAGTGGTGTTTTAGTGTAATTTAGAATTTTTCCACAGGTTTATTATTTTAAAGAATCTACAATAAGGTAAGTTTAGTTTTAGACCCTTTTTATTAAAAATTTATTTTTTTCAACAAACAAAATTGTTTAAATTATTTTTTTAAACTTATTTATACTTAATTTAATGATTGGGATGTTTTTTAAATTTTTATTTAAAGTTTAAATAGTGTTTTGGGCCCCCGTAGTTTTCATGAGTTTGACAGTTCTTACTCTCAAACTCATGAATGAGTTTCCCCTCCCCTGATTGGTTGTACAGTGCTCACCTGATCCCAGCCGGCACATCGCACTAACTACGCCGCTGGATCAGGTAAGCACTGTGCGCTGACATCTGAACCGAGCCACTGACAGGAAATGCAAGCAGGCCCGGGCTTCAGATGTCAGCGCGCAGGGTGAGTGCAGATCGGGGGCTTGCACACGCGGCAAGCCCCCGACGCCAAGCTCTGGGCCATTAGGGTAATAATAGTAGGGGATTTCAACTTCCCCAATATTAACTGGGATAGTCAGAGTGTGAAAGGCTTAGAGGGTGCGGAATTCTTAAAGTGCATCCAGGAGAGCTTTTTGAGCCAGCATGTAGCAAGTCCTACAAGAGAGGGGGCGGTATTGGACCTAATTCTAGTGAATGTAGCCAGGCAGCAGAAGAGCATTTTGGTGACAGTGACCATAATTCAGTGGGAATTAAGGTAGTCGTGAAAAAGGACAAAGATGGACCGGAAATAAAGGTTCTAAATTGGGGGAAGGCCGATTTTAATATAATAAGGCAGGATCTGGCCAAAGTGCACTGGGATCAGCTACTTGTAGGAAAATCCACATCAGAGCAGTGGGAGACTTTCAGAAAGGAAAGAGAGAGAGTACAACGCCAACATGTTCCCGTAAAGGTCAAGGGTGGGACCAACAAGCTCAGGGAACCCTAGATGTCAAGGGATATACAAGAATGGATTAGGAAATAAAGAGGGGCTTTTGGCAGATAGAAAGGACTAAAAACAGTGCAAGCCCTAGAGGAGTATAGAAAGTACAGGGGGGTACGTAAAAAATAAATTAGAAGAGCGAAGAGGGGACATGAAAAAACACAGGCGGGCAAAATAAAGGAAAATCCCAAGGTGTTTTATAAGTATATTAAGGGCAAAAGGATAACCAGGGAAAGAGTAGGGCCCATTAGGGACCAAAGTGGCAATCTGTGTGTAGAGCCGGAAGATGTAGGTGAGGTTTTAAATGAATATTTTGCATCTGTGTTCACTATGGAGAAGGACGATGTAGGCATAGAAATCAGGCAGGGGGATTGTGATATACGTGAACAAATTAATATTGAGAGGGAGGAAGTACTAGCGGTTTTAGCGGGCTTAAAAGTGGATAAATCCCCAGGCCCAGACAAGATGTATCCCAGGCTGCTGTGTGAGGCAAGGGAGGAGATTGCAGGGGCTCTGACACAAATTTTCAGAACCTCTTTGGCCACAAGGGGGGTGCCAGAGGTCTGGAGAACAGCTAACGTAGTACCATTATTCAAGTAGGGTAGTAGGGATAAACCAGGGAATTACAGGCCAGTGAGCCTAACATCAGTGGTAGGGAAATTATTGGAAAAAATTCTGAGGGACAGAATTAGTCTCCACTTGGAGAGGCAAGGATTAATCAAGGATAATCAGCATGGCTTTGTCAGGGGGAGATCATGTCTAACCAAGTTGATTGAATTTTTCGAGGGGTGACTAGGTGTGTGGATGAGGGCAGTGCAGTTAATGTAGTCTACATGGACTTCAGTAAGGCTTTTGACAAAGTCCCGCATGGGAGACTGGTCAAGAAGATAAGAGCCGATGGGATCGAGGGCAATTTGGCACGTTGGATCCAAAATTGGCTTAGTGGCAGGAGGCAGAGTGTGATGGTCGAAGGTTGTTTTTGTGACTGGAAGCCTGTGTCCAGTGGTGTACCGCAGGGATCAGTACTGGGTCCTTTGCTGTTTGTAGTGTACATTAATAATTTAGATATGAATGTAATAGGTATGATCAGTAAGTTCACAGATGACACAAAAATTGGTGGAATGGTAAATAGCGAGGAGGGAAGCCTTAGGCTACAGGACGATATAGACGGGTTGGTTAGATGGGCAGAACAGTGGCAAATGGAATTTAATCCTGAAAAGTGTGAGGTGATGCATTTTGGGAGGACTAACAAGGCAAGGGAATACACAATGAATGGTAGGACCCTAGGAAGGACAGAGGATCAGAGGGACTTTGGTGTGCATGTACATAGATCCCTGAAGGCAGCAGGATAGGTAGATAAGGTGGTTAAAAAGGCATATGGGATACTTGCCTTCATTAGCCGAGGCATAAAATATAAGAGCAGGGAGGTTATGATGGAGCTGTACAAAATGCTAGTTAGGCCACAGCTGGAATACTGTGTGCAGTTCTGGTCGCCACACTATAGGAAGGATGTGATTGCATTGGAGAGGGTGCAGAGGAGATTCACCAGGATGTTACCTGGGCTGGAGCACTTCAGCTATGGGGAGAGGCTGGACAGACTGGGGTTGTTTTCCTTAGAGCAGAGAAGGCTGAGGGGGGACCTGATTGAGGTGTACAAAATTATGAGGGGCACAGATAGGATAGATAGAAAGGAACTTTTCCCTTAGTAGAGGGGTCAATAACCAGGGGGCATAGTTTCAAGGTAAGGGGCAGGAGGTTTAGAGGGGATTTGAGGAAAAACTTTTTCACCCAGAGGGTGGTTGGAATCTGGAACTCACTGCCTGAAAGGGTGGTAGAGGCAGGAACCCTCACAACATTCAAGAAGCATTTAGATGAGCACCTGAAACGCCACAGCATACAAGGCAACGGACCAAGTGCTGGAAAATGGGGTTAGAATAGACAGGGCTTGATGGCCGGCGCGGACACGATGGGCTGAAGGGCCTCTTTCTGTGCTGTATAACTCTATGGGCCCGATTTTATGGATTGTGTGGGAAATGGTCGGATTCCCCGAATGTGGAGTTCTGACACACAAAAAAATGGGTCAGCCAGCTGGATGCAATTTTCCCTCAAGTGGCCAATTAATTTCCAGTGTGTGGGCAGCCTTGCTAATTGTCCATTTCCAGTCAGGAAGCCCCACAGTATGATGTCATCATTCGTGGTGCTTTCAAGGTCCACAGCAGACATTGCTTCCTCTGTTGGCTTCCAAACAAACCATACAGGATGGCAGAGGAGCCTGCAGCAGCTGTGGCCAGTGCCAGACCCCGAGCTGCCTCCAAATTCGACGAAGCTTCACTGCAGGCATTATTGGATGGGGTTAGGGCCCAGAGGGAGGTCCTCTTCCCTAGGTCAGGCAGGAAGAGGCCTCCCACTGAGACCAAGGCTGCATGGATGCAGGTGTCAGCAGATGTCAACTCGAATGTGCATGTAACCTTGGCATCACATCTCTAAGTCCTTCCTCTACTCCCCCACAGGACCATCCAGAGCCCCCGTCCCCACTGTGGAGGAGGAAGAGGCTGTGCAGCCAGGCTCCTCAGAGGAAGCTCCAACCTCTGAGGGCGCAGCGTCAGCAGAAGTAAGCGCACCCAGCACCAGCGCAGACACTCACACCTCGGGGAGAGCTTCGGGACATAGAGTACTGTTGTCACCTGGTGCTTCACAGCTCCCAAGTGAGCATCAGCAGATTCTGGAGACAGGGACAGCAGTGGAGAGTCCTCGTCAGGACTCTGCCAGCTCAGCTCAGCTGTGCTGCATGTCGACCCTCTGCCTCTGGGTCCATCCACAAGAGAAGAGTGTGGAGCGAATGGAGGAGTCCATAGTGACCATGAGCAGAGCCTTTGTGGAGTCAATGGCGCATGAACGCATCACCATGGAAAGGTTGGCAACCTCCATGGAGGAGATAAGTCGCCAGGGTACGGAAAACATGGTGAGTGCTCATAAGAGAATGACATCTCTTGAGGAGCGATGGCCATCTATTGAACAGAGAAACCAAACTTTCATGGAAGTCCTTCTGAGTAGGACTGCCAGTGCAGATACGGGTCCCCATGGCCCCCTAAAGCACAGCAAGGTGCTCTCAGGCCACTTCCAAGCGCTGGCCCCTTCTGGCCTGTGCAGCTTCAGGTGTGTGAGCGGCAGCCTGGTGCTCCTGTTGCTGATCCTGCTGTTTCTGGTTCTGCTGCTGCTGCCTCTGCTGCTGGAGATCCTCTAATGGCAAGAAGGGAAGGAAAAGAAGGCATCCCATGCTTCTGGTAGATGCCTCCGCTGAGGAAGCGCTGAGTGAGGGTAGCGAGAGGAGCTTCCCAGGAGATCACATTGGAGAAGAGTGTGAGGCTCCAACCTTCCACAGCTGTGCCTAAGCCTTGAAGAAGTAGCCCCAAGCCTGCAACAACAAGGTCCTTCAACATACAAATGCTCTACGATTAAATCGCAGCTTTCCCGAATGACCTGTAGCTGAGAGCAAGCAAGCTGACAAGCTTCACGCCAGCTTTCATCAGCGGGATTCCCCGCAGGCATGTTTAGCATGGGGAACCCTTGAAAATAGCAAGGGCCCCTTAAAATGGCATTAAACATGCCAATAATTGGTGATTAGGGTCCCGACGGCCAGTCCCGCCAGCGGCGGGCGGGACTGATTCGAGTCGCAGAGAAACGGCGGTCCGAAAGTCGGACGGGGCGGGGAATCAGGCGGGGGGGTCACGACCCCCTATTTCTGCGATTTTTGGCCCCCGCCCGCCTGAAAACCCGCCCGACGGCTGGCAGAAAATCGGGGCCATTAACTCTATGGGCAGGATTTTAACTCATGAGTCGGATAGGAGGCGGGACTACAACTTTTGGGGTTGTAGTTCCGCCTCCATCGCGATGCGGTCAATCCATGCAATATTAACTTGATTGACCTTGTTGAGCCCACCCAGCGGGCTCAGCAGGCCAATTAAGGGCCACCCGGCAACAGGTGAAGTCACAGACTGAAATTTCATCTGTCAAGAGGTTTTGACAGATGAAATATCAGTGTTTCACAGCTGTTTGAAGCTGTCAAACACTGACAATCTTATTTCTAACCTGAGTCCTTCTCCACAGACTCAGTTAGAAATCTCTCCTGCACAGAAAGCTGCAGGCTGTCACTTTTGACAGTTCGCAGCCATTCTGCTTTCTGTGCCAGTGAGATGAGGGACTCCTGGGACCTAAAGGAAGGAAGACCGAAAAGATACGAAAAGGTAATTTAAACTTCTTTAATCACTTTAGACACACCAAACACACGTACCTTTGCACTCATGCACACATCACTCACCTGAACACTGACATCTCGACCCCTCCAAGTCCTTCAACCCGACGGTCCACTTCCTCTAACTTGGCATGGTTTGGAGCCGTCGGGAATCCCACACTTCAACCTTAAAAATCGGGATTAGGCTAAAAACTATCTGTTAACAGGCAGTTAATTGGCACTAATCCCTTCCAGCCTCAGGTAGGCGGGTTCCAGTGCGGGGCGGGTAACCGCCTCCTTTGAAACTGGCATGGAGGCGGGTTTGGGTGCAGGATGGGGTCGGGACCCCTGATTTCGGGATTTTAACCCCCCCCCCGCCCCCACGCCTCGAATCCCAACTCCACAGCCCAATGAAAATCCTGCCCAATCACTCTAACTGGAAAATTAGGTACCCTGTACATACTTGGGCTGCACAATCCAAATTCAGATCAGATTCACAGTTCTGGGCAAAAGTATCAAGTCCAAGCATAGGCTTCTGGGAGAGGTTGAGAGCTTCAAGTACCTGTATAACTCTCTCCAGTCCTCCAACACCATTCAACCTCCCTTCTCAAAGTTCCATATTACAGTCCGCCCCCTCCACCCTACACACGCCGCCCCCACCCCCCCACACACACCCACACTGCTCCCAAACCCAGGCACACTCCTTTCACTTCTGCCAAATTTAGGAAGCCCTACTCGCAATACTTCCACATCCTGTGACTCTTCGCATCTGCACTTAAATCTCAAAAATTCTCTTCCAGTATTTCCACACTCAAGAAACCACACCTAACACAACCAGGCTCTAGAGCACCATTCCCAATACTCCTACACTCTAGCACCAGTCGCTGAAGATAAGCATGCAGGTGCAGCAGGCGGTTAAGAAGGCAAATGGTATGTTGGCCTTCGTAGCGAGAGGGTTTGAGTACAGGGACAAGGATGTCTTGCTGCAGTTGTACAGGGCCTTGGTGAGACCACATCTTGAGTATTGTGTGCAGTTTTGGTCACCTTATCTGAGGAAGGATGTTCTAGCCATGGAGGGAGTGCAGCGAAGATTCACCAGGCTGATACCTGGAATGGCAGGAATGACGTATGAGGAGAGATTGGGTCGATTGGGCTTATACTCGCTGGAGTTTAGAAGAATGAGAGGGAATCTTATTGAAACTTATAAAATTCTAACAGGACTAGACAGACTAGATGCAGGAAGGATGTTCCCGATGGTCAGGGAGTCCAGAACCAGGGGTCACAGTCTAAGGATAAGGGGTAAGCCATTTAGGACAGAGATGTGGAGGAATTTCTTCACCCAGAGAGTGGTGAACCTGTGGAATTCTCTACCACAGAAGGCAGTAGAGGCCAATTCATTAAATATATTCAAGAAGGAGTTGGATATATTTCTTAAGGCTAAAGGGATCAAGGGATATGGGGAGAAGGCAGGGACAGGGTACTGAATTTGGATGTGTGGTAAACCACTGTTTGTATTCCACTGTGTACATGCCTGGACATGCCTCGGCTGACTCCTCCCACAAGTCCTAGTATAAAGGTGACTGCTCCCCAGCCCTTTGTATTTCTGGACCGGTCGACCACTCGAGGCAGACCTTCATTCTTTTGTTAATAAAAGCCTTTAGTTACTCTCTTAACTCTCAGTCTTTTATGAGTAATTGATAGCGCATCAATTTTATTAACAAAATTTTTATAATGGAGAAGATCCTCACACCAGCATGCCTGGACTTAGATCATCGGGAGGCGGACTCATCCACCAAGTTTACTCACTGGCTTAAGTGTTTCGAAAAATTCCTGACCGCCTCCGCAGCAATCAAATCGGACGAGGACAAACTGGATGTCCTGACCTCCAAAGTGAACTACCGAGTGTACTCGGTCATCCAAGACGCGACCTCGTACGCGGACGCTATCAAGCTCCTCAAGGACCAGTACACGCGCCCAGTGAACGAAGTGTACGCCAGGCACCTTCTGGGGAGTCGTAAACAACAACCTGGGGAATCGACCGTGGAATACCTTCAGGCACTGTCTGTGCTTGGCCGGGCCTGTGGTTGTAAGGATGTAAAGGCCACCGTGTACACAGAGGAACGTATCCGGGACGCTTTTGTAGCGGGCCACAGATCCAATTACACCCGACAGCGACTGTTGGAGCAGAGTGACCTCGACCTCAACAAGGCCTCTGAACTCGCACTATCATTGGATGCAGCCTACCGGGGCATGGATGCCTACTCCTCTGCACCGTGGACGCCGCGGGGAATGACAGCCTGGGACACGGTAGGACCGCCTCATAGCGCCGTGCCACCCCAGCCACACCCCAGCAACGGCCCAACTACCGCAGCAGTGTCCCAAGGCCAGACAGCAGTGCCCCAAGGCCAGAAATGCTACTTCTGTGGCCAGGCAAAACACCCCAGAGCGCGCTGCCCGGCGAAAAACGCGATCTGCTCGGGCTGCGGGAAGAAGGGACACTACGCTAACGTCTGCAGGGCCAAAGCCACCCCGAACCCCAGCAGCGCCGCGTGTGGGCCATGCGGGCCGCCATCTTGGGCCTCCCCAGCCATGTGCGAACCACCGGTACAGCAGCCATTTTGGATGCCTCCAGCCACATGGGGATCATGGACGCCGCCATCTTGGACGACAGCCGGAACGCAGCAGGCCCCCAACACCGCCTCATCTGATACCCGCAGCGACACACCAACCCCTACGCTGGCATCCGTTACACTGGACCAAGCGAGACCGCACCAGCTGGCCAGTTCCACAATGGACATTAAGGTAAATGGCCACGATACAATCTGCCTTTTTGACTCTGGGAGCACGGAGAGCTTCATCCACCCCAACACGGTGCGGTGTTGCTCTCTCCCAGTCCTGCCTGCGCACCAGCGGATTTCTATGGCCTCCGAGTTCCAGTCGGCGGACATCGGCAGGTACTGCGTAGTGACACTCATAGTAGACGGGACCGTGTATGATCATTTTAAACTCCTGGTCCTGCCCGACCTCTGCGCTGCCGTCCTGCTGGGGTTAGATTTTCAGTGCCACCTTAAAAGTGTTACGATGGCGTACGGTGGACCCCTACCCCCACTCACAGTCCGCAGCCAGCAGCTCCCAAATTGCCCGCCGCGCACCAGGTGCAACCTCTCCACACTCAGAGTCACCCCCCCCCACTGTTTGCTAACCTCACCCCCGACTGTAAGTCCATCGCCACAAAGAGCAGGCGATACAGTGCCGGGGACAGGGTTTTCATTAAAACCGAAGTGGAGCGGCTCCTGAAGGAAGGGATTATTGAGGGCAGCACCAGCCCCTGGCGAGCCCAGGTTGTGGTCGTTAAGACCGGCGAGAAGCAGCGCCTGGTCATCGACTACAGCCAGACAATAAATCGCTACACCCTGCTGGACGCCTACCCACTCCCCCGCATAGCTGATATGGTCAACCAGATCGCGCAGTACCGCGTCTTCTCGACCATTGACCTGAAATCAGCGTACCACCAGCTCTCTATCCGCCCTGAGGACCACCAGTATACTGCCTTTGAGGCAAACGGCCGCCTCTACCACTTCCTTAGGGTTCCCTTTAGCGTCACCAACGGGGTCGCCGTCTTCCAAAGGGAGATGGACCGGATGGTAGATCAAAATGCGTTGCAGGCCACTTTCCCATATCTGGACAATGTGACCATCTGCGGCAGTGACTTGCAGGACCATGACGCAAACCTCGAAAAATTCCTCCGCACCGCCCAACTCCTGAACCTGACATATAACAAGGAGAAGTGCATATTCCGCACAAACCGCCTCGCCATCCTTGGCTGTGTTGTGGAACACGGAGTCATCGGCCCCGACCCCGACCGGATGCGTCCCCTTATGGAACTCCCACTGCCCCACTGCCTCAAGGCCCTGAAGAGGTGCCTAGGGTTTTTCTCCTATTATGCCCAGTGGGTCCCCTACTATGCGGACAAGGCCCATCCGCTGATCAAGTCCACCTCTTTTCCCTTGACGGCAGAGGCCCGCTTAGCCTTCCACCGTATCAAGGAAGACATTGCCAAAGCCACCATGCACGCAGTGGACGAATCCATCCCCTTCCAGGTGGAAAGCGACGCGTCCGACTTTGCCCTGGCCGCTACCCTCAATCAGGCAGGGAGACCCGTGGCCTTCTTTTCACGAACCCTCCAAGGCCCGGAGACCAGACACTCCGCTGTTGAGAAGGAGGCCCAGGCGATTGTGGAGGCTGTGCGTCATTGGAGGCACTACCTGGCCGGAAAACGATTTACCCTGCTCACTGACCAACGTTCAGTTGCTTTCATGTTTAACAACAAGCAGAGGGGCAAAATCAAAAATGACAAGATCTTGAGGTGGAGAATCGAACTTTCCACCTACAATTACGAGATCTTGTACCGGCCCGGGAAGCTCAATGAACCCCCGGATGCGCTATCGCGTGGCACCTGCGCCAGCGCGCAGATCGATAGACTGCGGGCCCTCCACAATGACCTCTGCCACCCGGGGGTCACCAGGTTCTTCCACTTCATCAAGGCCCGCAACCTGCCTTACTCTATTGAGGAGGTCAGGACCATGACCAGGAACTGCCAAGTCTGCGCTGAGTGCAAACCGCACTTTTATAGACCAGACAGGGCCCACCTGATAAAAGCCACTCGCCCCTTCGAGCGCCTGAGCGTTGATTTTAAAGGGCCTCTCCCCTCCTCCGACCGCAATGTGTACTTCCTCAATATTATTGATGAGTACTCCCGTTTCCCGTTCGCCATCCCCTGCCCGGACATGACCAGTGCCACGGTCATTAAATGTCTGAACGACCTCTTCACCCTGTTCGGTTTCCCCAGCTATATCCATAGCGACCGGGGCTCATCGTTTATGAGCGACGAACTCCGTCAGTACCTGCTAACTAGGGGTATTGCCACAAGCAGGACCACCAGTTACAACCCCCGGGGGAACGGACAGGTGGAAAGAGAAAATGCGACAGTTTAGAAGGCCGCCCTGCTAGCCTTAAAGTCTAGGGGCCTTCCGACCTCCCGCTGGCAGGATGTGCTCCCCGATGCGCTCCACTCTATTCGGTCACTGCTCTGCACTGCCACTAACGCCACCCCTCATGAGAAAATGTTTGTCTTCCCAAGGAAGTCCACATCGGGGACATCGCTACCGCCATGGCTGACGTCCCCAGGGCCGGTCCTACTGAGAAGGCACGTGAGGACCCATAAAACGGACCCCCTGGTCGAGAGGGTCGACCTCCTCCACGCCAACCCCCAGTATGCTTACATTGCATACCCGGACGGGCGGGAGGACACAGTCTCCATAAGAGACCTTGCACCCTCGGGGGCCGCAGTAACCCACTACTCACTACCACCCCCCCCCACGATCCGATATCCAGCCCCAGCAGACGGCAGGCCTGGGCCCCGCGACCCGCTCGACATCTACGAGGACGACACGCCTGTGCCACAGCCCACGCAGGACTCGACGCCGGAAGCTCCACTACCCCTGCCGTCGCCACGCCGATCACAGCGGCAAACAAGACCTCCGGAGAGACTCCAATACACTAAATTTTAATACACTTCACCCCGCCGGACTCAATTTTAAACAAGGGGTGAATGTGGTAAACCACTGTTTGTATTCCACTGTGTACATGCCTGGACATGCCTCGGCTGACTCCTCCCACAAGTCCTAGTATAAAGGTGACTGCTCCCCAGCCCTTTGTATTTCTGGACCGGTCGACCACTCGAGGCAGACCTTCATTCTTTTGTTAATAAAAGCCTTTAGTTACTCTCTTAACTCTCAGTCTTTTATGAGTAATTGATAGCGCATCAGGATGATCAGCCATGATCTCATTGAATGGCGGAGCAGGCTCGAGGGGCCGAATGGCCTACTCCTGCTCCTATCTTCTATGTTTCTATACACCTCAAGCTGCCCATTCCACTATTCCCATATCCCACAAAGACCCTTCCCACTCCTTCCACAGTTAGGGATCCCCAGAACTCTCAGCTTCATTATTCACTCTGTTCCTCCACACAGACTACCCCCATCTGCATTTCCTCACTCACTTTAACCTTAAATATTCACCCATACACATTGAAGCCACAGCATTTAAATGTCCCTCACTGCATACAACAGCTTATATTTATATAGCACCTTTAACATAATAAAATGTCCCAAAGTGCTTCACAGGAGCATTATTTTTTTTTAAATGACACCGAGCCATATAAGGAGATGTTAGGGCAGATGACCAAAAGCTTTTCAAAGAAGTAGGTTTTAAGAAACGTCTTAAAGGAGGAAAGAGAAGTGGAGCGGCAAAGAGGTTTAGGGAGGGAATTCCAGAGCTTAGGACCTAGACAGCTGAAGGTACGGCCCCCAATGGTGGAGGGATTAAAATCAGGGATGTTCAAAAGGCCAGAATTGGCGACACGCAGATATCTCAGGGGGTTGTGAGGTTGGAGGAGGTTACAGAGATAGGGAGGGGCGAGGCCATGGAGGGATTTGAAAACAAGGATGAGAATTTTAAAATCAAGGCATTGCTTAACTGGGAGCCAATGCAGGTCAGCGAGCACAGGGGAGATGGGTGAGCAGGACTTGGTGCGAGTTAGAACACGGGTGGCAGAGCTTTGGATGACCTCAAGTTTATGGAGGGTAGAACTAGAGAGGCTAGCCAGGAGTGCATTGGAATAGTCAAGTCGAGAGGTAACAAATGTATGGATGAAGGTTTCGTCGGAGATGGGCGACGTTATGGATATGGAAATGGGCGGTGACATGAATCTTGTCATTCATGTGGAAATGACTTATGAAATGATACTGGGCGGCCTGCTGGTGGCGCTGTCCAGGGAGAGTATAAATACTCGGGCATGGGCCCAGCTTGCTCAGGACATTCTTTAACAGGAACTAGTGAAGGACACAACTAGATCTCCATGTTGAAAAACAGTTGATTAAAGCCTTGTTTAATACTCAGATCAAGTGCCTAGTAGTTTTCTTATGTCAGGCGGTCTTAGTGATGGAATGGATATGAGGTAGGAAGCTTAACTTGAGATCAAATATCACACCAAGGTTGCGAGCGAACAGATTTGGTTAGCCTCACACAGTTGTCAGGGAGTGGGATCGAATCGGTGGCAAGGGAACAGAGTTTGTGGCGTGAACTGAAGATAATGGCTTCGGACTTCCCGATATTTAATTGCTCATCCAGGGCTGGATGTCGGACAAGTATTCTGATAGTATAGAGACAGTGAAGGGTTTGAGAGAGGCAGAGGAGAGGTAGATCTGAGTATCATCAGCGAACATGTGAAAACTCATGCTTTGTCGCCGGATGATGTTACCGAGGGGCAGTATGTAGATGGGAAATATGAGGGGCCAAGGACAGATCCTTGGGGGGACACCAGAGGCGATGGTGCGGGAGCAGGAAGGGAAGCCATTGCAGGTGATTCTATAGCTATAGCTGGAAAGATAGGACTGGAACCAGGCGAGTGCAGTCCCATCCAGCTCGAGAAGGATGAGAAGGGATAGTTTAGCTTTGTCGCATTCAATTATGATGTCACTTCAGACCTTTGTAAGAGCCGTTTCAGTACTGTTGCGGGGACAGAAACCTGATTGGAGGGATTCAAACAAGGAGTTCCAAGAAAGATGGGCACAGATTTGGAAGGCAACAACATGTTCAAGGACTTTGGAGAGGAAAGGGAGGTTGGAGATGGGGTGATAGTTTGCAAGAACGGAGAGATCAAGGGTTTTTTTTTGAGGAGAGGGGTGATGACGGCAGATTTGAAGGAGAAAGAGACAATACCTGAGGAGAGAGAACTGTTAACAGTATCCGCTAACATGGGAGCCAGGAAGGGAAGTTGGGTGGTCAGCAGTTTAGTAGGAATAGGGTCGAGAGAGCAGGAGGTCGGGCTCGTTGACAAGATGAGCTTTGCAAGGGCATGAGTGGCGATAGGAAAAATAACTAGAGAAATATGCAAATTCAGGGTTAGGGCAGGGGGAAATCAGAGCGGAAGTAAGACTCGGTGGGCTAGGGGAAGGGAGGGAAGTAGCTGAGGCAGTTCTTGATCTTTTTAACAAAAAACTCCTTAAGTAGAATATAGTTTAAAATCTTTCACCTTCAGCAGTTCAACATGGCTGTCTTTCCACTTCCTCTGTACCTAGTCAACAATGACAAAAGCTCTGGGACCTCACTCCTTTTTTGTCATTTTCAGTAACTGCGTGACACCATCAAAATTGTTGTGTCCGAGAGTAATAAGACACAAGACTGCAGGGGAACGGTACAACAGGTGTTTACTCAACGTGGCTCACTCTGGAACTGAACTGTACAGATTACTACTCAGTGCTATATACAGGTGTGGTTACTGCCGGTACTGCAGCATACATGAGCTGTAAAAAGTAGTTCCCCCCTTAAAGGTATATACATTACAATTCCTCCCCTTTTAGATTAACAGTACCATAACACTCATTTAACAATTAAATATCAAACTAATTACAATTAACACTTTTAACATACAACGTTAGCTGAAAATAGTCCATTTATATATTCAGTCTTTGGGGAGGCTTCCTGATCCTTTCTGGATAGCGCGTTTCCCGAGTGTCTCACTCTTGGTGCGGAGGCAATTCTGGCATCCTGTCGTCGGTTGGGTCATCAGCTTCCAATGCTATAGTTTCTGAGGTAGATGTGACCTGTACGTCGGGTTCCTCACCAGGTAGGTATGGCCGAGACATGGGGTTGACTCGTGCCTGTGACTCTAGGATATGGTCAGCATGGCGTCTCACAATGTTCTCCCCAACATCCACTGTGTACATTAGTGGCCCCTGCCGTGTGCATATCGTTCCTGGTTGCCATTTCTCTGTTCGGTAGTCGCGGGCCAAGACTGGTTGCCCTACATTGAAGCTCCTTGTCGGCTTCTCATTGATGTGCTGGAATTGCTTACTCTCAACATCTCTTCGTACATTTGGTCTGAGCAAATCCAGACGAGATCTCAACCTTCGGTTAAAGAACATCATGGCCGGGGCCTGGTTGGTGACTGCATGTGTCGCATTTCTGTAGGCTAACAGGAAATTGTCCACCTTATGCTGCAGTGGAATGTCGTCATCGCACATGGCCTTTACTGCTTTTTTAAAGGGTTGTACGAACCTCTCAACCAATCCATTTGTGGCTGGATGATACGGTGCGGATGTGTAATGCCTTACCCCATTCCTTTTCATAAATCTTCAAAACTCTTCGGACACAAACTGTGGTCCGTTATCAGAGCAAATCTGCTCTAGCAAGCCGTTCCTGGCAAAAATGGTCCGTAGGACTGCAAAAGTTTTCTCCGTGGTGGTGGAGGACATTTTGATCACCTCAGGCCATTTCGAGTGCGCATCCACGGCTATTAAAAACATTAAGTCCATGAATGGACCAGCAAAATCAATATGCACCCATTGCCATAGAGATGAGGGCCACTCCCATGGGTGTAGAGGGGCATGTGGTGGTGCATTTTCAACCTTCTGGCATCCTGAGCAGCTCTTTGTCAGGTCCTCGATTTGCTGATCGATCCCCGGCCACCACACATAAGCCCTAGCAAGGCTTTTCATTTTCACCCCTCCCAGATGACCTTCGTGAAGCTCATTGAGCACTCTCCCTTAACTTGGGTGGAATTACCACTCGGGATCCACACATCAAGGTCCCCTGGCATACTGACAGCTGTTCTCTTCTGGATGAGAATTCTGGCAACAGTGAGTCGCCATGTGCTGGCCATCCCTTCACCGTCAAATCATATACCCGAGACAGTGTCGGGTCATTTCGGGTCTCCTTCTCTATACCAGCGTTCGTTACTGGCAAGCATTCAATTATAGTCGAATGAAATATTTCGACAGGATCCACTGCTGGTGCTTCCTCCGCAGTAGGCAGTGGCAGGCGTGATAGCCCATCAGCGTTTCCATGCTATTTCGTGCCCTTATACTCGATTTCATATTGGTGCGCCCCTAGAAAAAGGGACCATCTTTGTAGCCGTTGCGCAGTCATCACCGGAACGCCTTTCTTTGGATTAAAGATGGAGACAAGTGGTTGGTGGTCAGTCAGCAAGGTGAACTTCTGCCCGTGCAGATAGTGATTGAACTTTTTCACTCCCCACACTAGGCTGGGGGCCTCCCTGTCAATCTGGGCGTAGTTACGCTCGGCTGAGGTTAGTGACCGAGACGCAAAGGCTACTGGCCTCTCCGAGCCGTCCGGGAATTTGTGCGACAGCACCGCTCCAATGCCATAGGGTGATGCATCACACGCCAACCGAATTGGTAGCGCTGGGTTGAAATGAGCCAACACCTCTTTTGATGTGATCAATACTTTGCTCTTCTGGAAAGCTCGTTTACATTCGTCACGCCACTTCCATGGTACCCCCGTTTGCAGTAGGGTGTTCAGTGGGTGTAGTACGGTAGACAAATTCGGCAAGAACTTATGGTAGTAGTTCACCAGCCCGAGGAACGACCTCAGTTGTGACACATTTTCCGGTGCTGGAGCCTTGACTACTGCCTCAATCTTTTCAGGGGACTTATGTAACCCCTCTTTATCAATAACGTGGCCACAATACGAGATCTGCTTCTGGAAAAACTTGTATTTGTGGCGATTAGCTCGGAGCCCATATTCCTTCAATCTAGTGAGCACCTGCTCCAGGTTGGCGAGGTGATCACTGTCATTTTCGCCCGTGACCAGGATGTCGTCCAAATAACACTGGGTCCCTGGAATCCCTTGCAGGACTTGTTCCATTGCCCTTTGCCAAATAGCCGGAACTGATGCTACCCCAAACACCAGCCGGTTATATTGGTAGAGGCCTTTATGAGTGTTGATCGTGAGGTACTGTTTCGAGGCTTCTTCTACCTCCATTTGCAGGTACGCCTGGGCCAGATCAATCTTAGTGAAGTGTTTCCCTCCAGATAGCAAGGCGAAAATATCTTCAATCCGCGGAAGTGGATATTGTACAGTGTGAAGGACTGGGTTCACTGTTACCTTAAAGTCCCCACAGATGCGAACCTTCTTTGGTTCCCCAGGCGTATTACTCAACGACCTCTTCATTACAGGAATGATGGGTGTAGCCCACTCGCTCCAGTCCACTTTGGACAGTACTCCTGAACGTTCCAAACCTTCCAGCTCTGCTTCGACGGCTGGGCGGATCGCATAAGTCTGGCCTTAAAAAACTTTGGGCTTGCATTTTCCTCTATTTTGATCGTCGCTGTTATGCCATTTAGTGTTCCAAGTCCCTGCTGGAACACTCCTTGTGCGTCAGTTAGCATTTTTGACAGTCGGCCAGGTGTGACGTCATCATCCTTTTTGGCATCTACAGTCAGTGCTTGTATGGAATGCCAGATCCATTCACGTCCTAGTAGTGGTGGTCCTCCATCTGGCAATACATATAGGTCCATTTTTGGTGTTTCCTTGCCGTTATATATAACGTTCACCCTTATTTTTCCTTTGGGGTAGACTTTTTGCCCCGTGTATGTCTTCAAGACAATCTTTGTATCTCTCAAGGGTGTATGTGAGAATAGCTGCTTGTAGTCCCTTCGGTTTATGACTGTTAGGGCTGATCCTGTGTCCAATTCCATTTTCACTTGGACTCCTGCTATCTTGAGCGTGACCCAGATAGTTTGGTGATCCTCCGTTTTGATCACATTATTTAGTTTCAGACAACCCAGCTCCTTGCTTCCGGAGTCTGTATCACTCTTCTGTTCATCTGAACTACTCTCCGTCACCTTATGTACCTTCTTGTACTTCTCCTGTGGAGATTTCTTGTTGCTGGTTTTCTTTTCCGACCTGCAGACTCTTGCTATGTGTCCTACTTTTCCACACTGTCTGCACACTTTGTCCTTGAACCAGCAATCATTATGGTCGTGTGTTGTTCTGCCGCAGCGATAGCACTTCACTGTTCCGTATGACATTTCATTTGTGCCATATTCTTGCGGTCTCCATTGTATCTCTGCAGCTCCCCGTGCAGCTGCTTCGTATGATACTGCAATGCTGAAAGCCTTGTCCAGCGTAAGATCCTTTTCTGATAGAAGCCGTTTCTGGGTTCCTTCACTTTGAAGCCCACACACAAACTTGTCCCTTAAAGTATCTGCTGGTCCCGTTCCAAACTGGCAGTGTTTCGATAGCTAGCGCAGTTCCGTTAAATACTCAGCATTACTTTCATCTTTATGCTGGTTCCTTTTGTGAAACTTAAATCTTTCTGCTATCAGCAGCGGTGTGGGGTTTAAGTGGTCCTGTAGGATTGACACTATGTTTTCAAAATCCTTTTCTACTAGCTTCTCTGGGGTTACTAGGTTTAATAGTAAGCCATACGTTTTTGCACCCATTGAATTCAACAATACCAGCGCTTTCTTGTCATCTGGCACTTCATTCGCCTTGCAGTATACTTCTATGCGTTCGACATATGTCGTCCAATCTTCGACTTCATTGTCGAACGCTGTGATACTGCCACTCTTCGGCATTTTTGGGTGTGGTTAGACTGACTTAAAATGGCGTGGGCACGGTGGCATAGTGGTTAGCGCTGTTGCCTCACAGCGCCAGGGACCCGGGTTCAAATCCGGCCTCGGGCGACTGTCTGTGTGGAGTTTGCACATTCTCCCTGTGTCTGCGTGGGTTTTCTCCGGGTGCTCCGGTTTCCTCCCACAGTCCAAAGATGTGCGGGTTAGGTTGATTTGGCTATGATAAAATTGACCCTTAGTGTTAGGGGATTAAATACGTGGGGTTACAGGGATAAGGTGGGATATGTGTCAGTGCAGGCTCGATGGGCCGAAATGGCCTCTATCTGCACTGTGGGGATTCTGTGATTCTGTGATTCTCCCGCGCTTTCCTTTCTTCCCCGCTGTGGCTTAAAATGACATCTCCCGCACTTTCCTTTCTTCCCCGCTGCGGCTTAAAATGGCGTCTCCCGCGCTGCTGCCAACGCCGCTCTCGGTAGTAGTCCTCGTGGCAAATGGCGATGCCCTGTGGGTTTCATGCGCTGCTCCTGCGCTGCTGCCAATGCCGCTCTCTGCGGTCCTCATGGCAATGGCAGCGCCTCGCGTTTTCCTGCGCGCCTCTCTCCCCCGTTGACGCTGCTCGGCCCTTGAACACCGGCTGCGCTCTGCTCTCTCTCGTCTCTCTCCCCGTTGACGCCACTCGGTCCTGAACACCGGCTGTGCCCTGTGCGCTCTGCCCTCTCTCTCTCCCCCGTCGACGCTGCTCGGCCTTTTTCTGTGCTGCTCGTTCGGCTCTAGCCGTCGCTGTCCGGGAAGGGTCTGCGCAGTACCTGTTGCCAGCCCGTTTCGCTGGACCACCGTGACTGGAAAGCCAAGCCTGGCTCTCGACAGCCTCCCCTGCGATGCTCAAATCTCTGCTGGATGACTGGGCGGTTGCCCGTGGTCGACACCCGTGCTTCTGGACTCGACCTCCTTCCACTGTTCTCCAGGAGCGAATCCCTGGGAGGTGATGCAGAGTTGCAGGTAGGTTCGAATCTGCGTCGTCGCCAATGTTAGATCCGGGTATCTTAATTTTGTGTCCTTCAATAATCAGAGAAAAGACTGCAGGGAACGATCAACAGGTGTTCGATAGCAAAATACTGCAGATGTTGGAAATCCGAAATAACAACAGAAAATGCTGGAAAAACTCAGCAGGTCAGGCAACATCCGTGGAGAGAAATTTGAGTTGACGTTTCGGGTTTGACCCTTCTTCAAAACTGGAGAGAAAAGGAACTAGATCGAAGGCAGGGCTGCGATCAACAGGTGTTTACTGAATGAGGGTTCAAACTGCAACTGACTGTACAGATCACTACTCAGGGTTTATATACAGGTGTGGTCACTGCCGGTACTACAGGATACAGGAGCTGTAAAAAGTAGTTCTCCCCCTTAAAGGTACATACATTACAGTTTTAGGCATAATTTAAGCATATAATTGGAGTAAATAACCATTTTTGGCTGTAAAATGAGGCAGAAGCTATTTATGCCAGTCTTCAGCCAGAAAAATCAATCTTGCTAAATTTCCTTACACTTTTTGGCCTTTTCTGTGATCAGACCTGGTTGACCTCATTTAATAAATTATAGTGAGGATTATAGTGACAATGAAGCTCTGAGTCTTCTGCTTTTACACTCGCAAAGTACTCGGGAGTAAGTCAGACTGAAACTTCTGTTTGCCAGATCAGCTGAGACAGGCAGATGTGACAAGTTTGTGAGCCTGAAATGTGTGAAACGTTTCCCTAGCAATTTCTGCAGCTGGGAAAGACATTTGCAGTGAATTTATTTTGTTGCCATTTTCCCCGACACAGACCTGGACTTGCTTCTCACTGTCTCGCAGTGTGAAACCACAGGGAAATGTTCACCCCCTGACCCAGAGTGAGGTTTCTCAGGAGCAAGTATGGCATTCTCTAAAGGCCATAACCTTGTATGCTATTATCATGATCACAGACCATATGAGGGCCTTAGTGAGGAGGCTGTATAAAAAAAGAATGCTGCTGGCTGTATCTCTGGAGACTGTTCTTGGACAGCCTTGTGTTGCCTCCTAGATACTGGGTAATAAAGAGCATAGGGTCCATAAACTACACTTACAGGAGTGACCGGTGACACTGAACATCAGAAACTATCTGATGTAAAGAAAGAAAGACTTGCATTTATATGGTGCCTTTCACAACCTCAGGACGTCCCAAAGCATTTTACAGCCAATGAAGTACTTTTGAAGTGCAGTCACTGTTACAATGTAGGAAAAGCGGCAGCCAATTGTGCACAGCTAGTTCCCACAAACAGCAATGTGATAATGACCAGATAATCTGTTTTTTAATGATGTTGGTTGAAGACACCGAGGAGAACTCCCCTGCTCTTCTTCTAAATACTGACATTGCATTTTTTACCTCCACGTGAGACGGCAGATGGGGCC
This sequence comes from Somniosus microcephalus, assembly GCF_052327205.1. Lineage (NCBI taxonomy): Eukaryota > Metazoa > Chordata > Chondrichthyes > Squaliformes > Somniosidae > Somniosus > Somniosus microcephalus. The sequence continues at coordinate 15,698,092 of NC_141000.1, read as the reverse complement.
TCAGTTTAACGTCTCATCTGAAAGACCTCACCTCCGACATTGCAACACTCCCTCAGTATTGCACTGGAGTGTCAGCCTATTTTGTGCTCAAGTCTCTGGAGTGGGACTTGAACCCACAACCTTCTGACTCAGAGGAGAGTGCGCTACCCACTGAGCCATGGCTGAAACCTTTCTATCTCGTGTAGACCCGTGAAATTTGTAAGTTAAATCCTAGAGCACAATATGGCTCATATTTTAATCAGATGCAACCTACAAGATAGGTTGACTCCTGATATTTTTCTAACAGGGGCTAATGGAATTTGTTTTCAACTAATGTAAGATCTTAGATAAGGATGACATTACCTCAAGTTTTAGGAGATCATTGTGGTTCAGTATGTTTTCCATCACAGCATTCATTGTAACCAGCAGTTTTGTAGGATATTTTTCAATCATGCAAATTCAATTGCAAAATTATCCAGGCTTCATGCAGAGCTATCAAGCAACTGGAGGAGAATAACACAGATATGCAAGCAAGCTGCTCACTAGCATATCTATGAGTTTCAGGTGTGAGATCACTGGATACTTTATAAATTGTCCAAAGATGGCAGCCACAGTGACTCTCCCACATAGTGAGGATGAGAGGGGCAAGCTGCTGTACAACTTCAATCAGATGAGGGCCAGCATATAGGTCCATTGCCATTGCTGCCAGAATAACAGCATTATGATACTTGGTGGATCCATTATATGATTCCAGCCTCCCCTCTAAATTTGTGAAAGTTATCGTTTCTTCATTCCACGCCTGACTTACATGGTCATTAGCGTCTCCACAGAGTAAGAGCAGACATCTCTGCCTTTGGATGTTTGAGGTGAGCTGAGTTTTTTTTTCTCTGCTTTGATCCATAATTAGGAACAAAATCTTTAGGCAGACTGACATTGATGCTGAACTGAGGTCAATTAGCAGGATATTGTAGAACGGAGGGTATCATTTGTTTACAGCCTCAGGTTTACATAGCATCTCACACAAAGCAGACATAGCAGCCACGGGTTCCACAGTTGTGTATTTTGTCACATTTTCACTGATGGAGGAGTCTCTCCTTTCCTCAAATGGTAATTTCAGCTCTGCTTGTCCAGCAGCTGTTGTATTTACTTGAAACCAATTCTGTCTCTGCTGGTGATTTCCATATGTCACTTATCCAAACGAAGAGGGCATATAAAGAGGCAGGACACAAGTGTGTGAAGTCGGAATGGTAATTGAAAGTGGCACCTCCTTTTGCATCATTAACTCCAAACGAATCTGCAACATTTTGAGTATTTCTGTGATGTGATCACAAAGCCCGTTGCTGCGTCTCTTAAAAATGGTTTCCATGATTACGCCAGCTGCAATGGAACAGCTTGAATGTTAGTCAGCTCAAGTGCATGAAAATCAAGGTATGGGACAGTCACTTCAAAACTATCTCTGCAGTCTCAGAGGGAGAGGACTGAACAACAGTCTTGTCTTGTTTTTCACTGATCTGGGAATCTGTACCTGCTCATTCTTCCGATCCAGATTAAAACATGACAACCACCCGTGTTTTAAGTGCACAGTCGGTATTTGCACAAGAGTGCAATATTCACCTTTGCTGTTCAAAGTCAGCCCTTGAAAAGCCTCCTTGAAAAAGTGCAACATCCCCACCGACACCTGGGAATCCCTGGCCCAAGACCGTACAAAGCGGAGGAGAAGCATCCGGGAAGGCGACGAATACCTCGAGTCTCTTCGCCAGGAGCAAGCGGAAGCCAAGCGCAAACAACGGAAGGAGCGCACGTCAACCCAAGCACCCCACCCACCCGCCCCTTCAACCACCGTCTGCCCCACCTGTGACAGAGACTGTAGGTCCCGCATTTGACTCATCAGTCACCTGAGAACTCATTTTTAATGTGGAAGCAAGTCATCCTCGGTTCCGAGGGACTGCCTAAGAAGAAGAGTCAGCCCTACTGAAATTTTCAGGTTCACATGATCTGCGGAGCTGCCTCATCATTCACCACCGCAATGTGTGCATTGCTGCTTCATATGGCTCCAACAATTGGCTGGGTGGAATTGAATTTAGGAGCATGAAATACAAGGGGGAAAAACAAATCAGGTTTGGAACCATAAACCTCTGGTGAAGGTAGGCATCAGTTTGACAGAGGAGTATTGATGTTAGTTTGGCTTAACTATTTAAGTACCATTAATAATGGGATCATTAGAAGGAGTAGCAAAGGTGGATGGAGTGTTCCTGGGCTTGAGTTCAATAGTTAGGAAATGTCTACATATATGTTAACAATTAGTGTTTCACACTGACACTCGGTGTTTTGGTCAGTATCAGTGTTTGCTGACAAAAAACAGCACAGACTAGCCCCACTCCTCAGTCCTGCCTCTCCTCGAGTCCAGTGGCTAATGCAACAGAACAGGTCACTCTCTCCTCTCAACGTCACTCCCGGAGCTAATGGCGGGGATTGCAGCCTCTATATGTTGTAGGTAGAAACTTTTGTTGGTGCAGAAATTTGACATGTCTCAAAAGTTAATTGAGCCCAATGGTCACTGTAATTCAGTGCTGCCTCCTCGGTGCTGGGACCAGAAAATGTAGTCCAACATGCATGGGCATACGGCAGAAAACTGTCTTTAATTTGGCACTAGTTGACAATCTTACTCAGAGAAGCCTCAAAATGGCCGATGTAAAAAACTGTCAATTTACTCCAGTATGAGTTGTTCTTCTGAGTTCGGGCTAAGATGTGCTGTTGGGGCAGAGTAGAGGGAGCTGCACTCTACAGGCATAAATTATGAAAACATTGCAACCAACCAGCAGCAGAGCAGCACAATTTCCTCTTTTACATCTAATCATGCTTACGCCTGACCTGGGCGTCCTTGATCCTGACACTGGATGCCCAAAATAAGAAAATGTTTCATTTCCCAGCACTAACAACCTTCACCTGACAGAGAGTGTGCACTCCACCTTAAGCAAACAGTGTGGTGTATGTAACCTGTACCACCTTAAGAGAACTACCTTAAGAAGATGGACTACCAGAAAACAGGTAGGTGACTGGTTGGTGAGTACTTTCACAAACTTATTCTAAGTAGAATTCAATAATTAAGCTAAATCGTAGTAAATAAAAGGGTATTGTAAGGGTTAAGTCATGGAAGGGCAGCTCGGACCCGTGTCATGCTTCTCCTGTGCCATGTGGGAAATCAGGGACACTGTCCCTGACAACTATGTGTGCAGGAAGTGTGTCCAGCTGCAGCTCCTAGCAGACCGCATGGCGGCGCTGGAGCTGCGAATGGACTCACTCTGGAGCATACGCGATGCTGAGGATGTTGTGGATAGCACATTCAGTGAGTTGGTCACACCGCAGGTAAAGGCTAGCTCAGACAGTAAATGGGTGACCAAAAGGCAGGGTAAAGGCAGGAAGGTAGTGCAGGAGTCACCTGCGGTCATCTCCCTCCAAAACAGGTTTACCGTTTTGGGTACTGTTGGGGGAGATGACTTATCAGGGGAAGGCACCAGCAGCCAGGTTCAGGGCACCATGACTGGCTCTGCTGCACAGAAGGGCGGGAAAAAGAGGGATAGGGCTATAGTGATAGGGGATTCAATTGTAAGGGGGATAGATAGGAGTTTCTGTGGCCGAGACCGAGACTCCAAGATGGTATGTTGCCTCCCTGGTGCAAGGGTCAAGGATGTCTCGGAGCGGGTGCAGAGCATTCTGAAGGGGGAGGGGGAACAGCCAGTTGTCGTGGTACATGTAGGTACCAACGATGTAGGTAAAAAGAGGGAGGAGGTCCTACAAGCTGAATTTAGGGAGTTAGGAGCTAAATTGAAAAGTAGGACCTCAAAGGTAGTAATCTCTGGATTGCTACCAGTGCCACGAGCTAATAAGTTTAGAGAGAGTAAGATAGATAAGCTAAATACGTGGCTTGAGCAGTGGTGCAAGGGAGAGGGATTTAAATTCTTGAGGCATTGGAACCAGTTCTTGGGGAGGAGTGACCTGTACCAAGGGGACGGTCTACACCTGAACTGTGAGGGAGCCGATGTCCTCGGGGTAATATTTTCTAGGGCGGTTCGGGAGGATTTAAACTAATTTGGCAGGGGGATGGGAACCTAGGTAGTGGAAAAGAGGGAAGTCATATGAAGTCAGAAATAGATGGTAGAAAGGTGAGAAGCAATAAGCAAAGGAGAGAAACACAAAGGGCCAAACTAATTCATAATGAGAGTGTGAAAAAAGCAAGCCTGAAGGCTTTGTATCTTAATGCTAGAAGCATTAGGAACAAGGTGGATGAATTAGTTGTGGAAATAGAGGTAAACAAGTATGATTTGATTGGGATTACAGAAACGTGGCTGCAGGGTGGGCAAGGCTGGGAACTTAACATCCAGGGATATACAATATTTAGGAAGGATCGGCAAAAAGGTAGGGGAGGTGGGGTAGCATTGCTGGTAAAGGAGGGGATTAATGCAATGGAAAGGAAGGATATTAACTCGGATGAAACGGAATCTGTATGGGTAGAAATGAGAAATAGCAAGGGGAGGAAAACGTTAGTGGGTGTGATATATAGGCCTCCAAATAGTAATATGGAGGTGAGGGAAGGCATAAAAAGGGAAATTAGAGAAGCGTGCGATAAGAGCACAGCTGTCATCATGGGTGACTTTAATTTACATATTGATTGGACTACCCAAATTAGTAAAAATTCTGAGGAGGAGGAATTCCTGGAATGTTTTCGGGACGGTTATCTGGACCAATATGTCGAGGAGCCGACTCGAGATCAGGCCATTTTAGACTGGGTATTGTGCAATGAGAAGGGACTTATCAACAATCTTCTTGTACGAGGCCCCTTGGGTCAGAGCGATCATAATATGATCGAGCTCTCAGTCGAGATGGAGAGTGAGGAAATTGAATCAGAGACTAAGGTCCAGAACTTAAATAAAGGGAATTACGAGGGTATGAGACGGGAATTGGGTAAGATTGATTGGGTGGTGTTTCTGGGGGGATTGACAGTGGATAGACAATGGCAAGCATTCAAAGATAGAATGGAAGAATTCCAGAACATGTTTATACCGGTTTGGCATAAAAATAAACCTAAAAAGGTGGCTCAACCGTGGATAACGAGGGAAATTAGGGACAGCATAAAATCAAAAAAAAGGGCATATCAACTGGCAAAAAAAAGCAGCAGACCGGAAGATTGGGGGCAGTACAGGATACAGCAAAAGAGGACAAAGGGATTAATCAGGAAGGGGAAAATAGAATACGAAAGTAAACTTGCAGCAAACATAAAGACAGACTGCAAAAGCTTTTATCGGTATATCAGGAGGAAAAGACTGGTAAAATCCCAAGTCGGTCCCTTGCAGTCCGATTCGGGAGAATATATAATGGAGAATAAGGAAATGGCAGACCAATTAAACTCATACTTTGGTTCTGTATTCACAAAGGAGGACACAAATAACCTCCCAGGAATATCGGCAAACATAGGGACTAATGAGAGGGAGGAGCTGACAGAAATTAGTATCTCTAGGGATATGGTGTTGGGTAAGTTGAGGGGACTGAAGGCCGACAAATCCCCGGGGCCTGATAAACTACATCCTAGGGTACTTAAGGAGGTGGCCCTGGAGATAGCAGATGCTCTAAGGATCATCTTCCGGAACTCCATTGACTCGGGAACAGTACCCGTGGATTGGAGGGTAGCTAATGTTACCCCAATATTTAAAAAGGGGGGTAGAGAGAAAGCAGGGAATTATAGACCAGTAAGCCTTACATCGGTTGTGGGCAAAATGCTAGAGTCCATTATTAAGGATAAAATAGCGGAGCACTTGACAAATGGGGAAAGGATCGGACAGAGTCAACATGGATTTACAAAGGGTAAATCGTGTTTGACTAATCTGCTGGAATTTTTTGAGGAAGTAACTGGTAAAATAGATGGGGGAGAGCCAGTGGATGTGGTGTACCTTGACTTCCAGAAAGCCTTCGATAAGGTTCCACACAAAAGATTATCATGCAAAATTAAGGCTCATGGGATTGGGGGCAAAGTATTAACGTGGATAGAGAACTGGCTGGCGGATAGAAAACAGAGAGTTGGAATAAACGGCTCGTTTTCGGAGTGGCAGGCAGTGACCAGCGGGGTGCCGCAAGGATCTGTCCTGGGACCCCAGCTGTTCACAATATATATAAATGATCTGGATCAGGGAATTGGATGCAATATTTCCAAATTCGCTGACGACACTAAACTAGGAGGAGGGGTGGGCTCTGATGAGGATGTCAGGAGGCTACAGTGCGATTTGGACAGGTTGGGGGAATGGGCGGATACGTGGCAGATGCACTATAATGTGGATAAATGCGAGGTTATCCACTTTGGGGGTAAAAACAGGAGGGTAGATTATTATCTAAATGGCAATAGATTGGGAGATGGGGAAGTGCAGAGGGACCTGGGTGTTCTTGTGCACCAGTCACTGAAGGAGAGCATGCAGGTGCAACAGGCGATTAAGAAGGCAAATGGTATGTTGGCCTTCATATCAAGGGGGTTCGAGTATAGGAATAGGGATACCTTACTACAGCTGTACAAGGTGCTGGTGAGACCGCATCTGGAGTATTGTGTACAGTTTTGGTCGCCCCATCTGCGGAAGGATGTTCTTGCCATGGAAAGAGTGCAGCGGCGATTCACCAGGCTGATACCTGGAATGGCGGGAATGACCTACGAGGAGAGATTGAATAGTTTGGGCTTGTACTCACTGGAGTTTAGAAGATTGAGAGGGGATCTCATCGAAACATATAAAATTATGGCAGGCCTGGACAGGCTGAATTCAGAGAGAATGTTTCCAATGGCAGGGGAGCACAGAACCAGGGGCCACAGTCTAAAAATAGCGGGCAAATCATTTAAAACAGAGATGAGGAAGAATTTCTTCACTCAAAGAGTGGTGAGCCTGTGGAATTCCCTGCCACAGAGGGCTGTGAAGGCTAATTCAATAAATATTTTCAAGAGAGAATTGGATATATTTCTGAAGGCTAAGGGGATTAAGGGTTACGGAGAAAAGGCGGGGACGGGGTACTGAACTGGTAAGATCAGCTAAGATCTCAGACGAAGATCAGCCATGATCTCATTGAATGGCGGAGCAGGCTCGAAGGGCCGAATGGCCTACTCCTGTTCCTATCTCTATGTTTCTATGTTTACTTTCTCTTGCTACTGTATATTGTAGTACCGGTGGTGACCACACCGGTATATAAGCTCTGTGTAGTAATTTGTAAAGCAGTTCAGCCCTGACCTTCAAGTAGTAAAGACCTGTTTAAGTTTTTCCTGTTGTCTGTGTCCACTTATTTAAAATAAGTATATCTGGAACACACAGACTCAACAGTGGCGACGAGTCGATCTTACCCAGCGGCAATTGCATCCAAGGCAGCTTCGTCCCCAGAACGGGCGTCGAGAAGAGGCATCCGCCCTCATCATCCTGCTGAGCACCACATTCGCACGGGAGGCATCGAGAACCCGGGTTGGAATTGCTGACCACGAAGTCCACCATCAGCGACAGGCAGTGATCATCCTTCTTCCACGGCGGTGGGTAAGCTGATCTAGCGACACGGGCAGAAAGTCGGCCGCGTTGTCAGTGGAGAAGGGGGGCGAGACCGGAGGAAAAAGGGCGGAGAACTCGACCGCAGCCGGTGTAAAGGGCCGGGCTGCAATCGGAACAGATGCGCAGCAAGAAAGGAAGCGCTAATACCCAAGAGGACAGCGGGGAGTAAAAGCAGCAGCGTCGGGGGAAATTAAGGACCGTTGGGAGGCGAGAACGGCAACAGCACGGTAATCGCCATTGTAGCCAGTGGGGGAAGAAGCCAAGCGCGGGAAGCCGCCATTTTAGTCGGCGCAGGAAGAAGACAAGCGCGGGAAAAGCCGCCAAGCGCGGGAAGCCGCCATTTTGGAAAAAAAAAAAATAATAAAATAAAATACTTAAAGAAACTTACAAGGATGCCTAAAAACGGTAACATCACTGCTTTTGATAGTGATGTCGAAGATTGGGCCACTTATGTGGAGCGTATTGAAGTTTATTGTACAGCAAATGAGATACCAGCTGAAAAGAAAGCACTAACCCTATTAAACTCGATGGGTGCGAAGACGTACGGGTTATTAAGGCACCTTGTAACACCAGATAAACCGGCGGATAAGACTTCCGCGAATATTGTTACTATCCTGCAAGAGCATTTAAACCCCACGCCGCTGCTGATAGCGGAACGATTTAAATTTTACAGAAGAACGCAGCTGAAAGAGGAAAGCAACGCTGAATTCTTAATTGAACTGCGCAAGCTATCAAAGTACTGTCAGTTTGGTACAGGACTAGCAGATGCTCTGAGAGATAAGTTTGTGTGTGGACTATTAAAAGAAGGAACTCAGAAGCGACTGCTAGAGGAAAAGGACCTTACGCTAGATAAAGCTGTCACCATTGCAGCATCGCACGAGGCGGCAGCACGAGGCACTGCGGAAATGCAGCTAAGGCCATCGGAACTCAGCATCAATCAAATGGCATTGGGTGCAGTAAAGTGCTATCGTTGCGGAAGGACAGCGCACGATCAGAACCAGTGCTGGTTCAAAGATCAAGAATGCAGACAATGTGGCAGACTCGGTCACATAGCGAAAGTATGCCGGCAGGAAAGAAGACCAGCAACAAAAAGTCACCACAGAAGAAGTACAAAAAAGTACACAAGGTGACAGAGAACAGTTCGGATGAACAGAAGACGGATTCAGACTCCAACAGTATGGAACTGGGTTGTCTAAGAATACATAATGTGGGTAACACAGCAGACCACCAAACTATTTGGGTTACACTCCAGATAGCAGGAGTCCAAGTGAAGATGGAATTGGACACGGGATCGGCATTGACGGTCATGAATAAGCAAGATTACAAAAGGTTATTCTCACACATTCCCCTAAGGGATACGGAGATTGTATTGAAAACATACACGGGGCAAAGAGTATACCCCATCGGAAAGATAAAAGTAAAGGTGGTCCACAAGGGTAAAGAAAGCAAAGGAATGGACTTGTATGTGTTACCTGAGGGAGGTCCACCACTACTGGGACGGGAATGGATCAGGAGAATAAATATGGACTGGCATTCCTTAAAAGCACTAACTGTAGATTCCGGTAAAAAGGACGATGTCAAACCTAAACGACTGTCCAGAATATTGGACGATGCTAAGGAGGTGTTCCAACAGGGACTGGGAACACTGAAAGGAATTACGGCAAACATCAAGGTTGAAGAACATGCAAACCCAAAATTTTTCAAAGCCATACGACCTGCTGTGGAAGCTGAGCTGGAAGGGCTAGAACGTTCAGGAGTACTGTCAAAGGTGGACTGGAGCGAATGGGCCATGCCCATTGTTCCCATCATGAAGCGTTCATTGAGCAACAAGCCGGGGGAACCGGGGAAGGTTCGCATCTGTGGCGATTTCAAGATCACTGTTAATCCGGTTCTTCACACGGTGCAATATCCGCTTCCGCGGATTGAGGATATCTTCGCTTCGTTGTCTGGCGGGAAACACTTCACCAAGATAGACCTGGCGCAGGCGTACTTACAGATGGAAGTTGATGAAGCGTCACGCCAGTATCTCACGATCAACACGCATAAGGGCTTATTTCGGTATAATAGACTGGTTTTTGGAGTGGCATCGGCTCCAGTGATTTGGCAAAGGGCCATGGAGCAGGTATTACAGGGAATTCCTGGCACACAATGCTATCTGGACGACATTCTTATTACAGGAGATGATGATGAGGAACACCTTGCTAATTTGGAACAGGTGCTCAACAGATTGAAAGAGTATGGACTTCGAGTTAATCGCCAGAAATGTGAGTTCTTTCAGAAGCGAATCTCGTACTGTGGTCACGTCATTGACCAGGAGGGGCTTCACAAGTCACCTGACAAGATCGAAGCTGTTGTGAAGGCTCCCGCTCCGGAAAATGTATCCCAGTTGAGGTCGTTCCTAGGGTTGATTAACTATTACCATAAGTTTCTGCCAAATTTATCCACGGTGCTACACCCGCTGAACGCTCTTTTACAAAAGGGAGTGCCATGGAAGTGGAGCGAGGACTGTAAGCGGGCTTTTCACAAAAGCAAGGCATTGATCACCTCTAAGGAAGTGTTGGCTCACTTTAACCCAACGCTGCCTATTCGTTTAGCTTGTGATGCTTCTCCATATGGTATTGGGGCAGTGCTATCACATAAGTTGCCAAATGGCTTGGAAAGACCAGTCGCGTTCGCATCCAGATCATTGACCTCCGCTGAGTGCAACTATGCTCAGATAGATAGGGAGGCTCTCAGCCTTGTGTGGGGAGTAAAAAAATTTAATCATTACCTGCAAGGCCAAAAGTTTACGCTGCTGACAGACCATCAGCCGTTGGTTTCCATTTTTAACCCTAAGAAGGGTGTTTCGGTGATGACAGCGCAGAGGCTCCAGAGATGGTCCCTTTTCCTAGGGGCACATCAATATGAGATCGAATTCAAAGGTACAAAGTAACATGGTAATGCTGATGTGCTGTCGCACCTGCCACTACCTACAGCGGAAGAGGCACCGACAGTTGACCCTGTTGAGTTATTTCACTCGACCATCATCGAATGTTTGCCAGTCACCAATGCGAGTATTGAGAGAGAGACCAGGAACGACCCGACACTGTCTCGGGTCTACGAATTGACAGTGAAGGGATGGCCAGCACATGGCGAACCACTGTTACCGGCATTCTCAGCCAGACGAGAACAGCTGTCCGTTTGTCAAGGAACATTGATGTATGGAACAAGGGTGATTATTCCTCCTAAATTAAGGGAGAGAGTTCTAAAGGAACTGCATGAAGGTCATCTGGGGGGAGTCAAGATGAAAAGCCTTGCTAGGGCTTATGTGTGGTGGCCAGGTATCGACAAACAAATAGAGGATCTGACTAAAAGCTGCTCAGGGTGCCAAAAAGTTCAAAATGCACCTCCAATTGCACCGCTGCATCCATGGGAATGGCCGTCAACCCCATGGCAATGTGTGCATATCGACTTTGCAGGTCCATTCATGGATTCCATGTTTTTGATAGCGGTAGACGCACATTCTAAATGGCCAGAAGTGATTAAGATGGCGACCACTACCTCGGAAAAGATGATCGCAGTTCTTAGAACCATATTTGCAAGAAATGGATTGCCAGAACAGATATGTTCAGACAACGGACCGCAGTTCGTGTCAGAAGAATTCCAGAAATTCATGAAGAAGAACGGGGTGAAACACTATACATCTGCCCCATATCATCCGGCTACAAATGGGTTGGCCGAGAGATTTGTGCAAATGTTCAAAAAGGCGATAAAGGCCATGAGCGAAGACCATATTCCACTACAACACAAGGTGGACAATTTCCTAATGGCATATCGAAACGCCACACATGCAGTGACAAATCAAAGTCCTGCCATGATGTTTTATAACAGGAGGTTGCGGTCCAGGTTGGATTTGTTAAAACCAAATGTGCGTAGGGAAGTCGAAAACAAACAGTTCCAGCATATAAATAACAAGACCACTCGGAGTTTCGAAATAGGACAACCAGTGTTAGCCCGGGACTATAAGAATGAGAAATGGCAATCTGGAAGAATTCGTGCCAGACAAGGACCCCTGATGTACACGGTAGAGATTGGTGAAAACGTAATACGACGTCATGCTGACCAACTTGTAGAATCGAGAACAAGGGTCGAACCCATGGCTACGGCAGAGACACCAGTGGAAGAAATTATTGAACCTGTAGCATCTACCTCAAATGCGAACGTACATGAGGATGTTCAATCCATAAGAGATCAATTAGAGGAGTCACCCCAGCAACCAGAATCAGAGACCCCTGAAAGGCGTTATCCAACTCGGATCAGGAGGCCTCCTCAGAGACTGAATCTTTGAACAGTTGCATGAAAGTTGTATATATGTTATCCATGTTATGTTTAAATTGGGGTGTACACTGTTAAGCTAAAAAGGGAGGAATTGTGGTGTATGTAACCTGTACCACCTTAAGAGAACTACCTTAAGAAGATGGACTACTTTCTCTTGCTACTGTATATTGTAGTACCGGTGGTGACCACACCGGTATATAAGCTCTGTGTAGTAATTTGTAAAGCAGTTCAGCCCTGACCTTCAAGTAGTAAAGACCTGTTTAAGTTTTTCCTGTTGTCTGTGTCCACTTATTTAAAATAAGTATATCTGGAACACACAGACTCAACAAACAGAAACGGCTTATTTTCAATTCTCAGTACAGGAACTCTCTTATCCGGAAATCTCTCTTAACCGGCAAAATTCAGGAGTAGGTTCAGGTAAGTTTTACTATATATTAGTGGCCGTGTGTTTTGATTTCTTTTTGGGTTCAATAAAGACTCATTTCTGAAAGAGAATGTTGTTTAAAGTCTTGTTCAAGACTTTCTACAGCTTTTTACACAACACACTATGCTGTGATGCATCTAGAATGAAACTGAAAGTAAAACTCCTCTGGACTGCTTGTCTCTCACATGACCTCTGCTGGTCAGGCACAAGTAATCAAAAACACAGACAAATATGCTGTAAGGCATAAGTAATCAAACACAGACAAATATCATCACTATTTGCTGATATCATTACATCTCCCTTTCTTAAAACAAAAGTATTTTACTTTTAACTAACAACATTTAATGAACTTACATTATCATTATCATGATCAAGGTTTTTTAACCTTGCTTTGTGTGTTCACATGAAATATGTCAATACACTAGAACTTGAAGAAAGAATAAGATAACATTACTTCCATCTTTAACAATAGTCCTTAAATTTTCTCAATGAGTCTCTCAGGAGGCTTCATGTGTCTTGAGGATTTTCTGATTGATTGTCCTTGAATCTGAGTTGTTGCCTCAGATGTTGGTTCTCAGCTGTGTGATCAGGTTGTTCACCAGTATCAGTCTCTTGACCTGCTGTGGCTGGTCCCATGAGAAGATCTCGACGATTTCTTCTCAGAACAGCACCCTCATCTGTCTGAATGGTGTATGATCTTGGTTGAACTTCACTCAGGACAGTTCCCTTCTGAGTCCATGTGTTTGTTTTGTCTTTCAACCTTACTTGGTCACCAGTGTGGAGTTCAGGTAGGTTTTGTGTTCCTCTGTCATAGTAGTACTTTTGCTTTTCTTTCTGTTGCTCTTTGAACTTCCTCACTTTCGCCCCCTCTTTTGTTTTCAGGAGGTTCTCCGGGATGGGTAGGTTTGACCTTAGCAGACGTCCCATAAGGAGTTGGGCTGGTGAGATACCACACTCGAGCGGCGTTGTGCGGTATACAAGCATGCTCTGGTAGAAGTCAGTTCCACTGTCTTTTGCCTTGTACATCAGTCTTTTCACTGTCTGGACCGATTTTTCCACTAGTCCATTGGACTGTGGAAAGTGAAGACTTGACGTTGTGTGGACAAAGTCCCACTCTTTGGCAAAGTGTCGGAAACTTGCATTGTAAAACTGGTGTCCGTTGTCTGTGAAGACCTCGCTTGCCACGCCATGTCTGGAGAATATGGCTTTCATACATCTTATCACAGCATCTGCAGTGGTGGTGTACAGTCTACAAACCTCTGGATACAGGGAGTAATAGTCTGTGACGACAAGATAGTCCTTCCCTTGACATACGAATAGGTCAGCGCCTACCTTCTGGTAAGGTCTGTCTGGTGCTGGGTGTGGCTTTAGTGGTTCTACCGGATTGCTTGCTCGATATTTCAGGCATATTGTGCAGTTTGACACCTCATTTGTCACATCTTGGTTGATTCGTGGCCAGTACATCACCTCTCGTGCTCTTTTCTTACACTTTTCGATTCCCAGATGTCCTCCATGGATCTTTTTTAGCATCTCTCTTCTCAGACTCTTTGGGATAACTATTTTACTTCCTTTGTAGATGATGTCTTCGACCACTGATAGTTCCGCCCTGCAGTTCCAGTACTCTGCTATATCAGGTGAGCAGTCTTGCTTCATGTTGGGCCATCCATCCAAGATGCTTTTTCTCAGTCGTCTCATTGTTTCATCTTTGTTTCTCTCAGTCTTTATGAGCTCCATTTTTGCATCTGCTATGGGCAGTGCACTTGTGATCATGTCCACGTAGGCGTTCACTTTTTCATCCATTGTGGTGTTTGCGGGCTCACTTGGGTCAACAGCTCTGGACAACGTGTCTGCTGTATACATCAGCTTACCCGGTGTGTACGCAACATTCAGTGTATAGCGTTGCAGCCTGATCATCATTCTTTGTATTCTAAGCGGACAGCTATTCAGTGGCTTTTGGAACAATGCAATTAAGGGCTTATGGTCAGTCTCTACACTGATTGCTTGTCCTGCCACAAACTGGTGAAATCTTTCACAGGCGTATGTGATGCTGAGCAGCTCCTTTTCTATTTGAGCATATCGCGTCTCCGCGTCTGTCATTGAGCGCGATGCATATGCAATAGGTTGCCAGTAGTCATATTGTTGCAGAAGAACGGCACCGAGCCCACTCTGTGATGCATCTGATGATATCTTGATGGGTCTCGCTGGGTCATAAAACCTCAGAACTGGTTCCTCTGTGAGCAGTTTCTTTAGATCTCTCCATGACTTCTCATGCTCATGATTCCATTCCCATTCTATGTTCTTTTCAGTTAGTCTTCTCAGTGGCGCTATTTTTTCTGAGAGGTTGGATATGAATTTACCCATGTAGTTGATCATTCCATTAAACCTCTGCACGTCCTTTTTGCATTGTGGCCTTGGCATATTCTCAATGGCGGACACCTTTCTGGGATCTGGTCTGATGCCCTCACTGCTAAGGATATCTCCCACGAATGTCAGTTCTGTCACCCCGAGCTGGCATTTCTCTCTATTCAGCTTCAGGTTTGTTTTCCTTGTTGCTTCCAGCACTTTTTTCAGTCTCTTGTCATGCTCAGTTCTCGTGGTTCCCCATACTATGATGTCATCCATTGATGTATCAACCCCCTCCAGGTGCTCATAGATCATATGGATAGTCTTGTGATACACTTCAGGAGCTGAGGCAATGCCAAATGGTAACCTTAGGAATCTGTATCTGCCAAATGGAGTGTTGAACGTGCACAGTCTTGAACTTGCTTCGTCCAGCTTCATCTGCCAAAATCCTGAGGACGCATCTAACTTGCTGAAATATTTTGCATTTGCAAACTGTGCCATGATTTCCTCACGTGTAGGAAGCTTGAAGTGCTCTCTCTTTATTGCTCTGTTTAGATCTCTTGGATCCAGGCATATTCTGAGCTTTCCATTCTTTTTGTCCACTACGACGAGGGAACTCACCCACTCAGTTGGCTCATCTATCTTCTGAATCATGTTCAGGCTTTCCATCCTGTCCAACTCTGCCTTCAGTTGCTTTTGAAGAGCAAACGGAACTTTTCTGCATGGATGTATGACCGGTGTCATACTTTTATCTACTCTGATCGTGTGTTCTCCTGGAATGCAGCCTAGACCCTTAAATAGGTCTTTGTACTCTTTCATGAGTTCATCATAGACTGTCTCTCCTTCGCTTTCCACAACGAGGACTCTCTTTACCAGGTTCAGTCTCTCACAGGCTTTTAACCCTAGTATGGCTTGCACATCCTTTGGCACCATGATTAATGCTAGCGTGTGCTCTCTGTCCTTGTGTGTTACTTTGACAATGCATTTTCCTTTCACTGGTATATCAGTACCTGAGTATCCGGTCACTTTCACTTGTATTCCATGTAACTTTGGTCTGGGTCTAATTCTCTTAAAATCGGTCTCTGATATCACATTAACTTGTGCTCCAGTATCCAATTTAAATGGAATGTGTATGTCGTTCACTTTTAGTGTCAACATCCAGTCTCTTTCTTCTTTTTTGTTTTCAGACACAGCATCTACATTGAATTCCTCTATCTCGCTTTCATCTACTGTATGGACCTTGCTTTGTTGCACTTGGTTCTTGCAGCAACGGGCATAATGGTTGTTCCTGTTGCAACTATTGCAAGTTTTACCATATGCTGGACACTTTCTTGGTGGATGCTGTGTACCGCATCGACTACATGACTTCCGATTGTCCCTTTCATTTTCGTTTGCTGGCCACGTCTCTTTTTTCACATTGGCGCTCTCTTTGTTAAATGGTTTGTATCCGTTCTTTCTCACTGCATCCACGTTGCAGCTACTGTCACGGAACAGCTCCTTTGCCTGCAACTTCACAGTCTCTGTAACCCTACACAGTGCTATGGCTTTTCCCAGGTCTAGATCTTGCTCTCTTAGCAGTCTTTCCCTTAGACCATTATCTCGAATACCACACACCAGTCTGTCTTTTATCAGCGAGTCTGTGAGTCCCCCAAATTCACACGATTTGCTCCGGTTTCTCAGTTCAGTCACATACTGATCAATAGTCTCGCCGATTTTCTGTACACATGTGAAAAATTTGTGCCTCTCAAAGGTCACGTTGCGTTTAGGTATGCAGTAGGCCTCAAACTGTTCCATTATTTTATCTAGCTTCATTTTGTCTCCATCAACAGCGAATGTGAAGTTATTATACACCTCCAGCGCTTCATCACCCACGACTTGCAAGAACAGTGACGATTTCTGTTTATTACTTTTCTTGTCAGCTCCGATTGCCGCTAAATACAACTCTAAACGTTGTTTGAACCTTCTCCGATTTTCAGCCACATTACCTGTCAATTGAAGCGTCGCCGGTGGGAGTAAACCTTCCATTTTTTCACTTTGTTAGCTATTCTCTAATGGTAAGCAACGATGTTCTCTTCTGGCTTGCTAATATGTGGAGAGCTGATTTCGCTTACTTGCCACAACTGCTTTCACTGTCCCATCAAGTTGCTAACTTCAGATTTTTTCTCTTTCAGCCACTTCTGACATCATGTTTTGATTTCTTTTTGGGTTCAATAAAGACTCATTTCTGAAAGAGAATGTTGTTTAATCTAAAGTCTTGTTCAAGACTTTCTACAGCTTTTTACAGAACACACTATGCTGTGATGCATCTAGAATGAAACTGAAAGTAAAACTCCTCTGGACTGCTTGTCTCTCACATGACCTCTGCTGGTCAGGCACAAGTAATCAAAAACACAGACAAATATGCTGTAAGGCATAAGTAATCAAACACAGACAAATATCATCACTATTTGCTGATATCATTACACCGTGTAACCAGGGTTCCTGGATCTGTGGCCGTGTAACCGGGGTTCCTGCACCTGTGGCTGTGCAACAGGGACTCCTGGATCTGTGGCCGTGTAACCGGGACTCCTGCACAAGTGCCGTGTAACCGGGGCTCCTGCGCCTGTAGCCGTGTACGGGGCTCTCATACCTTGGTAAGTATACCTCTCTGTAATCCAGCCTTTTTGATCAACCGGCACCACGCCGGTCCCGTCGGTGTCGGATAAAAAAGAGTTTCCTGTAGTTTGGAGATGTCTAAACATGGTGATGGGTTGCCGAGTATGTCATACATTCGTCTAACCAAAATGCCATGATGAGTACAAAATTCAATAGAGTTTTAAAAAATTGAGACACTTAGGGGTCGATTTTCAGTGTGCCGTGAGGCAGGCTTTTAGGCGTGCGGGGGGCAAAAATCCCGAATTCGGGGGTCCCGACACCATCCCGCCCAAAACCCACCTCCACGTAAGTTTCAAAGGAGGAGGGTACCCGCCCCACACTGGGACCCGCCGACCCGAGGCGGGAAGGGATTAGTGCCAATTAACTGCCTGTTAACAGGTAGTTAACAGGCAGTTTTTAGCCCAATCCCTATTTTGAAGGGTGTCGTGTGGGATTCCCGATGGCTCCAAACCACGCCGGGTTAGAGGAGGTGGGCCGTCGGGTTGAAGGACTTGGAGGGGTTGAGATGTCGGTGTTCAGGTGAGTGATGGGTGCATGAGTGCAAAGGTAAGTGTGTTTGGTGTGTCTAAAGTGTGTAAAGAAGTTTAAATTACCTGTACTTACCTTTACAGCCTTCCTTCCTCTAGGCTTCGGGAGTCCATCATTCAGCTGGCACAGAAAGCAGAATGGCCACGAGCTGTCAAAAGTGACAGCCTTCAGCGTTCAGTGCCGACGTGATTTCTAACTGAATCTGCGTAGAAGGACTCAGGTTAGACGTAAGACTGTCAGTGTTTGACAGCTTCAAACAGCTGTGAAACACTGATATTTCATCTGTCAACACGTCTTGACAGATGAAATTTCAGTCTGCGACGTCACCTGTTGCCGGGTGGCCCTTAATTGGCCTGCTGAGCCCACTGGGCGGGCTCAACAAGGTCAATCAAGGGAAAATCGCGTGGATTGGCCGGACGTCGATGGAGGCGGGACTACAACCCTGAAAGTTGTAGCCCCGCCTCCTTCCCGACTGCTGAATGAAAATCCAGCCCTTAAAGCGCTTTCAAAAAAATTGCAACGTGAAACTAAAAGCTCTTTCAAACTTCTCCAAAGGCAATAACATTTTATTTACACAGGGCACGCAGAGGACAACGTGGCCTGACTGAACTAATTTAAACAGGAGGATGGATTCTTCACTGATTGTAAACAGGACTTGCCAGCACTGACGAATGACTGCAGCCAGTAATTCTGGTGCATCTGCATCTTACCCTGAGGGGAGCTCTGGCAGCATTCACAGTTCATCTACTGTGTTCAGACACCAAGACAATGCTTATAACTTATCCTGTCATTCATCCAATCTATTTACAGATCACATCCTAAAAATTAAACATGGGCTTTTAAATCTAATAACAAAATTGATATGGGCTCCATGTAAAACCTACTATTTTTGAAAGTTGTTATAAAAGCAAATAACATTTAAAAGCATGGTCCTAGAAATTTCATCACCCGAGCCCAGTTTTCAGGCATAAAAAAGCACTTAAGGGTCCAATATGATGGATGGTGTGCGCACGGCAGCCAGCGCAGAAAGTGCGGCGCCCGCCATATTGGATTGGGCTGCTCCATAGGCTAGCACAGTGCATGCCAGAATGATTCAGCAAGCTCATTATAATATTTAAATGAGTGTCCTCCACAGGTTGTTGGAGTGTTTCGTGAAATTGGTCCGCCCCAGCACAGGCAGCGCATTATGCAGGTCTGCTCCCGGTTTCCTGGCAATAATCATGATTCATTCATATTGCGCCAGCCAGTCCTCTGTGCCGCCTTTATTCCAACCAGACTGTCAGATCACAGGCTGCCTACTTGTCGACAACAGACTTCACCTCATGGCATGGCTCATGTCTCCTCTCAGGAACCCAGGCACAGATGTACAGCTGGCTTACAATGAGAGCCATGACACTACCAGAAATCTCATTGAGCAGACAGATGATGTGCTCAAGTAACCGTTCCGCTGCCTGGACCATTCGGAAGGAGCTTGGCAGTACAACATTGACTGTGTTCCCAGATTTGTGGTTCTGTGCTGCATGCTGCATAACTTTACTGCATTAAGGGACCAGCCCTTACCACAAACTGGACAAGAAGTGGAGGAGGAGAAAGTGCAGGAACAGCATCAACCACCAGTGCCCGTACCTGCCAGAGCTCTCAGGTAGCAACTTGCCCAAGACAAAGATTAGGTTTTAGTGTGCAGGGAGAGATG
This sequence comes from Somniosus microcephalus, assembly GCF_052327205.1. Lineage (NCBI taxonomy): Eukaryota > Metazoa > Chordata > Chondrichthyes > Squaliformes > Somniosidae > Somniosus > Somniosus microcephalus. The sequence goes on along the minus strand of NC_141000.1, from coordinate 15,678,591 downwards.
AAAGCAGCTCCAGTTTGCCATGTAGGATGTGTAGGGTGAGCTAGACGTGAGAAAGACAAAAAGAGGGTAAGGTGTGAGGAGACCCTGTGTGACGTCTCCTCCAGAATTGCCACTCGCCAGAGCCATGACTCACTCCCTACCCGTGATATCCAACACATTCTCCGCAAGTGGAGAGAGGATGTGCAAGCCTTTGGTTTCTCCGGTCACCGTCTGCTGCCACATGTTGTCAGCGACCTTCTACAAAAAAGAAGAGTGTGTTAGTGACCACCTTGTGAGCTGTTTTGAGAATGTGCCTCTCACAATCGAATAGTGCAGATGTTGTGTGAACGATGTGGTGCAGATAAGTGAGGGTTGCAATATTGGTGAGAGTAGGAAGTGCAGAGTTTGTGAGTAGGAGAAGGGGGTGGAGTGGTGTGGTGCCATGATTGTAGGAGAGTGAAAGGAAAATGAGGAGGGGAGTATTGTGAGTAGTGAGGCTGCAGATGTGAGGAGAGAGTAATTGAGGTGAGAGATAAGTTTCTTACCTTGACAACTTTTGTGAGGTCATTAAACTTCTTTTATCATTGCAGCCATGTCCTCTCTCTACCTCACACATCTACAAGAAAATGTAAACATTCTAATTATTAACTATCAATAAGTGGTTATTAGAGCCTTCAAAATTGAACTTGTTTGTCTTTTTATTTGAAAAAACAAGTTAAATGAGGAACGATAGTCTACATGTGTGCCTCTCTGTATCCGATAGCTCTTAGCAATTAGAATGTTCTAACTGTCAACACAAAACAGGTGATAATCAGGTCAGATAATTATAAACCGCTTCAAAATTCAATGTTCTCTTTAAATTACAATGAGGAAAAACATTGGGTGAAGGAGCAGCTTAGGAGTGTTGGCCTTGGCTCCATAGTAGCACTCTCACCTCTGAGTCAAAAGGTTGTAGGTTCAAGCCCCACTCCAGGACTTGAGCACGTAATCTCGGCTGACGCTCTAGTACAGTACTGAGGGAGCGCGGCACTGTCAGAGTTGTCGGCTTTCAGATGAGACATTAAACCGAGGTCCCGTCTGCCCTCTCAGGTGGACGTAAAAGATTCCATGGCACTATCTGAAGAACAGCAATGGACTTTTCCCGGTATCCCGATTAACATTTATCCCTCAACCAACATTTATGGTCAGTTAACTCGTTACCTTTTGTGGGATCTTGCTGTGCTACAATTGGCTGCCCCATTCCCTATATTACAACAGTGACTACTCTTCACAAGTATTTCATTGGCTATGAAACACTGGGATATCCTGAGTTCATGAAAGGTGTTATATAAATGCAAGTTCTTTCTTTCTATAGTTTAGCTAAAAAAAATGTAAAATTATCTTAGGTTAATAGATTTCATTTTAAATTTCGGTAATAAAACCATTTTACCACATTACCTTTAAGAGTTGCTGTTAGCAGTGCTCAGTAGCAGCCTGTCTCCTTGGTATTAACCTTAAATGACAAAGCTTATGACAGAAGCTTGGCCCATGTTAATGATGTCCTAGAACACATTTTACATGGTCCCTGTGCCGACATGAATTCCCCTGACCATCTCCTTTTCACTATGGACGTCCAGTCCCGCTACACCTCCAGCCCCCACCACGACAGCCTGACAGCCCTCCGCTTCTTCCTTGAACGAAAGACCAACCAGTCCCCATCCACCACCATCCTCCTCCGCCTGGCTGGACTTGTTCTCACATTAAACAACTTCTCCTTTGACTGCAATCACTTCCTCAAAATAAAAGGTGTTGCTATGGGAACCCATATGGGTCATAGCTATGCTTGCCTTTTCGTGGGATGCATGGAACATACTTTGTTTAAGTCCTACTCGGGTCCTCTCCCTCTTCTCTTTTTCCGGTACACTGATGACTGTATCGGAACCGCTTGATTACATTTCTTCTCACCCTGCTTCCTGTAAGGACTCTATTCCATTCTCCCAGTTCCCCCATCTCTGTCGCATCTGTTCTGACGATGCAACCTTCCATACCAATGCTTCCAATCTGTCTTCCTTTTTCCTCAACCAAGGATTCCGCTCCACAGGGCCCTCGACCGTATCCGTCCTATTTCCCGCACTTCTACTCTCAACCCTTCCCCTCTCTCCAGAACCATGAAAGGGTTCCCCTTGTCCTCACTTTCCAACCCACCAGCCTTCACATTCAACAGATCATCCTCGGCCATTTCCGCCACCTCCAGCGTGATGCAACCTCCAAAAACATCTTTTCCTCCACTCCCCTTCCAACATTCTGATGGGGCCATTCCTCAGTGACACCCTGGTCCACTCCTCAATCACCCCCAACACTCCCTCCACATCCCATGGCATCTTCCCATGCAAGTGCAGGAGACGTAACACCTGACCTTTTACTTCCTCTCTTTGCACCGTCCAGGGCCCCAAACACTCCTTCCAGGTGAAACAGGGAAAGATGGGCACGGATTTGGGAGGCGGCAACACGTTCAAGGACTTTGGAGAGGAAAGCGAGGTTGGAAATGGGGTGGTAGTTTTCAAGGATGGAGGGATCAAGGTTTGGTTTTTTGAGGAGAGGGGTGATGATGGCAGATTTGAGCGAGAGGGGGACAGTACCTGAGGAGAGAGAACCGTTAACAATATCAGCTAACATGGGAGCCAGAAAAGGAAGTTGTGTGGTCAGTAGTTTGGTGGGAATAGGGTCAAGGGAGCAGGAGGTGGGTCTCATGGACAAGATGAGCGCAGAGAGGTCATGAGGGGAGATCGGAGAGAAACTGGAGAAAGATGTGAGTTCAGGGCTAGGGCAGGGAGAACCTTAGAGGAAGTTTGGCCCAGTGGGCTAGGGGAAGGAAGGGGAGTGGCAGAGGCAGCTGAACAGATGGTCTCAATCTTAGAGACAAAAAAGTCCATGAGCTCCTCACATTTGTTATTGGAGGTGAGGGTGGAGGAGACAGGGGAGAGGGGTTTAAGAAGACGGTTAACAGTAGAGAAGCCGGGGTTTATCTTTGCATTCCAGAATGATTCTGGAATAGTGAGCAATTTTGGCAGACAGGAGCAAGGCCCAATAGTGCTTTATGTGGTCCAGCCAGATCTGGCGGTGAATGGCTAAACCAGTTGTCCGCCATATCCGTTCGAGTCTGCGTCCCTTGGACTTAAGGGAGCGAAGATGAGGGCCGTACCAGGGGGAATGGCCAGGGTGAGAGAGAGTAATTGTTTTAGTAGGGACTAGGGCATCAAAGGTGGTGGTGAGGGTGTGGTTGAGCAGATCGGTAGCTGCAGAAATTTCATGGTGAATGGAGGACCAGAGGCTGGACAGTTGGGATTTCATAACTGCAGTTGTAAGAGAGTTGGGAGAGGGTTTTTTTTCCAGGAAAGGACACACAAGGAAGTAGGGTTGGGGGGGGGCGGGGGTGAGTGGAAGGGGGATGTGGGTGTAGAGCGATACAAGGAAATGGTCAGAGCTGGCCTTATCTGCAGTTGACATGATGGGAGTAGCAAGGCCACGAGAGATGGCAAGGCTGATTTTGTCATGTCCCTGGGACCTAGATTAAAACAGTTTTCTTTTACACACAGCGAGACTCAGTACCAAGGTAAAGCCTTCTGAGAGTCAGCTTGAAAGAGAATGCGGAGAGCATGTTGCTGGTTGATGCGGTTCTGGCATTGACTGACAGGGACAATAAGCTTGCACCACAGATTGAGAGGTGTTTCATCATGTTAGCTGAATAACTAGAAAAATAAAAATTCTTTCTGCAGCTCATAGATGCTTCAGCTTGAAAGGATACTGTGAAACAGGTGGTAGATCTTGGATTATCTGGGGTAGTGCTACTGCCATCTATCATAGCCTATGATAAATCCTACAAGATTGATTCATTGCTTTTATTCCTTTCTCTCCCCATTTACTGTCTCTATTTCATATACATATATAATCATTCTCTTGAACTTTATTTTATCTTCCGAACCCCACCCCACTCCTTTTGGTTTCTCAGTTCTTTAGCCAGTTTTTTCTAATCTTTCTCATAACATCAAAACTGAAAGAATTACTCATTTCCCACAGTCCAGTGTTTTGCTGTGCTTTTCGAATCTGGCAGATAAAGATGATGGACAGCATTCATGGTCTTACCATGATTTTTCTGAAAATCTCTTTTAACCGGCACCTTAATACCCGGAAACCTCTGTTAACCGGCAAAATTCAGGAGTAGGTTCCGGTAAGTTTTACTTCATATTAGTGACAGTTCCTGGATCTGTGGCTGTGTAACTGGGGTTCGTGCACTTGTTGCTAAGCAACAGGGACGCTTGGTCTGTGGCCGGAGTTCCTGCACATGTTGCTAAGCAACAGGGAAGCCTGGATTTGTTGCTGTGTACGGGGCTCTCGTACCTTTTAACTATATCTCTCTGTAATCCGGACTTTTTGATAAACCGGCACCACGCCGGTCCCATTGGTGCCGGATAATAAAGAGTTTCCTGTACTTCTACAGAGAAATTAGAGGGATCCTTGAGATTTATGCAGGTGGTTCCTAAACAGATATAAATTCTTACAAAATTGAAAAGAATTTCAAGTTGTGGGTGAAGTAAACTACTATCCTGGTCAGGGTCCATTTGTGTCTGTTTGATATAAGAACATAAGAACATAAGAAATAGGAGCAGGAATCGGCCACTTGGCCCCTCGAGCCTGCTCCGCCATTCAATAAGATCATGGCTGATCTTGGGCTCAAAGCCACTTCCCAGCCCACTCCCCATAACCCTTCACTCCCTTATCTTGCAAAAATTTGTCTATCTCTACTTTAAATGTATTTAATGACCCAGCCTCCACAGCTCTCTGGGGCAGAGAATTCCACAAATTTACGACCCTCTCCAGAGTCCAGGGAATTTTGGTATATTGCAACCAATGCATCCACTATCTCTGCAGCCACTTCTTTTAAGACCCTGGGATGTAGGCCATCTGGTCCAGGGGACTTGTCGTCTTTTAGTCCCATTATTTTACTGAGTACTATTTCCTTAGTGATAGTGATTGTCTTTAGTTCCCCATTCCCTGTGACCCTTTAATTATCCATTATTGGGATGTTGTTAGTGTCTTCCACCGTGAAGACAGATACAAAATATTTGTTCAGAGTCTCTGCCATTTCCCCGTTCCCCATTATTAATTCCCCAGTCTCATCCTCTAAGGGACCAAAGTTTACTTTAGCTACCCTCTTCCTTTTTATATACCTGTAGAAGCTCTTACTATCTGTTTTAATGTTTCTTGCCAGCTGACTCTCATAATTCATCTTCTCTCTCTTTATTATTTTTTTAGTCATCCTTTGCTGGTTTTTAAAAATTTCCCAATCCTCTGGTCTCCCACCAATCTTGGCAACATTGTATGCCTTTGTTTCAATTTGATACCATCCTTTACTTCCTTAGTTAGCCACAGATGGTGCTCCCTTCTCTTAAAATCTTTCTTTCTCACTGGAATATACTTTTGTTGAGAGTTATGAAATATCTCCTTAAATGTCCGCCACTGCATTTCAACTTCCTTACCCTTTAATTTGTTTTTCCAGTTCACTTTAGCCATTTCTGCCCTCATGCCATTATAATTGCCTTTGTTTAAGATCAGGACACTGGTTTGGGATACAACTGGATTTGAAATTCAACCAGTGGCCCTGAATTTCCATTGGGTTCTCCGGTCTCCTGCCACAACTTGAGTGGAATCCCTGGAGAAGCACCGTGAATGGCCATTTTTAACCGTTTATACCATTTCTCCAGGGGTTCCGCCAATCTCCTCCCGGGCAACCCCCAGGGAAATTCTGGGTGAATACATTTTAGATACTAAGGTGTAACCAGCATAGTTTGTTTTCCATTGTTGGTATCCTTGTGAACTGTTGCTTCCTGCTAAAAATGTAAAGGTGCTAAAATTGTGCAGCTTCTGATCCAGCTCCCAGTGAACTTGGGTCCACAGCACAAAACTGTCCTTACATGCAGCACGAGTGGCACTAATTCAGAGTCTACTCACAAAGCTACTAAGAATAGATAGCATGGGAAATGGAGATATCACACTGGTATAGTCAGGAGGGAATCCTTTCTCGCACTGTTGTCAAGATAATGTAGAAGTTCAGCAGTGTCTTTCAGCTGTGCTTTATCTAACCAAGAGGGGTCTGTAAAAAGTGGGAGAATAATTAATTCCTTCTGCTGTCATCCTTTACCTTGATGAGCACAAAGACGTGCGCAAAATAATAATTAAAAATATTAACAACAGTATTTGTTGTTACAAATATTTCTTTCACATTTTTTATGCTTGTCCCTAGCCAACTCTTTCCATAACTGCTGGCTAAGAGAAATGTCACTGAAATCCAATTTCTAACCTTTTTAATTTCTAACTGTGTTGCTGTAATAGGCATCGGTAATGGAAATTATGAAGCTGCTCTTCAAGGTGAATCATTGAGTATTTATAATCCTGTGATTTCCAGCAAAAAAAATGTTTTTTGTCTGTTTTTTTGTTTTTCATACAGACCCCAGCATCTGCAATATTTGACCCCTTGTGACCCCACCTCATTGTTCTTTGATGTAATGTTTTCCTGACTGACCTGTTTGGACACCATTCACACCTTTGATTGCTGTGATTATCTCTCTGCCGAGGTGTGATAAATGGCAGTTGGAAAGATTACCTGTAAACATCTGACATTATTCTCTGACTATATAATCTGTGTCTATAGGCATCTCTCCACTTCACCTGACGAAGGAGCAGCGCTCCAAAAGCTTGTGATTTCAAATCAAGCTGTTGGACTATAACCTGGTGTTGTGTGACTTCTTACATCTGTTTTTAAATGACATACAAATATAATGGAACTGTGCTTTGGATGATTTGTACTGATACAGTTTTAAATCTTTCAGAAGGATATATTGTTGTAGCTTCATTATGTATTCAGTTGTATGTTACAAAACCAAAGCACCATCCCAATCAAAGGAGTCAACTCCCCTTTGCCAGCATGAAACAATGGCCCAGAAATTCGCGTCAGAGGCTTCCCGCGGGTACAAGCCCCCGACCTGCACTTACCTAGCGCGCTGGCCGTTGTGCTGTGGGCCCGCGTGGGATTCTGATCCTGGGCCTCCTCCAACTGCCGGCGCGCAGTGCTTGCGTATCCCAGGGGCACAGTTCGTTCGAAGCGTCCCCTGGGATCACGTGGGCCATGGAGAGCCAATCGTAGCAGGGAATCTCTATTCATAGATTTGACAGGAAGACCTCTATGATTAGAGTTCAGCCCCAAAACATAACTAAAACTTCAAATAATTTTTTTTTTAAATCACATTTTTAAAATAACTATAAATTACATAAAATAACTATTTTAAACAATAATTTAAATTTTTGGAAAAATTAATTACAGTTTTTAACGGGGCTAAAAATAAACTTACCTTTCTTTAAAGTATTTAAAAATAATAAACCTGTGGAAAAAATTTTTAATTTTACTTAATTCACCACTTACCTTGTTAAAAGCAGGCCTTGCAACTGCTTTTAAAACGTAGCTCCTCGAGACTTACCCTCCCGGAGAAATCTGGAAAAAAAACGGAAGTTCCAGGCATACGCGCCGCCTCTCCGGCGCACGCGTTCGACCTGTGAACCTCTTCCTTTAAGGGAACGGAAGTTCCGGTTTCCCACGCATGCGCAGTGCATGCATGAAACCGGCACTTTCGTTGGGCCTACGCATGAGTACCCAGCGCGTACTCACCTGTGGGGACCCGAAGTTCTGGCCCACTGTTTAGGTTTGAACAAAGTACACTCCATCAGGGTGAATGGTAGCATGTTAGAATGTTACGGGACTGGTAATCCAGAAGCCTGGATTAATAATCGAGAGACAAGAGTTCAAATCCCACCACGGCAGCTGGGGAATTTCAATTTTGTTAAATAAATCTGGAATAAAAGGCTAGTATCAGTAATGGTGACCATGAAACTACCGGATTGTCGTAAGGGGAAGGAAATCTGCTGTCCTTACCCAGTTTACGCTGTTTACGGAGGTCACGGTCCATCATCAAAGACCCTACCCACCCCAGCCATGGTCTGTTTGCCCTCCTGCCATCTGGGAGACGCTACAGATGCATTCGCACCCGTATGACCAGATTTAGGAACAGCTTCTTTCCCAGGGCTGTCATCCTACAGAACTCCACAAATAAACTCTAAAGCCTGCACATCTGCCAATGCACTTTATTATGGTTATGTTTATGTTAATGTATTACAAGCCAAATGTATGTTGAATGTTTAAATGTCTTAATCCAAATGTACACTCTCGGGAGCCGCAAGCCTACATTTCGTTGTACTGCACTTGTGCACTAACAATGACAATAAAAGTTGATTTGATTTGATTTTGATTTTGATTTTGGACTATATATGACTCCAGACCCACAGCAATGTGGTTGAGTTTTAACTGCCCTCTGAAATGGCCTAGCAAGCCAGTCAAGTGCAATTAGGGATGGGCAATAAATGCTGACCTTGCTAGCGATGCCCACGTCCTGTGAATGATTTTTTTTTAGATCAGCATCAATATAAATACTGGTTTAAATATAATGGGTCGTATTTTCCGATTGGAGGCTTCCCGCGTGTGGAGGCCTCCGATCTGGAAAAAAATCTACGGACTGACCTGAGGGCTCCCGAGGTGCTTATACTTCCGCTCCTGGGCCTCTCCAACTCGAAATGCGCAGGGCCCACGTATCCCAGAGGCGCATACAGTGCGCAAGCGTCCCTGGGATCACGTGGGCCATGGGGAGCAAATAGGAGAAGGGAATCTTCCTTCATACACTTGACAGATTGACCTGTCAAATATACGAATGGAGATCACCCCAAAAAATACTGTAAAACATTAAGGCCTAGAAATTCGGTAGGCTTAGCGCCGCTTTTGAGGCACTAGAGGGCCTAGCGCCGGAGTTATGGCCAGTTTGGAAATTGAGTGGGTCCCTAAATCGGCGTTAGGCCATTAGCGCTGCGCCGGCACCGATGACGTCATCGGTGTGCGCAGCGTCCCGGTTGCCATGGTAACCCGCCCGAACTCCGAAATTGACTTGCGGCCGCCTCGCCCGTGGCAGCCGCAAGCAACGTTCTGGCAGAGGTGCCTTACTGGACTTTGCGCCGGCGCATTAAAGGCCCCACGGCGGCCGTCCACTTTCCCGCCGGCCGCCTGGCCGCAGCTCCCTCCCCGGACTTCTACCCCCCCCGCCCCCGGGACAGATGCAAGCCCGGCACTTGTCCGAGGTGCCGGGCTCATTTTTACAATGATTTTCGCGGGCCGCGGCCGGGTGCAGGCAGCTCCTCCTTAAGGGAAGGAGGAGGCCTGCACTTCCCGAACCTGCCGCACTGCAGCGGGCGCCGCAGCGCCGGAATAGCGCCGCAATTCAGCGCGTAGCGCCAGTTTTCAGGCGCAAACAGCTTTCAGCAGCGCCGGCAGCCGTTTGGGCGCAGAACTAGTGAATTTTTGGCCCGCCCAGCGCAACTTAGCTCCGGCACTAACTTCCGGCGCTAAAGCCGTCGCTGCGCCAAAACCCAATTTCTAGGCCTAAATAATTTTTTTTTTTTTTAAACATCAAATTTTTAAAATGAGTTGAAATTACAATAAATTAAATATTTTAAACAAAATTTACATTTTTGGAAAAAATAATTAAAGTTTTTTACAGGGCTAAAAATAAACTTACTTTTTTTAAGGTATTTTTAAATGATAAATGAGTGAAAAATGTTTTTTTTACTTTTTTTCAAATCTTATGCTGGTAAAAGCAGGCCTTACGCTTTTATCAGGCGTAAGATTTCTAAGGGTTTTCTGCGGGCGGAGGTTCTCCAGAAAGTGGAACTCTCCCCCCGCAGAGGCCCTTCTCCAGGGCAGGCGTCCAATCTGTCAAGAGCATTCTTGACAGATCGGAAATACCGGTTTTTAGCGCATGCGTTTCGCATGCCTCAAACCGACATTTCCGATGTCCCTACGGGTGCCCGTAGGGGTCGGAATATACAGCCCACAGCAATTAGAATAATGGCTGGATTATATCATGTCATTACTTTGTGGCACATGATTTAATCAGCTAATGCATTTTTATTTAAATTTATACTTACATTATATATATGGTAGAACTCTGCATTTAGATTACACCACCAACCCCAGATTCTGCCATTCAGATTTAAATCTTCCACTGCCATCATATTTTGCCTGTCAGGTTCAATCACAGTGGAACAACTGAAATGGATATTTTTAAAGCATCTGTCAAATCACAGGAAAGAAAAGCGGCATAGATTTTTTTTTCCCTGCCAGTGACTATTCACCATCTTATGTACTTTATTTCACCTTAAAGCACTCGACTTCCTGGGTGTAATATTCACCTTCACCACCTGGGCAGTAATCTGATGGAGCGGATCTCTTCCCACCACCACCACCACCAGACGATGAAGGTGAAAATTACCCCCACTGCGTCTTAACATTACTACATATGGGAAGTCAGTGGGTTTTCCTTTTCTTTCTGAGAAATTATCAAAATGAGCTGGAGACACCCACACGTGTCCGAGTGCCTGTGCAAACTCATAGCCAAGGCTCTACGTGCAAGGTTGCAGCAGCTCATGAAAAGTGCACATTTATTCACGGCCACAGCGAAGCCCCTTTCTTTATTCAGAAACCTAGGTGAAGCACGGTGGCATAGTGGTTAGCGCTGTTGCTTCACAGCGCCAGAGACCCGGGTTCGAATCCAGCCTCAGGTGACCGTCTGTGTGGAGTTTGCACATTCTCCCCGTGTTTGCGTGGGTTTCCTCCAGGTGCTTCGGTTTCCTCCCACAGTCCAAAGATGTGCGGTTAGGTTGATTGGCTATGATAAATTGACCCTTAGTGTTAGGGGGATTAAATACGTGGGGATAGGGTGGGACATGTGTTGGTGTAGGGGTTACGGGGATCGGGTGGGATATGTGTCGGTGCAGGCTCGATGGGCCGAAATGGCCTCTATCTGCACTGTGGGGTTTCTGTGATTCTGTGAAGTGCTAAAGCTCCTAACGCATGGAGACCACCAAGGGTGGAAGAAGTAGGAGTGAAGACTTGATTAGGTGACGGCTTTAACAAGATGAAGAAGGAAAGACTGTGTGAGGAAAGGTGTTTAGAGTGCGATGATATTTCAGCACAATGATGCAGGGAAAACACATAGGACAGCCTTTTTGGAGCTCAGGAGAAACAAGGGAGGACAGTTCGGAGTAGCAATGACCATAAAAGTACTGTTGGCAAAAACATAAGGGACATCCAGTGGAGCATGGTAATATTAAAGGCTGGTGAAATAGTTCATTCAGATACAAATATATTAGGGATGATTTTCCAAATGTGAGCTCCTGGCACTGAGGCGCACTCCCCATGATTTTCTGGCCATTCATTTTAATTTTAATAGACAGAAAATCATATAAAGCACACCCACAGTCTCCCAATATGCATTCCCAGCAGGCAAGGTTCACATTTGGAAAACTGGCCGTGTTATCTCTCAAGCGTACATCTGCTTCAGTATTATTACTATTATTTTAGAGTTATGACTGAGTTTGTGCACAGATCCAAAATTAACTGCAGCATTAATATTCATATAATTTGAACATGTTTTTGCTTTGTTTACTTATTGATCCTGATCTCTTTATCTTAATATCCTTAATTAGAATTTAATAGCATATTGTTTCTAAATGTGTTCAGTGATGGAAAACATAACTGTCAGTAAGAAAACAAAACAAAAAAGTACTTGAATGTTATTTAAAGAATGGTAGGACTTGAGACTGATGACAAGGAGTAATGCAATTTAACAGTTGAGTTGACAATAATCATGAACTGAAAGAGAACAACTTGAATGGTTTATGGCTCACATTGTCCATAGGCATAGGGCAAGCTGCCACATGTACGTTGATGACACCCAATTCTACGACTCCACCACCACCCTCAACTCCACTGCAACCACTGTGTTGTTCAATTGCTGGTTCAACATGAAACCATGGATGAGCCAGAATGTTCCCCAATTTAACACTTGTAAGAAATAACCCATTGGGCCGGATATTCCGATCCCTACGGGTGGGTACGGGCTGTGTACTCACCCGTAGGGACATCGGAAATGCCGGTTTCAGGCATGCACAGTGCACGCGCTGAAAACCGGCATTTCTGATCTGTCAAGAATGGCCTTGACAGATCCTCCGGCTGCCCTGGAGAAGGGCCTCTGCGGGCGGATATTTCCGCTTTTTGGAGACCCTCCGCCCGCAGAAAACCTTTACAATTCTTACGCCTGGTAAAAGCTAACGTAAGGCCTGCTTTTACCAGGATAAGAGTTGGAAAAAAAAGTTTGAAAAATTTTTTTTTCACTGATTTATCATTTAAAAATACTTTTAAAAAAGGTAAGTTTATTTTTAGCCCCGTAAAAAACAAATTATTTTTTTCAAAAAATTACATTTTTGTTTAAAATATTTAATTTATTGTAATTTCAAGTCATTTTAAAAATGTGATTTTTAAAAAAAATTTATTTACAGTTTTACTATGTTTTTTCATTGATCTCCATTCATATATTTGACAGGCCTTCCTATCAAATGTATGAAGGGAGATTCCCTTCTGTGATTGGCTTCCCATGGCCCACGTGATCCCAGGGACGCTGCAAACTACATGCGCCCCTGGGATACGTGGGCCCTGCACACTTGGAGTTTGGAGAGGCCCAGGAGTGGAAGTGTGTGCGTCCCGGGAGCCCTCTGGTAAGGGCGCAGATTTTTCCAGATCGCAGGCCTCTGCCCGCGGGAGGCCTGCGATCGGAAAATACGGGCCATTGTGTTTCTATCCTACCAAAATCTCCATATCCTTGTCTCCAATCCATCCCCCTCCCTTACTGGTTCCTCAGGCTGGACTTGATAGTGCGCAACCCTGTTGATAGTTTAAGCTTCAAACCCTGCATCATATCCATCACCAAGACTGCTAACCTCTACTCAACAGATAAAGCCTGAAGAAAAACAACAGCATTGCCTGACTCTAAACTCCATATTTTATCCAAGGCCTTTGTTCTTATCTCACACCACTGCTGTTGAAATCTTTATCAATGCCTTCTGTCCTGTATTACCTCTCCCTCACCTATCACCCTTATCCTTGCTGACCTCCAGTTGCTTCCTGTGCCCAATGCATTGAATTCCTGTGGTAAAGTGCCTGGCATTCATTTGACACCTTTCACTGATGGCATGTTCAATTTTTTTTTTTAATGTTAGTGTACTTTGTTCCAAATGTATCTGGAATGGACCGGTTTTAGAAAGTCTGTATTAAATTAACAAACTGACTATTTACAATTTTATTGCAATATAGTTGATCTGCCATGGTATTGCACACGAGAAGTCAATACCAAATGTAGTCTTCAGGTAAAGCATGGTTAGCGTAATTGGACCAGAGCACAGTCCAATTATTCAGAATTCTGTCCCAATTTTAAAGTCATATGCCGGAAGTTTTCTCGGGGGTTCTCCTGATCGGTTGCCGTAACTTCGGCAGAAATCCCGTTTGTGTGTCTATCTCGGGTTTCTGCCAATCTTCCGCCAAAGTTACGGCAGTCAACTGAGAGAACTCCCGAGGAAATTCCCAGCAAGATATTCTGTCCTTATGTTTATATTTCCATTGTAAATTACTATATCTATATTTCTAATTTAAACTTGTCCCCTGCCAGTGGTGACACTCCAGCGGGGGGAGGCTGTAACTACCTAGGTATTTACCAATATAGAAATTTATAATGGCAAACTTGACAGGAAGTGTGCATTGATATAAGATGCTTAATATATTACGAGTAGATCTTCCATGCATTGCTCATGGCGAGAAAGAAGATTTGCTGTTTTATAACAATAGGGTGTTTATGCCCACCAATTTACAGTGACTGAATAAGTCAAATTCCGTTGTTATTAAAATGTATTCTTGGACTTTTACTAGTACTTTGGAGACACTTCTCCATATCGCTTTGTCTCTGCTCCTCTCTATCTCACATGTATAACAAAACGTAAACACTCTAATTATTAACTATCAACAAGTGGTAATTAGAGCTTGCATAATTGAACTTGTTTGTCTTTTTATTTGAAAAAACAAATTAAATGAGGAACGATACTCTACATTTATGTCTCTCTATCGGATAGCTCTTAGCAATTAGAATGTTTACATTTTCTAACTGTCAACACAAAATAGGTGATAATCAGGTCAGATAATTACAAACCGCTTCAAAATTCAATGTTCTTTTTAAATTACAATGGGGAAAAATACTGGGTGAAGGAGCAGCTTAGGAGTGTCAGCCTTGGCTCCATAGTAGCACTCCCAGCTCTGAGTCAAAAGGTTGTAGGTTCAAGCCCCACTCCAGGACTTGAGCACGTAATCTCAGCTGACACTCTAGTACAGTACTGAGGGAGCGCGGCACTGTCAGAGTTGCCGTCTTTCAGATGAGACGTTAAACCGAGGTCGCGACTGCCTCCTCAGGTGAACATTAAAGATCCGATGGCACTATTCGAAAATGAGCAAGGGACTTCTCGCGGTACCTTGGTCAACTTTTATCCCTCAACCAACATTTCAATCACAGAAATCACAGAAACCCCACAGTGCAGATAGAGGCCATTTCGGCCCATCGAGCCTGCACTGACACATATCCCACCCGATCCCCGTAACCCCTACACCAACACATGTCCCACCCTATCCCTGTAACCCCACGTATTTAATCCCCCTAACACTAAGGGTCAATTTATCATAGCCAATCAACCTAACCCGCACATCTTTGGACTGTGGGAGGAAACCGGAGCACCCGGAGAAAACCCACGCAAACACGGGGAGAATGTGCAAACTCCACACAGACAGTCGCCCGAGGCCGGATTCGAACCCGGGTCTCTGGCGCTGTGAGGCAACAGTGCTAACCACTATGCCACCGTGCTGCATTTATGGTCACCAACATTTATGGTCATTTATCTCATTGTTTTTTATGGGACCTTGCTGTGTGCAAATTGGCTGCCCCGTTCCCTACATTGCAACAGTGATTACACTTCACAAGTACTTCATTGATTATGAAACACTTTGGGACATCCTGAGATCCTGAAATGCGCTATATGAATGCAAGTTCTTTCTATGTTTTAGCTAAAAAAAATTAGAAATGATCTTAGGTTAATAGATATATTTAAAAATGTTGGTAATAAAACCATTTTACCACATTACCTTTATGAGTTGCTTTCTGCAAGCTGTCTCCATGGTATTAACCTTAAATGACAAAGCTTATGACAGAAGCTGTCATGACTCAAAGTGACAATTTCAGACCATTAATTCTGAGCTGACATTTCCCCCACACATCTTAAATCTGGGGAAGGTGAAATGACAGACAGAGCTGCGTCTGGGCAATTTTACAGCTTCGGTGCAACCAATTACAGTGAAGTCCTGACCTTTGTGATTTCATCTCCACATTTTAGAATCAGGTCATTCCTACTTAAAAATGCTGGGATTATGTTGGTATTATCAGCACAGAAAAAGCCCAAGGAGCAAACAGAGTGACAAGTCATGTGAAAGCTGATATAATAGGTCTCTTATTTTGTCCAGACAATAGATTCAGCTTGTACAAAATATACCTACTAGCTAAATCCATTAAACATTGCTTCACTTTCAATTACCAATCATCTCACATTAGCCCCCCACCCCCTCACACCAATAAGATTTTCAGTGGCAACTCCTGGTAGGCATGTTTGCTTCAAGAGCTCACGTACCACACTATGAATAACAGGGAGCTGCAAAAAGCTTAAAAAGCTCGGTGATACTGACTGCCCAGATGCAAGTTTCCACTCCAGTGCTCCTGGCACTAGGAGCACATATCGGGAAATTCCACATCCCCAGCCCATAATTTTCCAACCATTAATTTTAATGAATGGAACATCAGAAAATAGGCTAGCTTGCGCAAATTCCCAAGATGTGCTCCAAGCATGCGTCAGGAGTGCCGAAGCGAAAGATTCCGGCCCCTGGATTCCATTTGGGTCAATCAGTGCCCCATAACAATTGCATTTTACAATCTGTACTCTGTGCAGCATTGAGTGAGTGAGTAAAAAGATTAGATAGATAGACAGCTATACTGTCTATGTGTATGCACGTGTATGTATAACAGGAACATAGGAACAGGATTGGATCATGGCTGATCTGTGTCTGAACTCCATTTACCTGCCATTTCCATATCCCTTACCTAACAAAAATCTATCAACCTCAGTTTGGAAATGTTCAACCTCAACAGCTTTTTGGGGGCGAGAATTCCAGATTTCCACTACCCTTTGTGTGAAGAAGTGCTTCCTGAACGGCCTAGCTCTAATTTTAAGGTTATTCCCCCTTGTTCTGGACTCCCCCCACCCTCACCCCCCCCCGCCCCCCCACCAGAGGAAATAGTTTCTCTCTATTGACCCTATCAAATCCTTTAATCATCTTAAACACCTCAATTAGATCACCCCTACAAGTAAGCTCGAGGAACAGCACCTCATCTTCCGATTAGGCACTTTACAGCCTTCCGGACTCAATATCGAGTTCAACAATTTCAGATCATAACCTCGGCCCCTATTAGATTTTAATATTTTTTTTATCCACACTTTTGGTTTGTGCCTTTTCCTTTTTTCTCTCTCCCACATGGCAGCTGTCTCTCACTCTGCCAGCGCATTTCACACTTCATCTACAGCCATTGTCTGTTTCTTTACCTGTCCTATTACCATCTCGTCTCGCCTTGAACATCTCTTAATGTCTCTTCACCTCTCACAGACCTTCCCTTTTGTTCTTTCATCCCCTCCCCCATTTCCCAGCCCCCAAACTGGCCTTTTAATCTGTTTCATTGCCTGCTTTTTTCTCAGTTCTGACGAAGGGTTTCGACCTGAAACGTTGACTCGGTTTCGCTCTCCAAGGATGTTGCCTGGCCTGCTGAGTTTTTTCCAGCGTTTTCTGTTGTTATACCCCTACAAGTAATACATGTAATAGATATATAGCAACCAGTCCTTACCATTCTGAAGACGACTGGTGACGGTACTGCTGCATTGCAGTAACTGCCACCCTCCAAAAACAACAAAAAGCAGAGTATCTGTATTGATTTGTATGTGGGTTCAATGACGACACATTGATGAAAGAGAATGTCTTTTTACCTAAAGTATGTTCAACTCAGTTAACAGCATTACAGGAGACACCATCTTAGAGATCCATCTAAAATGAAACTAAAACTAAACTCTCTCTCTCACATGCCCTCTGCTGGTCAGGCATAAATAATCAAACAGGCAAATATGCTGGTAAGGCATAAATAATCAAACAGGCAAATACCATCACTATTTGCTGATATCATTACATCTCCCTTTCTTAAAACAAAAGTATTTTACTTTTATCTAACAACATGTTTTCTTTGTATTACTCTGCATTTTAGCTGTAACACTTAATGAACTTACATTATCATTATCATTATCAAGGTTTTTTAACCTTGTTTTGTGTGTTCACATGAAATATGTAAATACACTAAAACTTGAAGAGAGAATAAGATAACATTACTTCCTTCTATAACAAGAGTCCTTAAATTTGCTCTATGAGTCTTTCAGGAGGCTTCACGTGTCTTGAGGATTTTCTGATTGATTGTCCTTGAATCTGAGTTGTTGCCTCAGATGATGGTTTCTCAGCTGTGTGATCAGGTTGTTCAACAGTATCAGTCTTTTGACCTGCTGTGTGATCAGGTTGTTCAACAGTATCAGTCTTTTGACTTGCTGTGGCTCGTCCCATGAGAAGATCCCGACGATTTCTTCACAGAACAGCACCCTCATCTGTCTGAATGGTGTATGATCTTGGTTGAACTTCACTCAGGACAGTTCCCTTCTGAGTCCATATGTTTGTTTTGTCTTTGAACCTTACTTGGTCACCAGTGTGGAGTTCAGGTAGGTTTTGTGTTCCTCTGTCATAGTAGTACTTTTGCTTTTCTTTCTGTTGTTCTTTGAACTTCCTCACTTTCGCCCCCTCTTTTGTTTTCAGGAGGTTCTCCGGGATGGGTAGGTTTGACCTTAGCAGACGTCCCATAAGGAGTTGGGCTGGTGACATACCACACTCGAGCGGCGTTGTGCGGTATACAAGCATGCTCTGGTAGAAGTCAGTTCCACTGTCTTTTGCCTTGTACATCAGTCTTTTCACTGTCTGGACCGATTTTTCCACTAGTCCATTGGACTGTGGAAAGTGAAGACTTGACGTTGTGTGGACAAAGTCCCACTCTTTGGCAAAGTGTCGGAAACTTGCATTGTAAAACTGGTGTCCGTTGTCTGTGAAGACCTCGCTTGCCACGCCATGTCTGGAGAATATGGCTTTCATACATCTTATCACAGCATCTGCAGTGGTGGTGTACAGTCTACAAACCTCTGGATACAGGGAGTAATAGTCTGTGACTACAAGATAGTCCTTCCCTTGACATACGAATAGGTCAGCGCCTACCTTCTGGTAAGGTCTGTCTGGCGCTGGGTGTGGCTTTAGTGGTTCTACCGGATTGCTTGCTCGATATTTCAGGCATATTGTGCAGTTTGACACCTCATTTGTCACATCTTGGTTGATTCGTGGCCAGTACATCACCTCTCGTGCTCTTTTCTTACACTTTTCGATTCCCAGATGTCCTCCATGGATCCTTTTTAGCATCTCTTTTCTCAGACTCTTTGGGATAACTATTTTACTTCCTTTGTAGATGATGTCTTCGACCACTGATAGTTCCGCCCTGCAGTTCCAGTACTCTGCCATGTCAGGTGAGCAGTCTTGCTTCATGTTGGGCCATCCATCCAAGATGCTTTTCCTCAGTCGTCTCATTGTTTCATCTTTGTTTGTCTCAGTCTTTATGAGCTCCATTTTTGCATCTGCTATGGGCAGTGCACTTGTGATCATGTCCACGTAGGCGTTCATTTTTTCATCCATTTTGGTGTTTGCGGGCTCTCCTGGGTCAACAGCTCTGGACAACGTGTCTGCTGTATACATCAGCTTACCCGGTGTGTACACAACATTCAGTGTATAGCGTTGCAGCCTGATCATCATTCTTTGTATTCTAAGCGGACAGCTATTCAGTGGCTTTTGGAGCAATGCAATCAAGGGCTTATGGTCAGTCTCTACACTGATTGCTTGTCCTGACACAAACTGGTGAAATCTTTCACAGGCGTATGTAATGCTGAGCAGCTCCTTTTCTATTTGAGCATATCGCGTCTCTGCGTCTGTCATTGAGCGCGATGCATATGCAATAGGTTGCCAGTAGTCATATTTTTGCAGAAGAACGGCACCGAGCCCACTCTGTGATGCATCTGATGATATCTTGATGGGTCTCGCTGGGTCATAAAACCTCAGAACTGGTTCCTCTGTGAGCAATTTCTTTAGATCGCTCCATGACTTCTCATGCTCATGATTCCATTCCCATTCTATGTTCTTTTCAGTTAGTCTTCTCAGTGGCGCCATCTTTTCTGAAAGGTTGGATATGAATTTACCCATGTAGTTGATCATTCCATTAAACCTCTGCACGTCCTTTTTGCATTGTGGCTTTGGCATATTCTCAATGGCGGACACCTTTCTGGGGTCTGGTCTGATGCCCTCACTGCTAAGGATATCTCCCACGAATGTCAGTTCTGTCACCCCGAGCTGGCATTTCTCTCTATTCAGCTTCAGGTTTGTTTTCCTTGTTGCTTCCAGCACTTTTTTCAGTCTCTCGTCATGCTCAGTTCTCGTGGTTCCCCATACTATGATGTCATCCATTGATGTATCAACTCCCTCCAGGTGCTCATAGATCATATGGATAGTCTTGTGATACACTTCAGGAGCTGAGGCAATGCCAAATGGTAACCTTAGGAATCTGTATCTGCCAAATGGAGTGTTGAACGTGCACAGTCTTGAACTTGCTTCGTCCAGCTTCATCTGCCAAAATCCTGAGGACGCATCTAACTTGCTGAAATATTTTGCATTTGCAAACTGTGCCATGATTTCCTCACGTGTAGGAAGCTTGAAGTGCTCTCTCTTTATTGCTCTGTTTAGATCTCTTGGATCCAGGCAAATTCTGAGCTTTCCATTTTTGTCCACAACGACGAGGGAACTCACCCACTCAGTTGGCTCATCTATCTTCTGAATCACGTTCAGGCTTTCCATCCTGTCCAACTCTGCCTTCAGTTGCTTTTGAAGAGCAAACGGAACTTTTCTGCATGGATGTATGACCGTTGGCATACTTTTATCTACTCTGATCGTGTGTTCTCCTGGAAGGCAGCCTAGACCCTTAAATAGGTCGTTGTACTCGTTCATGAGTTCATCATAGACTGTCTCTCCTTCGCTTTCCACAATGAGGACTCTCTTTACCAGGTTCAGTCTCTCACAGGCTATTAAACCTAGTATGGCTTGCACATCCTTTGGCACCACGATTAATGCTAGCGTGTGCTCTCTGTCCTTGTGTGTCACTTTGACAATGCATCTTCCTTTCACTGGTATATTAGTACCTGAGTATCCTGTCACTTTCACTTTTATTCCATGTATCTTTGGTCTGGGTCTAATTTTCTTAAAATCAGTCTCTGATATCACATTAACTTGTGCTCCAGTATCCAATTTAAATGGAATGTGTATGCCATTCACTTTTAGTGTCAATATCCAGTCTCTTTTTTCTTCTTTGTTTTCAGACACGACAGCCACATAGAACTCCTCTATCTCGCTTTCATCTACTGCATGGACCTTGCTTTGTTGCGCTTGGTTCTTGCAGCAACGGGCATAATGGTTGTTTTTGTTGCAACTATTGCATGTTTTACCATATGCTGGACACTTTTTTGGTGGATGCTGTGTACCGCATCGACTACATGACTTTCGATTGCCCCTTTCATTTTTGTTCGCTGGCCACGCCTCTTTTTTCACATTGGCGCTCTTTTTGTTAAACGGTTTGTGTCCGTTCTTTCTTACTGCATCCACGTTGCAGCTACTGTCACTGAACAGCTCCTTTGCCTGTGACTTCACAGTCTCTGTAGCCCTACACAGTGCTATGGCTTTTCCCAGGTCTAGATTTTGCTCTCTTAGCAGTCTTTCCCTTAGACCATTATCTGGAATACCACACACCAGTCTGTCTTTTATCAGCGAGTCTGTCAGTCCCCCAAATTCACATGTTTTGCTTCAGTTTCTCAGTTCAGTCACATACTGATCAATAGTCTCTCCCGTTTTCTGTACACATGTGAAAAATCTGTGCCTCTCAAACGTCACGTTACGTTTAGGTATACAGTAGGCCTCAAACTGTTCCATTATTTTATCCAGCTTCATTTTGTCTCCCTCAGCAGCGAATGTGAAGTTATTATACACCTCCAGCGCTTCATCACCCACGACATGTAAGAACACTGACGCTTTCATTTTATCACTTTTCTCGTCAGCTCCGATTGCTGATAAATACAACTCCAAACGTTGTTTGAACCTTCTCCAATTTTCAGCCACATTACCTGTCAACTGAAGCTCCGCCGGTGGGTGTAATCCTACCATTTTTCACTTCGTTAGCTATTCTCCAATGGTAAGTAACGATGTTCTCTTTTGGCTTGCTAATATGTGGAGAGCTGATTTAACTTCAGATTTTTCCTCTTCATCTCTTTCAATCACTTCTGACACCATGTATTGATTTGTATGTGGGTTCAATGACGACACATTGATGAAAGAGAATGGCCTAGAAATTCAGTTGCGTTCGCCAGCCGTTAGCGCCATAAGAGGAGTAGATCTCGAGCGCTAGGCACTTAGCGGCCGGGCGCAGAATGATCTGCGCCAACGCCCAACTTCAGTAGACATTTAGCACCAGCGCAAAGTGTTTGCACGCGCTCAGCTGCGCGCGCAACTTATGACGTCATTTCGTCGTGCAACGCCGTTTGTGCGCCCCAAACCGGAACTTCAGTGGCGCCCGCCCAATGTGGGCGTGGCGCTGTTAAGAACTGTGAAGTGGAACACAGCAGAGGCCCTGCGGGCCTCAGGGAGCGCTAATTAAAGGGCACTTAGACTGAACTATAAAGGCCAGCCATTTTGCTGCAATGACTTTAGTGCAACGGATTTCTGGACAGAGACCAAGGAAGAGACCTTACTGATTTGGGCCAACATAGGAGAGGTATTTTTGGCTTCTGGCCAGAGCTTGGAAATTTGACTCATTGTGGTTTCACTGTTTGCAAGTATATTATGAGGGCTGCATGGGGTTCCAACCCTCAGTTCCAGCATTATGTGCGAAGGGCTCGCAGACGCTGTGTGAGAGGGGCAGCCATGCCTAGACGCAGAGGGGCCATCAGGCATCGGCAACGTAGGCCTTACCCACTCAGGGAATACCGCCAGCAGGTGTCCTATCTCACCATGACTGCCGCGCAGTGTGTTAAGAGGCTGCGCTTCAGAAGGGAGGTGGTTGCAGAGATCTGCCAGCTGCTTCACAGAGATCTGCGTCCACAGCTGATGTGCAGGACGTCTCTGTCGGTGGAAGTGAAGGTCACGGTGGCTCTGAACTTTTATGCAAGCGGCTCCTTCCAAGCCGCTGCTGGGGACATAGCTAACATCTCCCAGTTCGCCGTGCATCGCTGCATCCGGCAGGTCACCGATGCCCTTTTCACAAGGAGACACCAATTCATCTCCTTCCCCATGACCCTAGAGAGGCAGGAGCAGCGTGCAGTCGGATTTGCGAGGATCGCCGACTTCCCCATGGTGCAGGGCGCCATTGACTGCACGCATGTGGCTTTGCGGGCACCTATCGACAATGCCGAGGATTACCGCAACCGAAAGGGCTACCATTCCCTCAATGTACAGCTGGTGTGTGACCACAGGCAGCGCATCCTAGCTGTCAATGCCCGCTTTCCAGGCAGCAGCCACGATGCATTTATCCTGCGCCAGACTACTGTGGCTGACATGTTCCAGGCACAGCCTCCCCCAAGAGGATGGCTTATCGGGGACAAAGGCTATCCTTTGTGTACATGGCTCATGACCCCGCTCCGCGCGCCCAGGACCCCTGCTGAGGAGGCATACAACGAAAGCCATCAAGCCACAAGGAACATCATAGAGCAAACGATTGGCATCCTCAAGCAATGGTTCCGCTGCCTGGATCGCTCCGGCGGATCTCTGCAGTATTCGCCGGATAGAGTCTCCCAGTTCGTCGTCGTTTGCTGCATGCTGCACAACCTGGCTATCAGCAGGACTCAGGCACTGCCACCTCACGTTGGACCACCACCTCAGGAGGACGAGCAGGAGGACCATGAGGAGGAGGAGGAGGAGGAGGAGGAGTACCAGCCCAGGAGGGAGCCACAAGGTCCAAGGGCCGTCCGTCGGCGGCTTATTGAACGACACTTCTAGGCCCCCTGTCAGGGAATGGCTTGTGGCAATGAAGGCACATGAATGCAGCCGCTCCGCAAGCCCTCAGCCGGTTAACGCAACAACCACTTGAAACATCACACATGGACAAGCTGAATAAAGAAAAAGCTTTATTGAACAAACTCAGGGCCCTTCCCACATGAAACCCAAAAACACACAACACCCCCAAAAAACAGTCAAAAACATATCTCACTCCCACAACCTGGGGAGGAATAACAAAACTTGTCCATCCAAATGGCCTTCATCCTCGGCCTTACCAAAAGAACCCCCCCCATAGACAGCACAAGCACCCCCATATAAAAAAACATTTGCCTTCATCCTCGGCCTTACCAAAAGAACCCCCCCCCATAGACAGCACAAGCACCCCCATATAAAAAAACATTTGCCAACACACTCTACTTTGTGTGCCGAGAGGGCGAGTCCTTGTCCAGCCTTTTCCGGCCCCTGGCCGACCTGCTGCTCCGCCTCAACCTGGGCCCTGTGGGTGTTGCAAGGCTGGGGGAAGGCTCCTGAGGGGCACATTGCGTGACGGCAGATGCCCTTGGGGGTCGGCCTAGACGAGCTCTGGCCCTCGAGGGGCCGGCTGCTGACTGCTGCAGCTGTGGCTGGGCAGCATCAGTCTCTCCAGCAGCTCGTCGCAGCTTTGCTGGGGGAGTGGCAGTGGCGGCTGCAGCAATGGGGGCAAGCTGGCTGATGCCAGGCGCTCGCTGGTCGCCAGAGACACTGGCACTTGGCCGGGCTGGCACTGCAGCAAGCGCAGCAATCTGGTGAAGGCCAGACCGCTGTGCTGCAGCAGCGCGGCGGGTGCCCTGGCGATGCGTGCGTGACACAGTGAGTGTGGCAGCAGTGAGTGCCCGTACTGCCCTGGTCTGTGCCCACATCAGACCAGCCAGTGACTGCACGGCACCACTGATCAACTGTCCACTCGCTGCCTGTGCTGCCCTGAATTCGGCCCGACTCGCGTCCTGTGATGCCCCGAATTCAGCCCGACTCGCGTCCTGTGATGCCCCGAATTGTGCCCGACTCGCGTCCTGTGATGCCCCGAATTGTTCGAGACCCCTGGCCTGTGCTGCCGCGAGTTGTTCGAAACCCCTGGCCTGTGAGGCCCCGAAATCGGACACACTATGAGCCAGGGACTCAATGGCCTCAGGCAACCGTGCCACAACCCCCATGAACTCGGTGTGCCGACGATCCGAGTCCGCGGACATTTGATCAAGGAGGCGCACCTCCTGGGCGAGGACCGTCTCCGGACTGGAGGCCGGACTCTCCCTCTGGAGAGAAGGCCGCCGAGCTGGCCGACCCTTCCCGCGTGGCTGGACGCCACTGGGCACAGGAGCTACACTCCCCTGCAACACTTCCCCCTGGCTCTCCTCCAGGGAACACGTGTCCCCTCCATTGCCATCCCCTGGCGCGGATGAGGGTTCCCCCGATGTGCCGCCTTCCTCTTGCTCCTCCTCGTCCTCCTCTTCCGAGGGACTGACACTCGCAGCTTCAGGGACCTCCTCCTCACCAGCTGAAAGCAGGAAGGCACAAGAGTAGCTTTAGAGTGAGGACAGGGCATCAGCGAGGGAGGCATGAGTGGTGGCATTCTGTGCATTGGTTGGACAGTGGCAAAGGATGTAGATCTGAAGCGCAAGGGGAACGAGAGAGGTCCAAACGGTCATGTCCTTACCATTGGGGCCCAGCACAGGGTCGGCATCTCCAATTGCAACGGGGCCAATCACCCGGGCACCCATGACTCGACCCACGCGCTCCTCCAGGTCACTGAGCTGCTGGAACTGGGCACGGCCTCCCCCGGTGACAGTCCGGCTCTTCAGATTCTGGGCCAGCTTGGCCTGCAAGAGAAAGGACGGCCTCTAAGTACAGTGTGGTGCCCTGTTGTTGTGTGCACTGCCTCCCATGGTCGAATAGCTTGGCCAGTGTGGTGCCCTGTTGTTGTGTGCACTGCCTCCCATGGTCGAATAGCTTGGCCAGTGTGTAAAGTGCAGAAAGTGCAATTGATGTTCATGCCAGTGCCATAGCTGCTGGATGAGGGCTGGCCATTAGGCCTTTGAGGTCCCTTTGCCCATAATGTGAGGTCCACATGCAAGGATGAGGAGGACACTGGAAAGGGTACTCACCCTGACAATCCGAGTGAGGTCGTTAAACTTTTTCCGGCATTGGACACCAGTCCTGGGGACATCGCTGTTGGCTGTGACCCTCTGGGCGATTTCCCTCCAGGCTCTCCTGTACACCCTCTTGGGAGGCTTCTTGCCACTGTCCGGGAACAAGATATGGCTTCTCTTCTCCAAAGCCCTAACCAGCACCTTTAAATCATGGGCAGAGAAGCGCTGCGCTCGCTCACGGGCCCTCTGCATCCTTCCTGGCGCTATTTCTCTCCAGCAGCAGTGTTTAGGCCTAGCTGGAGGGCTGCAGTATCCAGGGCGTGGCAGCAGACCAAGTCGACCCTTCCCCCTTTAAGAGCTGGCCGGCGCCAGGGTGTCTGCTGTCAATCAAAACATGACCGCACCTGCGCTGCGCCCGGCCTCGGTGGTATCAGTCTGCACCGCCGGCTTAGCGCCTAAAGATAGCCGTGCAACGCCAGTTTTAGCGCTCGAGCAAACTCCTTGGCCAAAGCTACTGAATATCGGCGAAGTGGCCTCCACTTTCCGGCGGGCGCAAACTTTAGCGGCCGCCCGACTTTACCGCCCCAAAAGTGGCTATACTGAATTTCTAGGCCAATGTCTTTTTATCTAAAGTATGTTCAACTCAGTTAACAGCATTACAGGAGACACCATCTTAGAGATCCATCTAAAACGAAACTAAAACTAAACTCTCTCTCTCACATGCCCTCTGCTGGTCAGGCATAAATAATCAAACAGGCAAATATGCTGGTAAGGCATCATAATCAAACAGGCAAATACCATCACTATTTGCTGATATCATTACAGTATCAATGCTTCAGCTGGCATGCAGAGTGATGAGTGAACTCAATGTAACCTGAGAGGCTGGAGGCACAGCTGGCACTAGGGCATCAGCTCCAGGCACAGCAACTTGGTTTATCCCAGGACCTCCTGACTGCAAGCATATGAGATTTCCCACGACCTGACAATGCATTGGGTCTGACACAGTCTCCATGGAGATGCCTACGTCATTTATGAACAGTTAAGGAGTTGCCTGATGGATGCATTTTTAGGTAAATAATTGTTCCTTTACTCTTTGTTTTGTAAAGCATGTCATTGGTAAACTTTTACAAGCGGTGTGTTTACTTTGAATCAAGGCAACACTATCAGCCTTTCATTCTTCCCAAGATCAAGCTGCTCTCTCTAGAGACCCTATCAAGAACTCACACCCAACATTGGCAGATAGGCTCAAATGACAGTAGGCCTTGGGCTCAAGCCCATGACTATCTAGCTAGGAGATGAGTGATCTTCTTCCACTGCTACTAGTCCAACTGACATTAAGGAATTGCTTGATTTTTAATAAATACGTAATTGAGGACCCCAACAGAAACATAGAAACATAGAAGATAGGAGCAGGAGTAGACCATTCGGCCCCTCGAGCCTGCTCCGCCATTCAATGCGATCATGGCTGATCATCCAAATTCAGTACCCTGTCCATGCTTTCTCCCCATATCCCTTGATCCCTTTAGCCTTAAGAAATATATCCAACTCCTTCTTGAATGTATTTAATGAATTGGCCTCTACTGCCTTCTGTGGTAGAGAATTCCACAGGTTCACCACTCTCTGGGTGAAGAAATTCCTCCTCATCTCTGTCCTAAATGGCTTACCCCTTATCCTTAGACTGTGACCCCTGGTTCTGGACTCCCCGACCATCGGGAACATCCTTCCTGCATCTAGTCTGTCTAGTCCTGTTAGAATTTTATAAGTTTCAATGATATCCCCTCTCATTCTTCTAAACTCCAGCGAGTACAAGCCCAATCGACCCAATCTCTCCTCAAACGTCATTCCTGCCATCCCAGGTATAAGCCTGGTGATTCTTCGCTGCACTCCTTCCATGGCAAGAACATCCTTCCTCAGATAAGGCAACCAAAACTGCACACAATACTCAAGATGTGGTCTCACCAAGGCCCTGTACAACTGCAGCAAGACATCCTTGTTCCTGTACTCAAACCCTCTCACTACGAAGGCCAACATACCATTTGCCTTCTTAACCACCTGCTGCACCTGCATGCTTACCTTCAGCGACTGGTGCACAAGGACGCCCAGGTCTCGTTGCACTTCCCCTTCTCCCAATCTATTGACATTCAGATAATAATCTGCCTTCTTGTTTTTGACACCAAAGTGGATAACCTCGCATTTATCCACGTTATATTGCATCTGCCATGCTTCTGCCCAAATCATACTGGAGTTTCTCGGTATCCTCCTCACAGCACACACGCCCACCCAGCTTTGTGTCGTCTGCAAACTTGGAGATATTACATCTAGTTCCCTCGTCCAGATCATTAATATATATTGTGAATAGCTGGGGTCCAAGGACCGATCCCTGCGGTACCCCACTAGTCACTGCCTGTCACACGGGAAAAGACCCGTTTATTCCAACTCTGACAGAACCAGTAATGGAGGGCCACAGTCCCCAGTAATGGAGGACCACAGTCACCAGTATTAAGTTGCACGAGACATTGTCTGCACATCTTCCTAAAGCAGCTGACACAACTCTTTAGCTTCCTCCTTGTCAAAAACCTAGCCTCTGGGAGCAATGATTTTAAGTCACGGCCAGGTAACTACCTGGCCCTGTAAATGCAATCGGTGGCATTGTGTAGATCCAGATAGTATTTCTTTGGTGCCATTTGACCACTCTAGCAGCCCTTTTCTGCTTGTCTTCATCCTTATCAGTTAAATCAAAGTGCAGGGAAGCACTAAACGTAATCCCCAAAATAGAGGACTTTATGTTAGCAGAAGCTCAGTAATACTGTAGTTCTCTTCAGAGTGCCAACAGGTTAGAACTTGGCTCAGCTGCAACCTTGGTTTCATATTAAGTAAAAGTGCATTGAAAGTGCTGTGTGTGGCTGCTGGAATTTGGTGGATGTTACAAATTCGGATCTTACCGGAGATATTCTCTCAGGTACAGTAGTGTTACTTACTGTAACTGTTCTGAGTATCTTATGTTTAGGGGTGTGCCTGTCTGTCCAATATCTAAACTATGCAATAGTGTAACCCAAGGATCTGGCAATAGGACCTCATGGTGATCTAAACCAGCATCTCTTCTGCATGTGCCTCCATGTGCAGTTCTCCAATCCTTTCGAAGGTAGACTGAGAAAACACTTGGCTAAACACTAACAAAATTCTTGATGAACCATTAAGTTGCTTTATTTCATGGGCAGCAGAGCAACAGTTGTGATCGGACTGTTTGAATTCAATCAGTATAAATTATCTTCATGTGCTGATACAGAATAATGATCACGTTTCCCTTTCACAACTGTAGGTCATCTTGCTTAATAAACTTCTAACTATTCTCCTGCTTCCTAACTTTCTCAAGCTGGGTGAAAGCTTGCTCTAGCAAATTCCTGGTTAAAATCTTGTCTGTCAGGGTGTGTTTATATCCTTATTTTTATAATATCACTGTGTTTCCAACCAAAGAGGCCCTATGCTAGATAATATCTACCAAGTGCGTAGGACCATAGACTTCCCAAAACAATAACTATGAGGCGATAAAAAAAACAGAAAATTATGTAAATACTCAGCCGATCGGGCAGCATCTGTGGAGAGAAACAGAATTAACTTTTCAGGTCGATGACCTTTCGTCAGAGCTGGAAAAAGTTAGAGCTGTAACAGGTTTTAAGCACGTACAAAGGCAGGGAAAGTGGGAGGTCTGTGCTAGGGTATCTAAAACCTGTTACATCTCTAATGTTTTCCAGGTCTGATGAAAGATCATCAACCTGAAACGTTAACTTTGTTTCTCTCACTACAGATGCTGCCTGACCCGCTGAGTATTTCTAGCATTTTCTGTTTTTAGTTCAGATTTCCAGCATTTTGCTTTTGTAACTATAAAGGTGATCATCAAGTACCGAGTCAGGATAATAAATTGCTTGTTGTTTTCTGTCTTTGAGGAAACAACTTCATTTCACAGGTTATTAGCATTTTAAGCATTTTTAAAAACCCAACATTTAAATGCAACACTTTTCCAAATTAGTTCTGTGGTAAAATGGTCAATAATTCCCAAATGTGACAGTGGGTTAGTCCTTTAAGCATCAATTATCCACAAATCAATGAACACAACAAGTCTAGACATATGCACTGGGCTGTATAGTACACAGCACCCTCAATAATTAATGCAGGAATGTCAAGCCGAGTAGAAACTGGGTGTGAATTGTATGATTCTGTAGGCCCTTGATGTTGCTGGCCAGCATCAGTAAATTGCCACTGCCAATATCTTGCTTTCATTTATTACAAATTACATGTAGTCAAGCTTTACTCCAACAGCTTTTCCTAGGCTAGAGATCAACAAGGTCCCAGTTTTGATCCCAAGTCTAAGAAAGAAAAAAAGACATGCATTTATATAGCATCTTTCAAGACCTCAAGACACCCCAAAGCACTTTACAACTAATGAAGTACTATTGAAGTGTAGTCACTGTTGTAATGTGGGAAACGTGGCAGTCAATTTGTGCACAGCAAGCTCCCACAAACAGCAATGTGATAAATGATCATATAATCTGTTTTTAGTGATGTTGAGTGAAGGATAAATATTGGCCAGGACACTAGGGATAATTCCCCTGCTCTTCTTCAAAATAGTGCCAATATCCACCTGACACAGAGCAGACGGGACCTCGGTTTAACATCTCATCCGAAAGATGGCCCCTCTGACAGTGCAGCACTCCCTCACTACTGTACTGCAGTGTCAGCCTAGATTTTTGTGCTCAAGTCTCTGGAGTGGAACTTGAACACACAACCTTCTGATTCAAAGGCGAGGGTGCTACCTGCTTGCTATCCTGTGACTCATTGTTGAAAGTGCTGATGTCTGGTTGTCAGGTGAGGACTGAATCAGGTAAACCAACATGCGTCTGTATCTCCAGTAGGAGAGAAAATTAGAAGGCACAAAACTCTACTCTGTGCCTAATTATCAAAATGGTGTGCTGTTGATTAATATTCAACATTACAGACTCATGATTAATATTCAAAATTATGCACAGATTAAAATGTTCTATAATGTCTTGTGCTTTCACCCTTTAAGAATATGAAGCATATACATTTTTTGCATTGTTACTTTTCGTTTACAATTTCCCAACTTTTGTTTGTTTAGTAGCTGTTTTTGTCCCGCTAGGCACAAAAACAGCAGGATTACTACTGCGAATGCAAAAGGTATGTTGCCGTGGAGCTTATATTTTTGTTCTCAAGATTCGATTAATTTTAGTGGGAGGCACTGTCCAAGATGCGTTACTGGCCAGTCCTGTTCCATTCAATTATTTAATTTGGCTGCTGAACAGAGGCCTGGTTGTATAGCATTGCCTGTAATACAGAGTGTGGTGTTCCCACTACCACTGCCAATATCTTGCTTTCATTTATTACAAAGCACTGCTTGTGGCCAAGATCACCAGCAATGCAATTGCAGATTCAGTGCGAGTGCAACGGAGCTGAGGTGCCATAAGTTATGCGACAGTTCCGACAAGTGATCTTGTGTTCCAACACAAGCAAATTAAGTAGGCAGCCAACTGAATGGTCACATGTCAGGATTAGGTCAGATATAAAGTGATGTACTGCATAGTGAAACCTCTTAACAGCTGCTGGCTGCAAAACAAGAAGCAGATACTCTAATGGCAAAGGATAATTAATAATTCACATTTTGTTTCACATGAAATATTTTTTGTAATTCCTATGGTTTTGTTCTATCTATAACTTTACTGTTGCTGTTATATAATTTATGTATAAAGGAGACCAATGATGCAGTAGAGAGTGCCTTAACACAGTAACCGTCAAATACCTATGGGACAAGTTTCACTGAGCTAGGGATAAGAGAGTTTATTAATTACAGTTGACAATTATCAGGGGATGATAATCCTAGCTGTAGAATTGGTAAGTGTTTCCTCTTTCCCTTTGTTGTCAGAGAGTGAAATAGAGCAGGACGGTCCCAGTACTTTCTGATGTAGAGAAAGCCATCTATTAAAATTATATGGACCTAGAATTTTCCTAAAATGACTTTCACTGCTACTATGGTACTGGAACAGCCCAATTACCACAACAACCCATTTCCCTAACAAGAAACAGCACCACAAAATCATTAATTGCACATGCAGAAATTTCTTAAATAATAAATAGGAACGTTCAGCTCCTCAAGCCTATTCCGTCATTCAATTAGATCATGGCTGATTTGTACTTCAACTCCGCTCCATATCCTTTATACCCTTACCCAACAAAAATATAGTAAAGCTATAAACAATATCAACAGAGAGATATAGGGCAGGATTTTCATTGGGCCGTGGAGGCGGGATTGGAGGCATGTGGGGGGTTAAAATCCCGAAATCGGGGGGCACGAACCCATCCCGCACTCACTCCATGCCAGTTTCAAAGGAGGCAGGTATCCGACCCGCACTGGGACCCGCCTCCCCGAGGCGGGAAGGGGATTAGTGCCAATTAACTGCCTTTTTATCCCTGAAGTGTGGGATCCCCGATGGCTCCAAACCACGCCGTTAGCGAGGCGGGCCATCGGGATGAAGGACTTGGAGGGGTCGAGATGTCCGGTGTTCAGGTGAGTGATGGGTGCATGAGTGCAGAGGTAAGTGTGTTTGGTGTGTTTAAAGAAGTTTTACTTACCTTTACAGCCTTCCTTCCTTCAGGTCTCGGGAGTCCCTCATCTCACCGGCACAGAAAGCAGAATGGCCACGAGCTGTCAAAAATTGCAGCATTCAGCTTTCTATTCCGAGGAGATCTCTAATTCATCCTGAGAGGAAGGAATTAACTTGTAGTACAGATTGTCAGTGTTTGACAGCTTCAAACAGCTGTTGAACGCTGATATTTCATCTGTCAAAAGGTCTTGACAGATGAAATATCAATCTGTGATGTCACCTGTTGCCGGGTGGCCCTTAATTGGCCTGCTGAGCCCGCTCGTCTATCAAGTCAAAATCGCATGGGTTGGCTAGAACTCGATGGAGGCGGGACTACAACCCCGAAAGTTGTAGCCCCACCTCCTACCTGCCTCCTCAATGAAAATCCAGCCCATAGAGTCATAGAAGCACAGAAGGAGGCCATTCAGCCCACCGAATCCGTGCCAGCTCTCTGTAGAGCAATCCAGTCAGTCCTATTCCCCCACTCAATCCCCGTAGCCCTGCAAGTTTATTTCCCTCAAGTGCCTATCCAGTCTCCCCTTGAAAACATTGTGGGGTCGATTTTATCTCAGGTGCGGGGAATTGGCGGGTTCCCCGAATTTAGTGATTCCCACACGATTGTAAATGGGTCTGTGAGATTGATGCAATTTTAACTCAATTGGCCAATTGATTTCCAATGTGTGGGAAGCCTTGGCAATTGAGTATTTCCAGTCAGAAAGTCACAGAATATGATGTCATCATTGCTGTTGCTTTTAAGGTCCACAGCAAGCCTTGCTTCCTCTGCAGGCTCCCAAACTTCACCATTAAGATGGCACAGGAGCCTGTAGGAGCAACAGCCAGTGGGAGGGCCAGATCTGCCCCCAACTTTGATGAGGCTTCACTCCAGGCATTACTGGATGGTGCTAGGGCCCACAGGGAGGTCCTGTTCCCTTCTTCAGGGAGGAAGAGGCCTCCCAGTCAGACCAAGGCTGTGTGGCTAGAGGTGGCAGGTCAAGTCAACTGCTTGGGGCTTACACGAAGAACGTGGTTGCAGTGCAGGAAAAGATTCCATGACCTTCTTCGCACTGGAAAGGTAAGTACTGTATGATGTTTCCATCACCCTCAATCTGATCCCCATTGTCTTTCCTCGCCAGCACTCAGCTTTAGCAATCTCTTCCTCCACATCCCACTCACATCCATGCACCCTTACCCATTCCCTCTCTCTCTATGCTCACATTCACAGAACTATGCCACCATGCAACCCTCACACTCCCTCTCACTCTGATGCTTTGAACACTACTGACAACACAGAGGGAGGGCCCTTGGTATTGCAACCTCACTCCATCTTTGTCTCCTTCTAAGTATCTATGCTATGCAATCTCTGCACTCACTCCTTTATTCTCACTCAACCTCCACTTGTCTCCCTCATTGCAGGAAAAGAGAGCTCACAACAGGAGAGAGCGAGCCAGGACAGGAGGAGGGCCGCCCTCATTAGCCCAGTTCACCCCCTGGGAGGAAGACGTCCTGGAGATTGCCGGATCTGACCGAGATGTGGACGTTGGGGAAGGACAGACAGGAGCATCCCCGCAAGCTGGTGACAGAATAGTTTTCCATCTCTCTCATTGGCATTGCATGAGTCGCTGATAATGATTCTGAAGCTACATCAGATGGACTTATGATCATCTGCAAAATGCAATGTGCATGTAACCTTGGCATCACATCTCTAACTTTTTCCTTGACTCCCCCACAGGACCATCGAGAGCCCCCGTCCCCACTGTGCAGGAGGAAGAGCCTGAACAGTCAGACTCCTCAGAGGAATCTGCAACCTCTGAGGGCGCATCGTCAGCAGAAATAAGCACACCCAGCACCAGCACAGACACTCACACCTCGGTGGGACCTTCGGGACATAGAGTAGAGTTGTCACCTGGTGTATCACAGCTCACAAGTGAGCATCAGCAGATTGTGGAGACAGGGACAGCAGTGGAGAGTCCTCGTCGGAGGGCGCAGGACTCTGCCAGCTCGGCTCAGCTGCATGTCGACCTTCTGCCTCTGGGTCCATCCGTAAGATCAGAGGTGATGGAACTCCATGCACAGATGCAGGAGTCTCTGGTAGGTTTTCTCTCTAGGGTCGTTGCGAGCGTGGAGTGAATGGAGGAGTCCACAGCGAACATGAGCAGAGCCTTTGTGGAGTCATTGGCTCATGAACGCATCAACACGGAAAGGATGGCTACCTACGTGGAAATGATTGCTGCCTCCGTGGTAAGGCTGGCTACCGTAGATGAGAGGAGGGCAACGGTAGAGGAGAGGAGGGATACGGCCATGGAGGAGGTTAGTCGCCAGAGTATGGAAAACATGGTGAGTGTTCGGAATAGAATGACATCTCTTGAGGAGCGATGGGCAGCTATTGAACAGAGAAACCAGACCTTCATGGAAGTCCTGAGTAGGACTGCCATTGTAGATACGGATCCCCATGGCCCCCCTGATGTGCAGCAAGCTGCTCTCAAGCCGCTTGCAGGCACTGAGGGGGACCTGACCCATGAGAGGGAGGTTGGTGGCAGACCTCAAGGAAGTGGGGGCTCCTTTCCAAGTGCTCACACCCATGCCACTGCAGAGCCCTCGGTCAGAGCCCCGCTGGAGTCCACACCCAACGGAGATAGAGGTCTCAACCCCTGCACAGCCGCAGGAGCAGCAGACTGCTGGCGAGCCCTCACAGGCTCGCCACCCCAGAGGACGCCCGCCAAAGGTGTCGAGACAGGAGCAGCAGGAAAGTGAGCAAGGGGCCTCCACATCTGCTGAAGCCACAGGGGAACCACTGCGTAAGAGCACGCGTAAGAGGAAAATAAAGCACAAATAGTCACAAGGGTAGTCAGTTGGGTGAAATGCTGTGTATTTTGTAAAAATGCCATCAGTTGTTTGTTTTTCATAAAAATTCTGATGGCAACTTCTGCAGTTGTGGCATGTGTCATTTCGCGAATGGGGCTGGAGGTCCTCTAATGCCAAGAGGGGAAGGAAAAAAAGGCCTCCCATGCTTCTGGTAGGTGCCTCAGTTGAAGAAGCGCTGAGTGAAGGTGGCGAGAGGGGTCTCGCAGGAGGTCACACTGGAGAAGTGTGTGAGGCTCCAACCTTCCACAGGTGTGGTTAAGCCTGGTAAAAGTTGCCCCAGACCTGAAACAACAAAGTCCTGCCACCTGCAAATAATGACTGATCAAATATCCTCTTTAATGTTGGACCTGCAGCTGATAGTCAGCAAGCCAATAGTATTCACGCCAGGTTTCACAGGCGTCATCCCCACCAGGCGCGTTTTACGTGGGAAAAGGGTTAAACAGGCAAGGGCCTGTTAAAATGGGATTATAAAGGCCAATCAGTGCTGTTTAAGGGCCCTAAAGACCAGTCCCGCCTGTTGCAGGCGGGACTGATTCGGGTCAATCAGACACAGTCTTTGTAAAGTCTGTGGGTTGTGCAGTTAATAAATACACAGACTTCAGAAGTAACAAACAAACAGGTCTTTACTATTCGAAGGTCCGGGCGAATCTGCCCAATAACTCCTGGCACAACACTTATATACTGGTGTGGTCACTATCGGTATTACAGTATACAGAAGCCAAACAAATAGTGCCACACCTAAAGTAGTTCCCTTAAAGGTGAACGGTTACATTCAATAGTTCCCTTAAAGATAGACGGGTACATACACTACAATCCTCCCTTTTTAGCTTATTACTTACAGAGTCCCCGTTAAACATACATATCTTCAACTTCCTATAAAACAAATTACAGATATAATCTAGGTGGAGTCAATGTCATATAAAACAATTTACAAATATAATCTCGGTGGAAACAGTTCATAGATTCAGTCTCTGATCTTGACTCGTTCCGAACAACATTTCTTTGGTGTAGCCGGATTACCTGGCTAGCGTGACTCCTCCATAGCCTTTTTCTTGACGTAACAGCTTGAACCTTCGTCCTGTTGAACCAGCAGTGCGGACTTTTACAACCAACTGGCTGTCTTGACATTTTCCAGTTTTTCAACTAATTTAGCTCCTTTCGTAATGTCCCGCCTGGAATGGTAGAAGTGCTAATATTTTAGACAGTTATTATCTTCTGCTTCTTCTTTTTCTTTTCTGCCTTTTTGAAACTCTCGGAGCTCCTTTCTCGGCTGCCAGCTGTAGCGCCACCAACTCTCTATGTTCCTTAGACCTTAAGTGCTTCCTCCGGATTTCAGCACTTTGAGAGTTTTCATCACAAGCTGGGCAGACCACATCCTCGTAATATTCAGTATCACTCAACAGGTCATGGTAATATTCGGGTTCGTCCTGAGTTAGGCCAGCGAGAGAGACTTCTTCTTCCTCCTCGCCCGTCTGGACTTTAGCTGACGGTGGTTCCTTCCCTAAACATCTTTCTTGAAAAGCCTTCTTCATGCATTCATATTCATCCCGCTCTTCCTGGGTTATCTGCCATTCCTTCACGACAGACCTCATTTGTGAGTTCAATACCTTCCTTTCCATCGGTAATTGCGTTATCAGGCTATTTAACCCTTCTACTGAAGTAACGGTTTCCACATTCTTCTGTTCACCTTGACATGATTCAATGTACTTTTGGCATCCTTGTAAAATTTGTGTTGCCACCTCAGCTATCTCCGTGACTTTTGAGAGCTCCGAACTCGTTCCCCCTGAAGATTGAAGCTCGTGTTCAGATTGTTCCCCTTGCAGAGTCTTGTCCTTCAGCATATGAAGGAGTTGGCTGACCGTTAACTCTTCCCTGGGAACACGGTGGATCAGAGTCTTCTCCATTTCCTCCACCTCTTTCTCCAATACTTCCACCTTACGTTCCTCTTGAACTTTGGCTTTCAGCGCTCGGAAAAGTTGCGCCCTGATGCTCTCTAGTTCATGTTCAGGGACCATTCTTACAGTGTCCTGTTCTTCCACTGAAAGGATTCCCAGTTGAATCTGTTCTTCAAGTTGTTGAACCTCGGTCATTGCCGCCTCATATTTGTCTTGGGTGTCCTTCAATGTTTTTATAAGTTCTTGGACATCCTGTCTTTCATGCTCTGCCATGATTTTCACCTCTAATTTCTCATCTATGGATGGATCTCCTACCGATGAGTCTGTCTTGGCCTTGAGCTCATCAAGAATTTCCTGCAGCCGTTGGACTTCTTGCTCATGTTCAACCTTTAGTTGTTCATATGCTTCTACTGAAACTAGCTTTTCGGAGGCTGCCGAGTTAACCCCCTCCAGAATTGTAGCCTGGGCCTGTTCATACTGTTCTTTCAACTTCTCACACTCT
Organism: Somniosus microcephalus; assembly: GCF_052327205.1. Lineage (NCBI taxonomy): Eukaryota > Metazoa > Chordata > Chondrichthyes > Squaliformes > Somniosidae > Somniosus > Somniosus microcephalus. The sequence goes on along the minus strand of NC_141000.1, from coordinate 15,641,314 downwards.
GCTTGTAAGGAGTCGTAGAGCAGAACTGGAATAAAATCCTGGCTCCCTGAAGATTCCTCTTCCTTTGGTTCATTCTGTAAATATTCTAGTTCCTGAACAGCATCAGGGGAATGTGATTGGTATTTGACCACGATGGCTCTATGGTCGTTCTCTGCTTGAGCTAGCCGTCTCTGCAGTCTTTCCAGGTTCTCCCATTCGGTGTCCCAGAACCTTTCCATATTTTTCATCTCTTGTACGAGACGGTCACTCAACTGTTCTAATTGTTGTCGTACTTTGACATAAGTTTGCGTCCAAGCTCGGTGTTCTTCCGTCATGGATGAATCCTTTGCTTGAACAGGCTCAGAATTCTCTGTCAACCTGGAGTTCTGCTCTGCAGCTTTATTCTTCTTGGTACCATAAGTCCTTCTGCATGTCTTCGTTTTCTTTCCCATCATCGGCAAGTCCCTTTTAGCCTTGTCTTCCATATTCGACTTGGTCTTATCATCATCCATTTCAGAATCTGAGCTCCACTCCCGTCCTAGAAGTGGTGGTCCTCCCTCAGGTAATACGTACAAGTTCATTCTTGGGTGTTCTTTACCCCTATCTCTCACCTTGACTCTTATTTTCCCCACGGGGTATACGTTATGCCCCGTGTATGTCTGTAATACGAACTTGGTATTTCTTAAAGGTATGTGAGAAAATAGCCGGTGGTAGTTGTTAAGTCTGTGGGTTGTATTATAAATAATCACAGACTCCACTGTTAACAAAATAAAACACGTCTTTACTATTCAGAGGCTCGGGCGATTCTGCCCTAGTTAACGTATCACAACCCTTATATACTGGTGTGGTCACTATCGGTATTACAGTATACATGAGCCAATAGATAGTGCCACCCTAAAGTAGTGCTCTTAAAGGCGAACGGTTACATTCTATAGTTCCCTTAAAGGTAAACGGTTACATACACAACACTCCTCCCTTCCTAGCTTATTACTTACAGAATCCCGTTAAACATACAATCTTCAACTTTATATAAACAGTTTGCAGATATACTCTCGATGGAGTCAACGTCATATAACAATTTACAGATATACTCTCAATGGAGTCAACGTCATATAACAGTTTACAAACATACTCTCAGTGGAATCAGTTTACAGGTTCAGTCTCTGTGGGAACAGTTCATAAATTCAGTCTCTGGTATTAATTCGTTCCAGACAGCATCCTCCATAGCCTTTTTTTTTTAACAGCTTGTACTTTCGTCCTGTTGAACCAGCAGTGCGGACTTATACAACCCACTGGCTGTCTTGATAATGTCACTGGATTTTTTTTACAAATTTAGCACCTTTCGTAGTGTTCGGACTGAGGTAGTAGAAGTAATAATATTTTAAACAGTTATTATTTTCTGCTTCTTCTTTTTCTTTTCTGCCTTTTTGAAACTCTCCGAGCTCTTTTCCCGGCTGCCATCTGTAGCGCCACCAACTCTCTATGTTCCTTAGACCTTAAGTGCTTCCTCAGGATTTCAGCACTTTGGGAGTTCCCATCACAATTTGGGCAGACCACATCCTCATAACATTCGGTGTCACTCAACAGGTCAAAACCCTTCTTCAAGCAATCATATTCATCCTGCTCTTCCTCGGATGTCTGCCCTTCCTTCCCTCCTGGCCTCATTTGTGCGTTCAATCCTTTCCCTTCCTTCAGGGATTTCGTTATCAGGCTATTTAATCCTTCTACTGAAGTAGCTGTTTCCCCATTCTCCTGTTCCCCTGGACGTAATTCAGCGTACTCCTCCATTTCATCCATCATTTTCTCCAATGCTTTCATCTTCTCTTCCTCTTGTACTTTGGCTTCCAGTGCTTGGAGAAGTTGCGCCTCGATGCTCTCTAGCTCATGTTCAGGGCCCATTCCCAGTTGAAACTGTTCTTCAAGTCGGTCAACCTCGGTAATTGCCGCCTCATATTTGTCTTGGGCTTCCTTCCATATTTTTATGAGTTCTGCCATGTCTTTCACCTCTACATCCTCATCTATGTATGGAACTTCTACCGATGAGTCTGTCTTGGCCCTGAGCTCCTCAAGAATTTCCTGCAGCCTTTGGACTTCTTGCTCATGTTCAACCTTTAGTTGCTCATATACTTCCAACGAAACTAGCTTTTCGGAGGTTGCTGAGTTAACCCCCTCCAGAATTGTAGTCTGGGCCTGTTCATACTGTTTTTTCAACTTCTCGCACTCTGCTTGTAAGGAGTCGTAGAGAAGAACTGGAATAAAATCCTGGCTTCCTGAAGATTCCTCTTCATTTGTTTCTTTCGCAATTTCCTGTTGGAGTTCAGCCAAGGCTGCTATGCTATCTGCCTCTCGAAGTCTCACTGCCATCAACTCTTCTTTATTCTTGCAGTCCATCTCAGCCATTTCCCGTTTACTTTCATTTAACTGAGTGAGTAGTCCCTTATTTTGGGCTGAGAGATATTGCACCTTCTCATGTAGACCCTTGCACTCCTTCTCTGCTTGACATAGCTGATTACCGCTGATTTGGTTCTGCGTTTCAAGTTCCAACATCCTTTGCTTAGCTTCTTTCAGTTTCGCCCCTATAAGCTCCTCTTGCAACATGGCCACATTATTCTCATCAGGTAAAGAAGCGTTTCTCTTTTCCATGTCCAAGATTTGTTTCTGCATCTCCTTAAGAGCACCCTGTGATTCAACTTCTCTTAACTTTGCCTGCACTAGCTCCGTCTCTAATTGCAGAACAAAATCCTCAGTGCAGCGTGATTTGCCCTTCTGCTGTATCTCTAGATCATGCAAATATTCTAACCCCTGAACATCATCAGGGAGATGTGATCGGTAATTGGTCACGATGGCTCTATGGTCGCTCTCTGCTTGAGCCAGTAGGTTCTGTTGTCTTTCCAGACTCTCCCATTCGGTGTCATAGAACTTTTTCATTGTTTTCATCTCTTGTACGAGGCGGTAACTTAATTGTTCTAATTGTTGTTGTACTTTGAAATAGCGTTGAGTTCGAGCCCGGTGTTCCTCCGTAATGCATATGTCTGTAGCTTGAACAGACTCAGAATTCTCTGTCTTTATGCACGCCATCGATTTTCCAACCTTAGTCCGTGAGTTAATGTTAACCTTGTTTTTCATACATAAGCTGGACTTATCGTCTTCCGGCTCAGAGTCTGAGCTGCTTGTCTGCACCGAGTCCTCACTCGTCATTGCTTGTCGGTAGTGCCATTCCATGTCTATTTTCTTGATCCACTCCCGTCCTAGAAGTGGTGGTCCTCCCTCAGGTAGTACGTACAAATTCATTCTTGGGTGTACTTTACCCCTATCTCTCACCTTGACTCTTATTTTCCCCATGGGGTATACGCGATGCCCCGTGTATGTCTGTAATACGAACTTGGTATTTCTTAAGGGTATGTGAGAGAATAGTCGGTGGTAGTCCTTTTGGTTGATGACTGATACAGCTGATCCCGTGTCCAGCTCCATTCGTACTTGGACTCCAGCTATTTTTAGTGTGACCCAGATCGTCTGTAGATCAGTTACTTTACCCACATTGTGGATTCTCAGACTATCCAACTCCTGGCTGTTTGGGTCTGAGTCTGAATTTTGTTCGTCTGAACTCTTTTCAGCCACCTGATGCACCTTGTTGTACTTTTCTTGTGGTGGTGGCTTCCTTTGTTTGTTGGTCTTCTTTCTGGACCTGCATACCTTCGCGATGTGACCCAGTTTGCCACATTTCCTGCACTCTTGATTCTTAAACCAGCACTGATTCTGGTCGTGCGTTGTCTTTCCACAACGGTAGCATTTGGAAATGCTTGCAGTAATTTGATCCTTCAGCACTGCTACGATCTCTTCGAAGGTCTGGTCCACTGGTTTAACTGGTGCTATTAGATGTTTCAAGAGTCCGTATGTTTTTGCTCCCATCGAATTTAACAAAGTTATTGCCTTGGCGTATATGGCTACGCAATATATTCCTATGCGTTCCCCATACGTGGCCCTGTCTTCTATTTCAGCATTAAAATCATTAATATTTCCTCGCTTAGGCATCTTCTTCTCTTTCCGAGAACAGCACAAGTATTTCTTTACTTATTATTAATTTTCTTCTCTTCTTGAGAACACCACAAGTATTGCTTTACTTATTTCTTGTTTCTGAAAATTCTAATTAATTTTCTTCTCTCTTCTTGAGAACACCACAAGTATTGCTTTACTTATTTCTTGTTTCTGAAAATTCTAATTAATTTTCTTCTCTCTTCTTGAGAACACCACAAGTATTGCTGTACTTATACTTATTTTCCCTCTCTTCTTGAGAACACACCAGCCTTTCTGAAAAATCTTATTACTTTCCTGAAATTCTTAATAATTTCCAAGATGGCGGTTTCCCGCTTCTTCCTTCTTCTTCAGCGGTTTCCCCGCGAAAAATGGCGGCTTTCCCGCGCTTCTCGCTCTCCCCGCCCACTTCGATGGCGGTTTTCCCGTGCTTCTCGGCGCTCTCCGCCCACTTCAATGGCGGTTATCACCCGTTCCCCGACGCTGACTTTCAGCCCGAGTGCGGCTCTTACCAGCGGATGCGATCGATGGCCCGGCTGCGCCTCGCACTTGAAAGCGGGCCCCGGCCTCTGGCTCACCCGCTCGCGCGGATCTTGCTCGCTCCCTCCCGGGCTCTGGCTTACCCGCTCGCGCGTTTCACCGCGGCTCTTATCAGGGATTGCGATCGCCCTTATCTCCCGATCGGTGGCACTGTCTTTGCAGCCAACGCTGCGGCTTACCCACGAGGTTATGGAGGCTTCAGGGTCCTAATGCCTGTCGCTTCCAGCCTGTCGGTTCCAGACTGGTGAGGATTGAAACCTCTCTTCAACGTCCTGTCTTCGGACGAAGCCGCCGTGGAACAACTGCCGCAGGGTTCGAATCCTGACTCGTCGCCAATGTTAAGTCTGTGGGTTGTATTATAAATAATCACAGACTCCACTGTTAACAAAATAAAACACGTCTTTACTATTCAGAGGCTCGGGCGATTCTGCCCTAGTTAACGTATCACAACCCTTATATACTGGTGTGGTCACTATCGGTATTACAGTATACATGAGCCAATAGATAGTGCCACCCTAAAGTAGTGCTCTTAAAGGCGAACGGTTACATTCTATAGTTCCCTTAAAGGTAAACGGTTACATACACAACAGTAGTCCCTTCGGTTGATGACTGATAGAGCTGATCCAGTGTCCAGCTCCATTCTTACTTGGACTCCAGCTATTTTTAGTATGACCCAGATGGCCTGTAGATCCGTTTCTTTACCCACATTGTGGATTCTCAGCCTACCCAGCTCCTGGTTGTTTGGGTCTGAGTCTGAATTCTGTTCGTCTGAACTCTTCTCAGCCACCTTGTGTACCTTGTTGTACTTTTCCGGTGGTGGCTTCCTTTGATTATTGGTCTTTTTCCCGGACCGGCATACCTTCGCGATGTGACCCAGTTTGCCACATTTCCTACACTCTTGGTTCTTAAACCAGCATTGATTCTGGTCATGCGTGGTCTTCCCACAACGGTAGCATTTTGTTGTGCTTGAAGTAATTTGGTCCACCCCAAGTGCCGCCGCCTTTAGTTGCATTTCCGCCGTTCCTTTCGCTGCGGCTTCGTGCGATGCAGCTATAAGGACAGCCCTGTCTAGTGTGAGGTCGTTCTCTTCCAGTAGTCGCTTCTGCGTCCCTTCTTTGGACAATCCGCATACGAACTTGTCCCGCAGCACTTCTGTCAGATTCCCTCCGAACTGGCAGTATTTCGCTAGCCTACGCAGTTCGACCAAGTATTCCGCATTGCTTTCGTCTTTCTTCTGCGTTCTTGCGTAGAATTTGAATCGTTCAGCCAGCATCAGCGGTGTGGGGTTCAAATGGTCCTTCAGCACAGCCACAATCTCTTCGAAGGTCTGATCCGCTGGTTTATTTGGTGCTATTAGATGCTTCAAGAGCCCGTATGTTTTTGCCCCCATCGAGTTTAGCAATGTTATCGCCTTGTCGTCTTCCTCTATTTTGTTGGCTTCGCAATAGATCTCTATGCGTTCCACGTACGTGGCCCAGTCTTCTATTTCCAAATTAAAGTCGTTAATATTCCCTCGCTTAGGCATTTTTCTTCCCTTGGGAGCAGCACCAGTATTTCTTTAAGTATTCTTATTTATTTGTGTATTTCTAAGATGGCGGTTTTCCCGCGAAATCGGCGGTTTCCCGCTCTTTCCTTCTCTCCCCGCCCACTTCAATGGCGGTATGTCAATCAAGATGGCGGTTTTCCCGCGAAAATGGCGGTTTCCCGCTCTTCCTTTCTCGCCCCGCCCACTTCAATGGCGGTTTCCCGCTTCTGGCGTCTTCTCCGCCTAATGGCGGCTTCCCGCGTTTCTTCCCGGTGGAAGGGGTACGCTTCCCCCACAGCGGACAGGTTCAGCCGCTGGCTGGCTTCCGCACAGCTCCCCTTACTCGGCTATGTCTTTTCCTCCCGCCCGCACGGCCCAACCGGCGCTGGGTACACCCCGTTAACGGAGGACAGTTCAGCCGCTGGACTGGCTCTCGCGCAGTCTCTCTCTCCGTACCCGGCTATGTCGCTCTCTCACCCGCACGTTCGGTGCTCCCGGCCCTGGGTACCCCGTTGGTGGAGAACAGTTCAGCCGCTGGACTGGCTCTCGCGCAGTCTCTCACCCCGTTTTCGGCTGTGTCTCTCACCCACTCCCGCACGTTCGGTTTTGCCGGCTCTGAGTACCCCGTTGGTGGAGAACAGCTCAGTCGCTGGACTGGCTCCTCGCAGTCTCTCTCTCCGCACCCGGCTCTCACCCGCACGGTTCCCGTTCGCCTCCCCAGCCCTCTCGCAGACTGGTGTTTCCCTCCCCGGCTGCGGCTGGGTTTCTCTTCCCGCGCCTACTCGCAGGCTCAGCACTTCGTGGCTGCGGTCGCTGCCCGGATTTTTCCCGCCGATCGCGGTCCGGCTGTCACCCGACGCCGTTGGACCTGACTTTTGGCCGACACAGCTCCCCCTCGACCGAGGTCGAGTGCTCTGCCCTTATCCTCCGGATATTCTCTACACCTTCCCCTACTCACAGTCTCTTCGGCCGCCTTGTTCCCTGCTGATCGGCTCACTCTGTACCGTGGTAGAAGGGTAGTCAGTGCCTATTGCTAATGGAAGCTTTTGTTGCTAAAGTCTTCCACCTTTCTCCTGCTGCAGCCTTGTGTTTTCTTCCAGCAGCACGACGAGGGCGGTTGCCTCTCTTCGACGCTCTTCTTGCTTTGGTAATCTTGCCGCAGGGTACGATCGGACTCGTCGCCACTGTAAAGTCTGTGGGTTGTGCAGTTAATAAATACACAGACTTCAGAAGTAACAAACAAACAGGTCTTTACTATTCGAAGGTCCGGGCAAATCTGCCCAATAACTCCTGGCACAACACTTATATACTGGTGTGGTCACTATCGGTATTACAGTATACAGAAGCCAAACAAATAGTGCCACACCTAAAGTAGTTCCCTTAAAGGTGAACGGTTACATTCAATAGTTCCCTTAAAGATAGACGGGTACATACACTACAGTCTTGATAAAGGGTTTTGACCCGAAACGTTGACTCTAATTTCTCTCCACGGATGTTGCCTGGCCTGCTGAGTTTTTCCAGCATTTTCTGTTGTTATTTCGGATTTCCAGCATCCGCAGTATTTTGCTATCACACCTAGGTTAAAATGGCGTGGAGGCGGGAACCAGGCGGGGGGGTCCCGACCCCCAGGTTTTGCGATTTTAACCCCCCGCACGCCTAAAAGCCCGCCTGTCAGCTGCGTTAAAGTCGAGCCCTGTGTGTCCGCTTCCACCATTTCCGTTGGCAGCAAATTCCAGGTCCTCACCACTCGCTGCGTAAAAAGTTTTTTCCTCATATCCCCCCTGTATCTCTTGCCCAAAACCTTAAATCTGTGTCCTCTAGTCCTTGTACCATCAACTAGTGGGAACAGCCTTTCCCCGTCTAGCCTATCCAAACCCATCATAATCTTGTACACCTCTATCAAATCAACCCACAACCTCCTTTGCTCTAATGAAAACAAATCCAGCTTCTCCAACCTGTCCTTGTAGCTAAGATCCCCCATCCCGGAACCATTCTGGTAAATCTCCTCTGCACCCTCTCAAGTGCCTTCACATCCTTCCTAAAGTTTGGTGACCAGAACTGGATCCAATACTCCAGTTGTGGCCTAACCAGCACTTTATAAAGGTTCAGCATAACTTCTTTACTTTTGTACTCAATACCTCTATTTATGAAGCCCAAGATCTCATATGCTTTGCTAACCACTCTCTCAATATGTCCTGCCACCTTCAGGGACCTATGCACATTAACTCCCAGGTCCCCCTGTCCCTGCACACTCTGTGCCATTAAGTGTATATTACCTCTCCCTGTTCCCTCTGCCAAAATGCATCACCTCACATTTCTCTGTATTAAATTCCATCTGCCACTTGTCTGTCCATTCTGCTAGCCTTTCTATGTCCTGTTGCAGTCGATTGGTAGCATCATCACTGTTTGCCACACCCCCAAGTTTGGTGTCATCGGCAAATTTAGAAACTCTACCCTGTATTCCAATATCCAGGTCATTATATCAAAAAAAGCAGTGGCCCCAGCACTGACCCTTGGGGAACACCACTGTCTACTATCCTCCAGCCTGAAAAACAGCCATTTACCACAACTCGCTGTTTTCTGTCCTTAAGCCAATTCCTTATCCAAGCTGCCACTGACCCACCTATTCCATGAGCCTCAATTTTGTTAACCAGCCTTCTATGTGGTACTTTGTCAAACGCCTTCCGAAAATCCATGTAGACAACATCCATAGCATTTACTAGAATCTTCAATGCAGAAAAAATCCCAAGGTGCTTTACAGACACCAAATCAGAGAGTTAGGAGTGGTGACTGAAAGCAAAGATGGGTTTTGAGAAGATTTCTTTTAAAGGTGAAGGGGAAGTGCAGAGGCAAAGGAGTTTAGGGGAGGAGCTCGAGAGAGAGTAGAGCGGAGGTGGCTGAAGGCTCTACCACCAACGGTGAGGTGTAGGGAGGTCGCGATGAGGGAAGACGATGGAACTCAAAAGATAAAAACCAGTCAGTTGGTCTCCAAAGGAATGTCAATCATCTCACGTAGCCTCCCTTCATAAGTACTCATTGGAAGTCTGTGTGACAAGTTGTCTGATTCTTGCATTCCTTACTCAAATACCAGAAAATAAGATAGTTAGACTCCAGTGCCTATATGCTTCAGATTGGGATCCTGTGGTGGAGGCAGGAGAAGGTGCTCTCTCGTGCGAGACTCCTGCAAAATAATGGAAAGTTGGCAGGCCTGCTTAAATAATACCAAAAAAGAACTGCTATGCGACTGAAGGTCAGCAACTACCTTGACGTATGCAGTAAAACAGAATTAAGGGGTAATTTTTTTTTTGAACTCCCAGTGCACTGCTGTGCATGCCCGGACCGCATATTGGAATATTGGTTGTGAGGATAGCACGCCCATTATGTAGTCTGCCCAATTTTCCATTCATTAATTCTAATGGACAGAACATCAGGTAGGCTGTTTTCCTCTGCACTCGCTATGCGATATGCGTTCTGTTGTGTATGTAACCTGTTCCACCTTAAGAGAGCTTAAGCCTGTTCCACCTTAAGAGATGTACTACTTTCTCAGGCTGCTGTAGACGTAATACCGGGGGTGAACACACCGGTATATAAGCACTGTGCAGTAATCTTGTATTCAGTATAGTCCCTACCTCCAACCAGTAAAGACCTGTTTTTATTGTTACTCATTAGTCTGTTTTAATTAACTAAATAATTCACAGACTTAACACTGGCGACGAGTCAGGTTCTTACCCTGCGGCAGTTATTCCACGGCGGTTGAAGAGAGGTTTCAAACCTCACCACTCACCACCCCACTGGAAGCGACAGGCATTAGGACCCTGAAGCCTCCATCAGCTTGTGAACCGGAGTAAAGACAGGACTGGGGAAGAGAGAGGTACAGGGCGATAGCGATCGGCAGATAAGGGCCGGGCCGCTTTCAAGTGCGAGGCGCAGCCGGGCCATCGATCGCATCCGCTGATAAGGGCCGCACTCGGGGGCTGAAGGGAGACGGCGTCGGGGGACGGGTGAAGACCGCCAAGCGCGGGAAAACCGCCATTTTGTGGGCGGAGGACGACGGCAAGAGCGGGAAGCCGCCATCTTTGATAACAAGTAAAGAAAATAAAATCTGAGAAATTGCAAATCTACAATGCCTAAACACGGGAATATTAGCACCTTTGATAGTGACCTCGAAGATTGGGCCATATATGTTGAAAGAGTAAAAAATTATTGTAAGGCCAATAAAATTCGTGACCAAGATAAAGCTCTAACATTATTAAATTTAATGGGTGCGAAGACATACGGGCAATTGAAACACCTGTTATCACCAGATGAACCGGCGGATAAGACGTTCGATGAGATTGTTACTGTCCTGAAAGATCATCTAAACCCCACGCCGCTGATGCTAGCGGAACGATTTAAATTTTACGACAGAAGGCAGCTACAGCATGAAAGCAATGCTGAATATTTGCTGGAATTGCGTAAATTAGCGAAATATTGCCAGTTTGGAACGGGACTGACAGAGGCACTTCGAGACAAATTTGTGTGTGGTTTATTTAAACAGGATACACAAAAGCGACTGCTCGAGGAGAATGAGCTGACGCTTGAGAAGGCGGTCACTATGGCAGCAGCACACGAAGCCGCAGCGAGAGGCACGGCAGTAATGCAGCTACGGTCACCGGAGCTCAGTGCACACAAATTGGGTGTGAGTTCTGGCAAATGTTATCATTGTGGAAAGACAACGCATGATCAGAACCAGTGTTGGTTTAAAAACCAAGAATGTAGAACTTGTGGTAGGCTTGGACATATAGCTAGAGTATGCAGGTCAGCGAAGAAGACCAGCAACAAGAAGTCACCGCAAGGGAAATACGCAAAGGTACACAAGGTGGCCGAACAGGAGTCCGATTCAGATGCAAGCAGTATTGAACTGGCTAGCTTAAGGGTACTCAACGTTGGTAAGGGTGCAGACCTCCAGACAATTTGGGTTACTCTTCAGATAGAAGGAGTCCAAGTAAAAATGGAATTGGACACTGGATCGGCATTGTCGGTCATGAATAAGAAAGATTACAGAAGGTTATTCCAACATATTCCCCTACAGGATACGGAGATTATATTGACAACCTACACGGGGCAGAGAGTGTACCCCATCGGGACAATAAAGGTTGCAGTGGCCAACAAGGGCGAAGGAAGTCAAATAATGGACTTATATGTGCTACCGGAGGGAGGTCCACCACTACTAGGCCGGGAGTGGTTTAGAAACATAAATATGGACTGGCATTCGCTAAAAGCCATAAAGAGTGAGAACTCGGTGCAGATAATCAGCCCAGACTCTAGAACTGATGATGGTAAGACCAACCCATGTGCAAAAGACAAAGTTTCAGCACAGAATTCCACTGAGCAACAACAACATAGTTTAACAGAGAATTCTGAGTCTGTCAAGTCTACTGATATGCACATTTTTGAGGGACACTGGGCTCGAACTCAACTCCATTTCAAACTACAACAGCAATTAGAACAAATGATTCGCCGTTTTGAGCAAGAGATGAATGAAATAAAAAAGTTCTTTGTTACAGAGTGGGAGAATCTGGAAAGTCAACAGAAGCAACTGATGGAGAAAATGGAGCAGGAGCACACCAACCATCTGCGCGAGGAGGCCGAACGAATCAAAGCTGATTCAGGTTCTGAAGGTGCGTGCCATAATCTGGTGTCAGAAGAGTTAACGGTCAGCCAACTCCTTCATATGCTGAGGGACAAGACTCTGAAATGGGAAAAACTTGAACACGAGCTGCGATCTTCAAAGGAAAAGGGTTCGGAGCTCTCAAAAGTCATTGAGATGGCTGATGTGACGACACAGACTGAAACGACTGCAACAGAGCAGCCATTGGATGCCAAAAGTACGCTGACTCACGTCAATGTAGAACAACAGACCGCTGAAACAGCTGCTCCGGTAGAGGGATTGCATAGTCCGATCAATCAATCTCCAAAGGAAATTGAAGTATTAAAATCACAAATGAGGTCACTAGTAAACGACTTGCTGAAAGCCCAGAAAAAGCTGGATGCAGAGGTACACATGAAGAAGTCTCTTCAGGAAAGATGTCTGGATTTGGAACAAGAGCTGGCTAACGTCCAGCTGGGTATGGAGGAAATAGACGACCCTCTCACTGGTCTAGCTCAGGACGACACCGAATATTACCATGACCTGGTGGACGACACCGAATATTACGATGTCCTGTCCTGCCCAGCTTGTAACTTCGACTCCCAAAGTGCAGAAATCATGGAGGAGCACCAAAAGTCTACGGAACATCGGGAGAAGCTGGCTCTACGACGGAAACAGGAGGAAGAGAAGGAGGAACTGCGCATGCAGCTGGCAGCTGTGGCAGCTGACAATGGAGCCCAGAGAGTCTCCAAGAAGCAGAAAAGGAAAAGTAGAAACAGAAGATGACCCATCTGAACCATTATCACCTCTACCAGATCACACACGTGGTCCCTCCGAACGGAGCCAAATCAGTTCGGAAGTTCAAGCTGTTAAATCCATGAAAGGACTATTGAATGAGTAACGTGAACCGACTACACCACAGAGATTGAATCTGTGAACTGTTTTCCGCAGAGACTGAATCTGTGATATGTTACGTTAAACATGAAGTTATATATGTATATATGTTATTACGTTATGTTAAATGGGGGGGATGACTATAAAGCTAAGAAGGGAGGAGTGTTGTGTATGTAACCTGTTCCACCTTAAGAGAGCTTAAGCCTGTTCCACCTTAAGAGATGTACTACTTTCTCAGGCTGCTGTAGACGTAATACCGGGGGTGAACACACCGGTATATAAGCACTGTGCAGTAATCTTGTATTCAGTATAGTCCCTACCTCCAACCAGTAAAGACCTGTTTTTATTGTTACTCATTAGTCTGTTTTAATTAACTAAATAATTCACAGACTTAACACGTTCCCCAGCATGTGCCACTCTACGCCGGGAAGGCAAAAGCAGAACATTTAGCTTACACACAGAATATGATTCCCCCATCAGGCTAGGGTGCAATAGGGAAATATTGCTCTTAACCCAAACGTGAATTCATAAAATTGATCACATGCAACAGGAGGTCTGTAGTCTCCATATCCAACTCTTCCAAGCCAGAGCCTGACCCTTTTTTCCTTCACCAAATGTTAGTGCAGTTAATTCCAACCGGGAGGAAAATTTTATGATGTAGGAACAGAGGTTCCTATCTGAATAATGGAGTTCGACTCAGTGAATCCAAATAACAAAGTTTAATAAACAAACAAGTTAACTGGTAAACTACAGGAGAAGGTTTACACAGGTCTGTCCCCTTTGCCAGGCACTAGAAGACTGCTGTAAGGCCCTGGAAGCTGACGTCATGACGTCATCACGTTCTCCGCGCCACTCGCGGTCACGTGATCGGCGTCATGACATCATCACGCAGAGTGCAAGAAAGTACATACAGTATAGTTAACAGACAGTTTAAAGGTGCAGTCCACAGCTGCACTACACTGTAGTTAAAGGGATTATTACTAATTGCCCTGAGTCTCTTGGGGGCTCCGCCACAATGACAATAAAGACGTCTTGTGGCAATTGTTTGTAGCCAAATTTACTGGGGATTCACAGGCTCGTTTAGATTCCCAGAGGCATTTTGGCTGTCACAATTATATTACTGTATTTATTCTGTTTAATACAAAATGTATCAGTAAACGGAGTAATAAAATAAGTTTAAGCACATACAAAATGCAAACATTTATTCAGAAAAGAAGATGTCACCCTCTAAATGAAGGTGAGTTAGAAGGTCTGGTAATGGAGTGCTGCAGACAGTTGAACTAAATTAGTTTATTGAAGCACAGAAGGGCAGGTTATCAATCAGGACTGTCATACTGGAAGCTACTTCAACAATACACATATTTGGCAGGTTTACTCGGCATTTAGTAAAGCAAACCAACATAAATCAAATAAATGCTTCCATTACATACAAAAAAACATAGCAGACTAGCATGTTTACTGCTCATCATGCTCTCTCTCTCTCTCTCTCTCTCTCCTGCTTTCACTGCTCTCCTATCATCCCTAAATATCTCCCTCCACATAAACTCCCTTACCCATATTCTCGGCCATCCCTTCGATCTCGCCATCTCCCATGGCCTCACTATCCCCATTGTGTCAATCACAGATAGTGCCATCTCTGATCACTTTCTTGTATCCCTCTCCACCCACAACCCCCTTACCTCTCCCAACCCCACTTCCTTCTGTGTCGGCCGTTGGAAAAAATTCTCCCCCCAAGTCACTTACAACTGCACTTTCAAATTCCAACTGTCTAGCCTTTGGCCCTCCATTTAACACAGCATTTCTGCAGCTATCAATCTGTTCAATCACACCCTCACCTACACCTTTGATGCCCTAGTTCCCATTAAAACCATGACTCTCCCTCACCCTGATCATTCCCCCTGGTATGGCCCTCACCTCGCTCCCTTAAATCCAAGGGACACAGACTTGAACGTCTATGGCGGACAACTGGTCTAATCATTCATCGCCAGATCTGACTGGACCACATAAAGCACTATTGGGCCCTGCTCTCCTCTGCCAAAACTGTTCACTATTCTAGGATCATCCTGGAACGCAAAGATAACCCCCGGCTTCTCTTCTGCACCACAAACCATCCTCTTAAACCCCTTTCCTCTGCCTCCTCCACCCTTGCCTCCAACAACATGTGCAAGGAACTCATGGACGACTTTGTCACAAAGGCATTGCCGCTTCCCTCCCTCCCCCTAACCCACCAGGCCAAACTTCTAAGGTTCCCCCCTGCCCTAGCCCTGAACGCTTTAATTTCTCTATCATCTTCCATCTTGCCCTTGCCAAGCTCATCTTTTTCATGAAGCCCACCTCCTGCTCCCTCAACCCTATTCCCACCAATTTGCTGACCACCCAACTTCTCTTCCTGCCCCCCATGTTAGCTGATATTGTTAACGGTTCCCTCTCTTCAGGTACTGTCCCCCTCCCCTTCAAATCTTCCGTCATCGCCCCATCCTCAAAAAAACACCTTTGACCCCTCTGTCCTTGCAAACTACCGCCCCCTTTCCAACATCCCTTACCTCTCCAAAATGCTTGAATGTGTTCTGATTGGCAAGATGTAATGAGTGGTGTGCCACAGGGATCAGTGCTGGGGCCTCAACTTTTTACAATTTATATAAATGACTTGGATGAAGGGACCGAGGGTGTGGTTGCTAAATTTGCTGATGACACAAAGGTAGGTAGGGAAGTAAATTGTGAAGAGAACATAAGGAGGCTACAAAAGGGATATAGATAGGTTAAGTGAGTGGGCAAAGATCTGGCAAATGGAGTATAATGTGGGAAAATGTGAAGTTGTCCATTTTGGCAGGAAGAATAAGAAAGAAGCATATTATCTAAATGGTGAGAGATTGCAGAGCTCTGAGATGCAGAGGGATCTGGGTGTCCTAGTGCATGAATCGCAAAAGGTTACTATGCAGGTACAGCAAGTAATTAGGAAAGCTAATAGAATGTTATCGTTTATTGCGAGGGGAATTGAATACTAAAGTAGGGAGGTTATGCTTCAGTTATACAGGGCATTGGTGAGACCACATCTGGAGTACTGTGTACAGTATTGGCCTCCTTATTTAAGGAAAGATGTAAATGCATTGGAAGCAGTTCAGAGAAGGTTTACTAGACTAATACCTGGAATGGGCGGGTTGTCTTATGAGGAAAGGTTGGACAGGCTAGGCTTGTATCCGCTGGAGTTTAGAAGAATAAGAGGTGACTTGATTGAAACATATAAGATCCTGAGGGGTCTGGACAGGGTGGATGTGGAGAGGATGTTTCCTCTTGTGGGAGAATCTAGAACTAGGGGTCACTGTTTAACAATAAGGGGTCGCCCATTTAAGACAGAGATGAGGAGAATTTTTTCCTCAGAGGGTCGTGAGTCTTTGGAACTCTTCCTCAAGGGCGGTGGAAGCAGAGTCTTTGGGGTAGATTTTCATAAAGCTGTCGGGAAGGAGGCGGGACTACAACTTTTGGGTTTTAGTCCCGCCTACATCGACGTTCGGCCAATCCACGCGATTTTCCCTTGATTGACCTTGTTAAGCCCGCCCAGCGGTCTCAGCAGGCCAATTAAGGGCCACCAGGCAGCAGGTGACATCATAGACTGAAATTTCATCTGTCAAGAGTTCTTGGCAGATGAAATATCAGTGTTTCACAGCTGTTTGAAGCTGTCAAACACTGACAGTCTGACTTCTAACCTGAGTCCTTCTACACAGACTCAGTTAGAAGTCTCACCGGTACTGAAAGCTGAAGGCTGTCACTTTTGACAGCTCGCAGCCATTTTGCTTTCAGTGCCGGCTGAGTGATGGACTCCCGAAACCTAGAGGAAGAAAGGCTGTTACGGTAAGTACAGGTAATTTAAACTTCTTTACACATCAAACACACTTACCTTTGCACTCATGCACTCATCACTCACCTGAACACTGACATCGCGACCCCTCCAAATCCTTCAACCCGGCGGCCCGCCTGCTCCAACCTGGCGTGGTTTGGAGCCGTCGGGAATCCCACACGACACCCCTCAAAATAGGGATTAGGCTCAAAACTGCCTGTTAACTACCTGTTAACAGGCAGTTAATTGGCACTAATCCCTTCCCACCTCGGGTCGGTGGGTCCCAGTGCGGGGCGGGTACCCGCCTCCCCTGAAACTTACGTGGAGGCGGGTTTTGGGCGGGATGGTGTCGGGACTCCCGAATTCGGGATTTCCCCCCCCCCCCCCACACGCCTGAAACCCCGCCTGATGGCTCCAGGAAAATCGACCCCTTTGAATATTTTTAAGGCAGAGGTAGGTAGATTCTTGGTAAGCAAGGGGGTGAAAGGTTATCGGGGGTAGGCGGGAATGTGGAGTAATCGGATCAGCCATGATCTTATTGAATGGCGGAGCAGGCTCGAAGGGCCGAGTGGCCTTCTCCTGCTCCTAATTCATATGTTGCATCCCAAATCCATGTCCATCTTTCCCGCAATACAATGTTTGAATCCCTCTAATCGGATTTCCACCCCTGCCACAGTACCAAAGCGGTCCTCAAAGTCACAAATTACATCCTTTGTTACTGTGATCATGATAAACTAGCCCTCCTCATCCTTCTCGATCTGTCTACAGCCCTTGACATGTTCGACCACACCATCCTCCTCCAACGCCTCTCATCCATCATCCAGCTGGGTGGGACTGCCCTCGCCTGGTTCCATTCTTATCTATCCAGTTGTAGCCAGAGAATCACCTGCAATGGCTTCTCTTCCCACTCCATTACCTCTGGAGTCCCCCAAAGATCTATCCTTGGCCCCCTCCCATTTCTCATCTTCATGCTGCCCCTCAGCGACATTATCCGAAAGCACAACCTCAGGTTCCACATGTACGCTGACGACACCCAACTCTACTTGACCACCATCTCTCTCAACCCCACCACTGTATCTGATTTGTCATACTGCTTCTCCAGCACTGGATGAGCAGAAATTTCCTCCAACTAAATATTGGGAAGACCATTGTCTTCGATCCCCGCCACAAACTCCATTCCCTAGCCACCGACTTGATCTGTCTCCCTAGCAACTGTCTGAGGCTGAACCAGACCGTTCACAACCTTGGTGTCGTATTTGACTCAGATGAGCTTCCAGCCACATATCCGCTCCATCACCAAGACTACTTACTTCCACCTCCATATCACCCGACTCCACCCTGGCCTCAGCTTCCCTTCCTCGGCTCATCTGTTGCTGAAACCCTCATCCATGCCTTTGTTACCTCTAGACTTGACTATTCCAACGCACTCCTGGCTGGCCTCCCATCTTCACCCTGCATAAACTTGAGGTCATCCAAAACACTTTACTCCCTGTATCCTAACTCGCACCAAGTCCTGTTCACCCATCATGTTAGATCCGTGGTTCAGTGGATAAATAATTACATGGATGCTGTACATAAACAAATAACAGGTCTTTACTGGAGGAGGGCAATCGCTAGACTGGGGTACAGAGGCATGCGCACAGCTTATATACCGGTGTGGTTACTGCCGGTACTACAGTATACAGGAGCTGTAAAAAGTAGTTCTGACTTAAAGCACATACACTACAATTCCTCCCTTTTTAGATTAATAATACCCCCTTAATATTCAAGTAACAATTACATTTTTACATGTACATTCAATAACAAAAGTCCATTTATAAATTCAGTCTTTGGGGCGGCTTCCTGACCCTTTCGGGATAGCGTCTTTCCGGAGGTTCTTGTTCTTGGTGCAGAGGCGATTCTGACCCCTTTTCATCGGGTAGCTCATCGGGTTCCACTGCTACTGGGTCTGAAGTAGATGCTACCGGTATGTCGGGTTCATCCCCAGGTACTCGAGACATGGGGTTGACGCCTTCCTGTGACGCTAAGATCTGATCGACGTGGCGTCTCACAATGTTCTCCCCGACATCCACTGTGTACATTAATGGCCCCTGCCTTGTACATATCGTTCCGGGTCCATTCACGTCCTAACAGTGGTGGTCCTCCATTTGGCAATACATATATATCCATTTTAGGTATTTCCTGACCTTTATATGTCACTTTCACCCTTATTTTTCCTTTGGGGTAGACTTTTTGCCCCGTATACGTCTTCAAGACAATCTCTGTAGCTTTCAAGGGTATGTGTGAAAATAGCCGCTTGTAGTCTCTTTGATTTATGACTGTTAGAGCTGACCGTGTCCAATTCCATTTCCACTTGGACTCCGTCTATCTTGAGTGTAACCCAGATAGTCTGGTGATCCTCCATTTCGGTTACATTATGTAGTTTCAGACAACCCAGCTCCTTGCTTCCGGAGTCTGTGTCACTTTTCTGTTCGTCTGAACCACTGTCCATCACCTGGTGTACCTTTTTGTACTTCTCCTGTGGAGATTTCTTACTGTTGGTTTTCTTCCCAGACCTGCAGACTCTTGCTATGTGTCCTGCTTTCCCACAATGTCTGCACACTTGGTCCTTGAACCAACAATCTTTCTGGTCATGTGTTGTTCTGCCGCAGTGATAGCACTTCCCTGTTCCATAGGTCATTTCGTTGGTGCCGTATTCTTGCGGTCTCCGTTGTATCTCTGCAGCGCCCCTTGCGGCTGCTTCGTGTGATACTGCCATATTGAAAGCTTTGTCCAGCGTAAGGTCCTTTTCTGATAGAAGCCGTTTCTGGGTTCCTTCACTTTGTAGCCCACACACAAACTTGTCCCTTAACGTGTCTGCTAGTCCCGCTCCAAACTGGCAGTATTTCGATAGCTTGTGCAGTTCCATTAGGTACTCAGCATTGCTTTCGTCTTTGTGTTGGTTCCTTTTATGGAACTTAAATCATTCTGCTATCAGCAGCGGTGTGGGGTTTAAGTGGTCCTGTAGGAGTTCTACTATGCTTTCAAAATTCTTGTTTACCGGCTTCTCTGGGGTTATTAGATTTTGCAGTAACCCATAAGTTTTTGCGCCCATGGAATTTAACAGAACCAGTGCTTTATTAGCATCTGGCACTTCATTCGCCCTGCAGTACACCTCAATACGTTCCACATTTGTCGCCCAATCTTCGACTTAATTGTCGAACGTAGAGATACTGCCACTCTTCGGCATCCTTGGTTGTGCGTTAACTATCCCCAATGGCGCCTCCCGCGCTTCCCCTTCTTCTCCGCTGGCACAAAATGGCGTCTCCCGCGCTTTCCTTCCTTCCCGCGCTCGCCCGTCTTCTCCGCTGCGGCTTCGCAAAATGGCGTCTCCCGCGCTCTTCCTTCTTCTCCGCGGCTCAATGGCGTCTCCCCTTGCTTCGCCCCGTGGACCCTGATCAGCCCGTGATCCCTGGCTGTGCTCTGCGCGTTCTTCTCTTGATATTTGTCGACGCCGCTCAGTCTAGAACCCGGCTGTTTCTTACCCTCTCTCCGGTTTGCAGTATTTTTCCTCGACGCCGCTCGGTGATCAACCCCCGGCTGCGCCCTGCTCTCTTCACCCTCTTTCTTACCCCATCGACGCTGCCCGGCTCTCTCTCTCTGCCGTCGGTCGGCTCCAGCCGCCGCTGCTCGGGAAGGGTCTGCTCTGGACCTGTCGTCAGTCTCTTACTGTTCGTTGTGGCTGGGGAACCAAGCCCGGCTCTCCACAGCCTCCCCAGCGAAGTTGGATCTCTGCCTGACTGCTGGGCGGTTGCTCGCGGTCGACGCCCGTGTTCCTGGACTCGACTATTTTTTTTTTATGTTGCAGGTAGATTCGCATCAACACTCGTCGCCACTGTTAGATCCGTGGTTCAGTGGATAAATAATTACACGGATGCTGTACATAAACAAACAACAGGTCTTTACTGGAGGAGGGTAATTTCTAGACTGGGGTACAGAGGCATGCGCACAGCTTATATACCAGTGTGGTTACTGCCAGTACTACAGTATACAGGAGCTGTAAAAAGTAGTTCTGACTTAAAGCACATACACTACACATCACGCCTGTGCTCACTGACCTACATTGGCCCCCGGTCCGGCAACACCTCAATTTTAAAATTCTCATCCTGGTTTTCAAATCCCTCTAAGGCCTTGCCCCTCCCTATCTCCAGCCTCCTCCTGCCCTACAAGCCTTCGCAATCTCTGCGCTCCTCCAATTCTGGCCTCTTGCACATCCCCTGATCTTAATTACTCCACCCTTGGCGGCTGTGCCTTCAGCTGCCTGGGCGCTAAGCTCTAGAATTCCCCCTCCTTAAACCTTTCTGCCTCTCTCGCCTCCTTTAAACCTACCTTTTTGTCCAAGCTTCTGGTCAGCCGTCCCATTATCTCCTTCTGTGGTTGGGTGTCAAATTTTGTTTGATTACACTCCTGTGAAGTGCCATTGGACGTTTTACTACGTTAAAGGCGCTATATAAATGCAAGTTGTTGTTATTATTACACAATACACACATCTCCGAAACTAGCATCAATACATCGTTTCTGGCCTAAAATTACAGGCTGGTTTGCTTCTGCAACAAATCACCACTGGAAGTGCAGCAGGATTGGAATTCCATCTGCTAGTATGATCCTACCATAATCCCGTCCAACTTCCCTCAGTGGACCTTGATTAAATATTCAGAGTATGCTCCACACAGCTATTAGTGCCCTCTACAGGGAGTCCACCTATACCCAAAGACATAGGAGGAAATGCAGAGTTGCTGCAGCAGTGTTAAAATGGTCACAGCAGCTTAAAAAGAAGCAAGCCAGCAATTTTCTGGCAGTAACAATTTCAATCACTGCGGCGTGTGAGGCTGGTGATTCATCACAGCATCAAGTACCCAAATTTACAGATTCTTCATTTTAGATATTTGTGTCAGAAATCTGGCTAAACGCAATCCAGCTTTTTGACAGAGATACAGTGCAGATCCAATGGAAGGAGGTGACCACGGCAGTGAACGTCACCTCCGGCAACCCACACAGAGCCGATCAATACCACAAAATGTTAACTAGCCTCATCGGGTTAGCCAAGGTAAGAGGAGGCAGTCTCAACTTGAACCAAGACAATGTTATAAGCAGGTTTCACCATCCTTGCCGACCCTGTTTTGAACACCAGAAATATCTACAAGGCACCATTCCTTCTCCTGCAACTGCTCCTTCACTCATGGAGGAACTTGAAGGCAAACACTGAAAGACTTAGTTGAGATTTATGTACTCATTTCCTGCACCTATTCTCACCTTATTCAGCATTGCTTTCTCACACCTGGGTTGCATTCCTTAATAACAACAAGCAGAGTGTTTTCACACACTCTACTTTCTTCTTAAAGGATAAAACAGCCACATAAAAAAATCGTCACCTGAATCCCCTAGGAATTATTGCTCAACCATGTCAACCAGCCACCTCTCAACCTCCTGAAGGAGCACCGAGGAGGTAAGAGTTTAGGATTGAAGGGGCACCCAATTGTAGGCACCAATGTGAAGCAAGGTGGTAATAAACAGTGTGAAGGCACACAGATTTGTTTTCATTTATTATTTTTATTTCTGAGGGGATACGTGCAGAGTGATTTGGGAATGTCTGCAAGAAAGAGTAGCAGAATATTATCCCAATGCGAGTCTTGGTAGTTAGAGGGGAGCTAGATGTCAAAAAATGAATCACTTGATGGAGTAGCCAAAGGGGATCATGATGGTCGGACTGATTTTGCAGCGGGCATGGATTTTCTTTAGGTGAGAGCATGTCTTGTGAGCTGCATCAACAGATGTCTGGTAGCTGGCTGCGGTTGTGGTCTCCTCTACATTGGGGAGACCAAACGCCGATTGGGTGACCGCTTTGCGGAACACCTCCGTTCAATCCATAAGGGGGACCCCGAGCTTCCAGTCGCCTGTCATTTTAATTCACCGCTCCATTCCCACTCAGACCTCACCGTCCTCGGGCTCTTGCATTGTTCCACGGAAACCCAGCGTAAGCTCGAGGAACAGCACCTCGTCTTCCGATTAGGCACTTTACAGCCTTCCAGACTCGATATCGAGTTCAACAATTTCAGATCATAACCTCGGCCCCTATTACATTTTTATATTTTTTTTTATCCACTCCTTTGTTTGGTGCCCTTCCCCCTTTTTTTCTCTCCCACATGGCAGCTGTCTCTCATTCTGCCAGCGCATTTCACACCTAATCTAGAGCCGTCTTTTGTCTCCACTAGTCCTATCACCATCTCGTCTGGTTTTGAATACCTCTTAATGTCTCTTCACTTCTCTCTTGTTCTCTCATCCCCATTTCCCAGCCCCCAAACTGGCCTTTTAATCTGTTTCATTTCCTGTGTTTTTTCAGTCCTGACGAAGGGTTTCAACTGGGAACGTTGACTCTAATTTCTCTCCACGGATGTTGCCTGGCCTGCTGAGTTTTTCCAGCATTTTCTGTTGTTATTTCAGATTTCCAGCATCCGCAGTATTTTGCTATCGTACTAGTGAAGGCACACAGATTTGTTTTCATTCGTTATTTTTATTTCTGAGGGGATACGTGCAGAGTGATTTGGGAATATCTGCAAGAAAGAGTAGCAGAATATTATCCAAATGCGAGTCTTGGTAGTTGGAGGGGAGCTAGATGTCAAAAAATGAATCACTTGATGGAGTAGCCAAAGGGGATTATGATGGTCGGACTGATTTTGCAGCGGGCATGGATTTTCTTTAGGTGAGAACATGTCTTGTGAGCTGCATCAACAGATGTCTGGTAGCTGGCTGCGGTTTCCTGAAACTGGGTTTCAACTGCCTGCTCACCCTGCTACCTTTCTACATGTTCCTCATCCTTTTTTGCAGTAAGCAAAAATGATCCAAGACACCCTGGCTAGAATGAACTGTAGCACTTCCTCCCAGATTGGTTAAGTCAACTAAAGCGTGCCCTCGGATCTCCATAATCTGCTCAACCACAATGCAGGCAGCACGATGAGCCAGTCTTCCTCCTTATCCTGCATTTCTTCATCTTCAAAGCACAGGTACAGAGGAACCATCAATGGAAACACCAGTTTTGTCCAGTTTTCTTTTTACAGATAAGGGTAGAAAAAGTTAAAATGCACTGCTGCAACTTTTAGCAAGCTGGAGAGTGGAGAGAGGGAAAAAGGAGCAAAAATTTAAACTGAATCGATTCTTCGGCAGCAAAGCTTCAGCAAGTTAAAAGTCCAAAAAAGGTTCTTTTAAGCACTCCTTTCCCTGTCCTGCTCTGCCTAGGAACCAGCAACATCTCTTTTATGCAAGTATTTGTACTTATTTTAAGTAATAGAAATATAGAAAAATAGGAGCAGGAGTCGGCCATTCGGCCCTTCGAGCCTGCTCCGCCATTCAGTATGATCATGGCTGATCCTCTATCTCATTCATTAGTGTATGGAAATGAAGCGGCTAGCATGAGAGGGTGATTATAATTAAATGGCATGAGTTAGCTGGGACTTTAGTGGGTTTGCATGGATGCTGGAGGAAACTTTCAAATAGGTTTCTTCACAGGCAGGGAGGCAATGCTAGGTCTCCCCACCCCACTGTCCTCCCTCACCAACCTCAATTCTTCCACAACCTGGGAAATGCTGGAATCACTCAGCAGGTCAGGCAGCATCTGTGGAGAGAAGGTAGGGAGAACTTTTCAGATTCTTAACCTTTTGTCAGAACTGCTTCTGACCGAAAGGTTATCGATCGACCTGAAAAGTTAACCCTACCTTTCTCCCTCCGCGGATGCTGCCCAACCTGCTGAGGATTTCCAGCATTTTCTGTTTTTTCTTTCAGATTTTCAGCATCTGCAGTATTTTGCTTTTGGTTTTATTTTTCTACAAAATGGGCAGAAATCAGGAGTAAATGTAGGCCTACATCTGAAGCATCAGACAATGACGTTCTCTTATTACCTGGTAACAATTAGAGAGTGAAAGAGCGAGAAGTGGGAAAAGCGAGGGCAGCTTGACGCCTCAAAGTCGAAATTACAAAGAAAGACAGAGTATCTCAACATCCAGCCCAACTATACCCTCAAAAAGTTAGTATGCAGGTGCAGCAGGTGATCAGGAAGGCCAATGGAATCTTGGCTTTTATTGCAAGGGGGATGGAGTATAAAAACAGGGAAGTCTTGCTGCAGTTATACAGGGTATTGGTGAGGTCACACCTGGAATACTGCGTGCAGTTTTGGTTTCCATATTTAAGAAAAGATATACTTGCTCTCGAGGCGGTTCAGAGAAGGTTCACTCGGTTGATTCTGGAGATGAGGGGGTTGACGTATGAGGAAAGGTTGAGTAGGTTGGGACTCTACTCATTGGAGTTCAGAAGAATGAGAGGCGATCTTATCGAAACATATAAGATTGTGAGGGGGCTTGATCGGGTGGATGCGGGGAGGATGTTTCCACTGATGGGTGAGACTAGAACTAGGGGGCATAATCTAAGAATAAGGGGCTGCGCTTTCAAAACTGAGATGAGGAGAAACTTCTTCACTCAGAGGGTAGTAAATCTATGGAATTTGCTACCCCAGAGAGCTGTGGAAGCTGCAACATTAAATAAATTTAAAATGGAGATAGACAGTTTCCTAGCAGACAAGGGAATTAGGGGTTACGGGGAGAGGGCAGGGAAGTGGACGTGAGTCTAGATTCGGATCAGCCACGATCCTATTGAATGGCGGAGCAGGCCCGAGGGGCCGTATAGCCTACTCCTGCTTCTACTTCTTATGTTCTTATGCTTTCCTGCAAGTTCCCAATCAAACTCTTATCAGAGCAGTCCTGAAAAGATGTTTTTCTCCTCCATGGTTACTTTTCCAGTACACACTGTCATGGAGGTGGAGGCTCAGAAGGAAAGTTGGCTACAGTTCCCTGACATTTCTTTTGTCAAAAACACTGGGTTTCATTAGCCTGCCTCTTAACTGCCTCTTGGCTTTAAGCCTTTTCTTCTCCCCATTTATAAGTACTGTAGGATAATTACAACCATCAACTGTCTCCTCAGAAAAGCCATTACTTCCACTTTACCCAAACATCACGGTTTTGAAACAGATTAAAATTCTTAATAATTTACTTTTTTTTTACAAGCCATTGCAACCTCTCCAGTGTTCAATAAATAACCATGTTCCTCCAACCAGTCTGACTAAGGAATAGCCCAAGGAAAAGAAGTGAAAATAACTGTTCTATAGGTACATAAACGGTTTATTGTTACATTTTACGTGAAGCTTAATCCCAGAGATATAAGTATTAAAGCAGCATGAGTATATATAAACCATAGATTAGTGTTTTGACTCCTGCATTTTTGATCACTTAACCAGACTGGCTTTCCTGATAAACAATTGACATGAGGTGCACTGATATTTAAACATTCTTGTCCAATACTGCCACCTACTGGTAAATCATGATACAGTTTCACTTGAGAGCATCTCACCTTCATTCAGATTCCAAGCCAGGCTGAGATTATACATACCACAAAATCAGAGGTAAATCAGGTTCAAACGCAACTAGTCCATCTTCAAATGCATTCAGAACCTGGTTCAATACCAATGAGAAAAACAACCAAAAAAAGTAATAAACCATTGTCTGAGGTTCTTATGTGACGTAGCATCCAATAAAAGCAGCTGTCTACAAAATACTAATGCTCAGATAATTGCTGTTGAAATTAAGTCGGGAAAATGTTGTGTTGAGCAAGAACGACATCAGAACAGTTGAGAATGGCAGCTTTTGTGAAAATTCATAACAGGGCTTTCTAGTTGGCATCCTCTAAAGAGATTTACTGTGAATCAGGGCTGCTATGTATGTGTATGTGTGCATATACATGTATTTTAGTCACAAAACCCTGTTACCAGCCTATTGTAAAAATACATTATCATTCATCACATGGTAGCAGATCTAGAGCTAGGGTGGTGATTAGGTGCTACAATGTGGAAGAGTTGTCTTATGAGGAAAGGTTGGGCCTATACTCATTGGAGTTTAGAAGAATGAGAGGTGATCTTATTGAAACATATAAGATTCTGAGGGGGATTGACAGGGTAGATGCTGAGAGGATGGTTTCCCCTCGTGGGGGAATCTAGAACGAGGGGACATAGTCTCAGAATAAGGGGTCGCCCATTTAAGACGGAGATGAGGAGGACTTTCTTCTCTCAGAGGGTCGTGAACCTTTAGAATTCTTTACCCCAGAGAGCTGTGGAGGCGAAGTCATTGAATATATTCAAGGCTGAGATAGATAGATTTTTCAGCAACAGGGGAGTCGAGGGTTATGGGGAGCGGGCAGGAAAGTGGAGTTGAGGCCAAAATCGGATCAGCCATGATCTCATTAAATGGCGGAGCAGGCTCGAGGGGCCGAATGGCCTACTCCTGCTCCTATTTCTTATGTTCTTATAATGTGACCAGAGAGTTGTTGGACTGAGGATAACAATCAGTCAAGATTCCTTCCTGCTCATTATCCAATGATGCTTGCTAGAAAGTGCACATTGTGACATTAGGTGGCGCCTTCTGCTGTCAAATAGTCTGTCAACAAGAAAACTGGCCACTTTGGCCGCCAGTACCTGTTAAACCATACATCGGTCGCTTTCCAACACACGAGATTTATTTGTGATGATTTGCAGAGCTTTTTTTAAATGCTCACACTTTTGAGAAATCGAAACATAGCGTTCCAATGTTTAAATTTCCCAAGTGAAGTAAGTGTATTAAAAAAAGTCTGAGAATTGAGGGATTTACAAGTACATTGTGGGCATTGGTAATGCTGCTTCACCATGAGTCAACACCTTCAGGAGAAGGAACGGTCCTGGTAATCCAAAGACCTGGACTAATGATCCCGAGACGCGAGTTCAAATCCCACCACGGCAGCTGGGGAATTTGAATTCAGTTAATTAAATAAATCTGGAATAAAAAGCTAGTATCGGTAATGGTGACCATGAAACTACCAGATTGTCATAAAAACGCATTTGGTTCACTACTGTCTTTTAGGGAAGGAAATCTGCCGCCCATACCCGATCTGGCCTATATGTGACTCCAGAGCCACAGCAATGTGGTTGACTCTTAACTGCCCTCTGAAATGGCCTAGCAAGCCACTCAGTTGTATCAAACCGCTAGGAAAACCTTCACCTCACTGACTGCAGCGGTTCAAGAAGGCGGCTCCCCACCACCTTCTCGAGGGCAATTAGGGATGGGCAATAAATGCTGGCCTTGCCAGCGACGCCCACATCCCATGAATGAATAAAAAAGAAAGAGGTGAGAAAATGAGGAAATTTCCCATGGTGATGAAATTCTTTACATGTACAACATAACAACTTTTGGTTTTCAATTCATTTGATTGACATAAAATGTAAACTACAAGCAGTTTGTATCTACCATCACTAAGATGCAATGTACAGTTACAAGAGCTGTGTTCTGACAGTAGCTGATTGTTTGTTTGTCATAACAAAAACCTATTATACAGTACAAATAAAAAGAAAACTGAAAAATGCTGTAAATCTGAAACAAAACCAGGAAATGCTGGAAATATACAACAGGTCTATTAGCATCTGAAAAAAGATCAAAGTGCCTGGTTAACTTTCAGTTCTGACAAAAACTGACATCTGAAATGTTAGCATATGTATGGAGAAAAGATAGATTAACAGCTGCTGTGTATTTCCAGCATTTTCTGTTTTTGTTACAGAGCTGCCCTGTTTCCTCTGATTTGTGAGAGACATTGCTTTCAGACTTAGATCCTACAATTCCCACAGCAGACTTCATGCCAGTGTAAATGTGGTTAAACCCTGGAATAATTTAGCTTGGCATTAGATGTGTAAAATCGGTGTTACAGTTTAGGCTATTCCCCAATACGTTTGTGTTCACAGCAAAAAGGTGGTTTCCAAAGATAATGAGTCCCCTATGATTCAAAATCTCATGCTATTGTGAAGGGAGCATAGCCCAAGGGTTAACAATTACCCCTAACTGCAGTATATAGTACACTGGAGAGCACACAGGATGCCCACCATGTTCTGCTGTCTCTCCCAAAAAGCGGAAAGTATCACGCGATGATCAATGCACGTAAGGTAAAAACAACTTGGTTAGATTTATTTACAGGATAAATTGACAGAAGCAATAAGACACAACAAAGAACTGAGTCAGCACAATATTTAAAAAAAATTAAAGTCATTCCACAAGGGGTTAAAATATTCATATTAGAACACATTTCTTGGATTATTTGTTAAGTGACATCATTGGGGCTCGATCTACATATTTAAAGCAGGATCCTGTTGGCGAGTGTCCCACTCCATGGACACCCGGGTGCAGACAGTCGCGGAAGAGAAGCAGGGCCCAACAGGTCTATGCCGGTGTTTATGCTCCACACAAGCCTCTTCCCACCCTACTTCATCTAACCCACTTCATCTAACCCTATCAACATATCCTTCTATTCCTTTCTCCCTCATGTACTTATCTAACTTCCCTGTTGTGTTTGACTTCTAAAGCAGCACTCATTTCTCATTTCTCTTCTGACTGCCTTTTCGACAACTTGTATTTAGATATTGCCTTTCATGTAACAAAACACCCAAGATGCTTTACAAGAGCAGGAAGTAGAATAAAAGTCAGCAGAGGTCGGCAGAAGCACAGTTGAAGAGGAATTTTTTGATACAATTAGAATATAAAGGCAGGTGGAAATGGGCATCTGTATTACAAAACTGCTAATATACACTACCACCAACAAAAATGAAAATATAAATCCCCTTTGCAACCACGGTGAACACTCAAAGCATGCGTATTACGAAATAGCATCATCTTGTTTGCCAATGGGTTACAGTCTCTACTCAACACTACAAAGTACAAACTGCCTATTATGAAACAAAAAAAAGCAATCTAAGCAGAGGCAATTCAGTGTCGACTCCTTATTTGCCTACACAACAGAGACTATACTTCAAAAGTAATTTGTTGGCTGTAAAGCGCTGTAGGACATCCTGAGGACATGAAAGGCACCATATGAAAGCAAGTTCCTTCCTCTTGCTCAATAGTTTAGACTGTTACTTTTTAAATTCATATTGCAGGCTTGTGAGGATTATAATGCAAGTGGCTGCACTTTATAAGACATTCCAGAATGCACTGTATGCTACAAACCATTCCATGACTAACCAACTGCATGTTTAATTTCATCACAGTTATCATGTTTCTGGGTCATTTAAATTATGAACATGGCTTGTAACTTAACTGTATGGGAAGCACATCTTCTCCTATAAAAAAAAGAGTTCTAGATTCAAATTTATCCCACTTCACTATATTAGTGCAAGGTGTACTGTGTCAACTGGAAGCTGTTTGCTTCATAATTCTACTTTAATTAAAAGTGTTAGGTTATTTGAAACCCTGCTGAAAGTAACCTTCCACATTTAGAGTTAAGGCTGAGCTAAGGGGTCCTCTTTTTATTTGAACCCAAAAAAAACCAATTAGACTGTAAATAAACAAAAGTTCAACTAAATCTTAACAAATCAAATTAAAATTTGGTTTTCCGAATTGATGTTGCACTCCAGTCCCCGCGGCGCCCATCGGTCGCGGAAAGAGCTAAGGGGTAAGCCATTTAGGACAGAGAGGAGGAGGAATTTCTTCACCCAGAGAGTGGTGAACCTGTGGAATTCTCTACCACAGGCCCTGTTCCTGGGACTAGGGACAGGGTCACTGGCAAGGCTTGGAAGCTAAGCATGAGCCAGGCCTGGTTAGTACCTGGAAGGGGTGATTATCAGTGGAAGACCAGGTGCAGAAGGTCATGGAAGGAGCCCCGAGGAGGGGCGGTTGGTGAGAAGGTCATGGATTGTACAATGACAATAAAGTTGAATTATTATTATTATGGCAGTTGAGGCCAATTCATTAAATATATTCAAGAAGGAGTTGGATATATTTCTTAAGGCTAAAGGGATCAAGGGATATGGGGAGAAGGCAGGGACAGGGTACTGAGTTTGGATGATCAGCCATGATCGCATTGAATGGCAGAGCGGGCTTGAGGGGCCGAATGGCCTACTCCTGCTCCTCTCTTCTATGTTTCTGGAAGCTGTTTGCTTCATAATTCTACTTTAATGAAAAGTGTTAGGTTATTTGAAACCCTGCTGAAAGTAACCTTCCACATTTGGAGTTAAGGCTGAAGTAAGATATTTTGAAGTGTTGTGAATGTTTTTAATGCGGTCTCTCCTTTACCAAGATGGCCGCCCTGCAGCTCACGGGCCGCCCCGCCCGCTCCCCTGACACGTGACTCGGCGACTGTGCGCGCACCCTCCGGCGTGAAAGGCGGCCCTGCGGTTTGCGCATGCGTGAGTGGCAGCCGGCGGCCCGGGCGAGGATGGAGGCGGGGAGTAGTTGGCAGGTAAATGTCCGCCGCGCTGAGCGGCCTAGTCTTGCGTGACCGACCGCTGACGGTCTCGGTTTTGCTGGCCGGCAGCGTCCCCTCACAGGCCGGCACCCGCACTAGGGGGAGGCCCGCCTATTCCTATCGCCACCACACCACCTGGAGTTTTAGCATTAAAGATCCTTGTTCAGGATCCGGACCCTTGTCATCTGTAGGTGCTCCTGAAGCTGTTGGTTTCATCACAAATCCGCCATTCAGGGTGTTTAAAACGACAGCAGGATTCGATAGGGAAACTTTCCTCTGGAGAATCCAGAACAAGGGGCACAGTCTTGACATTAGAGCTAGGCACAAAGGGCAGTGGGAATCTGGATCTCTCTCCCTCCCCGGTGTGGATACTGGGTCAATTGAAATTTTCAAGATTGAGATTGACATTTTTATTAGGTAAAGGGTATCAAGGGATCAGAGAAACATAGCAGGAGTAGGCCATTTGGCCCCTCGAGTCTGCTCCGCCATTCAATGAGATCATGGCTGATCATCCAAATTCAGTACCCTGTCCCTGCTTTCTCCCCATATCCCTTGATCCCTTTAGCCTCAAGAAATATATCTAACTCCTTCTTGAATATATTTAATGAATTGGCCAATATTGCCTTCTGTGGCAGAGAATTCCACAGGTTCACCACTCTCTGGGTGAAGAAATTCCTCCTCATCTCAGTCCTAAATGGCTTACCCCTTACCCTTAGACTGTGACCCCTGGTTCTGGATTCCCCTGCCATCGGGAACATCCTGCATCTGGTCTGTCTAGTCCTGTTAGAATTTTATAAGTTTTAAGGAGATCCCCTCTCGTTCTTCTAAACTCTAGCGAATATAAGCCTAATCGACCCAATTTCTCCTCATACGTCATTCCTGCCATCCCAGGTATCAGTCTGGTGAATCTTTGCTGCACTCTCTCCATGGCAAGAACATCCCCCCTCAGATAAGGTGACCAAAACTGCACACAATACTCAAGGTGTGGTCTCACCAAGGCCCTGTACAACTGCAGCAAGACATCCTTGCTCCTGTACTCGAATCCTCTCTCTATGAAGGCCAACATACCATTTGCCTTCTTAACCGCCTGCTGCACTTGCATGCTTACCTTCAGCGACTGGTGCACAAGGACACCCAGGTCTCGTTGCACTTCCCCTTTTCCCAATCTTGTGATCTATCTGAGTTGCTGGAAATTGGTAATAGACCATGTGCCATTTAAGAATGGAATTGTTAAAGGTTTTTTTTTATTCATTTATGGGACCTGGGGGTCGCTGGCAAAGTCAGCATTTATTGCCCATCCCTTGTTGCCCCTGAGAAGGTGGTGGTGAGCCACCTTGAATTGCTGCAGTCTGTGTGGTGAAGGTACTCCCACAGTGCTGTTCGGGAGGGAGTTCCAGGATTTTGACCCAGCGACGATGAAGGAACGGCGATATACCTCTAAGTCAGGATGGTGTGTGACTTGGAGGGGAACTTGGAGGTGGTGGTGTTCCCATGCGCCTGCTGCCCGTGTCCTTCTAGGTGGAAGAGGCCGCGGGTTTGGGAGGTGCTGCCGAAGAAGCCTTGGCGAGTTGCTGCAGTGCATCTTGTAGATGGTACACACTGCAGCCACAGTACGCCAGTGGTGGAGGGAGTGAATGTTTAAGGTGTTGGATGGGGTGCAAATCAAACGGGCTGCTTTGTCCTGGATGGTGTCAAGCTTGTGTGTTGTTGCAGCTGCACTCATCCAGGCAAGTGGAGAGTATTCCATCACACTCCTTACTTGTGCCTTTATAGATGGTGGAAATGCTTTGGGGAGTCAGGAGGTGAGACACTCGCCGCAGAATACCTAGCCTCTGACCTGCACTTGTTGCCACAGTATTTATGTGGCTGGTCCAGTTAAGTTTCTGGTCGCTGGTGACCCCCAGGATGTTAATGGTGGGGGATTCGGCGATAGTAATGCCGTTGAATGTCAAGGGGAGGTGGTTAGACTCTCACTTGTTGGAGATCGTCATTGCCTGGCACTTCTGTGGCGCGAATGTTACCTGCCACTTATCAGCCCAAGCCGGAACGTCATCCAGATCTTGTTGCAGGCGGGCATGGACTGCTTCATTATCTGAGGAGTTGTGAATGGCACTGAACACAGTGCAGTCATCAGTGAACATCCCCATTTCTGACATGCTGGAGGGAAGGTCATTGATGTAGCAGCTGAAGATGGTTGGGCCTAGGACACTGCCCTGAGGAACTCCTGCAGCGATGTCCTGGGGCTGTGATGATTGACCTTCAACCACCACAACCATCTTCCTTTGTGCTGGGTATGACTCCAGCCAGTGGAGTGTTTTCCCCCTGATTCCCATTGACTTCAGTTTTACTAGGGCTTCTTGATGCCACACTCGGTCAAATGCTGCCTTGATGTGAAGGGCAGTCACTCTCACCTCACCTCGCCTCTGGAATTCAGCTCCTTTGTCCATGTTTGGACCAAGGCTGTAATGAGGTCGGGAGCCGAGTGGTCTTGGCAGAACCCAAACTGGGCATCAGTGAGCAGGTTATTGGTGAGTAAGTGCCGCTTGATAGCACTGTCGATGACACCTTCCATCACTTTGCTGATGATTGAGAGTAGACTGATGGGGTGGTAATTGGCCGGGTTGGATTTGTCCTGCTTTTTGTGGACAGGACATACCTGGGCAGTTTTCCACATTGTCGGATAGATGCCAGTGTTGTAGCTGCACTGGAACAGCTTGGCTAGAGGCGCAGCTAGTTCTGGAGCACAAGTCTTCATTACAATAGCTGGGATGTTGTCGGGGCCCATAGCCTTTGCTGTATCCAGTGCGCTCAGCCATTTCTTGATATCACGTGGAGTGAATCGAATTGGCTGAAGACTGACTTCTGTGATGGTGGGGACCTCAGGAGGAGGCCGATATGGATCATCCACTCGGCACTTCTGACTGAAGATGGTTGCAAACGCTTCAGCCTTGTCTTTTGCACTCACGTGCTGGGCTCCACCATCATTGAGGATGGGGATATTCATGGAGCCTCCTCCACCCGTTAGTTGTTTAATGGTCCACCACCATTCACGACTGGATGTGGCAGGACTGCAGAGCTTTGATCTTATCCGTTGATTGTGGGATCACTTAGCCCTGTCTATAGCATGCTGCTTCCGCTTTTTAACATACATGTAGTCCTGTGTTGCAGCTTCCCCAGGTTGGCACCTCATTTTTCGGTACGCCTGGTGCTGCTCCTGGCATACTCTTCTACACTCCTTATTGAACCTGGGTTGGTCGCCTGGCTTGGTGGTAATGGTAGAGTGAGGGATATGCCGGGCCATGAGGTTACAGATTGTGGTGGAATACAATTCTGCTGCTGCTGGTGGCCCACAGCGCCTCATGGATGCCCAGTTTTGAGCTGCTAAATCTGTTCTGAATCTACCCCATTTAGCACGGCCGTAGTGCCACACAACATGATGGAGGGGATCCTCAGTGTGAAGACAGGACTTAGTCTCCACCATGACTGTGCGGTGGTCACTGCTACCAATGCTGTCATGGACAGATGCATCTGCGACAATCCGATAGTTTCATGGTTTCCATTACTGATACTAGCTTTTTTTTAATTCCAGATTTATTTAATTGAATTTAAATTCCCCAGCTGCCGTGGTGGGATTTGAACTCGATCCAGGCCTATTACTAGCCCAGTGACATTACCACTACACTACCGTGTCCCAGAGAGTAGGAGGTTGTTTGTTGGTGAATGGTGCTTGAGGAGCTAAAAGAAAATGGAAGGTCATCATAAAGCTGGGGAAGGGGAGGACACAGTGGTCAATGTATATTCTACCATGCAAGTTTCCTCACCATAGCAAATTCTGACTTAGTCCTAAAAGTTCATATTGAAAATGAATTCTCCAGGAACGACTACAGACACTGATCTGATGAGCTGCAACTGCTTCAGATTCATGACAACAGACATATTGTTCCTATAGTCTTCTGATTTTACATTATTTGTAAAATCCATACCTGAACTGAGCTAATGGACATTATTGCATTTTGCTTGCTATAAATTTGGGAATTTTTGTTCTTTTAAAGATTACCTTTTTTTTCCCCCTTTTTAGCTGAGAGGATGAGCAACAGGTTAAATTTTCCCAGTAAGCTATTTGGTAACTCCCTGAAACCATTGCTACTGAATGATGAACTCAACATGTACAGTTCATGTGTACAGAGATGCTATTTTGTCTTGTAATTTTTACATGTCTATTTAAGGTGACAGTAATTGGAATATTTTTGGTACTCAAGCACTTCAGGTCAGATATAACATGGGCAAGATGCAGAGTAAAACTCCTTGTCTCCCCAAATTGTATTTTACAGCCAACCCCAACTCAAAAGGGCATTCTCTAATGCACTAGTGTGATTTCCTTTTCCGTGCAAACCATCCTTGTAACTTGCTAAATAAGATCTACAATCCATGCAGAATTATAGGTAGGTTTAAGCTGTGCTCGTATGGTCACATATACTCTGAAGTATTGGGTTAAGACTACCCCCAAACTCATTTCACACAGCAGCCTTGCAGGCAAAACAGTCTGGCTGGATTCTAACCCAGGTCACTGATGTGCTAACTCATTGTGTCACCCAGTTCCCAGCTGGCATTTATTCCTTAAGAAAAAACATTCTCCAAGGAAGCCCAAACATTTGAGAATCTTTTCTTTTTATAAGCTCCCAATCCCAGTGGTGCTGTTCCGTTTCAAGATGTTTAATTTGTGTATTCTATTGTCCCTGGTGAACAACATTAGGAATCATTTTCTTGCAAGCAGTGGTGCTAATTCCTGTAGACAATAATGGATCACAGAGCTGAAGGAGCTTTTGTGGCCTTATTTACAATAAGGCGTCCTGTCATCAGTTGCTTTTAAAGTTGGACGGAATTGTCTTCAGAATAGTTTCTGCTAATGGCTTTATGGGCACTAGCTAAGAATGACAGAGTCATAGAGTCATAGAGTTTTTCAGCACAGAAAGAGGCCCTTCGGCCCATCGTGTCTGCGCCGCCCATCCCTCCCTGTCCAGTCTAATCCCATTTTCCAGCATTTGGTCCATAGCCTTGTATGCAATGGCATTTCAAGTGCTCATCCAAATGCTTCTTGAATGTTGTGAGGGTTCCTGCCTCTACCACCCTTTCAGGCAGTGAGTTCCAGCTTCCAACCACCCTCTGGGTGAAAAAGTTCCTCCTCAAATCCCCTCTAAATCTCCTGCCCCTTACCCTGAATCTGTGCCCCCTTGTTATTGACCCCCCTACTAAGGGGAAAAGTTCCTCTTTATCTACCCTATCTATGCCCCTCATCATTTTGTACACCTCAATCAGGTCCCCCCTCAGCCTTCTTTGCTCCAAGGAAAACAACCCCAGCCTGTCCAGTCTCTCTTCATAGCTGAGGCGCTCCATCCCAGGTAACATCCTGGTGAATCTTCTCTGCACAGAGTCTGACAGTGTGAGAGATAACAGTTCAAATGATCAGATCACCAACATTTAATGGACGTTCATTCAAGTCCTTCACATTACCAGACTCCATAATGCTTCTCAGCAAATTCCCCCAATACATTGAGTGTACAGTACAGAAACAGGCCATTCAGCCCAACTGGTCTATGCCGGTGTTTATGCTCCACACAAGCCTCCTCCCACCCTACATCATCTAACTCTATCAGCATAACCTATTACTTTCTCCCTCGTGCTTATCTAGCTTCCTGTTTAAATGCATTTATGCTATTTGCCTCAACTACTCCTTGTGGTAGTGTGTTCTACATTCTTACCAATCTTTGGGTAACGAAGTTTCTCCTGAATTCCCCATTGGATTTATTAGTGATTATCTTGTATCTATGACCTCTAGATTTGGACTCTTTTCCTCTCCCCCCCGCCCCCCCCCCCCCCCCCCCAAACAAGTGGAAACATTTTCTTTACGTCTACCCTATCGAACCCTTTCATTATCTATATCAGGTCACCCCTCAGCCTTCTCTTCTAGAGAAAAGAGCCCTATCCTGGTCAACCTTTCCCGATCAGTATATCCTCTCAGTTCTGGTATCATTCTTGTGAATCATTTTTGCACCTTTTCCAATGACTCTATGGAGACCAGAACTGTGCACAGTACTCCCAAGTGTGGTCTAACCAAGGTTCGATACAAGTTTAACATAACTTCACTGCTTTTCGGTTCTCTCCCTCTAGAAATTAACCTCAGTGCTTGGTTTGCTTTTTATAGCCTTATTAACCCGCATCGCTACTTTGTGATTTGTGTATCTGTACCCCTAGATCCCTTTGCTCATCTACCCCTTTCAGACTCTTAGTATCCAAGCAGTGTGTGGCTTCCTTATTCTTTCTGCCAAAATACGCCACCTTGTAGGAATGTCTAGTTCCTATCCAAAAGACTGAGGTCCACTCAGGCGATCAAACAAACGAGGTTTAATGAAAACTAACAGAGTTTAACGGATAATTACAGGAGAACATCGAATATAGGTCTAGTCAGTTCGGAGGCTCCACGAGGACTGCTTGGGCGGTCCCGTGGCTGACGTCATCACGTTTTTCCCGCCGGTGGGGGATCACATGATGAACGGCGTGACATCATCGCGTTTACCCGCGCTATTAAAGTGATCGCGCTCTGTACATGCAAACAGTGAAAACAAAGATACAGACTCAGGCTGTAGCTAACCTATTATTAAAGGGAATTATTTATACAATTGATCGGAGTCCCTTAGTGGCTCTGCCCCAACCTCTCACTTATCTATATTGAAATTGACGTGCCAATTACAACCCACTGTGCAAGTTTATTAATATCTTCCTGTATTTTGTTGCATTCTTTGTATTATCTACACCTCCCAATTTGGTGTCGTCCGCAAATTTTGAAGTTGTACTTTCAATTCTCGAGTCCAAATCATTAATGTGAATTGTGAAAAACAGTGGCCCCAGCACCGATCCCTGTGGAACGCCATTTCCCACCTTTTGCCAGTCTGAACAGCTACCCTTAACCCCGACTCTGTTTTCTGTTTTGTAGCCAGCTTGCTATCCATTCTGCTACCTGTCCCCTGACTCCACGTGCTCTGACCTTAGACATGAGTCCACTGCGGTACTTTATCGAAGGCCTTTTTGAAATATCATTGTCGTTCACCAGATTGGGTGGATTTTTTTCCTAAATTAATTAAAAGCCAGTGGAAAATAAAAGATGAAGTTAGCAATAATTATTTGGAACTGTTTGTCTTGATGACTCTTGATATTCAGCACCAAATCTGAAGATTTGTGTGATATTCAATCCCTCACTAATGTTGAAAGCACTGGAAATCGGGCTTTTCTGGTTACAGTGGGCTGAATGGCCTTGCTCATTCGTAACTATCTTGTGACCTGAAATATAAACTGAAAATACACAAAAAGTGGGCTGGCATCCAGTTCCCACCAAAATCACTAATATCTGTTTCTCTTTAAAATACTGACTGACCTGTGCATTTGTCATTTTTCTGTTTCTATTTAGCAATTGCCATGAAAGTGAAATATGTGATGCATTGCAAAGTGTTGCCATCTTCAATGAAAACAACCACTAAATAACTGTCTAAACATGAACAATATTAAGCTAGTTCTGATTCGTGCAATATGGTCACCCATTCTTTTTTAGTTTTGTCGTCTCCACTACCCCCGCCCCCCCCCCCCCCCCCAAGCGACGCCCACATCCCAGGAAGGAATTTAAAAAGATTCATCCACATGCCGATTTTGCTTATAATATCAAAAAAGCTGCAGTGGCAGCTTGTTACTTCCATTTTTCGCCTGGTGACGTAGTGGTAAAGGCTTTACGTACACACAAAGCCAGGCAAGGCCAGATTTGATCCCTGGTTTATGCCAAGTTAGCTAGTCTTAAATCAGGGCAGCTGTGAACTAGGCTGGATACATTCACTAAAACAAAAGCAAAATACTGCATAGAAACATAGAAGATAGGAGCAGGAGTAGGCCATTCGGCCCTTCGAGCCTGCTCCGCCATTCAATGAGATCATGGCTGATCATCCAAATTCAGTACCCTGTCCCTGCCTTCTCTCCATATCCCTTGATCCCTTTAGCCTTAAGAAATATATCCAACTCTTTCTTGAATATATTTAATGAACTGGCCTCCACCGCCCTCTGTGGCAGAGAATTCCACAGGTTCACCACTCTCTGGGTGAAGAAATTCCTCCTCATTTCAATCCTAAATGGCTTACCCCTTATCCTTAGACTATGACCCCTGGTTCTGGACTCCCCGGCCATCAGAAACACCCTTCCTGCATCTAGTCTGTCCAGACCTGACAGAATTTTATAGGTTTCGATGAGATCCCCTCTCAATCTTCTAAACTCCAGTGAGTATAAGCCCAATCGACACAATCTCTCCTCATACGTCATTCCTGCCATCCCAGGTATCAGCCTGGTGAATCTTCATGCACTCCTTCCATGGCAAGAACGTCCTTCCTCAGGTAAGGCGACCAAAACTGCACACAATACTCAAGGTGCAGTCTCACCAAGGCCCTGTACAACTGTGTTGGAAATCTCCACAGATGCTGCCTGACCTGCTGAGTGTTTCCAGCATTCTCTGGTTTTATTGCATACGCTCACTTGTCTAGGCTTACACCTGAAGACTGGTCACTTGGGCATGGTACCAGTGGAACTGTGTCGCAGCATAAGTTAATGTCAGGAGAGAAGGGGAAAAATTGGAGAAGGAAAAAGGGGGAAAAAATAATTTTGTTTGTATTTTCATTTAACAGGGTGACGGAATGAGACAAACGCCAGACATTTGGTACAACCATAAAATGTACTCCCGATTTTGGCAGCATTATCAGCAAGCTATGGGATGGCTACAGAAACATAGACAGGCTTATCGCAAGGCAGTCGAGTCAGTTGAGTATTCTCCCTGGTATAACACGGAACCTGCAGCAAGTCGCTTTGCCGACTGGCATAACGGTTCATCGTGCTATTCTTCACGGCATGTTCCGCAAGATGAGCGCAGCCAAAGTAGACGACGGCAGTGCCCGCGCAGCTCGGAGAACGAAGAGGGAGGCCTGCAGGGTGAAACTGATTTGAATTCTGGCACAGAAGGGGAAACTGATTCGGAGAGTGAAATAGAATGTGATGTCAGCAATGTGGAAATAACAGAAGAATTGCGGCAGTACTTCGAACAGACAGAAAAGCACCAAGAGGAGTTAAGTAAGTGTCAAAGAGTGTTTGTGTCGAATTTTCTTTTTGGAATATATCCCCTGGACATGGTCCCTGCTACCCCCCCCCCCCCTCCCCACCGCCTCGCATCCTGTGCAAGAAAACACCAGAAATTCTCCCTGCCATCTCTTTGTGACTCAGATCAGAAAATATACAGAGTGGCAATCAAAGCTGCCATATTTCCAATCGGCAGCACAGAGTGTTGCTGCTTAGTGTGCAACACCACTGAATCCTTTATGCAGAGTATTTAAAGTTGGACTTCTACATGAAAGCTGAGGTCCAGGAAGTGATTGCATTCATTTTTGCCTCCTTAAGTGTCCTTTGTTCAATTAGTCCAGATGTCGCTGCGCTCTTATTAATTGTCAAGGCAGACAAGTAACCTGTTCACAGACCTCTGACGGTGCTGTCCTTGAGCCGGAGAACAGATCACACGGTTCACACCTTTTCCTTTTCCCCTCTCCCTTTGTTTCTGGTTGAATAATACTGACCTGTGCACTATCTCCTGATGATCAGGAGCTTACTGTATTGGAAGTTGTGAGCACAAACCTTTGTTCATGGTGCAATATATTTGTTCGCTAAAGTATTACTCCATCGCTCCGTTTCATTGTCATGGAGGCTGAACTTAGCCCAGACTGTCTAGCAAAAGTGTGATTGGTTTTTAACCTATAATTGGAGCAATTTTACCCTCGCCAAGGAGCGTGGATAAACGCAACCTCTATTAGCATGAGACTGACTCACCTTAGCTCAAGGGTGGCAGAATAGGTTTACAGGAATGGTTGAGGCAGAGAGAAATAAAGCGAAAACCGTAGAATAAGATCCAATTAATTTAGAAATTAACTCCTGCTTCATCAAAAATAAAACTAGCTTTTATAACTTGATGCAAAAAAAAAAATCTAAACGAGATAATGTGAGCTCACAAAGGGTAGGAGAAATGATCTGGAACAAGGAGAGGAATGAAGTACCTGTGTATACGAGCACTTCACCAACCGACATCTACTAGCGAGTTAGGTGAGTTACCAGAGGGCAAACCGTGCCCATACAACCATTGCCTCTAGAATCAAGTAAAAGGTGACACACGTCCATTATGATGGACAAAAAATCTAGTGACAATTCTTAACCAGACTCAGTTGTAAGAATGTGCCTTAATGCCCTACTTTAGATGAGCTCTTGCAATTCTTCTGGCGTTTGAGTGAAATAGCTAACTGGTACTGAATTTGGGATAGTTTGGTATTGCAGATTCATGGTAATTAGGAACTGGGTTGAGATGGTGCAAACTCATTTCACATAGGGCACAGTAGAGGAAACCTTCATCCCAGAAGTCCAGGTTGGATTCAAGCCCAAGTTCTGAGGTAAAAAGACACTACACATAGTCCACTGTGCCAACCAGCCTCATTTAAGGTGTTCATTTTAAAGGTTTGTGCGCTACTTTCGATTCAGCGCATTCACTATATTGCACCACATTGTACACTGGAAATCAGAACAAATCTGATTTCTATAAAACCCCTTTCAAGCTGTAGAAACATTTCAAAACAGTAGTTTGTAAATCAAATATAACAAGTGCAGAACTTTGGATTTATTCCTAAAATGTTAGAATTTGATGGATGAATAGTGATGGAAGCATTAACCCAGTTAGACATTAATAGTGGAATTATAGAGACACAAGGAGAGTTACTACCTTCAATGATGCCTTGAGCTAATATCGAATATGAAGTAGTGGCCAACTTCAGACGTATTAGGCCAGAAATTCGGGTCGGGGGCTTCCCGCGGGTACAAGCCCCCAACCTGCACTTACCTACCGTGCCGGTCATTGAGCTGTGGGCCCGCGTGGGATTCCGATCCTGGGCCTCCTCCAACTGCCGGCGCGCAGTGCTTGCGTATCCCAGGGGCGCAGTTAGTTCGAAGCATCCCCTGGGATCACGTGGGCCATGGGGAGCCAATGGTAGCAGGGAATCTGTATTCATAGATTTGACAGGAAGACCTGTCAAATCTATGAATAGAGATCGGCCCCAAAACCTAACTAAAACTTCAAATAATTATTTTTTTTTAATCACATTTTTAAAATAACTATAAATTACATATAAAATAACTCTTTTAAACAATAATTTAAATTTTTGAAAAAATTAATTACAGTTTTTAACGGGGCTAAAAATAAACTTACCTTTCTTTAAAGTATTTAAAAATAATAAACCTGTGGAAAAAATGTTTAATTTTACTTAATTCACTACTTACCTTGTTAAAAGCAGGCCTTGCGACTGCTTTTTAAAAGCGTAGCTGCTGGAGACTTACCCTCCCGGAGGAACCTGCAAAAAAACGGAAGATCCAGGCGTACGCGCTGCCTCTCCGGCGCATGCGTTCCACCTGTGAACCCCTTCCTTCAAGGGAACGGAAGTTCCGGTTTCCCGCGCATGCGCAGTGCATGCACGAAATCGGCACTTTCGTTGGCCCTACACGTGAGTACCCAGCGCGTACTTGCCCGTGGGGACCCGAATTTCTGGCCATTAATATTATCTTCATTTAAAGATTATGTATAGTATTGAACATTCAGCTAACACCTGATGATTGGATTTACTAACAAAGATTAATTGGCCAATCCATGTTCAATTAAAAAGGATATTGCAGGAAAATCTTACCAAATTGTATTCTTCAAGCTTCATTAATGTCTAATAATTGTGATTAAATATTACGTTTAAACTTAACTTTTTTTCTAAATCATCCAGCATCTGTCCTGTGTGACAGGATGGTCATAGCCATTAGTCTGTTTTCACACTTGTCTGTGGTGTACTGTGAGGTTTCAAATGGCCCAAGAGTGCTGAGTGCAGACAAAATTGAATTACAATATGTCGTCCATTCTGGAGAGTTTTTACGTTAAAGTCTAATTTATGACTTTTCCTGGCGACTATTCCTCTAAATATGATTTTTTGGAAGATTTAAAAATGATTACTTCACGAAGGATTACTATTTCAATACTGTAATTAAGAAATGTTACCTCATTTGTTTCCAAATTTAGATAAATAATCCATACACTATTTTTAACAGTTAATGTTTTAAAATACAGTGTGCTTTATTGCTGTATTTTCAAACTGAAGTGAGTATTGACTGAGTCCTCATTGTAACACAGGGCTTGAATGCAAACTAATTATTCTGTACAAAAAGGAAAAGAACAAGAAACTGCAATGCAGAAGCTGTCATTACAAACGTGCAGCTCTACCGTCATCCTTCACGTTTCAGCACAGTACCGCGTTTCTAGCTAAATCATTTCTAAATTGACTGCTTAAGTTGAGCATTAATTTTTTTCTATGCTCGCATTTGCTCCGTTTACAGCTGTTTTTACTCAGTCCCCCCAGTTGGATTTTACAATGTTTAGCAAATGGTCTGTGTTCCTGATCAGTTTGGAATAAGACCAAGTGCATTCATGTCAGTACTGAGTAGCGGATACACTGCGCTGACTGATTTAGAGCCAGTCACTTGACTCTCAAAGACAATGAATGCATTCTAAGCTCTATGGAGGAGCCCTTCAAACACAGTGTTCAATCAAAGCACACCATAAAGAAAAAAGTGTCTATGGAGGATCTATCTGGCAGTAAGTACTTCCATTCAATGTGTTTAATGGAGACTTTTCCTCCATTAAAGGTAAATAAGAGTATTAACACAAGAACAATACAGAGGCCATGTGCAATGTTGACATAGAATCTCATGAACCTAGTGACTAATGTTCCCTTTAATTTTTCGGGGGGCCACGCGGGCC
Source organism: Somniosus microcephalus (assembly GCF_052327205.1). Taxonomy (NCBI): domain Eukaryota; kingdom Metazoa; phylum Chordata; class Chondrichthyes; order Squaliformes; family Somniosidae; genus Somniosus; species Somniosus microcephalus. Next base: position 15,597,639 of record NC_141000.1, on the reverse strand, counting down.
CTTCAGAATTCTGCCCAAGTGCGGTCTTTCCGTTTAAAGGTCGGTGCGCGGGGCCTCCAGAGCGCTGCACAGCCGCGCAGCTTATACAGGAAACATTTTTTTATCCGGGACCGGCGTGGTGCCGGTTTATCAAAAAGTCCGGATTACAGAGAGGTATAGTTAAAAGGTATGAGAGCTCCGTACACAGCAACAAATCCAGGCTTCCCTGTTGCTTAGCAACAGGTTCAAGAAGCCCGGCCACAGACCAAGCGTCCCTGTTGCTTAGCAACAAGTGCAGGAACCCCCGATTACACAGCCAAGAATCAAGAAACGGACACTAATATGAAGAAAAACTTACCTGAACCTACTCCTGAATTTTGCCGGTTAACCGAGATTTCCGGTTGTTTGGGTGCCGGTAAATCGAGAGTTTCCTGTAAGTAACATTGCTCGTGACAACCATGTCCTGAATACTTAAAAAGTAACTAAAAAATATTTTTGCATGGCACACTTGCTGTCAAACTAAATTGGTTGTCCAGCAGTGTGTTTGAGCTCCATCACACCGCAGCACAGAGTAAATTCCACATCGTCAGATCACAATTTCAACCATCCCACTGGTGGGGCAATACCAAGCACCGTCCAAAAGGGAGAGAATGAAAATTCGAGTCTCAGTTACCTTGGAGCGCTCTTGCTCGCCTCCTATCTTCTAACTGTAAAGTAGCACTAATGAAGCTACTGAAGGCAGAACAAGGAAATTGTTAAAAGCAAAATTGACAGAAATAAATTACCTAAAAAGGAAGACAATATCGGCAGTTTCATATTTTTACTGGGAGAGGTGACCAACTAAGGTCTGTTGAGCATCATTGCTCTTTCACAGAATTGTAGACCTTTATTCCCTTGCCCTTGTTCAATCTCAATGTGTAAGATGTAGAATGGAGGTGCAATTAAAGAGGTAGACTTTATTCCACTCTGATTGGCTAAATATATTTTTAATTATATTATCGGTTAATTAATGTTAACTTTAAAACAGTAAAGCAGGCGCAGAACAGGCTGGGAGCGACAGTGCAGCTACATACACAAACCCGCACCATGCTAATGGCCTCTGCAGCAGGAAAGAAGCCAGCTGCAGTTAGGTCATAGAGTCATAGAGTTTTACAGCACAGAAAGAGGCCCTTCGGCCCATCGTGTCTGCGCCGCCCATCCATCCCTGTCCAGTCTAATCCCATTTTCCAGCATTTGGTCCATAGCCTTGTATGCAATGGCATTTCAAGTGCTCATCCAAATGCTTCTTGAATGTTGTGAGGGTTCCTGCCTCTACCACCCTTTCAGGCATTGAGTTCCACATTCCAACCACCCTCTGGGTGAAAAAGTTCCTCCTCAAATCCCCTCTAAATCTCCTGCCCCTTACCCTGAATCTATGCCCCCTTGTTATTGACCCCCCTACTAAGGGGAAAAGTTCCTCTTTGTCTACCCTATCTATGCCCCTCATCATTTTGTACACCTCAATCAGGTCCCCCCTCAGCCTTCTTTGCTCCAAGGAAAACAACCCCAGCCTGTCCAGCCTCTCTTCATAGCTGAGGCGCTCCATCCCAGGTAACATCCTGGTGAATCTTCTCTGCACCCTCTCCAAAGCAATCACATCCTTCCTATAGTGAGGCGACCAGAACTGCACACAGTACTCCAGCTGTGGCCTCACCAGCGTTTTGTACAGCTCCATCATAACCTCCCTGCTCTTATATTCTATGCCTCGGCTAATGAAGGCAAGTATCCCATATGCCTTTTTAACCACCTTATCTACCTGTTCCGCTGCCTTCAGGGATCTATGTACATGTACACCAAGGTCCCTCTGACCCTCTGTACTTCCTAGGGTCCTACCACTCATTGTGTATTCCCTTGCCTTAATTGTCCGTCCAAAATGCATCACCTCGCACTTTTCAGGGTTAAATTCCATTTGCCACTTTTCCGCCCATCTGACCAACCCATCTATATCGTCCTGTAGCCTGAGGCTTTCCTCCTCACAATTTACCACCCCACCAATTTTCGTGTCATCTGCGAACTTACTGATCATACCTTTTACATTCTCATCCAAATCATTTATGTAGATCACAAACAACAAGGGACCCAGCACCGATCCCTGAGGTACCCCACTGGACACAGGCTTCCAGTCACAAAAGCAACCTTCGACCATCACCCTCTGCCTCCTGCCACTCAGCCAGTTTATGATCCAACGCGCCAAGGCACCCTGGATCCCATGGGCTCTTACCTTCTTGACCAGTCTCCTATGCGGGACTTTGTCAAAAGCTTTACTGAAGTCCATGTAAACCACATCCACAGCATTTCCCTCATCCACCCCCCTAGTCACCCCCTCGAAAAATTCAACCAGATTTGTCAGACATGATTTACCCTTGACAAAGCCATGCTGACTATCCCCGATTAATCCTTGCCTCTCCAAGTGGAGACTAATTTTGTCCCTCAGAATTTTTTCCAATAATTTACCCAGAGTGGTTTGAATGTGGAACTCGCTGCCACAAGGAGTAGTTGAGGCAAATAGCATAGATGCATTTAAGGGGAAGCTAGATAAGTACATGAGGGAGAAAGGAAGAGAAGGATATGCTGATAGGGTGAGATGAAGTAGAGTGGGAGGAGGCTCGTGTGCAGCATAAACTCCGCCACTGGCCAGCTGGGCCGAATGGCCTGTTTCTGTGCTGTAAATTCTATAAAATTCTTAGGGATTGTGGAACATTGCTGCTGCTGACAAATCTGAGAGAGGGGGAATGAGTGGCGGGAGGTGGGGTATTGGGGGGGGGGGGTATTGGGGGTGGGGGGGGTGAAAAAGGAAGAATGAGGCCGAGAAGGACTGAGGTAGGGAAATGAGATGGGAAGAGCTGAAGAAAAAGAAAGGGAAGCATCTGGATTTCAAGAAAATGAGTGGAGTCAAAGCCATATCAAAAGGCATGTTGATGGGGTGGGTTTCCAAATTCCTTGTATGGTATACTTGTGCTAGTTGTAATCACAGTGAAAATCTCAGTGAGTATGTTAGTGTATATTCTATATTAAAACTTGTGGCTCTTTGTCAGGATATCATTTCTTTTTCTGGAATTTAAGCTTTGAAATGTTGGCCAAAGCAGAACTTTATTGAAAGTATGAAACCCTGTCTTATCCAATTTCCCACACAAGAGGGCAGCATTTTCCAACAACCAGAAAGGTGAGTTTTCATTTTGTAGTACAGTTGCCTGTCAATGGGTGACGCAGAGAGAGAGAGAGAGACACTGGGGAATATTTAAAAACTTAACTGAAAAAACAGGATTGCACTTTTTTGTTCATTCTGAGAATGTAGCAGCGTGGAATGGTAGAATGGAGGATTTCTTCTCCCTCCATCTCCAGGTTGTCAATTCCCAATCTCTCCAGGCCTATCTGGAGAAGGGCAAAAGCTTTCTGGGAGAGAAGGAAACATTGGAAAAGTCTGCAGATTCCTGAGATAGTTACAGCTTGGATTGTGTCCACTTCCAGATGAAGGTCTAAAAATGCAATCGGCAAATAGAAGGAAGAGGGGAAATTCAGGGCCCTGCGCATATTATCCTCTTGTTAATTGCTTAAACACACAATCCCAGTAAAAACAGCCGGCGAAGTTGGACTACAGGGGGGATAAAAATCTCAATTACCTCTGCCCCTACCCCATTATAAAATTGCTCTTTTCTGACATCTGTTAACATTTTTTAAGTAAATGACCATCTGGTTTACATTATACTGAGGAAAGTTACTTTTTTTATAGTACGGTACTGCAGTCTAAAAATACACGTATACATGGCAACGGGCAATATTGTTGGTGGAGAAACTTTAACCATGGCCAGACTTGCTGCAGTTTAACTTTGCATTAATCTTCCAAATTGTATGTTGTTAAATTACAGGGTTTCACATTGCTATAAGAAAGTCTGAAATGTGTTGGAGCTGCGACTGATTGCATTTAAATTATTCATGGCTGAAAGTGAAGCTGCAGACTGTGGAAAACTCCATTCCCAAAAGGCTGAGTGTGCAGGCGAAGAGGGGGAGTGAAACGGGGACCAAGATTTCTGGAAATGACAAATCTAAACCCATTCAATTATGTGTTGATAAATATTATACTACATATTGTAGTATTTAATATCTGGGAAAAGCAAGTGTATGTAGTTGGTATTGACAGTGACTGTAAGCTACACAGTTGTGTAAAGTCCGGGAAGGGGAGAGGAATTCTCTGAGCTTATATTTTAATGTTCGAGTTTGCTGATTTCTTAAAATGTCACTTGCAGAACCTCTAAAAGAAATTGCCTCCTTTTGTTAACATAAGGAGATTTATAATTTCCCCAACCCATGGGATTACCTCTTGCTGTCTGAACACATGAGAAATTGTTCAATTGGCATCTCCCCAGTGCAGGCGTTGTTTTTTAAACATGGTTAGTGTTTAATATTATGTGATGTTAAAAATGTTTTACTAATACGAAGAAGCATTGTTTTCCTGCTTGGGGTAAATAGGGACAGCAGTTGTCAGTTTATCAACTGTCCATTTGTGGTACATGGGTTTGTGTCGTAATTTTCCACCTCTTTCTATAGACCCGTTGACACACTAATTTAGTATCTGATTTTCTCTACTTCCTTGTTCGTTATTGTTGCTCTCTCAACAAAAACAAGACAGTTAAAAGTTGGTTGTATCTTCGCCTTGTAAATGAAAATCCATCGTGTGTATTTTTCTCTCGCCACCCCACCCCTTTGAAGACATTGACTCCTTGCTGATCTATGATTCCGCATCTGCCAGACTCCCTCCAGGACCTCGCCCAAGTGGCCACTATTTATGTACGAGCCTTGATGTTGAGTGTTGGTGGGCTATTCGACTACAGAAGCATCATAGTCAAGACGTTCAAGCATACATTTCCAGCGGGACTTACTGGATTAGGAGCCCTGGCTAACTTTCCCACCATACTGTAACCTGGGGGTGCTGTGGCCACCTGTAGCACTCCTACCTCTGCCCCAGCTGAAATTTGTTAAGTCCGAACAGATCGGGAATAAAAGCCGGGATCTTCCTTTTTTTGTAGGGGTCAGTTACTCCATTAGCTCTGAGTCGTTCTGGAAACACGGTGATAATTTGTAACCCTCAGAAGTGGAGGATGGGTTGTATTGGGGAATAAAGTGCCCCTTGTCTGATCTGAATGCAGATCAATAGTGTGGATTATTAACATGCCAGCTCTATAGATTAAACTAGATAAACTTGGATAAAATGCATCTTCATTTAACAAAAAATCTAATTTGGCCTTTAACATCTTGTAAGAATAGAATATGTACGTGGAGAGTAATTGTTAACCACACAAACAACCCCCATTATACTCTAGTAAAATACAAGAATGAAAGTGTTGCGTGGATTGCTATATAACTTTCTGTTTCATTGGCTTTTGTTCCCCTCAGTGAGATAAATGTCAGTGTTGCTTTTACACTTTTGGCAGCCAGTGTCCAGCATAAACCGGTCACGTGTTGATCCAGATGTAGGGTGAAAGCTTCCTCTTCTCTGGCTCTAGCCCTAGCAATGCTCCTCAACCCTAATCTCAGGCGAGCCACCCTTGCTACAGAGTATTTTGTTATTTTCCCACCTCCAGCACCAGCTTTAGCTTGTGCTTAACTGGGCAACACTGACGGATAACGCTGAATTAAAGGCAACTTTGTGTCGTGCACTAATGACCACTCAGACTGGCCATTCAAAGTTATTTCACTTGGGACTCTTGCAGCTAGCAGACAGAAAAGACTTGCACCTCGTCACTCTTGGGCTGGATTCAAATCCAGGTCTTAGAAGAAAGGACATGCTGGTAGTGGGAGTTGCTGCCTACTGTAAGTGCCAAGATCTAAAAGAAAGGCTTTTGTCTCCCAGCAGTGATGCCCTCCTTGTTTAGACAGAAATGTTGGAACATACATTTGAGTGCTGATAATATCAACTGGGTTGAGCTGTACTATGTGAAGTAGTTGAGTTAACATATGTAGTTAAAATGACAATTGCTGAAGTATTGCTAGGTTAATGACTATCATTATTGTTAATTTAACACATTTAGGCTCGTTAGATCCACCTTCCTCAGAGGGTGTAATTGTCTGCCACTGTTTTTATCTTTTTCCTCATCAAGGTAAGGATGCTCGCAGTGGGAAATGAAACACTTTCTGAATGTCAGACACGGGGTGTTAAAACAGTTCCAAGTCAGATCTAGCAATCTTAAATGCAGAGTAAATGGGTAAAGCTCCCTCTCTTTATTCCAATAATGTACATTCGCCGCAACCTCGGAAAAACACCCCGTAATGCAGAAGTGCTATATTTTCCCATTGTTCACATCAGCCATCCTGTGGCCTCTGGGTGAAATTGCCAATTGATGGTGAATTGGGAGAAGTTGTGCTGTATGACTGCGCCCACTAGGAACTGAGTTGAGACTGTCTAAACGTATTTTGCATAGGACCCTTAGTCGATAGGCAGAGGAGACTTTCATTCCAAAACACAAAATGGCCCTTGGTCCTTGCTGAGTTAGCTGATGTCAGCTCCAGTGGTGATGGGACGCTACAGCTACCTTCACATTCCCTTCTGGAAAGTGGACGTGTACTTCTAGCTGGTAAAGACTTGGCTGTGATGCCCCCTCTTTGTCACATAGTCTACTGGCACATACTGTGTGAGCACAAACAGTGACGAGTGATCACTAGGATGAAGTACCGGGGCCTGCCGATAACCTTGGCACTATAGGCCTGCATGAGGCATTGCCTTCAAGGGAGGAGGACAAAATTCAGAATCACTAAATGGGGAGAATCTACTAATAAAAAAGTTCAAATTGATTCATAAGTACTTTTAACTGTTAAGTTCCAGTACTGTGAAAATATAAACTTTGAGTCTATACAGATGTGTGATAAAATGTTGTCATATGCTTCGAAGGATTAAAATGCTCTTTGCAGCAACTAGATATTTGATTAGCTTCATCCCTGTGTATTTATCTTTGAGGCTTAGACGTGCCATCTGTTCACTGCCAGTGGATTGCGTCAGTCTTCAAATGTTTCACGATCGCATACCAGAAATTAGGAATGTTTGGCATTCTCTTCATAACACCACTAAAAATGTGAACCTTATATTTAGGGGTAGGAATTGCACTCCCTCAGCACTGCACTGCAGTCTCAGCCTAGATTCTGTGCTCAAGTCTCTGGGGTGGGACTTGAACCCACAACCTTCTGACTCCGAGGCAAGAGTGCTGCCCGCTGAGCCAAACCTGACACCTTTAACTTCTTTACATGGGTGCATTTGGCCCAACTGTGGGGGCATCGCAATCAAGTGAGATGCTGACCCCTTGCATATTTTCTAAGCAGAATAGCAATCTTTGGTAGGTACCCTGCCTAATTTCCCCTCCCTTTCAAGATTGGAGATAAGTAAATTGTTTTATCCCTTCTACACTGAAACCTCAGCTGAAATGAGCTAACCTGGATCAAACCCGAGACCTCCGACTGCAACATCAGAATAATAACAATTTGCATTTAAATAGCACCTTTTTAATACAGAAATATTTCCCAAGGCGCTTCACAAAGGCGTAATCGTTGTCGGACTCGAGGAGCTAATTGAGTTAGGGAGGGTCAAGCCATGAAGGAATTTAGGCACGAGAATAAGAATTTTAAATTGGAGGTGTTGGATTGGGAGCTGATGTAGGTCCGCATGGACGGGGTGATTGGTGAGCAGGACTTGGTATGGGATAGGATATAGGCAGCAGCATTGGGATTAGCTGAAGTTTAGGGAGGATGAGAGGCTGGCAGGAGAGCAGAGGAATAGTCAGGTCTGGACGCAACAGAGGCGTGGATGAGGGTTTCGGCAGCATGTAAGCTTTGGCAGGGCAGAGGCGGGCAGTGTTCGAGGTGGAAGTCGGCGGTCTTTGTGGTGGAAAGGATATGCGGTCGGAAGATCTGCTTGTGATCGATTGGGATGCTGAGGTTGTGAACTGTGGCTCAGCCTGAGGCAGTGGCTGGGGGTGGAATCAATGGTACGGGTACGGAGACGAGTACGGAGGTTGTGGTGGGGAATGAAGCTGATGTCTCCCCAATGTTTAATTGGAGGAAATTGTGGCTCTTCCAAAACCTTTTAGTTTCTTACTTGGTGATGACCAGTGGTTATCAGGGTTCTCTGGTTTCTGTTCAATTGCTACTATTTGAATAACATCTCGCTCACTATTATTAAATTATTGTATTCCTTGTAGATAAATTTAGTGCATTATGATTAATAGATAGAAAACGTGGATTGATGGCATAATTATCAATGAGCTATTCTAAGCCTGGTTTGTTAGTATACTTACTGAAAATGATGACAGATTGGAGTTAACAACTGACACTGCAATGTCAGCTGATTTAAGCCTAATCTTATTGCTTGCATTCTGATCTATGAAGCAGACAGTTGTGTCAGTGGCAAAATAAAAGTGACTGATGCAACACTGATTCAAGGGGAATGGTCAACATTTCCACTCACAGGCATTGTACTTGAATCGGCTTTCTCTGGGCTTCCCTCCCCATGAAAAGAGAGTTAATATTGATGCATTTATTGCTTGGGCGGGACATAGCTGCTCTTGTATTGGTGTCAGTGGGATGTTTACGCAGCCAGCAGCAACCCCAGTGTCAAGCTGCTTAAATCTCTACAGCCCGAGTTCAACAAGTCCCACTTAGTGGAAAACATTGGGGATTACAGTTCCTTTTTAATGAAGCTAGTATAAAGAAACCTGATTACCAAAATGGTCAGTCGCTTGTGTATGTCTGGTACAGTACATTCTCATTCCAGTGCTGTCACTAGGATTGCAGTAAAGCTTAATGGAAGGAGAGGGAAGGATAATTTTTTTTAATTTAGGAGTGAAATTAGAGGTTTTATCCTTTCAAACTTGGTTAATAACTGGTGCGGACATGTTTAGCTATGGTGAAGTGCTAGTGGAAACCGTTTGAGGTGATGATTTTTTGATAATTTTAGTGTACTGAAAGTTATAACACATTTGTAGCGATATGCTAAATCATGCAAGTCGCTGGTCAGAATGACTCCAAATCTTGTAGAGAGGCCGGCGTAGCACTGAGAACTGGTTTTAAAAAAATCTATTTGTGAATTCGTGTTTGTGTAAGTTTCTTTTTTTAATCATTCTTTTGTGGATTTTCCGTACGAATGAAGTATTTTAAGTGCTGCTGAGAACATGGAACATCCATGACATAGACATTGAATAGGAGAGACCAATGGTTGCCGTGCGACTCCCAGAATGGTAGAAGATGAACTAGATGGACTCTTTTTTTCCGTCTTAATAATTCCTCTATGTTCCTATGTAGTTCATGAAGAGCATGATTTCCCAGAGGGTTATCGCTTACTAACGGGCTGGCTTGTTGCCCAGATTTATTGATTTATTTATTACAGAATTTGTAGTATATTAAAAAGATCAGTTTATCTAAACAGCATATAAAGGCATTTTTGATTAATTGAAATGGTTATCAACCCCCTGCCTCCCAATCGATACCCCTAGACCCAGCTATAAGTGGTGATTTAGCATCCAGTCCCAGACCATAGAAATTAACGCCAGCAAAATAAAAATACTAAATAAGTTGAACTGCGTTTCTTGATTTGGAGACTCATTCAGTAAAGACATTATACCATAGTGTACCCAGTATCTCTTTCTCACTGTAGATGACATTTTCAGTGCTTTACAATTAAAACACTGCTAAGTACATTAATCTATTTCAATCAAAATATGGGCCAAAATTCTACTTTTATCTAGAATTGCCATTTGAATATTCTACAGCACTGGCATGAGTATGTGATAAAGTGATACAAATATCTACAGCTCCGAGATCTAATGCTTGTTTGCTTTGGGGTTTTGTTAAGAGAGGAAGTTATGGGGTGTGTTGACTTAACAAAAGAAAAATGATCAATGTAATTGGACTTGTAGAGTAAATTGAAATGTTTAGGGTTTTTTTGCAGTTTCTATTTTCCATCACTAGAATGACCTAAAATTACATAGTGTACAGCACAGAAACAGGCCATTCAGCCCCACTGGTCCATGGAGGAGCTCTAGTTCTCGTAGGGATAGCTTGCCGACTATTTCCACTGAGAGCAATGGAGTGCAACATTGCACCACTCAGTGGATGCCTGTAAACTTCAGATGTAAACATTTTGACACCGGGCCAGCTGGAGCAATATGCTCACTGTTTCTCTCTTTACCTGTGAAGTTTGGAAATCAACATTTACATTTATCCTACATAATAATGCTCACTGGGGCACCCTTGTATGTTCGCAGAGCGACAGCAGCAGTATGACGACGAGCAGCAGGCTATGTATGTATTGGCTGACCGTGATTTTCACAATGCTTCGGGGAGAACAGTCCAGCCGCCTGCCGAAAGACCCGGTGAAAGGCGAATGGTTGAAATGAAGAGACTATACGGAGATGATGCTGCTAAAATCCAAGGAATGGAAACGGCAATGCAACTTTCCTTTGATAGAAAGTGTGATAAGAAGCAGCCAAAGTATTGGCCTGTAATCCCGCTGAAGTTTTGATTGTGTTCCCTTATCTTATAAAGACTTACTGACATTGCTGACGAGTGTTTGTTTTTTTTTTACTTTTGTTTTGTATTTTAGCATTCTATTTTTACTTTAATGTTTGTTTATATGTTTTAATAAACATGGAAACTTGTACAATTACCAATGAAGTATGAAGAGATGCTTTACCACGACAGCCTCAATTTTTGCACATTACCACAGCAACGTGACCGAGATCAATAACTCGAAATCCAGAAGAACAATGTGGTCCACTTACTCACCTTACCAGGCTTGTAGAACCTGAGCTTCTCTAATCTTGGCTCATCCCCTTACACTTGGGATAATTCTTATTCTCTGCACCCTTTCCACTGTTTTGAGAGCTTTACAGATCAGTTAATTGAAAATGGATGCGCAGTGGGAAGAGTAGATAGAATATATTTAAGGTGAAGAGCCAAAAACAGTATTGAAAAATATTTTGTACGCTTTTTGAAAGGAAGGAAGGAGGAGGCAAGGCAAAGGGATATTAAGAGGTAGCTGTAGAGGGCAGGAGCAAAATTACTGAAAGAACAAGGAGTAGACCAGTGAGGGATGAAGGGAGCAAGTAGGGACATGAGGCAAACAGAGAAAATGTAAATGGGAAGATAAATTGAAGTTGATTCATAGAGGTATGAGGAGCTAATGGAGGCTGGCAATGATTGGTAATGGTAGTGCAGACTTTGAATAAGAACCTCAGTGGCATTTTGGATAAATTACATCTTGTGGAGGGTAAAAGTGGGGTAGCCAACTAGGAAAACATTTGAAAAGTCAAGCCTTGAGGTAATAACATTGAAGAACAATCTCAGTAGTAACAAGCGATAGGGGCAAAAACATGCAGGATTATAGAGACAGTCTCTTGGTGACAACAAATGTGGTGACAGCAACTTGACATTCTTACTAATAAAAATGTAATTTGACTTCACCTACTGTAAATGAGTGGCCTAGAAGTTATGGTTTAGTAAGATTGGTAAAAATGGTTTCAGGTAAATGCATCTCACACTCGTGTCACAAGTTCCTGCATTTGGTGAGGACACTGAGGGAAGATACAGTGCTTATCCACAGGCTGGCTGAGGGAAAGTGGACGGGATGTTAACTGGGCATGTTTCACCCCTTCACATGAATAGCGGTGGTAATGGTCTGAAAGCAGGTTCCCTTGCAACCCTGGGGTAGGCAATACTGCTGGAGGGAAGCAAGGGAAAAGGAACCTTTACGTTAAAAAAAAAAAATTACTGGGAAAGAGCATTGACCTGCATTTCCCCCATCATGATACAAATGGTCTAAGCTTTTACATGTTTGTAAGTGGTCACTGACCAGCACTGTTCTGCAAAGTTGGAAGGCACAGCCTGAGAGATGAATGAACATGCACTCCTAAGCAGATAGTTTCATTGCCATGGAAATGTTTGGGCACAATTTGTTCTGCATTGGATTGCAGCACAAAGAAATCTTTTCACACTTCGAGTGCTTAAATAATAAGATTGACTATAACACTTTATATTGGTACATGGAGTTACTTACCTCAGTGTTGACGGTGCCTATTCTCAACTCTCGGTGTGCTAGAGACTTGTTCACCTGATAACTCTCAGTTTTGGTGTACAGGAGGAATTCCCAGGAAGGCAGCATCAATCCAGAAGTTGACTAATTTAAAGAAAGGGTTGAGAACTCAAAGTATTACTTTGGCAGCTTATCTCAACTGCAACTCTGCAATTATAAGGGATGAGCTGAGAGAGACGGTGTAGTGTATATTTCATTTTTACTCACTGCACTTTCTACAGTTGCAATACCTTCAGAATGTTGTGACCACTCACTATTTTAATGAGATTATCTAATGGATATAGGAAACTATACTTACTTATTTATTCCAAAAAAAATCAAGCAACACTGGAAAGATGTCTTACAAATTTATTTTCAAATCCTTTCACCAGAGATGCACACCACCCATCCACTTCCACATTGCAATGCACCCTTTCTGCAACGGTTTAACCTCTGTTAAAAATATTAAGATGGAACACTCAAAATTAATTAACTGAGCAGATACTATTAACTGTGCATTTTATTTGAAAAGTAATATTTTTAATGATGCAGTATTGTTTTACCACCAACTGCACCACCGCATAGTAGGATGTGGGTTTGTGCCCTTGGTTGTCTGAGGTGGGAGTTCCTAATCATGCCCACTATTAGAGAGAGCCTCTCTGAGTGGAGTCAATTAATTTCCTGGCAGAGAGCGGAAAATTCAAAAAGTGAATCACCTCACGTAGCTCCTTGACGTTGGTTACAGGGTATTTCTGGGAGCTGCCTGGCAGCAAGTGAACTATCCAGCTTGCCTTTATAATCCATGTTCCCAAAGATTAATCTAATCCCATAATGGTCAAGTAAAAACAGCCATCATACTATTCCCATAAATAACTTCCAGAAATCCCTTTTTTTTAATTTGCAACCAGCAACGTGGGAAATAAAGAACATGGGACCAATTATATGTCTGTCTTTGATGTCCAAAATAGCATAAAGAAAGATTTTTTAAAAGCTATTATTCTTAATTAAAACTGACATAATTTGAATTATTTTCTGCAGTGGCAGTTCAGGGACAAAAGGAATCCATAAGTGTAAACACTTTGATCAGTGTTGACCCTTGGCAAACCAGATTTGACTTAATTAGATAAAGGCCCCATCCTTCTAAATCAGATGGACTACTTGTCAAAAGTGAATAATTAGGTTTTATTTAGCTGCCGTTTCATGATGATGTGGAGTTGCAGTGATCTCAATATGTGATCCGGGGAATGTATTGATTCATTTGAGGGAATCAACTAGGAGCATATAGTGTACACTCACGGGAGAGGGAAAAACATAACAAGGAGAGAAAGACAACAATTAAATAAATTTAAACTTAATAAGGGAGAAGGAAAGTTTTGAAAGCAGTTAAACACTGAAAAATTACAACAAAAGGAAAAAATGCGCTATAAAAAGAAACCACTGGAAATATCCAGCAGCCAGTCAGCAGCTGGAAAGTGAAAAGGCAGGTTCTGATTCTCCAGGTGTGCACCCTTTTTTCTTACCAGATGCTGACTGGCCTGCTGTGTATTTCTAGTATTTTCTGTTTGTATTTCCAATTTTTAACATTTGCAGTTTTTTCTTTTTATTGTAAAGTAGTGCAGAATAAAGCTGAGTCCAAATTTTGTATTGAAAATTTTGACAGCATGAGATCGCTGCACTTTGCCCAATAAAGGTCAGGCTTAATTCATTTTTCCAGCAATAACTTTAGAATAAATTCTGATAGTAACAGATCTATAAATGTGATGGGATTATCACGTGGAATTTGGACCCCCTCATTGTTAATACAGAATACATGTCTGGAAGAAAAGCTTACTTCAAGATCATTTTGATCCTGTTACAGAATGTCTTCCAGCTCTTCCTACAGCACTACAGTCATGGTGTAGCAGTCCCAGTGCAGATTTCACACAATGGTGTACATATTGGGGATTTGGGTGCAATGGGCAGCATGCCCAGTTCATTGCCTGCACAACTTTCCAGCCATTAATTTCAATTCAATTCAATTCATTTTACACCTGAATTTCAGTTTGCACTCCCCCATCACACAAAGCTCGGTGTCAGGATGCTAAATCATTAAAAAAATGTTTCCCTACAGATCTTGGTAACTGTCCACTGCAGGGTTAGTATGAGAGGAGACATTTTGTAAAGCTAATGGCGTTAGAATGGAACCGGAGCTGGCACACCAGAAGCTCGGGCTTAGGTCCACATTGCTGCACCTGTGCCAATTTAGTGCCAAACACAATTTTCCCACAAAATGTTGAGACTGGATTAAAGTGGTCTTGCCAAAAAGAAACCACAGCCTTGTTGAAATCTTATAATTGCCGTAAGCGAAGACAATGTTCAGTCTGACAGGACTCCCTTCACCCATCCGAGGTGGGCCTAAAGGGTGCTGCATAAGCAATGGAGCACTTAAAGGGTCAGAAGCTTTTCAGTCTTTATTATTTTCCAGTTTTACAGTATGTTTTCAGTAGTGGCTTCTGCTATTCTTGTTGACATTTTTATGAAATGTTTTTTCATCTATCTTTTTTTTAAATGTTCTGAAGATTTAGTTTCCTTTCTCCTGACAATGATAGTTTTGGTGTATGCTAATTCACAAGAAAACCAACTGTACTTGAAGCCACTAAAGGATTTCAGCTGAACAGAGATTAAAAGGAGAGGAGAAATGAAAAGGGAGTCCTCACAATAAAAACTTTCACGGGAGCTGAGAGTTGCACAGCATCTAAGTGTATTCCGCCGAGTTTGGTGGCAGTTAGCAAGTCAAGTTAAAATGAATGATGGGAGTTGGTTTTGAAACAGCATAAATATGATATCATGGTTAAAGTGATACAAGATGAAAGAAAGAATGCCAGGGAAATAAACACACCACACCATTCACTCAAGTCATGCACACTGTATTAACACATCTCCCACACACACTGGATTACCTGACCATTCACTCAAGTCATGCACACTGTATTAACACATCTCCCACACACACTGGATTACCTGACCATTCACTCAAGTCATGCACACTGGATTAACACATCTCCCACACACACTGGATTACCTGACCATTCACTCAAGTCATGCACACTGGATTAACACATCTCCCACACACACTGGATTACCTGACCATTCACTCAAGTCATGCACACTGGATTAACACATCTCCCACACACACTGGATTACCTGACCATTCACTCAAGTCATGCACACTGGATTAACACATCTCCCACACACACTGGATTACCTGACCATTCACTCAAGTCATGCACACTGGATTAACACATCTCTCACACACACTGGATTACCATACCATTCACTCAAGTCATGCACACTGGATTAACACATCTCTCACACACATTGGATTACCTGACCATACACTCGAGCCATGCACACTGTATTAACGCATCTCTCACACACACTGGATTACGTGACCATTCACTCAAGTCATGCACACACTATTAACACATCTCTCACACACATAGGATTACCATACCATACACTCAAGCCATGCACACTGTATTAACACATCATAACTCACATCACACACACTGTATTACCACACTGACCACTCAGGTGTATACATGTATTAGTAGATAGTCAACTCACATCACACATGTTGGATTACCACACCATCCACCCGTTCGCACTGTATTAGTACATCGGCAACTCACATCACACACGCACACAGTAACAACACCATTCGCCCACCCAGGTCATAGAGACTGCATTACCACACAACCTACTGATATCACACACAATGCATTGCCATACCATCCACTGATTGCCCGCTGGACTGCGTACACCACAGTTATGCCACTAACCATATTTGCAGGCCCTGCCACACCTGCTTCTCAAAGACCTGGGAAAACGGAGTCCACAGGCTCTTGGTTAGCAGGCAGCCAGTTGCCAAGCCATACAAGGTGCTATAAGGATATTTGCAGACAACCTCCAACATTTGAATGGCACTGCTAGTGGTGGTCAAAGTTACCTCCTCCCTCAATTTTGTTGCCTCTGGTTCCTTCCCTGATAGCATAGGGATCATCTACAGTTTCAGCCAATGTGCTGGCCACACATGTATCAAACTGGTGACTGATATACAAGTCAGAATGGCCAATACTTTCATCTCCTTTCTCACTGAATAACTACAACAGCATGACTAGCTGGCTAGTGTTATTAGCCTTGGGTCACTGTTGGTAGTTATGTTCTATCCTACCACACAAACAACATACCCACCTCAAGCAGAAATAACCTATGCAGAATTAATGACTTTGATATAAATGAGATGGAAGTCCCAGATCCGCTAAAAGAGCACAACAATGATACTATATAATATTTATCCAAGTGGACTAAGAGAACTAGGGAGGAGATTTGTGAGGAATTGGCGATCTTTATGAGGAACTCAGTGAACATTGGGGATGTTTTAGTAAATTGGAAACAGGCTAGCATAGTATTTATATTCAAAAGGAGCTACAAAACAGACACAGGCAACTGCAGGCTCATTAGTCTTACTTCAATCACACGTAAAGTAATTTAATCAATTATCAGGGGTAAATTTGAGGATTATTTGTACAACAATAAACTTAATAAACAACACAGATTCAGAAGGGGAAATCATGCCTTACCAACTCCCTTGACTTTGGCAATAAAAAGAAAGAAAGATTTGCATTTATATAGCGCTTTTCACGACCACCGGATGTCCTAAAGTGCTTTACAGCCAATGAAGTACTTTTGAAGTGTGCCTCCTTCTGAGGTCCCCACCATCACAAAAGCCAGTCTTCAGCCAATTTGATTCACTCCACGTGATATCAAGAAACGGCTGAGTGCACTGTATACAGCAAAGGCTGTGGGCCCCCAACAACATCCCAGCTGTCGTGCAGAAGACTTGTGCTCCAGAACTAGCCGCCCCTCTAGCCAAGCTGTTCCAGTACAGCTATAACACTGGCATCTATCCGACAATGTAGAAAACTGCCCAGGTATGTCTTGTCCACAAAAAGCAGGACAAGACCAATCCAGCCAATTACCACCCCATCAGTCTACTCTCAATCATCAGCAAAGTGATGGAAGGTGTCGTCGACAGTGCTATCAAGCGGCACTTACTCACCAATAACCTGCTCACTGATGCCCAGTTTGGGTTCGGCCAGGACCACTCGGCTCCTGACCTCATTACAGCCTTGGTCCAAACATGGACAAAAGAGCTGAATTCCAGAGGTAAGGTAAGAGTGACTGCCCTTGGCATCAAGGCAGCATTTGACTGAGTGTGGCATCAAGGAGCCCTTGTAAAACTGAAGTCAATGGGAATCAGGGGGAAAATGCTCCATTGGCTGGAGTCATACTTAGCACAAAGGAAAATGATTGTAGTGGTTGGAGGTCAATCATCACAGCCCCAGGATATCACTGCAGGAGTTCCTCAGGGCAGTGTCCTAGGCCCAACCATCTTCAGCTGCTTCATCAATGACCTTCCCTCCATCATAAGGTCAGAATGGGGATGTTTGCTGATGACTGCACAGTGTTCAGTGCCATTCGCAACTCCTCAGATAATGAAGCAGTCCATGCCCGCATGAAGTAAGACCTGGACGACATTCAGGCTTGGGCTGACAAGTGGCAGGTAACATTCACGCCACACAAGTGCCAGGCAATGACTATCTCCAACAAGCGAGAGTCTAACCACCGCCCCTTGACATTCAACGGCATACAAGATGCACTGCAGCAATTCGCCAAGGCTTCTTCGACAGCACGTCCCAAATCCGCGATCTCTACCACCTAGAAGGACAAGGGCAGCAGACGCATGGGAACAACACCACCTCCAAGTTCCCCTCCCAAGTCACACACTACCCTGATTTGAAATATATCGCCGTTCCTTCATCATTGTTGGGTCAAAATCCTGGAACTCCCTCCCTAACAGCATTATGGGAGTACCTTCACCACACGGACTGCAGCAGTTCAAGAAGGCGGCTCTCCACCACCTTCTCAAAGGCAATTAGGGATGGGCAATAAATGCTGGCTTTGCTAGCGACACCCACATCCCATGAACGAATAAAAAAAAAGTCACTGTTGTACTGTAGGAAACACAGCAACCAATTTGCACACAGCAAGCTCCCAGAAACAGCAATGTGATAATGGCTAGATAATCTGTTTTAGTGATGTTGATTGAGGGATAGATACTGGCCAGGACCCCGGGGATAACCCCCCTGCTCTTCTTCAAAATAGTGCCATGGGATCTTTTACGTCCACCTGAGAGAGCAGACGGGGCCTCGGTTTAACGTTTCATCTGAAAGACGGCACCTCCAACAGTGCAGCACTCCCTCAGCACTGCACTGGTGTGTCAGCCTAGATTTAATCCCAATTGGACCATGGTAAACCCTATGATTTGGTAGACCTGAACTTCGAAAAAGCATTTCACGAAGTTTCACATGAAAGGCTAAAATTTTAAATGGATAGGAAATTGGCTGAATGGTAGACAACAACGGATACTTGTTTGAGGAGTTATGTTGGGATGGGGGAAATATTAAGTGGGCTACCGCAGGGATCAGTATTGGGAACGCTGTTTCTAATTCACATCAATGACTTGGATTCAAAACCTAATGCAAATTGGTCAAATTTGCAGATAATAGCAAATTTAGAGAAATGGTGGATTTGAAAGAGACAGCTCAGAAATTACAGAGCGAGTTGGACAAAAGATGTAAATGGCTAGAACAATGGCAGTTGAACAAATACAGACAAATGTAAAGTACTGCACAAGGGAAAGCATAAATGTTGTTAAAATAGCTATGAATAAATTTGAAAGAAACCTAAGAATCTTCATTAATTTAACGTTCATCACTCAGTGAAGCAAATAGAGTATTGCCAATACAGTAGAGTATAAGTCAGAGAAAGTCATGCTCAAACCATATGGTGCTCTGGTCAGATCACGTTGTAAGTACTGTGTCCAGTACAGAGAAGAGCTGGGAGGCTTATCCTTAGTGTTGTAGGTCTCAGGTATTAGGAAAGACTAGTGGCCTTGAAAGGAGGCGTCTGAGAGGTGATCCGATAGAGGTATACAGGATAATTAATGGTATGGAAAAGGTAAATCCAGAAAATTATTTTGTTAAATTGCAAGAATAGGACAAGTTCATAGTCAGAAAAGGTAAATCTAGGACTGATGTAAAGAGTGATCGAGACATGGGAAGGACTCCCACGTAGAGCAGTGGGGAAAAGAAAAGGCTGGAATTGTTTAAGAAAGAATTGGATTCTGCAATAGGGGACTTCAGGGTCTTTTTGGCTGGATGAACTAAGGTGGGTTAAATGGCCTTCCTCATCAGAAATATCTTGCCTTACGAACCGAGATCAGCTAACTCAGCAAAGACTGGGAATCAAATATGGAGTCTTCCTGTTCTGCATGGTTCAGTTCCAAACTGAGCAGTGTATTTATCAAATTAAATTGTCAGGATCAGTTGCTTAACTTTTGATTTGCTTTTAATATAAAAATTATGCTTGCCTTTGTACTTCTGAATGGCATTTTGTTGTATTACTTTTTCTGCTTCAATTACAATTTAAATTTGAATAACGTAGCTCATGCCTTACCCAGCCAGTCCTGTCGGCTTTAGAGATGCTCCAGGGTCAAAGTTAATGCCTATTAGTTCTATCCTGCACTATGTGCTGCCATGGAAACAGGGTCATTGTGAAGCTGGATGGGAATGTAACGCTAGTGTCCCCAGCCTACCCAAATCAATAACAGTGCTTTAGTGAAGCAAGAGAGTGTTCCTCCGTTGATTTTAGTTTTCTTGTAAACGTACAGGATTCAGTTATTTTTAATGCAGGGATTAAATTATTAGTATTAGAATCATAATATTGATTATAAACTATGCAATTCTGCACATGTCACACTAATACTTCAACCAAGGGCATTTTCCCTTGTCTGAACTGACTGATTTTTCATGTATGTTGGTCCTATATACAAAAAAGGAGATAAAACATAACCTGGGAACGATCGATCAGTCAGCTTAATGTCAGTGGTAGGATAGATATTAAAATCTATACTAAAATAAGTAATAGAAAATTATCTAGAGACAGAAAATATAATTTAAACATAGTCAGCATGGAATCCAAATGGCTAAGTCATGTTTAACTAACCTGATAGAATTTTTTGACGAGGTAACAGAAAGAGTAGATGAGGGTAATGTAGTAGATGTCATATACTTAGATTTTAAAAGGGCCTTTGATAAGGTACCCCATGGTAGGCCCATGACAAAGGGTCGGGCATGTGGTGTCAGGGGACAACTAGCTGAATGGATAGCAAATTGGCTAAAAAATAGAAAGCAGAGAGTGGGTTAAAGGGTAGTTATTCAGATTGGAGGAAGGTAGAAAGCGGTGTTCCACAAGGATCAGTGCTGGGACCACTGTTATTCCTAATTTACATTAATGATTTGGACTTACGAACAAGTAACTCAATGTCAAAATTTGCAGATGATACCAAACTGGGGGGTATAGCTAACACTGAGGAAGAATGCAACATAATATAAGAAGACATTAGAAAACTTGCAGACTGGGCAGTGAAGTGGCAAATGAACTTTAACACAGATAAATGTGAGATGATGCACTTTGGTAGGAAAAATAGAAACATCACCTACACCGTAGAAAATAAGAAACTGAATGGGGTAGAAGAGCAAAGGGATCTAGGGATACAGGTGAACAAATCACTAAAAGCAGCATCGCAGGTCACCAAAGCAATTAAAAATGCGAACAAAGCCCTAGAATTCAAAAGTAGTGAAGTTATGCTAAAATTGTATAGGACCCTGGTTAGGCTGCACTTGGAGTACTGGGCACAGCTCTGGTCTCCATACAATAAAAAGGACATAGAAGCACTGGAGAAAGTGCAAAATAGATTTACAAGGTTGGTGCCAGAGCTGAGAGATTACGGCTATCAGGAAAGATTGAACAGGTTGGGGCTTTTTTCTTTAGAAAAGTGAGGACTTAGAGGTGATCTGGTAGAGGTCTTTAAAATGATGAATGGGTTGGACAGGGTAGATGTGGAAAGAACGTTTCCACTTGTGGGAGAATCCAAAATTAGGGGCCATAAGATAGTTACTAATAAATCCCATAGGGAAATAAGGAGAAATGTCTTCATTCAGAGAGTGGTTAGAATGTGGAACTCACTACCACAGGAAGTGCTTGAGACAAACAGCTTAGGTGCTTTCAAAAGGAAACTAGATGAGTGAATGAGAGAAAATGGAATCGAAAGATACGCTGAAAGGCTGAGATGAAGCAGATGGAATGGGAGGAGACTCGTGTGGAGTAGGAACAGCCAGCACAGACTAGTTGGGCCGAATGGCCTGTTTCTGTCTTGTATATTCTATGTCAGTCTATGTATTCCTCAACTAATTCAATTCCATGAGCCTGCAGGGTAATGGGACATCTTGGGTAATGATAAGGCACTCCCACTTCAGTCTTTATTTACCAGACACTAGTCCAAATAACCAATGACTATCAAGAACATTGCATGATACCATCCTGGATGCTGCAGAAATTTTGAACCAATCATCTTTGAGACTGTTGTGAAAGACTTTGACAGTACTTCTTTGCATGCAGCAAGCAACTGTGTCACAATTTATAATTTGACTGGTGTTATTTTATCATAACTGGTGACTAATTGATTTTGGACAGTAGTGCTGAATATTTTGCCTAGTTTTGAGTTCCACTATGTAAGATGATACGTTCAGTAACTCTCCTCCACCTTGAGTATCTATTTCTCATTGTTATTCTCAACAGCAGTCAATAATTATTGCTGCTTCCAATTACTTTTATAGTGGTGCAATATTATTACAGGTGCCAGTATTCAGCATTTGTTTACTATTTCTATACTAACATTAAGGTGTCAGCAGTGGATCAGTGGGTAGCACTCCTACTTCTGCGTCAGCGGGTCATGGGTTCAAGCCCCACTCCATGAGCCTTAAGCACAACATCTAGGCTGACGTTCCAGTGCAGTATTGAGAAGGAGTTCTGCATTGTCTTTTGGATGAGACATTAATCTGAGGTCCCAGATGCTCTCTCAGGTGGATGTAAAAGATCCTATGGCACTATTCAAAGAAGAACAGAGAGATCTCCCTGATGATCTGGCCAATATTTATTGCTCAACAGATTATCACATTTATCTTTGTGGGAGCTTGCTATTTACAAATTGGCTGCTGCGTTTCCTACATTACAACAGTGACTACACTTCAAAACGACTTCATTGGCTGTAAAGTGCTTTGGAACATCCTGCTGTCATGAAGGGTGCTATACAAATACAAGTCTTTCTTACTTCTTCAAGTTATAATGGATAAGCATAAGAAACCATGGAAGAAGATAAGGTCATTTGGCCCATCAGTCCCATACTTTCCACAAGGCTATGTGCAATATGTTCTATCTTACACTCTACACCACTTACTCTCACAGGGACCTTAGCAACAGCGCCGAGGAGGTAGTAGATAAAACCAGCAGGAGACCAAGGCAGTGTGGACCTAAGCAGCAGCAGCACCGAGGAGGTAATAGATAAAACCAGCGGGAGACCAAGGTAGTGTAGACCTAAGCGGAGGCAGCACTGAAGAGGTAATAGATAAAACCAGCGGGAGACCAAGGCAGTGCGGACCTGCGCGGAGGCAGCACCGAGGAGGCGGCACCTCCGACAATTTCAACAACAACAAAAAACAAGGAGTGACGTCATAGGACAGCAGGTAGATGATTGTTGGGTGAGTATTAACATTTTTTCTCTCTAACTTAGGACAGTGGTTCAAACTAGGAGTGGGAAACTATAACATACTTTATTAAATTTATAACTTAACTAGTTAAACTAATTAATATAACTATAAATAGTCATTGAATAAAGACTATAACTAATTAAATAAATAAAATAAGGTTAGGCCAAGACATGGCAGGGCAGACTGTGTGTCTGGACTGCAGTATGTGGGAGTTTGTGGACAGCGAGGCTGTCCCGAGCGAACACGTCTGCAGGAGATGTCTCCGTCTCGAATCTCTCTGGCTCATAGTCATTGAGCTGGAGTGCGAGTTGGAGACACTCCGACACATAAGGGAGCGGGAGGAGTATCTGGACAGTTTGCTCCAGACTTTGGTCACACCTCTTAGAGAGGTTACAGGTTCAGAATGGGGTTGGTGTGACCGATAGTGTGCAGAGTAAGGGGAGCCCAGGTAAGAAAGGGAACGAGGATCCACAGAAACTGATCCTATCCAACAGGTACAATGTACTTACTACGAGGATAAGGATAAAGACTGTCGGAAGTACAGCCAGAATGCAGACCATGGCACTTTGAAGCAGGAGGCTGTCCTAAAAGGGGAGGAGGAGGAGGAGAGGAAGTGCAATGTAGTTGTTGTAGGGGATTCTATAATTTGGGGGACAGATAGCATCCTTTGTAAGCAAGATTGAGAGTCCTACATGATACGTTGCCTACCTGTTGCCAGGGTAAGGGACATCTCAAACTGGCTTGAAAGGATATTGGAGAGGGAGGAGGAGGATCCAGTCTTTGTGGTCCATGTTGGGACCAACAACATAGGGAAGAGTCGGCAAGAGGTCCTGTTTGGGGAGTATCAGGAACTAGGAGCTAAATTAAAGAACAGGACCTTAAGGGTTATAATCTCTGGATTATTCCCTGAGCCACGTGCAAATTGGTGTAGAGATAAGCTAATTAGGGAAGTGAACACGTGGCTAAAGGAGTGGTGTGGGAAAGAGGGGTTCCATTTCATGAGGCACTGGCACCAGTAAGAACTGGAAGGAACATGTACCATTGGGACGGGCTCCACCTGAACCGGGGTCCTAGTGGAAAAGATAAATAAGGCAGTCACAATATAGACTTTAAACTAATAAATGGGGGGGAGGGCTCAGGGGAAAATTTCAGTACAAATAGTACAAATAATAGTTCAAAAACAAATGAAAGGGAAGAGAGTACAGTAGCAGTCAGAAATTGTGCTTTAGGCACTACAGGTAAAGAGAAAACTAAAAGATGTAAAGCGATTAAACCAGGAGAGAGAAATAAGAAACATGCGAGTAAAATATTCGAGCTGAGGGCAGGCTAGGGTGTGTGGCCCAAATAAGCGTTCTTTATATAAACGCACAGAGTATAAGGAATAAATTGAATGCACTGCAGGCACAAATTCAAATTGGAGGGATGCGTGTGTCCGAAGTGTGTCCAGGGTAATTTTCTACAACAATATGTCCTAGAGGCAACAAGGGGCAAGCCATATTAGATTTAGCAATGAACCAGATATAGTTAACAGCCTAACTGTGCGAGAACATTTATCCAATAGCGATTATAACATGATCGAGTTTAACGTAGTGTTTGAAAGGGAGAAACACAAAACAGCTGCTCAGATTCTAGATTTAGGTAAGGCCAACTTCAATGGGATGAGGCAGAGACTGTCCACAATAAACTGGGCAAATCTGTCAATGGGTAAAATGACAGTGGGAGATGTTTAAAAAAGAATTTAATGTGATACAGAACCACTTTATACCCCTGAGGGGCAAGAGCTCTACTTGCAAAAACAAACAGCCATGGATAACTAAAGAGGTAAGAGATGTTATTTATATGGACTTCCAGAAAGCATTTGATAAAATCCCACATAAGAGACTGTTAATTAAGGTAGAAGCCCACGGAATTGAGGACAAATTATTGACCTGGTTAGAAAATTGGCTGAGTGCCAGGAGACAGAGAGTAGGGATAAAGGGCAGGTACTCTAACTGGCAGGATGTGACTCGTGGTGTCCCATAGGGATCTGTATTGGGGCCTCAACTATTCGCAATATTTATTAACAGCTTAGATGATGGCATAGGAAGTCATATATCGAAATTTCACAAAGATAGACAGCATTATAGACAGTGTAGATGAAAGCATAACATTGCAAAGGGATATTGATAGATTAAGTGAATGGGCAAAACTGTGACAAATGGAATTCAATGTAAGCAAATGTGAGGTTATCCACTTTGGACCTAAAAAGGATAGAACAGGGTACAGGAAACTTTCTGGTATCCGGCACCGACGGGACCGAGCTGGTGCCGTTAGATCATAACTGCCGTAGAAACCAGCACTAATGTTAAAACATACGGAGCTCAGAGCCCCGTGTGAAGCAACAAACCCTGTTGCTTAGCAACAGCTTCAAAATAGTCGGCGCAGCTTGCAAGCGTCTAGCTGAAGCTGTTGCTTAGCTACAGAGACGCTTGCAGAGCCAGGACTGGCGAAAAGAAGCAACGAAAAGAAAAAAAACTATCTGAACCGACTCCTGAACTTTGCCAGTAGATAGAGCTTTCCGGACATTTAACCTCCGGGTAAACAAAAGTTTCCTGTAGTTTCTAAATGGTGAAAAGCTAAAAACAGTGGAAGTCCAAAGAGACTTGTGGGTTCATACATAGACTATTAAAATGTTATGAACAGGTACAGAAAATAATCAAAAAGGCTATTGGAATGCTGGCCTTTATATCTAGAGGACTAGAGTATAAGGGGGTAGAAGTTATGCTGCAGCTGTACAAAACCCTGGTTAGACCACACCTGGAGCACTGGGAGCAGTTCTGGGCACCACACCTTAGAAAGGAAAGTGAAATTGAGGTAGAAGCTCAGCCATGATCTTATTGAATGGCAGAGCAGGCTCAAGGGGCAGAATGGCCTACTCCTGCTCCTATTTCTTATGTTCTTATATATTGACCTTGGAGGGAGTGCAACGTAGGTTTACCAGAATGATATCCGAACTTCAAGGGTTAAGTTACGAGGAGAGATTACAAAAATTAGGGTTGTATTCCCTAGAATATAGAAGGTTAAGGGGTGAACTGATCATAGTTTTCAAGATATTAAGGGGAACAGATAGGGTAGATAGAGAGAAACTATTTCCGCTGGTTGGGGATTCTAGGACTAGGGGGCGTAGTCCAAAAATTAGAGCCAGACCTTTCAGGAGTGAAATTAGGAAACACTTCTACACACAAAGGGTGGTAGAAGTTTGGAACTCTCTTCCACAAATTGCAATTGATGCTAGGTCAACTGTTAATTTTAAATTGGAGATTGATAGTTTTTTGTTAACCAAAGGTATTAAGGGATATGGGCTAAAGGCAGGTATATGGAGTTAGTTCGCAGATCAGCCATGATCTGGAGGGGCTGAATGGCCTCCTTCTGTTCCTATATTCCTATGTTCCTCATGAGGGAAGATAAATAATCCCTGAGCCCCAAAGGCAATTAAACAATATCTCTACTCCCGTAGTACAAGTTAGCTAGCCTCAATTTTCAAGTAGGTTACAAGTTTATAGTTTCTGTGTGAGGTGCTAACTTGTCAAGCCTGCTTTCAAAGGTCACTGCCTAGCTCAAGCAGTTGCAGAGGGGATGAATGGTTGACACTCCTGTACATGTTTTAGAATGTCTGCTGAGAGTATTTTCAATCTGGCCTTTGATTAAGTTTGAATTCATAGCATTCAGACAGTCAAATGTATTGTTTCAAGAAGAGAAGACAATCATTGATATACTTCACTCCTGCCCTTGTTATCTGTCACACTTCCAGTAGATCAATCAGTGAGAAGCTTTTTTAACAGAAGTGAAACAACACAGATTGTAGTCTCCCTGTGCTGCTTGTCCGACACTTGAGCCTTATTTATTCTTCTATTATGTGGGCTGGAGTAATTCCAGCAGGTAGCACTGAGGAACAATGCACATTAGAAATGCTGATACTAGTACATGTATCACACCACTTATCCAGCTGCTGGGGCATCGCAGATGATGGATAACTGAATGCCAGCTCCTCCATCTCCGACACAGTTTTCTGCTTTAGTTATAAATTCCCAGTTTACAGTAGGAACCTACAGGAGTATAATACTATACCAGATATTAGTGGATTGTCTCCATTACCTGCTGTGTACCATAAGAGCCAGAGCATACAGACACAGGAGGCCAAAGGCATATACAAACACAAGGTCATCACTGTGAAAAATTATGGAAAGGCACAGATAGGGCAACATGAAAAGTTGTCATTACCACACTAATATATACATTGCACAGTAACACCAAGAGCCAGTAGGATACCTATACTGGTTTCACACGGGCCAGATTCTACCTGGAGTTATACTCATGGGTTGTCAAGTGAATTTTGAGATGGAACATGAGCAGGGAACAGAGATGCGATAATAATATCAGAAAACATAAGGCAGTACATTGGCAACGTATATTGGAGCACAATGAGATTTGGGGCTATGTTTGGGGGCTAATAGTAGGTGTCCAAATATAGCTTTAGCAATGGGGGAAGGAAGGAATGTCTGGGGTGAATCATTCCCCTTCGAAGCTAGTTTGTAGCCAGCTCAAGTAGCATTAGTGGAGGCCCATTTCTGAACATCTATCTGGCTTCTTGGCTAGAGAATGGCTCATGAACCAGGAACAACTTACAGGAGGAAAAAAATAAAATAACATAAAATGGAGACATAAAAAACAGCACAAGGTAGGTACAGCTAAGGGAGGCCATCTGGGCCCATTTAGCTCGTCCATCCATAATAAAAGACTTACCTATTGGATCATTTAATTGATTCTTCAACGAGTCTAAGGTTTTTGGCTCCACTACCCTACCCAGAAGACTTTAAGTATTGATCATAATAACCACAGTATAGAATCAAAGAATGTTACAGCACTTCAATAGACTCGTGTTTTCATTATATGAGCCACCTAGTCTAATCCCAAACTCCTGCTTGCTCCCCAAAGTCTTCAATATTCTTCATTTTCAAGCAACTAATGAATTAATTTTAAAATTATTCATGGATTCTACTTCAACAATGATTTTAGGTAGCGCATTCTAAGTATCTTCTATATAAAATATATTTTTCTAATCCCCCTCTTTAATTTGTTTTATGATTATCTTAAATGTGTGCCCTCTTGTTACCATATCACTGACCAGCGGAAACAATCTATCACAATTTATTTTTATCGTAACCCTTCATAATCTTTAATACCTCAATCTGGTCACCTTCTTTGCTGTAGTGAAGAAAGCCCTAATTTCTTATCTCTCTTCATAACTCATCTCAGTCAATCTACACTGCATCAATTCTGTTTCCTTTATACTCTTTCTATAAAGGGGTATTCAAAACTGCACACCGTCCCTCAATGGTGGCCTAACTAGGGTCTTGTATAAGTTCGACATTACTCCCTTGCTTTTCAGCACTTCGTCCTGAATTCAGACATTATGACATTTTCCCTCAGCTCTTCTTCAAATAATTTTGAAAGGCAAATAAATTATGTTAGTGATTCAGTGTGAAGCATTCAATCACTTGGTTAGTTTAAATGCTGCTCATGTATTCTGGAATTCATGCACGCAGCACATGCTCAGACTGCATAAACCCTCCTTCAGCTAACAGAGCCACTGCTCTGAGCAAAGATATGAAATTGAAGCCCAGGCTTTTGGTAGAGACTGAGGCCTTCAAGTAAAGTCGGAAAGATTAAAAGGGCTTTAAGAGAATATGAAAAAAAACTTGCATATGATATAAAAGGACATGGTAAGAAACTTTCCTAGGCATATAAAAAGTAAACTAATAATCAAAGAGAGGGTAGGACCACTCAACAACAACAACTTGCATTTACATAGCGCCTTTAGCATAGTAAAATGTCCCATGGCGTTTCACAGAAGTGTAATGAGACAAAAAATGAACAATGAGCCAAAGAATTTTTTATTTTATTCGTTTATGGGATGTGGGCGTCGCTGGCAAGGCCAGCATTTATTGCCCATCCCAAGTTGCCCTTGAGAAGGTGGTGGTGAGCTGCCATTAGGATAGGTGACCAAACGTTTGGTCAAAGAGGTAGGTTCTAAGGAGCATCTTAAAGGAGGAGAGAGAGATGGAGAGATTTAGGGAGGGAATTCCAGAGCTTAGGGCGTAGATGACTGAAGGTACGGCCATGGGGCGAAGGAAGTGGGGGATGCACAAGAGGCCCGAGTTGGAGGAATGCAGAGTTCTCGGAGAGTTGTAGGGATGGAGGAGGTTACAGCGATAGGGAGGGGCGAGGCCATAGAGGAATTTGAACACAAGGGTCAGAATTTTAAAATCAAGGTGTTGCTGGACCGGTAGCCAACATAGGTCAGCGAGCATAGGGGTGATGGGTGAATGAGACTAGGTATGCATTAGGATACAGGCAGCAGAGTTTTGGATGATCTTAAGTTTATGGAGGGTGGAAATGGGAGGCTGGCCAGGAGAGCATTGGAATAGTCAAGTCTGGAGATAACAAAAGCATGGATGAGGGTTTCAGAAGCAGATGTGCAGGGACGGAGACGGTCTTAGTGAATAATAGGATATGGGGTCGGAAACTCAGCTCAGGGTCAAATAGGACGCCAAGTCTGCAAACAGTCTGGTTCAGTCTGAGAAAGTGGCTGGGGAGAGGGATGGAATGAGTTTGTGGTGGAGTCCGAAGACAATGGCTTCAGTTTTCCCGATGTTTAGTTGGAGTCCGCGGCTCTGACCACAACTTATCAAACTTCCTGGAG
The DNA here is from genome assembly GCF_052327205.1 of Somniosus microcephalus. Taxonomy (NCBI): domain Eukaryota; kingdom Metazoa; phylum Chordata; class Chondrichthyes; order Squaliformes; family Somniosidae; genus Somniosus; species Somniosus microcephalus. Next base: position 15,568,118 of record NC_141000.1, on the reverse strand, counting down.
AGTAGCCAGTGTAATATCTTTGTTCAAGAAGGGAGAGAATGATAAACCAGATAACTATAAACCAGTTAATCTAACAACAGTTGTGGGCAAACTCTTAGAATATTTAGAATGCGCGTGTTAATCAAGGACAACCAGCACGGATAAAGAGAAATCGTGGTTGCTTACTAGAATTTTTTGGAGAGGTGACTGATTGGGTAGATAAAGGGAATGCATAAGATGTAGTGTATATAGAATTTCACAAGGCATTTGATTCGATGTTCCACAAGAGATTTGTTAGAAAAATTCAGGTGTATGGTAGAAAAGGAAATGTAGTAGCATGTATAGAAAGTTGGTTGACTGAAAGGAAACAAAGAGTTGGGGCAAATGGCTATTGCTGCGATTGGCAAAAGGTTGGAAGTGGTGTACCCCAGGGGTTGGTGTTGGGTCCACTTTTACTCTTGGTATTTGTAGGTGATTTGGACTTGGGTATAAAGAGTACAAACACAAAAACTTTTGTTGACACACAAGTAGGGGCTTGGCAGCTGGTGAGGGGTCTGTAAAAGACTTCAGGGAGATGTAGGCAGGTTATTGGAATGGGCAGACTGGTGGAAGGTGCAATTTAATGTGTACGTATGAGGTAATACATTTTGGGAGGAAAAACAAGCAATGGGAATATAAACGCAACGGAAAGATGCTGGATGAACTGAGCCACAAGGCTTCAAATACATCATTGTCTGATACCGCCCATTTTGTGCCACCGCCTGGGACGGATTTCCAGCCCTACTTCTCTGCATCCCATTCATTAAAGTTTTAGAACCATAAAACTATAGAAGTTTACAACACAGAAGAAGACCACTCGGTACATTATGTCTCTGTAGGCTCTTCGCTAGAGTAATCTAAAACTAATCCCATCATTGTCTGAAAGTGTCAGTGCAGGTAGATAAATCTGTAAAAAAAATGGCCACGAGCATTTTGGGGTTTTGAGTAAAAAAGTAATGATAAATGATGAAATTTCAGTCTGTGACGTCACCTGTTGCCGGTGGCCCTTAATTGGCCTGCTGAGCTCGCTGGGCGGGCTCAACAAGGTCAATCAAGTGAAAATCGAGTGGGTTGGCCACAACTCGATGGAGGCGGGACTACAACCGCAAAAGTTGTAGTCCCGCCTCCTACCCGCCTCCTCAATGAAAATCCAGCCCATAATGTACCGAGTGGTCTTCTTCTGTGTTGTAAACTTCCATAGTTTTATGGTTCTAAAACTTTAATGAATGGGATGCAGAGAAGTAGGGCTGGAAATCCGTCCCGGGCGGTGGCACAAAACGGGGGGTATCAGATCATCCGCCCGTCACACGCAGCGTCTGATGTTCAGTTCCGTTGCAGTCACTGGAACTGAATAATCGGCGTTGTGTATAACGGGCGGCCGATCCGGTACCACCCGTTTTGCGCCACTGCCCCGGGTGAATTTCTAGGCCGTAGAGTTTGTTGGAGCATAGACAGGTTGGGCAGAATTTTCATTCAGGAGGTGTGTAGGAAGTGGGACTACAACTTTCGGGGTTGTAGTCCCACCTCCATCGAGATGCGGCCAATCCACATGATTTTAGGCAGTTTTTAGCCTAATCCCTATTTTTAAGGTTGAAGTGTGGGATTCCCGACGGCTCCAAACCACGCCAAGTTAGAGTTGACGGGCCATCGGGTTGAAGGACTTGGAGGGGTCGAGATGTCAGTGTTCAGGTGAGTGATGTGTGCATGAGTGCAAAGGTAAGTGTGTTTGGTGTGTCTAAAGTGATTAAATAAGTTTTACCTACCTTTTCTTACCTTTTCAGCCTTTCTTCCTTTAGGTCCCGGGAGTCCCTCATCTCACCGGCACCGAAAGCAGAATGGCTGCGAACTGTCAAAAGTGACAGCCTTCAGCTTTCTGTGCAGGAGAGATTTCTAACTGAGTCCACGCGATTTTAACTTGATTGACCTTGTTGAGACCGCCCAGCGGGCTCAGCGGGCCAATTAAGGGCCACCCGGCAACAGGTGACGTCACAGACTGAAATTTCATCTGTCAAGAGCTTTTGACAGATTAAATATCAGCGTTTCACAGCTGTTTGAAGCTGTCAAACACTGACAGTCTTACTTCTAACATGAGTCCTTCTCCACAGGCTCAGTTAGAAATCTCTCCTGCACAGAAAGCTGCAGGCTGTCACTTTTGACAGTTCGCAGCCATTCTGCTTTCTGTGCTGATGAGATGAGGGACTCCTGGGACCTAAAGCAAGGAAGGCTGAAAAGGTAAGAAAAGGTATGTAAAACTTATTTAATCACTTTAGACACACCAAACACACTTACCTTTGCACTCATGCACACATCACTCACCTGAACACCGACATCTCGACCCCTCCAAGTCCTTCAACCCGACGGCCCGCCTCCTCTAACTTGGCGTGGTTTGGAGCCGTCGGGAATCCCACACTTCAACCTTAAAAATAGGAATTAGGCTAAAAACTGCCTGTTAACTACCTGTTAACAGGCAGTTAATTGGCACTAATCCCTTCCCGCCTCGGGGAGGCGGGTCCCAGCACAGGGCGGGTACCCGCCTCCTTAGAAACTGGCATGGGGGCGGGATGGGGTCGGGACCCCCGATTTCGTGATTTTAACCCCCCGCACGCCTCCAATCCCGACTCCACGGCCCAATGAAAATCCTGCCCGTTGTTTTTGCAGTACAGATTGAGGAACTGGGAGGCACAAAACTGAGGTTTTGCAGTGTCACCACTGGTGGGAGAGTCGTAATAATAGTGTAACAAATTTACATAAGACAGTTTCCACTATAAAGGTAGACATAGAAATTTACAATTAAAAAAGTTGGCAAAAAAAGTATGACAAAAAACATGATAACAGGAAGTAAGTTTTTGTAGACAGGAAGCGTGTGTAAATATAAGATTTTAAATATGTTATAGACATATACATTTAGTAGAAACCATGCCCCCTTTATGATTTTGTTGCCTGCAGTTTTATGTTCAATTTTGACAGCTTTCCTGAAACTGTAAGGCTGTGGGTGGGAGAAATCTGTAGAGTCTTTGAGGCAAAACTGTAATATATATTTGCATCATAAAATCCCATTTTAAGCATCTAAAACTGGCTACAGATAGAGTAGCACAGCATATTTATTGCTTAACATCCCAAAAGGTTTGGAGTCTTTTTTTTTAATCGCATTTGTGTTTTGTGCAACTCTGGTGAGTGACATCTAGCATTTGCCTGCAGTCCTTGCCCTTTGCTGTGCTGGGCACCCCGAGTGGAACTTTAATATCTTGGAAAAATATTTTGTTCCTGCACGTTTGGCTTAGTTGCCCTGGTAATATTCCCCCACCCCCCAGCTCAATACTTGGCTGGGCTCTTGTTGACTTTGTTTAATCCTTTCTCTTCAGCGGGGCGCCTGACGTCAGCCGGGTTTTCATTCTCTTCTGTGTTCCCCGAGCTCACACACACAAACCCAGGAGAGAGAGGAGGAGAGCTCAGAGCTAAGCAGCAGGCAAGCAAGCAGAAGGAGCTAGGACACCACCTTCTACCAACCTCGCCCTTTGCAAGCTCACAAAGATGGGTAAGTGCATTTGCACGGTTTCCTTCTCCCCGCTTTATGTGTGTGTAAAAGTGCTGAAGTTTGCAGTCAGGAAGCTTCTCTGAGCTGTCAAAAAATCTGACCTGGGGAAAAAGCAAAGCTGCTTTTGTTGCAACAAAAAAAAAGCTTGTGAGAGACCGTTATCCGGGATTTTTTTTTAATATAAGTTGCAAAAATCATCATGTGATTTTATGTTGCCATTCCCTCCGGTATCTCCTCTCTGCTCTTCTTTTTTTTTGCAATTTGTTTTATTTGAAAAGTTTGTCTCTCCCCTGGGGCTCAGTACTGAGTGTGGAGTGACATCTGGGACCCTGCAATCTACCGGGGAGAGGGCAGACCACTGCCCAGCCTATTGTAGACAGTCTCATTTCCAGTCGTGTCCTGGCTGGATTAATGTAAGGGATGAAAGTATTTCTCGCTGACTCTGCTTGTATTAGAACGTGGGATAAATGAGTCAGGCGGACTGGAATACATTTGCTGTCTGATTTGTCTGCACAAAGTGCGAGGGATTCTTTTTGATTTAAAGGTTTTTTTTTTCAAAAAATCAAACTCAACTCAATTCACAGGACCAGGCTCCAGATCAGGGAGTTAAAAAAAATACTTTGAGATGCTTTTGGTCAAACTCATTGAAAATCTAAAAGCCTAAGTAATTTTTTTTTAATGGTGTTTTTAATCATGTGAAGCAGCGTGCTGATCTGTAGCAGCTGTGACAGACCAGGATATGGTTTGATAGAGTTGTATCTGGCAAAATAATCTTGGATTTTATACTTACTGTGTCCTGATTTTTATACAAATTTCATTCAGAACAACAGAAATCTGCCTGAATGCATGATTGGTGTTTTGAATTATCAGGGGGCCTTGTGTGAAAATATTTGTAGGCTGTCTCTGGATTTTTTTTTTGGTGTACTAATGAATTTATTATTTATTTGACAGAAACCATATGATTCTCTTGCCCGCTGTTCTGTGTTCAATTTTTTCAGTTAAGCTGCAATGATTTTAGGGGCCTCACCATAGCCACAGGCCCCTTAAACTGCCCCTTACAGCAATGCAATAATCCCAGCGCGGTGCTGTCAGTGGGTTTGGTTTATGATTGATTGATGCTGTTGCTTTCCTGATGTATTTAATGCTCAGATGTAAGAATTCCTCAAAATTGATGATGAAGAGTTTGTTTGGAGGGTGGGTGGGAATGGATTGGGCTGAAGCAAATCTCCTGGGGTATGGAACTAGCTGTCGAATTAGACCTAAACTTATGAGACATTATTGGTGGTGTGTACCTTTAATGAGATGGTATTTCTCTAAAATAGGAATTTGAAGGGGGTAAAGAGGAGGTAGAGATTGATTTCTTTGCTCCAGGCCATCACAAGTTTCCTGATGGACTTGATTTTATAGAACGATACAACACAGAAGGGGACCATTCGGCCCATCGTGCCTGTACCGGCTCTTTGAAAGAGCTCTCCAATTAGTCACGCTCCCCTGCTCATTCCCCGTAGCCCTGCAAATTTTTCCTTTTCAAGTATTTATCCAATTCCCTTTTGAAAGTTACTATTGAATCTGCTTCCACCACCCTTTCAGGCAGTGCATTCCAGATCATCATAACTCGCTGCGTAAAAAAATAATTCTCCACATCTCCCCTCTGGTTCTTTTGCCAATTATTTTAAATCAGTGCCCTCTGGTTACCGACCCTCCTGCCAGTGAAAACAGTTTCTCCTTATTTAGCCTATTAAAACCTTTCATAGTTTTGAACACCTCTATAAAATCTATTTATTTAGTAAAGTGTGAGAGAATGATTTAGAATTGGATTTCATAAGTGGCGGGCATTAAAATAATAAGAATAAAATTCTTTTAGCTATTATGTCAGACTTCAGCAAGTCTTTTTCTTTCCCATTTGTTCTGCTGACTGCCTCTGTCCTCTTCTCTCCTGGGACATTGACTCTTTGAGGTATAGTTCCATTGGTGCTGGGAACCCTCTAGTGCCTGAGCGAGGGACCATTCTTTTGAACCGCTCCATCAAGAGACCCAGTAAAGGTTTTCACAATTATGAGGGTTTTGGAAAGTTAAATAGGGAAAATCTATTTCCATTGGTCAGCGAGTCAGTAACTAGTGGGCATATAAATTCAAGATCATCACCAAGAGAATGAGGGGAGAGGTTAGGATGTGGAATGTCCTACCGGAAACAGTGCTGGAAACAGAAGCTACAATAGCTTTTAAAAGGGAAGTGGATATAATTATTTGACAAGAGAAACATTAAAAAGGGTATAGGGAAAGATTAGGGGAATGGGGCTAAGCGGATCGCTCCGAGAGCTGGCACAGGCATGATGGGCTGAATGGCCTCTGTTCTGTGCTGTGCAATTCTATGATTCTTTCACTCCCTATTCCCGGGATAGCAGGAATGACGTGTGAGGAGAGATTGGGTCTATTAGGCTTATACTCGCTAGAGTTTAGAAGAATGAGAGGGGATCTCCTTGAAACTTATAAAATTCTAGCAGGACTGGACAGACTAGATGCAGGAAGGATGTTCCCGATGGCGGGGAGTCCAGAACCAGGGGTCACAGTCTAAGGATAAGGGGTAAGCCATTGAGGACTGAGATGAGGAGGAATTTCTTCACCCAGAGAGTGGTGAACCTGTGGAATTCTCTACCACACAAGGCAGTTGAGGCCAATCCATTAAATATATTCAAGAAGGAGTTAGCTATATTTCTTAAGGCTAAAGGGATCAAGGGATATGGGGAGAAAGCAGGGACAGGGTACTGAATTTGGATGATCAGCCATGATCTCATTAAATGGTGGAACAGGCTCGAGGGGCCGAATGGCCTACTCCTGCTCCTATCTTCTATGTTTCTATGTATGAACTTGACAGGAATTGTCAACCAGCTATTCCACCACATGTGGCACCACAGCAGAGCCAAATCCTGCCCTTCCCTAATGCCCACACGTGCTCTTCCCGCTGCGATCGCGGGATATTGATTCTGAGAACACTGGCTGATTTTCCACTCCATAGCCCAGGGACAGTAAGGCCAATTGTTGCACCCTACTGCCGCTCCAGCTGATTCAATGAACATTGGGAATTGAAGATGGGACCTTCCTCGCCTGGATGGCTCAGCTACATGTTGAGAAAACCTACTGACACATCGGAGAGTGAGATTATAATCGTGATGTAGAATGTGCAGTGTAGATTGGTTATAAATGCAGAGCATCATGGATTTCAAAGCGCAGATATTCTGCCTATTGTGGTGGTGATGGAGAGAAACATGATCTAGTGAAGAATTTATTGATGTGTTTCTGCATTTGTCCTCCGTTAACTCCGAGGAAGGCCTCATGTTAGTGACTCTGTTTTGTAAACAGCTGCTAGGAGGCCTGCCCTTTGATCTCTTCCCTCTTTTTTTTCCTGTAGTGAAACATTTTCCTCTGAATGGCCCAGCCAAGATCAGGAACTTGAGATGTAGGAAATTGTGCATGGTGAACACAGCACTTCCCTCTCTGTGTCATAGCACCTTGACAGATCAGCACACTGCGCAATCAGTCCTCCTTTCACAATCGGGTCACATCAGAACCTAAGGGCCAGTCAATAGAAAATGTTTGTGGCTAGCTTAATGAGTGGGATCAGTAAATGAGGGACTGTGTGTATATAACCAAAGGTGTGATAAATAGAGGATACAAAATCGAGGGCTGTGGGATATGATATAGTGGACTGACTTGATTATTCACTTGCAGCCTAGTTGGTCGTTAGTTGAGGCCAATACTTCAAGTGGGATGTAGACCGCACCTCACAGCAACTCATTCCAAATTTAGCCTATACATAAGAACATAAGAAATAAGAGCAGGAGTTGGCCATATGGCCCCTCGAGCCTGCTCTGCCATTCAATAAATCATAGCTGATCATCGACCTCAACTGCACTTTCCCGCCTGATCTCCATATCCCTTGATTCCCCATGAGTCCAAAAATCTATCTATCTCAGCCTTAAATATACTCAAAGACTCAGCATCCACAGCCCTCTGGGGCAGAGAATTCCAAAGATTCACAACCCTCTGAGTGAAGAAATTCCTCCTCTTCTCGGTCTTAAATGGCCGACCCCTTATCCTGAGACTATGCCCCCTAGTTTTAGACATTACAGCCAGGGAACACAACCTCTCAGAATCTACACTGTCAATCCCCTTCAGAATCTTGTATGTTTCAATGAGATCACCTCTCATTCTTCTAAACTCCAGAGAGTATAGGCCCAATCTACACAATCTCTCATCATAGGACAGCCCTCTCATCCCAGGGATCAATCTAGTGAACCTTCATTGCACCGCCTCCAAGGCAAGTATATCCTTCCTTAGATAAGGAGACCAAAACAGTGCCCAGTACTCCAGGTGTGGTCTCAACAAGGCCCTGTACAATTGTAGCAAGACTTCCTTACTCTTATACTCCAACCCTCTTGCAATAAAGGCCAACATGCCATTTGCCTTCCTTATTGCTTGCTGTACCTGCATGCTAGCTTTCTGTGTTTCAGGCACGAGGTCACCCATGTTAGATAATTGACTGAGAGTGCATCCATACTGTAGCTGTAGTGTCGGTGCAAAACAGTGTAAATGCAGCCCAAATCCGAAGTCAGGCTTGAAGAGTGGAATTGCCCAGAGAAAGTTCGCTCTGCTTTGCTTCCTAGTCAGTTCAAGCCTGGACAGCTGACGTGCATCCCGAAGATTTAGTGTTGGTTTGAAGCTGAGACTGTTTGGCTAACCTGGTAGTGTGACTGTTCTATAAAATGGTGTAAGATCTACATTTTAACTTTAAATGGGACCCAAGTTGATACACAGATTGTAGGCAGGTCACCATCGCCTTTTGTTTCCTTACAGTGCTGTCTGCTCTCAGTTATGATGTAATCTACATGGGGTAACAGTAGTATTTCATAGTGGTAACATCATCGTTTGTGCTATGAATACAGGATATGAGGCTGTCATTTGGGGCCAAATTTATATCGTGCGCTCATTTTTCTAATGCTTGATTTTCCATTCCTCCGTTGTTGCCATCACTGGTTGGCTGTCCTGCTGGCTAGATGATCAGTGCCACTCTGGAGCTGGCTGTTAGGAGGTGCATGAGAGAAGCCCGGTGTGGTTTAATTTTAAACCTTCCTTCCTGTAGGGCTATATCCACCTTCCACACACTGCCCGTGTATATGATTATTATGCTATAAGAATGACCAACTGCTTGTTGGCTTGTATTTGAAAAATATTGCATTACCTGGGCTATCCACTAACATTTAGGAAGGCTTGTATTGAAAGCGCCATTTTCTACATTGAAATTTGGCTAAATGCTTAGAAACCAGCCTTGACTATTTTTCACGAAGGCCTAAATTGATCGCCTAATTCCTTCTTCTTATCGCAGCTGACAGCTGTGTGTGCTGTTTATCCAGTGGTTCTTTTTATCTGTGGTTTTTGTGGGTTGGAAGACCTGTGTAATGTGTAGCTCAACAGACCAGAATTGTGTTGAGATAAAAATGTTAGTTGTATTAAGCAGGTTTACATAATGATAAACTCGTTTAAGGCTATTTGTTGTATATCTATTTCAGATATAATAACGCCATTGCAGGAATTACAATAGGGACTTTACTGTAAAGCCAAGGAGCTGTCATCAGGTTGAGTGCCTAATGGTCTGTCATTGTTCACATAACAGCATCAGCATTAGTCTGGCTTTTCATTTAGCCCAACGAAGTCCTGCACGATTATTCATTCGTTCATTTGTAGTTTTGAAATTTATTTTGTGGAATTGTTTTTTTTAGCGCATTTGGTAATTAGTGCTATTGCTGGCACTAATGGGAGTGCCTTTAAATAAATTTTTTGGTCATACTCTTAGTGCAATGATGAAGGACAGGGTCACATGCCGAAGCCATAGTTTGTGACCAATTGAACAAAGAACAATGCCTAGTTTGCAACTTAAGTCAGAAAAATATGTGTTAGCTCAAGGACTGCAGTAACATTTCACACACCATCGCAATAAAATTAGCTCAGGTTTTATTGTTAGTTAATTGAGCTTGTGCTTCAGTAGAAGAAATTTTCAGTAGCCTTGTTAGACTTAAAACCATTAAGCAGATATATTAACCACTAGAAATGGACAAAACTGTTTTTGTTCCCTTAGCACACTGTACGCCAATCTATTAGTTTTTAAAACTGTAAAAATTACTGTGAAAGTCTTGAGCTGTGGGTTGAAAGTGTAAATACTCTTTTAAAGAAACTGAATTTAGAAATGACTATTTTCAGTTGCTGGTGACATCTCTGTTTTATCTGGCATAGACTATAATTTCAGAGTTCTCGACTCATGAATATATTTTGTGTAGCCAGACTGTGGCTCCTGCAGGCAAATATGTACTTTCTTGCAATCTAGGGCTGAGGTGACTGTCTCCAAAAGATGAATAAAGCTGGTGGAGCGTATGCAAAAATGTTCTTATTGTTTTTACCAGCACTGTTTTATATTTTAAACTTAGTTTCTTGATTTAAAACTTCCGTTTGACAAACTGGTAAAGCTTTTAGTCGCCCGCAGTGCAAATTCTTTAACGTGCAATGTTTTGTTTATCGAGGATCGGTTTTACTTTGACAGCAAAGTTGCTCCAGTTTCTTTGCACTGCTTTTGTTTTAAAGGTAAAAGTGTGAAAAGTGGTTGTCACAGGCAACAGAAAGAATATGGTGGGAATTGTTTGTACAGCTTCTACGACAGTGTTTCTGAGGTGAAGAACATCTGTCTACTTCATGGAGTCAACAAAGACCTGAAAGAGGTTGTAAGTTTGAGTGTTTTAATAACTACGTAGATTTTTAGCATAGGACTTATCTTTTCGGTGTAGTACAGCACAACATTATGCTTCCTTTTGGAGCGCAATGGCTGATGGAATGTTAGGTTGGATAGAATCATATGTTACTTATTCCTCTCTTCACTGGAATCAACCATTTACTGGTGATGCAAATGATTCCTTCCCCATTAGTGACAGAGCAGATCTTCAGTGGGCTGTTGGGGGCCAGGGAATAAAAGCATTTTTTGTTTATATAGCATCCAGTGCCACCAACAGCATTGACTGACTTTTTATGCGGGTATGCTAGCCCTCATCAGAGCCTAATCTTTTAATTTTATTCTTCTTCCTCAATTTCAATCCCCGCCCTGCTCCTTCTCACTGATTTCTTGTCTTCCCCACGGCTGTGCACTTCTACACCTGGGAAGAAGTTACAGGAAACTCTCGATTACCTAAATAACCGGAAATCTCTGTTAACCGGCAAAATTCAGGAGTAGGTTCAGGTAAGTTTTACTTCATATTAGTGGCCGTTCCTGGATCTGTGGCCGTGTAATCGGGGTTCCTGCACTTGTTGTTATGCAACAGGGACGCCTGGATTTGTTGCTGTGTACGGGGCTCACGTACCTTTTACTATACCTCTCTGTAATCCGGACTTTTTGATAAACCGGCACCACGCCGGTCCCGTCAGTGCCGGATAAAAAAGAGTTTCCTGTACCCTGTTCCGAGGGTTTTCTGGGAGGTGTACAAAAGTACCCTGGTGGAGACTGCGCATTGGGCTTTCTGGGGGATGTTCAGCTGAGTTCAGACGGTTGGCGAATTGGGGTGCTGCTTCACTTCCCCCCCATAAGGCCTTGTCCTAGTATCGGTATTAAGGTAACCATGTTAATGTCATAGTAGAGGCATTACACTGCTCTTTCCAATAACATAAGGCATGAAAAACATCTATCCTGAGGGAATGGCATTAATGGATTTATCGCAAGGAAAGAGAATCCCAATCTGGCAATTGATTCCTTTAGCTTCTAGCAGAATGTTTGTCCATTCCTGGTGCTATAGCACTTCTGTGGTGGCAGTGCTGCCACATCTAAATAGTTGGCAAGTGGCATGCAGATTGCATGTGCCACAGATGTATAATGATGGTGTTGTATCATTGATCACCAGATCACTAATATCAGTGGCCCTAAAGCCACTTCTAGTAACAATAACAGAACTTGGTCCACTGTGTAGTTGTTCCCTTTAATAGATAAATTAAATCAAATACCCCTTTATGTAATCTGTCCCAGAGAGCACAGGGCAATGAGATTTGTTTGCAGAGCTGGCACCGATACAATGGGCTGAAAGGCTTCCTTCTGTGCTGTAAACTTCCGTGGTTCTAAAACTTTTTGTGCTTTTTGTATGGCTCTGAAATTTAGTGTTACGAGGAGTAACCAGCCTATAATTATTTCCCATTAATATCGAAAATAATATTGACAGGAATGTCCTCCTTTTCACATTCTTGGTTAAAATAATAAGGTTTGCAATGCTGAAGTGTTCATTGCTGACATTTTTTCCCTGGTAGATTGAAAGATGAAGCAGATGTCTTGGCGGCGGAGGGGGGTGGGAATGCAGTTGTATGGGTTAAAACTGGTTACGTGTAGCGTCCTTGCACAATATTAGCTGAAGGTCAACTTTAAGAAACCTTTTTTTGTCTACTTGTCCAGCTGTATTTTTCAATACAGTGGAACTTTGTTTATCTTAGACCATGGGGATTAAGACCATTTCCAAGTTGTGCATTATTATGACAAAAAAAAAATGAAAAAAAATAAATAAAAAATGCGATAGTTGTTGAGCCAAAATATTTGGCATTACCAAGCTTTTCAAAATAGGTTCTGGTATATTGGAACTCCAAACAGGTCCAAATTGTCATTTGCGTTTTATACGTGATTCTGACCGAAGGGGCCTAGTTAAATCGTGGCACAAAGTGGAGCCTGCCAGCACAGTACGGTTGCACTATGGGAATCCATTCCCCATGTTGCTGAGTTTTGAATCTGCCGTGCAGCCATAGAGAAGCTCCAGCTTTAGAACAGAAATCTTCCTGTGGAGTTGGCGGGAAGGGAAAATCAGAAAGAAAGCTGGCAGCATTGGAGAAGGCTCTGGGCAGGTGGAATTGCAGAACGCACATAGTGTGGGGAGATTGGGGACTTCTTGGGACTGAGTGATGGGCAATAATCAGTGACGAAAGTCCTTCCTCCTCACCCAGCCTGATGAGAGACGGCCCGGCTTCGAGCTGTCACACCATCTCCGGGAGTGCAAGCTTTTCGAGGTGAGGTGGTAAGGTGTGCGGAAGGTGATCACACCTGGGGACTCGGTAACGGCCCCATCTGTAGCTGCTGGGCAGTTGAGGATGCTGCACATCCACTGACTGGCTGCTGGTCTACCAGAAGGAATCCACAATGCTGATCTTGATCTAACTAAAGCATGTATGATATCTACTTAAGCCCCTTGACAAAAATAGACATCTTTGACACTTTTAACTTGTAGTTTATTTCCTTACTTTATTGTAGCACTCGTGCGTTTACAAATATAGATAATATACAGGATGGAATGGTAGCTTATTTGCCCCACTGTATTCCCAATTTCCCCCAAGAAAATACACAGGACTTGTATTATCCTTCTGAGATATAAAAATTAGATCAATATCAATATGAAGCTCTGAAAAAAATCAATGGGCTTTGAGCAAGAAAAAAGTTATATTATTTTAACTAATCCCATGTCTCTCCTATCACAGAAAGCTATAGATACAAAGCTCTCTGGTTTCTCTGCTGAGTTAGCTGATGTCGGCTAAGGTAGCAGTAGATACACTGGAACCGGGCTTGGGATCCCCTGCACTGTGCGAGGCGCATGTCTGGACATCATGTGATGCTCTCATGGTGGAATAACCTGGCCGTGCTTACATGTGAACAATGGGCACCTGGGCGAGGCACCAGAGGACACCTGGTACCTGTTCAGCCATCCCGCAGCTTCCAGACAGGAGGGGCTAAGAGGGAAAGCAAAATTGGCAGTAAAGGGCCGATTATTTTTAAAAAGCTTTTCTGGGAATTTTTAATTGTTGCGAATATGTTTGCACTTCTTGACAGTAAAATTTCTGTAAAATCCATGTATTTTTTCTTGAGAAAACTGCAGCTCACTAACGTGAGAGCTTGTTAGGTAACTGCAGCACCGCTGTTGCATTTTGGAGTCATGTTTTCTACAATAGATCGACCAGAATGAAAAGAATTACCTAGAACTGGACTGGCTAATCTTAAGTACTTAACCAGGGCCTGTGTGAGTAATGTGTGGAGTGTGTTAAAATTTGGTAACAATTTGTATATACCGGGGTTGCACATATGTGGATTGAACTGTTTTTTGACACTGGGGAGACATTTGTGGCAAAGGAAGTAAAAAAACTCTTTTTAAATCCTCCATTATTCAACAGTCAATGGCCCAGTTCCTTCTGCAGATTTGTAATCGGTGGAAAACTGCTGGGAAAGGTTTAGAATGATGAATAGAAATGTCAGACATTTTGAGCTGCATCAAAACAGACACATACTCACGCATGCACGCTCTCATAAGTCTATTAGGATTAAAGTACTGTAATAATATCTTCTACAGCACACGTTTTGCTCCATGAATGTATATGACGCCCATGCAGAATGTGCCAGTTTTTTTGCCCTGTAGGTTGCTCTTGAGAAGAACCATCAGATGTGATTAGCCATATTGTTTCATCGTTTACAGCAGTGAAGCGATTCCTTCACTGGGACCTCCAGTGAGCTAGTTTCCTCTATGTAAGAGGTTTCACTTGGGGAATAGTACACATCAGAAAACCTTAATTGGCCAAATATTTGCAGTTGGACATCCAGTCCCAGAGTGCAGTGCAGGGAATGACTAGGGTAGTTGTACATAATATATGTTGGCTATGTTACGGAAAAATGTGGTTTGCGTTATCTTCCCATATTACACCAAGCGTGGCATTCCAAGATGACGAATTGCAACTGAGTGTTGGCCCACTGTACCATATTGTAACATACTCAATGAAATGCTATTCATGTACAGCACAATCAGTAATGCACTAAAAATGTACAGTACTAGGAATGTTTTCATTCTAATTGATCAACTGTAGACTTGGAAGTATCTTCCCTCTGTTCTTTGGTTGTTGCCTATAGACTGCTATTTTAAACGGGGTGCAGGAACAGAGAGACCTTGGGGTAAATGTGCACAAATCGTTGAAGGTGGCAGGGCAGGTTGAAAAAGCGGTTAGAAAAGCATACGGGATCCTGGGCTTCATAACTAGAGACATAGGGCTAGATTTTCATTGGGCCGTGGAGTCGGGATTGGAGGCGTGGGGGGGGGGGGGGGGTGTTAAAATCCCGAAATCAGGGGTCCCGACCCCATCCCGCACCCAAACCCGCCTCCATGACAGTTTCAAAGGAGGCGGGTACCCGCCCCGCACTGGGACCCGCCTACCCGAGGCGGGAAGGGATTAGTGCCAATTAACTGCCTGTTAACAGGCAGTTTTTAGCCTAATCCCTATTTTTAAGGTTGAAGTGTGGGATTCCTGACGGCTCCAAACCACGCCAAGTTAGAGGAGGCGGGCCGCCGGGTTGAAGGACTTGGAGGGGTCGAGATGTCGGTGTTCAGGTGAGTGATGGGTGCATGAGTGCAAAGGTAAGTGTGTTTGGTGTGTCTAAAGTGATTAAATAAGTTTTGCATACCTTTTCAGCCTTCCTTCCTTTAGGTCTCGGGAGTCCCTCATCTCACTGGCACAGAAAGCAGAATGGCTGCAAACTGTCAAAAGTGACAGCCTGCAGCTTTCTGTGCAGGAGAGATTTCTAACTGAGTCTGGAGAAGGACTCATGTTAGAAGTAAGACTGTCAGTGTTTGACAGTTTCAAAGAGCTTTCAAACACTGATATTTCATCTGTCAAAACCTCTTGACAGATGAAATTTCAGTCTGTGACGTCACTTGTTGCTGGGTGGCCTTAATTGGCCTGCTGATCCCGCTGGGTGGGCTCAACAAGTTCAATCAAGCTAAAATCGCGTGGATTGGCCGCATCACGATGGAGGCGGGACTACAACCCCGACAGTTGTAGTCCCGCCTCCCACCCGACTTCTGAATGAAAATCCTGCCCGCAGAGTACAAAAGTGTGGAAATTATGATGAACCTTTATAAAACACTGGTTTGGCCTCAACTGGAGTGTTGCGTCCAATTCTGGGCACCGCACTTTAGGAAAGATGTGAAGGCCTTAGAGAGGGTGCAGAAAAGATTTACCAGAATGGTACCAGGGATGAGGGACTTCAGTTACATGGATAGACTGGAGAAGCTGGGGTTGTTCTCCTTAGAGCAGAGAAGTTTGAGAGGCGATTTGATAGAGGTGCTCAAAATTATGAGGGTCGAGACAGAGTAGACAGTGAGAAACTGTTCCCATTGGCGGAAGGGTCGAGGACCAGAGGACACAGACTTAAGGTGATTGGCAAAAGAACCACAAAGGCGACATGAGGAAAAGCTTTTTTATGCAGCGAGTGGTTAGGATCTGGAATTCACTTCCTGAAAGGGTGGTGGAGGCTGATTCAATCGTGGCTTTCAAAAGGGAATTGGATAAGCACCTGAAGGAAAAAAATTTGCAGGGCTACGGGGAAAGGGCGGGGGAGTGGGACTAGCTGAAGTGCTCTTGCAGAGAGCCGGCACGGGCTCGAAGGGCCGAATGGCCTCCTTCTGTGCTGTAACCATTCTATGATTCTATGTTTATTTTTATGACACTAAGAAGCTCATGAGGCCCAGTTACTATTGATAGCCAAGTAGATGATCCCTCAAGAGCCTTGGATGTAAATGGAAGATGCTTATTGCCTGGTAGGGTGCTTGAGACACAGCAGTACAACAATCTTTCTCATTAATTTGGGATTTTAGGCGATTTAAGTTTTACGTAGTGTTACCCTCTCTTTAATAACAATGCTTCGATCGAGGAATATACATTACGGAGAAGGAGGAAGGAATTTGCATGAAAAAGAGAGAGCTTGGCGTAAAACAAAATGAAGAGCTCTTTTATATCTGACTAGTGGATCTTCTGTGGCACAACTCCAGGATTATCTGTGACCCTCTGCTGCTCATTGCTATTCAGCTCTGTGCCGGGCATGAAGGTGAGGCCAAGTTAGTGATCTAATCCTTTTTTTGAATGGAGGGATAGGGTCAGGAGTTAAGGTAGAACTGGAGACTGTCGAGATGGGTTAAACCTCTACCCTGGACTGGATGGTGTTCTTGTCACTGTTGCCTCTGGGGCGTTTGGGTGTTGCTGCAATATGTGTGGCACAGAGAGAAATTGTACGTTGAACGCTGGGGCACAGGACCGGGGCTGGAATGAGATGTGAGCTGAGGCTGGGAGGAAGTGATGAGGTTGGGGCCTGGAAGTGAGGTAGTCGGTGAAGGCTGGGTCTTGGAGGGACATAGCAGGGAATTAAGACCAGGTGGGAATTAAGACCAGGTGGGACTGGAGGGGCAAGGCAGGATGTGCCTCAAAGTTACCCTTTCCTCATCGTCGCCAACAGCAACAACAGCAGAGCAAAGGCACCATGTTCATTTATTATTTCTTCTTGCACTTTTCTCCTGTCAAACCACCCCTACCTTGAAGTGCAACTAGGACTGGTTCTGCATCCACCACCACCGTCCCCAGAGCAGAACTGCAACGGATGGTGGCCCGTTCTGTGGATTTCTTCACAGATTTCCAGAAACTTGTTCACGGAATCTAGTACTCCTCCCTTTCAGGTGGATGTGAAAGATCCCATGGCATTATTTCGAAGAAGAGCAGAGCAGTTCTCCCCCGGTGTCCTGGCCAATATTTGTCCCTCAAACACCATCAAACGCATTATCTGGTCATTATCAGGTTACTGTTTGTGGGTCCTTGCTGTGTACAAATTGGCTGTTCCGTTTCCTACATTACAATAGTGACTACACATCAAAAGTACTTCATTGGCTGTAAAACGCCTTGGAACGTCCTGCGAGTTCTTTCTTCTTTGCATATTTCCTGCAAATGCTCAATTTCCAGGTCTTTGCAGCTCACTGCACCTTTACTGTATTCATGCACCAGATCTTACTTACTACTTAGGCAGTCCCTCGGAACCGAGGATGACTTGCTTCCACATTTAAAATGAGTTCGCAGGTGACTGATGAGTCCAATGCGGGACCTACAGTCTCTGTCACAGGTGGGGCAGACGGTGGTTGAAGGGGCGGGCGGGTGGGGTGCTTGGATTGACGTGCGCTGCCTGCGCTTGGCTTCTGCTTGCTCCCGGCGAAGAGACTCGAGGTGTTCGGCGCCTTCCCGGAGGCTTCTCCTCCACTTTGTGCGGTCTTGGGCCAGGGATTCCCAGGTGTCGGTGGGAATGTTGCACTTTTTCAAGGAGGCTTTGAGGGTGTCCTTGAAGCGTTTCCTCTGCCCACCTGGGGCTCTCTTGCCGTGCCGGAGCTCCGAGTACAGCGCTTGTTTTGGGAGTCTCGTATCAGGCATGTGGACAATGTGACCCGTCCATCGGAGCTGATCGAGCGTGGTCAAAGCTTCGATGTTGGCCTGAGCAAGAACACTGATGCACCAGACCACTCTCCTCAAGGCAGCTCAGAGTCCTACAAAGATGCTGGTTATAGGAAGTGTGTTCACACAGAGTTTCTCTTTCACGGGAGGTGGAGCAATTGTTTGTTCCATCAGAGAATGTTCTAGTGAAGGAAAAGCATGTGATAATTCAAAACCAAACTACAAAACACAGAAAGTCTTGTTGCACCACCTACAAGCTTCTTCAGATGTTCAATGTGGATTGAATAAAATCTTTGTTTAAAAATTATAGTGCATTGTTGACCGACACTTGCTACCGGTTATGTTCCGGGAAAATAGATATGTCAGCACGAAAATTCTATATTTGTACATCTATAATGTGCTTGTCTAAAATGTAGTGCATTGATCAACATGATGCAATTTATAACCGTTTTAAAGCAAATTGCCAACATTTTATTTTTCATTATACTTATTCTAAAAACTGTTAATTTATGGACCAACAGTTAGGAACTAGCGACGTAGCTGACCTACTCTTTATTAGTGGAATCACTATTACATAGGACATCATCAGTTTCTGTGTCTCGATGGTCTGGTTGTCAAATGATGTGATACAATATTGCTGCTTCTCAATTTCTTTCAATTCATAACATTTACGAATTATAGAACAATTCAAAGGGATTGAAGATAGCAGGACAAGTTGATAAAGCTGTTTTTTAAAAATAAAGTACAGTATATGGGATCCTTGGTTTTATAAATAGAGGCACAGGGCTCGAATTTCCAAGCCCTGTGGATTTGGAGGCGGGAGTGGTGGGAAAATTGCAGAATCGGGGGCAGGAACCCATCCCGCCTCCGTGCCAATGTCCCAGGAGGCGGGTATCCGACCTGTGCTGGGAGCCGCCTCCCCGAGGCGGGAAGGGGATTAGTGCCAATTAACTGCCTGTTAACAGGTAGTTAACAGGCAGTTTTTTGCCTAATCCCTATTTTGAGCCCTGAAGTGTGGGCTTCCCGACGGCTCCGAACCACGCCAAGTTAGCGAGGCGGACCGTCGGTCTGCAGGGGTTGGAAGGGTCGAAATGTCCGTTGTGCAGGTGAGTGATGGGTGCATGTGTGCAGAGGTAAGTGTGTGAGGTAAGTGTAAAATGTTTTAATAAGTTTTACTTACCTTTACTTTCTCCTGCAGGCTTCCTTCCTTCAGTTCTCTGGAGTCCCTCAGTTCACCGGCACAGAAAGCAGAATGGCCGCTGAAATATCAAAAGCTGCAGCGTTCTGCTTTCTGGTCTGGCGAGATCTCTAACTGAGTCTGAGTAGAAGGACTCAAGTTAGAAGACAGATTGTCAGTGTTTGACAGCTTCACAGAGCTGTCGAACGCTGATTTTTCATCTGTCAAAAGCTCTTGACAGATGAAATGTCAATCGCTGACATCACCAGTAACCAGGTGTCCTTTAATTGGCCTGCTGAGCCCGCTGGGCGGGCTTAACAAGGTCAATCAAGGGGAAAATAGCGTGGGTTGGCCACAAGTTGATGGAGGCGGGACTACAACCCAAAAAGTGGGAGTCCCGCCTCCATCACGTCCCCATTGACAAAATATAGCCCATAGAGTACAAAAGCAAGAAAGTTATGCTAATCCTTCATAAATCACTGGTTAAGCCTCAGCTGGAGTATTGCTTCCAGTTCTGGGCACCACACTTTAGGAAAGATGTCAAGTCTTTGGAGAGGGTGCAGAGGAGATTTACCAGAATGGTACCAGGGATGAGGGACTTCAGTTATGTGGAGAGACTAGAGAAGCTAGGGTTGTTCTCCTTAAAGCAGAGAAGGTTCAGGGGAGATTTAATAGAGGTGTTCAAAATTATGACAGGTTTTGATAGAGTAGATAGTGAGAAAATGTGTCCACTATTAGGAGGGTTGGTAACCAGAGGACACAGATTTAAGATAATTGGCAAAAGAACCAGGGGAGAGATGAGGAGAAATGTCTTTATGCAGCGAGTTGTTATGATCTGGAATGCACTGCCTGAAAGGGTGGTAGCAGCAGATTCAATAGTAACTTTCAGAAGGGAATTGGAATATATACTTGGAAAGGAAAAACTTGCAGAGCTATGGGGAATGAGCAGGGGATTGGGACTAATTGGATAGCTCTTTCAAAGAGCCACAACAGGCATGATGGGCCAGATGGTCTCCCTCCGTGCGGTATCATTCTATAATTCTGTGAATACAGTTCCTTTTTAATCTCTGCAACGTAAACTGATCCCTAGGAGCTTTAACTAAAAATGAACTTTTGGCAGCATGATTTTTTAAAATTCTTACTTTCCCTTTTTCAGTTCCCCAGCTCCTGTCGTGAAGATATGACTCTCTAAATGCTAGCCATCCTTCCAGCACTTCATCGAACTGGCCTCTATACATGGGTTAGCTTAAACACGAGGGCAGAATCCCAACGCCTCTTCGGTGAGACAGGAGCCCTGGTCCCGGTCAATTGTCCAGTGCCAAGTAGTTTTTGCACTGTTGAGGCAGGCTTCCCTGCTTCCGCCAGGGGTGCTACCTGGGGGGGTTTCAGCGGGCCTCTGGGGTAGTTACAGAGTGGGGGGAGGACTTTACATTTTAAAAAAATGTTGAAATCGTTGGGCTGGGCAATTTAGCTGTCTTTGGGCGACTTTAGAAATCAAATCTCCCTTTGCTATAGCAACACTGGACGCCAGGAATGCACCTGCGTTTCTTGTTCCAGCGTTGTTAGGGCACAAATGATGGGGCAATACTTTGGACGACATGTTCCTGTCATTTGTGTTTGATACAATGTGGGGGCTGAATTATTATATGCCCGATGTCACCTCCAAGGGGGAAAATGCCAGATGTGGTAGTAGTGAGTAGGGAGCTGGCGGAATGGCTCCTGAAGAATTTCCTGCAGCATTGTACCGGAGTTGCGTTGGGGAGCCAGCATAACTCGAGCAAAAAGTGTATCAGAGGGCTGTTCATCAATTGGGTGTAGGGCACGACGCAGCCCTGCCCTCATCCGACATCTTTAGAACATAAGAACGTCAGAAATAGGAGCAGGAGTCGGCCATTCGGCCCCTCCAGCCTGCTCCGCCATTCAGTAAGATCATGGCTGATACGAATGGCCGAGCACCACATCATTCATTGCACTCAGCCATTGAATCAGAGCGGCAGCACTGTGAACCAAGATGAGAACTTTCTGGAGTGCAGGAACATGAAAATAAATTGTAATTGGAGCCCACACCTGCTGGTATGAAAACCCTCAGACTGATTGTAAGTGCACTCAACTATATTCAATCCCAACTTTATCTGAAGTCGTGGACGAGTGCAAGCGTACTTTTCACATACAGTGCAAGACACATTGGACCACGGGTAGGGCATATTATGTAGTTATCAACACTCAAAAGGTTAAAAACTATGGTCAGCTATGGCCATGTTTGCACTACCAATGTGTTGTCACTGCTGGGTGCTGAGGATTCATACACAGAGGGACGAGAATGACTCATTTATGAGTCGCACGAATCATTACCATGTTAAACATTTGTAAGACTTTCCGGCCCGCTCCCCATAACCCTTGACTTCCCCTGTAGCTCAAATACAGGAAACTTTTGATTTACCGGCACCTAAATAACTGGAAATGTCGGTTAACCGGCAAAATTCAGGAGTAGATTTTACTTCATATTTATTTGCCGCCTTCCATCTGTGCTGTGCAAGGGTGTGGCTGCAGCTGTTGCTAAGCTACAGAGACGCTTGAAACTTGTGGCCATTGTTCTACAGTTAAGCAACAGGGTTTGTTGCTTTATACGGAGCTGTCAGCTCTCCCTATCTTTTACTATAGCGTTCGGTTATCCGGAATTTTTGATGAACCGGCACCATGTCGGTCCCGTCCGTGCCGGATTAAAAAAAAGTTTCCTGTGTCTATCTATCTCTGTCTTGAATATATTCAATGACTCCGCCTCCACAGCTCTCTGGGGCAGAGAATTCCAAAGATTCACGACCCTCTGAGAGAAGAAATTCCTCCTCCTCCTCCTCTGTTTTAAATGGGTGACCCCTTATTCTGAAACTATGTCCCCTAGTTCTAGATTCCCCTACGAGGGGAAACATCCTCCCTGCATCCACCCTGTCAATCCCCTCAGAATCCTAATCTGTTTCACCAAGATCACCTCTCATTCTTCTAAACTCCATTGAGTATCGGCCCAACCTGCTCAAACTTTCTTCATAAGTTGTTGTTGGATAGCGATCAGTTGCAGGAACCGTGACCAATTCTTCCCTTCCCGACGTGCTGAGACCAAATGTAAGACTCCCGCTGGCACTGAGATCAGCTAACTCGGCACAGACTGGGGTTTAACTCCGGAGCTTCCTAATGTGTCTGGTTCAGCCAAACATCGCCTTAACCACCTTATGTTTTATCTTAACTCCTTACGCTGACCTACCTTAGCCATCGGAGGAGCCCTGACTGCCTGTTTAATGGCGGTTTCCCAAACAACTTGAAGTTTAATGACAATTATGAAATTGGAGTAATTTTAAGAAGTATTGAATGGTTTAGTACGTGAAGTAGAAGCTTGGTCCTGAGATTTATATAAAAGCTCTTTTCAGCATTGCATTTGTGAAAAGGAAGTTTGCATTTCTCATAACTAATATTATACAGCGAGAATCCCAGAAATGAACTGATTTTAGTACTTCATAATACTCATTCAATAAACCAAGTGAACTTTATTTTTCTGCTTAAGGATATTTACAGCAGCCCTCCAAAAGGTTAAACAGCTCCTCAGACATATCAGCATTAACACTTAATGATAGGAGACTAATACATAGTATAGTGCCAAAAATCAGTTTTTATTTAAAAGTGCCTGGGATCAGTTTATTTGCACATGTTGCTGAATTGTCCCACGAAGAAACTGGTAAAATAAATTGGTTAGGACCTTTTGAAAAATTCAACCCAGGCTCCTCTCCCTCCTCACCGCCCCCCACCCCCCCCACCCTCCCCTCCACTAGCACCCCACCGACTACAAGAACTGATTCATTTTTATTTGGCTAGATTATAGGAAAAATGTTAATTGTCAAGTTGCTTTCGTTCAGTTCCACTTTGCACTCCCCCGATTCATAAAAGAAAACAAAAGTTTTTGTGGCAATCAGCAGGAAGTTAATGAAAGCCTTAAATAAAGCTCATTTGTATGTGGAAGCAGCGCCTCGAGCTTTTAGAAATGGACTTCTATTGAAAGGGTGTTTTGTTGATGCGGATGAATAGCTCTGGTGTGTCGTGCAACGTCCCTATAACGGTCCTGGTAACGGGAAAAATTTTCTTAACTAATCTTACCAAACTGCAACTTGTATTCTAATCGGGGTAGATTGAGCTTGGTTGTCTTGGAAACAATTTAACGGCATCTGACTTTTAAGAGAAAATAAAAATCCTTGCTGGATTTGATTTTGATTCTTTCAAGGCAACTGTGGTCCAGTGTAAAAGAATAGAGTCTGACACAACCCTTAAGAGGTCATTCAGTTTATAACAGACAGCTCTTTGTACAATGTGTTCTAATAGCAGTCAGTCAGCGTGAGTAGTTACATAAAAACTTTTCTGTTAATCTATTGCACATAAAGTCTTATAAATCACATTACTCTTGCATACCTGAAAGTTAATTCAAAGCACCTTTCAGTTGCTATTTAGTGAAAAGACTGGTGGATATTATACTGCATGGACATGTTGCAGTATTTAACATCCTCACTACAAACATTTGGATGCTCTTGGGGCTTGAATGTACTTGTAACATAGAAACATAGAAGATAGGAGCAGGAGTAGGCCATTCGGCCCCTCGAGCCTGCTCCGCCATTCAATGAGATCATGGCTGATCATCCAAACTCAGTACCCTGTCCCTGCCTTCTCCCCATATCCCTTGATACCTTTAGCTCTAAGAAATATATCTAACTCCTTCTTGAATATATTTAAAGACTTGGCCTCAACCGCCTTCTGTGGTAGAGAATTCCACAGGTTCACCACTCTCTGGGTGAAGAAATTCTTCCTCATCTCTGTCCTAAATGGCTTACCCCTTATCCTTAGACTATGACCCCTGGTTCTGCACGAACAATGTAGAGAAAGACCTCCTTTATACCTAGAACATAAGTATTTGTACCTGCTTCTAACCACCTCTCACAAACATCTGTGTTTCTTATAATCTTTAGCCACAGCAGCTCTTTACTTTAACGTAAAATAACTGTTTCCTGCCCCTGCAGCTGTGGTTTTTTCTTCACTTGGTTCAGTTTGTGAGAAGTTTGTTTCTGATCCTGTCACTTGAACTGTAGCGGATTTTGTTATAATCCATACCATCTGTCTGCTCCTTTTGCTATTCTGAGCAAAATGTCCACTCGCATGTTTAACATGGTAATGATTAGTGCGACTCATAAATGAGTCATTCTCGTCCCTCTGTCCGCTCTGTGTGTGAATCCTCAGCACCCAGCAGTAACAACACATTGGTAGTGCAAGCATGGCTCATAGCTGACCATAGTTTTTAACCTTTTGAGTGTTGATAACTACATAATATGCCCTACCCGTGGTCCAGTGTGTCTTGCACTGTATGTGAAAAGTACACTTGCACTCATCCACGACTTCAGATAAAGTTGGGATTGAATATAGTTGAGTACACTTACAATCAGTCTGAGGGTTTTCATACCAGCAGGTGTGGGCTCTAATTACAATTTATTTTCATGTTCATGCACTCCAGAAAGTTCTCATCTTGGTTCACAGTGCTGCCACTTCCACTCTGATTCAGTGGCTAAATGCAATGAATGATGTGGTGCTGAGCCACTCGTATCAGGGAGATCCCAAGGCCAATTGCCGATTTTATCTGAGTGAGCTGATCCTCGGCCGTGACAGTAGTGTTGGCACTTACAATTGGCCTCCATTGCCATGGAGTATGAAAGGGAACAACCATGCTCCCTGGTGGCCAGCCATCGAACCCTGCGGAGTGTGTGCGTGTGTGGGCCTCTGTCTGTGTGTGGGCCTCTGTCTGTGTGTGGGCGTGTGGGCGTGCGTGCGTGCGCGGACGTTGGGGGAGTTAGGATTGGGATTAGCTTTGATTCCAACTCATTATCTAAGGTCACACACATGAAGAACAGGCATCTTGGGTGAGGCACAAGAGGGCCGCCTGTGGCTGTTGAGCAAGAGTCAGCACCTTTCAGAGAAAATTGGAGGGATAAAAGAAAAAGTGATGTTCCCCACACAATGCAGTTTAAGATATGTGGGGGCTGAAAATTGCAGGTGGAAGAGGCACACCCCAGCGTAAATGCCAGGATGTACTCATTGTGACCTCTGGCATTGATCCTGCCAAAGTTTGTTGGGTCCATGGCAGGTTACCCCAGTTTAAATGGGAGGGAGGCTGTGTCACTAGGTGCCCACCTTGCTCCATCTTCAGAGGGCCTGGCCTGGTCCTCCAGGTGGGGTCCACATGCGCCCTTTGGTGTCTTGGTACACCCGGTCTCACCCGAATCAATGTAACGCCAGGTTCACTTGAGAGCCAGGGCTTTACCTTTCCTGCATCAACGGACTTGTAAGTGGCCTGATGAAGTTTCTGCGAAGCCTTACGGAAATTCCCACCAGGATCGAGCGTATCCAGATCCAGGCCTAATTTCCAGCCCTTCTGCCAGAGTTGCACTATGAATTTCAGTCCCATGGTATGTGCAGTGCACGATATATTGAAACCGTAAAACAATTGCAAACTAAAATTAAGTTTAACCCAGGTGACATGGGTCAGGCGCTTACTTCATGAGGCAACCCTGTTGTGTGTTTTTGTTCCAGTTTTCTGACTCACACATTGTTTCTTTTTCCTTCCTTCCAAAATGTTAATTTTACATTTTTTTTTGTTTTGAACCTGATGGCACTGAATTTTAAGGCATTGAACTGTTTCAGCGATAGTTTATTTTCTTGGGTAAATGTTCCAGTTTTAAGTGTGTGGAAACATAAGCACTCTGTAAACTCTGAAAAGTCACTCGGAATGGGTCCAAACCAATGTCAAATAATTTAGTTTTACATTGTCTTTGGCTGTTCATAGAACACTGGCAGATGTGATGGAAAATGAACCCGTTTGTGGGGAAGGGGGGGGTGGGAGGCCGAGAGTGTGTATATGTAGATTTGCATTGCTTGATTGCTTGCAGTTAATGCAGAAGGGAAAGTCCAAGCCTGAATTTATGATTCGAAGCCTCTAAATAATTGTATAGAAGGTCAATTTGACGAGACGTGAATTTCCCGTAGACTTCATGTTTTATATGCGTATGTTGGATTAATCGGGATTGATTCGGTGAAGAGACTGGCCACAAATTTATGACCAAATTCTTAGAACACGGCTTATTTTTAATAAAACGTGTTTTTGTTTCTGTAGTGACAGATGTTTGCAGGGGTGCAAGCATGTTGATTGTGTGTGTGTCCGAGTATTCCCAGGCTGTATTTGGTAATGTTGCTAATTTAGAAAACTGCACAGCATTCCCGGTCTTCTACATTATAGCCTTTCTACTCCGCTTGTTCCCCCCCGCCCACCCCCACCGCATGCAAAGCATTGTGATGCATTGTTTTGGCTACTTTATGGGGTTGATTGGGATTATTTCCAACTATAACAATAGTGTTTAATTTCATTCTCTGTAGGCTTCCTCCCTCTGTACCTCTCATATTTCCGCCCCCATTGAGAAGTTGGGCAAGAGGCGATGGACCTGTTACCAGACTTCTGCCAGTATCTGGAACTTGACCCCAGTAGGGGGCCTCGATTGACATTGACCTCTGGTTTTATTGAGTTTCCCCCCCCCCCGTCACTGAAGTAAGGCTGGGCATGGAAATGCTTCATATATGGGGAACCTTCTGAACATCTTAATAATAATAATTCAACTTTTATTGTCATTGCACAAGTACATGAACAACGAAATGTGATCTTGCAAGCTCCCATGAGTCCAGTACAAATAACATTAACATTAAACGTAAATAGTACCGTCCTGGGAGAAGCAAAGCTGCTGCGTCTGTGCGCGCCGCCATTCCATTTCCACCATTCCGACAATCTTCAGCCCAACGCCCGGGCCTGCTCACCAGTCGCCCCTCCCGGGGCTCCTTCCGTGACCTTCTGCACCTGGTCTTCCCTGATGGTCACCCCTCCAGGTACTAACCAGGCCTGGCTCTGCTTAGCTTCCAAGCCTTGCCAGTGACCCTGTCCCTAGTCCCAGGAACAGGGCTTCACCTACATGTTAAAGCTGCATGATCCCACTATTTTATTTCTGTCTGTACAATGACTGAATGTCTTGCCAGGTTCAACTATTTCTGCCCCCCCGCCTTGGCTGGACTTCTGATTTCAGTCGTGTCACTGCAGGGAGGGGCAGGCTGAGGACTGACACCTGTCTCTCCAGGTGTGAGGGTGTGAGGGTGTGAGGAGAGAGCAAAAGTTGGAGGGGAAGCCCTCCCTCATACTCAGAGCAGCACTGGCCTGCGAACGGGTTGCCTGCCGTCCTTGAGAACTGTAGGAGGTACCTGGTGTGGCGAGATCACCGGACTGGGGGGTGGGGGGAGAATTAAGGGATCTAATAGGCTTACAAACATATGGCGGTTGAAATTCGACATGGGCAGGGGCGCAAAACGAGCGGTATTGCATCTGCCACCAGTCATGCACTCCGCCCGATATTCAGTTCCATTGAAGTCGGCGGAACTGAATATTGGACAAGATGTGCAACGGGCTGCCCATTTTACGTCCACGCCCAATTCGAATTTCATCCCAGTGATCTTTTGCAAAGTACTCCAGCAGAAGTCTCTGATTTTTACCTTTTGCCTATAGTTTTATTAAAGCCCCGATTTTAACCTAATCCACCCGGTGGGAATGGGGCGGGTTCGGGTTGGACGCTAATGGAGAATGTAACTGGGGGTAAACCGGGCATCCGAAGCCGAACCCACTCCATTCCCGCCAGGTGGGGTAAGGTTAAAATCGTGGCTTATATTGTTTGAACTTCCTGTGCAGGCAGAACCTGGTTATATTAACTGGTTTTAGTTCAGGGCCAAAATAAAAAAAAATTGAAAATCTGTTTTGTGACATTAGAATGGAAAATCAGCAGAATTTTAATACCGTAATTCATCTTCCTTCCTTTGCTACTTGTTCAGCTTGACAGTTGTGCCATGTGTACAGCAGGTCAGGAGATCAGAATAAACATCATTATTTTGTACAAACTGAGCAAAGGGCGTAATCCAGATTTCTGCTGATTTTGGCTTGTAACCCGTTAATAGTGATTTTTAACAAAGACTGGTGAGGTTTCCTTAATCACGAGCTTCCAATCGTTCTGGAGGGGGGTGGGAGGGGGAAGACGGACTCAATATGTACCCGACTCTCAAATGTTGAAGTAATATTGCACCCATCTACCCTGCCGCGTTTCCTACATTACAACAGTGACTACACTTCAAAAAGTACTTCATTGGCTGTAAAGCACTTCAGGACGTCCGGTGGTCGTGAAAGGTGCTATATAGGTGCAAGTTTTTCTTTCCCTGCTCTTTAGGGTGTCATCTGTGGCTCAGTGGGTAGCACCCTCGCCTCCGAGTCAGAAGGTTGTGGGTTCAAGTCCCACTCCAGGGACCTGAGCACAAAAATCTAGGCTGACGCTCTAGTGCAGTACTGCACTGTCAGAGGTGCCGTCTTTCAGATGAGACGTTAAACCGAGGCCCTGTCTGCTCTCTCAGGTGGACGTAAAAGATCCCACAGCACTATTTTGAAGAAAAGCAGGGGAGTTATCCCTGGTGTCCTGGCCAATATCTATCCCTCAAACAACATCACTAAAACAGATTATCTGGTCATCATCACATTGCTCTTTGTGGGAGCTTGCTGTGCACAAATTGGTTGCTGCGTTTCCTACATTACATCAGTGACTACACTTCAAAACGCACTTCATTGGCTGTAAAGTGCTTTGGGATGTCCGGTGGTTGTGAAGGTGCTATATAAATGCAAGTCTTTCTTTCCCTGCTCTTTATTAGAGTGTGTTGTGTGCTGTTGGGGAGAAAGGCAACTTGCAGGGTAGTAAACATTGGAACATAGGAACTGGAGTAGGACATTCAGCCCCTCGAGCCTGCTCCGCCATTCAATGAGATCATGGCTGATCTGTACCTCCACTCCATTCACCCACCTTGGTTCCATATCCCCTAATACCCTTACCCAACAAAAAAGTAAAACAAACAAAAAAAAATAAATAAGGTAATGAAGCTTTAAAGTCGATTTGAGTGACGAGACCATAGCTAGTTCTTCAACCCTGTCAAGTATTTCCATTGTAGGAATGAATCTATTCCTAATTGAGGCCCCAATTCACAACAGTCACACTACCACACATCAAACTAGTCACTTGTGTTCAAATTGTTGTCTATCGGCTGGCAAGTTGTGGTTTTCAGAACGTATTGTTGGAGGGGAGAGTTTGTACCTCACACAAAGAAACTGTTTATGGCCTTGTGCTTTTGTTGTCTGCCTCTTTCAGGTTTATGACCTTATTTTATAAGCTGACAGATCTGGATCAACACATTTTTTCTTCCGGGGATTTGTTTTGGCTTTACTTTACTTTCCCTTCTGAGGTGGAAAAACTGCAAAATCGCCACAGGGCGAGTGTGGATTTAATGGTGGACACCGCAGCCAGCGTGACTCACAGGAATTACAGAAGGAGGCAACGTAGCCTATTGTCAAAAATAAAACAGAAAAATGCTGGAAATACTCAGCAGGTCAGGCATTATCTGTGGAGAGAGAAACAGAGCTAACGGTTCAGGCCGATGACCCTTTGTCAGAATGTAGCCTATCCTGCCTGTGCCTGTGCCTGTGCTAGCCCTTCAGCTAGTGCTCCCTACTCTAATTCCCTTTTAAATGCGTTGCAGTGTCGGCCTCAACAGCTACTTGTGAAAAAGCATTCAATATTCTAAAAACTCCAGGTATGAAAACCTTTCTTCCAGCTTCCCACTTCCTTCTTTGAGTGGTAATTCCATGCCCCCTTGTTACTGATTGGCAAAATCAGTGGAAACAATCTTTCACTATTCACCTTTTATAGTTTTGAAAACCCCAGCCTTAATCTTTTCTGTCACAGTGAAAAATGTCCTAGCTCTTCTTTGTAACTATAACCTCTTATTCCTGGATTAATTCCAATGACTCTTAACTAATATCCTTTCCTTGGCTCCAATATCCTCGCCATTATGGGGTACCCAGAACTGCATACAGTACTCCTCTCTCTCTCTCTCTCTCTCTCTCTCTCACGCAGTCCCTCGGAACCGAGGATGACTTGCTTCCACATTAAAAATGAGTTCTCGGGTGACTGATGAGTCCAATGCGGGACCTACAGTCTCTGTCACAGGTGGGGCAGATGGTGGTTGAAGGGGTGGGTGGGTGGGGTGCTTGGGTTGACGTGCGCTGCTTGCTCCTGGCGAAGAGACTCGAGGTGTTCGGCGCCTTCCCGGATGCTTCTCCTCCACCTTGTGCTTCTCCAATTGTGGCCTAACCAACATTACCTTCTTGCTTTTATATTTTATATAAAACCTAGATTCCCATTTGCCATTTTATGGCCTTTCCTACCTGCACACCCACCGTTGAAAGATCTTTGTACCTGCACTCCTAAATCACTCTGTCCCTCCATTCTGTTAAGGACATTGCCCTTTAACATATGCTTCCTTTCACTGTTCTTTTTACCAACAAGTACGACTTCACATTCCTCTGCATTGAATTTCATCTGCCACATTTCTACTGATCCACCAAAGTCTTCCTGCAATCTTCAGCAATGTTGCTCACCACTTGCCATGCCCCTAATTTGGAAAATAAAAGAATTTTACAGCACGGAAGGAGGCCATCCGGCCTATCGTGCCTGCTCCTGCTCTTTGAAAGAGCTATCCAATTAATCCCACTTCCCCTGCTCTTTCCCCGGAGCCCGGCAAATTTTTTCTTTTCAAGTATCCATCCAGTTCCCTTCTGAAAGTTACTGTTGAATCTGCTTCCACCACCCTTTCATGCAGTGCATTCCAGATCACAACAACTGCAGATCATAATTTTA
Organism: Somniosus microcephalus; assembly: GCF_052327205.1. Classification (NCBI taxonomy): domain Eukaryota; kingdom Metazoa; phylum Chordata; class Chondrichthyes; order Squaliformes; family Somniosidae; genus Somniosus; species Somniosus microcephalus. Next base: position 15,537,241 of record NC_141000.1, on the reverse strand, counting down.
AACCTACTCTTGTACCATAACCATCATGCAGCTACAATCCTTTTAACACCACGTGTTCATTTTCGTTTGATTATTTTATGTGGCATCTTATCAAAGTCCTTTTTATCAGAGAGGCCGGACATGGGTGTCGGCCATGGCTCAGTGGTAGCATTCTCACCTCTGAGTCAGAAGGTTGTGGGTGTAAGCCCCATTCCTGACACTTGAGGGCATGAAGCTAGGCTGAGGGAGTACTGCATTGTCCAAGGTGCCATCTTTCGGATGAGATTTCAAACTGACCTTCCCTCCCAGGTTGGCGTAAAAGATTCAACTCCCTATTCAAAGAAGAGCAGTGGAGTTCACCTGTTGTCCTGGTCAACATTCCCTTAACCAACACCTAAAAAGATGATCTGTTCATTTATTTCAATGCTGGACAGAAATTGGCCGCCTCATTTTCTACAACAGTGATTACATTTCAAAAATACTTAATTGGCTGTAAAGCACTTTGGGACATCCTGAGGTCGTGAAAGATGCAAGTCTTGTTTTAATTTGGAAATCCCTAAATATAAAACAGACGCTGCATTCCTTCACCTCAAAATTTGATTACCTTTGATTTCCTCAAACTATTCAATGAATCAAACAAGACCTGCCCATTACAAATGCATACTGACTATTTCTAAATGTTCAACATCGTCATTCTGCATTATAGACTCCAGTTTACCCACAACAAGTTAAAGTTATAGTGGCCTATAATTTCCTGGCTTATCTCTTTCTCCTTCCTTCAACAATCATGTAATATTTGCAGCCCTCTAATACTTTGGCATGTTTCCTGCTTCCAAGGATGTTTGGGAAAATTAAAATTAATGCCTCTGCTAACTCTTAACCTTCTTTAGTATCCTGAGCCATCTGGACTTGATGACTTTTTCCATTGGGTTCATTCCACATGTACGGTGGCCTTCCAGCAGAATTCCTGCCCTCAAGGAAAATCTGGCGGGTGCTGCAGCCGAAGGAAATTCTTCCCCAAATCCAAATCCATACTAAGGGGGAAAAATTCCCCTCGAGGGCTGTTTGGGGCGCTAAGTGAAAAATGTTTGGAAAGTTAACGCCAGGCGCTAACCTTTTCAAACATTTGTTAAATTCCCTCCTTTTGCTTCGAGGGAAGTGGAGCGCTAAATCAAGCCAATCCGGGGCGAAGTGCTCAGCAGCGCCACGTGTGGCCAAGCATGGCGCTGCCGTGTTGCAGGGGCGCTTCCCTGCATTAAAGGGAAGGGCCCCACGCTGCGGGCTCTGCAAGTTTCATTGTAGATTTCTGGGCCATCGGGGAGCGGGAGTGCTGCGCGAGTACCGGTGGCCGAAAATTTTAAAAAATTATTTTTTTAAATCGGCATTTTTTTTTGGGCCGGCCGCCCACTGCGCCTTTAAGTTGCGCCCCGCGAGCGGCTGGCCTCACCGTTCGCGACCCGTGCAGCAGTCGGTAACATCGCCCGGCGCTGCTGCGGGACGCGAGGAGGAATTTTTCTCCCGAGGCGCGGCCGGGAGATGACATCATGATCTCCGGGTGCAGAAGATCAGGGCGATACCCGGTACCGCTGTCGCTTGGAATTTCGCGGGAGGCGCGGTTATCACTTCGGCGGGGGGGGGGGGGGGGTGGCGAAAAGCCATTTGCGCCCCGTTAACACCTCCCACTGGAGGTGCAAACGAGGGGAATTTCGCCCCTTCAGCATCTCTGCCATTTCCTCACTCCCAAATATAAGGTGGCCCTTTTTAACTCCTAATTCGGTTTCACGCCGCCATTTCCTACCCTTTTACTTCTTATGTGCCTATGAAAGCCTTTCTTTTTCCCTTTATGTTGACAGCCTGTCTTCTTTCATACATCTCCTTAGCTCTCTTAATCTGTCCGATCTTCCATTCTTACCAACCAGTTATTCTGTGCTGGGCTTCCTTTTATCCCACTCAAATAAGCGAGTTTCCACTTGAACACCTTTATCTTGGGACACTCTATTCATGCATTTTCGTTCTGAACTTTTATTAAAATAGCATATTTGACAGCTGATGAAAATGGCTAAATATAACTTTATATTATGAAACATCAGTGACTGGGTGCGCACAAGGAAGAAAGTGGATTCTTTTGCTGCTGATCAGGCAGCAGTTGTCACTTTCTGTAAGCTTAACTTGGCAGTAGAAAATTGACGTTTCAGATTTGAAGCATCCTTTCAGACAGTTGGACTTTTATGGTGAATTTTAGTGCTCATTAAGGAGAGTGATATCAGCGATGAGGAATGGGAAACATTTCCACTTTGAGCATCCAGTGTTTTCATTAAGCACTCACAGGACAGATGTACCATGTGCAGTAAAGCTCCCTCTACTCCGGCCGGGCTATCATGTAGGCTGCGCATCAGGAGCACTGACTTCTGCGCCCGAGTCTTCAATATGCACTCCCATCATGCAAAGCTCTGCGCTGGGAGCACCAAATTGTTCAAATTTACCACTTAAAGAGATGAGAGAAATCAAGTAACCGTGATTAGGTTAAACCAAGCTTGGGTTTTAAAATTTGAAGATTGTTAGAGGAAGGAAAGACTGAGGGAGGTAAGTTTTTTTGAGGTGCTGGGAGAGTATTTAGAGTAGGAGACTGTGGACTGAGTCTCGATTTCAACATAGTGGAGATAGGAAAATAGGAACAGGGCTAGACTATTCAGCCCCTTGAGCCAGTTCCACCATTCAGTAAGATTATGGATCTGTAACTCAACTTCATGTACTCGCCTTTGCACCATATCCTTTGATACCCTCACCTAACAAAAATCTGTCGATCTCAGATTTGAACATTTCAGTTGACCCAACATCCATACTCTATTGGGAAAGAGAGTTACAGATTTCCTTTACCCTTTGTATGAAAAAGTGCTTCCTGATTTCACTTCCAGATGGCCTAGTTCTAATTTTAAGATTGTGCTCCCTTGTTCTGGATTCCCCCATCAGAGGAAATAGTTTCTCTGTATCTAATCTATCGAATCCCTTTTATCATTTTTAAAGACACAATTAGATCACTCCTCAACTGTAACCACAAGGGAATACAAACCAAATTTATGTAACCTGTCCACATAATTTAGCTCCTTAAGTCCCGGTATCATTCTGGCAAGGCTGCGTCTTACCCCCCTCCAATATATCGTTCCTGAGGTGGCGAGCCCAAAACTGAATGGGGGCCTGACCAAGGCTCTGTACAACTGAAGCATCACTTCCTCACTTTTGTATTCCAACCCTCTTAAAGGCCAACATTCCATGAGCCTTTTTGATTACTTTTTGTACTTGTACATGTGCATGAGGTTCTAATGAGTTGTGTACGCAGACACCTAATCCCTTTGCTCTTCAACAGTTCCTAGTCTCTCACCATTTAAGAAAATAATCCAATTTATCTTTCTTGGATCCGAACTGAATGACCTCACACTTCTCCACATTGAACTCCATCTGCCACAGTTTTGCCCACTCACTGAATCTGTCTGTGTCCCTTTTGTGACTTCCTGTTCCCAACTACATAACCTACTCTACTTCCTAACTTAGTGTCATCTGCAATCTTGGATATGCAACTCTCTATTCCTTCATCCAAGTCATTGATATATATGGTGAAAAGCTGAAAACACAGTATAGATTGTTGGGGAATACCACTGTTGCCTCCTGCCAATCAGAGAACGAACCCTTTATCTCTACTCTCTCCTACCTCCCATCCAATTACCAACCCATAAGAACATAAGAAATGAGAGCAGGAGTAGGCCACTTGGCCCCTCGAGCCTGCTCCGCCATTCAGTAAGATCATGGCTGATCATCGACCTCAACTCCACTTTCCCGCGCAATCTCCATATCCCTTGATTCCCCTAGAGTCCAAATATCTATCTATCTCAGCCTTGAATATACTCAAAGACTCAGCATTCACAGCCCTTGGGCAAAGAATTCCAAAGATTTACAACCCTCTGAGTGAAGAAATTCTTCCTCATCTCAGTCTAAAATGGCCGACCCTTTATCCTGAGACTATGCCCCCTAGTTCTAGACACTCCAGCCAGGGGAAACAACCTCTCAGCATTTACCCTGTCAATCCCCTTCAGAATCTTGTATGTTTCAATGAGATCACCTCTCATTCTTCTAAACTCCAGAGAGTATCGGCCCATTCTACACAATCTCTCCTCATAGGACAGCCCTCTCATCCCAGGAATCAATCTAGTGAACCTTCGTTGCACCGCCTCCAAGGCAAGTATATCCTCCCTTAGATAAGGAGACCAAAACTGTGCACAGTACTCCAGGTGCGGTCTCACCAAGGCCCTGTACAATTGTAGCAAGACTTCCTTACTCTTATACTCCAACCCCCTTGCAATAAAGGCCAACATGCCATTTGCCTTCCTTATTGCTTGCTGTATGTGCATGCTAACTCTGTGTTTCTTGCACGAGGACACCCAAATCTCTCTGAACACCAACATTTGAAAGTTTCTCGCCATTTAAAAAATATTCTTTTTTTATTCTTCCTACCAAAGTGAATAACCTCACATTTCCCTACATTATACTCCATCTGCCACCTTACTGCCCACTCACTCAGTCTACCTATATCCCTTTGCAGACTCTGTGTTCTCCTCACAGCTTACTGTCCCACCTAGCTTTGTATCATCAGCAAACTTGGATACATTACACTCGGTCCCTTCATCTAGGTCATTAATATAGATTGTAAATAGCTGAGGCCCCAACACTAATCCTTGCGGCACCCCACTCGTTACAGCCTGCCAACCTGAAAAAGATCAGTTTATCCCGACTCTCTGTTTTCTGTCCGTTAACCAATCCTCTATCCATGCTACTATATTACCCCCAACCCCATGAGCCCCAATCTTGTGTAATAACCTTTTATTTGGCACCTTATTGAATGCCTTTTGGAAATCCAAATATACTACATCCACTGGTTCCCCTTTATTTACCCTGCTAGTTACATCCTCAAAAAACTCTGATAAATTTGTCAAACACGATTTCCCTTTCATAAATCCATGTTGACTCTGCCTAATCATGTTATGATTTTCTAAGTGACTTGATACCACTTCCTTAACAATGGATTCCACCATATTCCCGACGACTGATGTAAGGCTAACTGGTCTGTAGTTCCCTGTTTTTTCTCTCCCTCCTTTCTTGAATAGCGGTGTTACATTTGCGACCTTCTAATCTGCTGGGACCATTCTAGAATCTAGGGAATTTTGGAAGATCAAAACCAATGCATCCACTATCTCTTCAGCCACCTCTTTTAGAACCCTAGGATGTAGGCTGTCGGGTCCATGGGATTTGTCAGCTTTTAGTCCCATTAGTTTCTCTAGTACTTTTTCTCTACTTATATTAATTACGTTAAGTTCCTCACCCTCATTAGACCCTTGGTTCCACACCATTTTCGGTATGCTTTTTGTGTCTTCTACTGAGAAGACAGAGACAAAATATTTGTTTAACGTTTCTGCCATTTCCTTATTCCCCATAATAATTTCTCCTGCCTCAGCCTTTAAGGGACCAACGTTAACTTTTGCTACTCTTTTCCTTTTTATATACTTGTAGAAACTCTTACAATCTGCTTTTATATTTCTTGCTAGTTTTCTCTCATTCTATTTTTTCCCTTTTTATCAATTTTTTGGTCAACCTTTGCTGGTTTCTGAAATTCTCCCAATCCTCAGGCTTACTATTATTCTTTGCAACATTATAAGCTTCTTTCAATCTAATGCTATACTTAACTTCTTTAGTTAGCCATGGATTGACCACTTTTCCCGTGGAGTTTTTGTTTCTCAATAGAATGTATTTTTGTTGAGAATTATGAAATATTTCTTTAAATGCTAGCCGCTGCTTATCTACCGCCATACCTTTTTAATCTATTTTTCCAATCTACCTTGGCCAACTGGCCCCTCATACCTATGTCATTTGCTTTATTTAAGGTTAAGACTCTAGTTTCGGACTTAGGCAAGTCACTCTCAAACTTAACGTGAAATTCAATCATATTATGATCACTCTGCCCCAGAGGATCCTTTACTATGAGATTGCTAACTAACCTTGTCTCTTTACACAATACAAGATCTAAAATAGCCGGTTCCCTGGTTGGTTCCATGACAAAGTTTACAAGGTGCAGGGAGGCGGAAGAGCATGTATTTGCAATTAAGGAAGAAGAGAGGAAAGATTATATATAACTGATCATAGTATATTGTATATAGTAGACCCTATTCCCACCAAACTGCTGACCACTCAACTTTGCTTCCTGGCCCCTACGATAGCTGATTTTGTAAATGGTTCTCTCTCCTCCGGTACTGTCCCCTCCCTGCTGTCATCATCCACCTCCTCAGAAAACCCACCCTTGACTCCTCTTCCCTTGAAAACTACTGCCCCATCTCAAACATCCCTTTCTTCTCCAAAGTCCTTAAACGTGTTGTCGCCATCCAAATCCATACCTTTCTTTTCCACAACTCCATGTTTGAACATCTCTGATCAGGTTTACGCCCCGCTACAGCCCTGAAACGGCCTTATCACTTTCAGAAATTACATCCTCTGTGACTGTGACCATGGGACACTATCCCTCCTTATCCTTCTCGGCCTGTCTTCAGCCTTTGACGTGGTTGACCGCCCCATTCTCCTCCAACGCCTCTCCTCCATTGTCCGGCTGAGTGGGACTGACCTCGCCTGGCTCCACTCTTACCTATCCAGTTGTAGCCAGAGAATCTATTGCAATGGCTTCTCTCCCCGCAATAGATTCTCTGGAATCCCCCAAGGATCTATCCTTGATCCCTCCTATTTATCATCTACATGCTGCCTTTCGATGACATCATTTAAAGACATGACATCTAGTTCCACATGTATGCTGATGACAACCAGGTCTACCTCAACACCACCTCTCCCAACCCCTCCACTGCTTCTATGGTGTCAAGATTATTTGTCCGACATCCAGTAATGGATGAGCAGAAATTTCCTCCAATTAAACATTGGGAAGACCAAAGCCATTGTCTTCGGTCACTGCCACAAACTATGTTCCCTAGCCACTGATTCCATCCCCCTCCCTGGCCACTGTCTCAGGATGAACCAGACTGTTCACAAACTTGGCATCCTATTTGACGCTGAGCTTAGCTTCAGCCCCCATATCTTCTCCCTCACAAAGATCGCTTACTTCCATCTCTGTAACATCGCCTGTCTCTACCCCTGCCTCAACTTATCCGCTGGGGAAACCCTCATCCATACTTTTGTTACCTTTGTATGTCCATATCCTAACCTGCACCAAGTACCGTTCGCCCATCACCCCTGTATTCACTGACATACATTGGCTCCTGGCCAACCAATGCTTGATTTTAAAATCCTCATCCTTGTTTTCTATTCCCTCCATGGCCTTGCCCCTCCCTATCTCTGTAATCTCCTCGATACGAGACTCCCAAAAGAAGCGCTCTACTCGGAGCTCCGGCACGGCAAGAGAGCCCCAGGTGGGCAGAGGAAACGCTTCAAGGACACCCTCAAAACCTCCTTGAAAAAGTGTAACATCCCCACCGACACCTGGGAATCCCTGGCCCAAGACCGCACAAGGTGGAGGAGAAGCATCCGGGAAGGTGCCGAACACCTCGAGTCTCTTCGCCGGGAGCAAGCGGAAGCCAAGCGCAAGGAGCGCACGTCAACCCAAGCACCCCACCCACCCGCCCCTTCAACCACGGTCTGCCCCACCTGTGACAGAGACTGTAGGTCCCGCATTGGACCCATCAGTCACCTGAGAACTCATTTTTAACGTGGAAGCATGTCATCCTCGGTTCCGAGGGACTGCCTAAGAAGGAGAAGAAGAAGAAGAACCTTCTCCATCTCTACAAGCCCCTGATAACTCTATTTTCCTCCAACTCTAACCTCTTGTGCGTCCCCTACTCGCTTCGCCCCACCATTGGCAGCCGTGCTCTCAGCCGCCTCTCCCAACTCTTTCTCCTCCTTTTAAGATGTTCCTTAAAATCTACATCCTTGACCAAGTTTCTAGCGACTTAATCCTAATATCTCCTACATTCCTAATGGCCCAGAAATTCGGGTCGGGGGCTTCCCGCGGGTGTAAGCCCCTGACCTGCACTTACCTTGCGCGCCGGCCGTTGAGCTCTGGGTCCCCGTGGAATTCCGATCCGGGGCCTGGTCCAGCTGCCGGCGCGCAGTGCTTGCGTATCCCAGGGGCGCAGTTAGTTCGATGTGTCCCCTGGGATCACGTGGGCCATGGGGGGCCAATCGGAGCAGGGAATGCTTCATTCATAAGTCTGACAGGAAGTGCTGTCAAGACTTATAAATACTACGGCCCCAAAATAGCACTAAATCTTCAAATAAATTTAAAAAAAACATCACATTTTTAAAATAAACCATAAATTACATGAAATAACTATTTTAAACAATAATTTAAATTTTTGGAAAAAATAATTTTATTTTCTAACCATGCTAAAAATAAATTTACCTTGCTTTAAAGTATTTAAAAATAATAAACCTGTGGGAAAAAATGTTTTAATTTTAATTAATTCACCACTTACCTTGTAAAAAGCAGGCCTTACGTCTGCTTTTTACATTTCTAACTTCTGCAGGCTTACCCTCGCGGGAAAACCTGTTATAAAAAAAACCCAAAAAACTAAAGTTCGATGCGCACGCGCAGCCTCTCCCGCGCACGCGTTCGACCTCTGAACCCCTTCGTTCAGAGGAACGGAAGTGCCAGTTTCCCGCGCATGCAGGAAACCAGCACTTCCATCGGGCCTACGGGTCAGTACCCCGTGCGTACTCACCCGTGGAGACCCGAATTTCTGCCCCATTCTCTCCTTCTTTGGATCAGCGTCATTTTTTTTTGTCTGAACGTGCACCTGAACAGGCAGAAGGAACCTCGGTCTAATGTCTCACCCGAAATCTGAAAGAGACAAAAGCGGTTGTTATTGAGAGATCTTTCATGGCTAGAGGTGAAAGCGAGTTCAGCTATCGGACATCAAGCTTTTTCTTTACTTGTACTTGTCCCAGGAATCGTTACATCATCTCTGTAACTGAGTCATTGCCTACCTGCTTTGCTGTGAGTTGCTGCAATTGTCACGGTAACTTTCATTGACCTTGTCAGATGTGCAACAGCTGCCAGACTTTGTATTCTATTATACGGTTGTTCTAGATCTTAAAAGTAGCAAGTTTCCATGAAGGGTATTGAATGACCCGTCGCTGCCCCAGTCATACACCTGCTTGTCCTGTTAATACAGCATTAGGGAAAGGACTTCCATAACACTGTGTTAACAAAGATTGTGCAACTTCAGTGATTAGCAGTGCTCTTTGCTCAACATTTTGCTGAATGCCATATCTTACATTACAGCAGTGACATCAGAAAGAGCTTAATTGGCTGTAAAGAACTTTGGGAAGTCCTGAGGTCATGAAAGGCGCTATATAAATGCAAGTATTTCTTATGTTTCTGCTGCCTGGTTATGGTGCTGGCACATTGGGGCCGGGCCAGTTTTTGTCCTCCCCACCAGGTGGCAACAGAGCGGGAGTGCCATGGAAATCACGGCGCAGCACTTACTGTCCTGTTCCTGCTGCTGCCATTTTACATAGAAATATAGAAGATAGGAGCAGGAGTAGGCCAGCCTGCTCTGCCATTTAATGAGATCATGGCTGATCATCCAAATTCAGTACCCTGTCGCTGCTTTCTCCCCATATCCCTGGATCCATTTAGCCTTAAGAAATATATCCAACTCCTTCTTGAATATATTTAATGAATTGGCCTCAACTGCCTTGTGTGGTAGAGAATTCCACAGGTTCACCACTCTCTGGGTGAAGGAATTCCTCCTCATCTCAGTCCTAAATGGCTTACCCCTTATCCTTAGACTGTGACCCCTGGTTCTGGACTCCCCCACCATCGGGAACAGCCTTCCTGCATCTAGTCTGCCTAGTCCTGTTAGAATTTTATGTTTCAATGAGATCCCCTCTCATTCTTCTAAACTCTAGCGAATGTAAGCCTAATCGACCCAATCTCTCTTCATACGTCATTCCTGCATGGTGTGGGGCCCAGGGTGGCACTTTACTGGCCCACACAGGTCATGTTCCTATGACTTAATTTTGTCCCACCTGCGCTTCCCTCGTTGGTACTTGGCATTGAGCGGCCTGACCAGCCATTCTTGAATGGACCGCTGCAGGCCGTTCAAAAAAAAAGATAAAAACAAAATTTGTAAATCATTTTTGTGGGGTCCGGAAAATGCCCTCTCCCCGCCCGTCCTACTTACTCGATGCCCGACGCTCCATGGCCCATCCCCAAGATCGCCTCCCCTTCCCCCTTTTGCATTTCGCAATTGGCTTGGCGCAACGGAGGAGCTGTTGTATTTTCCGGTCCCTCTGATGGGTGAGCTGCCTGTCACTGCTTGTTTAGCAGTAAATTGGGCCTCAACCACTAGTTCCGCCCAATGGGAGTGGTCCTGTGAAAATCTACTGCAGTGTGTTTTTAATTGGGCTTACTTTAGCATATGTGGAGTGGAAATAATGGCATGAAAATGCCTGTTCAGAGACCAGGACTAAATAAACAACAGCACTCTGTGCGAGTCAGTTAACACATTACAACAGTGACCACACTTCAAAAGTATTTATACAATAGCAAAATACTGCGGATGCTGGAAATCTGAAATAACAACAGAAAACGCTGGAAAAACTCAGCAGGCCAGGCAGCATCCGTGGAAAGAGAAACAGAGTTAACGTTTCGGGTCTGGGACCCTTCATCAGAACTGGAAAAAAGCTGTCTCTGCACCTGCTTAATATCTGTTACATCTCCAGCTTTTTCCAGTTCTGATGAAGGGTCCCAGACCTGGAACGTTAACTCTGTTTCTCTCTCCACGGATGCTGCCTGGCCTGCTGAGTATTTCCAGCATTTTCTGCTGTTATTTCAAAAGTACTTTATTGGCTGTGAATTGCTTTGGGACGCCCTGAAAGGTGTTATATAAATGCAAGTTTGTTCTTTCCTCCTTTCTCATTGCAAGTTATTATTTAGAGTACTCAGAACAACAGCAGGCAGTTCCTTGGCCAAAGCTAAATCTGTGGCTTTGGTGTAAACATCAGTAAATACCATTTCCCCCAATGGTAATATAATATACCGGAAATTATTGAGAAACTTTTGACAGTTTGCAGCCATTCTGCTTTCTGTGCCGGCGAGATGAGGGACTCCTGGAACCTAAAGGAAGGAAGGCCGAAAAGGTAAGAAAAGGTAATTTACACTTCTTTAAATCAATTTAGACACACCAAACACACTTACCTTTGCACTCATGCACCCATCACTCACCTGAACACTGACATCTCGACCCCTCCAAGCCCTTCAACCCGACGGCCCGCCTCGCTAACTTGGCGTGGTTTGGAGCCGTCGGGAATCCCACACTTCATACCTTTAAAAATAGGGATTAGGCTAAAAACTGCCTGTTAACTAACTACCTGTTAACAGGCAGTTAATTGGCACTAATCCCTTCCCGCCACGGGTAGGCGGGTCCCAGTGCGGGGCGGGTACCCGCCTCCTTTGAAACTGGCATGGAGGCGGGATGTGGTCGGGACCCCCGATTTCGGGATTTTAACCCTCCGCAAGCTTCCAATCCCGACTCCACGGCACAATGAAAATCGAGCCCACAGTGTCTGAAATATCACCCGCCAAATATAATGGTGGATATAACTAAATCTAATTGCACGTAACGTATCATTCAGCTCAAAAGCTGGTTACAGTTATATTATGTGAAACTTTGTAAAGGAAGATGTATAACAATTTATGTACTTTCGAGACTCGCCCGCTAAACCCATGTGTATGTATCTTCTTTATTTAAGTTTAGAAATTCATGTTTTACTGTCCACCACTTGTAGCGGGCAAATCATGTTAAGACCAAAGCTATAAGTGGTGGGGACTGTACATAGTTCACAATGAATTTCACTGGAACAGGTGCACTATCCCTTCTCCGAAACCCTTGGGGCCAGCTGTGTTTCGGAATTTTTCGGATTTCAGAACGGATAATGCTTATAAACGGACAAGAGGCAGCCGTCAGGTTTACCCCACAACTACACCACTAGTGATGGATACAAACCTGGCTCGGTAACCAGATTACTATAAAGAAATAGTTAACAGCAATGTTTCCTCAAAGTTGCACACGGCCACGCAGTAATCTGCAAACTCCCGTGCAAGCTGCTCAAGCTTTTACACTGGAAATACCGAGAGACGCTCCACGAATAAACTTTCGGTTTTCAGAGCTTTTCGAATTTCGGAATTGCAGATAAGGGATAGTTGACCTGTACAAGATTTCAGCTTTATGGCACACTTTGATAAAGCACCAGACACACCTCAATACAGTTTCACGTCTGTCACACTTCCCTTTGTAATGGTGCAAGACATGCCCTGTCACACCCACCATCATTACTATTACAGCAAGCTAATGTTTCAGTTATATTTGGAATAATGTGATTCCTTTTAATCTCCTGACATTTATTTGTTGGAGAATTGCTCATTTTGTGACGGGTATGGCAAATGGAGTTGAGTGTTTGTTTTGCTCTCAGGATGTGGACAACGCCAGGAAGTCGGTATTTATTGTCCAATCCCTCATTGTCCTGAGGGCTTAGGAGTCAACCACACAGTGTGGGATTGGAGTCACGTGTAGGCCAGGCCAGGTATGGGTGGCAGGTCCCTTCTCTAAAGGGGGACATTCGTGAATAAGTTGGATTTTTATGTCAATCCAGCAGCTTTCTTTCTAATGCCAGCCCACAATTTACCACATTTTATTGAATTCAATTTTACAATTTGCCATGGTGGAGTTCACAACCTCTGGATTGCTCATCTAATACCATAACCACTAGGCTACTGTACCAGTGTTATATAAAGGGCCACTGATGAAAGTTAATACCGCAGCAATTTATTTCTAGTGCAAATAAAATTTTAGATTTTAAGCAATCATTTTTTAAATACTTTATTATTTTGCTAGATAGAGTCACATGAATTACCATCAACAGATACTACTTTTGTCTATATTCGTTAAGCTTTGAAAGAGATGGCGCATTCGGGGGGGAAAAAAACTGCTTCAGTCCACACAGCAGAGATTTTATGCTGCCCAGTGATGCCAGTTTGCCAGAAGTGTATGTCAAGGTATCGTGTTCTGTGGACTCATCGAGCTGGATTTTGCCAGCCCCGAGGAGGCGGGTATGGAAGCGGGACTGCTGGTAAAGTTGCAGAAAGTGGGGGTGGATGGCAAACCCGCCCCCATCCCGCCTCCGTGCCCTTTTGCCAGGAGCCGGGAAGATGTGCTGCTTCGGGTCCTGTCTCCTGGAGGTGGGAAAGGCATTAAATACTTTTAACTGCCTGCTAACAGGCAGAAAAAAGGATTAGTGCCATTTTACCTTCACGGGTGAAGGCTTCCTGACCTCGGAGAACCCCGCCGGGTTAGAGGAGACGTGGAGGAGGTCTGCGGCGGTTGGAGGCACCTGGAAGTAAGATTTAGAGGTGAATGATGGGTGCAAGTGTGGAGTGGTAAGTATGGAAGGTGAGTGATAAGTGTAAAAAAATGTTCACTTACCTTGTTTTCTTCATCCTCTCTGGATGGGGAGACCCGACATCCTCATTGTCGATTTCACAGGCTGGCTGTTGGATCCTCTGAACCAACAGCCATCTGAAATCGACAAAGTTGAAAGGTTTGATGAGTCCTGAACACAAGGACTCATCAAACTGCACAGAATGTCAGTGTTTGACAGCTTCACAGAGCTGTCAAACGCTGACATTTCTTCTTCCAAGAAGTTTTGACAGATGGCACGTCTGACGTTGACGTGCTCTGTCAGCGACTTCCTCTCTAATCAGCCTGCTGAGCCCGCAGGGCGGGCTTAACAAGGTCAATCAGGGGAAAATCCCTCTGGTTGGTCAGACGAGGATGGAGGCGGGACATTGACACGACAAGCAGCAGTCCCGCCTCCAACTCGTCTCCATTGAGAAAACCCAGCCCATCCTCTCCAACCAATCATAATTAACCAACAGATTGCTAGCACCTTCTTCACCTGAGTGATGAGAGGTAAAACAGTGAGAATCCAAACTTGCCTAAATGCCACACAGTTATGTTGTAACTGATAGTTCAATACTTAAATCAACTGTATGTTGTGAACTTTATACACACCAGGAAAAGCCCAGATTTGATTCCTGGTAAGTACTTAGTTAAGTGATCTCAAATAAGGCACCTCTGGAGGCAACACAATTAGTCTCGATGTTAAGTGGGCTAGGGAGGGGAAAAAATCAACCGAGATTGTTGCTGTCAGGGTGCATGCTGGATGAGGTCATGATTGAGTTGTGAGGGACAAGATGGGCAGTAAAGCCCCCTGACATTTGTTGACCAGAATGCTTCCATGAGGTAGTTGAAGGCTACTACTCCCTACGGAAATGTGCCTTTGTAAGACTCAGTTGCCTTAAGGAGAAGAGGTGAAAGGAAGAAAATTGAAGGGAGAAAATAAATCTCACCTGGTTCTCCTTTTTCCTACACCGACCTGCCCATCCTGCACAGAACTACCTGACTCATAATGGGCCAGATTTTCAGCGTGCCGTGAGGCGGGCTTTCAGGCGTGCGGGGGGGCAAAAATCCCGAATTCGGGGGTCCTGACACCATCCCACTCAAAACCCACCTCCACGTAAGTTTCAAGGGAGGCAGGTACCCAACCCGCACTGGGACCTGCCAACCCGAGGCGGGAAGGGATTAGTGCCAATTAACTGCCTGTCAAAAGTGACAGCCTTCAGCTTTCTGTGCCGGTGAGAGTTTTAACTGAGTCTGCGTAGAAGGACTCAAGTTAGAAGTCAGACTCAGTGTTTGACAGCTTCAAACAGCTGTGAAACACTGATATTTCATCTGTCAAAAACTCTTGACGGATGGAATTTCAGTCTGTGACGTCACCTGTTGCTGGGTGGCCCTTAATTGGCCTGCTGAGCCCGCTGGGCGGGCTCAACAAGGTCAATCAAGGGAAAATCACGTGGATTGGCCGGACGTCGATGGAGGCGGGACTAAAACCCGAACGTTGTAGACCCGCCTCCTTCCCGACAGCTTAAGGAAAATCCGGCCCATAGTCCCAGGCCTCTCTAGTACTCTGTTACAAAATCCTAAGATGTCTGACAACAGTGTGAGTTGATGTTGCCTCAGATGCTTTTGTTCTTCCCTCAGTGTGGAGAAACACCTTACCTCCACTTAATGACATCTTCAAATAGGTCAGCTGAGGTTGAAGACTTGGAGTATTAAGGAGTGTGGGAGTTGTCTTCACTGTGTGTTTCTTTTTCACTGTGTGCATCTCATTATGTAATAACAAGTGTGCTTGTTCAGAAAGGAGGAAATACAGCCAACTGGGTGAGAGGAATGAGGAAAAGTGCAAGAAGCTAAGATAATCCAGAAACATGCAAGAGGTCAGCTAGTAATATGTAAGAGGGGTTGATGAGGTAGCTAAGGAAGAGATAGGGAGCTGTCAAGTCAAGGTTGGAGGTTTGTATTTCAAAATTTGTATTCAAAGCTGATTTTGGAAGGAAAATTTAGATCAGATATTGTAGAAATAATGGGAAAAGAATTCCTGTTGGATATATTTATGTTATGTTTATAAATTTAATGCCCATTTTTGACTGAAACATGAAGCAGGAGATTAACGAGTTTGCAGTTCTTTTGGATCATACTTATTTGGGTCACAGTGACCCACGACCAAATGATCTCTCCACTCATGATTGTCATCCACAAAGAACATTTATAACCTACAAAATGGCAGACAAGGGGAGTTACAACAAACCAAGCAACCTCCTGGAGGTTAAAGACTGACAGAGCTCTTTGTACTTCACCCCTAGCATTTGGTTTTGATGTAACAAATAAAAGAGATGTGCCATAAACACGAATGGATAACCCACACAGAGTTCAAGCAGAGCTCCTAACCCTCCCACTCTCCGTGCATCATGAACATGATGGGATTTCGCACATCCATTCATCTGAGAAGGGAATTTTATTTGGGTATTTCAAATTCCTTAAACCTATTAAAATTCAAATGACTTCCATTCAGCTGATCAGCGTTCTGCTCCCAGCTTGACTTGGATGACGACGTTTTTGACTTGTAAGATGCAGGAAATTCTGTGAGCGAGGCGCTTTCTCTGGGTACAATTATTATAATTAAAATTCTTGCCAGAATATTGTATAAAATGAACCATGATAGTTGCCGCAGTGCTACAGTTGCAGTACAATACAGTTATACACAGTGGTGCGTGTGCTGATTATCGCTTTATTTGATCCTGTAGTACTGTACTGCAATCACAAATTATTTAAATCAAGCTAAAACTGAGTTTTAAAAAAAAACTGCCAAAAGCCAAAGAGAGGCATTTCAGCAGTTCAACTGACCAAAGGGTATTGATGCATCCTTAAACTGGGTGTGCTGCACGTATTCAGACTGCACAATCTGCATTCAGCTAAGAAAGTTATAACTAGGGATAGAATATAGCGAGTTCACAACCAGGCTTTTGGGAGAGGCGGAGGCCTTCAACTAAAAGCTTCAATAAAAGACATTAAAACACATAATTGAAAATTCACTGGATTCATTTAATGAAATTGTGAAATAAAAGAAATACAGCCATGTAGTGTTACGTTACTGGAATCCAGAGAACATGAATTCAAATCCCACCATGGCAGTTTGAGAATTTGAATTCCCTTTTAAAAAAAAAAAAAAAAAAAATCTGGAAATAAAAAAATAAACTGCTATCAGTAAAGGTGACCATGAAGTTGTTTGGATTGTCATTAAAAACCCAACTAGCTCAATAATGTTCTTGGGAACCTGCCCTACATGAAGCCTGGCCTATATGTGATTCTATTCCAGTCCCACGCCAATGTGGTTACCACTTAACCAACCTCTGAAGTGGCCCACTAAGTCACTCAGTTGTGTCAAACTGCTGCAAAGAATGGGCTCAGTGGACAAGGCCGATTTTGACCTAGCTAAAATTTGATATAAAAATGTATTTATCATGGATTTCATTCTGCCACGTATTTTCCTCCCCGGGGAGACAATACTTGTTGGTGCCACTAATGTGCGGCTGACGAGCTTTCTGTCTTGCTTGGGCGAGCAGTCTGGTTCAGTGGCCACCACGGCTTGTGGTTCCAGCCATCTTGGGTGGGGGGGGGGGTGCGTGTTAAACCCTGCCAGAGAACCAGGCTTCCCCTGCCACCTCACATCTGAAGCACATTAAGTTTGTTGTGGTCTCACGTTCTGGTGGCCATTCCTGCTTGCAGAACCTAGTTGTCCGGCTCTGCAAGAAGCTTGCTGTGCTCTTGGGTAATATGCTAAATACGTGACCCCCCACCCACCGCCTCTCCACATGTCCTTTCTTTGAGCAGGTAAGTCACGTAAGGCCGCATTGTTGCAGAGCAGAGTTATGGTGTTTAACCAACATTATGCCACACAACCAGAGTCCTGGACGTACAAAGTCACACTGCTATTGTGGCCAGTAGGAAAATTGTCTCTCGGTGTCGTGCTAATCTTTAAAATGCGGTGTAAGGTAAACATAATCGTGAAACGATCCTCTAAATAGGGCGGAGTGGCAGATGCGATGGAGAGCTTGTCACCTTTGTTACTCTGTTACAAGCTTCTTGGGAAACCGGGTCAGGCTGCAGGTGGACAGGGGCATGCGCTTGCTGCCAGCTGAGCCCGTTCGTGTGCAAAATGGCAACCGCTCGCCGCTATTAATGAGTAAACGGTGCAGCAACTTCAAGTGAGGGACGGATGCGCAGTTAAACACGAATATCTAAAAGTTGCTGCCCGAGTGGCGCCGCTCAGCTGTTAGCTTCGCGAAAATGGCATCTCGCTCACTGGCTCCTGTTAAGTCTGTGTGTCCCAGTTATGCTTATTATAAATCACTGGACACAGACCACAAGAATAACTTTTAACAGGTCTTCACTATTCGGAGGTCAGGGCTGAACTGCCCAATAAATCACTACACAACGCTTATATACCGGTGTGGTCACCACCGGTACTACAGTATACAGCAGCCAAGAGAAAGTAGTACATCTCTTAAGGTAGTTCTCTTAAGGTGGAACAGGTTACATACACCACAGCTCCCCATTGAAACGCACTGAATGGCGAGAAGCTGCTGTATCCGCAAGGTAGATATGAAATAAACTCGCCACAGACATTTACATCTTATATCAAGTGTAAATACCCTTTTAACGACGTGTTAAGTATAAATTACTGCCAATCAACCTCTCTGGCACGGAAACTGAACTATTACAAGTGTGGAGTCTCATTCCTTCAGGTATTAATTGTTGGAGATTTTTAAAAATGTCAAATTAAATTTTTAAAAAAACTTTTTGTTTCTTTTTTCTCTCAATTCAATCTTTTTTCCCCCCTCTCTTTCTCTTTCTGTACCTGATTTTACAAGGAATTCACTCGCTGTAATTTGCCCTCCTTCTCAGTCCCTGCGCTGTCTATTTCTCAATCCTTGAATCTGATTGGTTAGGGAGTTACACAGTCGCTTGCCCTGTTCGCTCGGGTCCCAGACGCCCTGTTTCCCCTCGCTGCGCCATTATCCGCTCGCGCATTCAGCAACTTGCCACGGAAAAAATGTAAAATCCTAAACATGTAAGGGTATGCTAAAACTTAACGGCAATAGGTGCCCCGCCACAGCAAAATCTGGCCCATTATTGGGTTGTACTGCTAATTGAAGCCTAAAGCTCCTTTTTTAAATTAGCTACATTTATAATCAGTATTCATTATTCTTATCATTACTGTGCACTGTGTTTCTTTGAAGTGAGATTTTTGTAGCGTTACTTGAAAATGAAAGCAGTGTGGTGTGACAGGATTTAGCAACTTTGTGTTCTGTTTTTTTTGACCTAGGACCTGAAGGTGTATGCAATGTTGGGACTGGCCCTGTAGTATTTTAACACTGGGTTACGGGAAAGTTCTCTATATATGTGTATGTATAAATGTGTGTGTGTGTGTGTGTGTGTGTGTGTGTGTGTATATTATATATATATATATATATATATATATATATATAATATATAATACTCGCAAACACAGATGTAGATCACTGTGTAGATTTAGTTAATACTGTGCATAGGCTTTTACCGAGTAGGTCGTCGGCAGCTTTCACAAAACAACTGGAGTCAGCCACCAGATTTAACAGCCTACAGCTAAGTTCCTGCACACAGGCGAAACGCCCAAACTTCAAAGTGCACTACACTTAATGATCTTGGGTGAGTTTGATGGGCTTTTTCTGTAAATAAGCACACGGAAGGCATATTTAACGTTGGGAGGTGGTACTTGTGTAATGGAGAAACGGTCGCTCACGCATGCAAATGAGGGTTTTCATATTGCACTTGTGTGACATAACTCTTCATTCGAGCCTTGCAATTATTATGTATGCACAAAATAAGCTTAAATTGCACGCTGCCACCTCCAGAAGCTGCTGTTAACGTTGATTGCAGCCCTTCCCCTAGTAAGGTGCCAGCAGATGAATTCACTGAAGAGATTTTAAAGCTACAGTTCCATTAATATTTTGTGAGGGTCCCGGCGCACGGGGTCAACAGACACCTTTTGCACGTGTGAGCTTGTGTGTTGGCATTGTGGTCGAGGACTTTATTTCCTGTCTGTTGTGGTCATTAACCGGGGGAAAGGCATTCAGGGTCAGCGGGGAAAGCACTGCCTCATTGGCCTGTGGAGGCTGGGCTGAACCGCTCCGAAGTGATGGCGATTCCTCCTTTTTCAGCATTGCTCACACTGCAGCCGGGATACTGCCATGTCCGCAGGTCCTGATCAAGCACCCTTCTTGCGGCAGGCCTTGGAGCCTCTGTAGGGAGCAGCACTGCCACTGGAGTCGGGGCTAATGTTGGTGTCAGTGCTATAAGAGAAATGTAGCCTAGCTGAGCAGCGCTGCAACTGACTCCTGCTCCTGTTTTGGCACCACCGTCTCAATAGATCAATACCAGATTTCACACTAACCATTACCAGTGATCTCACTGCCGATTGTGTTGGTAACTCCACAGACTCTTCTATCTGTGTCAGTTAAATAGCCAAAGTAATATAGCTGCTGCATTACACCATAATTGTTGCAAAAACATTTTTTCCCCCAAATATGTGGGTGGGAGCTAAAGAAGTCCACGTGTTTTAAAAAAAAAAAAAAAATCCTGCTTGCACAAACATCTATGTACATTTTTATGTTTATGGAACAAAATCAATTTCAGGAAGGCATGGTTTATGTACATGTGACATTGACTTTCCAGGACTAATCACAGAGCCAGCCCTTGGGGCAAAGGGCAGAGGTCAGTGGTGTGAGAACATAAACTGTGCATTCTTGGCTATCATCTGCACTGCAGAAACCTCGGTCTTCATCACCGATGGTATTTTAGAAGAAACATTCTTTAAAGGAAGGTGACTCGAGCTTCTGTTTAAATGGTGCACGGACTGCAGCGGTTCAAGAAGGCGGCTCACCGCCACCTTCTCGAGGGCAATTAGGGATGGGCAATAAATGCTGGCCTTGCCAGCGACGCCCACATCCCATAAACAAATTTAAAAAAATGAATTGTGCTAGATAATGCCGCTTCAAGTATATGTCACTCATTTCACAGGCCCAGAAATTTGGGTCGGGGGCTTCCCGCGGGTGCAAGCCCCCAACCTGCACTTACCTAGCGCGCTGGCCGTTGAGCTGTGGGCCCGCGTGGGATTCCAATCCTCGGCCTCCTCCAACTGCCGGCGCGCAGTGCTTGCGTATCCCAGGGGCGCAGTTAGTTCGATGTGTTCCCTGGGATCACGTGGGCCGTGGAGAGCCAATGGTAGCAGGGAATGCTTCATTCATAAGTTTGACAGGAAGAGCTGTCAAACCTATAAATACTATAAGCCCCAAAACATCACTAAAACTTCAAATACATTTTTTTTTTAAATCACATTTTTAAAATAACTATAAATTACATGAAATAACTATTTTAAACAATAATTTAAATTTTTGAAAAAATTAATTACATTTTCTAATGGGGCTAAAAATAAACATACCTTTCTTTAAAGTATTTAAAAATAATAAACCTGTGGGGAAAAAAACGTTTTAATTTTAATTAATTCACCACTTGTTAAAAGCAGGACTTGCTCCTGATTTTTAAAAGTGTAACTTCCCGGAGAAACCTGGAAAAAAAACGTAGGTTCGATGCGCACGCGCTGCCTCTCCGGCGCACGCGTTCCACCTCTGAACCCCTTCTTTCAGGGGAACGTAAGTGCTGGTTTCCCGCGCACTTTTGTTGGGCCGACGCGTGAGTACCCCGTGCGTACTCACGCGTTGGGACCTGAATTTCTGGGCCATTATTCTGAAGCTAGATTGTGCAAACTGCAGCTTGTGATGTGGCCCACAGAATCCCATGAAAGAGATACATTTGCCCTTGTATTTACTGCTCCGTAGAGCTTGTCTTGTTTGGATTTCACAGTTCTGGCAGTTTGGAAAGATAGGGTCCTTATTGATGGAATATATTCTGAATCCATACGTAATTTAGCTTTGGGGTTTCCTTTATACAGAATTTGTTCCGGATTTAGTAGTGGCGGTTGGTGTTTCTTGCTGGAATTGTTGATGGGGCAGGTTTTCTGAATTTGCGCTCGTAGTGCAGAGATTGCGCAATGAGAATTCAGGTCAGAGCGGTAGGAGCAGGAGCAGGCCATTCAGCACCCGGTACCTGTTCTACCATTCAATGAGATCACGGCTTATCTGTACCTCAACTCCATTTACCCATCTTTGCCCCAAATCCCTTAATACCAATTACCTGACAAAAATCTATCAATCTCAGTCCTGAAAATTTCAATTGACCCAGCATCCACAACCTTTTGGGGGAGAGACCTCTAGATTCCCAGTACCTCTTGTGTGACAAAGTGCTTCCCGTTTTCTCTCCTGAATGGCCTGGCTCTAATCTTAAGACGATGGCCCGTTGTTCTGGATTCCCCCACCTGAAGAAATAGTTTCTCTGTATCTACCCTATCAAATCCCTTTGTTCTTTTAACTACCTCGATTAGATCACACCTCAACTTCCTAAACTCTAGGGAATACAAACCGAGTTTATGCAACTTGGCTTCATAATTTAACCCTTTAAGTCCTGGTATCAGATTCTGGTGACCCAGTTTTTTAATCTACTGAGCCTCGCTGATCCATAAGAGAAAAGTTGCTTAAGATTCAGTTATTTAATTCAGTTAATAGAAATCTTAATATGTTTCCTGCTGCATTTTGTGGCCCTTGGGTTCCTTTTTACTGGCAGTTTTCCTATGGTGTCCAGGCTGACCTGGGCCTCTCTGTCTCCTCCCACTCCAGGAGTCCCTCTGCCAGCATCTGCTCCTGTTCCTCTCCTCACGTATGATCACTTCTGTGCCCACTTCTCTCCTGGGGTACCCCTTGGGTCTTCCCCACTTTTGCTAGGGTATCGCTGCCTACTGCTGTTCCCACTGCTCCCCTGAATTATCTCGGTGCCTCCTCTGACTGCTCTCCCGAGTAATCTGTGCCCGCCCCTGCCCTGCTCTTCGCCCACAGAGACTCTTGTTGATCTGTTCATCACCCCTTCTGGGCTTCTCTGCCGTTTCCCTCATGTAGTTTTTAAAAGTGTCCCAATGACAAATAGTGGATGGCAACTCTATGGATATCAAGACCAAGGGTTTGACTCCCTAATTTACGATACAGGTAGTTTTCTTTCAATAAAATTAAAAAAAACTAATTTCACCTTTCAAAGTTTAAAACTACTTTTTTTTGCAGTTGCGGATCATTTGCTCCAATTCGAGAAAAGAAATTTCGTAACTAAAAATAATTCTAAATGAAAACTGGGGATTAAATCCCGATGTGCAGCCAAACAGGCTGAGAATCCATCTGTTGCTGAGGAATTTTTTTTTTTAAGTAAGATTGTGATGAGCTGAAGCAGTTGCTGTTTATCTGGTATTGCATTTTTAATAACAGAAAAATGGTTCTCTCTCTCTTGACTCTGGAACTTACCCCTCTAATTCGGAGTATTAGGGGAAACTCTGTGAGGCCTTGCTCCCAGCATGAAGCCTTTCTCGCTGGGAGTGCTGATTGGACAATTTCTGATGGTTAATTTTAATATTGAAGCCAATACAAAAGAAACTCGGGCCTGGTTTAAAACGGGCGGCCGATTTGCTATTGCCCGTTGCGCGCTCACCCCCCCACCGTGTTATTGCAGTGACTACAAATGAGGTATATTTTCAGCTTTTAGTGAATCTCTTCACATAACTGTGCACACCACCTGGAATGTGCTATCCAAACAAGTTATGGTTGACTCCGTGCACGAGCATAAGAAGCAGGAGTAGGAGTAGGCATTATGGCTGAACTTGTACATCAACTCCACTTTCCCGCCCGCCCCTCGTATCCGTATGGTAGAACACTAATGTGCACGATGTTGAAATTTATGTTTAACCAGGAAGTGCGGTAATATTTGGATAATATCGATTTGAAATGTTTGATTTATTGAAGCCACTGATCGAGGCATTTGATTTTGTATAAATGGTGGGTTAGTCACGCCCTGCACGTTTTCCAGTGACTCTTGATACAATTATTAATCAAAATAAATAAATAGGGCTCAATTGAAAAAGAGGAAGGAAGTTAGAGTTGCCATTTGGGTTTCTGAGGGACTGAAGGAGCTTAGCTACATTATAATACTGTATCCTGCTCGTTTGTGTCACTGACCGGTATTCCTTCAGTCACCCTGCATTACTACAAACATTTGTTTCTTAACAAAAATGTTGTCTTTGAAGTGCAGAGTTGGCAAATTTCTGAGATTAATTTAATTGACATTGTAGGCAGAAAAGAACCTGGTGTAGTGATTCCTTTCCTTCCCACCCAAGAACATTCTTGGACATACTAGATATTCAAACAATACGGGTGTTGTTTATTTCTGCTCTCTTATTTTAGTCTGTGTTTCTCATTTTATTTTCTCTCTGAATGTGAATATTTGTCACTCTTTCTGTATAGGCCCAAGTTGCTGTTCTGATGCACTCTGACAAAGTGGTGAGATAGACCTTAAACCCCATGATTCCCCCAATGGGGGAAATTTGGTTAAAACGTCTGTTTTGAAAGGTGCCAGCAGCGGTTCAGTGGCAGCACTCTCGCGTCTGAGTCAGAAGGTTTTGTGTTCGAGTCCTACTCCAGAGATTTGGGAACATTATCTAGGCTGACACTTCAGTGCAGTACTGAGGGAGTGCTGCTCTGTCAGAGGTGCCGTCTTTCGGATGAGGCATTAAACTGAGTGTCCTCCATTTCCAAGAAGAGCTGGGGGGATTTCTCGCCGGTGTCCTGGGCCAATATTTATCCCTCAACCAACATCACGAAAACCGATCATCAGGTCATTATCACATTGCTGTTTGTGGGAGCTTGCTGTGTGCAAATTGGCTGCTGTGTTTCCTACATTACAACAGTGACTACACTTCAGAAGTATTTAATTGGCTGTAAAATGCTTTGGGACGTCCTGAGGTTGTGAAAGGCACTATATAAATACAAGTCTTTCTTTCTTTAAAAATATGTACTGATTTAACGATGAACTGGGAGACATTGAGAGTGAATATTTACCCCTAGAGTCGTCTTCTCCTTTAATAATACTTTAGGGCATTTTCATGAAACTGTTTCGAGTAAATATCTTACTTGCATGAAGCACTTCAAAGATGTGCACAGTGAAACTGCTATCGACCCTCTATTTTTGAACCTGTAAGAAGCAGGAGGTTATTTGGATTATTTAAAAGCTCCATTGTGGACCTTTGCCTAACTTGGCGAGTCACTTCCTCTCATCACCCTCAGTCTGTATCAAGAATTCACTACATTCTTCATGGCAATTTCAGGTTGTGAAGCTCTGTAACTAATTAGTTGCAGCTGTTCGCTCTGTGGAAAAGTTTGAGTAATATACCTCAAAACTGTTGATCAGAAAGACAGAAGGAATGACTTGTACTTGCGTAATGCCTTTTGCATCCCAAACTACACGTCCAAAAGCGCTCCACAGCTGGTGAATTACTTTTGAAATGTAGCCACTTTGTTTTTCAGGCAAACACGACAGCCAATTTGCACACAGCAAGGTCCCACAAACAGCAAATGAGATAAATAAGTTGGGTCATGTGTTTTGGTTGTGTTAGTTGCGGGATCAATGTTGGTCAGAAATCCAAGACAAGAAACAACTTGCATTTATATAGCGTCTTTCATCACCTCGGGACGTCCCCAAGTGCTTGACAGCCAACTAAATGATTTTGTAGTCACTGTTATAATGTAGGGAAACGCGGCAGCCATTTTGCGCATAGCAAGATCCCACAAACAACAATGAAATAAATGTCCAGATCATCATCTGTTTTTTTTTTAAGTGATATTGTTTGAGCGATAAATATTAGCCAGAACACTCGGCTGTTGTTCTTCGAATAGTGCCACGGAATCGTTTACTTCAACCTGAACAGTCGGACACCACTTTGGTTTAATATCTCATCCAAAAAAAATGGCACCTCTGACAATTCACGCTTAGTGCTGAAGTGTCGGCCTAGATTTAGTCCCAGAGTGGGGCTTGCACCCACAACCTGCGTAACTCAGAGGTGAGAGTGTTACCATCGAGCCAGGTTGACACAGAGCACAGATCTAAAAAAAAAAGGCGAGAAAAGGAATATCAGGCCCATAAAAGTTTATCCGAATATGGGAGATCGCTCATTACCTTCCTGACCACTGCTAACTACCAGAGAGAGGCAAATAAAGAGAATAAAAACTGCAGCCAGTATTAGGAACAGCTTGTAGAGGTAACACATGTGATATAGCAATCCAGTACAAAAGTTCCAAGTAACAGCCTGCTCCTTAGATAAATAGCTGACAGAATTAACAGCAGTGTAACTTCAGATTCTATCAAGTTAGCAGAAAATATACCTTACATTTTTATTAACAGAAATTCCTCCCTCATCTACTGGTCCAGGAGACCATATTTACTCAAGACACATCATTAGGTGAACTTAAATACCTCACGTGCCCTGATAGGCCCCATTGTCTCCCATCCCCCCCCCCCCCCCCCCCCCCCAGGAGCCTGTCCAATAATCTCCTAAATGGCTGTGGCAAACCCACATTCACCTGCTCCAGGGGGCGACAGACTAGGTGCAGGAAGGATGTTCCCGATGGCGGGGGAGTCCAGAACCAGGGGTCACAGTCTAAGGATAAGGGGTAAGCCATTTAGGACTGAGATGAGGAGGAATTTCTTCACCCAGAGAGTGGTGAACCTGTGGAATTCACTACCACAGAAGGCAGTTGAGGCCAATTCATTCATTAGATATATTCAAGAAGGAGTTAGATATATTTCTTAAGGCTAAAGGGATCAAGGGATATGGGGAGAAGGCAGGGACAGGGTACTGAACTTGGATGATCTCGTTAAATGGCAGAACAGGCTCGAGGGGCCGAATGGCCTACTCCTGCTCCTATCTTCTATGTTTCTATGCTTCCTGGCATCAAATCTGACTCTGTGCTTTTGCCATGTCCTTCACCATCACTACCAATTTCAATTATTTTATCCAAATCTACTACTTCCAATTCTTTTATAATTTTACAAAGCTCAGCCATCCTCTCTGAGCCTGCATTTTTCCAGACTTTAAGCCTATCCTAGTAACTAAGAGCAAAGTTTAAATATCATGCTTGTTGACTCCTTTGTCTCTAAAGCCTCAATGTCCATTACTAGATGTGAGGACCAAAGCTGGACACACTACAAAGTGTGGACAAACCAAAGTCTCTCATCCGTGACCAGATGAGAAAGTGCTGGAAACACTGGGCAGCTCAGGCGGAGAGAACAGGCAGGTTAATGTTTCGGGTGTGTGAACCGTTTTGACAGGACGACCTAAGACATTCCTCTTCTGGGGGATCTTTGTTTAAGGCTTGCGTGGAACTCATGCCAGCTCGCCGCTCACGAGGGTTCTGTTGGGACGGAATGGGTGGATTTCACGGGGCTGCCCGGGAACTTCCTCAGACGCACCCCAAGATGTGGGGCAGTGGTTGGAATACTCGCCTGTTTGCACCCCCCCCACCCCCCCAAACTGGAATTTGGGTTGGAGTTTAACGAATGTGGAAATACGTTGGATTGAGGTTCTGCTCCAAGTTGCGAATCGCCCAGCAGGCGGCTCTCTGCCCTCCCCGACCTTTCAGGCCTTAGTCACCATGTGATTCATTGGCATATATTTTAATAGTTTTATTCGTTCATGAATTAAAGCTTGTTGAGAATCTTCATAACACAAGGTTTTGTTAAAGTAAAACAATCCTGTGCCTTGTGTGCTGTCATGATCAATCACTGAGCTCTGAAAATAGAACATTTTCCAACATCTCTGGTTGTAGAGGTTGTTTTTGTTTCTCTTCCCAATATGTTGGCTGTTTTAAAAGATCATTATGCACGCTCGGTACTGTGAAAGGTTCCATTTGTAGATCATTTGAAAGACCGAAAATGCCACTTGATAGCCGTGAACACTGAAACGCCCCGCTTTCTAAAGGATCAATGCGTAACTACAGTCATGCACTAATACCCTGCGCAAAAAACAGTCAAGGCCCAGTAGCCTTACATCAGAGGGCCTAATAATGAGGTTGGAGAATTAAATATTTTAATGAAAGAAGCCCTGCATACTAACTTCTAAATGTTCACCCTACTACCAAACCATTGAAGTCATTGATTGCTTTTTTTTAAATGTTATCTGAATGTTTGTATTGACATTTGTGTACTGAATAACAGGAACTCCTTTGGGCAAGAATTCTTCTGGTCGCTATGTGTAGCGCCATTATAAAAATTGTGCTTGTAGAACATATTTACAATTTTACTACATATAATGAGCAACCAGAGCAAGTCTTACCCTATGGGGGTTTTGTGGTAAAGATAACTGTCACGGCACCCCCGACCATTGTCTTTCTCCCTCCTTCCACCCCAACACGATCTCTATCACTGTTACCCTCCCCTTTGAACCAAATCTCTATCCCTCAACATTCCTTCCTTCAAAACCCTGAATGCATTTACATTTGTAACCATTAAATATTGTAACTGACCAGAATTATTTGTGCTCTTTCACTAAATTAGTTTTGACAGTTTCATTCAAACTCTACATTTTGATTGTAGTCCTGAAAGCGTGTCGTGAAACTGAACCCTAATGCGCAGATATTTTTTTTTTAAAGAAGCCAGTATTTTAATGAATAACAGAGTCTCTCTTTCTATCTGCCCCCCTCCACCCTCGCTCAACGTGGTGTCTCTCTGCCCCTGAACATGGTTTCTCTCATTTCACTCAATGGGATCTCTCTTCCCCTCACTCAATATGTCTTTCTCTACCTCCTCTTGCGTCCACTGAATAACATCTCTCTTTCCCCTTTGATGGTGGATGTGAGGGGGAAGAAAGTTTAAAAAAAAAAGTGCTTCTCATCCTCCACAACATGACTTCTTTGTTTATCACCCCCTCAACAAGGTCTCAAGGTCTCTCTCCTCCTCCTCTCTCCCACAGAAACAGAGCTTCACTCTCACGCTCAACAGAATCTCCCACCCTGCTCCCAAAAAGGGGCCCTTTGCTCTCTCTTCACTCCAGGATCCTTCTCTCTCACCTCCCAACAGGCTCTCTCTCTGCATTACCTGATATCCGGGTGTCTGTCTCGCTCTCACCTCACAACAGGATGTGTCTCTCTTTCCCCCCCCCCCCCCCCCCCTCAACAGACTCTGGCACCCTTTTGTAAATAGTGTCCTCTGCTCCTCTCTTCAATAACAATATTGGTAAAATTCCACCTATTTGGAGGGAGACCAAAATAAATGCCCTCCTGAAGCAGGTGAAGAATGCTTGTGAAGCCTCCAGCTACCGCCCGATCTCCTTACTTTGCACTTGTTATAAAGTGCTGAAGAGGCTACTACTCCACAGACTAGCCCCCATCACCGAGCCAACCATTCCTAAGGAGCGAGCGGGCTTCTGGAGCGGCCGTAACTGCTGTGACCAAAGTGGTAGCTTTAACAATGCACATCGAAGCAGGCTCCCAGCGCCAGCTCAAGACCGCCGTAGCACTCGTGGACCTGTCCGCGGTGTATGGAAGCATGGACTGCTTTTCAAGCTCTCCACCATTTTACCCTGCAGAACAACGATCCATCTTCTCAACACCATGCTTAGCAACCGACGCTTCCATGTGTACTCTGCCACCCAGAAGAGCAGATATAGGACATTGAACAACAGACTCCCACAGGGTTCTGTCCTGGCACCCATGTTGTTCAATGTTTACACCAGTGACCTGCCTGAAACAGTCCCGTAAGTTCGTATACTCTGATGACATTGCCTTGGCCATGCAAAACATGAATCTGTCCATCACCAAAGAGACCCTAACCAGTGAATTACAGAGGATGGAGGCCTACTTCCGCCGATAGTGACTTTGGCCAGACCTGTAAAAAACCGTCACCTTGACATTCCACCTCAACACCCATCAAGCAAACCAAACTTTGAAAATCTCCTTCTGCGGTGCAGAGGTAAACCATGCCAAAAACCCCTCCTGTTTAGGAGTCATGCTTGATCACACCCTGTCATATAGACAACATCTCCAGAACCGTGGGAAGAAACTAAAGAGTAGGGTCAACTTGATCCAGAAACTCACCAGATCCACATGGGGAGCAGACGCTCAAACCCTCGGTACGGCAGTGCTCGCCCTGGTGTACTCTACAGCGGAGTACTGCTCTCCGGCATAGCCATCAAGTCTGCGTGTCAAATCCATTGATGTCCAGCTGAATTCTACTATAAGAATTATCACCGGTACACTTTTATCGACACCAACACCTTGGCTGCCCGTGCTTGCAAACATCGCACCCCCACACCTACGCCGCAAATATGCAGTCTCCAGAGAATACAACTGCTACACCAACAAAGACATGCCGATCCAGGCCGACTTGAACAACCTACCACCAACCCATCTCAAATCTAGAAGGCCATTTTGGGCCGTCGCCGAAGCCCTTCAGCGATCACCCCTCAGCCTTGATGACCGATGGCGAAACGCTTGGAAGAACTGCGACATACGGAATGGATTCCTTTTATAGAGGATCCCACAGTACAACCTGAAGGATCAAACCTTCATCGCAAACAGGGGACAACCATCAACCGCCTCAGAACCAGTCATGGTAGATGCTGCCACCTTCTCCATAGATGGAAGATTAAAGCATCCCCATCATGTCACTGTGGAGCTCCTAATCAGACCCTGGAGCACATCATTGCGCACTGCCCTCAGAGGAAATTTGCAGGCAGCCTACAAGATATCCGCGCTGTTACACCGGAAGCTTGGGCCTGGATATCTGACTTAGATATTGACATTTGATTTGCTTTGCTACTATCATATGAAAGAATAATAATAATAACAATAAGGGCATAGCTGGGACTTCACTGCACAGCTGTTCGTAAAGGGAAGGAGAGATATGGGTTGGGTCAGATATAGCGGAGTCTGAAGTTGAGTGGGTTGGGAGCTCACTGCCAATTTTTATTTCTTTCTTTAAAGGCAAAATATAGCAGAATCATGGAGCAGATGCTCGTGGAGGCGTCGCTACTGAGGGCGTTTCTGTGAAGCCAGAGGACTTTCACTCAACTGGTGTAGTCAGTGTTTCTTTCTGTAACTTCTTGCGTTACGGGTAAGAAAAGAAAGAAAAATTTAGTTTTTCACAGAAAAAGAAGCACTTATTTAATTTGAGCTTTCTGCATTGCCTTCACTTGACACTGATTGGACACTGAATTATAGAAAAATGACAATGGGGATAATTCAATTTTTAATAAGGGAGGTAGAAGTACAGTAGATGGATGAATAGGTAAGTGTCCCAGAGTACAGATGGAGACTTTTGCATTTATTGCCTCTGATAATCATACACTATATTCTAGTAAGTTTAGCAAACCTCATTTTGGAAGCTGCAGCCTCTGATGTTCTGCATTCCAGGAGTTACATTACAATGATTCCCAGATGGACGGGTGCATCAACAGCAGATTTATTTAAAAAGAAAGACGGACTTGCATTTACATAGCGCCTTTCACGACCACCGGATGTCCCAAAGCACTTTGCAGCCAATGACCTACTTCTTGAAGTGTAGTCACTGTTGTAATGTGGGAAATGCGGCAGCCAATTAGCGCACAGCAAGCTCCCACATACAGCAATGTGATAATGACCAGATAATCTGTTTTTGTGATGTTGATTGAGGGATAAATATTGGCCAGGACACTGGGGATATCTTCCCCTGCTCCTCTTCATGGGTTCTTTTACGTCCAGCAGACGGGGCCTCGGTTTAATGTCTCATCTGAAAGACGGCACCTTCGACAGTGCAGCACTCCCTCGGCACTGCACTGGAGTGTCAGCCTAGATTTTTGTGCTCAAATCTCTGGAGTGGGACTTGAACCCACGACCTTCTGACTGAGAGTGAGAGTGCTGCCCACTGAGCCACTGGCTGACAGATTTATTTGGGAAAGACTAATCTAGTAGAAGTTAGCAGTTGATTGGTATGATAGCCTGGTCTGGGTGGTGTTGAGTCTGTGTGTCCCAGTTATGCTTATTATAAATCACTGGACACAGACAACGAGAATAACTTTAACAGGTCTTTACTATTTGGAGGTCAGGGCTGAACTGCCCAGCAAATCACTACACAACGTTTATATACCGGTGTGGTCACCACCGGTATTACAGTATACAGCAGCCAAGAGAAAGTAGTACATCTCTTAAGGTAGTTCTCTTAAGGTGGAACAGGTTACATACACCACAATCCTCCCTTTTTAGCTTAACAGTGTATATCCCCATTTAAAATAACATAATAACATATATATATATACAACTTCATGCAAAACAGTTCAAAGATTCAGTCTCTGAGGGGACATCATCATCAGGTACATTCACTTCTGAGGTCGATGCTTCAGGTTCACTAACTTCTTCCACGGTTGTCTCTGCCGTAACCATGGGTTCGACCCTTGTTCTCGATTCAACCAGTTGGTCAGCATGACGTCGTATTACATTTTCACCCATATCTACCGTGTACATCAGGGGTCCTTGTCTGGCCCGAATTGTTCCAGATTGCCATTTCTCCTTTTTATAGTCCCGGGCTAACACTGGTTGTCCTATTTCGAAACTCCGAGTGGGCTTGTTATTGATATGCTGGAACTGTTTGTTTTCGACTTCCCTCCGCACATTTGGTTTTAACAAGTCCAACCTGGACCGCAACCTCCTGTTATAGAACATCATGGCAGGACTTTGGTTTGTCACTGCATGAGTGGCGTTTCGATATGCCAGTAGGAAATTGTCCACCTTGTGTTGTAGTGGAATCTGATCTTCGCACATGGCCTTTATTGCTTTTTTGAACGTTTGTACAAATCTCTCGGCCAACCCGTTTGTAGCCGGATGATATGGGGCAGAGGTATAATGTTTCATCCCATTCTTCTTCATGAATTTCTGGAATTCTTCTGACACAAACTGCGGTCCGTTGTCTGAATATATTTGTTCTGGCAATCCATTTCTTGCAAATATCGTTCTTAGCACCGCGATCGTCTTTTCCGAGGTAGTGGTAGTCATCTTAATCACTTCTGGCCATTTAGAATGTGCGTCCACCGCAATTAAAAACATGGAGTCCATGAATGGACCAGCAAAGTCAGTATGTACACGTTGCCATGGGGTTGAAGGCCATTCCCATGGATGCAGCGGTGCAATCGGAGGTGCATTTTGAACTTTTTGGCACCCTGAGCAGCTTTTCGTCAGATCCTCTATCTGTTGGTCGATACCCGGCCACCACACATAAGCCCTAGCAAGGCTTTTCATCTTGACTCCCCCCCGATGACCTTCATGCAGTTCCTTTAGAACTCTCTCTCTTAACTTAGGAGGAATAATCACCCTTGTTCCATACATCAATGTTCCTTGACAGATGGACAGCTGTTCTCATCTTGCTGAGAATGCCGGTAACAGTGGATCACCATGTGCTGGCCATCCCTTCACTGTCAATTCGTAGACCCGGGACAGTGTCGGGTCGTTCCTGGTTTCTCTTTCAATACTTGCATTGGTGACTGGTAAACATTCGATGATGGTCGAGTGAAATAACTCAACAGGGTCAACCTTCGGTGCCTCCTCCGCTGTAGGTAGTGGCAGGCGCGACAGCCCATCAGCATTACCATGCTGCTTTGTACCTTTGAATTCAATCTGATATTGATGTGCCCCTAGGAAAAGGGACCATCTCTGGAGCCTCTGTGCTGTCATCACCGAAACACCCTTCTTAGGGTTAAAAATGGATACCAACGGCTGGTGGTCTGTCAGTAGCGTAAACTTTTGGCCCTGCAGGTAATGATTAAACTTCTTTACCCCCCACACAAGGCTGAGAGCCTCCCTATCTATCTGAGCATAGTTGCGCTCAGCGGAGGCCAATGATCTGGATGCGAACGCGACTGGCCTCTCCAAGCCATTTGGCAACTTGTGTGAGAGTACTGCCCCAATACCATATGGAGAAGCATCACAAGCCAAACGAATAGGCAGCGTTGGGTTGAAGTGAGCCAACACTTCCTCTGAGGTGATCAATGCCTTGATTTTGCGAAAGGCCCTCTTACAGTCCTCGCTCCACTTCCATGGTACTCCCTTCTGCAAAAGAGCGTTCAGCGGGTGCAGCACCGTGGATAAATTTGGCAGAAACTTATGGTAATAGTTAATCAACCCTAGGAACGACCTCAACTGGGATACATTATCCGGAGCGGGAGCCTTCACAACAGCTTCGATCTTGTCAGGAGACTTATGAAGCCCCTCCTGGTCAATGACATGACCACAGTACGAGATCCGCTTCTGAAAGAACTCACATTTCTGGCGATTAACTCGAAGTCCATATTCTTTCAATCTGGTGAGCACCAGTTCCAAATTTGCAAGATGTTCCTCATCATCATCTCCTGTAATCAGAATATCGTCCAGGTAACATTGTGTGCCTGGAATTCCCTGTAATACCTGCTCCATGGCCCTCTGCCAAATTGCTGGAGCCGATGCCACTCCAAACACCAGTCTATTATACCGATACAAGCCTCTATGCGTGTTGATCGTGAGATACTGGCGTGACTCTTCCTCAACTTCCATATGTAAGTACGCCTGCGCCAGGTCTATCTTGGTGAAGTGTTTCCCGCCAGACAACGAAGCGAAGATATCCTCAATCCGCGGAAGCGGATATTGCACCGTGTGAAGCACCGGATTAACAGTGATCTTGAAATCTCCACAGATGCGAACCTTCCCCGGTTCCCCCGGCTTGTTGCTCGATGAACGCTTCATGACGGGAACAATGGGCGTGGCCCATTCACTCCAGTCCACCTTTGACAGTACTCCGGACCGTTCTAGTCCTTCCAGCTCAGCTTCCACAGCAGGTCGTATCGCATAAGGTTCCGGTCTGGCTTTGAAAAATTTTGGATTTGCATGTTCTTCAACTTTGATGTTTGCCATAATTCCTTTCAGTGTTCCCAGTCCCTGCTGGAACACCTTTTTAGCATCGTCCAATATTCTGGACAGTCGTTTAGGTTTGACATCTTCCTTTTTGCCGGAATCTACAGTTAGTGCTTTTAAGGAATGCCAGTCCATATTTATTCTCCTGATCCATTCCCGTCCCAGTAATGGTGGACCTCCCTCAGGTAACACATATAAGTCCATTCCTCGGCTTTCTTTATCCTTGTGGACCACCTTTACCTTTATCTTTCCAATGGGGTATACTCTTTGCCCCGTATATGTTTTCAAAACAATCTCCGTATCCCTTAAGGGAATGTGTAGAAATAACGTTTTGTAATCTTGCTTATTCATGACCGTCAATGCCGATCCAGTGTCCAATTCCATCTTCACTTGGACTCCTGCTATCTGAAGTGTGACCCAGATAGTTTGGTGGTCTGCTGTGTTACCCACATTATGTATTCTTAGACAACCCAGTTGCTTACTGCTGGAGTCTGAATCCGTCTTCTGTTCATCCGAACTGTTCTCTGTCACCTTGTGTACCTTTTTGCACTTTTCCTGCGGTGACTTTTTGCTGCTGGTCTTCTTAACTGACCGGCATACTTTAGCTATGTGTCCGAGCTTGCCACATTTTCTGCATTCCTGATTTTTGAACCAGCACTGATTCTGATCGTGCGTTGTCCTCCCGCAACGATAACACTTTACCTCACCCAATGCCATTTGATTGGTGCTGAGTTCCGATGACCTTAGTTGCATTTCCGCGGTGCCTCGTGCTGCGGCCTCGTGCGATGCTGCAATGGTGACAGCTTTCTCAAGCGTAAGGTCCTTTTTCTTCTAGCAGACGCTTTTGTGTTCCTTCTTTTAATAATCCTCACACGAATTTATCTCTCAGAGCATCTGCTAGTCCTGTACCAAACTGACAGTACTTTGATAGCTTACGCAGTTCAATTAAGAATTCAGCGTTGCTTTCCTCTTTCAGCTGCGTTCTGCTGTAAAATTTAAATCGTTCCGCTATCATCAGCGGCGTGGGGTTTAAATGTTCTTGCAGGATCGTAACAATTTTCGCGAAAGTCTGATCCGCCGGTTTATCTGGTGTTATCAGATGCTTCAATAACCCGTACGTCTTTGCCCCCATTCAGTTTAATAATGTTATTGCTTTCTTATCATCTGGTACTTCATTTGCTGTACAATAAACTCCAATGCGTTCTACATACGTGGTCCAATCTTCAACATCACTATCAAAAGCAGTGATGTTACCGTGTTTAGGCATCCTTGAGATTTTCTTTAACTATTTTATTTTCCCAAAATGGCGGCTTCCCGCGCTTGTCTTCTTCTCCCGCCTACTAAAATGGCGGCTTCCCGCGCTTGGCGGTTTTTTTCCCGCGCTCGTCTTCTTCCCCCGCTGACTACAATGGCGGCTTCCCGCGTTTGCCTTCTTCCCCCGCTGGCTGCAATGGCGATTGCCGTGCTGCTGCCATTCTCGCCTCCCCAGCGGTTCTCAATTCCCCGACGCTGCTTTTTGCTCCCCCGCGGGTCCCGTGGGCATTCACGCTTCCCCTGCTGTTGCGCCTCTCGGCCCCGCTTGCAGGCCGGTCCTTTACACCGGCTGCGGAGTTCTCCGCGGTTCTCGTGGCCTTAACGCTGCCCCAGTCGCTGTGCCTCTCGGCCCCGATTGCAGCCCGGCCCTTTTCACCGGCCGCGGTCGAGTTCTCCGCCCTTTTTCCTCCGTTTTCCCTCCCCTACTCCACAGCCAACGCGGCCGACTTTCTGCTCGTGTCGCTGATCGGCTTACCCACCACCGTGGTAGAAGGGATGATCACTGCCTGTCGCTGATGGAGGGCTTCGTGGTCAGAATTTTTTTTCTTTTTAACCCGGGTTCTCGATGCCTCCCGTGCGATGTGGTGCTCAGCAGGATGATGAGGGCAGATGCCTCTTCTCGACGCCCATTCTGAGGACGAAGCTGCCTTGGATGTAAAACTGCCGCAGGGTAAGATCGGACTCGTCGCCACTGTTGAGTCTGTGTCCCAGTTATGCTTATTATAAATCACTGGACACAGACAACAAGAATAACTTTAACAGGTCTTTATTATTCGGAGGTCAGGGCTGAACTGCCCAGCAAATCACTACACAACGTTTATATACCGGTGTGGTCACCACCGGTATTACAGTATACAGCAGCCAAGAGAAAGTAGTACATCTCTTAAGGTAGTTCTCTTAAGGTGGAACAGGTTACATACACCACAGGTGGTTTGTGAAGTTCCCAGCTTACATGTAAACCTAACAACAGACTCCAGGGAAATCTGCTGCAGCAGACCCTACAGAAGGAAGACCAAACCAACCAACAGGACCGCTGTCTGAGCTGAGTGGAGCTTGTGTGATACTTTTTACTGTGCGTTGGGTTTTGGTCACTGTTTTGGGACACAGTTTGCCTCACAACGAGACTCCACAATAGATACTATTCTTTGTCACTGACATACAGAAAGCAGAAAGAAAAAACTTGCATTGATATAGTGTGTTTCATGACCTCAGGATGTCCAAAAAGCACTTCACAGCCAATTAAGTACATTTTTGGAAGTGTACTCGCTGTTGTAATGGAACGAAAAGCAGCAGCCAAATTGCACACAGCAAGGTCACATGAACAGCAATGAGATCATCTCCTTTTGGATGAGGGATACATGTTGGAAGCACTGTAAATAGTGTAGATGGGAGCAGGAAGTTACAAAGGAACAGACATTAAGTGAATAGCCAAAGCTGTGGCAGAAGGTGTTCAATGGGGGAAAGGAGGAGAAAGACACATTGGAATATTTTCTTAATGGCGATTAGGAATTGTGGGTGTCCACGAGTGCACAGCTAGAAAAAATCATCGAAAAGCCTAATGGAATGTTGACCTGTATCC
This sequence comes from Somniosus microcephalus, assembly GCF_052327205.1. NCBI lineage: Eukaryota > Metazoa > Chordata > Chondrichthyes > Squaliformes > Somniosidae > Somniosus > Somniosus microcephalus. The sequence goes on along the minus strand of NC_141000.1, from coordinate 15,499,991 downwards.
CAAAGGGGCTGGAAATCAAAGGGGAGGAAAGGTCTTCGACCTGAAACATTAACTCTGTTTCTCTCTCCACGGATGCTGCCTGGCCTGCTGAGTTTTTCCAGCGTTTTCTGTTGTTATTTTGGATTTCCAGCATCCGCAGTATTTTGCTATTGTATGAGGAAGTTATGCTTCAGTTGTACAGAGCCTTGGTCAGACCCCATCTTGATTACAGCATTCAGGTTTGGTTACCGCACCGTAGGAAAGATATATTGGCCCTGGAGCGGGTACAGTGCAAAATTAAACTGGAGTTTAAAGGGTTAAATTATGCGGACCGGATGCATAAACTTGGCTTATATTCCCTTGAGTTTAGAAGGTTGAGGGGTGATTTAATTGAGGTGTTTAAAATGCTAAAAAGATTCGATAGACTAAATGCAGAGAAACTATTTCCTCTGGTGGGGGAATCCAGATCGAGGCTGCCCAATCTTAAAATTAGTCAGGCTGTTCAGGAGTAAAATCAGGAATTACTTTTTCACACAAAGGCTAGTGGAAATCTTGAATTTACTACCCCAAAAGGCCGTGGATGCTGGGGCAATTGAAAATTTCAAGACTGAGATTGACAGATTTTTATTAGGTACGGGTATCAACAGGCATGGAGAAAAGACCGGTAAATGGAGCTGAGATACCGATCAACCATGATCGAATTGAATGGTGGAAGAGGCTCGAGGGCCATTCTCCTGTTCCTATGCTTTTCTTCGAATAGTGCCATGGGATCTACGTCCACCTGAAAGGACAGACGGGGCTTCGGTTTAACATCTCCTCTGAAAGCCAGCACCTCTGACAGTGTAGCACTCCCTCAGTGCTGAAGTATCAGCCTAGATTATGTGGTCAAATCTCTGGAGTAGGGCCAGACTACACAACCCTTCTGACTTGGAGGCAATGGGAAGAAAAGTCGGGCGGGGTGTATAACGGGAGGCTGATCCGCTACCACTCGTTTAATACCCCTGCCAAAGTTGAAAGATCCGTCCATAGTCCCTTTTCAAATCCTTCCAGTCCGTTCCCAGTACCGAGACCACACTAGTAAGTTTTCAACAACATCCTATGTGACTGTAACCACGGCATGCTATTCTTCTCGAACCCCCTGCACTGTTGATAGTCAACCAATACATCCTTCTCCACTGGGATCCACCTCTGGTTCCAATCGTACCTGCCCCACCACAGCGAGCACGTCCTGCAATGGCGCCACTTCCTGTACTCACATGGTCGCCTCCTCTACAACCCCCCCCCCCCCCCCCCCCCCGCTATGTACTCCATCCTTGGCTCCTTCCTATTCCTCATTTGCATGTTGTAGCTAGGAGGCATCATTTGTAAGCACTGGGTCCACATGTACTCCGATGGCCACCCAGCTTTATCTTCAAACTTACCACCCTCAGCGTCATGACTGCTGCTGTGCTGCCTAACTGTTTGCTGGTCATGGATGAGCCGGGATGTTCTGCAACTAAACATTGGCGCGACTTAGAAACATGGAAGCTAGGAGCAGGAGTAGGCCATTCGGCCCCTCCGCCATTTAATGAGACCATGGCTGCCCATCCAAATTCAGTACCCTGTCCCTGCTTTCTCCCCATATCCCTTGATCCCTTTAGCCTTAAGAAATATATCTAACTCCTTCTTGAATATATTTAATGAATTGGCCTCAACTGCCTTCTGTGGTAGAGAATTCCACAGGTTCACCACTCTCTGGGTGAAGAAATTCCTCCTCATCTCAGTCCTAAATGGCTTACCCCTTATCCTTAGACTGTGACCCCTGGTTCTGGACTCCCCCGCCATCAGGAACATCCTTCCTGCATCTAGTCTGTTAGAATTTTATAAGTTTCAATGAGATCCCCTCTCATTCTTCTAAACTCCAGCGACTATAAGCCCAATCGACCCAATCTCTCCTCATACGTCATTCCTGCCATCCCAGGTATCAGTCTGGTGAATCTTCGCTGCACTCCCTCCATGGCAAGAACATCCTTCCTCAGATAAGGCGACCAAAACTGCACACAATACTGAAGGTGTGGTCTCACCAAGGCCCCGCACAACTGCAGCAAGACATCCTTGCTCCTGTACTCGAATTAATGAATTCATGTTCCGTTCTTGCTATAAGATATACACCCAGGCCACTAATTCCAGCCCCCTGCCTGACTGATTCTTTGCACTAAATCCGACAGTGCACAACTTTGGTCTTCTGTTCTGTGCTGAGCTTCAAATCCCTCATTCAGCCCATCACCAAGACCATCAATTTCCACCGCTGCCGTGTTGTCACTAACGCCCCACCGGTACTGAAACCTTTGTCACCTCTGGCTTAATTTCTCTAACAATCTCTTCAGCCTGCCGCACTCCACACTACATAACTTCCAAATCATCCAGTCTCATATTAAGTCCCACTCACCTATCATTCACACAAAGATAGATGGATAGAAATAAATTAAATAAATGTAGAAATAAAATAAAAACAGAAAACGCTGGAAACACTCAGCAGGTCAGGCAGCATCTGTAGAGAGAGAGAGTTAACATTTCAGGTCGATGACCTTTCATCAGAACTAGACAGAAATGCAGAAATAAATTTGGTTTAGCATTAATAGCATTTGTGACTGATAATGTGTTGCAGATTGGAAGTTTTAAATACTTCAAATTTACCCCAATATCTTCAGCCTCTTTTGCAGGTGTACAGTCTTAGGATTGTGAGGGTACCCTTAGAGAAGTTTCATTCTGCCATGATAGAAGTTAAAATTGTCTATCTCTCAACATTCACCCACCCTGTACCCTGTGCATGGTTTTAAAAACTGTAGATAGCACTCAAATGCCAAAGGGTAGCTTTTCCGGTGAATAAAGTTCCCTTTACTATGCTCCCAAAGCTGTTTCTTACAACTAACCGCATAAGGGAGCCCACCTTGACCAATCTGACATTTTCCATTTCCCACATCAGCCACCCTGTGACACTTTTTACTAGGATTGCCAACTATAGGGGGCTTTTGGTGTTGTGGATTAATGCCCATTTGGAACTGGACTTGAGATGGCCAAGCTCATTGCACATGAGTTCCTTACAGTCAACACACAAAGGAAATTTTCATCCTTTAATTCTGGGCTGCATTTCAAACCCATTCACGGATGAAAGACCAGTGCGCTAACTCAATTTGTGCAACTTAATAAATTAGTTCTGCTGTTTAAAGTTTGCTGTTCATAGTGCCCTTGAAAAACTAAAATCCATGGTCAACACTGTTGACATTTACACAAAGTCCACGGCCATGAAAAGCACGGCTATTCCAGCAGACTCCTGCTATAGCTTTGGCAGGAGTCTGCCAGAACAGCTGGAAACTAGGCTGGGACCCGGCATAACCAGGTTGCAGCCTTCTGCCCAAGACTCCTGCGTGGCCTTTTCGGGGTGGCGCTTCCGTATGCTCCTTATGAGGCTATTGACAAAGGAGCATTGGAGTTCCCGCACTATGGCCTTCACTGGGACACAAAGTACGGTCGGCAGAGGTGCATCTAGTGAGATCGGGTGTACCAGCCTACAAAGGGTTGGATGTGGGGCCACCTGGGAGTCTAGCGTGGGATCAATAAACTAGAGTAACACACTTTTAATGTAATATAGACAATGATGCTTTCAGGTCAACTTGTGATGCTTGTGTTTTGATGCTTGCTGTGTAGATCATTGGCTGTAAAGCGCTTTGGGATGTACTGGGGTGGTGAAAGGTGCTATATAAATGCAAGTCTTTTTTCTTTAGACAGATGGGATCCGACTGTAGCCATTGGAAAAAGCAAGTACTGTATAGAGTACTCTCCAGCCTGGATTAGTTACCAATAAGATTGGTTATTGATATTTTAACTTTTAACTATTTGGAAATAAAAATATATTTATAAAAAGTTACGCATTACTCGTGGTGGTATTGCTGATGTCATTTTTCGCATAATTTCACCTTGAGAAATGGGCCTTAAATGCACGTACATGTTAGATGTGGAAACTTGTCTGAATACAGACCTTATTATTCTTAAATTGGCCTAAATGCCATTTCCATGTTATATATCAGCCCAACTGGCTTGCAGAATATTGTACAGGGAGTGTGTTTCATGTGGGTATGCATTATATGTGAAAAAATACAGCATATTATGGATTTCTGCCACTAATGATCCCCATAGGAATGTTTGCACATAAAACCGCTCACCTATATTGTATTGCGTAGTGGAATATGCTATACGTCTGTCACCATTCACCATGCTGCATTGCATAAGGGAATTTGTTATAAGTTGCCCTGGTGTATACAGCACATTCATATAGTGGAATTGCAATTACTGTTAGACTTTTTAGAACAAATGCTGCCAAAACTCTTCCCTTGTTCTGAACGTGAAATATTCTGATTTGTTTGGAAGCTACTTTGTTCTCACACACTACATGCTGGGCAGTTTTCAGTGACTGCCATAAAGCCTCACAATATATTAGAGATATGCAACGGCTTTTAAAAGGCTTCTTTATGGCCACACTGACGCATGTTACAGGATAACACTCTTGGTTGCTGTGAGATGCTTACTAAAAGTCGGTCATTGACCTAATGTGCTGATGAGTGACAAGTTTTTTTTAAATGCCCTCTTATATACGACCTCTCAGCTGACTTGGTCATTCATCATTTTTTTGTTTGTTAAATAACTGAATATATCATTTTATGCAGCAACAAAGACAATGAATCCAGCAGGACCCAAGTGACCTTGTTGTTTGAGATAGGAAGCTACAGTTTTAAGGAGAAGTCGAAGGCAGTCAAGTCTGCCACTGTGTTTGTTGATTTGTAAATGGGGACTGCAAACAAACATAGTTTGCGTTTAGCGCTGTCTCGGCATCAAAATATCTGCAGATACACGTGCCAGTCACTGGCGACTGTTTCAAACCTCAGTCAGATTGAACATCCACAGGGACCTTCTTGTTTGTAAAGTGGGGGGAAACCTCAAGAAGCTGCTCAGTAATATCAGTAATCTCTGTGGGGCAAAAAAGGCAACTTTGCGTTCAGAGGTACAGTATTCCCAGATGTCCTCCGAACTGTGATCCATATTCATGCTTTCGTGAAACCATCACTCTACGGAGACCCCCAGAGAGTTCAACATTGATATAAGGAGCCTTTGGTGGGATGTGGATGAATGGGAAAGTTGATTAATAATTGATTATGCTTCTTGTGGATGACTGTAATTATTTGCCAGGGTTTTCATTTCATTGTGCCATTTTTCACTATAAAATGTGTTTGGGATCATCAGCCACTGGTTTGAAGGAATAATTGTCGAATGTTTCAATAGGTGTCATCTACATGCGGTTAGGTAATGCAGTCAGCTATGCCATTCTGCTAACCTCTCACCACCCCATATATTGTATACCTATATTCAAGTCTTAATCTAAAATTTAACACAATTGATTGAATGCGGATGACTCCTCTTGTACTCTGATTAACTCTAATACTATCAGCAGAACATTCCAGATAACTGATATTATTGTAGTTGGTGACTGTTGAATATAATTTGCCTGCTTTGGGGAATAAAATGAACGTAAACCTGAGCAGTAGTGCCATAGAAGCTTACAACCCTCGGCCTATTGTTTCCATGTTGACTCTTTGCTAGAGCAATCTAAAAGTATTCTCATGTCTCACTGTCTCCCCATAGCCCTGTATTTTCGCCTGCTTCAAATATTTAAACTCTTTTTCCCTTCAGAAGTGCTACAGTCCGTGCCTCAGTTTCAGTTTCAAATTAACCACCCAACTGATCGTTGTAAAACAGAATTGAAGAACCCGACTGTTTGGGTGCCTTTTCTCCACATGTCAAAAAGACTTGATGAAGTGGTGGATAATTGAACTATAAAATGTGTAGTAGCTTTACCCAGACTCCTTTCTCCTTAAAAAAAAACAAAAAAAAACGTCTGAATCGCAATTAATGACCATAAAGTTTTGCGAGTAGGTGTTGGAAATGATTTGACATGTTCGCGATTGGCTGTTATTAGACAGAGTACAATTACATTCTCACTCACTTCTTTCATATAAGGTCTTGATAAATGCAATTCCTACACATGCACCTTTAGGTGATGCACTAACATTTTTATGTTAATAAATATTTATTAAATCCTTGTCTTTTACAAAAAAAGCATTCTTTATTATTATAACATTGAATATTCTGAGTTTTAATAATAAATCCAGTACTCCAACTGGTATATGTTGGATGGCTTGTATGTTATTAAGAGACACAGTGGTCATTACCAATTCTAGCTTCAAACCTATACATAGCCCACAAAAAATTCTGGTTGTTGGCATTAGAACGGCTTACCCAGCTTGGGAGCTTACAATGGGAATTCCACCAACTACTATCATGACTGCAGCAGGAAGCTTATGAAAAAATAGGAATGTGTGTTTTAAATAATATATCAATTACTGTTCTGTGAAGTGCGAGAATCTCAACCCATGTTCTTTGTTTTCAATCTTTCCATCCAGGTTTCTTTCCTCCGTCTAGATTTCATGTTAAAGTTTCTTTTTATTTGCAAGGTGTCTTTTTGGATATAGTCCTGAAGAAGCATTGGGTGGGAGTCAGATTTGGGGCCAAGTGAAACATTCAAGAATGTCTTGCGTTGAAGAAGCGATTAGCTATATGGTTGAAGGAAAGCAGAATAAAGTGATACGAGCGACAGAGTGGCCGTATGGGATTAAGACCAGTCTCGTGTGGAGGATAAACACAAACATGGACTGGTCGGGAATATGATAACTGCCCACCCACTACCAATGCCCCTGGGGTCAGGCTAGTTTAAATTTTTTGAGTGAGCAATCAGACCATTATCAGCACGTTGGGGGGGCCTGCCTGACTTTGGGGGAGGGGGAAGAATCTCACTTGCATCTTGCCAGAGCCCGAGAGCAAACCTCAGAATTTTATTTTTAACTGTTGCCGGCTCTTTTGGCCGTTAAATTCTCAAACTCCTCTTCTCCTAAGGCCCTAGCAACACCAGACGTCAGGGACTCCTAGGCATCCCTGGCGTCCAGTGTGGCTAAGGAAGTAACTAGGGAGATATGTAAATGAAATTGGACCATAAAATACACCTGCCCTTTTTGTGGGTGGTCTTTTTATGGGCCCACCCCTGAAACTGCTGGGAATTCCAACCAGGTTGAAAAGGGTCGGAACCTCTGCTGGATCAGAGATCCATCCCACCCACAGCACTATGATGCAGAACAGCCTTTCCTGACCCCAGGAGTTTCTGGGCCAGAGTCTTGGAACCATTTGATTGGGATGTGTTCAGCACATTTATCCTAAGTCCTAGAAAGAAAGAATTTACATTTATATTGGGCTGAATTTTAATGGGGAACACGGGCTGGGAGTGGGGTGGTGGGGGGGGGGAAGCTCAGAAACGGTCGGGATACCTGGGAGAACAAGTTTTCCCGTAAGCCCTGTCGAATTTAACGGCAGGGCCTGATTTGAATGGTAAGCCTCTGTTTCCCACCTGCAGCCAGAAAGATTGAAAGGCTGGCTCTGGGCGGGAAGGCCTTTGGCACTCGGCCGCAGAGAAGAGGAAGTGAGGAATCGTGGGAGGAGAAGGGTTGGGGGCCGGGACCAGCAAAGGGGAGGGGTGGGGGGTGTCGGGTGAGTATCTGGGGCCGGAGGGAAGGGGATTAGGGAATGGTCGCCGGCCAGAAGAGCGAGGGGGGGCGATCGGGAACGATCGGAGACTGAGGAGCATTGCAGGGGGGGTGGGGAGAATCGGAGCCCCCGGGGGATCAGGGGCGTATCGGAGGCCTCGTTGTGGGGGGTGGGGTTCTCTGATCGCGGGGGATGGGTGAGGCAGAGACACTGATCCAGGAGGTAAGTGTAAAGGCACTTACCTCCTGGATCCAGCAGTCCTCGTTTTGATTTAGCTGGCGGGTTTCACGAGGCCTGCAAAACCCGACTAGCTAAAGTTACATTCAAAATGGAGGTTCAAGTGGAGGCTTCCAGCTTCATTATAATATTTAAAGTAGACGACCCACCTCCTGGGAGAGGGTTATTTGCCCACCTCCATTTAAACCGGAAGTGGGTGGGTTGGAGGCAGGTTCTAGTTGAGATTCAGATCTTTAACACTTTTTAAATTCCCACATGATCCCAACCCACCCCGTATTTATGATGTGGAGATGCCGGTGTTGGACTGGGGTGGACAAATGTGAGAAGTCACACAACACCAGGTTATAGTCCAACAGCTTTATTTGAAATCACAAGCTTTCGGAGCGCTGCTCCTTCGTCAGGACTTCACCTGACGAAGGAGCAGCGCTCTGAAAGCTTGTGATTTCAAATGAAGCTGTTGGACTATAACCTGGTGTTGTGTGACTTCTCACATTTGTCCACCTGTATTTAGGTTAAGATTCACCCCATTGTGTCTTAGTACATCCTCAGGATGTCTTAAAGCGCATTACAACTAATGGACTAATTTTGTTTAACAACAACTACTTGCATTTCGATAGCACCCTTAACGTAGAAAACCCTCCCAAGGCCCTTCACAGAAATGTAATGAGACAACAATCGACACCAAACGAAAGAAAGAGATATTGGGTGTAATGGCTGTTGTGACGTAAGCAAACACGATGGCTGATTTTTACACAGCAAGGTCCCACAAACATTAAATGATTGAGTGACCTGATAATCTATTCTGTGTTGTTGGCTGAGGGAGGAATGTTGGCCAGGACATTGGGAAACACCCTGCTCCTCTTCAAGCAGGGCCAAGGAATCTTTTACACCCACCTGAGCAAGCAGACAATGCCTCAGTTTAACGCCTCAGTGAAAGACAGACCGTCTGACCAATATTCCCTCTAATTTATTTTAGTGCGCGGTCCCTTTAGCTGGTTGCACAGCGCATTCAAATTTTCGCGCGTGCGCGGTTTCTTCCATTTAAAAGCCGATGAGTGGCTTCCGCGCGACCTCCAGCCCACTGCAGCTTAGCCGGGAACATTGCTTCTGGCGATGCAGCACTTCTTCATTTCTGCGCTAAAACTCCTCGGCCTAGATTACGTGCTCCTGACCTGGAGAGCGGCTTGAAATCCAGAACGTGCTGATCCACGTGAGAGTGCTATCAACTGAACCACACTGACAACTATCCCACGCAACCTTTTGACTGAGAACGTCAATGTAGTGGGCTATGTTTGTGGGGGATGGGGTGGAATGAAGGGAACTAGGGGGGAAAATGACAAAAGGAAAGATAGAATTTAAAAAAATAAACCTTACATAGCACGTATGACTTTGTGTTGAGCATGAATGGAGGTATGACATAATCTTTTAGGATTAGAAAATGTCAAATAAGGATTACATCCAGTAAAACCCCTGTTGATGTATATTCTTCTATATATATATAAAAGGATACTTCTGTCTGTCATTCTGTCTGTCTTGAATTAACTCTCAAGTTATAGAGCGTACCTACACGTGTGTTACGTCGAAAGAAAGCTGACGATTCCAAAACCGTCCTAAGCGTATTTACGTTTTGGCCGGACAAAAATTGTTTGCACGTTATGCAAAAAACCTTCAAAATTAAACTCATTATCTGCTAAGTAGCATTGATTGACTGACGTCAAGGTCGACCAATCCTGTGCCGGCACGATTGACCAATCCTACAGTTCAGTCGCCTGATGGTTGGCCAATCGCTGCGTCTGTGGGCGGGACTAATGCTTTTCAACTCCGGCATCGGGCAGCCATTGCTTCACTACTTCCAGCTCAAACTACTCTGCTAATCCAGCTTTGAAAAAGTTAGTATCTCTTTTAAAAATTACATAACATTTACCAAAAACGTTTTATAAGTACTTTCACTTTCATCTTTGAAGCTATTAAAAGGTAGAAATGTTGCCCGGCAGCAGATTCACACAGGGACAGACAGACAGGCCCCAAAGCCTGGGACTCGATTTAAACCGCCCGGCCCAAAACAGCCCTGGCAAAGCCGGGCTCCCCCAGCTAGTAATGCATAATTCATTTTTAACAACCTCATTTTTTCTTAAAATCTCAGTAGGGAACATGAAATATTTGTGGCTAGAAAAAGGAAACTACCACATTTAACATTATTGACAGCAATAGAAAATTAACAGAGTAAACCAAAGCAATTCATCTCAAAAAAAAGTCTAATGCTCTGACTAATAATTACATTTGCCTTGTAATGTGCAAAAGCACTCAAGATTTTATGTTTTTTATTTCCACTCAACAACTAAAACACTTTGGATTTTGGAACATATGGTCGAAGTAGAACAGGTATCGGTGATTGGTGGCTTGCAGCTGCTAAAACTCACTCAAGTGTTGAGCAGCCAGCATCATTTGCTTTGACTGGCGTAAGCACTTGGTATCCAAAGTGTATCCAGTACATCTAGACCGCTAAAAGAAAGGTCTTAAATAAGAAAACTTGACTTCAAGGCAACTATAGCCAAAATGACTAAGAAATGAATGACCTCTTTCTCTGATCAATACAAATTGCAGTGTCAATTGGAAACTGGGTGAGCAATATTAATCAGCTGTCCAGACATAATCTTGCAAATGATGTTACTGTAGTTGTTGCCCCCATATAGTGTCTGCCTTTTTATAATCTTAAAATCCCAGCATTGGGAGCCGAGACCACCCAGGCTGCATGCTTTGGAATTCCTTCCCTAAACACCTCTGCCTCTCCTCATTTTTGACCCTTCTTAAAACTCACCTTTGACCAAGCGTTTTTGATCACCCCTTCTAATATCTCCTTATTTAGCTTGGTGTCCATTTTTAAAAATCTACGCCTCTGTGATGCGCCTTGGGATATTTTTCTACATTAAAGTTGCTATACAAATGCAAGTTGTTACTCTTGTAAGATAAGGGGTGACCTGATAAAGGATTATTTTGAAGGATTATACTGTAATAAGGGAGTACTGTAATAAGGGAGTACTGTGAGCAGTTCTGGGCACCGCACCTTAGGAAGGATATATTGGCCTTGGAGGGACTGCAGCGTAGGTTTACCAGAATGATACCTGGACTTCAAGGGTTAAGTTACGAGGAGAGATTACAAAAACTAGGGTTGTATTCCCTGGAATTTAGAAGTTTAAGGGGTGATCTGATCGAAGTTTTCAAGATATTAAGGGGAACTGATGGGGAAGATAGAGAGAAACTATTTCCGCTGGTTGGGGGATCTCGGACTAGAGGACACAGCCTAAAACTTAGAGCCAGACCTTTCAGGAGTGAAGTTAGGAAACGCTTCTACATGCAAAGGGTGGTAGAAGTTTGGAATTATCTTCCGCAAACGGCAGTTGTGTGTGGATGTTGAATGAATCGTATTTAATTTAATTGTAGACTCGACTATTCCAATGCTTTACTCACTGGCCTTCCATCCTCCACCTCCAGAAACCTGAGCTCATCCAAAACTCTGCTGCCCGTATTTTATCCCGCTCTGTTAGCTTCCGGTCTCCCAGTGCCTCCAATTTAAAATCCTAGTGTTCAAATCCCCAAGGGACTTGAGCACATAAAGCTAGGCTGACACTCCACTGCAGTACTGAGGGAGTGCTGCACTGTCGGAGGTGCCGTCTTTCAGATGAGATGTTAAACCGAGGCCCCGTCTGCTCTCTCAGGTGGACGGAAAAGATCACGGCACTATTTCGAAGAAGAGCAGAGGAGTTATCCCCGGTGTCCTGGCCAATATTTATCCCTCAACCAACATAACAAAAACAGATTATCTGGTCATTAGCACATTGCTGTTTGTGGGAGCTTGCTGTGCGCAAATTGTCTGCCGCGTTTCCTACATTACAACAGTGACTCCACTTCAAAACGTACTTCATTGGCTGTAAAGTGCTTTGAGACGTCCGGTGGTCATGAAAGGCGCTATATAAATGCAAGTCATTCGTTCTTTTTGTCATTGCCCCTCTCTGTTTCTATAACCTCCTCCAGCCCTACAACCCCACTCCTGAACACTCTGTTCCTCTGACTGTGCGGAAGAGAATTCCAAACTTCTACCACCCTTTGCATTGCCCCTCCTGTCACCCCAGCATTGGGAGCCGAGGCCACCTGGGCTGCACGCTTTGGAATTCCTTCCCTAAACACCTCTGCCTCTCCAATTCCCCCTCCTCATTTATGACCCTTCTTAAAACTCACCTTTGACCAAACGTTTTTGATCACCCCTTTCTAATATCTCCTTATTTGGCTTGGTGTCCATTTTTTTAAATCTATGCCTCTGTGATGTACCTTGGGATGTTTTTCTACATTAAAGGTGCTATACAAATGCAAGTTGTTACTCTTGTAAGATAAGGGGTGACCTGATGATAAAGGATTATTTTGAAGGATTATAATGTAAATAAATGAGAGCTTGTTCATCAGTGAGACCGTAGCAGAAGAGCACAAATTTAAGACGATCGCAAAAAGAATTATAGGGGAAGTTGGAAAAAATTCCTTTAAAGGGTTAGAATGTGGAATTCTCTGCCACAAATAGTTGTGGAAACAGAAACCATGGGTACTTTTAAAAGAGAATTAGGGAATTGCTTAAAAAAAGAGTAATATTAATGGGAGTAAGCAGGGGAGTGGGATTTAGCAGAGATGGGGAATATGGCTTGTTTGTGTGATGCAGCATGTTATGTGATTCTGAATGAATGCGTAACCATATCGCTGTAATTAGCTGTCACTTGCAGTTTCTTTGAAAAAGAATAGACCTTTTATTATTTAAAGACTTTAATAGTCTTTTCATCTAATGAGCATAAACAAGGACCATATGGAATTGCATTAAACAGTTTTATGGAAACAGTTTATTCTGTTGGATTGAAAATGAAGGATACTGGAGCTAAATGGAATACAGATTCTTTAAAGAATGTATTATTGGCTTATATCCAACATTAAATGGACCGACACAAAAGTCATTCTGAGCTCTGGGTTCTATGTAGAAACAGCATCTCGGCTTTAAGTAAAAGTGTGCCACGGATTAGCTGTAGAAGAACAAGTTCTGATAAGATAAATCTCTGTACATCTGCCTCAGGAATTACAGCTCCTAATTAAATATTCTTCTGGATTACCACTTGGGAAAGTGCAAGGCTCACATATGTTTGTATTTTGTCTTGTTATTGTAATGTTTGTGTTACATATGTTGTGTTATAAGAAAGAAAGACTTGCATTTATATAACGCCTTTCACAATCTTGGGGCATGCCAAAGCGCTTTTCAGCCAATTACTGTAGGTGCTTAAGGTAGGAAACGCGACGGCCAATCTGCACACAGTAAGGTCCCTCAAACAGCAATGTGGTAAATGACCAGATCATCTGTTTTAGAGATGGTGAGTGTAAGAGCCATAAAAGCTTAAGAAAATACTTTAAAATATTGGTTAAATAGCATAATAGTTAATTTACCTGATTGACTTATTGTATTAAGAAACCCCCTATTTTCTTGCTCCAGTAGTATAGTCCGAGACACCCCCTTCATTCTTGCCACAATGGTACAGTCCCTAAGCCACACATGGTATGCAGCCATTTTACAGTTTAAACTCCACGTGGCTGAAGGAGGCAGAAGTTGTGAGGTTTGGAGCAATACAGTTTTTGACCGTGTTCGTTTATACGTGTTTGCTTTGTAATTCTGTTCGTAAAGCGTTATAGTAAACAGTTTAAAAGACAAAGCTACGTTTGGGAACGTTTTATTTCGACACGCGTCTACTCGTTGTTAACAGCCCCACAGCTCAGTGGCTGCCTGTTTGGAAACTAAGAAGCGCCACTACAGTGAGTGAGCGATAAATATTGTCCAGGACACCAGGGAGAACTCTTCTGCTGTTCTTCAAATAGTGCCATGGGGATCTTTCATATCCAGCTGAGTAGGCAGACGGGGCCTCGGTTTAACGTCTCGTCCTAAAGACAGCGCCGCACTCCCTCAGTGCTCACGTGTCACGACAACCCACAGCTTTCTGACTCCGAGGCGAGAGTGCTACCACAGAGCTATGGCGAACACCATTATGTTACATGTTGTGTGTGAGAATCATCTGCAAAAGAAATCACATCATTTGTGTTTGTTTGTAATATGCAGTAGGATTTTGAGCCTTTTAAAATGTTTTAATCAATTTTCTCCCCTTTGCTGCAGAAGGCACTGCCACCATACTGGAGTAGAGTTTCACTGGTGCTGGGTGCCCTCCAGTACCTCACACGAGTGGCCATTTCTAAGTTTGTAAAAGTAGACCGTCAAGTATTGGCAAACTGTTTTGACCATGAATCGCACCGCAGCTGAACCCGACCATGTTTCACCCAATGACCGCACATGCACACATTCCTGCAGGAGTCACTGGATAGCAATCAAGCGCAGGAACCAAAGCTGGTTTTCTATTTCCCCCTTCCAGCCCTGGGTCCTGAGGCCGACTGTAGCACTGCCACCAACTAACATCAGCTAACTCCGCATAGCCCACTGAATCAAACCTGGGACCTTGCTGCTCTGTCTGGCTCGTTTCCACATTGGATGAGCTTATTTTTCAAATCGATGCTACATACTGTATGCAAACAAAATGTACCACACTGTAACCCCACCAGTAGTTGCTGACTCGTGGCTAAAATTGTTCATTACACAAAGTTTTAGTGGCTTGCTCAGAATTCTGGTAGCCAACCACAGGACAATATGATTTATAAATAAAGATATTATTTTCACAGCCTACAGTGATGAGGTTTATTTTGGCCTTTTTTTGCATAATACAGTCAGTCAGAAATGCAACAGAACTCCTATTATTGCTTTTATTTAATCCGTGGGTTTCTAGTACCTCAAAACTAAGTGTGCCTTGGAGAATTTGGCTCCTTAGGAAAATAGTTGATGCCATGTTGCAGTAAGTCAAAAGTTATTGTGAGAGGGGGAGCCAATGACAACTGATTTGAGATAATTTAAACAGCAACTTGGAAATGAAGGCAAGTACATTGAGATCTGTTCCCAGGTGATGCAGTGGTAAACTGCAGTAAGACATGTGTTGGCTTCATTAAAGGATGAGGTGCCTGTTTGTGCTGTAATAGGTTTCAGATGAAGAATAAACAGTGACAATTCTAGTAAATCAAAAAAAAATAAAGCATTTTTTTTTTAAACCCAGAAAATGCTGGAAATGCACAGGCCATAACATTAAAAAAGAGAAAGATATGTTAATGTTCTTGGATGGGATTCCTCTTCAGAATTGGAATGGGAATTGACCAAGAAACTGAGGTTTGTGAATCAGTGATGAATGTTGATATTTCTGACAAGCAGTTGTTAAAGACCAGCTGGCTACAGTTGTGGCTTTTCCTCCCCGCAGCACATTTCCTGTGTTTACAGTGTGCCTACAATTCTGTAAATGAACGGTCTCCTGTGAACCGAACCCTGTGACTATACATTCTGCTGTATGAGTTACTGTAGCCCAGATCTCGTAGTTAATCTGGATCATGGAAGTCACTTACAGGAGGAGATGTGGGATGCCCGTCACATTGCCATATCAGACAGTGAAAATATAGCATGCTACAGAACCACATATTTATTCACAAATAAAGCAACATACAGAAGCAGATTGCCAAGATATTATGCAGTACAGGTAGACTATCCTTTATCCGAAAACCTCGGGACCAGCCGAGTTTCGGATAAAGGAGAATTTCGGATTTCGGAAGGTGGGTCGGCGGGGGTCCGCGGGGGGTCGTGCGCACGACTTACGCTGACGCTCAGCGTAAGTCAGTCGGGTCGGCGGGGTCCGCGGGGGGGTCGGCGGTTGTCGGGGCTGGCGGGGTCGGCGGTTGTCGGGGGCGGGGGGGTCGGCGGTTGTCGGGGCCCGCGGGGGGGGGGTCGGCGGTTGTCGGGGTCCGCGGGGGGGTCGGCGGTTGTCGGGGTCGGCGGGGGGTCGTGTGCACGACTTACCCTTTATCCGAACTTCCGAAACCGGAACCCTCTAAAAACCGAAGGTTTTTTCGTTCGTACGCACGACTTACGCTGAACGAAAAAACCTTCGGTTTTTAGAGGGTTTCGGTTTTCGGGAGTCCGGATAAAGGGTAGTCTACCTGTACAATAATCAAATGTATACTGCAGGAAACTCTTTTTTATCCGGCACCGACGGGACCGGCGTGGTGCCGGTTTATCAAAAAGTCCGGATTACAAGAGAGGTATAGTAAAAGGTACGTGAGCCCCGTACACCAACAGATCCAGGCTTCCCTGTTGCTTAGCAACAGGTGCAGGAACCCCGGTTACACAGCCACAGATCCAGGAATGGCCACTAATATGAAGTAAAACTTACCTGAACCTACTCCTGAATTTTGCCGGTTAACAGAGGTTTCCGGTTATTTAGGTGCCGGTAAATCGAGAGTTTCCTGTAATTGCAAACTGAGTTGCTTGTTTAAAAAAAACGACGTGCATGGTTCATACTGTCTGAACTCGTAAACACACAGTCGATGATGGTATGTATGTAAGATTATTCTTTAGAGCTCTGATCACCCCCTTCACTTACTGAGGTGCGGCAAATAGAAGCTGCACACTGTGAGAAAGTCCCTGGATTATAAGGATGGCTTTTCCTTTTGAATTTAAAACAAATTCTTCACCGCACTCAGGCAATCAGGATGTTAATAGTTTTTACACATTGACAAACCAAGAGATAATGGCTTGGAGCTACTAGCCTTGTCTCCTGAGATTGATTTTCCTTTATAGAATGCAGTCTTCATAGTCTAATAACACACTGGGGGTAATTTTGACTTTGGGCGATAGTTTAAAATAGATGCTATCGAACCAGCTGCCCATTGTACATCTCTCTCAATTGTCATACAGGTGGCTGATTCGCTATCTCCAGCTTTACACTATCACCCTAGGTCAAAATTACCCCCCAAAGGGTCCAATAAGCTCCACAACTAAGGTACTTTTACCTTTTGAAGAGGAGATTGCCCATTTACTTGAATATTGAAGTCCAATTATATTTTGACCACAGATTCATTTAATATTTCACTAGGACTTTTGTCATATACAGAGTGTAGTGTGTGTTTAAGGGGAATCTACTCCATGGTACGGCTATTTTGTAATGTTTAGGATTATTAAATTACATAATATTCTAAATAAAATGTTAGGTTAATATAGTAAAAGTTTTTTATGGGGCTTTGAGTTGTAAGTTGAACTATTTTTGATTATTTTCTGGGGTATATTTTGCTTTGTACAGTTATTTTACTGAACTGGGGAGGTTTATAATGACGATAAAATAAAATAATTTTTGTCGAACTTTACACGCAAACCAAAATATACTCCCTGCTGACGTTTTGGAGTTGTAACGAAAATCTCAGTACCTTCAATACATGTCAAAACCCCTTATTGTAAAAGCAGAAACATCAGTGCGGTAACCGAGCACTCCATATTTCTTTGTCACGCTGAGAGGCAGCAAACATCTGCTTTCCATTTGTTGTCTTATTTGCTTTCGTAGGTTGAGTCTGGACTTGAATTAAAGCCAGGGATTTAACTATCGTTCACAGCTGCTTGAGCTAATAGTTATTAATGACTTCTCATTGTGGTGAGAGGGGACACTGCATCATGCAAAGTGAGGTCCTGCAAATAAATCATGGTGCTAAGTTTGGTGGAGTACAAAAAAACCTCCCAAAATCGACTGCAAAGCAAAGGGAGCATTCCCACAACCAACCTAGAAGGCCTTCAAAACAGCAAGCTTTATTTCTTCTTCCTTTTTCCATTTGGTACATTACTGGTTAATTTGCCTTACCCCTCTAAATGAGGATAGAATTGTACCATTTAACACAGCAGCTTTGTTTCACAACTGAAAGACCCACTGCCGGCTTTATAGCCGCACAATATGTTCATGCTTTAAGGCAATTGCATACATTTCGAACCGATGCAATCTTGGAACAATTAGGCAAGATGCTAAAAATATCTATTTTTGAAATGACTCAGATGCCGTGTGAGGAGGCTGCGTGAAGATTTGGTGCAAATCATCGCACCCTATTAAAATCCTAACAACAGCCCTGGCTGCATTCTGTGTATAAATGATCTCATAACCTTGGTATAATAACATGCAAAGGAGTATGGAACTTCCAGGCCTAAAGCTTTGGCAAGGATTCTTGCCAACTACCCTCTTTCTCCAGGGTTGCCGTGTGTTGTAACTCTGACCCGTCTACCCTAGTTGAACATCTACAAAATAAATATCTGAAAAGATAACTGTCGGCTCTAATTGGCAATTTGTTTTCTCTTTTTCTCTGACTGCCAAAAGCGCTCAAAAATCTCGATCCAGACTTGTCGCAGCTACGACATTTACTTCTCGTGATGTTGCAACTGGCAGCTATGACTTTTTAATAAAATGTGTGTACTGTAATCGTACTGGTGGTTTATGGCTTCAGAGCGATATCTGGAACTGCCAACATTATTTCTTTTGTGATGACGACCATCTTCGTCATCCGCAGTTGGGGGTAAGCAGAATGCGCAGTCAGCAGTTGAGCAAACTTCATAAGTTCACAGCGCTCTGCAAGAACACTGGGTTTTGGTATCCTTACAAATATATGTCAAGGAACCAGACAAATCTTTTAACACCTTCGCCTAACTCCTCACTAATGAACCGTCTGGAGTGTTACCGCCCAGCTTAGGTTTAGGAGTGTGTAGTGCCTAAGTGTAATGCTCGCTGAACCCTCTTGCATTTAACCAGCTCAGATCGAGTTGAAGTTCACTACCCCTCGATTTAGGGTACTCATAAATTACTGAGTGAGTGAATTAACACTTTCTTGCCGAATCACTAAGAAAGAAGCCAGAGAACAGGTCATGTACTAACAACTCTTTATTGACTGCAAAATCGCAGGTTAAAGTTAAACATTGAGCATACAAGCAATTAGTAGATATAAGTAGATGTAGTTGGAGTTACCTAGCAATTCAAATAACAATAAATGGCGTTACGTAACAAAGTGAGTAGCATAGCGTGTACTGACAATTCGGTGCATCAATGCAAGTCAGCATTGACGGACGCGGAGTATTAATTATAGCAGCATTCAGAGTCTGACATTATTACAATTGGTGAGGTTATTTTAGGTTTAAATCTCTAGATAACCGACAAGTTAACAACATTCGATAGCCAGTCTGTCGAATATTTCAGAGTCTATGAGCGAGATGAGCTGATACGACTGTGTTGTTGTGAGCAGCGTGGCTGAGTTGATATCCTTCCTTCCCTCGGACACGGGCGTTAGCTTCTAGAGCCCCTTCAGTAGCGGGGTTATCTGTTCACCTTGGATCTTCGGTTCTGGCGGAACTCTCCTTACACACGAGCGACGATATCTGAGCTAGCTGGCTCGTCTCTCACCTTCATTGATCTCAGATACTTGTACAGTTAAATGGTACTCTTATCTCTGTCTTACAGTCTTATTCTTTGCCATGATATACTTTGTACTTGTAAAATTACCCTTTTTACATCTGTTAGGTAATAGTTACCGAAGCCGTTCACTAATTCCACTTTTTTCTCCCCCCTTTTCCTTTTCTCTCTCTCCCTCCCTGACCGCGCTCTCCTGTCGCCATGGCTCCTTTAATCTCCTCTCTCGGACACTCTGCCCTCACAAATCCCTACCCCAATCCGTCAGCTGTGGCTCAGTGGGTAGCATACTTGCCTCCGAGTCAGAAGGTTGTGGGTTCAAGTCTCACTCCAGGGACTCGAGCACAGAAAGCTAGACTGACACTCCAGTGCAGTGTTGAGGGAGTGCCGCACTGTCTGAGGTGCCGTCTTCTGGATGAGACGTTAAACTGAGGCCCCGTCTGCTCTCTCAGGTGGACGTAAAAGATCCCACGGCACTATTTCGAAGAAGAGCAGTGGAGTTATCCCTGGTGTCCTGGCCAATATTTATCCCTCAGTCCACATAACAAATAGATTATCTGGTCATTATTACTTTGCTGTTTGTGGGAGCTTGCTGTGCGCAAATTGGCTGCCGCGTTTCCCACATTACAACAGTGACTACACTCCAAAAAGTATTTCATTGCCTGTAAAGCGCTTTGAGACGTCCGGTGGTCGTGAAAGGCGCTATAGAAATGCAAGTCTTTTCTTTTTTCATTACTCTTCTTGCTCTCCTGCCACCATCCCAGGCTTGACTCCCTCTTGGATAAGCCTACAGCTTCCCTCTGTGCCTCTCTTGGCATCCTCTGAAAGGCCCACCGAAGCACTTGTAGCTGCCTCCTCACGAGCAGCAACCCCAACTGTCCCATCCTACTCTCTCACCGACCTTCCCGCCCAGCGCACCCGTTGGGGGGGTTAATCTTGACAATCTCCTCCCCGTCCAACTCGTCCCTCCCAGCGCTGACCCTGTGGACACTAGCAGTGGGTCAACCATCATTGACCCTCTCCGCATTTCTCTCCAGAATGTCCGTTCACTTGTGAACAAGGCCCTTGCCATCCATGAGCTTATCGTGGATGATTGCCCAGACATCATGGTACTAATGGAAACCTGGCTGAGGGGTGATGACGCCTTACCCTTAAATGAAACTGCCCGCCTGGCTATACCTTCCACCACTTGCCCCGCCCAGACCACCACGGTCTCATCACCAAATCACACCTAGGTCTGTTCCCCATCTCCTCCGGCACGTTCTCCTCCTTTTGAGTATCTCACCTTAATTCACCCTCTCGCCTCTCATTTATAATTCTTGTTCTCTGCCGCCCACCCAAGTACCATAAAAATGTTGTTACTATGATATCTTCACTGCTTTCCTACCTCAGCCTCTGCACCGAGCGACTTCTCACCCTTGGTGATTTCAACCTCCATCTCAATTCATCGTGCTGTCTCTCCCTCCTATCCCCCCTTAATTTCTCCCTCCATGTAAATGCCCCACCCCATATTCACGGCCACCCCTTCAACCTTGCCATCTCTCGTGGCCTCGCTACTCCCATCGTGTCAATCGCAGATAAGACCATCTCTGACCACTTCCTCGTATCGCTCTCCACCCACATCCCCCTTCACCAACCCACCCCAACCCTACTTCCTTCTGTGTCCGCCCCTGGAAAAAACTCCCAACTCTCTTACAACTGCACTTACGAAATCCCAACTGTCCAGCCTTTGGCCCTCCATTCACCACAACATTTCTGCAGCTACCGATCTGCTCAATCACACCCTCACCACTATTGTTGATGCCCTAGTCCCTATTAAAACAATTACCCTCTCTCACCCTGACCAGTCCCCCTGGTACGGCTCTCATCTTCGCTCCCTTAAGTCCAAGGGATTCAGACTTGAACGGATATGGTGGACAACTGGTTTAGCCATTCACCGTCCGATCTGGCTGGACCACAAGGCATTATCGAGTTCTGCTCTCGTCTGCCAAAACTGCTCATGATTCCAGGATCATTCCGGAATGCAAAGATAAACCCCGGTTCCTATTCTCCACTACTAACCGTCTTCTTAAACCCCTCTCCCCTGTCGCCTCCACCCTCACCTCCGACAACAAGTGTGAGGAGCTCATGGACTTCTTTGTCTCGAAGATTGAAACCATCGGATCAGCTGCCTCTGCCACTTCCTTTCCTTCCTCTAGCCCACTGGACCAAATGTCCTCTAAGGTTTCCCTCTGCCCTAGCCCTGACGCTCCCTAAAACTACTTCTTTTCGGCCCTAATTTCTCCTTATGTGGCTCGGTGTCAAATTTATGTCTCTTAATACTCCTGTGAAGCGCCTTGGGATGTTTTATTACGTTAAAGGCGCTATATAAATAAAAGTTGTTGTTATGTACAGAAGGAGACTAGAGAATACAAAAGAGCCTCCTTCTGAATAACCACGATAAGCTAAGAGGGTCTCAGAAAGAAGAAGAACGACTCTCTGCTATTATTACTGTTTCTACAAGAGGCAAAGAGAGATTCAGTAGAATACAAGAGAGTCTAAAGGCATCTGCTTCTGGGGTGTGCTGCCTCTCTTTTTATACTTAACTTAAGCTCTTGCATCCCCTTAGGCAGTATTAGTGATGCATTTATCAAAAGGGAAGGGCTCCATTTGGTGGCAGAACTTCTTTAACAAACATCCCACTGTTCTGGAGATATCTTTGAGTTGGCGAAGCCTGGATTCTCAAGGATTTTGAGACTTTGGGGAAAAAATTTGGTTGCTTTGCGCCTCCCGTTAGCATGGGGCGCACAGCAACTAGCGCCCAGGCGCGCCGATGCTTGCGCTGCTCGCGAAATTGACCAGACATTTTGTGGCGGCACTAAACACTAATGCCACGATCTCCTGTGCCCGCAGATCATGATGTCAGTCGAGCGTGCAACACCCCAGATATTGAGCGCATTCAGGCGCCCCCTGCCTTTCCGCCTGCCGCTAGCAACGACAGGTTGAGGGGAATGTTTTGCAGTCGGGAAGGGACTGGGGGTGCGCTATATAAAGGCGACCGCTTCCTGCCTTTTTTTGTCGGCGACATTTTTGCACGATGCATTCAGAGAGAGAGAGAGACTTCTGGAGAGATTCAACGCTGTGTGAAGGAGTTTTGGGTACTGAGCAGCACTTTGCAGGTTCATTTAGATTTGACCTTCCTTGCATCGATTTAGAAGAGACTATGGGGGCTGCACTCTGAGCTCTTTCCCTGGGCCTCTCCATTGTTCTTTCCAGCAAAATTGATGTACAGGTCTCTCCAGCCCGAGATTCAAGGCTGCAATGAGCAGGGTGTGGATGGAGAGCAAGATCGACCCTCCCCTTTAAGAACTGGCCAGCGCCAGTGTGTCTGTGTTCCGTTGCTGACTGACATCACGTGAGCTTCGCCAGCGCTCTGAGGTAGCACCTCGCTCCTCAGCGTTAGTGCCTTAAGAGAGGTGTGTAGCACCTGATTTAGCGCTCCAATCACCTCCAGGGGCGATAGAAGCCAAGTTTGCAGTCGGAGGCAATAATTAGCACCAGGCGCTAAACTTTGCGCCCGGCCGATTAATTGCGCCCCAAGCGGGGCGATACCGAATTCCCCCCCCCCCAAGTGTCTTAGTGTCTTGCTTCCAGCTCAACCATCAGAATGTCCTACAGGATTTTGCCAATTTGACGTCTCACTCAGTGTTTTCCTGGCAGTTGAGTTTTTCCCAAATGATAAATCAAAATCAGCAAGGAATGTCTTGTTTATATACACACAAGCCTTCGTGGCTTAGCTTAGAAGATTTGTGTGGCAGAATTGCCTAAAAGCCTGTGGTTTAATGAATTTGGAAGCTGTGTTGACTCGCTGAGAACCTTGCTTTCTAGCCACCTCCCTGCATTCAGTTCAACGGCTGAACGCCATGTGAATTGGGCAGCTTTTAAGCTAAAACTCCATTTTCTGCACATCCCAGGCAATTTATAGGGCGCTTTCCCCACAGCCCATAAATGACATCAGTGCTCAGCAACAATGCCAGCACTTCAAGATATTCGCACAAACAAACGTTCTGGCTTGCAATCTAGAAATATGGGACAACATTTCTTATTTACTGCAAGTTGGTGTGGAGCATAAACACCAGCATTAGATGAGTTGGGCCGAATGGCCTGTTTCTGTGCTGTAAATCAACCTGTACATAGGAGACATAAATATCTGTTCAGCAGTGTGACTTCTAGGCCAGCACCTGCAGGGTTTTAATTTTGATTTGATTTTTAGAGTTGGCAGTTTGGGCTAATCAGATGGCTTTGGCCAGATGGCAAATTTGAGCTCTGTGGGATTTGCATGATCATAAGTAATGAAATATAAGATAATGAAAAATAACAACAGAAAATGCTGGAAAAACTCAGCAGGTCAGGCAACATCCGTGGAGAGAAATTTGAGTTGACGTTTCAGGTCGAACCCTTCTTCAAAACTGGAAAGAAAAGAAAATAGATCGAAGGCAGGGCTGCGATCGGACAAAAGAAGTGAAAGAAACAAAAGAAGTAAGAGACAATAAAAGGTATTCGAAGCTAGACGAGATGGTAATAGGCTGAGATTAGGTGTAAAGTGTACTGGCAGGGCAAGAGATAGCTGCCAGGTGTGAGAGAGAAACAAAAGGAAAGGGGTGGGGCGGGGGGGAAAAGGAGTGGAAAAATTACAGGAAAAAATGTAATAGGGGCCGAGGTTATGATCTGAAATTGTTGAACTCGATATTGAGTCCGGAAGGCTGCAGAGTGCCTAATCGGAAGATGAGGTGAGTTGGATTTCACTGCTCATTAAAGCCCAAAATGAGTCATAACAACAGCAGTTTTTCCTGTAAAAATGAGTACTTGTAGCAAGCTGGAGTAAATACACTGAGTCAACCCATTGCTTGGTTAACCATAGTTTGATAGCTCGACTCCACGCCGCACACAACTGATGTTAGGACCATCATTTACATAGGATTCAGTTCTCTGTTGCAAAGATTCAATTGTGCATGCAAAACCAATGTATGAAGTAATTTATGAAATATACTCAGTGTGTTAATCCAGCCTCCAGCCCTCGAATGTTCAGTGGGATTTTTGTTGGGAGCATCACTAAGTAGCAGTGCAGGATGTGGGATTTCCCCATAATTCCCCTCTTGAGAGCTAACTCAATCTTCCTGATCCTTAGTATGGGAAATGGTGCACCTGCCTTCAATCTCTGGGACAGGACTGCTGCTCAGAGTAACCTCTGTAGCATTATTGAACTAAAATTATGGCAGCGAGTTAACCAGATGTGAAAACAGACATGCTTTTAGGTTTATCAGGACGATTATTGAAAATAAGGTCACGGAGAAGCATTTGCACTATCAAACGTTGATTCTCAAATACTCTTCTCACCTGGACTAGCAAATGAAACATAAGAAGTAGGAGCAGGAGTAGGCCATACGGCCCCTCGGGCCTGCTCCACCATTCAATAGGATCATGGCTGATCTGAATCACGTCCACTTCCCTGCCCGCTCCCCGTAACCCCTAATTCCCTTATCTGCTAGGAAACTGTCTATCTCCATTTAAAATTTATTTAATGTTGCAGCTTCCACAGCTCTTAGGTAGCAAATTCCATAGATTTACTACCCTCTGAGTGAAGAAGTTTCTCCTCATCTCAGTTTTGAAAGGGCAGCCCCTTATTCTAAGATTATGCCCCCTAGTTCTAGTCTCACCCATCAGTGGAAACATCCTCCCCGCATCCACCCGATCAAGCCCCCTCACAATCTTATATGTTTCGATAAGATCGCCTCTCATTCTTCTGAACTCCAATGAGTAGAGGTCCAACCTACTCAACCCCCTCATCTCCGGAGTCAACCGAGTGAACCTTCTCTGAACCGCCTCGAGAGCAAGTATATCTTTTCTTAAATATGGAAACCAAAACTGCACGCAGTATTCCAGGTGTGGCCTCACCAATACCCTGTATAACTGCAGCAAGACTTCCCTGTTTTTATACTCCATCCCCCTTGCAATAAAAGCCAAGATTCCATTGGCCTTCCTGATCACCTGCTGCACCTGCATACTAACTTTTTGTGTTTCATGCATGTCATCTTTTCATGTTGCTCCTTCTGTGTACATTCTTAATATCCAATAGTGCATTCAAAGAATAAGGAGATTTATTTGTGCCTTCACGACCTCAGGATGTCCCAGAGCGCTTCACAACTAATTAAGTATTTTCGAAGTATAGTCACTGTTGTGATGTAGCCAAATACAATAGCTACTTTGCTCACAACAAGGTCCCACAAACAGCAATGGGATAAATGACCAGATCATCAGTTTTATGGACCATCATTGGCCAGGAGAACTCCCCTCCTCTTACTTAAGAGTGCCGTGGGATCTTTTACATCCACCCGAGGGGGCAGGCCGGGTCTTGGTTTAACGTCTCGCCTGAAAGCCAGCACCTCTGACAATGTAGCATTTCTTCAGTACTGCGCTGGAGTGTCAGCCTAGATTAAGTGCTCAAAACTCTAGAGGGAGACTTGAACCCTTAACCACCTGATTCAGAGGTGTGAGTGCTGCCGCTGAGCCAAGGTAAAATAGTGAAGATAGACAATACTAGCTGCACCACTGCGAACATCAAGCATTTCTGGCATAGATTGGGTAGCGAGTAAAGGTTCAGGCCCTCCAATGTGCCTCCTCTAATAAGCATCCCATACTACAGTAGTTCCCATCAGTCATTTTTGTGGCCTCCTGAAATGATTTGCCAGTGTGACGCAGAATTATAAGCAGATTTTGGGCTCCGGCTCAAGCCTGATAGGAACTGTGTTGAGTTTGGCTGAACTCATTTCACATGGGATCTTACACAATTGAAAGGAGGCACTTCTTCCCAATTGTTTGAATTGGATTCAAATTCTGTTTCCAGAGCTGGAAGAACTGTACTAATTCACTGTGTCACCCAGTTGTCTGTTTGCTTCTCCAGCCATGCAATACAGGGGTCTATCTTAATTCCCACTTAAGGGCTGAAAATGCAACCCTTGATGCCTGAAATGCAACGGTGCAATCCACTCCGTTGTATCAAACCACTAAAATGAAGGCCCACCATCACCACCTCAGGGGTAACTATGGATCATCAAAGAATTCCAGCCTTGCCGGTGATGCCCACATCCCGACAAGTTTTTCGGGTGGTCCTGACCTCCTAACAGGGCCGCCCATCTTATCTGGCTAATCTGTTGAATGACTTTGTTCTGCAAACACTGGTTTGCTGCTGGTACTATGCTGCATGCCATCATTGTCTCCTCTGTGGCCTCTGCAATACACCAGCACCCCTTTATGAAATAACGCTGCACAAAATTCCACCCCAGGACCTCCGTGCTCTTCCAGCACCTCATGTGCAATATGCTAAAACAGTGCTGATGAGTGTTATTGAGCGAGGTTAGCCTTTGCACCCAGGCCTGGCCAGTGCACAATTTGCTACGTGGCAGGGCAGCGTTATTGGTCCCTATTGCCAACAGTATGCCCACGTGCTCCATTGCGAGGCTCTGGCTTAGCAGTAACATTTTCGTCTGAGTCAGAAGATGCAGGGTACGAACCTCGCTCTAGACAGTCCCAGCGAGTGGAGACTGGAGCTCCAGCTCTAGATTCTGAATTGACATCCAGCAGGATAATCTGGTCTAGTGGGCGTGCGGGGGCCCCCTCACCGTTTGGGTAGTGGGAGCCTATAAAACCCTCCAGTGCATAGGACTAACCACCCTATCAGCTGGTATAAAGTTACAGCCATGGAAGGAGCGTCTGCCGCGCAGCCAGTCAGACTGTTAATCAGCCCGAAAATCCTTCAACTATTTCACACTGTCCTCCAAGGGAAAGAGTGTGAAGAGATGAAAAACAACACCCTACGCCATTGACTACTTTCTGTAGCTGCACCTGGAATTGAACCATTTGCAACTGTAGGGAACTGTTGTGTCCGTTTATTGAGAGATGTCTATATTTCGGATGCTCTGTGCTAATTGTAATTGGGTCCCAGATTTGTGAGCTTTTGGCCAAATCCACATGGCAGCAAAGCCACATTAAGGATTATAATTGGAACGCATCATAGGAGCAATTGCACAGTGCTCATATGACTCGCCCAGAGACACATCTAGGTTATTCTTTGGGCCTCATGTAGATTTAATGATGCCGAGGATAATTGTAGCAAAAGTGCACCAAATTGAACCATACAGCAGGAAATTTGGAGATAATTTTCTGATCTGAAGATCTTTATTTAGAAAATAGTAATACTGGGCCAAGGGTGGCTGTAAGAAGATAGAGAAAATGATACCTTTTTGAACACTTTATTGAAATGTTCCTTGCATCTTGGGATTATGACATCAATAAGAATGAACAGTCATGGGGGCTCTGTTAGCGACCATAAATAAATTGTAAGCATGTTACACAGAAGCAGTGAGCAATAAAATAACATCAAAACGCAGGAGCCATTGGGAAGATTTCCCTTCAAAATAATATGCTCCCGCCGATAAGTATGTGCAGCATCCCTCTGGGCCAAGT
The DNA here is from genome assembly GCF_052327205.1 of Somniosus microcephalus. Taxonomy (NCBI): domain Eukaryota; kingdom Metazoa; phylum Chordata; class Chondrichthyes; order Squaliformes; family Somniosidae; genus Somniosus; species Somniosus microcephalus. The sequence continues at coordinate 15,472,275 of NC_141000.1, read as the reverse complement.
AAGAATTATTCATGTTCTCTCTGTTAGGATAAAATATTCACATCAGCCAATCCATTTTGTTATATTTTCAAATTACATAGTACTTGTAAACTATGGCTTTAAACTAAAAATTATTTTCAATTTTTTTTTACAAAATTTGGCAGATTGTTGTGTTATCAGTACTAACAATCCTATTGCTACAGCTAATTAAGGGATAACACTGCTGTAGGATGTTAATATGTTCCATTACAGTCTATGGAGCCAGAGTTTATCTTTTAGAATGAATTAAAACCCCAACAAAAGTATTTTAGTCTCTGATCATCCGAGATAAAACTCAAAAGAGGGAAAAAGAGTGGCAGGGCTATAGTAATAGGGGATTCGATTGTAAGGGGAATAGATAGGGGTTTCTGTGGTCGCGACCGAGACTCCAGGATGGTATGTTGCCTCCCTGGTGCAAGGGTCAAGGATGTCTCGGCGCGGGTGCAGAACATTCTGGAGGGGGAGGGGGAACAGCCAGTTGTCGTGATACATGTTGGTACCAACGACGTAGCTAAAAAAAGGGAAGAGGTCCTACAAGTAGAATTTAGGGAGTTAGGAGCCAAGCTAAAAAGTAGGACCTCGAAGGTAGTAATCTCTGGATTACTACCAGTGCCACGTGCTAGTAAGAGTACAGAGAACAGGATAGTTAGGCTAAATACGTGGCTTGAGCAGTGGTGTAAGAGGGAGGGTTTTAAATTTTTGAGGCATTGGAACCAGTTTTGTGGTAGGTGTGACCTATACAAAAGGGACGGTCTACACCTGTGCAGAGATGGAACTGATGTTCTCGGGGTAATTTTTGATAAAGCAGTTCGGGAGCATTTAAACTAGTATGGCAGGGGGCTAGAAACCTATGTAGTGAAATAGAGGAAAGTGAAAGGCAGACAGAAATAAATGGTAAAAGGGTGAGGAACAAAAAACAAAGGGCCAAACTAATTCATAAAAAATGTGAGCATAAAAAAAGCCTGAGGGTTTTATACCTTAATGCGAGAAGCATCAGGAACAAGGTAGATGAATTAGCTGTGGAAATAGAGGTTAATAATTATGATCTAATTGGGATTACGGAAACATGGTTGCAGGGTGAGCAGGGCTGGGAGCTTAACATACAGGGGTATTCAGTATTTAGGAAGGATCGACAAAAAAGAAAGGGAGGAGGGGTAGCATTGCTAGTAAAAGAGGGGATAAATGCAATTGAAAGGAAGGATATTAACTCAGTTAATACAGAATCTATATGGGTGGAGCTAAGAAATAGCGAGGGGCGAAAAACATTAATAGGAGTGGTATATAGGCCTCCAAATAGTAAAATAGAGGTTAGGGAGGGCATCACGAGGGAAATTAGAGAAGCGTGCAATAAGAGCACAGCTGTCATCATAGGTGACTTTAACTTACATATAGATTGGACTAGCCTAATCAGTAAAAATAATGAGGAGGAGGAATTCCTTGAGTGTTTAAGGGATGGTTATCTGGATCAATATGTCGAGGAACCAACTCGGGAACAGGCTATATTGGACTGGGTACTGTGCAATGAGAAGGGACTAATCAGTAATCTTGTTGTACGGGGACCCTTGGGTCAGAGCGATCATAACATGATCGATTTCTCACTCGAAATGGAGAGCGAAGAAATTGACTCAGAGACTAAGGTCCTGAATTTAAACAAGGGGAATTATGATGCCATGAGACGGGAACTGAGTAGGTCTGATTGGACAACGTTCCTGAGAGGACTGGAGGTAGATAAACAATGGCAAACATTTAAAGATAGAATGACAAAATTGCAAAAATTGTTTATACCAATCTGGCATAAAAGGAAATCTAAAAAGGTGACTCAACCGTGGATAACAGGGGAAATTAGAGACAGCATAAAATCCAAAGATAGGGCGTATAAAATAGCCAAAAAAAGCGCCAGAGCGGAAGATTGGGAACAGTTTAAGATAGAGCAAAGGAGGGCAAAGGGCATGATCAAGAGGGGCAAAATAGCTTACGAAAACAAGCTGGCGGAAAATATAAAAACTAACTCCAAAAGCTTTTATAAATATATCAAAAGGAAAAGACTGGTGAAAACCAAAGTTGGTCCATTGCAGTCAGATACGGGGGAATATATAATGGGAAATAAGGAAATGGCAGATCAACTAAATGCATACTTTGGGTCAGTCTTTACGAAGGAAGACACAAAAAACCTCCCTGGGATATCGGGAAAAATAGGGACATTGGCAAAGGAGGAACTGACGCAAATCAATATCTCTAAGGATATGGTGTTAAGGAAGCTAAAGGGATTGAAGGTGGACAAATCCCCAGGGCCTGATAACATGCATCCTAGGGTACTGAAGGAGGTGGCCCTAGAGATAGCGGATGCACTAAGGATGATTTTTCAGAATTCATTAGACTCGGGAACAGTGCCGATGGATTGGAGGGTAGCTAACGTTACCCCACTATTCAAAAAGGGGGGTAGGGAAAAAGCAGGTAATTACAGACCTGTAAGCCTTACATCAGTTGTGGGCAAAATGCTGGAGTCCATCATTAAGGATGAAATAGCGGAGCACTTAGCAAATGGGGACAGGATAGGACAGAGTCAACATGGATTTACAAAGGGTAAATCGTGCTTGACTAATCTATTGGAATTTTTTGAGGGAGTAACTGGTAGAATAGATGGGGGAGAGCCAGTAGATGTGGTGTACCTGGACTTCCAAAAGGCCTTCGATAAGGTCCCACATAAAAGATTAGCATGGAAAATTGAGGCTCATGGGATAAAGGGGAAAGTTTTGGCGTGGATAGGGAACTGGCTGTCAGATAGAAAACAGAGAGTTGGAATAAACGGCTCATTTTCTGAATGGCAGGCAGTAACAAGTGGGGTACCACAGGGATCTGTCCTGGGCCCCCAGCTGTTCACAATTTACATTAATGACCTGGATCAGGGAGTCGGATGCAGCATTTCCAAATTTGCAGACGACACTAAACTAGGAGGTGGGGTGGGCTCAGAGGAAGAGACCAGGAAGCTCCAGAGCGATTTGGACAGACTGGGCGATTGGGCGGATAAATGGCAGATGCACTATAATGTGGACAAGTGCGAAGTTATCCACCTTGGGTGCAGGAACGGGAGGGCAAATTATTATTTAAATGGCAATAGATTGGGAGAGGGGGAAGTACAGAGAGACCTGGGTGTTCTTGTACACCAGTCACTGAAGGCGAGCATGCAGGTGCAACAGGCGGTCAAGAAGGCAAACGGTATGCTGGCCTTCATAGCAAAAGGGTTAGAATACAGGAACAGGGATACCTTGCTGCAGCTGTACAGGGCACTGGTGAGACCACACCTCGAGTACTGTGTACAGTTTTGGTCGCCTCATCTGAGGAAGGATGTTCTTGCCATGGAGGGGGTGCAGCGGCGATTCACCAGGCTGATACCAGGAATGGCGGGAATGACCTATGAGGAGAGACTATGTAGTTTAGGGATGTACACACTGGAGTTTAGAAGATTGAGAGGGGACCTCATAGAAGTGTATAAAATTCTGACAGGTCTAGACAGACTGGATGCAGAAGGAATGTTTCCCTTGGCGGGTGAGAACAGAACTAGAGGACATAATTTAAGGATAAGGGCTAAACCATTTAGGACAGAGATGAGGGGGAATTTCTTCACTCAGAGAGTGGTGAACCTGTGGAACTCATTGCCACAGAGGGCAGTGTACGCCAGCTCATTAAATATATTTAAGAGGGAATTAGATATATTTCTACGGGCAAAAGGGGTTAAGGGTTACGGAGAGAAGGCGGGGACGGGATACTGAATTAAAGGATCAGCCATGATCTCATTAAATGGCGGAGCAGGCACGAAGGGCCGAATGGCCTACTCCTGCTCCTATCTTCTATGTATCTATGTATCTATGTATACCAATGGCAGCCTCCTGCTCAACGAGAGGAACGGTCCACAGATTGACCAGTGTCTCTCCTTTGCCCTGGAGCTGATCATTGCAGGTGAGGATAGTTACTCCACCACGATAAAGAATTGAATAACAGGAGAACTGCTCACCTCGTTTAACGTGTGTGCCTCAGATACAGACTCCCCATGACAACTGTTCTCTTGCTCACTTCTCACGTGGAACCTTATCTGGACCCTCAACTGGACACACATCAACAGGGTGGGCGGCCAGAGCAGTTTAAGAGTGTTATGATAACCCAGTCTTAATTGACCTATGGCAAGCATGCACTCCACAAAGGAGTACACTCTCTATTCAAATTATCTCTAACCGTGCACCAACCATCCACAAGCTCACCCTCACTAATCTATGGCCCCCACCCTGACACTGATGCCTAAGTCCTCATCCCTTGTTTAACAACTTGTTGGAAATGAAAATTGGGAGAAATGTATAAGAAAGAAAAGAATGTGCATTTATATAGCATCTTTATTGACCTCAGGACATCCCAAAGCACTTTACAGCCAATGAAGTACTTTTGAAGTGTAGTCATTATTGACTAATGAAGGGAAACGCAGCGGCCAATCTGTGCACAGCAAAGTCCCACAAACAGCAATATGATAATGACCAGATAATCTGTTGTAGTGATATTGATTGAGGGATAAATATTGGCCAGGACACCGGGGAGAACTCCCCTGTCCTTGGGACCTTTTACGCCCACCTGAGAGAGCAGACGGGACTTCAGTTTAATGTCTCATCTGAAAGACTCTCTCCATCAGCACTGCACTGGAGTGTCAGCCTAGATTTCTGTGCTCAAGGGGTCGATTTTCAGCGTGCCGTGGAGTCGGGATTGGAGGCGTGCGGGTGGTTAAATTCCCGAATTCGGGGGTCCCGACACCATCCCGCCCAAAACCCGCCTCCATGTAAGTTTCAAAGAAAGCGGGTACCCGCCCCCCCGAGGCGGGAAGGGATTAGTGCCAATTAACTGCCTGTTAACAGGTAGTTAACAGGCAGTTTTTAGCCCAATCCCTATTTTGAAGGGTGTCGTGTGGGATTCCCGACGGCTCCAAACCACGCCAAGTTAGAGGAGTCGGGCCGTCGGGTTGAAGGACTTGGAGGGGTCGAGATGTCAGTGTTCAGGTGAGTGATGGGTGCATGAGTGCAAAGGTAAGTGTGTTTGGTGTATCTAAAGTGTGTAAAGAAGTTTAAATTACCTGTACTTACCTTTACAGCCTTCCTTCCTCTAGGTTTCGGGAGTCCATCATTCAGCCGGCACAGAAAGCAGAATGGCTGCGATCTGTCAAAAGTGACAGCCTGCAGCTTTCAGTGCCGGCGAGATTTCTAACTGAGTCTGCGTAGATGAAATTTCCGTCTGTGACGTCACCTGTTGCCGGGTGGCCCTTAATTGTCCTGCTGAGCCCGCTGGGTGGGCTCAACAAGGTCAATCAAGTGAAAATCGCGTGGATTGGCCACATCTCGATGGAGGCGGGACTTCGATGGAGGCGGGACTACAACCCCAAAAGTTGTAGTCCCGCCTCCTTCCCAACTTCTGAATGAAAATCCAGTCCATTGAGAGACATTAAGAGATATTATACCTGATCAAACACGAGCAATGAAGATGAACAAGGTTAAAGAGACAAACGGAAATCCCGTCGAAGAGAAGAGCAGAACTTCTTCAAGGTGGGCATTCCTAGAAGAGAGGTGGCAGTGAACCAAACAGTAATATGATAGCAAAATACTGCGGATGCTGGAAATCCGAAATAACAACAGGAAATGCTGGAAAAACTCAGCAGGCCAGGGCAGCATCTGTGGAGAGAGAAACCGAGTTAACGTTTCAGGTCGATGACCTTTTGTCAGAACTGGGAAAAAAAGCAGGAAATGGAAAGCAAGTTTGGAAAACCCTTGTCGTTGGCAACGGCTGAGAGATCGCCATGCTCCCTACATTTTTAAGAAAAATACCTCGAGCAGTGCCAACCACATCAGGCTAGTTTGCTGGCTGGAGTTTTATTTCCTTTTCTTGTGAGTTTGGAAAATTGTGGTTTGCACAGTATGTTTATCAGGCTTCGCCTTTGCCAAGTTCCAGTTTTAAGGTTTGTGAGATCTTCGGACTTGCTTGTGGGATCACTGACCGCCACGAGTAGTGTCGCTGGTATTCACCTGGCCCACCTCGCTCTGCAGATTGTGCGCGCATCTAAGAAAAGGCAGCTCTGTGATCAAGCGGAAATCACCAAGGTATGGAAGCCGCATCGCTGGGACTTGGCCTCATTCGGAACATAGGAACAGGAGCAGGCCATTCAGCCCCTCGAGCCTGTGCCGGCCATTCAGTTAGATCATAGCTGATCTGCATCTTGACTCCATTTACCTGCCTTGCTTCCGTAACCCTTAATACCCTTACCTAACAAAAATCTATTCATCTCAGCTTTGAAATTTTCAATTGACCTAGCCTCAACAGCTGTCTTGGGGAGAAAGTTGCAGATTTCTACTACCCCTTTGTGTGGAGAAGTGCTGAATGATCCAATGCGGCCTCCTCCCCCACCCTTGCACAAATTGGAACAAGGCTCATAGGCACTGGTAGCATGACCTGTTTTTGAATAGACGTCTAATGTGCCCAGACAGGGAAAGCACAGGGTAAAGTCCAAAGGCATGCAAACTTCTCACAATTTAATTTCTCTCATCACTGAGATTGGCGGAGGTTTGGGTCACTGGTGGCCAGTGGCTGAATCTGTTTATCCAGTGACTCGACCCTTGACTCGTCCTGGCGTTGCTGATAGAAGTCAATAATTAAAGCCTGATGTTGTCAACATGGGGTTATTCTGAGAAATTCAGTAAAGTTAAACAAGGAAAGCGTGGTGTGTTTCACTTTAAATAAATTACCGACTATTTATTTGTACCATCAGTTTAGCAAAGAATCCTGTTTTGCACAGACTCCTTGTCAAACTACTTGCTCTGAATCACCAGTTAAAGCTGAGTAAAATCAGTGGCAAAAAATGAGTATATAGGATGATAATTAGCAGTATGACACAGTCCACATACCCTACAATAGTTATTTATGTCTCCTTTATTGTCTTTATTGATAGCTTGACAAATAAAACCAGACCATTTTGTCATGGCTAATTAAATCGTTTATTCCTCTAAAGCTAATACCTGCCCGTAGATTTATTGACTGAACTCATTGAGAAGTCATTAGTTAAGTGTGAAAATGCATTTTCGCCTGTACATTGGAATATAATTATAAAAGTGTCTTTACTGCTCATTCATCATGGCAAAATACACAGTGTTTCAATGCATCCCTTTAATTGATGTGCTAGTTAAGTTCTGAAAAGCCCATTTTACAGGCAGCTACCATGGCAGTACATGGTGATTTTTTTTTTCTTGTAATAAAAGGTAACTTGCATTTTGATGTACATTTGAAAAATAGTTTCTCAAGTATCTCTCTCGCGCTGTAGAACTCTTGTTATTTTAACATAAATAAACTCGTTAAGTGGGCTGATGCTGCCAAATGATGAAAGCAGTTCTCATCTGCGAACTCGTGTGATTCAAAATGCTGTGAAATCTTGCAAAGAAACTGCGACATGTTCAGGGGAGGGTTTTGTCTTGATTGTATGGATAGGGGGGGTTTAATTCTTTTGTACACAGGCTTTGCATTTTGGGTTCAATCAGGATTCTTAAGTTGCCTCTTCCTCCACTTTTCATTTGCAACGTTGATGCCAGATTACTACCTCCTTGTGCCATTTGCTGTGTTCTGAAGAAAATGAATCAAATAAAAATAAGCACAAGTCGATGCCTATGCAAGCTGCGTTCTCGGAGTTTGAACTGCAGTTACCCCAGAAAGTTTTCTCTTTGTTCCCATGTCACAGCTCAGATATGAATGATGATGAAGGAGAACACAATGGGAGAGACTCTCTGTGGCGAGTCTCCGCTGCTGTCTCCCATTATCTATTCAGAGCGGAGTTGAATAGATCTGAAGAGACTATTCACCCGTGTAGACCCAGGGCCGGCAAGCTGCCCCAAGACGAGCAGTTTCTCATGGGCCACATCCACTGGAAGAGCAGCTCTGGTGCTGCTGCACGGAGTAATGCTTGCAGAGAGCGCTGAAACAGATAGGGGTTGAAAACGAATGGCACATGTGTTTGTGATTCCCGTGGCGTCCTGTTTCTGCTGCTGTTCAGTATTGCTGTCTCTCTCGCAGTCCCTGTACGTGATGCAAATGCTTACTTGTGGATGAAACCGCTCATTTTAAATAACAACAGAAAATGCTGGAAAAGCTCAGCAGGCCAGGCAACATCCGTGGAGAGAAAACGGAGTTAACGTTTCGGGTCAAAACCCTTTGTCCAGTCTTGACAAAGGGTTTTCACCCGAAACGTTGACTCTATTTTCTCTCCACGGATATTGCCTGGCCTGCTGAGTTTTTCCAGCATTTTCTGTTGTTATTTTGGATTTCCAGCATCTGCAGTATTTTGCTATCGCACTCATTTTAAAAAATGCTTTCAGAATTGCTGAGGCATAGCGCAAAGGATGTTACTTTCACGGCTGAATCAGATGAAGTATGTCAGGAATAATAAATATTCATCAGTTTACTTTTTTTTAAATGGATAGGAGGCAGAGGGTAGTAGTGAACGGATGTTTTTCTGACTGGAGAGAAGTATGCAGTGGGATCCCCAGGGGTCAGTATTAGGACCATTGCTTTTCTTGTTATATATAAATGACTTGGACTTGGGAAGTCCAAGAAAGTTTAGAAGTTTGCGGACGATACAAAACTTAGCAGCATAGTAAATAGTGATCATGATAGTAGCAGACTTCAGGAGGACATCGACAGTCTGATGAAATGGGCAGATACAATTTAATGTGGATCAGTATGAAATGATGCACTTTTGGTAGAAACAACACGGAGAGGCAGTATAATCTAAATGGTACTACAGGTAGACTATCCTTTATCCGAAAACCTCGGGACCAGCCGTGTTTCGGTTTTCGGAAAATTTCGGATTTCAGAAGGTATTTTATAAGACTGGGAAATTTGTCGGGGGGGGGGTCGGGGTGGGGGTCGGCGGGGTCGGGGTCGTGCACACAACTTACGCTGAACGAAACCTTTCGGTTTTCAGAGGATTTCGGTTTTCGGAAGTGCGGATAAAGGATACACTATCCCTTATCCGAAAGGGTGGGGGGTCGGCGGTGGGGGTCGGCGGGGGTCGGGGTCGTGCGCACGACTTACGCTGAACGAAAAAACCTTCGGTTTTCAGAGGATTTCGGTTTTCGGAAGTACGGATAAAGGATACACTATCCCTTATCCGAAAGGGTGGGGGGGCGGGGGTCGGGGTCGTGCGCACGACTTACGCTGAACGAAAAAACCTTCGGTTTTTAGAGGGCTTCGGTTTTCGGAAGTTCGGATAAAGGGTAGTCTACCTGTATTTTGAGTGAAGGGGGCAAGAACAGAGGGACCTGGGGGTACATATTCATAAATCTTTTGAAGGTGGCAGGGCAAGTTAAGAAGGCGGTTAAGGAAGTGTATGGGATACTTGGCTTTGTAAATAGGGGCATTGAGTACAAACACGAGGAAGGCATGCTAAACCTTTACATATCTCTGGTTAGGCCTCAGCTGGAGTATTGCGTACAATTCTGGGCACCACACTTTAGGAAGGATGTCAAGCCCTCGAGAGGTTTATCAGGATGATACCAGGGATGAGGGAGTTCAGTTATGTGGAGAGATTGGAGAAGTTGGGATTGTTCTCCTTGGAGTAGAGAAGGTTAAGGAGAGACCTAATAGAGGTATTCAAAATTGCGAGGGGTTTTGATAGAGCAAGTAGGGTGAAACTATTTCCTCTGGCTAGTGGGTCGGTAACCAGGGATCATAGATTTAAAATAATTGGCAAAAGAACTAGAGGGGAGATGAGGAGAAATGTCTTCACACAGAGGATTGTTAAGATCTGGAACGCGCTACCTGAAAGGGTGGTTGAATCAGATTCCATAGGAACTTTTAAAAGACAATTGCACATGTACTTGAAGAGAACTAATTTGCAGGGTTATAGGGGGAAAGCTGGGGTGTGGGACTGTATTAGCCAACTCTTTTAAAGAGCCGGCACAGATGTGACAGACTGAATGGCCTCCTTCTGTGCTGTAAGATTCTATGATTCTGTGAAAGGAAACTTCATGTTACCACCTGTGTTTATTAGAAGGGGGCCTACATACACCTTCCACTACAATGAGCCTTATGTCCTCTATTTTCAGTTCTCCCTTCCTCCTTTACGTTGGCAGGAACCATTCTCTGACCACGTGGGCAGGCAAGCAATGTACTTTCAGGCTTCTACCTAAACTGCTTTTGAACTGGCTGGCAGGACACACACAATTGGACAGTGCATGAGAGGTGGGGTCCACTGGTTGTCTTAAGTACCATGTCCCCACGCCAGTTGCCATGAAGTGTCCTGTTCGCACTCGCACTGTATTAAAGATTTCACCCAGCTTTTTATTTTCAGCCTGCAGTTTGTCGTGGGTGCTCCTTCAAGCAGAACGTAGTCAGACGTAGTCCACCGTCGAGATTCTGTGTTTCAATCATTCTTGAGCTTAGGATTCAGGGAAACAAGACGTTAAAGTGGTTGTCAGGCCGGCTACTTTAATTGCAATGATCTATCGGCAAAGTGAATTGATTCCGGTTCGAAGCAGCTGCAGCTCCTGTTGGAATCCGAAGGCGAGAGAGTTATTGGGGGGTGGTTTTCACCTTCATCACCTGACAGAGCGGATCGCCCGCCTGTTGTCGAACCCACCGACTTCCATCCTGTTGAAATCAATGGATTGAATGTTAGGCGGATTCTACAGCGGGCGACCCACTCTGCCAGGAAGGTGAAAATCACCCCATTGTACTTAAAATAAACATCTCCTTTTACACATTTCTTCGGTGAATTATTCGTCCTGATTTTTGAGGTATCGATTCGTAATTTTTGTTAAACAAAGCAGTGATTCTCAGTATCAAAGAGTACAGGAAGTAGTAGAAGGAAACATTTGAAGTAATTGAAAAATGTCCTTTTTTTGGGGAGTGGAGGGAGAAAAGACTGAGGTGGGGGGGGTGAAATTCGGTTGCTTTGCGCCTCCTGTTAGCGCTAATGGGGCGTAAAGCAACTAGCGCCCGGACGCGGCAGTGTTTGCGCCGCTCGCGAAATTGACCAGACATTTTGCGGCGGCACTAATCACTAACGACATGATCTCCTGCGCCCACAGATTGTGACGTCAATCGAGTGTGCAACGCCCCGGTAGCGCCCCGGACCGGATACTGAGTGGCACCCCCTGCTTTACCGCCTGCCGCTAGCAACGACAGGTTGAGGGGAACGTTGTGCTGTCAGAAAGGGACTGGGGCAGCGCTATTTAAAGGCGACCGCTTCCTGCCTTTTTTTGTCGGCAACATTTTTGCACCATGCATTCTGAGAGAGAGACTTCTGGAGAGATTCAACGCTGTGTGAAGGAGATTTGGGTAATGAGCAGCACTTTGCAGGTTCATTTTGATTTGACCTTTCTTGCATCGATTTAGAAGACACTATGGCGGCTGCACTCTGAGCTCTTTCCCTGGGCCTCTCCATTGTTCTTTCCAGCAGAATTGATGTACAGGTCTCTCCAGGCTGAGATTCAAGGCTGCAATGAGCAGGGTGTGGCTGGAGAGTAAGATCGACCCTCCCCTTTAAGAAGTGGCCGGTGCCAGTGTGTCTGTGTTCCATTGCTGACTGACATCACATGAGCTTTGCCAGCGCTGTGAGGTAGCGCCTTGCTCCTCGGCGTTAGCGCCTTAAGAGAGGTGTGTAGCGCCTGATTTAGCGCTCCAATCACGTCCAGGGGCGATAGAAGCCAAGTTTGCAGCCAGAGGTGATAATTAGCGCCAGGCGCTAAACTTTGCGCCCAGCCGATAATTGTGCCCCAGACGGGGCGATACCGAATTTCTGCCCCTGGATATTTTATTTTATAGTTGTTCCATCTTCACCCCTTTATTTCTGCCCCAGCCTATATTTCACATCCATCAATCCTTTAGTTTGCAGGGGTACAGAACCCATGATAGTCTTTGAGGACCATACTCCCCTCTTTTTGTTCATTTTTAACATAAAGTAGATGTGAGTACAAGCTGGCACTAACACACTACTTGCTCACGTTTAGCGAAGACCTGAGATTCAGTATATTCCTCCAAAAATTAAGCAACAAATGCTGGTGAAGATTTCAGAGAAAAGTTGATTGTTGCTTGATTAAGGCCTTGTTCGAGTTCATTAATGAGGAATATGCTACATCTGCATTCTCAAATCAGAAAGGAGTATTTTACTCTGGGTCAGAGCTGGTATGAGTCACTTTGACGAAGTGGATAATTTCAGATTGTCACATTATTAAACGGTACCAGCGACACCCAGGCTGTTGTTTGTGGTTACAAAGTTAAGGCTTCATATTAGGCAGCATTACCACCTTATATTTAAGTGAAAATGGATCACACCTATTCAGTATCAGACACATACGAGAGGTCAATTCAAAAGGATGATTGGAAAAAAATCACTTGTGGCTACGCAGTCTCGCTGGAATATCAAGAGCCAAAATACTGGCACAAATAAGCTGACAATGAAGGCAATGCAGTAAGTGGATACAGACAGCAATGGAGAGCTGGGAAGGGACACACAAAATATCCCTCCAGATACTGTAGTAACAGGAATTACTGCGACGTGTTGACTACAGCTCCTGGCTCAGGCCCATGGATGAGATTTTTTTTATGTATACCTGGTTATAAAATGTAGCAAACTATTGGAAAAGTCCTGGGCACCAAGAGAATGTAACATCTACTGAAAATATATATGCATCTTGTTACCATTATTTATTCCAATTAAAAATGCTTTGCTTTATTGGCATGAAAGTTTATTCACTTGTTCATCTATTGTTCAGTAAATTCACTTGATAATTTGAAACAAGGTCTAATTTTGTGACCCTCTGCCATTTTTCAAAGGCTTGAGAAAGATCCCATGGAGGGACAAGGATAGATCTAGTAGCCAAATAAAATTTTAAAGAACGGTTTTCTGTTCATTATCCTCGGCAAGGCACCAAGTGCCAGTGAAGATACTGTCAAGGCTGTATGGAGCAAAGAACTCACCGTTGAGAGTAATCTTAAATACAGAAGCTGAAATAGTTAAGATCAGAGAACCGAAAAGCCCCAAAAACATAACAGGGACTTTGTCCATTTTCCACTCCTGGCCATCTGATTATCGTCTTGTGAAGGAATAAACCATATAAACCTATTCAGAAAAAGACACCATTCTATGAAAGAATTCTAGCCTCATTAAAACATGACAAACTGCATCTGGAAATCTAGAAACCGAACGATGAAAAAGTTGTGAAAGCATTCTGGCTATTGAGATAAGATAAGTTGTTGACACTGAATCAATAACCTTATTGAAACAGAAGGTTAAAGGCTCCTGACAGTCTGAACCTTTGGGAACAAGACAATGGTTCACCCTGTATAAGGTGTTCTAATTTACACCTCGTAAAGAAACACATAAAAGTAACAAACATCTGCCTTCGTACCAAGTAAAACACGCCTGCTGTTACACCGTTTTTTATGGTAAACTTAGAACACCTAGAGGAGAGACATAATGCTGTAGTGCTACCAGCTGAGGAGACTAAGAATTGCAGGGGTCAGCAGAAAAATGACTCGAGATAATTAGCTTACATCAGCAGAAAACCTTAAAGGAAACACCACTGGAAAAGGGTATAAATATTGAACTCTCAAATGGGATAGTAGACTTGCTTTAAAGGGGCAAAGTGATTCTCTGCTTCAGAGGCGGCTCTAAGTCTCCAACTCTTTGTACCTCGGGGGTCAAAGGTACTGTATTTGATTTTGGTGGATATCCTGTAGAAAACTAAGAACTGTAAAACTGAAGCGAAGTTAAGATTTGAGAGTAGGTTCTCTGATAATAGAATTGTAAGCTTTCTTTTTTTGGAACTGTTAATGTTGCGATTGACTCACCAACTGTAAATTATATGTCGGTTCTTTAATAAATCTATATATTTTTAGAATTGTCTCACATAATACTTCTGTGTCAAACTCGCAAACTCAATCCCTGTACACTCTTTGGTGAGGAGTTGCAGAATTCTGGGGGAGTTTTCCGGACCCTCATAATATCCGGAACGTTACAGTCTAGCTAAACTTATTAAAAGTGCTATCTGGAGGACGGTAACATTTTCAGGTTGTTCCTTTCCTTTAGGGAGAGATAGTCCGGACCTTTAGACCCAATTAAGCGTTTTTAGGATTTGACTACCTCAAACCTTAGTTGAAAGTGAACGTCTGAAGAATACGCCTGATCCGGGTAGGGCTAGTAATTATCCCTTCAGTCTCCACAGTTAGACTGCGGTGGAAAATCCGATTGTCACTTTGTCTGCTCAAACATGGAACGATCACTTAGGTGAAGAACCAGAGATTGTCTGGCATTTGAGAAACATTACCTCAGCATAAGTCATTTTCTTCAGCAGAATGGGGACAGAACTGGAAAGGAATTGAGATAAAAAAAATATATACATGTTTTTTATCTTGGGAATGAGCTTCAGCGGAAAGAAGGAAAGTGAATGGGGAGGGGGTAGAGTCACACATTGTACAAGGCAAGTGCTGCATAGTGTGATCATACACTACACTTCATGTTTCATCTTTCACCTTTGAGAATTTGCTTCGCGGGCAGAGACTAAGGTTACTGGGAGAAGTTTGTTCGTGCGTGCTTATGTAGCGACCTGTCCGCAGCCCTCGACACAGTTGACCACTCCATCCATCTCCAACGCCTCTCCTCTGTCGTCCAGCTGGGTGGGACTGCACTCACCTGGTTCCATTCTTATCTGTCCAGTCGTAGCCAGAGAATCATCTGCAATGGCTTCTCTTCCCACTCCCGTACCATTACCTCTGCAGTCCCCCAAGTATCTAACCGTGGCCCCCTCCTATTTCTCATCTACATGCTGTTCCTCGGCGACATCATCCGAAAACACAATGTCAGGCTCCACAAGTACGCTGGCGACACCCAGCTCCACCCCACCACCACCTCTCTCGACCCTTCCACGGTCTCTAACTTGTCAGACTGCTCGTCCGACATCCAGTACTGGATGAGCAGAAATTTCCTCCAACTAAATATTGGGAAGACCAAAGCCATCGTCTTCGGTCCCCGCCACCAACTCCGTTCCCTAGCCACCGATGCCATCCCTCTCCCTAACATCTGTCTGAGGCTGAACCACACTGTTCGCAACCTGAGATGAGCTTCCGACCACATATCCGCAGCATAACACTTCTGTACTTCCACCTCTCTAACATCGCCCGACTCGCCTCTGCCACAGCTCATCTGCTGCTGAAACCCTCATCCATGCCTTTGTTACCTCTAGACTTGACTATTCCAATGCTCTGCTAGCCAGCCTCCAACATGAGCTCATCCAAATCTCTGCTGCTCGTATCCTAACTCTAAGACCCATTCACCCATCACCCCTGTGCTCGCTGACCTACATTGGCTCCCAGTTGAGCAACGCCTCAATTTTAAAATTCTCATCCTTGTTTTCAAATCCCACCATTGCCTCACCCCTCCCTATCTCTGTAACCTCCTCCAGCCCTACAATCCTCCCAGATATCTGCGCTCCTCCAATTCTTGCCTCTTGCGCATCCCTGATAGTAATCGCTCCACCATTGGCAGCCGTGCCTTCTGTTGCCTAGGCCCTAAACGCTGGAATTCCTTTCCGAAACCCCTCTACCTCTTTCTTCCTTTAAGACGCTCCTTAAAATCTAACTCTTTGTCCAAGCTTTTGGCCATCTGCCCTAATATTTCCTTATGTGGCTCGGTGTCAAATTTTGTTTGATAATCGCTCCTGTGAAATGCCTTGGGACGTTTTAATGCGTTAAAGGTGTTGTATAAATGCAAGTTGTTGTTGTTGTAGAGTGAAGACTGGAGACAATTATATTACGCCATGTGACTGGTGATGTATGATGCTGGCTAGGGAGTTTTACTAGATGCACAAGGGACTCATGGGTGGAAAGAACTGTTGGGGACGGGGGGGTGGGGGGGGGGGGGGGAGAGCGGGAGGGGTGCTTACTGAATGTAGCCATGGAGGACACTGACTGGTGGGATGTGTCACTGCGGGTAGCGCAGTGTGGGTGGGAAATATTACTGTGAGTAGTGATGTAGGACAGTAGGATTGAAGGTCGTTCCTGAGTAGGAACTGTAATATTGCAGTTTTTCTGTTGTACTTTGTTGGTCTTTATAGTGTATTGGAGACATTATAAGGGTGTATTGGAGACATTATAAGGGTAACGTTCTGATGTGGTGCTTCTGATGGGAGCCTTGTCCACCAGGAACGTTTATAGGAAGTTCGTGAGAGAGCTGCACATGACCTCTCAGTCAAAAAATTACCCCGGTAAGGTATACAGGGAAAACATGATTGGTACAGAAATGCTTTGTGTAGATTTTGACAATCATGGGGTTGCCTCAAATTTGCAGAGGTGCAGCAGAATGTCTCAGAGACACATTTCCATCGTGTTTTCCTCCTTTCCTTGTGAGGAAGCCTCACCGCATCAAGACCGGGAACTCTGCAATGGAGGGGATTGAATACTTCACCACTCCCCATTATGTTATATATGCAGACCACTTCACTTTTAACTTTGTAGAGGATTGTAAAATGCTGTGGGTAGAACCCTGGTATGTGTCATGTGACATTTTGGTTTGGTCAGCTGGGATCTGACACGTGGAGAAACTCACCCATGTTTAAGAGTCTCCAATTCAAGCCACGGAGAAAGTATGTCTGAGGTACTGCTGGACTAACCAGAAAAGACCATATAGCTTTTCAGGAGACCGCTATGTTTCCTGTTGCCTGTCCAACTAGGACAACCCTGCTTGTTGGGGCATTGATTTGCAGGATTCGCCAGAGTGGAGTGGCAAGAATCCCAACCCCAAAGGACAGATCTACTCCTCCCAGGTTCTATTAGTGAGGCCGGCTGACTGGTCAATCATTAACAGCACCATGAAGTACTGCCGAACTATCTGGGTCAGATATTGGAATACTAACTCTACCAAAGAGGCTTGACGAGCTTCTATTTTCAGGCAGGCCATCATGAAACCATCTTGGGCAGGGTGCTGCCCAACCCACCACCCCCACCCTCCCCAAGGAAGATAGCCATTAGTTGGTTGTCTAACATTTGCCAAGCATAGGCCAGCAGCAGGCACCCACAGTGGTATCGTCAGCAGCACAAGCCACCATAAGATGCGAGTGCATTGTCATTCTCCTGAGCTTCCAATAGAACTGAATATCGAACAGGGTGTATAACATGCGGCCCATGCGATACTGCTCGTTTTGCGATACCGGCCAAGGTGAATTTCTACCTCCTTGAAGTGCATGCAGCAGCCCTTTAGTAGCTGCTGGTGTCCAACATTCTGACCGAGGGGTACACCCAGTAAGTCATGTGCTTGTTGTAGAAGCACCACAAAAATAATCGGCGGCATCATCGGAGGAGGCGGCAGCACTTAAACTGAGCGGGAGGCCGAGACCAGCGTGGACCTAATTGGCGGCAGAAGCGAAGGAGGCGACAGCTCCGCGATTTCAACAACAACAAAAACCAAGGAGTGACGTCACAGGACAGCAGCGAGAGGAGCGGGATCAGCGGCGCTATAAAGAGCGCGAGAGGAGCGGGATCAGCAGCGCTATAAAGAGCGCGAGAGGAGCGGGATCAGCGGCGCTATAAAGAGCGCGAGAGGAGCGGGATCAACGGCGCTATAAAGAGCGCGAAAGCAGCGGTGAGAGCAGGAGCAGGATCAGTGGCGCTATAAAAAGCGCGAGAGGAGCGGGATCAGCGGCGCTATAAAGAGCGTGAGAGGAGCGGGATCAGCGGCGCTATAAAGAGCGCGAGAGGAGCGGGATCAGTGGTGCTATAAAGAGCGCAAAAGCAGCGGTGAGAGCAGGAGCAGGATCAGCGGTGCTATAAAGAACGCGAGAGGAGTGGGATCAGCGGCGCTATAAAGAGCCGTCAAGGAGTGGTATCACAGGGCAGCAGGTAAGTGATTGGTTGGTGAGTAATACAGTTTTTTTAGACTCTAAGTTAGCTAAGAAACTGTAAATTGCTATAATTTTACTTTATTAAATTAGTAACTAAAACTAGATAAGCCAATTAAGTAATAAAACAAAAATAATTAATTAACTAATCAAATAAATAAAGAAGGTTAGATAGACTTGGCAGGGCAGGTGGTGTGTCATAACTGCAGCATGTGGGAGTTTGTGGCGATCAGCGAGATCCCGAGCAACCACATCTGTGGTAAGTGTCTGCAGCTCGAGGAACTTCGGCTCAGAGTTGTTGAGCTGGAGTAGGAGGTGCAGACATTGCGGGGCATCAGGGAAGGGGAGAGTTACCTGGACACTTTGTTCCAGGAGGCAGTCACACCCCTTAGGTTAAGTAGTACTTTAGAGTTCATCAATGGTCAGGGACAGGAGTGTGTGACTGTGAGTCTCGAAGGTATGGGGACGCAGGATGTAGTCATAGAGTTATACAGCACAGAAAGAGGCCCTTCGGCCCATTGTGTCCGCGCCGGCCATCAAGCCCTATCTATTCTAATCCCATTTTCCAGCACTTGGTCCGTAGCCTTGTATGCTATGGCGTTTCAAGTGCTCATCTAAATGCTTCTTGAATGTTGTGAGGGTTCCTGCCTCTACCACTCTTTCAGGCAGTGAGTTCCAGATTCCAACCACCCTCTGGGTGAAAAAGTTTTTCCTCAAATCCCCTCTAAACCTCCTGCCCCTTAACTTGAAACTATGCCCCCTGGTTATTGACCCCTCAACTAAGGGGAAAAGTTCCTTTCTACCGTATCTATGCCCCTCATAATTTTGTACACCTCAATCAGGTTCCCCCTCAGCCTTCTCTCCACTAAGGAAAACAACCCCAGCCTGTTCCGTCTCTCTTCATAGCTGAAGCACTCCAGCCCAGGTAATATCCTGGTGAATCTCCTCTGCACACTCTCCACTGCATTCACATCCTTCCTATAGTGTGGCGACCAGAACTGCACACAATATTCCAGCTGTGGCCTAACTAGCGTTTTGTACAGCTCCATCATAACCTCCCTGCCTCAGCTAATGAAGGCAAGTATCCCATATGCCTTTTTAACCACCTTATCTACATGTCGGGTTGCCTTCAAGGATCTATGTATATGCACACCAAGGTCCCTCTGATTCTCTGTCCTTCCTAGGATCCTACCATTCATTGTGTATTCCCTTGCCTTGTTAGTCCTCCCAAAATGCATCACCTCACACTTTTCAGGGTTAAATTCCATTTGCCACTGTTCTGCCCATCTAACCAACCCGTCTATATCATCCTGTAGCCTGAGGTTTTCTTCCTTGCTTTTACCACTCCACCAATTTTCATGTCATCTGAAACTTACTGATCATACCTCCTACATTCATATCTAAATCATTAATGTACACTACAAACAGCAAAGGACCCAGCACCAATCCCTGCGGTACACCACTGGACACAGGCTTCCAGTCACAAAAACAAACTTCGACCATCACCCTCTGCCTCCTGCCACTAAGCCAATTTTGGATCCAATGTGCCAAATTGCCTTGGATCCCATGGGCTCTTACCTTCTTGACCAGTCTCCCATGTGGGACTTTGTCAAAAGCCTTACTGAAGTCCATGTAGACTACATCAACTGCACTACCCTCATCCACACACCTAGTCACCCCCTCGAAAATATCAATCTAATTGGCTAGACATGATCTCCCCCTGACAAAGCCATGCTGACTATCCTTGATTATTCCCTGCCTCTCCAAGTGGAGACTAATTCTGTCCCTCAGAATTTTTTCCAATAATTTCCCAACCATTGATTACAGGCTCACTGGCCTGTAATTCCCTGGTTTATCCCTACTACCCTTCTTGAATAATGGTGCTACGTTAGCTGTCCTCCAGTCCTCTGGCACCTCCACTGTGGCCAGAGAGGTTCTGAAAATTTGTGCCTGAGTCCCTGCAATCTCCTCCCTTGCCTCACACAGCAGCCTGGGATACATCTCGTCTGGGCCTGGGGATTTATCCACTTTTAAGCCCGCTAAAACCGCTAGTACCTCCTCCCTCTCAATACTAATTTGTTCAAGTATATCACAATCCCCCTGCCTGATTTCTATGCCTACATTGTCCTTCTCCATAGTGAACACAGATGCAAAATATTCATTTAAAACCTCACCCACATCTTCTGGCTCTACACACAGATTGCCACTTTGGTCCCTAATGGGCCCTATTCGTTCCCTGGTTATCCTCTTGCCCTTAATATACTTATAAAACACCTTGGGATTTTCCTTTATTTTGCCCGCCAGTGTTTTTTCATGCCCCCTCTTCGCTCTCCTAATTTCTTTTTTAAGTACCCCCTGCACTTTCTATACTCCTCTAGGGCTTCCACTGTTTTTAGTCCTTTGTATCTGCCAAAAGCCTCCCTTTTTTTTTTCCTAATCCATTCTTGTATATCCCTTGACATCCAGGGTTCTCTGGGCTTGTTGGTCCCACCCTTGACCTTTACGGGAACATGTTGGCATTGTACTCTCTCTCTTTCTTTTCTGAAAGACTCCCACTGCCTGATGTGGATTTTCCTACAAGTAGCTTATCCCAATCCACTTCGGCCAGATCCTGCCTTATCATATTAAAATCGGCCTTCCCCCAATTTAGAACCTTTATTTCCGGTCCATCTTTGTCCTTTTCCATGACTACCTTAAATCTCACTGAATTATGGTCACAGTCACCAAAATGCTCTCCTACTGACTCTTCTACCACTTGCCCGGCTACATTCCCTAGAATTCGGTCCAGTACCGCCCCCTCTCTTGTAGGACTTGCTACATGCTGGCTCAAAAAGCTCTCCTGGATGCACTTTAAGAATTCCGCACCCTCTAAGCCTTTCACACTCTGACTATCCCAGTTAATATTGGGGAAGTTGAAATCCCCTACTATTATTACCCTATTATTTCTACACTTCTGAGATTTGCCTACATATCTGTTCCTCTATCTCCCCCTGACTGTTTGGGGGCCTATAGTACACGCCCAGCAAAGTGCTTGCCCCCTTTTTGATTTTAAGTTCCACCCATATGGCCTCATTAGAGGAACCTGCTAAGATATCATCCCTCCTTACAGCAGTAATTGACTGCTTGATTAATATTGCAACACCCCCTCCTCTTTTACACCCACGTCTGTCTCGCCTGAAGATTCTATACCCCGGAATATTGAGCTGCCAGTCCTGCCCCGCCCTCAATCATGTCTCTGTGATAGTAACAATATCATACTCCCATGTGTTCATCAACACCTTCAATTCATCTGCCTTACTCGCAAGACTCCTTGCATTAAAATAAATGCCATCCAGCCTTGCCATACTCTCTTGTGCCGTTACATATTTGCTCTCCCTTCCAGACTGACTTGTTTTTTCCTCTATATTTGGCTGTGCATCACCCCCTACTATAGCTCCACTCCGTATCCCATCCCCCTGCCAAGTTAGTTTAACCCCCCCCCCCCCCCCCAACTGTACTAGCAAACCTCCCTGCAAGGATGTTGGTCCTGTTCCGGTTCAGGTGCAACCCGCCCGACTTGTACTGGTCCCACCTTCCCCAGAAGCAGACCCAGTGATCCAGGAAACTAAAGCCTTCCTTCCTGCACCAACTCTTTAGCCACGCATTCATTTGCTCTATCCCCCTATTCCTATACTCACTAGCACGTGGCACCGGGAGTAATCCAGAGATTACAACCTTTGAGGTCCTGCTTTTTAATCTGCTACCTAGCTCCCTAAATTCTTGTTGTAGGACCTCATCCCTCTTTCTACCTATGTCATTGGTACCAACGTGAACCACGACCTCTGACTGTTCGCCCTCCCCCTAGTGATGGAGGAGCCTCGGCCCTTGTCTTTGACCAACAGGTATGAGGTTCTTGCTACCTGTGTGGATGAGAACAAGGACTGCAGGGTGGATGAGCAAACTGAGCATGGCACCATGGTGCAGGAGGCCATTCAGGTGGGGGAGTGAAAGGGAATGTAGTTGTGGTAGGGGACAGTATAGTCAGGGGGATAGGTACTGTTCTCTGCAGCTGCGACCGGGAGTTCCAAAGGTTGTGTTGCCTGCCCGGTGCCAGGGTTAAGGATATCTCGTCGCGGCTGGAGAAGAACTTGGAGTGGGAGGGGGAGGATCCAGTTGTCGTGGTCCACGTAGGAACCAACGACATAGGTAGAACTAGGAATGAAGTTCTGCTGAAGGAGTTTGAGGAGCTAAGATCCAAATTAAAAAGCAGAACCTCAACGGTAATAATCTTTGGATTGTTACCTGAGCCACGCGCAAAGTGCCATAGGGACAAACAGATTAGAGGTTTAAATGCGTGGCTCTAAGATTGTGGGAGGAAGGGGTTTCAGTTCATGGGGCACTGGCACCAGTACTGGGGAAAGAAGGACAGGCTCCATACGGGCTGGGACCATAGTCCTAGTGAATCGAATAAATAGGTCAGTTAGCCTGACATCAGTAGTAGGCAAAATGCTAGAATCTATTATTAGGGACGTAGTAACAGGGCACTTAGAAAATCATAATATGATTAGGCAGAGTCAACATGGTTTTATGAAAGGGAAATCATGTTTGACAAATCTGTTAGAGTTTTTTGAAGGTGTAACTAGTAGGGTGGATGTGGTGTATTTGGATTTTCAAAAAGCATTCGATAAGGTGCCACATAAGAGGTTATTACACAAAATTAGGACTCGTTATTAGGGGCAATATATTAGCATGATTGAGGATTGGTTGATGGACAAAAAACAGAGTAGGAATAAATGGGACTTTTTCAGGTTGGCAGGCTGTAACTAGTGGGGTTACTAGTGCTTGGGCTTCAGCTATTTACAATCTATATTAATGACTTAGATGAAGTGACTGAATGTAACGTATCCAAGTTTGCTGATGATACCAAGTTAGGTGGGAAAGTAACCTGTGAGGAGGACACAAAGAGGCTGCAAAGAGATATAGACAGGTTGAGTGAGTGGGCAAGAACATGGCAAATGGAATACAATGTGGAGAAGAGTGAAGTTATCCACTTTGGTAGGAAAAACAGAAAAGCAGAATATTTTTTGAATGGTGAGAGGTTGGGAAATGTTTGCATTGAGAGGGACCTGGGTGTCCTTGTACATGAATCACAGAAAGTTAACATGCAGGTACAGCAAGTGATTAGGAAAGCAAATGGTATGTTAGCTTTTGTTACAAAGGGATTAGATTGTGAGAGTAAAGATGTCTTACTACAATTATACAGGGCATTGGTGAGGTCACACCTGGAGTACTGTGTACAGTTCTGGTCTCCTTACTTAAGGAAAGACATAATTGCCTGGAGTTGAGGTAGAAGATCAGCCATGATGTTATTGACTGGCGGAGCAGGCTTGAAGGGCCAAATGGCCTACTCCAGCTCCTATTTCTTATGTTCTTATATTTAAATGAGCTGACCTCACATTATCTAATGATGTCAGCTGAGTGGGACGCAGGTGCTCAGAGGCCCTGAGAACTGATGATCCTGGTGGCACTGCACAGGGACCACATTATAAGCTCTAATGTTCCTACAACAAGCTCCAGTGTTACTGCTACAGCAAGAACAAAAGTAACTTGCCCTCCTTACACACCACCTTTTAATGTGAACTGTCCATAGACACTTCAAAAAGGGGATGGAGGTGGAGCTGAAGATTGGGAGAAAATCTGGAGAAGGTGAGTGAAGGTGAGGCTGAAGAAAGAGGTTCTTGAGGAGGCTTTTGAAGATGGGGAAATGTAAAAAGGTGGGGTTTTAGGGAAAGGTTACCAAAGTGCAGGGCTGAGATTGCCAAAACTTCGCCAACACAACCAGAGTCAGAAGAGCTGTGGGCTTGAGTTGGGACGTAGGGATTTGTAAACGAGGGCAACGATTTTGAAATCAATGTGGTTGCAGAAGGCGAGACACTGAAATAGACAAAGGCCGAGGATGATCGATGGGTAGGGGTTAGTATGGGATAGAATCTAGGCAGTGCGGGTCTGTATGTGTTGACATTTTTGTAGGGTGGAGTTTGAGAGCATTGGAAAAGTCAATCCTCCAGGTGACATGAGTTTGAGTGGCAGTGGGGGTGAGGTAGGTGTTGTGTATGTAACCGTTTACCTTTAAGGGAACTATAGAATGTAACCGTTCGCCTTTAAGAGCACTACTTAGGGTGGCACTATTTATTGGCTCATGTATACTGTAATACCGATAGTGACCACACCAGTATATAAGGGTTGGAATACGTTAACTAGGGCAGAATCGCCCAGACCTCTGAATAGTAAAGACCTGTTTTGTTTGTACTTCTAAAGTCTCTGAAGTTATTTACTGCACAACTTACAGACTTTACAATGGCGACGAGGCCGATCGTACCCTGCGGCAACAGTAGTTCCTAAGCAACTAAGGAGCGTCGAAGTGAGGCACCCGCCCTCGTCGTTCTGCTGGGTGAAAACTCGAGGCTGCAGCGATAGCAAAGAGGAAGATTTTGGCATTGAAAACTTCCATCTGCAACAGGCACTGACGGTCCCTTCTGCCACAGTGAGGAGCGAGCCGATCGACAAGAGAGGCAAGGCTGCCACGGACTGTGAGTAAGGGAACAGTAAAAGAAAATAAGGAAGGAGTAAAACCAGAGGATAAGGGCGGTACACTCGACCACGGTCGAGGGGGAAAGGAGCCAGACAAAGTCGGGTCCAGAGGCGCTGAGACCGGGAGCAGGCCGGGTGAGACAGAGCCGAGAAATCGGGAATTGGCCGAGAGCCAGTTCAGAGGCTGTAACTGTCCGCCGTCATCGGGGGTACCCGGAGCCGGTTGCCTGCCGCGGGAAGGAGAGCGCTGAAGCCGACGCGCGGGCTGGGGATCTGAAAGCCAGCGGAGAGCGCTGAAGCCGACGCGCGGGCTGGGGATCTGAAAACCAGCGGAGAGCGCTGAAGCCGACGCGCGGGCTGGGGGTCTGAAAGCCAGTGGAGAGCGCTGAAGCCGACGCACAGGCTGGGGACCGGTAGCCAGCGGCCGTCGCCCGCGGGGGAAAGTGTACCCCTCCCGCCAGGGGAAGAAGCGGGAAACCGCCATTGCCGTGGGCGGGGAGAACAGAAAAGCGCGGGGAAAACCGCCATTAAAGTGGGCGGGGAGAGCCGAGAAGCGCGGGAAAACCGCCATTGAAGTGGGCGGGGAGAGCGAGAAGCGCGGGAAAGCCGCCATTTTTCGGGAAAAACCGCTGAAGAAGAAGGAAGAAGCGGGAAACCGCCATCTTAGAAATTATTAAGAATTTCAGGGAAGTAATAAGTAAAGAAAGACTTGTGTTGTTCTCGAGAAGAGAAGATGCCTAAACGAGGTAATATCACCAAATGCTATCGTTGTGGGAAGTCAACACACGACCAAAAGCAATGCTGGGGTAAAAACCAGGAATGCTGGAAATGTGGCAAGATCGGGCACATAGCTAAAGTGTGCCGGTCAAGAACGACGTGCAACAATAATGAGTCCTCACAAAAATGGGACAGAAAGGTACATGACGCAAATAGGAAGAGTCTGAAGGAACAGAAGTCGGACACACACACCAAAGGCAGAGGACTGGACGGTCTAAGAATTCACAACGTGAGCAATGAAGCCGACCGTCAAACTATTTGGATAACGCTACCGATTGAAAAGGTCCCAGTAAAAATGGAAGTGGACACCGGATCGGCGTTGACGGTCATGAATAAGCATGACTATCAAAAGTTTTTCAAGCATATTCCACTACGGGATGCGGATCTGATACTGAAGACATACACGGGGCAAAAAGTATTCCCCATCGGGAAGATAGAGGTCAAGGTGAAATACAAAGATAAAGTTCACCACCGGTTGGAGCTGTATGTGTTGTCTGAGGGAGGCCCACCACTTCTGGGACGGGAGTGGATCCGGAAAATAAAGATGGATTGGCATGCACTAAACACCATGACGGTGGAGCCCGAAAAAGAGGACGTCAAACCTGAACGGTTGGCCAGAATATTAGACGAAGCTAAAGAGGTATTCCAGCAAGGACTGGGAAAGCTACGAGGTATTAAAGCAAAGGTAAAGATTGCAGAACATGCAAGCCCAAAGTTTTGCAAGGCCAGGTCGGTACCGTATGCAATACGACCAGCAGTGGAGGCAGAACTAGAAGAACTTGAACGATCAGGGGTTCTGTCAAAAGTAGACCACAGTGAGTGGGCCACGGCCATTGTACCCGTCATGAAATCCTCACCAAGTAGTAAGCCAGGGGGACCGGGGAAGGTCCGTATCTGCGGGGATTTCAAGATCACAGTGAACCCGGTGCTTCAGTCGGTACAATACCCGCTGCCAAGGATTGAAGATATTTTTGCTTCGTTGGCTGGAGGAAAACACTTCACGAAGATAGACCTAGCTCAGGCATATTTACAGATGGAGGTTGAGGAAGAGTCACGCCAATACCTAACTATCAATACCCACAGAGGGTTGTACCGTTATAACAGACTGGTCTTTGGAGTGGCTTCGGCACCAGCAATTTGGCAGAGGGCCATGGAACAGGTGTTACAAGGAATTCCAAGCACGCAGTGCTATTTGGATGATATCCTAATCACGGGAATGGATGAAGAGGAACACCTCACGAATTTGAAACTGGTACTCACCAGGTTAAAGGAGTATGGCCTTAGGGTTAACCGCAATAAGTGTGAGTTTTTCCAAAAACGAATCTCATACTGCGGTCATATCATTGACCGCGAGGGACTACATAAATCACCGGAGAAGATAGAAGCAGTCGTGAAGGCTCCCGCTCCAGGGAACGTGTCACAGTTACGATCATTCTTGGGGTTAATCAATTACTACCACAAGTTCCTACCAAATTTGTCCACGGTGCTGCATCCACTGAATGAGCTGTTGCGAAAGGAGACACCATGGAAGTGGAGTGAGGAGTGCAAAAAGGCTTTTCGCAGAAGCAAGGAGTTGATTACCTCTGAAGAAGTGTTGGCTCATTTCAACCCAGCATTACCCCTTCGGCTGGCGTGTGATGCTTCACCGTACGGAATTGGAGCAGTACTTTCGCACAGGCTACCAAATGGCTCGGAAAGGCCAGTGGCTTTTGCGTCCCGATCTTTGACACCCGCGGAGCGAAATTACGCCCAGATAGACAGGGAGGCCCTCAGTCTTGTGTGGGGCGTGAAGAAATTCAACCATTACTTGCAATGTAAGAGGTTCACATTGCTGACAGACCACCAGCCGTTGGTGTCCATATTTAACCCGAACAAGGCCGTGTCCAACATGACAGCACAAAGGCTACAAAGATGGTCAGTCTTACTTGGGGCACACCAGTATGATATTGAATACAAACGGTCCAAGCAACATGGAAACGCTGATGGGCTATCACGCTTACCATTGCCAATGGTAGAAGAAGCGAGGACAGTAGACCCAGTAGAGTTGTTCCACTCATCAATAGTGGAGTGTTTGCCGATCACGAACTCAATGATCGAAAATGAGACAAGGAATGACCCGACTCTTTCACGAGTCTATGACTTAACGGTGGAGGGATGGCCAGCGCAGTGCGAACCAACACTGCAAGCATTCGCACAGAGGAAAGCACAACTGTCTGTGTGTCGAGGAACCCTGATGTGTGGGTCTAGAGTGGTGATTCCACCCAAACTCCAAAAGAAAATACTCATGGAGCTGCACGAAGGACACCTGGGGGGCGTAAAGATGAAGAACCTAGCTAGGGCGTTTGTGTGGTGGCCAGGCATCGATGGGGACATAGAGGAGATAACGAAGAATTGCCTAGGATGTCAGAGGGTTCAGAACGCGCCACCACAGGCTCCTCTGCACCCATGGGAGTGGCCCTCATCTCCCTGGCAAAGAGTACACATCGACTTTGCGGGGCCTTTCATGGACTCGATGTTCTTAATAGCGGTAGATGCCCACTCCAAGTGGCCGGAAGTAATTAAGATGACCACCACCACGACGGAAAAAACCATTACGGTGCTAAGGACAATGTTTGCGCGGAATGGTCTGCCAGAACAGGTCTGTTCCGATAATGGGCCGCAATTTGTGTCTGAGGAATTTAAGAAATTTCTAAAAAGCAATGGGGTTAAACATTACACATCAGCCCCATACCATCCCGCCTCCAATGGACTGGCTGAAAGATTTGTCCAGACCTTCAAGAAGGCCATAAAGGCCATGAGTAATGAAGACATAAGTTTACAGCATAAGGTGGATAGCTTTTTGTTGGCCTATCGAAATGCAACACATGCGGTCACGAATCAAACTCCCGCAATGATGTTTTACAATAGACGCCTAAGATGCCGGCTGGATTTGCTCAAACCAAACGTAAGAAGGGACGTAGAGAACCGGCAATTCCAGGGCATGAATGAAAGGGCCACCAGATCTTTCCAGATGGGGCAACAAGTTTTGGCCCGGGACTACCGTACGGAGAAATGGCAGCCTGGAACTATTAAAAAAAGGCTAGGACCGTTGATGTACACGGTGGACATTGGGGACAAGGTAATAAGGCGCCACGTTGACCAGATCATAGGGTCCGCCACAAATGAACAGTCGACTTCACCACCTTACCCGAGTAATGTTGAAACTGAAGTACCCAGAACACCTACTTCTGATCTAGTAATACTAGAATCAGATAAACCTGACACTGTTGTTCCAGCTGAATCGATTTTACCAGAGACACCTACTGGACCGCTGGGAATGACGACACCACTGCGGCGTTATCCGGACAGAATCCGGAAACCTCCACAGAGACTGAACCTGTAAACTGTTTCCACTAAGAGTATGTTGCAACTGTTCCTACGGAGACTGAATCTGTGATCTGTTTTGACATGAAGTTATATATGTTATTATGTTATGTTAAACATGAAGTTATATGACGTTGACTCCATCGAGAGTATATCTGCAAACTGTCTATATAAGTTGAAGATTGTATGTTTAACGGGATTCTGTAAGTAATAAGCTAGAAAGGGAGGAGTGTTGTGTATGTAACCGTTTACCTTTAAGGGAACTATAGAATGTAACCGTTCGCCTTTAAGAGCACTACTTAGGGTGGCACTATTTATTGGCTCATGTATACTGTAATACCGATAGTGACCACACCAGTATATAAGGGTTGGAATACGTTAACTAGGGCAGAATCGCCCAGACCTCTGAATAGTAAAGACCTGTTTTGTTTGTACTTCTAAAGTCTCTGAAGTTATTTACTGCACAACTTACAGACTTTACAGTAGGGATGAATTTGGACAATATAATGAAGGTAGAAAAAGGCAGATGTGGAGTTTGAAGCTCAGCTCGGGGTGAAACAGGATACTGAGACTGTACCCTTTCAGGTTGAACCTGCGCAAGAAGTGGGAATGGGGGATAGCATCATTAAGATGCAAAGTTTATGGTGGGAATATGGCTAAATAGAATGACTTTGATCTTGCCAGCACTGAACCTGAGAGAGCTCTGGCTTATCAACAATTGTGGAGTCACGGGTAAAGCTGAGTGTCATTGGTGTACAGATAGAAGCTGGTGCTTGGGTCATTAATGTACAGATAGAAACTGGTGCTGGGGTCATTGATGTACAGATAGAAACTGGTGCTGGGGTCATTGATGTACAGATAGAATCTGGTGCTGGGGTCATTGATGTACAGATAGAATCTGGTGCTGGGGTCATTGATGTACAGATAGAAACTGGTGCTGGGGACAGAGAGAAACTGATCCAATGTTTACAAATAATATCGCCATGAGACAGTGTAGAGATTAGGGGGTGATTTTAACCTAATCTGCCCGTTGGGAAACGGTGCAATGCTGGTTTTACATCCCGCCCGATTGTACTCTGCATTGAAGTTAATGGAGAGGAATATCGGACGGGGATAAAGGCAGCGTTCCACCCGATCCCGTGGGTTTCCCACCCAGCGGGTTAGGTTAAAATCCCCCCGCCCCCAAGGACTCGTATGCGCCCAAGGATGGAATCTCGGAGAATGCCAGAGCTATGGTAACAATCATGAGGCTGCTGTCTGTTTCTGTACTGCTCAGTCAGTTCATACTTTCTGTTGACCTCCTCCTACTCCCAGGCAGAAGGACTTCCAGCAGAACCACATTCAAGTAGGACCAGTATATATTAGATTTAAAAATAAGACTATATGAATCTTTTGTGTTATAACCTTTTAATACATCTTCAATGATCTGTTATCTTCACATTTCAGTGAAGAAAATATCGTATTCAAGAACAACTGAAGCTTTATTTAATCCTGAGAGCAAAAAAAAGTGAAAGGGCAAATATATTTACAGTAACTCCATGAATAGTGAAGCCTAAAATTTATTTGTCACCAAAACTCAGCAGATAGTAGTAATTAAGGCCGTGGTCTGTGTGGAATTTCGGAGGAGAGCAAATGACACATGGGGTAAATTAAAATGCCGAGCATGGCTTAATGATGGCCTTTGGGAAAAGTGGTCCTCTTATTGTGTGGTGAAATGCATTCTCCCCAGAGACAGCACATAGCGGGGTTTACTTGGTGACTGCTGTGAGTGGATGGGGTCCCTTTCTTTGCAGCACACAAACACTCTTACAATGTAATCAATCCATCCGTCAGTGATGCGATTCATTGTCATTTCATTCAGAGCATTTCAGAGAACGGGCAGTGGATGAAGAAATGTTTTAAACTGTAATCGGGACAGGAACTTGAGCGGAATTTTAATTCAGAAGAGCTGTTTTATAACTGGAATCCTCCGGTGACGTATGTGTGACCAGTCGCTGGCTGGGATCTTCATGGACCAGTAAGTTGAGTAAAATCAGATCTGACAAGACCTCCGCATCTCTGGAAAGGACAGCGTTGTACAAAAGCAGCACAGAGCAGCTCAGTCACTGCCGCCGTGCGAGTTAAAGGTGAAGAAGAAAAGGGGCAGAAAACAAAGGCCGCAGAAAACATTGCCTCTGAATTTGTCTTTGTGTATAGAATGAAGCCAGCCTTGGAAGCTACAACCCCCGAGGAAAGCCGTGAGTCGAGCCAAGAGAGCAAAGGTACTGTACCACAGGGGCTCAGTCCAGAACGATTTATGGGTTCCTTTACCGCTTGGATACAAAGCAGTTTTAACCAACTCGATAGCGCTGGGCTGTTAAATACTGCCCGTGTGCTGCAGCTGATTCTGAATTTTAGTGCTGCTATTTCACAGTGGCTTCATTTTTGTAGGGATGAAATCTTTTTTTTAATGTTATTTAATGTTCAACTGATTAGAAATGGCCATCTGAGGTGTTTGTGCTGGCTGCCGACACATGTTCGATAGACACCATGGTGGGTAGGAAGGGCCATTTCAGGAGTGTCAGGGTGTTGTCGGTGATCGGTGAGATAAAATTCAACCTTTCACCAGACTCCGTAAATCTAGTCCAGTCTTATCTCTCTCACCAAAAGCTACCATCAGTGATTTAATACATTACTAGACAGTAATGGGATTCCATTGTCTGAATAAGTCTTTTCTAAATGGAGGTTGTCAGTGCAGTGTTCATCATCATCAAAATGCACATTTGAAGAGAGTCTGTTTTAATTTAATGTACTGTAAAGCAAACTTAGCGGGTTTGAAACCAGTTATCCTGTTGGGTTAAGCAGCAGATGTTTACGTACAAATACACTTTATAATTGCCTGAATTACAGCAAATAACTCTCCACCATTTCAGTGGCTGTTATAGCTTACAGCTATAAATACTCCTTGGTGTCTTGGTCTGCCTTCTTTAAACTTGAGATTTCCATGTTCAATTAATTATGGTCACTACAAGTGAACAGGTCTCTGCCCCGGAGAATTATGCAGCATGTTATTAAGGTTCCTTTACCCTATAGACCTGGAAATGTCGATGTTTTTCTATATATTTACATAAATTTGAGCATCTGTCATTATGATCAGGTACTTCACCTGAGCCAGCAGAACAAGGTAGGCATTCCAAGAAGAGCAGTGGCAGGTTTAGTAAAGTTTCTGTGACAGGCTGAAAATGCTTCATGTTATCTTTACTTAAAAGTGTGACGGGTGGAAGGGACAGATAGGTTGCAATTGTATTTTTGAAATTGCTTTTCCTACTATATTATTGTAAGCTACTGTGCCTCGCATAGGTCAATCCCTGGGTGTTTACATTTTTCTGATTAATGGGGCGGAATTCAAAGCTGTTTTCAGGCCTTTGCCAAGGTTGCTTTTTCAACCTCCCTCCATTTTGTGCCGGGACCCAGACTACCTGGGGTGTTCCTAAGCGCTCCATATAACGTGAGGACTAGGAGCCCTGTTTTAATTCCTGAAACTAGGGGGCGAAATTCGTCTCCTTTGCGCCTGCGATGGGGATATTGCCTGGGGGGGGGGGGAAGCGCTTCCTGTGGAATTCAGTGAGGCGTTGCTGAGGCGTTACCCGATAGCGCCATGCCCCCGCCGGTAGCGCCCCAGACCGCCGCACCTCTGGTGATGACGTCATCGTCGTGCGCGGCGACCCCGTAGTGCCCCGCTGCGTCCCCTTACAACCCCGCGGCAGAAATTCGCTCGCAGGTCGGTAGTTAAAGGGGAGGTGTGACCGCGACTCGTGCCACCATTTTCTTTTTTTGCCCTCCGTGGCGTGATCCTGGCCGCCTTCGCGCAGCCTGGCACCGTGTCTTGGCGTCGGGCTGCTGCCATGGCACCAGGCCGCCCTGGTGGCCTAGTGTGGGCCATCGGAGGCCCTGCAGAGTGTGCAGTGACCCTCCTCTTTAACTGAAGGGGAGGGGCGTTGAAAAGCGGCAGCAGTCCGCGGATCCTCCGCAGAGCGCTGCCTATCGCGCCCCAACATCGCCTCAGTTACTGCCCCGCCCAGGAAGTGGAGCGCCCGACATTGCGCTCCACTTCCTGGGCGGGGCGGTAAGGTGAATTTCACGGCCGGGCACAGGACGTCCCGCCTCACCAGCGTTACTACCCTAAAACGGGGCGTTACCGAATTTCGCGCCCTAGGTTTCTACAGCATTTTGTGGGTTTTTTTTTTCTTGAGTGCCTGAATTGGTATTGAATCTGACCATTCCTGGTTCTGAGTGACCGGCTTCCTGCTGCTGGTCTATTAGGAGTGTTTGGTTCCCGGCCAGGTTTATGTGGTAACTAGGGGAAGTATGTGTCTGAATCCGGGAAATCTAGTGAGGAGGTGGATTGGGATCTTGCGACACTGGGGCCTCCACATTGTCTGATAGCTTCATGATGCATCTGTTCAAGCTGAAAAATGCAGCTCAAAATAGCAATGGACATAGGCCTTCAGGAAATGGAAATCTCGCCACTATTATGTGCACCACATCTGTATGTTCTTAACCTATAAGGCACGATTGTCCTCATTGAGGCCATTGAGAAATGCTCAGTTCCCATGTGCTGCAAGAAAAGGGGGATGGACGGAGAGGAAAGAGAATGGAGGACTCACTGTGCCAGGTCTTCACCACCCCCCCCCAACGTTGCCATGGGATTTCACTCTGAATTAGTACATCTGGGCCTATGGCTCCAATAGGCGTAGGTCCAGCGTTGCCAGGGAAGCGAGGTGGGAGGGCTCACTCCTGATGTTGCCTCCAGTTCGCAGCACCTGTCGGGAATAGGCCTGTGCTTAGGGGGAAGGATGTTGATTACCTGAGGACAGCAAATTCAGGCAACATGAGGCCTTGCTGGGTGCTGCGCTCTATGGAGTGCTGTGGTTGCCCGGCAACTGGCGCGGGCGACGGGGCAGAGGAAAATCAACTTGATAACGTCTTGTAAACGATAATGCATAATAATTTAAGCTGTTACTGCAGAACAGTTTAATTAACTGCAGAGTTCAACACTAAAGCCAAGTGCTATTTAAAGCCATATTTAGAGGCTACAAAAACAGCATTATTATTTGTGGCGTTCATTGCTCTTCCAAATTACATACTTTTCCTTTGACTGCAAATTGGGATCAAGATCAAAAGCTATGAAGCCAGGCTCCCTAAACCAGAAAAGCTTTTATTCATTATTATTTTTTTTTAATTATTTGTCTTTGGTTCTTTTTGAAAAAAGAATATTATGAATCGTGGTACCCAGTAGTTTGTTTAAGTAGACACTGTTGAAAGGTTTAGTTTAGATTGCAAATCATTGGGAGAGTGTAAATATGTATGTGTACCTTTTGGCTAAACAGTGTTTGAAATGCTTCACACCCCACCTCTACACACCCCATCATTTTCTACATAAAGAAGCAACAAGGAATGTGAATTTTGCTCGTTGGAATGGCTCTGTGAAATGGCTCGATTTATATCTAGTCGTGAATCAGTTTAGCAGAAATGAATTGTGCAGAGATTTCAGTACACGGTCGGCGGACGAGGTGAACTACTTTCCCTTTCAGTAAAAAGGAGCGTTCTTCAGCACAGCAGTATGGCACAGTCGAGTCCTGTTTGATCTCTTTTTTTGTGGTCACTATTGCAGACGGGATAGAAAAACGAACTTTCTCAGGCGGAGGTTCAAATGGATCAAATAGCCATGGGCAGACTGAAATCTACTGTTGATTTAATAAAGTCCTTTTTAAAAAAAAAGAAAGCATCGTATGGGGAAACACCCACAGAACAAATGCTTATCGTTTGTTTGCGAGCTCATGAGGTTAAATCAGATGACTAAGAAATGTAAATCGATTTAAAGATTCAGATTGCATCAGTTTTTCTTTTAAATCCCACGGACAAATATCATTTGAAAGTGGGGGGGGGGGGGGGGGGAATCATTTCCACGTCTTTCACAATAGCTAGAAGCTGCCTGTGAAAATGTCGTGTGAACCATGCAAATTTATTTATTCCAGCGCCAAAACAGAAAAAAACTGGTCAATTAACACGTGAAGGAGAAAGAACGATGAACCTTTTCAGCTGTGTTCAACCTGCCGTGTATTTCCAGAGTTTTTTCTGCTTTCACTTTAGATTTGCAGCATTTGTGGGTTTTTTTTTCTTTTCATCTCTCTAATTAATTCCAGCCTTGGCCCAGATTATAGCTCCCACCTCTCATTGCTGGGTTTAAAGGCAACTATGACACTGGAGAAATAACCACAGAAAATGCTGGAAAAACGCAGCAGGCCAGGCAACATCCGTGGAGAGTATTAAATCCGTGTGTTAATGGAGACACAGAATGCAGGAGTTGGTTTAACAAGCCTTTACTGAATGGAGACAACCTGGAAACTGAAACTACAGAAGCCTGCTAGGGCCTTTTTATACAGGGGTGGTCACTGCTGGTACTGCAGTCTGAGACCAGTTATTCCCTTAAAGGGACATACACAACAATTCCTCCCCTTTTAGATCAACAGTACATAACATTCATTTAACAACTAAATAATAACTAATTACAATTACGGTTGCTAGATACATTGGTTGAAGTTAAGCAATTATAAGTTCAGTCTTTGAGGAGGCTTCCTGATTCTGTCTGGATAACGCCTCTTTGGGATATCAGGTTCTTCTGGCAAGGTTGAGTCGGGATCAATGTCGTTGTTTGGTTCGTCTGCTTCCAATATCACTGATTCTGCGGCAGATGCAATTGGTACTTCGGTTTCATCGCCAGGTGTATCAGATCGTGGTGTGGAGTTGACGTTTTCCAGTGACTCTAGAATCTGGTCAGCATGGCGTCTTACAGTGCTCTCTCCAACGTCCACGGTATACATTAGAGGTCCTTGCCGTGTACAGATCGTTCCTGGCTGCCATTTCTCTGTGCGGTAGTCCCGGGCCAAAACTGGTTGACCTATCTTAAAACTCCTGGTCGGCCTTTCATTCATATTCTGAAACTGCCTGTTCTCCACATCTCTTCTGACGTTTGGCTTAACCAAATCCAAGCGGCATTGTAGTCTTCGATTGAAGAACATCATGGCTGGAGTTTGGTTGGTAACCACATGTGTCGCATTCCGGTAGGCAAACAAGAAGTTGTCCACCTTGTGTTGTAGGGGTATATCTTCATTACACATTGCCTTGATAGCCTTCACAGAAATCACAGAAATCACAGAAACCCCACAGTGCAGTTAGAGGCCATTTCGGCCCATCGAGCCTGCACCGACACATATCCCACCCGATCCCTGTAACCCCTACACCAACACATATCCCACCCTATCCCCGTAACCCCACGTATTTAATCCCCCTAACACTAAGGGTCAATTTATCATAATCAACCTAACCCGCACATCTTTGGACTGTGGGAGGAAACCGGAGCACCCGGAGGAAACCCACGCAAACACGGGGAGAATGTGCAAACTCCACACAGACAGTCGCCCGAGGCCGGATTCGAACCCGGGTCCCTGGCGCTGTGAGGCAACAGTGCTAACCACTATGCCACCGTGCTTGAATGTTTGGACAAACCTATCGGCCAATCCATTAGTGGCTGGATGATATAGGGCAGATGTGTAATGCTTAACACCATTGTTCTTTAAGAACCTCCGGAACTCTTCAGACACAAACTGTGGTCCATTGTCAGAGCAAATCTGTTCAGGCAGCCCATTCCTGGCGAATATGGTTCGTAAGACTGTGATAGTTTTTTCTGTGGTGGTTGAGGACATTTTTATTACCTCTGGCCACTTTGAATGTGCATCCACCGCAATTAAAAACATCGAGTCCATAAAGGGACCAGCAAAATCAATGTGCACCCTTTGCCATGGAGATGAGGGCCACTCCCATGGATGCAGAGGGGCTTGTGGTGGGACCTTTGGACCTTCTGGCATCCTGTACAGCTCTTGGTCATCTCTTCGATTTCTCTATCGATTCCCGGCCACCAAACAAACGCTCTGGCTAAGTTCTTAATTTTTACCCCTGTCAGATGACCCTCATGAAGCTCATTGAGCACTCTATCCTTCAATTTGGGTGGAATTACTACTCTGGATCCACACATCAAGGTTCCCCTGCACACTGACAGCTGTTCTCTTCTCAGCGAGATTGCTGGCAGCAGTGGTTCGCCATGTGCTGGCCATCCCTTCACCGTTAAATCATAGACCCAGGAGAGTGTTGGGTCATTTCGTGTTTCCTTTTCTATGTTTGCATTCGTCACAGGGAGACATTCGACTATAGTCGAGTGGAATAACTCCACTGGATCCACTGCCAGTTCTTCTTCCACCGTCGGCAATGGTAGGCGCGACAATCCATCAGCATTCCCATGCTGTTTAGTTCCTTTGTACTCGATGTCATATTGGTGTGCCCCTAGGAAAAGGGACCACCTCTGCAGCCGTTGTGCCGTCATTATCGGTACGCCCTTCTGAGGGTTGAAAATGGAGACGAGAGGTTGATGATCAGTTAGTAGAGTAAATTTCTGACCGTGCAGGTAGTGATTGAACTTCTTCCCCCCCCCCCCCCCCCCCCCCCCCCCCCCACCCACACCAGGCTGAGGGCCTCTCTGTCAATCTGGGCATAGTTACGCTCGGCTGAAGTCAACGAGCGTGACGCAAAAGCTATCGGCCTCTCTGAACCATCAAGGTATTTATGTGACAGTACCGCCCCAATGCTGTAGGGAGACGCATCACACGCCAGTCTTATCGGTAGTGATGGGTTGTAGTGAGCCAATACTTCCCTTGAAGTGATTAGGTCCTTACTCTTCTGAAAGGCCCGCTTACATTCATCGCTCCATTTCTATGTTCGTAGTAGGGCATTCAGTGGATGCAGAATTGTGGACAAATTCGGCAAAAACTTATGGCAGTAATTCACCAATCCGAGGAATGACCTCAGTTGCGACACATTTTCAGGCGCTGGAGCCTTAACTACCGCTTCAATTTTGTCAGGGGACTTATGCAACCCCTCTTCATCAATCACGTGGCCACAATACGATATCTGTTTCTTAAAAAACTCGCACTTGGGGCGATTGGCTCGTAGCCCATGTTCACGTAGTCTAGTGAGCACCTGCTCTAGGTTGGCAAGGTGTTCACTGTCATCTTCACCTGTCACTAGGATGTCGTCCAAGTAACACTGAGTCCCCGGAATCCCTTGCAGGACTTGTTCCATCGCTCTTTGCCATATTGCCGGAGCTGATGTTTCTCCAAATACCAGTCGATTATACTGGTAAAGACCTTTGTGAGTGTTTATCGTGAGATACTTCCTAGAGGATTCTTCAACCTCCATCTGCAAATATGCTTGTGCTAGGTCAATTTTTGTAAAACGCTTCCCTCCAGATAGTGAGATGAAGATATCTTCTATCCTTGGAAGAGGATATTGTACTGTGTGAAGGACTGGGTTCACCGTCACCTTGAAGTCCCCACAGATGCGAACCTTCCTTGGCTCCTCAGACTTATTGTTTAACGGTTTCTTCATGACAGGAACGATGGGTGTCGCCCACTCGCTCCAGTCTACCTTAGATAACATGCCTGCATTCTCCAGATTCTCCAGCTCTGCCTCGACGGCTGGGCGAATTGCATATGGTACCGGTCTTGCTTTGAAAAACTTGGGAATTGCATTCTCCTCTATTTTTATCGAGGCGGTTACGCCTTTAAGAATGCCCAGTTCTTGTTGAAATACCTCTTTGGCGTCAGCTAAGATTGTTGACAATCGTCCAGGAGTGACGTCGTCATCCTTTTTACCAGCCACCGTCAGTGCCTGAATGGAGTGCCAGTCTAAACTTATCTTTCTGATCCATTCACGTCCCAATAACGGTGGTCCACCATCTTGCAGAATGTAGAGATACAATTTCTGTATTTTCTTGCCGTTGTATTCGACAGGCACCCTTATTTTTGCTCTGGGGTATACTTTTTGCCCCGTATACGTCCTCAATACAATGGATGTCTCTCTCAAGGGTATGTGTGAGAATAGCCGCTCGTAGTCTCGTCGATTCATGACGGTTAGCGCTGATCCTGTATCCAATTCCATTTTGACTTGGGACCCTGCTATCGCGAGGGTGACCCAAATGGTTCGGTGATCCTCTTTTGCGATTACGTTGTGAAGCTTGAGACAGCTTAGTCTCTTGTTCCCGGATTCACTATCGCTCATCTGGTCTTCGGAACTACTGTCCGTCATCTTTTGTACTTTCCTGTACGGTTCCTTAGTAACCTTTTTGTTGTCGTTGGTCTTCTTGCCAGACCTGCAAACTCGTGCAATGTGTCCCATCTTTCCGCATTGCCTGCATATTTTGTCCTTGGACCAGCAGTCCTTCTGGTCATGGTTTGTTCTGCCGCAGCGATAACATTTTGCAAATCCCCGTGTCATTTCGTGGGTACCATATTCCTGTGGCTTTTGTTGTATTTCTGCAGCTCCCCTTGCTGCTGCTTCGTACGATACTGCCACGCTGAAAGCCTTATCTAGCGTCAGCTCTTTCTCTGAGAGTAACCTCGTCTGGGTTCCTTCACTCAGGAGTCCACAGACAAATTTGTCCCGTAAGGTATCTGCCAGTCCTGCTCCGAACTGGCAGTGCTTTGATAGCTTGCGTAGTTCCGTAAGGTAATCAGCATTGCTCTCATTTTTATGCTGATTTCTCCTGTGGAATTTAAATCTTTCTGCTATCAGCAGCGGTGTAGGATTTAGGTGTCCCTGTAGGATAGCAACAATTTCATTAAAACTCTTCGCCTTTGGTTTGGCTGGAGTAATCAGGTCCCGCAATAGGCCGTACGTTCTTGCGCCCATTAAATTTAGCAACACCGATGCCTTTTTCTCATCGGCTATTTCGTTTGCCTCGCAATATACCTCGACTCTTTCCACATACGTGGTCCAGTCTTCTATTGTATTATCGAAGGCAGTGATATCGCCAGTCTTTGGCATCTTAAAAATCTAAAATGGCGCCTCCCGCGCTTTTCCTTCGTCCCCAATGGATCAAAATGGCGCCTCCCGCGCTTTTCCTTCGTCCCCGATGGATCAAAATGGCGCCTCCCGCGCTTTTCCTTCTTCCCCGCCGAGTTAAGATGGCGCCTCCCGCGCTTTCCCGCCGCTGCCGCTGCTGCCAACACTGTTCTCCGCGTTATTTTTATTTTTCTATCGCGCTTCAATATTTGCTGCGTTAAATGAAGAACTGTTCCCGTCGTGGAGCGGACCCTCTGGGACACTTCCCTCCCTCCCTCTTAGGTCCGAACACTGCCCGGCTGCGAAGCACCGGCCGCGCCCTGTGTGCTCCACCCTCTCTCTCTCTCTCTCTGCTTCCCGACTCGCTGCCCGGCCCCGTTGCAGAGCCACCCGATCGAGCTCTAGCCCGCCGCAGCCCAGGAAGGATCAGTGCACTACCTGCCACCAGCCCGATTAGCTGGGAAACCACAGACTGGGGAACCAAGCCTGGCTCTCGACAGTCTCCCCTGCAAGTTTTCAATCCGATGATTTGGAGGGCGGTTGCCCACGGTCGACGCCCATTTCTCGAGTTTCTTTGGATTATTTTTTTTTCTTTCTTCTGGCTTCGACCTTCAATAACGTTGTCTGAGGTGCTGCCGAGTTGCAGGTAAGTTTGTTTCTTACTCGTCGCCAGTATTAAATCCGTGTGTTAAGGGAGACACAGAATGCAGGAGTTGGTTTAACAAGTCTTTACTGACTGGAGACAACCTGGAAACTGAAACTACAGAAGCCTGCTAGGGCCTTTTTATACAGGGGTGGTCACTGCCGGTACTGTAGTCTGAGACCAGTTATTCCCTTAAAGGGACATACACAACAGAGAGAAAATAGAGTCAACGTTTCGGCTCAAAACCCTTTAAGGGGTGAAATTGGGTATAGCCCCGCTTGGGGCGCTAGAATTGGCGGTGCGCAAAATCTATTGCCAGGCGCAACTCATCGCCACCTCGAGCGATATTGGGTTGCATCGCCCCTTAAGGTGATTGTGGCGTAAAATCAGGCGCTGCACGGGACTCCTAAGGCGCTAACCTGGCGGCGCTACTAAATATCTGGGCGGCTGGGCGCAGTGCAGGTGCTGTCAATAATCGATGACCACGAGACATGCTGGCGCCGGCCAGCTCTTAAAGGGGCGGGTCATTTAGGATCAGCAGCCACACTCATCGCCCTGTAGGCCTCAAAATCGGCGCTGTGCATTCTGTGGCGTTACAAACTTTGACCAGATGGAGAGGGTGAGGCAGAGAGTGGAGCGCTTTACCAATGGGGCATTGGATGCTTTGGTTGGCGCAGTGGAGCGCCGGCGAGCAGTGCTGTACCCTGACGATGGCAGG
This sequence comes from Somniosus microcephalus, assembly GCF_052327205.1. Classification (NCBI taxonomy): domain Eukaryota; kingdom Metazoa; phylum Chordata; class Chondrichthyes; order Squaliformes; family Somniosidae; genus Somniosus; species Somniosus microcephalus. Next base: position 15,431,345 of record NC_141000.1, on the reverse strand, counting down.
AGGCCTCATCAGAACGAGTACCGCAGAGCTTGGAGGGAAGTTTCGCAAATAGTCAAATCCAGCAGCGTGGTGGCCAGGACTCCTGTGCAATGCAGGAAGAAGTTCAACGATCTCACTCGGGTCGTTAGGGTGAGTGGCTTTTTGGTAATCTTCTTCATCCCTCCATCTGCACCTGACTTTATGGCCAGAGGGTGCGCGATGCCCCAATGGCCATCTGTCAGCCAGCACCCATGTCCCTTTCTGGGAACGCACATGCACATTCCACTCAGGGCATAATGTAAGGGCTGTTCCACCATGGGGGACATGAGATGACCACTCAGGGCATACTGTAAGGGCTGTTCCACCATGGGGGGCATGAGATGACAACTCAGGGCAGCATGTTTCATCACTTCCTGTCCTTTCTCCTGCAGGCCAAGCTGGCCAGGAACCGGAGGGAACAGATTCGTACCGGAGGAGGCCCTCCTCAGCTGCAGACACTGACGGACCTGGAGGAAAGAGTCCACCAGATTGTTGGAGGCTGGATGAGTGGTCCTGTCACCACTGGAGCTGCCGACCCCATTGTGCACAGTGATGGTAAGGTCATCACCTTTTTGAACTGCCTCCTTCCACTTGTTCCCCCCACCAGCATGCTTTTCACTCTGGACCCATGTCAGAGCATTGCAGCACTCTTGCATCCCTTGCTGCCACCCTGTCCTTTCGCTAAAGCCACTCTTCAACCTCCCTGCTTTCAGATGCTGCATCACCAGCTCGGGAGCCAGGCCATCAAGCTGCCAGGGACACTGACTCCGGAGGCGATGAGCAGGAGGAAGCCGGACCATCCGTATCACCCTCAGGCGAGCTAGTCCATCTGCAGACTGGGGATAGTGCTTCCCTGGAGGGGAGCGGGGGGGATGGCTCTGAGGAGGAACCAGTTGCAGGAACCAGCGGGCTCCAGCAACGCAAGCGGGGTAGGGAAGCTCGGGAGCCGTCTCCCCGGAGGGCGAGTCAGGCCACGATGACTGCTGCACAGAGCGCAGAAGAGCTGCGTTCCCTCGCAGAAATGAGCGCCCAGGCTCGGCTCGGGCACACTGAGCTGATGGCTGCAGTGGCAAGGATGCCTGAATCCATCGAGACACTGGCAAGGAGTGTGCAAGACTTCGGGGCAGCACAGGCGAGGAGTGTACAAGACTTCGGGGCAGCACAGGAAAGGAGTGCCCAGGGCTTCGGTACATCACTGGAAAGGACTGTCCAGGGCTTCGGTGCATCACTGGAAAGGACTGTCCAGGGCTTGACCGAAGCACTGGAAAGGACTGTCCAGGGCTTCACTGAAGCACTGGCACCTGCCACGCAAGTGCTGAGTGCTGCCATGCAGTCACTCACTGGCCTCATGCAGAGGCAGATTGAGGCCACGCAAGCACTGACTGCTACCACCCTCGATGGATCAGGCAGGATTACCTGGGGCCCTTGCAGCACCACAGCAGGCCAGCAATCTGTGGACCAGCCGATTGGTTTGCATGCTGCGGTGCTGCCCCGTCAGAGTGCCAGTGTGTTGGCCGACCACGGAGCAGGTGTCCGCTCTCAGGATGTCAGCGTTCCTGATGCCACCGCTGGCACGTCTCCACTGCAGCTGCCATCACCTGCAGGACAGACTGCTTCCACCCATGTCCAGTTGGAGCAGTCAGCATCCGGGCCCTCCAAGCCCAGAGTCCGTCCAGGCCGTCCCTCCGGGGCATCTGCGCTTTCGGTCAGTCAGCAGGCGTCCCCCAGCCTTCATGCAGCCACTGGGGTCCCATTACAGAGGAGCTGCAGGGAGGGAAGGGGCCGTTCTCGTAAGAGAAGTAGATCACCATCAAAGGGGAAAGAGTAGAAGGTGCAGCTGAGACGTCTAGAAATCAAGGCCGTGGATGCTGGTCTGAATGTTAGTAATGTTTTGGATAGTCTCCCGGGTGTGCGAGTCACTTATGTGTTAGTTTGTTAGTTAAGCTTTCTGGTGCCATTGCTTTGTCATGTTGGAAGGAAGCACAGTTTTCAAAATAAACAATTTATTTTATTGACATTGGCCATGTCTGCTCTTTACATTCATACTGGCCTTCATAGGCTTTGGGTTATCCGAATGGTTCCATTCCTGGTGTTCGATTGGCACCAAGCATTCCGTCAGAGGGGCCTAGAACCGACTCCTTATCAGCCTCTGACGGACGGCCCTTCCAGTTTCTGGGACCCTCCCGTCTTGGTCCTCCTGCTCCTCCTCCTCCTCTGCTGGTCCTTCAATGTTGGCTGTGTGCGTTGGATGACGAGGTTATGCAGCATGCAGCAGACAACGACGAAGTGGGAGACTCGCTCTGGTGAGTACTGCAAGGCACCTCCCGAATGGTCCAAGCAGCGGAACCGCTGCTTGAGCACGCTGATTGTGTGCTCCACAATGTTCCTCGTCGCCTGATGGCTGACGTTGTAGCGCTCTTCTGCAGGGGTGCTGGGCGAATGGAGCGGGGTCATCAGCCATGGGCACAGAGGATAGCCCTTGTCACCGAGAAGCCAGCCTGCTGGGTGAGCTGGGGCCTCGAAGGTCTGCGACTGAAGTCTGGCACAGGATGAAGGCGTCGTGGCTGCTGCCTGGGAACTGAGCATTGACCGCGAGGATCAGCTGCCGGTGGTCACAGACCAGCTGCACATTCAAGGAGTGGAACCCCTTGCAGTTGCGGAAGTCCTCCGGATTCAAAACGGGCGCCTGTAAAGCCACGTGCGTGCAGTCAATGGCGCCCTGCACCATGGGGAAGTCCGCTATTGCCACGAAGCCCTCTGCGCGCTCCCGCTGCTTCTCCGGTGTCACAGTGAAGGAGATGTACTGCCGCCGCCTTTTAAACAGGGCATCTGTTACTTGATGGATGCAGCTATGCACCGCAAACTGGGAGATGTTGGCAATGTCCCCAGTTGCTGCCTGGAAGGAGCCGGTCGCATAGAAATTCAGTGCTACTGTAATCTTGACAGCCGCCGACAGAGAGGTCCTGCACCTTATCTGCGGCTGAAGATCTGCCTGAAGCAGGTGGCACAGCTCGGTCACCACCTCCTTTCTGAATTGCAGCCTCCTAAGACACTGCTCCTCCGACATGTTGAGGTAAGAGAACTGCTGCCTGAATACCCTGGCAGCGTAAGGTCTGGTGTGGCGACGTCTGTTGGCCCTCCTCCGTCTGGCCATTCCTGGCCCTCTCTCCCTCCGTCTCTGTGCCCTTTCTAGATGGTCAAGCATCAGGACGTTCCCCTCCAAAGCAGCCCCCATAATAATAGGTAACAAGAAATTATACAGGGTGTAAAGGCTCACCAGCAGCAGGGTGATAGTCTGAAGGCTGAAGGTCCTCTGGCAGCGCTGGGTCACTAGTGATATGGCTCTGAGTGCAACTCTGTGAAAATCCCAAAGAAGTTGTGCTCCCAAAATGGCTGCCGCTTTTATACCAGTGCAGTCCCCTTTAAAGAGCGCCCTCCTAAGCCCGAGAGCGACTGGGGAACGTTCCAGCAAGCTGTCCTTATTAGCGCCAGGCGGAACGAAGGGGCGCACCACTGAATTTCTGGTCCGGGGCGCCAAAAAGGTGTTGCACACTGAAATGACGTCATGATCTGCCTGCGCCCGCGAGCAGCCGTTAAGATTTAGCGCCGGTGCTAAAAGCCACTCAATATGGCAAGAGGCGCTAGGTTCGCTGCGCCCGGCCGAAAATTGGCTAACACCCCACTCCTTGGCCTCTTTAGGTGCTAATCGCTGGCGCTACCAACCGAATTTCTCCCCCTTTGTCTTGACAAAGGGTTTTGACCCGAAACATTGACTCTAATTTCTCTCCACAGATGTTGCCTGGCCTGCTGAGTTTTTCCAGCATTTTCTGTTGTTATTTCGGATTTCCAGCATCTGCAGTATTATGCTATATGACCCTGGAGATTTGGACTAGACCAGTGCAAACATAATGCTCATTCAGCACTGCTAGTGAAACCCAACGCACGCATCAGGTTAACTGTGGGGGGAGAATGTCTTCTCCGGGGAGGGGAATTCAGAGAGTTACAGGCAGATTGTGGGACAATCCAAAAAGTGAAGCTGTCCTCTTCCTCGATCTTTATGGGAAAGTAGATCTGATCCGCTTGAACGTAATCTTCCTAATGAAACCCGTTAACCCTGTGAGAGCTCATCTAGTTTAGGTTGATCCTGACCTGAACTCAATGCGATCTTTTAAGATCTTTCAGGCTTTGCGCATCAAGTAAGACACCTTAAGCTGTAGGAAAGAAAGAACTTGCATTTATATAGCGCCTTTAATGACCTGAGGATGTCCCAAAGCGCTTTATAACCGTGTCCAGCAGTACTGAAATCTCTGCACAATTGATTGCGGGTGAACTGGTTCATGACTAGATATAATTGAACAATCTCACAGACCAGAGAGCTATTCCAACTAGCAAAATTCACATTCCTTGTTGCTTCTTTATTAACTGTTGTCACTGTTGTAATGTGAGGAAACGCAGCAGCCAATTTGCGCACAGCAAGCTCCCACAAACAGCAATGAAATAAATGACCATATTGAGGTGTTGGCTGAAGGATAAATATTGGCCAGGACACTTGGAGAATTCCCCTGCTCCTCTTCGAATAGTGCCATGGAGTCTTTTACGTCCAGCTGAAAGGGCAGACGTCTCATCTGAAAGACGGTTTAACGTCTCATCTGAAAGATGGCACCTCTGATAGTACAGCACTCCCTCAGTACTGCACTGAAGTGCCAGTCTAGATTATGTGCTGGAGTCTTTGGAGTGCGGCTTGAACCCTGACCTCCTGACTCCAAGGCGAGAGTGCTACCCACTGAGCCCAGGGTAATAAGAAACACACAAACCTAAATGGATGAAGGAAAGGACTCCTTGGTGGACAGACTACAGCTGGGCTCACGGGTGCTTTGACTTCATTATCTGCTCAGTCACAGCACTCGCTGGACAAGTGACTGCATGAAAGGATGGGTTTCTGTTATTGGAGTAGATCGACTTGCTGCTTCCAATAACTCGGAGTATAACCGGTCCCAAGGTGGATTACTTAGTGAAAAGTGCATTTGAATGTATAGTGGATTTTTGTTATGTTTTGTTATCGGCTCAATCAACAGATATGAACTAACCAGACTGGCATGTACTGTAATAAAGAGCAAATGTGGACTTCATTTGCCTATGTATCAGATTAGCACGGAAATGGATTTAACTACTTATTTCTTGAGCAGTAAGAATATTTAATTTTCTTTAAATCCTTTATTTGTTGACATCTTAATATGTGTCAATGTTGTGTTTGCATTTTACACACCTGCACATAGGTAATCTATGGAAATTAGATGCAATGTAACCTGTACTCAAAAACCAAGTGATAGAATTCTATGAGAAATCTGATAAAGCTGTGTTCTTTTCTATGAAAACAACATCTATATTAGTGTATCAAATGGCTTATTCCTGCAGGAAGTCTGCACTTCCTGTCATCTATTCCATTATAAATTCCTATGTCCATATTTATAATGGAAATTGCAATGTAAACCTGTCACACTGTAATTACACCCTCCTGCCAGTAGAGATGCTGCAGCGTCACCACTGGGGGGGGGGGGGGGGTATTATTGCAGTTTGACAAGGATATGTGCACATACGAACTAATATTGAAATATAATATTAAGGACAGAATGGCAGACTTTAAAATGGGAGTGGATTGTGCTCGTGTGCCGTGGCCCAGTTGTATCCCAGTCTCTAACCATGTTTCAGCTGAAGGTTACATAGAAACATAGAAGATAGGAGCAGGAGTAGGCCATTCAGCCCTTCGAGCCTGCTCCGCCATTCAATGAGATCATGGCTGATCATCCAAACCCTAGCACCCGGTCCCTACACCGACAGCCATCCCACCCAAGCCCTATCCCCGTAACCCCACGTATTTAATCCCCCCTAACACTAAGGGTCAATTTTTATCATGGCCAATCAACCTAACCCGCACATCTTTGGACTGTGGGAGGAAACCCACGCAAACACGGGGTGACTGTCTGTGTGGAGTTTGCACAGTCACCCGAGGCCGGATTTGAACCCGGGTCCCTGGCGCTGTGAGGCAACAGTGCTAACCACTATGCCACCGTGCTGCCACAGTGGGTCTTGATTCCCCGCATGCATTGCCATGTCCAACCAACTGTATCGAAGTAGGGATTTGCATCTTCGGTTTATTTCCCTTTGAAATGTTTGATGATTTAATCAAGGCTGGTGGATGAATCGTTTTGGACAATGAACTGGTAGTGATTTCTTTTTGCACCTCTCTGAGCCGACTAGCAGTGCTTCAGTACTCTGTTAAGTACAGGCACCTTTGCAGCTGTTGCTTTTAATTGAACAGCTTTGCGTAAAGTCGGTAAGATGTGGAAGAGGTTTGCTGTAACGTTTCGTGTTCATTTCACACTCTTCTTGCAAGGAGGGTGAAGACTGGTTTGCCTAGGGATGCATTCTGTGAGACGTTAAGAGGAAGAGACACTTTTATTTTTAGCGAACAGAATCTCTCTACCTGCCCGGAAAGCATAGTTGGCTATCGTCGCCCCATAATGATGCTTCCAACACTGTTAATGATTCACCGTTCAGCTTTCATATAAAGATACCTTTACCTTGAGAGAGCACCAGTCCCAAAGGAGGTCGTTACAGGCAGCTTTCACTGTATATGTGAGATGATTCATGTGCTACACGAATAACAAATATTTCCTATTCACATATTTAACCAGTTCGGTGCATGTGCAATCTTGGGTGCTATAGTTTAATTATGAATTTCTGTAATGTTTTAATAATCTGACCTCCAAAGAATCATAGTTTACTAGAGGGTCATTCAGCTGACTTCTCTTGCCTTGCTCTGGAATTTCTAGATCATATCGTTGTTAGATAGACAAAAGGTAGACACTCGGTTACAAAAATTAAAAGTGCACGTCAGAGTTTTTCTGATTTAAAAAAATATATATATAAATGTTAGCAGTCTTAAGAAGAATGAGTAATCAGGCCCTGATTGTGTTCAGTCATGTTACTGGCTGGATGATGTCAGTTTACTGGTCACTTATATTATTGTTTATTTAAATATTGTTAGCGATTTTTGGAATTGAATAGTTGACCTAATCCAAATGTACAGGCCAAATAGTAAAGTTTCCACATCATCTTTTTCAGTAAAACTTAGCTTATACTTTATTGCTAATCGGGAAACATTCAGGATTTATTTAATTTCCGTGGACAGTTTTGACAAGCGCAGTTGAATAAATAGTATTTGGAATAGTATTTGGAATGAATCTTAACATAAACTTAACATGCTTGCCAGCCATCTTATCCAGATTTTTTTTTGTGGAAATTTCCAGATGGCAGGCTACTGATGGCTGTTGCTTTAAACAGATACCGTTCAAATGAAGATCATTCTTACTGTGCACATTTGCTAAGCTGCTTTTCCAGTGGCAAAGATCCTTTGGTTCCTGTATGACAGGATTCTCAGTTTGCACGTAATTAAACCATTTAAATTACAAATCAACTGTGATTATGTCTGGGGAAATAATCCTTCCTTCCAGCCCCCTCCCTCAAAAAGGTTTAGTCTTCACAGATGATTACAGTGGCATCTGGAACTGATTATCCTGTCTATCATATTGTCAAGCTGGATTGTCCAACTGGGAATAGAGAAACATTCCCTGAGTTAAGCTGGATATTTACAGTAAAGAGGAACTTAGGAAAGGATTGTCATACGAATATGTGATTGCTCAAAATGGCTGGTAAATTCAGACCCATTAATCTGAGAATCTTCTATCATAGAATCTTACAGCACATGAGGAGGCCAAAGGAGGCTGTTTGAAAGAGCTAAAAACAGAAAATGCTGGAGAAACTCAGCAGGTCAGGCAGCATCTGTGAAGAGAGAAACAGAGTTAACGTTTCAGGTCGATGATCTTTCGTCAGAACTGGAAAAAAGCAGGAAATGGAACAGATTTTCAAAATTTGCAAAAAAAATCTGTTCCGTTTCCTGCTTTTTTTCCAGTTTTGACGAAAGGTCATCGACCTGAAACGTTAACTCTGTTTCTCCACAGATGCTGCTTGACCTGCTGAGTTTCTCCAGCATTTTCTGTTTTTATTTCAGATTACCAGCATCTGCAGTATTTTATTTTTGTCTTTGAAAGAGCTCTCCAATTAGTTCCACACCCCAGCTCGTTCCCCATAGTTCTGCAAATGATTCCTTAAAACCACAAGTTTTAATTCCCGGTCTCCTATCATCCGCCTCCAGCGACATTACACATTGAATAAAATTAGAACTATTCTCGTAAAATCATGTCAGAATTCACTACAACAACAACTTGCGTTTATAGAGCGCCGTTAATGTAGTAAACCGACCTCGACAGCTTGAAGGCCGGGCCGCCAATGGTGGGGCGAAGGAAGTCAGGGATGCGCAAGATAGGGAGGGGCGAGGCTATCGAGGGATTTGAACACAATGATGCAGCAACTTCACATTTACATGACTGTAATTTACACCCTCAGTCCTGGTTACAGTCTTTACGCCTCTTCATTCACAGTTGCTTATTTCAAATTATCTGATGACTCGCATTTTTTTTAGCACTAAATTCACATGTTATTTATGTTGCCTAATTCAATTTTTTTAACCATGGAACTTACTTTGAATTATGAGGAATAGACTAGCCGACTGAAACACTTCAGTTTTGATGTACGGTTTGGTGTGAGGTGAGGCTGCAACTGAATCGACGGCATATATTCTGGGCACTAGTAGATGCAAGTTGGAAAATTGCTGGGCGTGAGGGTTAGCAGGAGTAGAAATTTTATAAGCACTCCATTCTGTGGAATGCACCACAAAGCAGTCTTGCCCCATATTAAAATGTACAGACATTTTGCAACTTAATAACAATTGGTTAGATGTACTAATGCAGCAAAATGATGAGCCAGCAGAGTTAGTTGCAAGGAGTTTTTTTTTTAATTTCTATGGAGGTCAAATGCTGAGTTGGTGCTCTTATTTTAAACAGCATGCCTGATGTGCAAAATAGTTTCATTGCTGAGCAGACCCCTGGGATCTCACTCTGCAGTTTGTTTATTGCACAGCAATGTCATAATGATTGACAGGTGGGCTTTGGGGAGCAGCAACAAGCTTGTTGGGACTACTGAAACCTGGCTCTTGGTGAGTTTGTACAGCTGATGCATTGCAGTTGAATTGCAGCCTGTTTAAAAATCATAGTTGTTGTATGATTGCAGCATCTTTAATCTACAGGCCATTTGTTTCTCATCTGTTCAGTAACTTCTTTCAATAAAAGCTGTTCTCTCGTCCTTTACATCTACCTGGTCTTCACACTTCTGTTACCAAGAGAGCAGATCGGCTGCCTGCTCTCAGACTGTCTTTGACCCCCTCCGCCCCCCCACACCCCCTCCGCCCCCCAACGCCCCCCTCCGCCCCCCAACGCCCCCCTCCGCCCCCCAACGCCCCCCTCCGCCCCCCAACACCCCCTCCGCCCCCCCAACACCCCCTCCGCCCCTCCGCCCCCCAACACCCCCCCCGCCCCCCCACACCCCCTCCGCCCCCCCACACCCCCTCCGCGCCCCCAACAACACCCCCTCCGCCCCCCAACAACACCCCCTCCGCCCCCCAACAACACCCCTCCGCCCCCCCCCCCCCCCCACACCCCCTCCGCCCCCGCACACCCCCTCCACCAACATCTCTCCCAGCAAACCGTCAGGACGTGTTAGGTACAATAGAAAAATGGGAGCAGGAGCAGGCCATTCGGCCCTTCGCGCCTGCTCCGCCATTCAATATGATCACGGCTGATCCTCTATCTCAATACCATATTCCCGCTCTCTCCCTATACTCCTTGACTCCTTTTGCGTCTAGAAATCTATCTGTCTCCTTCTTAAATATATTCAGTGACTTGGCCTCCACAGCCTTCTGTGGTAGAGAATTCCGCCGGTTCACCACCCTCCGAGTGAAGACATTTCTCCTCATCTCAGTCCTAAATGTCCTACCCCCTATCCTGAGACTGACCCCTCGTTCTAGAGCCCCCCAGCCAGGGGAAACATTCTCCCTGCCTCCAGTCTGTCACCCAACTGGGCATTCTGTCACTCCGTACAGGGAGAGGCTGGGGCCTCTGCTCAGAGTGGCTTAGATTGTGCAAGGACTGGAGTGCAGGCCGTCCCCCCACCCCCCGGCACTGAGACTCCGCTCCACCATGCTGACAAATCCACAGAAGCTATTAGTTTGTAGAATTTGTCGTACAAACAAGCGAAGCCTTACACTAATAAGTGAGCAGTGTGCTATACAAAGTGCTTACCCGCTAACCAGGTATATTGCTGATCTCCATTGTGGACTTTTCCAGGACCACAAGTCTTTATTTAATGAATGCTTTATTAACGTGCAGAGAATAATGTGCAAAATGACAAAACTATGATTTAATGAGCAGATATAAACCTAGCAACTCTTGAGTGGTTTCTAACTGTCACCTGAACTCTGAGGTGGGATTGCAGCTTTGAAAGCACCCCAGGGTAGCAGGGTAGCTCCCTGTTTATAATGTGGGCTGTAAACTTCCTTGGTTGGTTTTAGTCAGCATTTGACCTGTTTTTATGTCCCAGCGCGGATATCAATTCTGTTGATTGTGCAGAATCATTCACTATCAAGGATTAACGATTGCTCGTCATCGCTGCAGGTTTATAGAGAAGGAATTTACAGTTTATTACCAGGGGATTCTATGACCAGTATGAGTAATCGGTCATATTTATAGTTTAGAATGAAAACCTTTTATTCAAACTATAGTAATTGTGTTAATCATGACCGTGGGTAATGTGTCTGTTGCGATGATGGAGCGGAATCTCTGCTTCTGGCTGTCCATCTGATGCTATCTGTGGCACTGCTTTTTTCTGCCTGTGATGTAATAAATAAGAGCAGAACAATATGCAAGCAAAGAAGCTCGGTGTGTTAATGTTCATAAAAGGAAATGGTGCAGAATATCTGATTATTAATACTATAAAGTGGGGGGGAGGTACTGTAGATGGTAACACTGAAAAGGAGAAAGCATGAAGATTCATGAAAAGGGTAGACACTGTTATTTTTCCTTTTGTTTTCATTGGAGATCGCAGAATTAATCTTTAATTAATGAGATACGAGGATGGTGTAGATGTAAGCAGGTTATTTAACACAGACTTGTGATTTCAGAAGTAGGCTGTGTATGAGACTTGAGATGAGCAGAGTGTTTTTCTGACAGTGTTTCCAGGGACATTTTTTGAGTGTACACCGACCGGCACCAAGGAAGTTCGACCAACACCGACGCCACATGTTGTAGAATTGTGGCTTGCTGATATGTGCTGGCAGCAGGCGAGGTTCCTCATTGCCGGCGTGCACTCGGACAATGTAGGCCCTGGAGTTAACTCCCAGCAACAGTAGTTGATGCAGCGTTGATTGACTCCAACATCTGGGTAAGGACAGGATTGAAGGTTACAAGGATCGAGATGGCCACGTGCACGGTGGAATACAACTGGCCAGGTTTGAATGGTGTAGGACATGATTGTTATTATGTTTATAAATAAATAGACGTTTTCATTATGAACAGCTAGCTTGAGCTAGTCATTTATTCAGCCATGTGGACTAGTGTACAGGCATCCATCTTGACTACTGCCTTGTGGGTAGCCCATTACTAAACATACAGCTCCACCTAGTGTACCGTTCTAGAATGACATGTTACTGATCATTACAATCATGATGGCCAGATACTTTGGAGCTTTGCTGGATTACACCTGGGGAAATGTGGAGAGACTTCAGAGCCTTTGGCTGTTTTATCTGTTTTATTTCACCTCCCTCAGGAGAGCAAATAAATGGGATAGATCCATGGTGAGGCTACTTGACCTTGGAAGGAACGAGGTTAAGGATGGACTTCCCATACTTATGTTCTTAATCTGATGCTATAAGGATTTCTGTATCAACATTCAAATACAATCCAATTTTCATATGTATCTTAACATCTGCCCCGAATCTTACACTTTGTAGCTATGAACTGAAATTACTGAAGATTAAAAAGCTTCATTGGGAGTAGCCATTGTGTATATGCTTGCATACTAAGCCATTATATTAAACAACCTAATTATCACTGATTGAGCTTTGCTCATCATTCAGTTTTTAATTTGTTAATAATGTGTTTCTATTTGATCATGATGTACATTTTCACTCCACGGTGATTACGCATATAGTGAAAATATAAGCCTGTCAGCTCTCTGGTATAAAGAGGTAAATATTGCTAACCCCGCTAATTGTAATTAGTGCCCATGTCAGATATTTGAGATTATTTTATATCGTTAAATTAAAAGTCATCCATGGTTCAGAGGTTTAAATATCTGCCAACTACTATTTGGTCTTCATATTATAAAAAGGATACAGAAGCACTGGAGAAGGTGCAAAAAAATTCACAAGGATGATACCAGAACTGAGAGGATATACTCATCAGAAACGGCTGAACAGGCTGGGGTTTAATGAGGTAGACATAGAGAAGATGTTTCCACTTGTGGGGGAGACCAGAACTAGGGAACATAAATCTAAGGTAGTCATCAATAAATAAAGTGGGGAATTCAGGAGAAACTTCTTGGGTAAAGAGTGGTTAGAATGTGGATGTTGCTAACACAATGGGCTGGATTTTCATTGAGGAGGTGGGTAGGAGGCGGGACTACAACTTTCGGGGTTGTAGTCCTGCCTCCATCGAGTTGTGGCCAACCCACGCGATTTTGACTTGATTGACCTTGTTGAGCCCACCCAGCGGGCTCAGCAGGCCACTTAAGGGCCACCCGGCAACGGGTGACGTCACAGATTGATATTTCATCTGTCAAGACCTTTCACAGCTGTTTAAAGCTATCAAACACTGACAAATCTGTACTCCAAGTTAATTCCTTCCTCTCAGGATGATTTAGAGATCTCTCCGGAACAGAAAGCTGAATGCTGCAACTTTTGACAGATTGCGGCCATTCTGCTTTCTGTGCCGGTGAGATGAGGGACTCCCGAGACCTGAAGGAAGGAAGGCTGTAAAGGTAAGTAAAACTTCTTTAAACACTTTAAACACACCAAACACACTTACCTCTGCACTCATGCACCCATCACTCACCTGAACACTGGACATCTCGACCCCTCCAAGCCCTTCAGCCCGACGGCCCTCCTCGCTAACTTGGCGTGGTTTGGAGCCGTCGGGAATCCCACACTTCAGGGATAAAAATAGGGATTAGGCCAAAAACTGCCTGTTAACTACCTGTTAACAGGCAGTTAATTGGCACTAATCCCCTTCCCGCCTCGGGGAGGTGGCTCCCAGTGCGGGTCGGGTATCCGCCTCCTTTGAAACTGGCATGGAGGCGGGTTGGGAGCAGGATGGGTTCATGCCCCCCCGATTTCGGGATTTTAACCCCCCACACGCCTCCAATCCCGCCTCCACGGCCCAATGAAAATCCTGCCCCATGGGTAGGTGGGGTGAATAGCACAGCTGCATTTAAGGGGAAGCTAGATAAATACATGAAGGAGAAAGGGATCAAAGGATGTGCTGATAGGGATAGGTGAAATGGGGTGGGAGGAGACTTGTATGGAGCTTAAATGCTGGCATAGACCTGTTTCTGTGCTGTAGGCTCTATGTATATGTAACTCTATTTATTTCTGTTTTCCATAAAGGAAAAGGGAATTTCTGTCAACTCCAAGTTCTGACGAAAGGTCATCGACCTGAAACGTTGGCCTGAATTTTCCTTACCTTGGTGTGTACGGTGTGGCCGTGGCGGGTCGTGACCCCGCTGCTGGCTCCACCCCGCTGTACAAAATGAACTTAGCTTAATGGGGCCTGTTAAGCCCACCCAGCGTATTACCCTGCTCAATTAGATGGAGCGGGTCTGGTGACATCACTCATGACACGTTTTAAGCCGGGATCCTTAAAGGGACCTTTACCACATTCAATTTTAAAAATTAATCTAACATGGTGGGTGTTGAATCTTTACTGTACAGTAATATCATAAGTTATATATGTGACCAAGAAATATTTAAATAAAATTAAGTAATTTGACTCCATCTACAAAGAACAAAAACATAATTAAAAAGTACATTAATTGGGAAGTTATTGGTGCTTTAGTCACAAATCTTTAGACTTTTGTATCAGTTACTGGTACAAATAAAAGGTGTATGTGTGTATAGGTAATATATAAAATTAAGCAGATTTTAAATGTAATTGAAAAAGGGTGGATTTGCAATCTTATGCAAGTTCAGTGGAAGAGCTGCGGAATCCCTGACAGTGTAAGTGGTGTTTCTGCAGCTCTTCCGTTGAAGTTAACAATGGACAAGTGAGTGAACCTCCGCAGAAATTCTCTCTAAAGCCTCGGACTGAAAAATTAAATTAGTCATATTAAGGGACTGAAAGCAAATTGAACCAGTGGAATGAGTGATGAGAATGAAATTGTTACGGTTGATGACTTGATTTAATGTGTAACTGGACAATCACCGTATACTGTGAGGAAAAACCTGACCAGAATACAATGTATTTAAATGGTACACGTCATTTTTTTATAGTGCCGATCAATTCACTGCAATTACTGTTCAGTTGAAAGGCAACAGCCGAGAATGGCCAGTGAAAAATTAACATTTACTAGTAGCTTTTCAAGTAGAACAGAATCTCCATCAATCTGCTAGCTGTTGTAATCAACATGTTTTTATTTTGGTTTATTTTTCATGCTGTCAGTAATCAGCTGTAGCAATGACCACTGAACTCCCGCCTCAGGTTGACAGACGTGGGGCTGGATTTTCATTTAGAAGTTGGGAAGGAGGCGGGACTACAACTTTCGGGTTGTAGTCCCGCTTCCATCGAGATGTGGCCAATCCACGCGATTTTCACTTGATTGACCTTGTTGAGCCCGCCCAGCGGGCTCAGCAGGCCAATTAAGGGCCACCCGGCAACAGGTGATATCACAGACTAAAATTTCATCTGTCAACACGTCTTGACAGATGAAATATCAGTGTTTCACAGCTGTTTGAAGCTGTCAAACACTGACAGTCTTACTTCTAACCTGAATCCTTCTACGCAGACTCAGTTAGAAATCTCGCCGGCACTGAAAGCTGCAGGCTGTCACTTTTGACAGCTCGCGGCCATTCTGCTTTCTGTGCCGGCTGAATGATGGACTCCCGAAGCCTAGAGGAAGGAAGGCTGTAAAGGTAAGTACAGGTATGTGGTAAACCACTGTTTGTATTCCACTGTGTACATGCCTGGACATGCCTCGGCTGACTCCTCCCACAAGTCCTAGTATAAAGGTGACTGCTCCCCAGCCCTTTGTATTTCTGGACCGGTCGACCACTCGAGGCAGACCTTCATTCTTTTGTTAATAAAAGCCTTTAGTTACTTTCTTAACTCTCAGTCTTTTATGAGTAATTGATAGCACATCAAGGTAATTTAAACTTCTTTACACACTTTAGACACACCAAACACACTTACCTTTGCACTCGTGCACCCATCACTCACCTGAACACCGACATCTCGACCCCTCCAAGTCCTTCAACCCGACGGCCCGACGACTCTAACTTGGCGTGGTTTGGAGCCGTCGGGAATCCCACACGACACCCTTCAAAATAGAGATTAGGCTAAAAAACTGCCTGTTAACTACCTGTTAACAGGCAGTTAATTGGCACTAATCCCTTCCCGCCTCGGGTAGGCGGGTCCCAGTGCGGGGCGGGTACCCGCCTCCTTTGAAACTTACATGGAGGCAGGATGGTGTCGGGACCCCCGAATTCGGGATTTTAGCCCCCCGCAGGCCTAAAAGCCCGCCTCACGGCACACTGAAAATTAACCCCGTGGTTTATGAGCTGTGTGAATCCCGTGGCCATGCAGGGAAATTTAAAAAGTAGGCGGGGGGGGAAGGGCTCTGAAGTGCCTGGAAAGTACCTCGTAATGATTTCAATTGGGTCCCCCGCCACTGCAGGCCGGGTCGGCTCCACGCTGACAGATGCGCCTGTGGGAAAGGCACGTGGGAGCGAATTGACAGCGGATTCCCGACCCACTGTCAAAAAAAACCCAACTTTCCCACCCGACATGCCACCGATCGCGCCCACTACCACCACGGAAAATTCAGCCCGTTAATGCTGTTTCTCACTCCACAGATGCTGAGTATTTCAGCATTTTCTCTCTCTATTTCAGATTTTCAGCTTTCGCAGCATTTTGCTTTTGCAGTAACATTCCTTCGAAGGTTCTATACTAACCGGCTGCTGGACTTGGGATTTAATCTGGAGATACGGGGCTGCTGGCAAAGTCTTCAGCAGTTACAGCTTGGCGATTCTTCCTGCCCAGGAGAACTGTGTTAGTGCAGTAGAACAGTGCCTGTCTTGTTGGCTGCACTGTCTGTAATAAAATATAACAAGTCCTATCTGTCTATCACTTCCTCAGACATTTTTCAGCTTTTATTAAAAAAGAACAAATAAGATTAAAGGTAGCGGCTACACAAAGTTGACCTTCAAGAAATCCTTAGTAACACTTCAGTTTACATTTTTTGAAAAGACTGATTTTTTTTTTTCCCATGGCGCTGATAAATGTGAAGTGGGTTGGTTCAAAGGCCTTTGCTTCATTAGTGTGAAGTGTCGGTAGTACTGACGAGCGATGACCTCCTTTCAGTGGGCTCCATCACTTCAAACGTCGTGATGTTCAACTCCCCTGATGGCTGCATGTACGAACGGACTGGATAGAAACATAGAAGATAGGAGCAGGAGTAGGCCATTCGGCCCCTCGAGCCTGTTCTGCCATTTAATGAGATCATGGCTGATCATCCAAATTCAGTGCCCAGTCCCTGCTTTCTCCCCATATCCCTTGATCCCTTTAGCCTTAAGAAATATATCTAACTCCTTCTTGAATATATTTAATGAATTGGCCTCAACTGCCTTCTGTGGTAGAGAATTCCACAGATTCACCACTCTCTGGGTGAAGAAATTCCTCCTCATCTCTGTCCTAAATGGCTTACCCCTTATCCTTAGACTGTGACCCCTGGTTCTGGACTCCCCCGCCATCGGGAACATCCTTCCTGCATCCAGTCTGTCCAGTCCTGTTAGAATTTTATAAGTTTCAATGAGATCCCCTCTCATTCTTCTAAACTCTAGCGAATATATGGATGATGCGGTACCAAGTCCAACTGAGCAAGTCCAATCGCCAGACTGTGCGCTGAGTTTCCTGGTCTCACTGGGGTGTCGGTAGGTACACTGCAGCTGACCTCCGCACCTCTCGGGCAGGGAGGGTGCTCACTCCTGACCAATGTTCCCTCGAATTTGTTTTTGGTGCGCGGTTCCTTTAAAGTTGCTTCAGCGGCCGTGTACGCGCAGTATCTTTTCCAGCAGCAGCAGCTGGTGAGCGGCCTGCGTGGGGCCTCCCGATTGGTGAGCGGCCTGCACGGGACCTCCCGATTGGGGAGCGGCCTGCACGGGACCTCCCGATTGGGGAGCGGCCTGCGCGGGGCCTCCCGATTGGGGAGCGGCCTGCGCGGGGCCTCCCGATTGGGGAGCGGCCTGCGCGGGGCCTCCTGATTGGTGTGCGGCCTGCGCGGGACCTCCTGATTGGTGTGCGGCCTGCATGGGACCTCCCGATTGGTGTGCGGCCTGTGCGGGACCACCTGATTGGTGTGCAGCCGCGCACCTTAGGGAGAACATTGCTCCTGATTGGTGGACTGTTCCCCAATGTGTGTCCCCTGCTTAAAAAAAAAGTGTACCTGTGTGGACAACAGGCGAGGACAGGATTTGGCTTGACTGTCGTGTTGTCAATGATCAAGTAGCCTGTAAACACTTTCTTTAGGCACACACGTGAAGAATGGTCACTTAGCTGAGGTAACAGAGTTGTGAGGCTGTTATCTAGCACGTCAATGCCTCCCCGAGAGAAACTAACCTAAAAGAAAAATATTTGGATAGTTATGAAACTTCCCAGACCATCTCTTCTCCCTCCCAGCCATCTCATTTTTGCCAGACCCCCACCAAATATGGATGTATTTTTTACCCACTATGTTTCAGGGGTGCAGGGGCATTCTTTGTGATAAACTAAAAAGTGAAATTATCACATCCACAATAAGTTTTCAAATACAAGACTTTTTTTTAAATGTGAGATCTACTTTGGTTCTAGTGCCTTTGAGTTGACCACTATCACGACAGAGCACTGAAACCACAAATCTAAAGGAAAGATATCACAGAGACATGCAAACTCCCTTTAAAGGTGATAAAACAAAATGATCAGAATTGGATGGTTGTGAATTACAATAGACTCAAACTGATAATATTCAGACCACTTTGGATTTCCAGTTTGAATTGGCACTCTTACCTAGCGGCTGGTACCGCAGAGAAAGATCCCGTCAATTAACAAACGATGCCGGCCATCTTTTTTGTGAGTACCATTGTCCTGAGAGCACCAATTTGGCATGCAAGCCCCATGCGAAGGCTTGAGCACCTATACCACTTTAAAAATGAAATACTGTATTTGGTGCCTTTAAAAACAAATATTATAGTAAGTAAATAAAAATCCCCCCCCCCCCCCCCCCCGCCCCCAAAATAAAATTATTTCCAAGATCGGTATTTTGAATTAGAAAACTCTGAAATCTGGATAAAAACAGACCTAATAAAAACAGCACAGTGCTGAAGGGGACTGTGAATATTGCAACATAAAAGCACGTGTGGCTCATTAGGAGCCCCTTCACCCATGGAGCTTCCCTTGCTCCCATTCCAGATGGTACACAAATTTGGCACATAGGTTGTAAAATTGTGTCTGGTAATAATTTAAATAATATGTGTTTGCGTGGGTTACCTCCGGGTGCTCCGGTTTCCTCCCACAGTCCAAAGATGTGCAGGTTAGGTTGATTGGCTATGATAAATTGACCCTTAGTGTTAGGGGGATTAAATACGTGGGGTTACGGGGATAGGGTGGGATATGTGTTGGTGTAGGGGTTACGGGGATTGGGTGGGATATGTGTCGGTGCAGGCTCGATGGGCCGAAATGGCCTCTATCTGCACTGTGGGGTTTCTGTGAATATACAGGTAACATCAATTTTACATCATCATTTTACATCAAATCTTGGGTCATGAAATAAGGTCAGGAAGGCAGCAGATCGCAAAATTGTGGGTCAGTAGAAAATAGGAACAGGGCTGACTCTCCTAAATCAAACTATCTTTATCCCAGTCGATGGGGCGACCCACAACCTCATATGATGAGGGGGTGTCCACCCGCACATGTCCCGCTGTATATCAACCCAGAACTCCGAGCCGGTGCTGCGGCCTCCACGCCGGGGCGGTCTGAAGCGGGGTTAAAACCCAGCATCTTTTGACTCGGAGGCAAGAATGCTAGCACCAAACCAAAGGCTCGCTCCGTCGCTGGGGTTATTTTCACCTTCACCACATGGGCGGTAACCTGGCAGAGCAGATGGCCACTTCTAGAACCCGTCCATTTTTCATTGATTTAAAAATCAGGCGGGTTCAATAAGGGCGGGCGATCCACTCCGCCAGATTACCGCCCATGCAGTGAAGGTGAAAATTACCCTCTCGGTCTGATCCTAGGACTGTGTTTTCCCCTCTCATTCTTTCCATTTCCCTCTTTCTGTCTTGTGCACACTCTCTCTCTCTCTCTCTCTCTCACACACCTCTCACTATTGTCTGCATTGCTCCATCTTCAGGGCACTTTAGTGGAGTCACATCTGTACAGATTTGCATTCTACATTTTTAGGTGACCACTTTCACTGTAAGTTCACTGTTTCTCCTTTTTTGGCCAACATTAATTTAATACGTGGGTTGGAATTTGCAAAGTTATCATTGCGTTGGAATAAATATAACACATTAAAGTGTTTACTGTCAGTCATTTTCTTGACCAATGCTAATATTTGGAGTACTCAATTGCCACTTGAGGCTATGTAATTATGTTGTGCTAATCATACGTTCTTCATATTATTTCAGTGGTACATTTTACAGTTGGTAAAACTGAGGCCAGCATTGAACAGTAATCTTCTGAGATTGAAATGTAGAATGCAAATCCGTACAGATGTGACTCCACTAAAGTGCCCTGAAGATTGAGTAATGCAGATGACAGTGAGAGGTGTGAGAGAGACAGGCAGAGAGAGAGAGAGCGTGCAAGACAGAAAGAGGGAGATGGAAAGAATAACTGAAGTAATCTTCTGAGAGTTGCTGCACCACTTTACCAAAGCTTGGAAATGTGCAAGTCTAAGTGAGTTAGACTGCAGAACTCAGGAGTCACATGGAACATGTCGTTTTATTCATTCTCGGGGAAGTGGGAATCATAGAATCATAGGGCAGGACTTTCATTGGGCCGTGGAGTCGGGATTGGAGGTGTGGGGGGGGGTTAAAATCCCGAAATCAGGGGTCCCGACCCCTTCCCGCACCCAAACCCGCCTCCATGCCAGTTTCCCAGGAGGCGGGTACCCGCCCCGCACTGGGACCCGCCTACCCGAGGCGGGAAGGGGATTAGTGCCAATTAACTGCCTGTTAACGGGCAGTTTTTAGCCTAATCCCTATTTTTGATGTTGAAGTGTGGGATTCCCGACGGCTCCAAACCACGCCAAGTTAGAGGAGGCGGACCGTCGGGTTGAAGGACTTGGGTCGAGATGTCGGTGTTCAGGTGAGTGATGGGTGCATGAGTGCAAAGGTAAGTGTGTTTGGTGTGTCTAAAGTGATTAAATAAGTTTTACATACCTTTTCTTACCTTTTCAGCCTTCCTTCCTTTAGGTTCCAGGAGTCCCTCATCTCACCGGCACAGAAAGCAGAATGGCTGCAAACTGTCAAAAGTGACAGCCTGCAGCTTTCTGTGCAGGAGAGATTTCTAACTGAGTTTGTGGAGAATGACTCGGGTTAGAAGTAAGATTGTCGGTGTTTGACAGCTTCAAACAGCTGTGAAACGCTGATATTTCATCTGTCAAAAGCTCTTGACAGATGAAATTTCAGTCTGTGACGTCACCTGTTGCCGGGTGGCCCTTAATTGGCCTGCTGATCCCGCTGGGCGGGCTCAACAAGGTCAATCAAGTTAAAATCGCATGGATTGGCCACATCTCGATGGAGGCGGGACTACAACCCCGAAAGTTGTAGTCTCGACTCCTGAGTTTAAAATCCTGCCCATAGAATCGTACAGCACAGAAGGAGGCTCGTGTCATAGAAACATAGAAACATAGAAGATAGGAGCAGGAGTAGGCCATTCGGCCCTTCGAGCCTGCTCCGCCATTCAACGAGATCATGGCTGATCATCCAAACCCTAGCACCCGGTCCCTACACCGACAGCCATCCCACCCAAGCCCTATCCCCGTAACCCCACGTATTTAATCCCCCCTAACACTAAGGGTCAATTTTTATCATGGCCAATCAACCTAACCCGCACATCTTTGGACTACGGGTCCATCCCTTGTCACTGGTCTTGCCAACTCTGGCTGGGTGTATTCCATGGAGGTTTCATCACATGACCCCCCACCTCGAACTACTCCGCCCCCAGACTCCTGCCATTGGTCCATCCTCCAGGCACACCGTCTTCCCACGGCCAATTGGAAAAGGAACAAACTCTTTGTTACCCAATTGGATTAATCTTGACTGTTAATGGAACAGCCTTTTTTTCTTCCATCTCCAATATTTTTATAATTAATAAATGAAAGTGTACAAAGAAAATGGGAAAAAAAACATAATTTTGTTTAAAACCCCCCCCCCCACCCCCCCCCCCAATGATTTTTCTCCCGGGTTGCTCGCTGGGGTGTCCTGGAGATTAATCTTCAATTCCTGGAGACTCCTGAAATGTTGGCAACCTGACTACAGGAAACTTTGGTTTATCCGGAGGTTAACTGTCCGGAATGCTCGAGCCACCGGCAAAAATCAGGAGCCGTTTCGTTAGGTTTTTTTTTCTTTTCGTTGCTTTTTTTTCCACCAGTCAGGCTCTGCAAGGTCTCGCTGAAGCTGTTGCTAAGCTACAGAGACACGTGCAAGGTACGGCCGACTGTTTAGAAGCTGTTGCTAAACAACAGGGTTTGTTGCCAGATACGGAGCTCAAAATCTCCGTATGTTTCAACATTAGCGCTGGTTTGTCCGGCAGTTTTGATGGGACGGCAACAGCTCGGTCCGTCGGTGCCGGATAGCACAAAGTTTCCTGTAGTTGCCCTTGAGCAGGTGGTGGTGGGCCGCTGCCTTGAACCGCTCCAGTTTGTGTGGTGAAGGAAACCTGTGGGGGAGAAATGGGGAGGGAGGGGTTTGGACTGATGTTGGGGCTGCGAAATGGAGCAACTGTCGGGTCTCGGAATCAGGGAATTTTAGCTGCTTCCTCGGTCCTGGAAATTATTGAATCGTTGACGGCTGCAGGCTGCGGACTAAAATGGCTGATGCATACAAACCACATGGTTGGGTTGAAAGCTCTGCAGACTGTTCTAGTTTGTTACCAGCTGAATTTAATAACAAGTGTCAGAGTTTTGACACAGAATAACAGGCTCTGTATCAATGTGTCAACATACTTCAATCTCACAAGAGTGCCCCTCCTGGTGTCAGTTTACCAGTTTTCCATGTCAATAAGCCTTATGGCCTCTCTCTAAGATGACTAATTTCGTGCTGATTTATGTCAAGTGGAAATTGAGTTGAGACTACACGCCCTCCTCTCACCCAGGACCCTTACAGCCAGCCGACCCAAAGGGTCTCGTGGATTAAAACCAGGCTTGAAAGGACAGAGATAACAACAGAAAACGCTGGAAAAACTCAGCAGGCCAGGCAACATCCGTGGAGAGAGAAACAGAGTCAATGTTTCGGGTCGAAACCCTTCGTCAGAACTGAGAAAAAAAGGCAGTAAATGAAAAGATTAAAAGGCAGTTTGAGGGCTGGGAAATGGGGGAGGGGATGAAAGAAGAGACATTGAGAGATCTTCAAGGTGAGACGAGATGGTAATAGGACAGGTAAAGAGACAAACAATGGCTCTAGATGAAGTGTGAAATGCGCTGGCAGAGTGAGAGACAGCTGCCATGTGGGAGAGAGAGGGGAAAAAAGGAAAAGGCACAAACCAAAAGTGTGGATAAAAAATATAAAAATATAATAGGGGTCGAGGTTATGATCTGAAATTGTTGAACTCGATATTGAGTCCGGAAGGCTGTAAAGTGCCTAATTGGAAGATGAGGTGCTGTTCCTCGAGTTTGAAAGGACAGAGTGTTAATTCACTGAGAAGTTGGCGAAAGATGCAATACATCACTTGGTTCGTAAAGCCACCTGCATAGTCAGATAGCCCCTGACCTTTGTATGCAGTTGACATATCTAGGATGATCGGGACCTGCGTGGTGTGTAACTGCTACCAGTGCACTACAGGGGGGCGTTTTCTGACCTTGTGCTGCTAGTGGGAAGTCGTAAAATTAATTCTCGTGTCTTTGTGTCTAATCCATTGATAAATAATGCCGTGGAATCAATGAAGGGAGCTGTGAGCTATGTGTTGATGGCAAATCACCCATGTTATTGACTTCACAGTGGCCTATTTGTCTGTCCCTGCCTTACCCAATACTGCACAATTGTGCTTAATTTGTACTTAAAATCATGCTGAAAATTCACAGTAAAGGATAGTATTTGTGTAAAAAACCTAAAGGCATTGGGCATTTTTGCAAGATTGCAATTAGTTGAAGCGTCCTGTTCAAACACAGCTGTGGAGGATAAAATTCAAAACCCAAGATGAGAAATGAAAACCAGGGTCTTGTAAAATAAATCTGAGCTGTGTGACGATGTTTGTAACGTGGGAACAAGCCGTGGAGGTTGGGGGGGGAAGTGGTGATGGAATAATTGTCTGAAATAAATGTGGATTTACAGCAAAAGGCAGAAGGAAACTAAAAGGCTTCGCCAGCCACAACCGCAGGAGAATCTGTGTCTGTTTATGATCAAGTACCGAACATCTGAAGAAAAACACTTGCAATAATACTACTTCATCATAAGGGGCCGAATTTCCATGGGCCGTGTAGTTCCTGCTTGTTGGTTGAACTGGGGGGCTCTGGTCTTCCATGTTGTTTGCTTCAGTGCCTGGATTCTTCAAGCCAGCACTGATGGATTGAGGGCAATTTCCAACTTGCGTATTTGACTTTTCAGACTGATATTTCTGCATTATTGGTTTCCCATTACAGGAAACTTTCGTTTAACCGGCACCTCAATAGTGAAACTCTAATAACTGGCACAATTCTCACTCCGAAAACTACAGTATACAGTCGTTTATAAGTTTTGTTTTACTGTTGAGTAATTAAAGAGTTATGGATTATCCTCAACTGACATTACTGTACTTAATCAAGCATCTTCCACCATCCATTTAACACAACATTCTGTAGGTGAGTACCCAATTATACTGCACATTTCTTGATTTTTTTATTTTTGTTTGTTAAAAATAGCCTCGGTAGATATACCTCTCCGTTATCCGGAATTTTTTATCAACCGGCACCATCCCGGTCCCGTCGGTGCCGGATACCAAAGAGTTTCCTGTATTTTTTTCTGCTGCTGTATGTTTGAGACACAGGATGTCCTTTGTACAGACCTGTAGCTACAGCACTGTTGCTGCCAGCAGTCTGAGCTCCAACCACACAGCTCAGCGTGGACATCCCATTGGGCCTTCCAGTGGCTGGTATCCATTTGGAGTTGGAAAAGATTTTGGGCACTTGCACCTCAAGAGGCACTTAAATTTTCAGACCCGGGCACATCTACTTGGGCAGGCCTGAGGAGACCCGCCTTCCCCCATCACCTGCGCTTCGCAAGGGAGGCTGTGACCGGGTTGTCTCATCTACTAAGCTCTAGCACAGGGCCAGTGAAGGTCGCCATAGTTGTTAACCTCTTGTGTGACTGAACCCATTCAAACCACCACCGCTGACATGGCCCACATCAATCAGGCTTTGGTCCATCGATGCTTCGAGTAGGTGTCAGAAAGCCTTGTCTGCTGATGATCACTTGTGTCACTTTCCCCATTGAAAGGAGGCAGCCGCGCAAGAGGTCCTAGCACTCTTACCAAGTGGCAGGTTTCTCTACAGTGAAGGGCCTCATTGGTGGAGCACATCCTGGCCCCTAACAACAGCCCCATGCCATAAATGGATAGGAAAAGCTGTCATCCCTTTGATGTACAATCAGTCTCTGGGCCACAGGAGCAGATGGCGCAGTTGAATGTGCGATACCCTGGCAGTCGCCACAGCGTCTCCATTTTGCGCAGCGCACTGCGCCAGCACTGTCTCGGGGAGCAGGCAGACTGCTAAAGGACCAGGGCTACCCCCCCAGAACCCTGGCTACCAACACCACTTGGGAACCCCAGAACAGAAGCCGGCAGGAAATACAGCTGGGCTCCTCCCAAATTCAGGTGGCACGTACAGTTGGCACGGTGAAATAGAGATGCTTCTGGTTGGGCAGATCATGTAGGGCCTCGAGTAGATATCTGAAATTATCAGCCTCTGCTGTATTCTGCGTAATTTTGCTATTCAGAGAGAGGAAACGTGTCAGTTCGAAGACCACAATGGTTGGCCCACAGTCTTCGCAGAGGAGGAAGAAAGTGAAATGGACGAGGCCAGGAAGAATGTTGCATCAATCGGTGACTAACGGGACTTTCACTTTAAATCTGTACTTATGGGCCTGTGCTAACTGTTTTTGATCCACTCAGCAGATGCATGTCTGGCCCCGGCCCTTCTTTCCCCTTGTTGCTGCTCCTTTGCTGCTGCCTTCACTTGTTCTTCCTCCCTTGTTCTGGTGCGTCACCAGGTGATCACCTCCTGACCTTCAGGTGCTAGAAGAGTCTGAAGTGCTTGATGTGCTCGTGTGAGGTGCCAGCTTTCTGCTCCTCTCATTGGGGAGACGCATCATCTTGCACAAAGAGAAAGGGAATATAGGTTAGCATGGAGTACGTGGGACGAAGTTGTGTCTACAGTAACGAGGCCGGCATAGTCTTGTGCTGCTGCTGGGCCGAGGTGCCAGCACATGTTGCTGAGTGAATGAAATGGAAGGGCAAGCAAGAAGTTGTTAAAGAAGATTTACCTGGCTCGGGTGGCACAAAGCTACCAAGCTATCCCTCGTGCCAACATCCTCTTACAATCTGCAGCTGAGATGGCGCAGGTTGGCTGGGCGGCTGCCAGTTTGGGTTCTATCTGAGTGGCTGTGCACACGTTCAGCATTTGGATGTGACTACATTCCACCTTGCATGAAACAATGACTAGGCAGCATGCAAGAGGTACCATATGGATCTGGAATTGTTAGCACCAGCGGTAATCGACCAGCTATGAGACAGCTCAAAACACCCATTCCAGACACAACCCTGTTTGGAAGGACAAAATCTACCACTGTATTGCTGGTTGTTTTTCCGTTTAAGGGGATGTGGTATGAAAATTTCACACACCCACTTTTGCTGAAATATGTTAGCTGTGGCTCTGTGGTAACACTCGGCAATGAGTCAGAACGTCGTGGGTTCAAGTCCTTGATCGTCAATGTTCTCGCTAAGATGCGCGGCCGCGCAGTAACGGGAAAGGCCCCGCACAGGCCGGCTCACCGGCTTTTACATTGTAAATACCGCGCACGTGCAGAAATTTAAAGGGACCGCGCATTAAAAGAAACAGGCCGCGCAGAACAATGCTCAGCTGACAGGGAACATTGTTGAGCACTTAATTTAGGTAGACATTCCCCGTGCACTACTGAGGGAGCATTGCACTGTTGGAGGTGCCGTCTCTTGGATGGTCCCATGGCACTATTTTGAAGAAGAGCAGGGGAGCTTTCTTCGGTGTCCTGGCCAATAGCTATCCCTCAACCAACATCACCGATACAGATTATCTGGTCATTATTTCATGCAGTTTGTTTGTGGGACCTTGCTATGCGCAAATTTGCTGCCACGTTTCTTACATAACAGAAGTACTCAATTGGCTGTAAAGCACTTTGGGATGTCCTGAGGTCGTGAAAGGTGCTATACAAAATGCAAGTTTTTAAATTCTATAATGATGTGACACTGATTTGGTGCTGTTGTTCTCAAAGTCACTGAAAATAGTTAGCACCGGATTACACACAAAATGTTCTTTACTGAGAGTAAAAAAAAAACAACTGTGATATGGCGAAGAACCTGTAACACTAGGGTCTTGATCTTTAAATTACAACCAAAAAATCACTGTGGTCGTGTTAACAAACATGCACACACAATAACATTTTAAACTTGTATTGCTGCTTCAGACCCACTCACCACATGTGAAGTGGGGAAAACAAGGTTGCTATGGATATTGGAAAGGTGGCGATGCAGACCCCGATTACAACTTGTTCATAATCCCAAATGTTATAAAGGAAGATGCTGCACTCTTACTGGTGTCTTCTGTTTGTGCCTTATTCATCTGTTTTATGCTTCAAAACTGCTGGGACCAGTAATTTGTGTGGAATTCTTTGTGTGGCGATATCACAGGGATGACTGAGAGAGAACAGTGAGTGTATAGATATTTCCCTTTTGTAACATTTTGGATTATGTGGCAATTCTGTTCAATACAGTGCTCCTCTGAAGCCAAGGCTGGATCAAGTGCTGAGTGCCAAGAACACACTGCTCTCTGGCTGTAATATCTCTCTACACGGCCTTTGTTCAGGCTTAAGCAGTCCCGATGTTTGCGTGAGACACTACATAATTAAGAGCTTAGCCTTTATGTAATTTAACTGGCTGTTAAATATTGCAGCTTGAAAGAGTTAGAAGCAATCAATGCAATGTCTCCCTCTGTGGGCAAAGCTTAACAAAAAGGCGCACACGGCTAAACAGGTTAGCAAGACTGGTAGAACGCAGTAATGAAGCTTTCTTCCATTTTGACTTGTTCAGAGCCCCGAATTAAATTGACCACCTTGACCCAACCCCTTGCTTGCAGGCCCAACCTGACTAAATTCCTCTCGAGAGCCCTGACCTAGCCCGATCCCCATTAGCAGCCTCAAACAGGCACACCTCCTGGCGGCTGCTCAGTCAGACCTGACTCCCGGTGGAGGCCGCAGCCTGGCCTGGCCTGACTCCCGGTGGAGTCCACAGCCTGGCCTGGCCTGACTCCCGGTGGAGTCCACAGCCTGGCCTGGTCTGACTCCCGGTGGAGTCCACAGCCTGGCCTGGCCTGACTCCCGGTGGAGGCCGCAGCCTGGCCTGGCCTAGCCCCCGGTGGAGGCCTCAGCCTGGCCTGACTCCCGGTGGAGGCCTCAGCCTGGCCTAGCCCCCGGTGGAGGCCTCAGCCTGGCCTGACTCCCGGTGGAGGCCTCAGCCTGGCCTGACTCCCGGTGGAGGCCTCAGCCTGGCCTAGCCCCCGGTGGAGACTGCAGCCTGGCCTAGCCCCCGGTGGAGGCCTCAGCCTGACCTGGCCCCTGGTGGAGGCCTCAGCCTGGCCTGGCCCCTGGTGGAGGGCCTGGCCTGGCCCCTGGTGGAGGCCCTGGCCTGGCCTGACTCCCGGTGGAGGCCTCAGCCTGGCCTGGCCTGACTCCTGGTGGAGGCCTCAGCCTGGCCTGGCGCCCAGTGGAGGGCCTGGCGCCCAGTGGAGGCCCTGGCCTGGCTCCCGGTGTAGACTGCAGCCTGGCCTAGCCCCCGGTGGAGGCCTCAGCCTGGCCTGGCCTGACTCCCAGTGGAGGCCTCAGCCTGGCCTGGCGCCCGGTGGAGGCTCACACACTCCAATCAATGAGCTTGTAGTCGACAAGCTGGCCACTCTTAATATGGAGGAGACAGAAATATATGTCCACCTACAGCATTTATATAAAAGCATAATTTTCCATTCCTGCTTTTAATGGGGGAATCTCTTTAGGGACAACTTCTCTCTCATCGATTGCATTGTGGGAGAAATGGTGGATTTCTGCGGGAAATTACTGTAAAAGCAAATTGTCAGCCAAGGGAAAAGAATATAGAGAAGGGATAAAATGTGGGATTTATTTATTTTACTAGATGGGAACATATAGAGGCAATGTCCATGTGGGGCCTTCTGAGCGCCACCTACCTGTTGTTTCTACAAGGATAGGGAGAAAGGCAGCGTGCTGACATAGCCTGTCAGTATTCCAGTAGACTGTCTCATGGAACGGAAAGGCTTGGTTCTTCATATATTGAGTTCACGGTGTCATGAGAGGTGGCGGGAATTAAAGCTCAGACACTTTCCCATACAAGTCACTGCGGGCAGCTTCTCTGCAGCTCCTTGTGGATGTTTACAGCGTGACCCTCGGGTAACGTCTGGACACAACAACAACAACTTGCATTTATATCGCACCTTTTAATGAAGCAAAACCTCCCAAGGCGCTTCATGGGAGCGATCATCACACAAAATTTGACACCGAGCCACATAAGGAGATATTAGGACAGGAGGTAGGTTTTAAGGAGCGACTTAAAGGAGGAGAGAGAGGCGGAGAGGTTTAGGGAGGGTTTTCTTATTTTCCTGCACTATTTTCTAGATACAAGATTTCAGCCGACTTGACTTAAGTTGTGGCGTGTAGGGTGGGGAAAATTTAGCAGAGGGGGGTCAGGAAAGAGAATTTTTGAACCATGACAAATGAAACCGAACAGTTCATCGGAAGCTGTGGGAAAATATCAACCTCCTTCCCAGCCTTGCACCTAAACTAATCCTTATTGGCAGTGTAGAAAGAATAATAGCGTGAACATAGCTTCTTCTCCAGTATCTTTAATCTATTTTGCCAGGGCTGAAGTATTAGCCATTCAAACGAGAAAATCAGCAGACTGTTGCTAGAATGAAGGCCGTCTTGGCTATTATTGCCAGGAGAAGGTATCCTGAAACTGGTGTGTAGGAGTAGTAAATCCTGCCAGAATATTTTTTCTCTCCCCTTCTTAACGGAGGATTGTAGGAATGATCAGGACTAGAAAAGATTGTGCGCTCCATTTGGTGCCTCTGAATAGCCCACTTCATCAAATATCCTTCCTCGTCCTAAGAATTTTGATAGCAAATTTGTGTCACGGGTGAAAAGTGTTTTGAGTCCCTGCCCTGCCCTCGCTCTGTCTTACTTTCTCTCTCAGGATACTCCAGACTATATCTCTGTATTTAAATAGCACTCACTGCCACAAGAATAATCATGACCCTTGTTGGGGTTTCTTTTTGTTTAGTCGTTGCCCCCCCCCTCTCCTCCTGTGAATGCATTAAGCTCGCTGCCAACAAATGCTCCGCTGTGTGGCCAGGTCCGGGCGAATCACTGGCTCGTTAGTAACCGCGTTTCCATGGGAACGCTTCTTCGCAGGTCGGGAGACAAAAAAAATGTTTTCAGTCTGCAGCACTTTACAAAAGAGCACAGTGACACTTCTGAACAAAATGGCCATTGAAAGCCGAATGTATGGAAATGTTTGAGATGCGTTGGATGGCGGCTTGTGAGAGTTCTCTGAACGCTGTCGAAGCACAGTTACGTATGAAGCCTGTACTGAATTTTTCATTCAAAATGTTGATATTCCAAATTCAGCTTGTACATTAACACATACTTCTAAATATCCTTAGGCCATCAATAGCCCATTATTCCTTGTTGTTTATTGACTTTGATGGAAATTAAGTTCCGCTTGCCTGGAACTTGTGCTCTCGTTTTGAATCTTTGGTGGCAGATTTTAGCTTAAATTTCTTACCTGAGTTTGGGGCCCAGCAACTCGAGAAGTGACGCGTTGGGGAGTTTTTTTTGGTGGGGTCGGGGGGGGGGGGGGGGTGGCGGTGTGCGGATAGAGGAGGGAGGGAGGGGAGGGGGAAGCAGTACTGAAGGAATAAGTGAGCCAGTAACAGTAAGATGAAAAACAATGGCAAATGATGGAATTCTGCAATAAGAACAGAAAATGCTGGAAACACACAACGGGTCAGTCGGAAAAGACAAGTTAGCGTTTCAGGCGTAAACCCTTTAACAGAACCGAAGTACCACTGTCTCGCCACAAGTGGCGCTTGTCTTTATGGGATAATCATTCTGAGTGACCTATGGATGGATGATCGTAAGATGAGGAGACATTTTTTACGCAGTGAATTGTTGTGATCTGGAATGTACTGTCTGAAAGGGCGGTGGAAACGGATTCAATTGTGACTTTCAAAAGGGAATTTGATTCGTATTTGAAAGGCAAAAATTTGCAAGGCTCGAGGAAAGAGTAGGGACGTGGGACTCATTGGACAGCTCTTTCAAAGAGGCCCAGGCACGATGGGCTGAAAGGCCACCTTCGGTGCTGTGCAATTCTATGATTCTATTCCCCCCTCATGCCCAAATATGAGATTTAAAAAAGATGATCATCACTTTATTATACGAGTTGGCAGATCTTCCTCACTGATGGAATAAAAGTATATTCTACTGATCATTTCGTATCTGCCTTGTGTGAAATTTGTATTTGTTTTACTTTCTCTCCCTTTCTTGAAGTCTTTGTGGGTCACGTCAAACGCAGCTGCCATGACCTCTGGCAATGCTAGTCGTAAGCTGGCAACTAAGAGGAATACAGGAGCAGCCGGGGCTGACTCTACCTCCACATTTTACTCGCTTTTGTGGGGACTCGCATAGCCTCCACTTGGCACATGGCGCTCACAGACTTGTTTGTCACTAAGATTGAGACCATGCGTCAGCTGTCTCTACCGCATCCCTCCCTTCCCCTAACACACCGAGCCAAACTTCTTACAAAAGCAAAATACTGCGGATGCTGGAAATCTGAAATAAAAAACAGAAAATGCTGGAAATACTCAGCAGGTCAGGCAGCATCTGTGGAGAGAGAAACAGAGTTAACGTTTCAGGTCGATGGCCCGTCGTCAGAATTGGAAAAAGCTGGAGATGGAACAGGTTTTTAAGCAAGGGCAGGGAAAGGGGGGTTGGGGAGGAAAGAACAAAGGGGAAGGTCTGTGATAGGATGGAAGGCAGGAGAGATTAAGAGACATTAAGAGATGGTGCAAGGCAAAAAGGAGATGGTAATGGGACAAGTTAAGAAACAAAAGATGGCTCTAGATGAAGTGTAAATGGCACTGGCAGAATGAAAGACAGCTGCCATGTGGGAGAGAGAGGAAAAAAAAACTTCTTCCAAGGTTCCCCCCATGCCTTAGCCCTGAACATGCATCCTTATCTAGTTTATGTCCCATGCTCTCTCCGAGTTCATCTTGAACATGAGACCCACCTCCTGCCTTCTCTCCCAATGGCAGAACAAAGATTGGGAACTTACTTTGGGAGGAAGTCTCGGGCATAATCCCATGCCCTCCCACATTGCGATACTGCACATTGGAGCAGTAACGCGACGTGCCTCCGTAGCTCCCTTTGATTTGCCAATGTAATGAACTCTCTTGAAGGACTGCAATAGATCCCACACGTTATCCCTGACCTCTGGACTGAGTAACCGTGGCCTTGGAAATCCCCCTAGCTGGTCTAAAGAAAGGGAAATGGAGGGGTCATGATAACCCAAGATAGATTTGTGTTGGTTTCTCAGGGAGCTGGGCTGCAGTTTTAGCTTCACAACTCAATCTAAAGGAAATAAATTGTAAAAAAGAGTTTATAAAACCAGTGTTCAACCACTTTGCTGAGTGAAAACACGGCTCTGTGTGACTGCTAGTTTCTTAATCCTGCAGCGTACTGTGTTGGTGAAATTGTACCTCAGCAGACATTCCTTGTCATGTTCTGCCTCTTAATCATTTTATATACAGTTTATTTCTCACCCATTTACTGTAGCTTTAATGTATGGGAATGTTTCAGTCAGAATTTCCATTTCTTTCTGGTGTGTCCTATCAAGAACATTGTTTGCAGTGTCGTTCTATTCATAGGGCTTTACAGGCAGTCATTCAATTCCAGATTCACCAGACTGATACCTGGGATGGCAGGAATGATGTATGAAGAGAGATTGGGTCGATTAGGCTTCTATTCACTAGAGTTTCTCTCATTATGCCTCCTATTTTCTCATTTAATATCACTTCAGCCATTTAACCATCTCCTGTTTTCTGCTTAAGCCCCTCACAGGTCATTCTATTTTACAGGTCACTGATACCTGGGATGGCAGGAATGACGTATGAAGAGAGATTGGGTCGATTAGGCTTATATTCGCATTGAAACTTATAAAATTCTAACAGGACTAGACAGACTAGATGCAGGAAGGATGTTCCCGATGGCGGGGGAGTCCAGAACCAGGGGTCACAGTCTAAGGATAAGGGGTAAGCCATTTAGGACTGAGATGAGGAGGAATTTCTTCACCCAGAGAGTGGTGAAGCTGTGGAATTCTCTACCACCGAAGGCAGTTGAGGCCAATTCATTAAATATATTCAAGAAGGAGTTAGATATATTTCTTAAGGCTAAAGGGATCTGGGGAGAAAGCAGGGACAGGGTACTGAATTTGGATGATCAGCCATGATCTCATTGAATGGCGGAGCAGGCTCGAGGGGCCGAATGGCCTACTCCTGCTCCTATCTTCTATGTTTCAGATGGAGACTCAGCTCCTAACACACTTAGGAGGGCAGAAAAAATTCCACCAAGTTCAGGTCTTTACTATCCTGGATCTCATGCTTTCCTTTTACCTCCCCCCTGCACCCCCCCCAACCCCCAGAATTGTTTTGCACTGCGTTAATGCACTGATTCAAACTTAATTTGTTTAAAATTGATATACTGGATAGGTTTGATTACTTATGACTTAAAAGGCACCCTAGCTAGACCATGTGCTTAATGTTCCTATCCATAGTTGAGAAGTAGTAAGCCTGCTCGATCGATAATACCTAGAAGACGAGTGGTCAGACTCTGTGGTTTCAGCTGCCCCTCAAATTGCCCCGTTTTGCTAATGTATGTGCCACTTAAGCTCCAAGTGACTGTAGAACTTCATTTTCCGTTCTCTGTTTCCCAGTGTTTAAAACAGTGACACATTAAAAATGTACAACCCTGTATTCCTTGGAAGGAGCTGGGGATTTGTTCAGTTCTGGCGCCGGGATTATTGCGAGGGATCAGAAGGCCATGGGAACAAGAAAAATGCAATGCCAAAATTTCCCTTCAAGTCTGCTTTCAACTCCCTCGCCCTTCATAGTGCTGTAACCTCATTGTTACGGTCAATTGTGTCCACAGGAATCCTGCAACCACGATACAATTGTTCATGGAATCTTGTACATCTGTTCCCCCCCTAAAGGATTTAAAGGGGCCACTGTCTTTGTTGGAAAAGTGTTTGATAGACAAACAAAAAAAAAAAGTTTGCAAAGCACTGCAGGGTGATGGCAGTTCACATTGAACTGTGTCGTGGTGCCACAGAATATTCTTGTGCGGGTTATATGTGAGGAGTCATTTCCCGCCACTGCACTCCTGGTCGGGGAGCCTTGACCAATTTGGTGCGCGCGCTGCCCGCGAATTTCCAAGTCGGCGCTCATGGGCAATGTCCATCCAAATTCTTTGATTGGCACTCGCCAGCGGGTAAGGCTCCGTTCCAGCAGCACGCATTCCATACCTTACCCCATTGCGCTATTAAAATAGTTCAGATTTTGTATAGTTCTTTACAGTAGTTCACAGCCGCTCCCCAGCACTTCATTGATTTTCGTCACCTTCCAGGTGCCATTTTTCAGGTTCCATTTGCTTTTAAAATATTTTCTTCTTGCAGTACTTTGCAAATTATTTCTCCCATCCACCGTCTAATATCCCACACACACACTTTTCAGAAGAGGCCACAAAATGACAACCAGGATTTTATTTTTATGGAGGTACTTTTTTATAGCAAGTTTCCCTCCAATTTTTAATTTTTTTATTCCCTTTTCTTTTGCCCATCTGCCCTGACACCTGTGACCAGAATGGAGGAACACAACCGGCTCCCAAGCAACTGCTAAGAGTTGCCAGTGATCTCTAGTCACGAATCTTCTCTCTGATTTCCACCCCCCCCCCCCCCCTCTCTCCAAGCTGATAGATGTGGTGGCCTCTGCTTCACATCCCCACACTGGACACAGCTTCATTCAGGAACCGAGTGCCGTGGGATCAACGCTGCATCTATCCCTGCTTGGTAGAATCATGTTACTGCTCAGCACCACCACACCGCCTACTATGCTGATTCCTTTTCTCCTCATTAGCCTGGGGACACGGAGGCCAATTATATTGCCCTCACTGCTGGTCCAGCCGGGGCTTGAAGCTGAGACCTTTGTGGTTGCTTTGGCTCCTCAACGCTCCACGTTCCCACTGAGCCATCGGGATGGCTGCTGAGCTGAAGTACTCTTTGATAAGACTACTGCTTTGAGAGACTAATTGATGCAGTGGGCTAGACATTGACCTTTTAACTTTAGGACCTGGGTTCAAACCCAGTCTAGGCTGATGGAATGAAAGTTTCCCCTGTAAGGTTGGGTCGTATGAGAAATTATTTGGGGTATTCTCAATCCAGTTCCCAGTAGGAATGGACAGGGGGGGAATTGTTTTCTTCAAAATAAAGTTTATATGGCACACAGAGATGAAAAAATTATGGGCAGCCGAAAGATTTGTATTCCAGTAAAGTGTTCAGGTGCAGTTGTAATTAATTCTGTATTTTAATTCTGTATTTTACATTAATGGTAAAATTACAACTAGCTACACAGTCTGTACAGTAGAATGTGCAGTGTTACCATAAAAAGAACTTGCATTCATACAGCACCCTTCACAACTTCAGGACATCCCAAAGTGCAGTCACTGTTGTAATGTAGGAAACGCGGCAGCCAAATTTGAGCACAGCAAGATCCCACAAACAGCAATGAAATAAATGACCAGATTTTAGGTGTTGGTTGAGGGATAAATGTTGGCCAGGACACCGGGGCGAACTCCCCTGCTCCTCTTTAAACAGTGCTGTGGGATCTCTTGCGTTTGTCTACCTGAGAGGGCAGACGCAGCCTCGGTTTAATGTCTCATCCAAAAGACGGCACCTCCGACAGTGCAGCACCCCTTCAGCACTGCACTGGAGCGTCAGCCTAGATGTGTTGCAGAAAATTTGCTTTAACCTTTCTAGTTGCCAGTTAGAAATTAATTATATTTTCTTGTTTATTATATTAATATGTAAACAAACCTGAAATTGTTGAATTTGGTATTTACTGTTAGAGGTTAAAAAAAACTGTGCGCTATAGTGTGGATGTGATAATTAACACATACACTCATTGGCTTGTACACTGTACTTACCAGTATTAGCAATTAGAGAGGCTGCCAAGCTATGAGTTAGTATTGATTTCCTTTATTGCCGTCAGACTAGGCTGTCAGTTGTAGCACTATTGTCTTCCATTGTAGTTCATAAATATTTTTGTAGGGAGACATGTGAGAAGAGAATCAGTCATTTTTATTGCTATTGGTTATATTAACAGCTTCCAGGCATAACCTAGAAACAGAATTTGTGATGCTATCATGTGGAAGTGAGTCAAGGTTAAATAGTTGGTGGAGGGCGAGGATGCTCTGTTTGGTCTCTGTTTCTCTAGAGAGACTGATTCAGCTTTTGAAATATTCAGATTGTTGCGTTAGACTAGATGACAGATTCTGGGAGTAGATTACAGATGTTGGAAGTTTATTACAGATTTTGGGAGTAGATTGCAAATGGTAGTAGGTTACAGATGTTGGGAGTAAACTACAGATGTTGGCTCATCAGTTTAACTGTATTTTCGAGATCCTTGGAATCTTCTCGCACAGTGTAAATGTTTTTTTCTGTGACAAATAGTATGGATTCCAAAAAATAATTGCTGTAGCTAATGCTGTGTTGGGTTTTTGGCTCCTGTCTGAGAAGCAAGTGTGGTGAATTCATGGCGATCCAGCATCCTTCACAATATGGCTATTGTTGCACAACATATGTGTTGTTTTCTCTCCGGCTCTCTGACCCCCTTTTTCAGCTACTCTCGTTTGCCCAGTCTGGAACAAACTTCACGTTACCGAGGAACAATAAACATTCGGTACTTAAAACCTCAACTGTTTCTAACGATGTCTAATCTCACACTACATTCCCACATCACCTGCTGCTCCTAACCATAAACTGAACCACTACAGTAACTCCGTTAATCTAGTGCTGACATAGATTTTACTTGATCTGTGCACATAGTGTTTAACAAGTCTGATATGCAGACCAGATAATCTAATAGAGATTAGGAATATCTGTAGGCCTTTGCAGGGATCCTCAGGCCCATGATGTATAAAACAACATACACAATGCTCTTTGTCTTCCAGTCTTTGAATATGTTTGGGATGTGAGAATTCATAAATAGTTAGGTGGCAGGTCATGCTGGATAACTCATATATGAAAATTAAATAATTATTGAGGATAAACAGGCTGTGAATTCTCGAAATTGGAAGTAAAAGCAAGAGATTGTGGGAATTGAGCAGCAGGTTGATGCGAATCTGGGTGGGCAGGTGGCGACTGACCTATTGTGCGTTGCCAGCATTTCCTGCTTTTAGAAATGTTTCCGACCTGGAACAACATGCTACACTCTCGTAAGCATCATTAACTATCAGTCCAAGTTTTCGGCTGTTGGTTGGACTTGGCCTTGCTCCTACTCAATGTTGTTAATGTCAGAAGTGTGCAATAAATGCGGTCCGTACTGCAGGAACATGTTAGGATATTTACCTTGGCTCTGCCTTATCTTGACACCTCAAATCTGGCCAGCTCGAAGGAACTCACTGAAACAGTTCCTCGAATGGAGAAAAATGATTTAAATTTTGAGTGAGACCTCCGCCTTTTTTCTGGATCTCCCTGTGCCGGAAGGAGATGTGTTTCCAGGCCTCAACCTATACTGGGTTGAAATTGGCTGTGAGGAGGAATGCGAAAGTGGACTGAGGTAAAACTCCCTCCAGTTTCCACTCGTCGCTATGAGGAGGAGGGCACTTTCTTCTCTGGGTGCCTCATGGGGGGAATGGCCAAGATTGAAATTCAGTCTGTGGAGGATCATAGATACGGGTCCCCATCCTTCTACTACAGGTACGTGGCACAATATGCCAGGACTCCGTACGTTGCAGATTGCCTGCCCACGGATTGTCCCTGAGCTGTCTGTAAGAAATTGCCTCACTTCTGCTTTATGCTCCCTACAAATATCCCACCCAAGAATTAGAACCCACTGTGAGAGATATTACTGTTGTGAAACAACTTTGTGTTGATCTGCCTTCAGACAAGCACTTGAGCCAAACCACAAAAGCAAAATACTGCGGATGCCGGAAATCTGAAATAAAAACAGAAAATGCTGGAAATACTCAGCAGGTCAGGCAGCATCTGTGGAGAGAGAAACAGAGTTAACGATTCAGGTCAATGAACCTTTGCCAGTTCTGACAAAGGGTCATCGACCTGAAACGTTAACTCTGGGGTCGATTTTCAGTGTGCCGTGCGGGGGGCTAAAATCCCGAATTCAGGGGTCCCGACACCATCCCGCCCCCATGTAAGTTTCAAAGGAGGCGGGTACCCGCCCCGCACTGGGATCCGCCGACCCGAGGCGGGAAGGGATTAGTGCCAATTAACTGCCTGTTAACAGGTAGTTAACGGGCAGTTTTTAGCCTAATCCCTATTTTAAAGCTTGAAGTGTGGGATTCCCGACGGCTCCAAACCGCGCCAAGTTAGAGGAGTCGGGCCGTCGGGTTGAAGGACTTGAAGGGGTCGAGATGTCGGTGTTCAGGTGAGTGATGGGTGCATGAGTGCAAAGGTAAGTGTGTTTGGTGTGTCTAAAGTGTGTAAAGAAGTTTAAATTACCTGTACTTATCTTTACAGCCTTCCTTCCTCTAGCTTTCAGGAGTCCATCATTCAGCCGGCACAGAAAGCAGAATGGCTGCGATCTGTCAAAAGTGACAGCCTGCAGCTTTCAGTGCCGGCGAGATTTCTAACTGAGTCTGCGTAGAAGGACTCAGGTTAGAAGTAAGACTGTCAGTGTTTGACAGCTTCAAACAGCTGTGAAACACTGATATTTCATCTGTCAAAAACTCTTGACAGATGAAATTTCAGTCTGTGACGTCACCTGTTGCCGGGTGGCCCTTAATAGGCCTGCTGAGCCCGCTGGGCGGGATCAACAAAGTCAATCAAGTGAAAATCACGTGGATTGGCCGCATCTCGATGGAGGCGGGACTACAACCCCAAAAGTTGTAGTCCCGCCTCCTTCCCGACTTCTGAATGAAAATCCAGCCCGTTAACTCTGTTTCTCGCTCCACAGATGCTGCCGGACCTGCTGAGTATTTCCAGCGTTTTCTGTTTTTATACTTGATCCAAACTA
Organism: Somniosus microcephalus; assembly: GCF_052327205.1. NCBI lineage: Eukaryota > Metazoa > Chordata > Chondrichthyes > Squaliformes > Somniosidae > Somniosus > Somniosus microcephalus. The sequence goes on along the minus strand of NC_141000.1, from coordinate 15,392,327 downwards.
CTTGGATTATTAAAAACATGCATAGTCTTAACTGAGAGTAGTGTATTTTGATAAACTAGATTTTATAATCATTTGTTTTATGTTGATAACTACCAGTCGATCTTCTGTGGCATTGTACATGGGGACTGAAGGCCAAGTGCAGTCTTCAGTTAAAAGGGGGTAAGAGGAGAGATCATTGGACCAGAGCGTGCAGACATAATTCAGCTCCCATTTTGAAGTCCTATTTTTATGTAATACTTTGACAAAACTGCTAATTTGGGAAGTAGAGTTGGTTGGAGCATAGGGGTTTCCCTGCAGTGCAGGCGAAGTAGCTGAGAAATGTAAAACTGTGGCGCTACTGCAGCATCACAGGCGGGAGGGCGTCATTACACCGTGACAAGTTTACATAGGCAGTTTTCATTTTCAATGTGGACTAAGGATTTGTAATGGAAAAAGTTGACACAAGCAATGCACACAGGATACCTAATATGTTAGATATAGATTCTAAACTTCCCAAGCTGGGATTTTTTGGCTGCTTGATGTAACTCCAGGATTGCCAGTCTCCCGACATCCAGGGTTGCAATGGGGCAGAAACGATATTTAAAATTTAAGGCGTCATCTTGCCTAGGTCAAGGTGCGATGCTTTAAAAAGAAACGGCCTAGAAATGTTGGCAGTTACACTAAGTTTGCGCCCGCCATGGAACTCCACCATTGACCCCACTGAAGTTCACAGGGTCAGGGGTCAGTCCCCCATGAGTGGGCCTTCACCAGTTTGGGGGTGCACCTGTGGCATCCTCCTCACCATAGAATTTGAAAACCCTGGCCAGCCCAGCCCCGAATGGGTGCCAGATTCCTCCCCCCGCCACCCCGAAGAGTAATCTGGAAGCCCCCTGTGGCCCCATTCAAATCCTGCTCAAAATTCTTTGGATTCTGATCTTTGCAATCCAGATCTAAACCTGTGGGAGCAGGAATCCCGCCTGCAGCCCACTGGGGAAAAAAACACTAATTAGCCTGATCCTTTCGGGGCCAGGAGTATACCCATGGGTTGGGATCCTGGCTCCTTTAGTGATAGCAGCCAATTTATACAGTGGAGCACTGCGACATCAATCGGGCAAGAATTCCTCTGGTCGCTATAGGGATGGCTCGCAATCCAGTGTTCCCAGTGGGCAGCAGACCTCACAGGGAGCACACCTCAGCAAATCGTGGGCACACAGCCCGGGATTTTCCACCTATTAAAATTTGTGGATAGAAAACCGTGGGCCTTGCTCCCCGCTGGGAATGCCAGATCAAGGAGTGAGCCCCACAGAGCTCCTCCGTTCTCCAGCACAGATTGATTAGTTTTTGTCAGGTCAGGGTGTCGAGGAATATCGAGCTCAGGCGGGTAGATGGAGTTGAGGTACAGATCAGCCATGCTCCAACTGAATGGCGCTCGAGGGGCTGAATGGCCTCCTCCTGCTCCTATGTTCTTTTAAACCACATCTACCACAGAAGGCAGTAGAGGCCAATTCATTAGATATATTTCTTAAGGCCAAAGGGATATGGGGAGAAGGCAGGGACAGGGTACTGAATTTGGATGATCAGCCATGATCTCATTAAATGGAAGAACAGGCTCGAGGGGCCAAATGGCCTACTCCTGCTCCTATCTTCTATGTTTCTATCTAGAACACCGTTACAATTTGGCCAGAAGTAGAAAATGGGACATCTTCAGAACCTCACTTATGATCTCACTGCACATGGTGACCAGAGCAATTTTTATTCCAGTGTGATTTATATAAACTGCTTAAAAACTGAGGTGCAACTCATAGTCCGGTGCATTCAGTGATAAAGTTCCAATCTGAATGAATGTGTATATAGCTTACGTTCCGTGCCTGAAGAGGTTGCTTTTGGGTACCTAGCTGATCCGTAGGGAAACATAAGGATTTTAACTGGAGAAGCGCTTCTGTTTATGAAGGAACTCCCCATTTACCGTTCTGCTCTCTTCTTCCCTCAGGTTGCTTCGAGTGCTGTATTAAGTGCCTTGGAGGGGTTCCATATGCGTCGCTGCTGGCAACCATTTTATGTTTCTCTGGCGTGGCGCTGTTCTGCGGCTGTGGCCATGTGGCTCTAACGAAGGTGGAGAGGATTGTGCAGCTGTACTTCTCCAACAACGCGAGCGACCATGTCCTGCTGACTGACGTGTAAGTGTGTAAAGTTTACCCTTGCGCAGTCCCATAGCTGTCTTCATTCTGACTTTATCCTAAAAGCACAGACTTGGGAATGACTCAGTGTGGTGGCTTCCTGCTGCGATCCGCGCTGAATGTAAACGTCGCCTGGCAACACAGCCTGAGCCATTGTTTATTCTGAATATACCAGCAGATCTCCCGTGGTGTGGCGTTGCCTGCAGCGAGTCAGAGGATTCGCTGTTTTAGAACAGTGGTGTTTACGCCATGCAGGGGGAAACGTAAGGGCCGCTGATTTACAGCGACTGCATAAGTCAAATTTCATTCTTATTAAATGGCATTCTGGAATTCTTACTGGTCCTTTAGGGATCAAACTCTAACAGCTGTCCGTTAATCTGTGAAAACCACACACAAGTAGCCTTTTTTATACATGAAACTTTCTGGTATCCGGCACGGACAGGACCGACGTGGTGCCGGTTCATCAACAATTCCGGATAACCGAACGCTATAGTGAAAGATACGGAGCTCAGAGCTCCGTATAAAGCAACAAACCCTGTTAACAGCTTCAAAACAATCGGCACAAGTTGCAAGCGTCTCTGTAGCTTAGCAACAGCTTCAGCTACACCCTTGCACAGCAACAAATGGAGTAAAAAAAAAGTCATAAAAGTAAAAAAAGTTACCTGAACCGACTCCTGAATTTTGCCGGTGGATAGAGCGTTCCGGTTATTTAGGGGCCGGTTAATCGAAAGTTTCCTGCATATTGCCATACCTATGTGTTTAATTTTAATCTCTTACCTGTTTTAAAGCCTAGAATACACAACAAGAAGGTATGCAAGATGTATCAGTTGTAATTAGATATCTGGATCCAGAAAATCTGCGAGGGGGTGGGCGCACATCCTTAAATAGCACCACACCCCCCATCCTGCACTGTAAGATCAGGACTCATCGAATCATCGTATTCAAGCTCCGCTCTAATCTGTGGTTTTTACGGCAGACCCCTGCCAAAGTTACAGCAGAAACACTCCTGAATGGGTTTCTGGGGCCCTGGTACGTCAACAGTTGGGGTTGGAGCATTGCGAATGGTCCTGGGCTTCGGTAGTATTGCGAATGGGCCATCCTACTCTCCCTCAGCACCCTGAGCAAGGGACAGTCCAATTAAAAAAGAAAATCTTACAATTTCTTCTGACGTCCAGGCCATGCCATTCCCTGGACCGCACCACCCCCCCCCCCCCCCCCCCCCCGCAACCCCTCGGTGGGGCCACACCGGACCATCTAGAGATTGGTAATGCTCATCTGGCTTGGTGATTTGCCTCCAGTTCTACACCAGGCCCTAAGTGAGCTGGGGCAGTGGAAATTCCTGGCATAGGGAGTCCCCGCACCTGAACTGCCTCCGACAGAAGTTCCACTCCTTACAAGGCTGAATGGAAAATCCCCGAAGTGGCAAAACTTGGGTCCCTGCTGTTTTCCGGCGGGTTTTGCTGGACTCCCACTAGAGTTCCGGCGGAAGCCTGGCTCCATTCCTGAGGAAAGTCAGGGCCATCGTGTGCAGCTCCTCCCAGCACCTCAGCCCTCCTGAGGGCCGCTGCCCCCTGCGATCAGCCCCCACCATCCCCCCACTCACTCGAGGGCCGCTGCCCCCTGCGATCAGCCCCCCCATCCCCCCCCACTCACTCGTGGGCCGCTGCCCCCTGCGATCAGCCCCCCACTCACTTGAGGGCCGCTGCCCCCTGCGATCAGCCCCCCACTCACTCGAGGGCCGCTGCCCCCTGCGATCAGCCCCCCACTCACTCGAGGGCCGCTGCCCCCTGCAATCAGCCCCCCACTCACTCGAGGGCCGCTGCCCCCTGCGATCAGCCCCCCCCCCCCCATTCACTCGTGGGCCGCTGCCCCCTGCGATCAGCCCCCCACTCACTCGAGGGCCGCTGCCCCCTGCGATCAGCCCCCACCCCCCCATCCCCCCCCACTCACTCGAGGGTCGCTGCCCCCTGCGATCAGCCCCCCCCCCCATCCCCCCCACTCACTCGAGGGCCGCTGCCCCCTGCGATCAGCCCCTCTCCCGTTCTCCTCACACCCCCGCCCCCCCCCCCCCCCCAATCCCCCACTTATTGAGGCAAGGCGGCAGCTCGAAATTCGACCCAGCATTACTTGGCTGAGGCCCAACTTGGGGCAGGCCTCGGGCCTCCTGGTTCGGGCGCGCTTTGCGTTCGCTTTCACTCCCAGAACCAGGTGCTGGTGTATTTTTAACCCCAGTGTGTTGGCTTTGCAGCAGCTCTCCCTGTGTGTTGGGATCTGGAAATGGAATGGAGGCTGAAGTGACTGACCTCACTAAAGTCATTTGTTGCAGCTGGTTGTAGAAGCAGTAGAGCCTAACATGAGGAATGTATATGGTATAAACTTGATGCACTGTAGCTCCCCGACCAGTTCTGAAGAGGTTTATTTTAAAGATCTACTTTGAGATGTAATTTGGGTTGCAGTGTAGTTGGCTAAAGCTGCAATTTTCTTCCTAAAATAAAACGCTTACAGATAAAAAGCCCCACCTCAGTATAATTACCACGCTAATTAGCAGTTCATCGTTTGTAGTAGAACTTGAGCGCTCAGCAGAACACTTGATCTTAAGTAGGATCCAACCTGCAAGATTACTGAAATGATGTTGTTCAAATCGTTGGGCTTCTTTATGGAACATTGCTCCTTCTGCATGTGGTGTTGACTGCTGCAATTATTTGAAAATGTGATGGTGAGACCGCCGAAGACTTCTACTTTAACGGAAGGGACGAAGTGGAAAACGGAGCTATTTTTAAAACAGCTGTAGCTCCACCACCCTCAATAAAAGAGGACCACCCCTGTGCCTTGTGACAATTTTCCTCAGTAAATATCTATTCCTTTGTTTTGAAAGGAAGAAAAACAAAACGTACTGCGTTTCTTTCCAAGGACCTCCCTGAGACTTTGAGCAATCTCTTGTTTCATTTTTTTTTTTCAGTTTGCCCTTTGTGTGAATTCTGCAGATTGTCCCTGGGTGGCAACGTGATGACCTGCAGGAGCACAGAAATAACAGCAAGTTAAGGAGGTCCACAGTACAAACCTACCTCTTTGACCAAGCATTTGGTCACCGGCCCTAATGTCCCCTTCTATAGCTCGCTGTCAGTTTCTGTCTGATTACGCTCCGGTGCAGCGCCTTGGGGGCGTTTTACTACGTTAAAGGCGCTATATAAATGCAAGTTGTTGTCGTCGTCGTACAAAAGTGAAGAGAAAAGGATGGTTTTGAAAATCAATCAAAGTTGACCTGTTTTTGAAAAATTGTGAGGTGTTGCCCCTTTAAACAATTCCATCCTAACCCAAACCATCACCTCCGCATTCTATGGGCGGGTTTGTTGAATTATAGTTTTTCTTCATCTTCTTCTGGCTAATAGTCAAAAAATGTGATGTATCCCAGTGTATGCTTTGAATCTGCTGCTGTTTCAGATGTGAGGTGGAGTTATGTAACATGGGAATGTGAGGAGGATCATCACTGCCACATGTAAAATCGCTCCATATGTTGTGATGTTCTCCTGTTGATGATTTGAACTGTATTCTGAAGTGCAAGGAGGATGATGAGTGAAGAAGCAGAAAAGATTCGGCCTTGAAATCCCACAGTGGGATACTACTGTGTGAATGTTTAACACATTGTTTCAAAGTTTATCTCTGCTATTTTAGCAGAGAATTAACCCATTTATTGTAAATGAGCATCCCTGATTATAATCGCTTGATCTTTGGTGGCCGTGCCTTCTGTTGCCTAGGCCCTAAGCTCGGAATTCCCTGCCTAAACCTCTCCGCCTCGCTGCCTCTCTTTCCTCCTTTTAAGACACTCCTTAAAACCTCCCTCTTTGACCAAGCTTTTGGTCACCGGCCCTAATTTATCCTTATGTGGCTCGGTGTCAAATTTTTTATCTTAAAATACTCCTGTTCAGCACCTTGGGACGTTTTACTGTTAAAGGCGCTATATAAATACAAATTGTTGTTGTATAGGAGGAGTTTAAGACCAATGCAATAACCCATTTGCACCTTAGTATCCCACAACTTTGCATCAGTATCTTCTAACATTTATGCTTTCAGCTTCCTGGTATCACTCTGCTGAATCACTTACCAAATGTTCCTGTAGTTTTGCCAATTTATTTTCTTCTTAACTCTGTATTTTTTCCCCACCAGTTGAAGATTGCTGTGTGAGGTTGGACTCCCATGTTCCATTTTGCCCAATTTTTTTGCATGCAGCTTTGAGAGGGCTGCACTCTAATGTATAAAATGTACCTGTTTTTGTTTTTTTTTCTCCTCAGAATCCAGATGATGCATTATGTCATCTACGGAGTTGCTTCATTCTTCTTCCTGTACGGAATAATCCTCCTGGCGGAAGGGTTTTACACCACAAGCGCTGTTAAGGAGATTCATGGCGAGTTCAAAACAACTGTGTGTGGACGCTGCATCAGTGGAATGGTATGAAGCTCCGACTGCGGTTCATGATTTCAGAGCTGTCGTACAACCAGTGCTTGCAGTCTGTGTCTGCCAGATAAACAGAGCATGACACAACAGTAAAGGACTGAGTTTAGCAAAATGAATGTTGAGCAATAAGCGCAGTGGTTTACTTTACCTGTCGGTCACTTTGAACCAGTGTTTATATTTGAATGATGCTTCTCACACTTGTAATGCCTATCTAGTATTGCAACATGATGGAGTTTAGTTCAGAATCTGTTCAAATTAAGAACCAGGATTTTTTTTTTAAGTGTGATTTTTTTAATTGTATATTAGTTACCAGGCGAGATGGACTGTGGTCTTAATCTCCAATGGGGGGTTCTACCTGGTCCGCACTGATGAGCAGCAGTTTAGGGTGTGAAATCCCCAAACGTGCAATGCAGTAAGAATTGTGAGAGCAGTTTCGGGAGGCAGCGTCAGTCTCCTTCAGCTTCACACCCAGTGCAGAATAACTGAAGCCAGTGCAAAAAGTGAAGTTTAAAAAATTTGCAAGTGTTTTTGGTGAGAAAAGTGTTTTTCTGGCGCAACAAAATCTCGAGGGTTAGATTTCCGGACGGGACCCGTTTCCACCAAGGTTATGCCAATTTTTCTTTTTACCGAACCTTGCAGTCCTGGTGGGAAGCACCTGTTCCAATGTTAAACCTCTAGTGCGCACATGCAAATGATAATGCATGGTGTAAGGGGTCAAATTTTGTGTTAATTATGCCCCCATTAGGCATCATTCCCATCAGTGTAACTTACACGCCGATAAATGAGGCGTAGCCTTCTCATGAGCTGACCCGTTTAAAGGGGCGAATTCCCTGGATTTCTTTTTTTGCATTGGAGAGCTGCACTTCAAACTGTGAAACTCGCTGGTCACCAGAACATTACTGACTCCCACCTACGGTAAAGCATTCTGTTGAACCGCATGGGTTTCCCTATTTACCTTCTTGATGGAAGAGGAGGTGGAGGATGTGAAGAGAAGTGAGAAAAGAGTGAGGGTGCTTTGGCCCACCTCTCCTGGACATTATGTGCAAGTTTCCCCTGGAACGCTCTTAACAGCAGTTATGTGAAGGGAATCTCCTGGGTGGCAGCAAACAGCTGATGTTACAAGTCTGGACAAATGCTGGATGGGCCCTGTAACACAAGAGGTTGGAATTGTAAGGGGCAGCATGCAAGGAGGGTTTGTCATAGAGTTATACAGCACAGAAAGAGGCCCTTCAGCCCATCGTGTCCGCGCCAGCCATCAAGCCCTATCTATTAGGACAGAAATGAGGAGAAATTTCTTCACCCAGAGAGTGGTGAACCTGTGGAATTCTCTACCACAGAATGCAGTAGAGGCCAATTCATTAAATATATTTAAAAAGGAGTTGGATATATTTCTTAAGGCTAAAGGGATCAAGGGGTATGGTGAGAAGGCAGGGACAGGGTACTGAATTTGGATGATCAGCCATGATCTCATTGAATGGCGGAGCAGGCTCGAGGGGCCGAATGGCCTACTCCTGCGCCTATCTTCTATGTTTCTATGTTATTCTAATCCCATTTTCCAGCACTTGGTCCGTAGCCTTGTATGCTATGGCGTTTCAAGTGCTCATCTAAATGCTTCCTGAATGTTGTGAGGGTTCCTGCCTCTACCACCCTTTCAGGCAGTGAGTTCCAGATTCCAACCACCCTCCGGGTGAAATGTTTTTCCTCAAATCCCCTCTAAACCTCTGTGAAGGGAAATCCAACATTGAAGAGTTAGTCATTAAAGCCATTGAAGATTTATTGTTACATTTAAGAAGTGAGGGTGATCAGTGGAGGTGTCCATCCTGCCAAAGTTAAAATGGAAATGTCAAAGCTCTCTTACCTTGGCTGCCCCAGTCAGGTTATTAAACTTTTTGTTGAACTAGCACACTCTACTAGGGATGAGAGTGGTGGTACTCGGCACCACTGCCAGCTCCCTCCATGTTGTTCAAGTGACTCATTCAGGTGACTTTCTTCCCCTGCAAGCCCAGCAGCTGGTCTCTCCTCTGGTAATATCTTGTCCAAGAGGCTCTGTCGGTCAGCATCTGGCCTTGCCTCCTCTTGTCACCGCTTGCTTGAGGCCTTCCTTGCGAATCACCAGTGTGTGAAGTTGAAGTCATAATGAAATCTTGAGAAATCACAAAGGATTCCTTTGGTGAGAAATCATCGCAGTTGAACATTCTGCCAAAAGTCGGAGGAGTAAACACACCACTTGCCTGCTGTCTCCAGGAATTTGCTGCGATCTGTAGGGTTTAAAAAATCTTCCAGTAGCAATTTTACTTCCCCGCCCCCCCCCCCCTCCTTCCCCCTGGCGATTTATCCCTGTGTTACATGGGCGTTGCACTCCTGGTCTACCATTCAATATTTAAATGAGTGCGAATTCCGGTGGGGTCGGCGACACAATGCTCTGGGACTGCCCTGCCATCATTACTGCTGCACATCAGGGCCTGCACATTTAACTGAATCCTTGGAGCAAAGAGATAGGGACCACGGAGAGTGTGGCGAGGGCCTCTTATTGGGCGTAGGCAAGTAGGCTGTTCAACACCCCCGCCCCCCCCCCCCCCCCCACAACCTCTATGATTGTTTATCGGACCACTCCTTTCGAAAGAACATGCCTTTGATCACTTGATAGAACACAGAAAGAACGGATGTTGCTCCAGAACTAGTCAGTTCCGCAATTCAACCAGTGAAAGCCGATTAGTTGGGCTTGTGCTTTTTAACGCTCACCGGGATATTGCAGTGAATAGTAGGGACGCTATTGATAGAGCAGCGACACATGACTGCGCTTGAGAGCTTTTGACCGACGAGACTTTTTTTCTTTTCACTTGTTTGATTTGAATTGCTAGATTAATGGAAGTAATAATGTTTCTATTTGAACCATATTGTGACATTCCCATTTACAAGCTCATATCCAAACACCCCCGGGGGAAAACATCCTGCCGACACCACTGGACCTCTACATACAGAAATGGAATATCCATGTACTGGCAGTTAAAGGTGCCAGCAATAAAAAATAAAGTGATATACTTGTAAATAGCCCTTCACAAAAACAATTAGCTGAAACAAAATCACTCTTTGAAATTGATACCCCTATGCTTTGGCAGTAGCAGTGATTTGTTTTGATATTACTGAGTGCCCTCATGCACTGGATGCCTGCTAATTGAGTCAACACCGTTCAGGAGAGCACGGACATGTGAAGTGGATGCATGGAGTGCAAGTGACTGAGTGTCCATTTTTAAAATAATTCTATTGTGAAAGTGGTTCTATTTGAAGGAACATGAAGTCTCGGGCTGCTGTATATAAATTATTAAGGTTCATCAGCCCACGCAAGCACACATACAGAATCCAAGTTTCCTTTTCAAATGACTGTGTTATGAAGGTGATGATACTGTAGAAGTATTATACCACTGGCAGCTAATCCAAAGCTAATGTAAGATATTTAGTTACATTTAGTGCGTATAAACTAACTTGGTGTGTTTATGGAATGATCACTACATTAACAGGCCCTGGCACCTTTGGAAGATGCAACACCTTTTCCCATTCCATCGGTTGAACATTCCTTCCATGTGAGACAGCAGTTTACGTATACTTATATACATACTGCCTCCAATCTACAGGAAACTTTGTGCTATCCGGCACCGACGGGACCGAGCTGTTGCCGTCCCATCAAAAGTGCCGGACAAACCAGCGCTAATGTTGAAACGTACGGAGATTTTGAGCTATGTATCTGGCAACAAACCCTGTTGCTTAGCAACAGCTTCTAAACAGTCGGCCGTACCTTGCAAGCGTCTCTGTAGCTTAGCAACAGCTTCAGCGAGACCTTGCAGAGCCTGACTGGTGGGGAAAAAAAAAGCAACGAAAAGAAAAAAAACCTAACGAAACGGCTCCTGATTTTTGCCGGTGGCTCGAGCATTCCGGACAGTTAACCTCCGGATAAACCAAAGTTTCCTGTAGTATACTGTATTCACGACGCATGGTGCATCTCCATTGGAGAGCCCAAACGCAGATTGGGTACCCACTTTGTTGAACACATCCACTTTCTCCTCTCTGTGGCTTGCTGCTCCCACTCCCCTTTCTCTTTCCACTCTGCCGTGCTTCAGTGCTGTGGCAAATTTTCTCAGGTGGTTTGGCCTCCTCCTGGTACATTAATGGACCCTGAGGAAATTTGGATATGGCTGGGCTTTTGGGGAATATGGAGCTGGATGCTGGTGTTACCACCTGATCTTTGTGATCAGTACCATGGGATTTTTGACATTAATTATAACAGACAATAACTTTTAAGTGTAATAGTAGAGACCTGCGACCTCCCGGCACAGTGCTGGCTTACTACACTTAAGAGGCCAATATCAAAAGAGGCTAATACAAATTGGGGAAACTAAAGTTGTCTATAGAGTTAAAGCTAGTAACTGTTCAGGCACGACCTATTCATGGCCTGGTGCATCGGAGAAGCCACTCGAGCTAATGCTCATCTCGAACTGGTATTACAAAAAATGGAGGTTGCAGCAGTCCTGGGGGGAGGGGGGAGACAATGACTACAAAATGATGAAGTTCAACATGATCTGGGATTCAGAAAAAACAAAGACTGATCTGGATATTTAACTTTGAAACGGGCTAAAGGAAACAACTTCAGCAAATTGACTGGGTAGGCTATGCAACAGCATTTCAGTTAGAGAGCAACTGGAATACCTTTCGAGGCATAATATTGAGCATGCAGGATAAATCCATACCTCAAAGTAACAAGCTCTTCTAATCCACCAGGGGATGCCAGATATCAACAAAGTCAGTCAGCAGATTGTAGTCCAATTGTCAACAGGTTTCTGTAATTGTTGACATAGCTGTACATTTTCTGCAGCGATTGCACTGTTTTGCTTAGCTGACACCGTCTTTCAGAAGTTAGGACGGGACATCCAGGAGTGTTTCATTATTTGCAGAGGGTTCCCAGGAGTGTGTCAATATTTGCAGGAACTCCCTGGAAGTGTGTCAGTATTTACAACATATCCCCAGGAGTGTGTCAGTATTTGTAGGGGGGGGGTCTGCCGGAGTGTGTCAGTATTTATAGGGGGGGGTCTGCCGGAGTGTGTCAGTATTTATAGGGGGGGTCTGCTGGAGTGTGTCAGTATTTATAGGGGGGGGTCTGCTGGAGTGTGTCAGTATTTATAGGGGGGGTCTGCTGGAGTGTGTCAGTATTTATAGGGGGGGGGTCTGCCGGAGTGTGCCAGTATTTATAGGGGGGGTCTGCTGGAGTGTGTCAGTATTTGTAGGTGGGGGGGTCTGCCAGAGTGTGCCAGTATTTGTAGCGGGGGTCTGCTGGAATGTGTCAGTATTTATAGGGGGGGTCTGCCGGAGTGTGCCAGATTTGTAGCAGGTACCCAACACAAAAACTTACAAACCACTGACCCAAAGCACCATTTTGGAGATATGTCTACTGTGTAATCATTTCATGTAGTAGATTTTGCATACTCTTATTTGTTTTACGTATATATGTTTACTTACATATATATTGTTTTAATTTCTCTCCAGTTTGTCTTTCTGACCTACCTGTTGGGAATAGCGTGGTTGGGAGTTTTTGGCTTTTCTGCTGTCCCAGTCTTTATTTATTACAACATGTGGTCGGCCTGTCAGACCATCAGCTCCCCGCCAGTGAACCTGACGACAGTGATTGAAGAGATCTGTGTGGACGTCCGACAGTACGGTAATGTAACATCTGATTTGTTGTTCACCATCATCTGTTAGGAGCGTCATTGGTAAATGTCTAGCCTTAACATTACAACAGTGACTACACTTTAAAAAAAAACCTCTGTAAAGCCTTTGGGACGTCTGGTGGTCGTGAAAGGCGCTACATAAATGCAAGTCTTTCTTTCTTGACTCGACAGAAATATTAGGGGAAATTAAAGTGGAATTGCATAATGATGGTCGCATCTGCTTGCTGACCGAGGCCCAAATTCATAGGCCTAGAAATTCGGTTGTGGGTTCGCCAGGGCTTTAGCGCCGGAAATTTAGCGCCGGCGCTAAGTCCCCCTGCGCGCGCCAAAAATTCAGTAGCGCCGCGCCCAAACGGCTGCCGGCGCTACTAGAGGGTGTCAGCGCCTCGAAATGGGCGCTGAGTGCCGCATTGCGGCGCAATTCCGGCGCTGCGGCACCCGGTGCGGCAGGCTGGGGAAGTGCAGGCCTCCTCCTTCAGTTAAGGAGAGGAGCTGCCTGCACCCGCCCGCTGGCCGTTCAAATGTTCAGAAAAATGAGCCCGGCACTTCGGACAAGTGCCGGGCTTGCAGGCCAGACGCATCTGTTCCGCGGGGGGGGGGGGTGGAGGAGTCCGGGGAGGGAGGTGCGGGCAGGCGGCCGGCGGGAAGGCGGCCGGCCGCCGCGCGACCTTAATGCGCCGGCGCTAACTCCTGCAAGACTCGGTTGCCAAAGTCTTAGTTGCGGCTGCCACAGGCGAGGCGGCCGCAACTCAATTTCGGCGCTGGGGCCCGTCACCACGGCAACCGGGACGCTGTGCACACCGATGACGTCATCGGTGCCGGCGCAGCGCAACCGGTGTAACGCCGACGGAAGGGCCCCACTGAATTTGCCAACTGGCCATAACTCCGGCGCTAGGCCCTCCAGCGCCCCAAATGGGGCGCTAAGCCTACTGAATTTCTAGGCCATAGAATCTGACAGCACAGAAGGAGGCCATTCAGCCCATCGTGCCTGTGCCGGCTCTTTGAAAGAGCAATCCAATTAGTCCCACTCCCCTGCTCTTTCCCCATAGCCCTGCAAATTTTTCCTTTTCCAGTATTTATCCAATTCCCCTTTGAAAGTTACTATTGAATCTGCTTCCACCACTCTTTCAGGCAGTGCATTCATGCCCTTGTTATTCTATGATTTCCATGCTGCATTTATATTGGCATCGGCTTGTGAAAATCCCACTGAATCTAAAATGGCCCAGATTGCATTAGCACATTGGAGACCCCTCCTGGAAGGCACTGGTGTGTCAGTGAAAAATTAGCTCCAATGTAACCGACATTGTGTTGTCTATGTGCCACAATACAATGCACGTTGTCATGCTGCTTGTTATATTGATCAGTAATAAACAAAGACCGGAGCTAAATAAATGCTCTACAACTGTCGATCATACAAACAACTTTCAGGTTAGAGGGAACAGACTGCAAACCTCCTTGGACAGGTTGGGTGATTGGGCAGAAGCATGGTAGATGCAGTATAATGTGGATAAATGCGAGGTTATCCACTTTGGTGGCAAAAACAGGAAAGCAGATTATTATCTGAACGGCAATAGATTGAGAGAAGGGGAAGTGCAGTGAGACCTGGGTGTCCTTGTGCACCAGTCGCTGAAGGTAAGCATGCAGGTGCAGCAGGCGGTTAAGAAGGCAAATGGTATGTTGGCCTTCGTAGCGAGAGGGTTCGAGTACAGGAACAAGGATGTCTTGCTGCAGTTGTACAGGGCCTTGGTAAGACCACATCTTGAGTATTGTGTGCAGTTTTGGTCGCCTTATCTGAGGAAGGATGTTCTTGCCATGGAGGGAGTGCAGCGAAGATTCACCAGACTGATACCTGGGATTGCAGGAATGACGTATGAGGAGAGATTGGGTCAATTGGGCTTATACTCGCTGGAGTTTAGAAGAATGAGAGGGGATCTCATTGAAACTTATAAAATTCTAACAGGACTAGACGCAGGAAGGATGTTCCCGATGGTCGGGGAGTCCAGAACCAGGGGTCACAGTCTAAGGATAAGGGATAAGCCATTTAGGACAGAGATGAGGAGGAATTTCTTCACCCAGAGAGTGGTGAACCTGTGGAATTCTCTACCACAGAAGGCAGTGGAGGCCAATTCATTAAATATATTCAAGAAGGAGTTAGATATATTTCTTAAGGCTAAAGGGATCAAGGGGTATGGGGAGAAGGCAGGGACAGGGTACTAAATTTGGATGATCAGTCATGATCTCGTTGAATGGCGGAGCAGGCTCGAGGGGCCGAATGGCCTACTCCTGCTCCTATCTTCTATGTTTCCTGTACCATACTATTGATGCAAAGTTTTAATTCAGTATTGACACACACATCATGATGCCTTGGGTCATGACTTGGGCTAGTGCTGCGTTTATACCTACCAGCTTTAATCTGATCCCTTGGGTTGGTAGACAGTGCATCCGTCGGTCATTATGAAGAGCCCAATTTTCTGATCCTGTCAAAAATGATCTTGTGCTGGGCCAAATCCTAGCCGCATTGCACGGGGGAAGGAGGGGGGTTAGACTGTTCCAAGTTTTCTGATCTAAGTTCTGCCTCTTATTTTGACCAGGTTACAGGGGAGTGGATGGGCACCTTGGGAATAGTGACTATGATAAGTTTAAGGTCCAAAAAGAAAGGGGGAAAAGTCAGTACAAAAGCTGAGGTGCCAAATTGGACTGGGGCAGCTTTTAGAAAATGAGGAGTGAGCTAGCAGAGGTGAGGCGGGAAGAGAAATGGGCACACAGGACTGTAGATCAACAATGTGAGATTTTTTTAAAGGACATTGCAAAGTTGCAGCATAAAATATATACCATTAAAAATAGGAGACTACTTCAAATTTCAAAATGTTGAGGATAAATAAAGAGGTTAGGAACAAATTAAAATGAGAAAAGAGGTTTTATGGGTCCTATAGGTATGATAAAAATGAGAGAATACCAAGAAATAAGGAGAGGTTAAGGGATAAGAAAAGCAAAGAGAGAGTATGAGAAGAGAATCACAGAAAATATTAAAAAGCATAAAGTATTCTATAAATATACCAGTAAAAAAATAATTAAACGTGAGACCCCTGAAGGAGTTGGTAGAGGGTAAGTGGAAATTGGCAGGGTTACTTAACAAGTACCTCACTTCACTGTTTGCAAAAAAGATAGCGGGGAGTATGTAAATCCAGAATTGGTTAAAAGTGAGATGAGAAATATAATAATAAATAAAAGGGAAGTATTAGAGAAGTTAGTTAAGCTAAAGGAGGACAAAGTGTTGGGACCAACATTCCCTATGCTGGTCCCGTGCAGCCCAGGACCGGCTTTTTCAATGTAAAGTTTCACACTGTGAATGGGCTGCGCAGCACCCAAAAAAAAGAGGGAACATTGGTTGGGACGTGACGGGATACATCCAAAGATCCTGAGGGCAATGAGGAAAGAAATGGAGGAAGCCCTAGAAATGATACTTCAATGTTCTGTTGAGAGTGGATGTGTGCCGAACTGGAGAGCAGTCAATGTAGTACCCATTTGCAAAAGGGGAGACAGAACTAACCTGGGTAATTACTCACCAGTTAACATCTGTGGTAGGGGAAGTGTTGGAATCTTTAATCAAAGATGGAATTATTAAATGTCTAGATGAAGACAAAATAATTAGAATCAGCCAAGACAGATTTCAGAAAGGAAGATTGTGCTTAACAAAACAGATAAGGGTTTTGAGGAGGTGACAGATATGGTGGATGGCATAAATACGGTGGATGTGGTATCGATGGCCTTTCAGAAAACCTTTGATCAGGTACCACACAAGAGACTATTGGAGAAGATTAAGGGGTATGGAATTGGGGGCAGGTAGAAAATTGGATTTAAAAACTGGTTAGAAGGGAGGAAACAGAGAGCAGGAGTTGAAAGTGGATAACAGTATCGCATAACGTTCTGTTCTGAGACCACTTCTGATCATCATGTACGTGAATGATTTGGATACAGAGCTCGAAGGAGTGTTGCCCAAATTTGCAGGCGATAGTAAAATAGAAGGCGTAGTAACTAATTGAGTATTAAAGGGAGGTGCAAGGGAACATTGAAAAGATTCTGAAATGAGCAAGAAAGTAGCTGATGGAATTCAATGTTAGTAAATGTGTGGTGGTACAATTTGGTTTAAAAAAAAGTAATAATTATGTTGGATGATGTGGAATAGCAGAGGTATCTGGGGTGGGGGTGGGGTTTCAGGTTTACAAGACCTTAAAAGAAGCACCTCAAGTGGATACGGTCATTAAAAAATGCTACTAGAATACTGGGGTTTATGGCAAGAGATAGAGAATATAAAAGTTAAAATGTAATGGTGTATCTCCAAAAAGATGGAAGGGTACCACAGGCTTGAAAGCCATCACTCCCAAACAACTTATTCCAGGCCCAAACTCAACTAATTCTTCCCAATCCTCCCTTGAAGGTTTCATGTAATATGCATTAAACCCCACAGAGAGGCACCTCTAATATTTTTCATGGAATGCTTCTTCCATCTGTGCATCCCCTAAAAGACTTATTAGGAGATTCAGTATCACTTTTAAAATTCAAAGAATTCTGAGTAATAGTGACATCAGTCCTTTTTAAAAAAAAAAAACTGTAAATGCTGATGACCTCATTAGGGTTTCTGGCTCGAAGGGATACTGTGGAAGGTGTTGGGTGGTGTGCAAAACGGGGGTCGGAAAATAAAAATTAAGGGAAGTGCAAAATAGGCTCCTGATTCAGTATGGCCCATTTTGTGTTACTGACCAAGATAATTTCAACTGCACTGAGCCAGACAGTCTAAATGGAGGTGAATTAGCATGCACAGTTGATGCTGAATCAGCCGCTTATGATTTATTTATGACTGTATCTTTACTAAGAATAATTCAGATCCTTCACAGTGGCCTTCATTTGACTCTTCTGAGGTAGTACCTGAGAAAGTCATCAGCTCTCTCCATTTAAATAAAAAGGCTATAGAAACGGATGGGTCAAGAAAAAGGATACTGATGAGAATTCTTCGTAACTGAAAGATTTTTTTTAAAGTGATGAGACTCTCTTTAAAATAAATGGATACATGAACACCTCTCAACCTCCTCTAACAGGATAAAAAATATTTTGGCGGTAAGAGGGCCCCTTAATGATGGACGCAATCCGAGGCATGGGACCTTTCCAGCTGATCCTTGCACTCCTACACACACACACAAACCATTTGTCACACTTGACTGCAGTCATTCCGTCCGTAGGTCCTGCGCCACTGTTCACGTTGTGGCTCTGTATAAATGTAAAGCTAAGGCTGGGGAAGGTCTATGCAGGTCACTCGGCTCCAACATGTCTGGCTTCCAGGCCGTGGCTTTTGTCTTTGGTTTCCAAATATTATTAATGTGCTAACTGAGCGAGGAAGATTTTCTGGGCGAGCTTTGGGCAAGATAAGTCCCGTTCCATTTCCCTCAGGGTCACCCTGTGATTGAATGCCCTCTGTCCCTGTCGCTCAAGTCTTTCTGCTAGTTACAGTATCCGGCAGCATTAATGTTACAGGCTTGATTGTATAGTTTGAAACTGGAAACGGGACTATCAAAGGAACAAATTATACAATCAAGCCTGTAACATTAATATGCATAATTTGATGTCTACCCGGAATTCTGTATCCATTCCAGTCATTCCAAAGGCAAATCTTCTCTTAGGCAGTCCCTCGGGAACCACATTAAAAATGAGTTCTCAGGTGACTGATGAGTCCAATGTGGGACCTAGTCTCTGTCACAGGTGGGGCAGACGGTGGTTGAAGGGGTGGGTGGGTGGGGTGCTTGGGTTGACGTGCGCTCCTTGCACTTGGCTTCCGCTTGCTCTCGGCGAAGAGACTCGAGGTGTTCGGCGCCTTCCCGGATGCTTCTCCTCCACTTTGTGCAGTCTTGGGCCAGGGATTCCCAAGTGTCGGTGGGGATGTTACAATTTTTCAAGGAGGCTTTGAGGGTGTCCTTGAAGCGTTTCCTCTGCCCACCTGGGGCTCTCTTGCCGTGTCGGAGCTCCGAGTAGAGCGCTTGTTTTAGGAGTCTCGTATCAGGCACGCGGATGATGTGGCCCGTCCATCGGAGCTGATTGAGCGTGGTCAAAGCTTCGATGCTGGGGATGTTGGGCTGAGCGAGAACAGGGACGTTGGTGCGCCTATCCTGCCAATGGATTTGCAGGATCTTGCGGAGGCAGCGTTGGTGGTACCTCTCCAGTGCTTTGAGGTGCCTGCTGTACATGGTCCATATCTCTTGAGGCATACAGCAGGGCGGGTATCACTCCTGCTCTGTAGACCATGAGCTTAGTGCCAGGTTTGAGGTCCTGGTCTTCAAACACTCTCTTCCTCAGGCGACCAAAGGCTGCACTGGCACACTGAAGGCGGTGTTGGACTTAGTCATCGACATCTGCCCTTGTTGACAGTAGGCTCCCGAGGTATGAAAAGTGGTCCACGTTGGCCAAGGCCTTGTCGTGGATTTTGATAATCGGGGGGCAGTACTGTGTGGTGGGGGCAGGCTGGTAGAGGACCTTTGTCTTTTGGATGTTTAGTGTAAGACCTATGCTCTCGTATGCTTCGGTGAAGGTGTTGACGATGGTTTGGAGTTCGACGTCCAAGTGAGCGCAGACGCAAGCGTCGTCTGCATACTGTACTGCAAAGGCAAATGGGACATTTACGTCTGCTGCCGGATACTGAAACTAGCAGAAAGACTGGAGAGGCAGGGACAGAGGGGATTCAATCACAGGGCGGTCCTGAGGGAAATGGAGTTGAACTTGTGCTGGTGGGTGATAGTCAGGTGGTGAAGATACTTTCATTATATTCACTGCTATTTGAGCAGAGTGTAGTGTTAAACTGCTCTTTTGTACATGACCCACATTTAAAGAAAAAAATCCTGTAAATAAATCTAGATAGTTAATTTGGAATCTGGTGTATAATAGCATCTTCCAATCTGGTGTATAATAGCATCTTCCAGAGTGCCTTCGGGCGAGAACTACACTGCTATGGGCACTAGCACTCCAGAATGCACGAGTTCTAAAGGTTCTGAAATCTATGCAGGGCTGCAGCTTCTGATCCACAGGGGATGTGAGGACCACATATGGGGTACATGGCAAGACTGCAGCAAGAAGTAGCAGCTCATTAAAATACCCAGAAATAATATCACATTACAGTGATTGGTGCAAGATATTTGTCTTGCCACAGCCATAAAACAACAGCACGTGTGGCTATATTTTGAAAAAAACTATAAGAAATCAGTTTTTCTTCAAGTAGATTTTAATGCCTCACTGTAGATAACACAACATTTCCAAACCAGCAGCCATTATTATTCAGGGGATTTTTTTTCTGCATCTGATTGAAAGCAGCTGCAGTTTTGCTTATTATATACCAGACTTCCATTTCCTGTTGCATTAACAATCAATTAAAAAAATAAAATTCCATATGCCTTGAAGGACAGAACAATAATACATTTTCACATCAAACATGCAGTGAGTACTGTACATTGAAACTGAAGGAATTCAAGTCGAACAGCCCTCAGGGGCTGTCTAATGTGAAAATCTGGATTCACAATAGACTGCTTCTATTTTTGCATCACTGGTTAACAGTCTCTTAGAATAATGCACCATTGTTCAGCTGTTGTGATGCTCCCTTTGAATAGCAGGGCTTTCTTTAATGCTTCACCCGCTAGCCCTAGGATTCCAGTCAGAATTCTGAGTTTAATAGTTTTGAAAGAGTCTGGTTCTCCAACAGAATAACAAGATAGCTTTTCTGAAAATTAATAAACCGCTGCAGCATTTGCTAAAATTAATAATAGATAGTTTATTATATATTTATACATTGTGTACTGATCTAAAAAGTGTGAGTTTAACGAGATCTGGAATACTTTGTTTACTTTGTCATCTGCTTTTAAAGCGGTTTGGGAAATGTTAGGATTAGAGATGGCAAATAGATTCATTACAAAACGGAATACAAGAACTGCAAACCTGAAATATTTTTCTTGGCTCAAGGTTTAGGTATCATAAACCAGTCACTCATATATTTTATTTGAATAGACTCATTTTGGGATGTTGTGACTGACTGACTGACTGACTGTAAAAGTCATTTACTTGGAGCACAGAGAAGATCACTGGGGAATGGAAATGGAGGCTGAGCCAGGAAGGGAGATATTAGGAGGGGTGACCAAAAGCTTGGTTGGAGAGATGGGTTTAGGGAGGTGAAGAAGAGGAGAGATTTAGAGAGCGAGTTAGAGAGAGAGACCACCGAAAGCTCTGCCACCAAGGGACTAAGGTGGTGGGATGCACCCAAGACCAGCGTCAGAAGAATGGAGTATTAGGGAGGGGGGATTTCAGATGGAGGATAGCAACAAGACCATGGAGGGTTTTCTAAATAAAGATGAGGTTTTAAAATTCATAGCATAGGAGGATTGGGAGACAACTCTTTTTTGAGTTAGAGTGGATGCAACTTCCTTAGCCTTTCTTCATAGTTTTGACAATCTGAAACATGGACTCCTCTGTCCCAGCTCTAAATATTTTTAAAGTATCTTTTAAGTATAAAGACCACAACTGGTTTTCCAATTAGTAACATAGAAACAGAAAAATAGGAGGAGTAGGCCATTCGGCCCTTCGAGCCTGCTCCGCCGTTCAATACGATCATGGCAGAACCCCTCTCTCCCCATACCCCTTGATGCCTTTAACGTCTACTTTTTGGGTGTAAAGTGGGTGTTACTGATCAGAGAATGGTGTGATCAATCCGGTTTGATCCTGCCCATTCTGTACATCGAGTATTTGTGGCACTGAATTTATTGGGGGCAGGAAGCACTGTCCTGAAAAAGGGAGGAATGTCACTGTAATATTTAAATGAAGTTGCAGTGATATCATTTTGATGTGCACACAATCTCTGGCGGTTTGTGTGTGTATCACATTGAGGTGTTTGCCTTGGTTCAGTGGTACCACTCTCGCCTCCGAGTTAGAAGGTTGTGGGCTCAAGTTGCAGAGATTTGAGCACACAATCCAGGCTAATACTTCAGTGCAGGTGGTCATAAAAGATCCCATGGCATTATTTTGAAGAAAAGCAGGGGAGTTTTCCCCGGTGTCCTGACCAATATTTATCGCTCAACCGACATCACTAAAAACAGATTAGTTGGTGGTCATCTCATTGCTGTTGTGGGACTTTGCTATGCGAAATTGGCTGCCGCATTTCCTACATTACAACAGTGACTACACATCAAAAACAAATTCATTGGCTGTAAAGCACTTTGGGAGGTCCTGAGGTTGTGAAAGACACTATATAAATGCAAGTTTTCTTTTTATATAACTCATACAAAATGGACATCCAGCTTTACCAAGGACAAAGCTGTAAATGGAAGCTCAATTAAAGCTCCCAGGAAGGAGATTCAGTAAACATAGGCCATTTCTGCACTGTCTTTATGGAGCTTTTGTGGTAATTGTCTTGTTGCTGTATTTTAAAAAAAATCAACAGCCACAATGGGTTGCTTCATGGGCACTTTCTATATCGTGATTTTTGTAAGAGAAGGAACAAGAGTGAAGGCGGCAGGTTATTACCAAAATTTCCTGGATTCTGGAGAGATCCCAGCAGATTGGAAAACTAAATGTAACGCTCCTATTTAAGAAAGGATGGAGACAAAAAGCAGGAAACTATAGACCAGTTAGCCTAACATCTGTCATTGGGAAAATGCTGGAGTCCATTATTACAGAAGTAGTAGCAGGACATTTAGAAAATCATAATAGTCAAGCAGAGTCAGCATGATTTTATGAAAGGGAAATCATGTTTGACAAATTTGCTGGAGTTCTTTGAGGATGTAATGAGTAGGGTGGATAAAGGCGAACAAGTAGATGTAGTGTATTTGGATTTCCAGAAGGCATTCGATAAGGTGCCACATAAAAGGTTACTGCAGAAGATAAGAGCTCACGGGGTTGGGGGTAATATATAGGCATGGATAGAGGATTGGCTAACTAACAGAAAAGAGAGAGTCAGGATAAATGGGTCATTTTCCGGTTGGTAAACTGTAACTAGTGGGGTGCCACAGGGATCAGTGCTGTGGCCTCAACTATTAACAATCTATATTAATGACTTGGATGAAGGGACTGAGTGTACTGTAGCCAAATTTGCTGATGATACAAAGATAGGTGGGAAAGCAAGTTGTGAAGAGGACAAAGAATCTGCAAAAGGATATAGATAGGTTAAGTGAGTGGACAAAAATTTGGCAGATGGAGTATAATGTGGGAAAATATGAGGTTATCCACTTTGGTAGGAAAAATAAAAAAGCAAATGATTATTTAAATGGAGATTACAAAATGCTGCAGTACAGAGGGATCTGGGGGTCCTTGTACATGAAACACAAAAAGTTAACATGCTGGTACAGCAAATAATTAGGAAGGCAAATGGAATGTTGGCCTTTATTACAAGGGATATGGAGTATAAAAGTAGGGAAGTCCTGCTACAACTGTATAGTGTATTGGTAAGACCACACCTGGAGTACTGCGTACACTTTTGGTCTCCTTATTTAAGGAGGGATATACTTGCATTGGAGGCAGTTCAGAGAAGGTTCACGAGGTTGATTCCTGAGATGAAGGGGTTGTCTTATGAGGAAAGGTTGAGCAGGTTGGGTCTATACTCATTGGAGTTTAGAAGAATGAGAGGTGATCTTATTGAAACATATAAGATGTTGAGGGGGCTTGACAAGGTAAATGCAGAGAGGAAGTTTCCCCTCGTGGGGGAATCTAGAACTAGGGGGCATAGTTTCAGAATAAGGGGTCACCCATTTAAAACGGAGAGGAGGAGGAATTTCTTCTGAGGGTCGTGAATCTGTGGAATTCTCTACCCCAGAGAGCTGTGGAGATTGGGTCATTGAATATATTTAAGGTGGAGTTAGACAGATTTTTGAACGATAAGGGAGTTGAGGGTTATAGGGAGCGGGCAGGGAAGTGGAATTGAGGCCAAGATCAGATCAGCCATGATCTTATTGAATGGCGGAGCTGGATCGAGGGGCCAAATGGCCTACTCCTATTTCTTATGTTAGGCTGCACCAGAGGTTCTTTGTACCCTAGCTGTGTCTGAGGTAGACCTACTGCAGGTACTTCTGCTACTGTGTAGGCAGCCTCAGCCTGTGTGCTTTGTGGCACCCATGCAAGCATTAGAGGGAGCTGGTGGGAGGGTCTAGATGTGTTGGTGCCCTGAGAGAGAACACCAAAATCTATGCCCATTCTGGACATGACCTTGCTATTGAGTGTTGCATTAACCTGGCCACTGATCAGCATGACACCAGAAAGATCAGAGCAGCCTTGCCTTATGGTTCTTTCTAACTGATCTCTGCTGAAACTGGAAGAGATAGCTTGTTTAGTCTGGAACCTCAGTCTTCTGTGGAAACAGTATGAGCATTCATGAGCTGGCGGTAGAACTACTTCAACTCCCCTCCCAGGATTTTGAAGGTTTCTTTTTGACATTGAAAATAGAATGGATGCTAACGGTGGTTTCCTGCAATTGTTTGTGTCTAAGATCTCTCTTAGACTAAAACCAGATCTTCTGTTTACATAGCAGTTAAAAATTCACATTTCTGTTGAATTTTTTACTATTCCACATTGAACTGTAAATTATACAATTACATATCCAGTTACTATGGAGCAGTACAACCTATCTTGTGCGACTGATTACAACACTTCTGCAAATCTCAGCAATTTGAATCAACCTTGGATAAACCTGATTTGGATCTTTCATTTCGCCTCAGTAGAATATATGTTAACATAATAGCCTGGATTTTGCGATGGTAATGATGGCAAAACTGTTAGCATTCACCGTCATTACCCCTCTGAAACTGACCGCAACTTCACGATTTAGCGCATGCGCAGATAAACGCAGAAATCCTGAAGTTGCAGTCAGTCATTCACTGCGGAACTCCCCAGAGCCAGCAATCAGTTGAAATCACATAAGGACAATGGAATATCGGTTAAAAAAAATCCCTAAAACTTAAAGCCTTGTTGAAAGAGGCGTAAGTAGGTTTTTAACAGCGTACTGACTGTTGAACAACCGTTCTGGCCTTCAAAAACTAATTTTATATTTGTGGAATGTCAAATTTTTCCATTAAAATTTTTAAAATTTTTTTTTTATATTTCAGCTTCTATCTTAATCATATGTATATATCCCAATCTTTATTTCGCGCTCTCTAACATTTATAAAAAGTAAATTAGAATGTGCATTTTACTTCCTGGTTTGCTGTCTGTGAGAATTGTTCAATGTGATTGGCTGCTTAGCCAGCTTGATGACATCACTGTTGCTGGACACTTAGGATTCGCTTGATTTGGCGCAGCTGAAATTCATGCCACAGAGGTCACTACATCTTTGTGGCCAGCTTTCTTCACCGCTGACCGCAAATTCAGGGCCATTGCAGCTTAAAGAACATCTTGATTCAGAATTGAGGTGCTTTGTAAATGAGTCAGAAAAATATTATGCTGAAGTTTCTACAGATCTTTTGCTGAATTTACTATCTAATAAAACAAGGCAGGACCGAGATTATATATATATCACACCATGTTATACTTTTAACAAAATGGCAGAACAACCCACTGTTCATTATTTGGCAGATTCTTTTTAGTTTATTTCACCATCTTTCCATAAATAAGAACAAGAGAGGTTTATTAGGCAATGTGAAAATTATCGGATTTCAAATGACAGGATACTAGTGACTTGACTTTTGTTTTGGTTGCTTTGTCAGGTATTATACCCTGGAATGCCTCACCTGGGAAAGCCTGTGGCTCAACCTTAACCACTATCTGCAACACATCCGAGGTAACCTAACTAGAGAATATAAAGTATATTTCTGTATGCGTGAGACATTGTGCAGGAAAAATATGCTCAAACAATATCAGCAACTCATTTGCCAATTTAAACATTGCTCTTAAAATTATTTTGAAAAATCAAAGATGTTTGTGATAGCCCAAAAAGTAGCTGAAAATGTGGTTAACTTTATTTCTTTTTTTTCCCAGTTTGATTTGTCCTATCATCTGTTCATCGTAGCTTGTGCTGGAGCTGGTGCTACTGTCATTGCACTGGTGAGTGAGGTGCAATCTAATTAGACTGAGCACTCTTACAAATTATTTCCTGTTTTAAAGTCTGTTTAATCCTTTTCCAAATCAGGGACCCCTTACGATTTTCCATTACAGTCTGGAAATGCTTGATGCAGTGGTCACTGCACAGGTCCTTGCTTGCAGTAATGGCTTTTTTCATTTCATTCAGTAAACTGTGTTTTGTTAAGGACCTATGCAGGATACTCGGAGTCAAGGAAACACTAGGAAGGGCAAGAAGTATGCTTTTTGGAGGGGGAAAGGAGATTGATGACTATCTGGGATTGTCCCTAAAACAATACCCAAACTGATATACCCTGTACAGAGCCAGCTCAAGCTGTTTGGGACACCTCTGCAAGAACTGCCCTCCGGAAGGAGTAGGTGGTTATTCTAGGGGTTTGGGCGTGCACCTATAGAAAATTGAGAAGTGTGCAAGAAAAATGGTGCATTGTCACACACACACCCGCATTGTTACAATCCACTCGCATACTCTCTCATTCACAGTCTTCCTTGGATGCTCTCACATTCACAATCCACCTCTCACATATTCTTTCACATTCACAATCCTTGTCTCACATACTACAGGTTCACAAACTTCCTCTCACACACCAGGAATTTCCTCAGTGGGAGAAGCCTAAGGAAATTCACCCCCATATTCTCAGTTACAATCTTCCTCTTGCATACTTTCCCACTCCTTCTCATTCACACACTTCCAAACTTCTCACATGTTCTGAATCATGGACTTGATTGGCTCTGATATTTACAGGGAGGCAGGTGTAGTGGCCAGGAAACCTGGAAGTACGGGTTTCCTGGAGGCCCTGCTGAATTTAACGACAGGGGCCAATTTAAATTTGGGGATTTCGTTTCGCGGCCGGCTGGCAGCCAGCCAGATTGAGAGGCTCGCTGGCTGTCAGGTGGGAAGGCCTGCAGCAGCAGGCTGCAGCCAGGGAGCGGAAAGGTGGGAGGAGAGATCGTGGGGATGTCCGATCACGTGGAGTGGGAAATAGATTTGCTTGGGGGGCTGGGGAGAAGCACTCCTGCTCCTTCTGGCCCACAAGCAGTGCTGTAAAGGCACTTACCTGTTGGATCCGGCCTTTCTTGCCTCCCTTCAGCTGCCGGGTTTCGAACACGTCCATTTTGGAGATTAAAATGACTCCTGATGAGTCCATAATATCGTTGATTACACAAGATAAAAAATAGTGGTGGGAAGCAGGAAGATAAGAAAGGTGACAGAGCACAAGTTATTTTTAAGAAATGTTAAAATGAAAAAAAACAGAGTGGCTGCACCAGAAACAGTTTAGCCTAGAAATTCAGTGGCGCCCCAAACTTGCCTGGGCGCCGGAATTACCGCTGCAAACGGAGCCGCTTGCGCTATTCAGGTTCAGCGCCCCAAACGGAAGCGGGGCGCTGCAACTGAATATCGCAGCGCAACGTGCCGCAGTGCCACACGCTGCGGCACGGCGCGCTGCAGGCCTGCACCAGCGCGATCAGAGATCGCGAGTGCCGGCAAAAGAGCACGGCACTCAGGAGAAGAGGGGGGCTTAGGAGGTGCTGGCAGGTGGCCAGCAAAAAAAATGGCCGCCCTGCACCTCCCCTTTAATTAGCGCCACTATCGCCACAGGTAGGCCCCCCTGAACCGGTCGCAATTACAGCAGGGGGCATGACCAAATATCGGGGCGGTAGCGGGGCGCAGCGCTACAGGCTAACGCCGCCCTTAGTGCCCCACTAAATTTCGCAGGAGGCGTGGCCAGTAGCGCTAAATCCACTAAGTGCACTCTTTGGGCGCTAACTGGTGGCGCAGCCCACTGAATTTCTAGGCCTTTAAGTTCTAAGTTCAGTTGTTTCATTAAACACGATCAGAATTTGATAGTTGGATCTAAACTGTGCAGTTAACTACAATATATTGGTCTATTACTTTTTCAACACCGTAAAATAAGGAAAATCATCACCAACTTTCTTCATAACTGTAGCAGTATAAAGTTAATTTTGGCCTGTCAGCCTCATTGGATCTTTTTGAAAAATGACACTCTAATAATATATTCACGGCAAACATTTAGCAGAAGAAAAAGTTCCTGGTATTCACGCAGTGAACAAAAATTAAAGGGACACTGAGGTCATCTAAACATAAGCACCTACAGCATCAGGCCTACCTCGTGGAGCAGGAGTGATAATCTCATCATTATCCTATGTGGAAGGAAGGGGGACAAGAGAGGGAGACATCCAATGAGAAAAGGGCAAACCGCACAGTTTAAGTTTTCTGCCAGGCTCTCTCTAACTGTAAGACTGACAGCCGCCTTAAACCACTCTTTTACTAGTTTTGTTTATACCTTTTCTTTTCCAACTTGGTTGAGCTGGTCAACCCGTACTACTCTCACTCCTTTTGACCCCGTTGTGGATGCTTTTGAGTGCTGTGAAAAGGGACCACCGGGTAGCTCTCTACACATGGCTTTTTCTCCCAGACATTCTGACCCGCTGCCAAAACGACCCTTTTTCAGCAGAAGTCGGAGAATGAATATCGGTGGAGCATGAGATTTGAATTTGGTGTCTTGAGTCTAGGATCCACTGTTCTAAGGGCTGCAGCTAATCCAGCATTTCTGTTCCAAATTCGTTTAATTGGGAAAATTATTTATTTTAGGGCTTAATATACACATTGAGAATCTTAATTGCGGGACTCTCATCAGGACTATAAGAACAATTAGAGGGCTGTGCTTGCAGTACTGTCACTGCGACCTGTTAAACTGATTATACAGTGTTTGACCTACATTTGTAGCTGTTGATGAATGCAGTTTGTACGGCTTTACAGTAAAAGCCTTTTTTTGTGCTAGGGGCTTGCAGTATACAGTTTAAACTTTTTTTTTTAAGTTATATTAATTGAAAGGCACAATTTTGTTTGTAGTTATTTCTGCCAATGTGAATGGATTTTTTTTTGTTGTCAAACTGTACTGTGAGGAGTTTATGCGGATTTGCAGTGTTGTGCCTGGGGTGCCGGTGTTGGTGAACACTGTCTTATCACTTTGTTCTGTTTCCTTCTACCAGCTCATCTACATGATGGCTACCACATATAACTTTGCTGTTTTGAAGTTTAAGAGTCGAGAAGACTGCTGCACAAAATTCTAAGTTGCTATAGAAGCAGTATACAGAGCTCTACGAGCCGCACTGAGTAGCTTGAACTACCACTGGCACCATGGACTAAAACAGAACTTATTAATCTGCATTTTGCAAATGAATAATTTGTAAATAGCACAAGAAAGCATCATATAGTATCGACACACTTAAAGCACTCTTTTTAGTATCTTATTTGAACTAACATGACTGCCATTAAGATGTACGGTCTGGCTATTTTTGTTTCCTAATACGGGGTCAATACAGAGAATGTTACCAATGGCTGAATTATATTGAGCAAAAGAAACAAAACAAATGGCTGTTCCAATTCCTGGCCCTAATTGTACTGTCCTGAGATCCAGCAATAAGTCTGCCATCAATACTAACCTCAGATGTGAACTAAGAGGCCACTAATTGCTCTTCTACGTTATTTAATAAATTAACTGCCTGCTGTATAGCCAACAGGCCAATACTAATACAAATGCAAATGCAAAATACTGGAAATACTCAGCAGGTCAGGCAGCATCTGTGGAGAGAGAAACAGAGTTAATGTTTCAGGGCAGTGACCTTTCGTCAGGCCTACACTAAGGATCTCCCATATGAGAACAAACATAAAATACGAAGAATAAAAACGTTAAAACCAGAACCAAGTATCAGATGATAGTTCCATGCGGTTCTATATCAACGGTAATTTTAAAGAGGTGAAAGCTAATAAAAAAAAGTTCCCGTCAAAGCCTGTCACGATGCATACCAAGAGAAACCATCATTATAGTTTAAGACTTCCAAACATTTGGAGCACCACGCTAAGAGAGAAATTCAAAAGGAAGGTTTAAAACTATTGTGTTAATGCTTCATTTTTAATAAAGGCCAATTGTAAGCCATATTTCAGAAGTTTGAGTTGAGCTAGACGACATTGCGTAGAATGTACTGTATTACTATTCAGTACCAGCCTGCACTGAGCCAATCAAGAGACTGTTACATGACAATAACATTGCATAACTTGGCAGGTGATAACTCAGTTGATAGGAAAAGATTACATCATTGGCTGGTTCCAAATTATTCATTTGCTCACACATTATGCTATTGCAGGTTTAAGCTTGTTTTAGTTATCGATTGATTACTAGTTGTAATCAACACAAAGTCGTTCACATGCAAAGAGAAAATGTCACAACTATTGGTAATAAAGCCAAAAAGAAAGTCCAAAAGTCAATTCCTATCCGTTAAACACTACAATAGAACCTTACTGGAACAAATCGGGTTTATATCAAACCTTTTCCGTAGTCGGGCTCTAACTCCACTTCAGTTAGCAGAGCTAGCTGCTCAGAACTCACTCAGATCTATTTTTGGCTGGTGCTGCAAGTTTGTAATAGTGAGGTTTGTTAGAATTATAGCAATTAGTGTGTTTGCCACAAGATTACCAAGTTGAACCTATGCTGTAAACAGTTGGGCTGCTTTGGAAATTCAGGTCAGACTAGAATACCATAACTAGTTGAAATCAAATGCCCCATTTCTCTCATATTTGACTTTATCAAGAGTGCCCAACTCAATAAAAGTAGCACAAAGGCCACTCAGCAAATTGCCTCTTTATAAAGTCCATTTGTTACAAAGCGCACATTTTTCTAAATGTACTTGAATTTTGTTTGGGTTTCAAACAACTATAAATTCTGGTTTAGGATGCAATGTACTCTCTGGATAAAGGCTGAAAGTAGTGGGCCCAATTTAAATGTTGCTGGTACTGGAAGCCAAGTACATTTGTGCCATGGTTAAAGTAGCTATTATAATGTTTGCAACATTAATGGAGCACTGCAATATCTATCCACAAACTGCATATGCATGCAGCTCTGTGCTACTTTTTATACTGTTTTGCAAGATTCACTGGGGAGACCATCAAGGGCACGTAGGGAACCATGACTAGGCATTATTTGTCAAAGCAAATTTCTGTTTAAAAGCTTGCATTGATTGACATTTTGCACCCAACTAAGTTTTCTAACTTGTTAATTTTTGTGGACTATTATCTGCAAAGGTTCCATGTTATGTTAATTTTTGTGGAATATTATCTGCAAAGGTTCCATGTTATGGAAATATATAACAAAGACTAACATTACAAGAACTGATGATTAACTTTTTTAAAAACAAAATTACCTGGGGAGGTGCTTTATGTTCTGTGACAGAACAGCTTTAAGAATTACATTTCGATGTTCTAAAAGGGAAAGCGTACAGTAAGTTCTTTATAGAACGAGTTATCAATAAAATATTGAACATGAGAGCAACTTGATTGCTTTTAAAGGTACTTGTGCATCAAGAAACATCTGCCTAAATTTGGTAAATGACCAACTGAACACAAATAGAGCAGCCTTGGTCCCGAGAAATCTTCTCCTTAAATAGCCAGATCTTGCACCTTACACATGGCAATGATACTTCGGTTGTTGGAACACAAGAGATGGTGAGAAATGGGTTGCTTGGTTTAAGAAGTGATTGGAATGTAGGTTGTCTCCTACCCATCCCTGCCCCCCCCCCCCCCCCCCCAGCCACCCAAATCCCCCCCGCCATGAGTAGGGGTCTCTGTGATGCTGGGAATGCACCAGTTTGAGGCTTAGTAAGAGATTAAAAGAGTGACTGCATTAAATACTAACAGAATTTTTTTTCCCAGTTACAGTGTTGGCAGCCAAGGGTTAGTTAATTGTATCTTGTTAATTAAGTGTAACACTTGCCTTTGCCAGACATTTTTTTAAATCTTCAAATGTGCCATTATAATATTTGTTAACCTCAAAACTGCATGCTTTATGCTTGTTTTAGTCATCTTTTGTTACAAAAATTCCCACATTTCGGCATTATTTAATTTTCTTAATACAGTATTTTGAAATTGTATGTATAGACACTTTATTGACTTTCAGTCATCTTTTTCTTCATATACTCAAAATAAACATGCTTTCTTTACAAAATCGCTGCCTTTTCGTGATTTTCATCATTCTTCAGTGCAGTTATGCTTTTAGGAATTACACTGTGTTCCTTTTATTGTTTATCCCCGCCCCAGTTTGATTTCACCAGCCCACCTTCTCCTTCAGTTGGGAGGGTGCAAACAACTGACCAATAAACTTCTTTACAGCTTCTGCTGCACAATCATCAGCCAACAAGGGACACGGGTGATACAGATCGGTTGTGCTTGTTATTTTTTGCTTTCCTACAATTCCAGCAGCCCAGCAAGCTGTAGCCTAACTAGCCCATTGAGGACAATTCATTTTGAGTAACAATCAAAACTGGGATTCAGACTAGGACTCTCTGAATCTACCCCTCTGATGCTAAAGCCTTTAGTACTGCTCAGAATTGTAAAGTTTTAAAATCCATTTAGCAAAAAAGCTACTTCTAAAGGATATTTCAGAGTAGCTTTCAGCAATTCTGCTTCACATTTACACAGCTTTGCCCCTCATTATAAACACATCTTTAACAGGAAAATAATCCTGTGCATATTATTTTGAAAGTGTAGGAATATATAGCAAAGCATGTTAAATTATCAACAATATTGGGAATGTGACTAGATGTTTGCAGTTCACATTGAAAAAAGTATATTAACTAATATTTTCAAGTAAATCTAAGACGAGTTATGATTTACCATCATTTGGTTGCCAATAATTGCTTGCCCAATTCATTTGCTCTTTTCTCTGTCAACCATCTCATTTTCCCTCTCCCAATATCCCCAAGAATAGTCCGTCCTCTTCCACATCACTATCTTTTCCTTTGAGTGACCCAGTATCAATATCCCTTCAGTTTCTTGCTCAAGCTCTGGACAAGGTGGTTCTAATCAGACATTGCTATGTAGCTAAAAAAAATATAACCAATGAAGCTTTTACACCAGTCTGAGAGATGTTAGCGAGTGTAATTTAGATGCGTTGGACTGGACTCTACTCAGATTAATGTAGTCAGCAACGGTGTGAGTTACCACTCCGGGCTCACTTTGGCAGTGGTGGTAGGCCAACTGGACTTTATTCACACAAATATTACACAAGAGGCTCTACTTGTTGGTCAGACACTCAATCCACAGACTATGCTAACCAGATGAGAGTTTCCAGTTATGTAGCCAAGTCCGATGGAGAACTTGTTAGAAGGTACAGTCATGAGTTAGGATTTTTATTTGGACAGTGGAAGGGTTTGCTTGGCCAGACATGGATACTGAGAATACTAATGACTGAGGTAATGATTACACTGGAACTCCAATTTGTTTGGTCTATTTTTGAACATCTAATATTCTGGCTATAGAAATGGAATTTATGGTACACGTTTGAGTTTCCACAGCATTAGTTTTACAAATCTCATGCCACTACTTTGGAACACTTCTGTGTAACCCTGCCCTTTTCTCTTTCCGATCTCCATTTATTCACCATCGCTCCTGAAGAGTTGCACTATCTTTGAAGCCACTCGACAACTTTTAGTTTTTTTTCTCTTCTCTGCCACTCGGTCTCCCAGCCTGTCCCCCTCTATTTTGGTCTTTTTTAATCTTGCTGTCAGTTTCTCTTTATTCAATTCTCTGATGAATGAACAGCTTGTATTAATGTAAACCATGGCCCCAGCTATTTAAATATGCTTCTCGACAGTCTTCCTAGACTGCTGGGCAGAGTAGCCACTCCATTTCACAACCACATTTATTTTTATGTTTGATCAATGAAATAAATATCAAAACCAATATGTAGTTTTGCCTATTTCTTCAATTTTATTACTTTATAAAAGGTATTTTTGCAGAGGTGATTTGGAGTGGGAAAAGATATGAAAACTTAGAATTTAACCATGAATGATAATTAGAAGAGAAAATTTCATTAACATTGAAAAGAACAAGTAAAAGAGAATGTAATGGAAATCTGGTTAAATTAATTTGTTTTCTAGCTATCCAGCGGTGCTTACTTTCTTTAAGCCAACTTACTTGGTTAATTTTTCATTAGGGGTATTTTAAGAGACTGAAGCATAGTCATTCTTGCCAAGGCTTAATTAGCTGGAATAATTTTTGTAACTATAACAATGCTACAATGTAACTATTGGGCTCTAGCTTGCAGTCACTGATGCAGATTCAAATACTGTACATCCTCGCTGTAGCACTTCGGTTATTTATCATTTTCAAATGAAAGGAAAATGCAGCACTGTTTAATCTGCACATATATACATTTTATTTTGCATTCAGGCACTTTTATATCCACGTTTTTGATAAATGTTATCCTACGATAACTAGGACTCGCATTCATGAAAACAGCATCTTAAGCTTCCTAGAGGTTTAGGCTGTTGCATACATACCAAGAAAATTATATCTGCAAAAAAAATTAAAGATAATACTGAATGTAGTTTTAACCAAAGGCTCATGATTTTCAAATGTTTTCAGGACATGGACAGTTTTCCATGAAACACTAGTTTTCAAGAGTGCTTCATGAATTAGCTTTCATATCAATGCTTTCATTGTGTTCACAGCTGTGTCTTTGTGTGACCCCCAAATAACATCTGGGTTGTCTTACTATCCAGAATGACACAATCCTTAGTGTTACCCTTTATTGTAGCCTTGTCTTAATTAACAGAGCTCGGAGTAATCTGACTAGCAGCATGCTATGCATCTTGACATGCTCACTAGCCATCCTCCTCACCCTTCTCTTCCAGATCCATTTCCTCATGATTTTGTCTGCAAACTGGGCGTATCTGAAGGACGCATGCAAAATGCAAATATACCAGGATCTCAAAACGAAGGAAGAGCAGGAACTCCATGATATCCATGCCTCCCGATCAAAAGAACGACTGAATTCTTACACATAAGAACAATACAGTCCAACATTTACCAACAGAGCCATTCAACAGAAAACCTAGCAGCTGTGACAAATCTATAGCCTGCTGTGCAGTGCAGATGTGCGTCCACTAACAAGCAGATGTGCAAGTGTTAAGTACAAAACTGAACATCTTCAGTGAGCAGTTTGTATTAATTCCTGTATTACAGATAATTTCTCAGTTCATAAGATGACTGGGAAAGAGTGCTCAATTTAACAGTATTTTTCCATCTTGAATTGTAATTGGAAAAAAACACTGCATTCTTATAGCCATTAGTCTTTTGGCCCAATTTTCTTTTTCCATTTATGAACTAAATTTGCTGCACAACTGCAGTGTGCATTATAAACCAGGTTAACAGCAGGGGAAAAAACACAAAGTTAGCAGAAACAGAAGGAAGCCAACTATTGGAATCCAAGCAGCTACTTCCCACCTGTATAATGGTCTTGCAATGGAGCCCTTGCATTTTCCATATACAGTAATCTGCTGATTTATTACCGTAGACCATGGCCGCCTTTATTTTATAATTTCATTAGTAAGTCTAAAAGATTCTAGATAGTTTAATCATACCCGCTTTTTTATATACCCTACCTGAAAT
Source organism: Somniosus microcephalus (assembly GCF_052327205.1). Taxonomy (NCBI): domain Eukaryota; kingdom Metazoa; phylum Chordata; class Chondrichthyes; order Squaliformes; family Somniosidae; genus Somniosus; species Somniosus microcephalus. The sequence continues at coordinate 15,357,447 of NC_141000.1, read as the reverse complement.
GAGTATTTTCAGTGTTGCTAATATACAAACAGTAAATATAATCTAATATGTTAACCATTCTTTTATGATTAATTACAAGCAGTTTAATTTTAGAATACTTATTATGGTTTAAGTTAAACAACACCACTCATTATGTAGTTCTAACTCATTCTTGATAGGGAGAAGTGAATAATCAAATTAGTAAACCTTATTTTACAGTTCTGGAGGAGATGGCCTCACTTCTACTGCAGTGTTTTTCAAAGACAACAAAATTGCTGATTTTTAGGTGTCACAATCTTCCTTTACGAAACATACTCATAAGACTAATTGTAGATTTTTTTTCAAATTCCAGTATCTAACACAGTTTAATTATTAGGAAAAAAGTGCTGCAGTAATCTCTTTGCACACCGTTAACCTGGACAGCTACCTGTGATGAATTCCAGTAACAGCCATTCCGATAGGACTTGTGAAATCCATTCTTCTTATTTTTCTGTTTTGTAATTAAACCATTTTTAGTATACAGCATTCTTTCAAAAAAAACTAACATTAACCTAGCAATATATACCACTTCACATTACATACGAGAAGAAATATTAACAAAGTTTATGTTTCCATCAGTTTTCTGTGGATATTTACTTTTAAATTTTAGTAGTTATGTGCTAATTCATTAACAATTGAATAAAAGCTATTCCTTATAGAATGTTAAGATGTTTAAAGTATTCTCACTGTACATTTCTAGCATGTTAAGTTCTTTATTTCTAAGGCAATACAGTTAAATGTATTGTTGGGAGAACAAAGCATGTGGGTTTGTCTTAAATGCTTTCTTTGAACTAAAAATTCGATTTTGTTAATGTAACGGAACGTTACCACGGGTTCGTTTTGTTGCTTGAGCAAAACATTGTTACGCAATGAAATTGTACGGTTTAGAATCATCTTCTGTAACTTCCCACTTTTATAAACCGCTGAGTAAACGGTTACTATTTTCTACTGTAAGTGCCAGCAGCTTCCTGTAGTTCCCTTTAAAATGGTTAATAAATCATTGCAGCTAGAATTTTACATCAATGTCCATGCATCACCACAGCTGAAGATATGTCAACACCCTGGTGAAGTCACGAGTTTCTTCATTGTTTTTTATTTTGTTATCTCCATTTGTTTTTTTGATTTCTTACCATCCTCTTGGTGGTGAAATTATGTTTATTTCACTTTCCTTTTCATACTATCTATGTGCCATTTTTAATTAGCCCTTTCTCTTCCTCTTGTTTTATGTTCCTGCCGTCCTCTTCAGGATCACTGAAACATGACAAGTTAATATACATATAAACATCACTCTGAAGAGGTACTTCTAGCAGGATATACTAGGAAATGGTTGAGGATTCAGATCGAAAGGGATAAGTTTGTATCACTCATGAAAGGTGGTGACTTTGTAATCCAAATAAGCGTCAAGTTGAATTTAAAGAAACTATTTGTCACTCTTGCCTCTGTTTGCATTAAAATTGTATCAAAAACACTATTTACTAGCATGGTAAGTACTTTTAAAAACTCAATTTTTAATGAAAAGATGTGTCTTTAGGCAGAACATCTTTTAAAAAAAGATTTTTAATTGAAATTATATAAATATTAAATGTACAATGGAATACATTCTGTGACGGGTCTGTGTCAAAAAGCTGCTGTTGGTGATTTCACCAGAAAGTATCATCGGCCTCTTCCTGTGAAGCTGCGGGACTGTAAAAGAAGAAATGTCACTGTAAGCAAACAGCCAGGCAGCCATAGTCCTCATTAAAGCAACGTTAACCTGGTGGAGCTCAAATGCAACATGCCATACGCTGAAAGCCCAAGTTCCTGATCTCATCAGAGGCCAGGCTCAGGGTCACAAGAAAGCAGGTAAAATGTGAGCATGTCTCATCCCACACTGCTCTCACACATCGAGTAGCTAGTACCAAGTGAAATCAACAAAGGTTTTGGAGCGAGTTTCCTACTTGTCCTCTGGCTCAGGAATTCTATGTGAAACAAATAAACGGGGAAAGGAAGAAAACTGGAAAACTTGTCAAAGGGCAACAGGTGTGGCTGTATCAATCCATCACCATGATGTAAAATCCTCGTATAACCAGTACGTTTATTTGGGGGGAGGAAACTAAAATGAATAGATTTGGTGCATTTTATGTGCTGGTAAATTCTGTAGGTACCACAGAGCTATTGCCATGCACATATAATGTAATTTTGGATTTAATTGGTGTATTTCTGTTGGGAAGTTCTACATCTCAATAACAAAAAGCTAAATATACATTGTCAAAATAACCATTTGGGTAACTTCAGGGATCTTCGTGTGAAGCCTTTTCAATTGGACAGCACTGATGATCCTCATTCATGAGCACGAAAAAATTGGCCTGACAGTCAATGTACCCCTCACTTGTTTACTGGCAATGGGTTCAATGGGACTTAACTAGATGGAGCTCTACTTTACATGGTTCCAAAAGGAACCGAAAGGAGCATTGGAAAGGTGGGAAATATTTTCATATAACATTTTCGTTTTCCTGGTCCATCCCATAAGCAGGATAGTTTCACCAACAGAAAGTGCCCATGGCCACTCCGAGTTACATCTTAAATATGGCTCTGAATATAAATAACTATTAAGTTATAACACATAATCACTTTGTCACTTCCAAATTAAAGGGAATGATGGACACCCTTCAGTGAAGTTCATTTCGGCAACAGACATACCACTGGGCATTCTGGAGATTTAGGTTTACGTAGGTTCGGGGTGCCTGTTGCAGCGCTGTCTCTCCTACTCCTCTATGAGCACTCAGTTATCACGGCAATCATTTACTTCAGCAGGCTTTAACCAAGTTTAAATGCATATATCACCCAGTTGTGGCACAATAATCATCATGATACTTGTCAACTTCTGTGGTGGCAGCATTATTTTGAAAAAAGGTGCGTTTAACTTATTCAACATAATCTATTTGGCAAACAAATGAGTTGCTCAATTTTAATTTTACCATTATAAATATGGTAGATTGTTCTTTTTTCCCTGTTGTATCTTTAAAAATGCCCTAAAATGCACTGTAAAGTGTAACTTTTGAAGTTTGGCTTTGTCCTTACCTGCCAGCTTTTCCATCAGACAGTGTTTGGAGTAAAGAACTCTCTTCTCCCACTTCCTTTTTAGAGCTCTGAAAGGAATATTGTGTAATTATTGCATTTTATTGAATTATAGAATTTTCACAGTACAAAAAAAAATTGCACCTCAACAACTCACATTTATATAGCACCTTTAACATAGAAAAATGCCCCAAGGTGCTTCAGAGAGGTGCAATCAGAAAAAAATGGACAGCGAGACAAAGGAGGAGATATTAGGAGGGTGGGGGTGACCAATAGCTTGATCAAAGAGATGGATTTTAAGGCGAGCCTTAAAGAAGGAGACGGAGGAGGGGGGGTTTAGGGAGGGCACTCCATTGTGTGGGGCCTAGACAGCTGAAGGCACAGCTGCCAATGGTGGGGTGTAGGAAGGGGGGGGGGGGGGCAGAGTCAGAGGAACAGTGAGCTTGGGGGGTGTTGTGAGGCACAAGGAAGTCAGGGATAGGGAGAGGCAGGCCATAAAGAGATTTAAACATGAAAAGAATTTAAAATTTGAGGCACTGGGGGACTGTAGGTCCTGAAACCAGTATAGGTCAGCGAGGACAAGGAGGATGGGTAAGCACGACTTGGGGGTGGGAAATAATATGGGCAGCAGAGTTTTGGTTCAGCTGAAGGTTATGGATGGTGAATGGGAGGCAGGCCAGGAAAGCATTGGAAGAGTCAAGTTTGACGGTGATGGTTTCAGCAGTAAATAGGCCGAGGTAGGGTTCGGGGTGGGTGAGGTTACGGAGGTGGATCTAAGCAGTCTTTTTGATGGAGAGAATATACAGGAAACTTTGTGATATCCGGCACTGACGGGACCAGCGTGTTGCCGATCTATCAAAACTGCCGGACATACAAAGTTAATGTTGCAGCATACGGAGGTTTTCATCTCCGTATCTGACGACAAACACTGTTGCTTAGCAACAGCTTCTAAAGAGTCGGCTGCAGCTGCAAGCGTCTGTAGCTGAAGCTGTTGCTATAGCTACAGACCTTGCAGTGGCTGACTGGGGGAAAAAAAAGAACGAGATCTAAAAAAACTTACAGAAAACGGCTCCTGATTTTTGCCGTTAGATCGAGTATTCCGGACATACAACCTCCGGTTAAAGCAAAGTTTCCTGTATCAAGTAACTCAGTAAGTAGAAAATCTGTAAGTGGCAATCTAGGTGCTGCTTTGAACTGCCACTTTCCTTTTTGAAAGCCTCTATCTCTCCAACACAAACATGACCCACTTCCAAACCTGTAACATTGTTCACCTCAGCCTCTACCTCATCTGCCACTGAAACCCTCATCCATGCCACGGTCACCTCCAGGCTAAATTACTAAAAATGCTCTTATGGCAAACCTCCTATCCTGCACTCTCCATAAACTTCAGCTCAACCAAAGCCCTGCTGCCCATATTTTATCCAGCACCAAGTGCCCATTGCCCCTGTCGTTGCTGAGCTATCTTGGCTCCTGGTCCCTCATAACTATGTTAAAGCTGCTATGTAAATGCAAGTGGTTGAAATAATTTACATTAGACAAAAGAAAAGTAGCAGGTCACTGCTTTCAACCCATCATCTTAACTCAAGTTTAAAACTCAGAACTTTGTGAAAGGTTGTTCTGTGTACTAGGGCATACTGTGCAAATTACAAGTGCCTCCAGACTTTGCTGTCTATCTGAAATGGATGATGTAAGGAATATTTATGAATTGAAACGGAGTAGTTAGCATATAGTTTTATTAGAATGTACGTCACCATCAACCATCGATGTGGCAACGAAAACATTCACCTGGAATTTCTGTGGGGATTCGCAGGCGGACGAGCAGTAAAACTCCCAGAGAAACAGCCGTTAGTGTTGTTTCTTCAGCTTTCTGCCAAAGTTCCCCTCCATTAAGTTTGTATGTCTCCAACTTTCCTTTCAAACACTGACTGTAGCACTAATACAACTACATAGACGATTCAATGACAATTTCTGAACTTGCCTACAAAAAAAATTGCAGGAAAATCTACTCAATTTTTAAAGTTTTCTACTTTAGATCAACCCGGGTTTAGCAGAAAGGCATGCTGTATGACATCAGAAACAATTTGAAATATCAAATGCAATATTTCAATAAAATACTTTCAAATTTTGCATAGGTAAATTCAGAAAACTGTGAATCACAAGGTTATGTTATTTGCATTGTTACTTTATAACCAATTACTAATTTCCACCCAAAAAAATTACAATAAATTAAATACAAACATCCATCATCAAAATACCATAAATAGCTGATAGAACCAGGTACTAAGTTGAAATATTACAATGGTTTAGGCAAAGGAATAAAAATTGAATTTTGCATGCAAGAGGTTGAAGAGCTTAAAAAAGCAGGCCTCTCTCCCCTCTACCCCACACTGGCTTCACAAATTGGCTGTTCATTCCTCTTTAATAAATCCAACATTCAGAGTCACCTTGTCCTGCTGTTCTTCTTCTTTCTGCTGTTGAATTATTTTCATATATTTCTCCAGTGGATCTGTACTCGAAGCTGGCAATTCTATACTTTCTGGAATCTGCTCCTTTGGGCTTTGTCCACTTGGCTCCGTCTTTGGCTTTTCCTCCTTCAGTTTGTGTAAAGTTTAAAATATTATTGAGATCATATTGGTTCAGAATGAAAAGTGTACTTAAAAAGGTAGAACTTGTATGAAGAAAGGGCCGCATTCTGATATTAGGAACATTTAGACGTTGATAATTATATCAAAGATGATGAAAGATGAATCACATATAAATAAAAGTAATGAGCATTTTGAAATTTCCATTGATAGAGATGTTTATAGTATAGTATTTATGGCTGGATCAAGAGACCACAAACTTATTTAGTAGCGCCAGACAACAGGGTAATAATCACAACTTGAACAAAGTAGTTGGATGTGGCCTTGCACTTGCAGTTCCCCACACAAGTTTCAGACCTTGGCTAGTCTTCGGAGGAAAGCTAGGGGTTTCTCTCTGGATCAGGTGGAGAGCGAAGATAGAGAGGCCACGCTTGGATGCTTCCTAATGGCTGTTTACAGAATAGCATGGAATCATAATGTTACAGAAACAGGCCACTTGGCCCATCAAGTCTGTGGTGGTGCTTTTCTCCAAGAGCTACTAGCTACATTATATGATCAGTATTATTTTAATGCTAGTGCAACCCATGGGCTAACATTAGCATTAACATTAGTCTGGTGGAAAATTCCTAGGTACCTAGTCTAATCTCACTCTTCTGCTTGTGCTCCATATCATGTAATATTTCTTCTTTTCAAACAAATATCTAATTCCTAAGATCAGATCATTTATGTATATTGTAAATAGAAGAGGCCCCAACACAGACGCATGTAAAACACTATACACATCCTTCCAATCCAAGCCACTTCCTTTTACCCCCATCTTTCACTTTCTGCCATCCAACCATCTCTATTCATGTGGCTGCTCTCCCCATTTCTTGAGCCATTAGCTTTGTCGTAAGTCTATTATGTGCTACCTTTTCAATGCATTTTGAAAATTCTCCCATAACGTTGCGCACAGGTAATTTGGGATGGGAACTGCAGTGTCCTATATATGTTAAATTTCTCATTGAGTTCTTGCAGTTGTCTCTCAATGCCTTTATTTATCGGTCAGGTTTGGGGTGGGAGCAGGTTTAGGAATCCCGAGAGCAGACTGGTTTCTCTGGGACTACTCTGGAATGCTTTCCAGTAATAGGTCACCCCCATAAAATACAGGAACAATTTTCGGACTGGAGGAAGGTATACAGTGGTGTTCCCCAGGGGTCAGTACTAGGACCACTGTTTTTCTTGATATATATTAATGACATAGACTTGGGTGTACAGGGCACAATTTCAAAATTTGCAGATGACACAAAACTTGGAAGTATAGTGAACAGTGAGGAGGATAGTGATAGACTTCAAGAGGACATAGATAGGCTGGTGGAATGGGCGGACACGTGGCAGATGAAATTTAATGCAGTAAAGTGCGAAGTGATACATTTTGGTAGGAAGAATGAGGAGAGGCAATATAAACTAAAGTGGGTGCATGAACAGAGAGACCTGGGGGTATAGGTGCACAAATCGTTGAAGGTGGCAGGGCAGGTTGAGAAAGCATACGGGATCCTGGGCTTCATAAATGGAGGCATAGAGTACAAAAGCAAAGAAGTTATGATGAACCTTTATAAAACACTGATTCGGCCTCAACTGGAGTATTGTGTCCAATTCTGGGCACCGCACTTTAGGAAAGATGTGAAGGCCTTAGAGAGAGTGCAGAAAAGATTTACAATAATTATTCCAGGGATCAGGGACTTCAGTTACGTGGATAGACTGGAGAAGCTGGGGTTGTTCTCCTTGGAGCAGAAAAGGTTGAGAGGAGATTTGATAGAGGTGTTCAAAATCATGAGGGGTCTGGACAGAGTGGACAGTGAGAAACTGTTCCCATTGGCAAAAGGGTCGAGAACCAGAGGACACAGATTGGCAGATGAACCAAAGGCAACATGAGGAAAAACTTTTTTACACAGCGAGTGGTTAGGGTCTGGAATGCACTACCTGAAAGGGTGGTGGAGGCAGATTCAATCATGGCTTTCAAAAGGGAATTGGATAAAAGGGAAGGAAAAAAATTTGCAGGGCTACGGGGAAAGGGCGGGGCAGTGGGACTAGCTGAAGTGCTCTTGCAGAGAGGCAGCACGGGCTCGATGGGCCGAATGGCCTCTTTCTGTGCTGTAACCATTCTATGATTCTAATATATAATGCAGTAATGGGCAAAAGATTAAATGATAGCTGTAAAATGCAAATATAACCTTACATACTGGAGAATGTTCCCACCTTTTCCTGCTCCAGGCATTCCAGTTCTCTCTGTTCTCTTTCTCTTGCTTCCTCCCTTTCCAGACACCGCTTTTCCTCATCCCTTCGTCTCTGATCTTCCCAAGCATTTTCTTCTCCGTCTGTACTTTTTTCCTCTTCTTTGCTTTTTTCCTCCTCTGGATTTCTCAATTTACCTGTGTGTCATTAAAAACCTTATTAGGAGCAACTCAAATGGACCAATTTATTTTCTTACCTTGTTTCTGGGGTTCACCATTTTCAGTCTAAGGAACAAAGGAATGAATATGTGGACACCTTAGGGGTTGACACCAAGGAAAGAAACCCCATGTTTCTGTGCCTTGAAAACAAAGGTAAATGTTGGATACAATTTGTTTGGCTCTTTTGTCAGCTTTGATTACTCATTAAAGATCTTTCCTGTATGGGAGTTTGATGAGTCATTTGACACAGGAAGGTGGAAGTGCCGAGAACCAAGTTTTCCTTGACCAGCAGGAGGTCTTGGCAACATTATGAAGGATCCATGCTATGAGGGGAGACCAAATACAGGAATATTCCCTGCCAAGAGATCAATAGGCTATCTTTGCGAGAAGCTGTGGTGGAATTTTAGCAACCTTTTGTTCTGGAATGTAGCTGCAATCTCCAGCTTTAGACAGCACCAACCTACTGAAACAAGACAGGTTACTTCCAAATAGACCTGTGCGGCCAGGCCTGCTCTCCAGTGAAAGCAGTTGCTCTATATTCGGCATCAGTCTTTGAGGTTTTGAGCGGATAGATCTATTAAATTCATTCACATGACCGCAGTATGCCATGCCCGACAGAAGGTGGTTCCTAGGCAGTGGTGGCCAGTTGTGTACAGTACCTGTAGGATCCAGGAACAGATGCTCCAGAAGATGGTATACATTAAGAAATCTGGCACGGTAAGAATCCAAAAGTGCCATGCATCAGATAGATGGTGTCACTCTGCATGACACAAAGTGTTGCCTGTCAACTTGTTCCATTTACTACATATCCATGCCAAATTTGCATATCACCGTATAGCTCTTTCATAGAATGTCATGCATGTTTATGCTTCAGTGGGGTGCAAATTATAAACCAAAAGCCTTGACATACTTAAATCTTCGAGGGCTTAACACAAGTTTTGGTTTCCATATTTAAGAAAAGATATACTTGCTCTCGAGGCGGTTCAGAGAAGGTTCACTCAGTTGATTCCAGAGATGAGGGGGTTGACGTAGGTTGGGCCTCTACTCATTGGAATTCAGAAGAATGAGAGGCGATCTTATCGAAACATAAGATTGTGAGGGGGCTTGATCGGGTGGATGCGGTGAGGATGTTTCCACTGATGGGTGAGACTAGAACTAGGGGGCATAATCTTAGAATAAGGGGCTGCCGTTTCAAACTGTGATGAGGAGAAACTTCTTCACTCAGAGGGTAGTAAATCTATGGAATTTGCTACCTCAGAGAGCTGTGGAAGTTGCGACATTAAATAAATTTAAAACGGAGATAGACAGTTTCCTAGCTGATAAGGGAATTAAGGGTTACGGGGAGCGGGCAGGGAAGTGGACGTGAGTCTAGGTTCGGATCAGCCATGATCCTATTGAATGGCGGAGCAGGCCCGAGGGGCCGAATGGCCTACTCCTGCTCCTACTTCTTATGTTCTTATGTACAAGCTAGCTCCAAGATGCAAAGTTCCTTACCTAACATCCAGGATCGTCACATGCCTGTCACTGTGTATGTGCTCCTTCAATTTACAACATTTCAAGAATACTTCTCTGCTTGCACAACAAGATGGCACATAATACAAGGGAAAAGCCCTGAATCGGAGAAGTGTTGATGAATCGCAAACCCTTGACTCCTTTGGAGAAGGCAACAGGGGATACTGAAGCCGATGGGTTAGTACCATCCTGTTTTATATCGTGTCCCCCTTTGCACTCATTGCCACACAGGCATATACACAACTGCACAAACTCTGTTTGAGGGTGTCTCTTGAAGCCAGCTTTCTAACCGTTATTCTTTTTTATTCATTGTAGTCTTGAAAAGCAGCCTATTATTAATTCTAATCGTGCAGAACAAGACAGCATCACAAAGCACCCTAAAGCTCTCAGTGTTTGTAAGCACTAACACAGTTGCACATATTCCAAAGGATGCAGTTAGTGAGCCTGAAAAGATACACTGGGTGAGTCACAGTGCATGCGTGAAGAGAAGCTATTGGCAATAGTAGAGGTGCAGGAACCTGCTTGCCGAATGGCCACATGCCTAACAATGACCTCATGTATTTTCTTAAAAATCCTTTGAGCAGTGTGGTGAAATTGGGCAACCATGACATGCTCCTGTTGTTCTTCAGTAGGAAAGATGAAAATGTTGGCCATGCTGTGCCTGTGTCAGTCACCTGTTTGAAACAGATTTGGCCAGCACATTAGTTGATACAGCAGTGCTAGCTTGAGAATAGCCAGGGGTACAAAAGTCAGAATGATGGTGACCTTGCTTGCCAGGGATCGTGCCATGTCCGAGTTGTGGGTTGGCTTGCAGCAGCCTTGCAACTGGCTCCCTGTTAATCCACAGCATATGGAGGCTGCTGTGCTCAATCATTTGGTGACTGAAGGCCTACAGAAATGATTGGTGGCATAATGGTAGGTACGGACAGTGCAGCTCACATGCCCACTGATCTTCCTGGAATACCTTCTTTCATCTTGTTCCACCTCAACCATAAAATACTGTATTTGGGATGCATCCAAACCAATGGCCATTATTAAAAAACTTTACTTTCACGTGCCACCTGTCATGGGCTTCTGCAGCTTGTGGCTCCCTGAATTCATTTGAAAGTTGGTATTGGAAGAATTCCTTTTCATGTGTCCTTTATTTCCCCCACCTGTTTCTGTTAAGCTGAATTGTTCCACTGTATTACTCCACTTACAGTCCACTCTGAGGGAACTTGTTGGGCGATAATTGTTTTTGGAACATTTAAAAGCAAGATTACCATAATGAGTAAATAAAAATTGTCTCCCAAAAGTTAATAATTAAAATGTCATAAACATTGGAAAAAAATCTGTAAAAACATTACTAAAAAGTTACTGCAACTGTTAAAACCATAAAACAAAAGCATATTCCTCTTTAAGAGCTCAATCACAGATGGAGCTTCCCTTGTGCCCATTCAAAATGGGCTTTAAAAGCAAAACAGTTAATCCTAGCACAAATGCTGGGCAAATTGTGCCCGATATTTATTTAATAATTTTTGCTTGCGTTCTGTACCTTAATGACACTATGGTATGACATGTGCATAAGCATGCTAGTACATGAAATGAGGCCGGCTAGAAAATTACAGGCAGAAGGATTTCGGGGTAAAACCTGCCCAAGGCCTGCTCACCCAATTTTCCTGCACCCATTCTGCCCCTGAAGACTGGGCACAGAACTGACTCCAATATTTCTAGATGATTTCTCCCACTTTTGAGATAAATAATTCTATTTGTACATGGGAGGTCAAACAAACAAGAATCTAGAGTATTTGCAGTAAAGGAATAATGATACCATCCCAAGTACTTTTGAGTATTGACAAAAACACTACAAACACAAACTACAAAGCTCAATTCTTGTATTTAAAAAAATGTAATTTTCTAACATTTTCGTAAAGGTCAATACAACAGCCTACACTCTCATGCGACATACCACATGATGGTAGGAAACTCACATGTATCTGGTGGAGATAAAATTGCTTCTTGGTCTAGTGAAGAAACAGATCCTCTATTCACATTTTCCTCCCAGTACTGGGACAAATTCTTGTTAAGTGTTGGAATGCCTTCTTGCACTATAAGAAATACACAATGAGTCTTTTGTTGGACTAACAATGAAATGGAAAGCTGGATAGTAAAAGCAGCACTCGCAGAATATCAACAAATCATTATCTTTTCTGGCCAGATTCTTCACTTACCCATTAAAAACTGCATCTCCCATTGCTTTCTCAAACAAGATTTGCATTTTAATCCTCGATAAACCTCTGACCAGAAAACCTCTCAAAAAACTTAACTGCCTGGGAAACTGGAAAACACATTTTACCCTTGTAATCTTAGTTGACTCTTTAACCAATAGAAATATCCCTGGACATTTGTCTTTGAAGTCTCTGAAGCAATGCATTTCCCTTTTAATTACTTTCAAATGTCTGCAGTTTTATTTCAACAGTGGCACATCTGTGTTTGCATTTTTATTCCTTTAAAATTATAAATCTACATTGCAGTTACCCCTGTAGCCTTAGAGAGTGCTGAGATTCTCAGGGGGCTGAGGAGATTGAATCTCAGCCTTCTCAGACATTCAGTCTCCCCAGCCTTCATTGAGCAAGTATTGCCAATTCTTGGTCAGCCGCTGGATGAGATAACGAACAGCTTGCCATCTCGGGGGAGGAAAAACAAGCAGGAGCAGTTTATGTCAAATGAGTACTGAGCAACAGTGACAGCTATTGATTAAGTCACTAACCCAAACCATGTTCCTTTCCTTGTTAAAGCAGGAAGTGCGATGGTAGGAGGCAGCAGTTAGGGATCTAAAAAGGGAGGCGGGGAAAGGGCAGAATTTTTTTTTAAACCAACAAGACTAAAATATTTTTTAGGATTTGCTTTATTTATGCTCTTCGTCTGATTCAACCGCCCCTATTTACTCTTTTTACAGATCAAAAAACAAAAATAAATCTAAATAACTTGTGCAATTATTACAATAAATAACTCCTTACTGAACAGATATCGATAAATCAGCAAACTCCGTTATAAATTTTGCATTCTAATGAATATTTACTCCTAACCTCGACCGAAACTCTAAGAAAGCTGGGAGAAGACAAGAGTTCAAACTTCGAAGATGAATTCCTGATAATGATTAGTTTTCTAGTCCCAAACTGACAGAAAAGTTAGAAAATCTATGTTGACTAACTTTTCACTGAAGATAATTACAAAGGCAGTGAAGATAATTACAAAAGGCACATTGGTGCTCAATGCACTAGAATACCCAGTGTGAAGATAGTGAATTCTTACTCCATTATTCCTCACACACAAGTTCCTGATTTCAGGATCAGTATGCTTTTATTTCAAAAAGGAAAGAGGCAGTGCTGGATCTAGTTACAGGTAATGAAGTGAAAATAGGTAATGTAATAGTTGGGGAACATCTAGGAAACAGAACTATAAATGAAAATAGGTTTGATACAAAAATTAAGAGGGAACAGGCAAAGATAAAGGTACTTGACTGGAAAAAACCCAATCTCAATGAGATAAAACGGGAATTAATCCAGATAAACTGGAAAGAAAAACTGGCCTAAAGAGTGCACGGTTTAAACCTGAGAAGATTAGGGTAGAGACTTGATATATTCCCATAAGATGTAAAGGTGCTGCAGCAAAAGCTGGAATTCCTTGGATAACTAGAGAAACTAAAATTAGACTCAAGAAAAAGAGGCATATGGCAAACCATGGGCTAATAATACAAAAGATAATCAACCTGAATATAAACAATACAGCAGGGAAACAAAAAAGAAATTAGAAAGGCTAAAGCAGTATGAGGGTACAAAGAAAAACTGGCAGACAATATAAAGGATTTTATAAAGACAGAAAGGGTAAAAGAATAGTTAAAGATAGGAGAGGGCCAATTAGAGACAAATAAGGAAACCCTCTTGTCAAGGATAAGGGAATAGCAGAGATTCTAAATAAGCATTTTGCCTCAGTTTTCACAGAAGAATGTAGTATTGGAAATGAAAGAGAGGTGGAGCAATTAGATAGGATAACTACAGCTAAGCAAATAATGGGCCAGAAATTCCAGGCCAGAAGCGTGAGTGCGCTCGGGGTACTCACGCTTCTGGCCGTTGGAAATGCCGGCGTTCAGCAGGAACAGCGCATGCGGGGAACGCCGGCATTTCCAGACCTCGAGCGCGTGCGACTGCACAGGCAGCGCTTGCGCAGTGAACTTCGTGGATTTCATTCATGAAATCCGTGAGGGTAAGTCCTCAGAACTTACACTGAAAAAAAGCAAGTGTAAAGTGGTTCATTGGCTGCGGAGGAAGATATATTTTATCGTGGAGCTTTTGAAATGCAATATTTTTGTTTGGGAAAGGGAGGGAAGTTATTTTAAGAAATTTTAAGTAAGTTTTAAAGTTAAATTTTTTTTTTTTTTTAATAAAGGGTTTTCAGAACGGTAGGTAGAAGGAGCAATTGTGGCTGTGTGAATGGAATGTGAGAATGAGTTATGTATGTATGTCCACATATATTCCTTTACGTATATGTATGTATGTTTTATATTCCTTTACTATGAATGTATGTTTTTAATTATGATTTTCCAATAAGTTACTTTCTCTGAAAGTCATAATTAAATAATACATTCATACACATAAGTAAAGGAATATATACATAACACGCAAAGGAATATATACAGACATACATACTTTCAGAAGCTCCACGATAAGAAATATCTTCCTCCGCAGCCTCTGTAGCAACTGTACCCATGCTTTTTTCATGTGTAAGTTGTAATGACTGGACCTCACTGAAAGCATTAATGAAAGCAGCGAATTATACTGCGCACGCGCTGCATGTGCAGTCGCACGCGTTCTGCCTCTGAACCCCTTCGTTCAGAGGACAGGAAAGGCCGGTTTTCCCCACATGCACTGTGCATGCTGAAAACCGGCATTTCATCCGGCCAGATGCGTAAGTACCCCGACCGTACTAGCGCATTTGGAAGGGAATTATTGGGCCAACATTTTACATGTCAATAAAATAAAAAAATTAACACTTGCACGACTTGCCCCCTCGCATCTGCGACTGAGGGTCCAAGGAGGTGCATTGCGCAAGAGGTCATCATCGGACGTATCCTCACACTGTTCCCTTTGGGGAACTGTATGAAGTGGTGGAAGGATTTATGGCCGTGATTAACGCTCATTCCGTGACCGTAACCATCTTTGAACCAGCCATTAGGGTGGTTAGTCCTATGGCGGGAGGGTTTTACGGGCTCCCACAACCCATCTGAGGGGGGGGGGGGCCACCAACACCCACGGACGCAAGTATCCCGCTGGATGTCCACCCAGAATTTAAAGTTGGAGCTCCGACTCCACTTGCCGGGACTGTCTGGAGTGGGGTTCAAAACCCTACTCCTTCTGGCCCAGCGGAGGGGATGCTTACTGCTACGCAAAAGGCCCACTCCGCACAAAAGGTGACACCCATACGTTTCCTGCGCCTTTTCCCTCCCCGTGACTGGAGCCCTATGCTGCCATTTCACGTTGCTAATCGGATTGGGCCTTTGTCATAGCGGTAGGATCCCCGCCGCTGGGCCAGATCAGGGTAGGGTTTCGAACCCCGCTCCAGACAGTCCCGGCAAGTGGAGTCGGAGCTCCGGCTCTAAATTCTGGGTTGACATCCAGTGGGATATTTGCGTCCGTGGGTGTGGGTGGCCCCCCCTCCTTGTATAGCTTGTGGGAGCCCGTAAAACCCTCCCGCCATAGGACTAACTGCCCTAATGGCTGGTTCAAAGATGGTTACGGTCACGGAATGAGCGTTAATCACGGCCATAAATCCTTCCACCACTTCATACAGTTCCCCAAAGGGAACAGTGTGAAGACACGTATGACGACGACATTGCTAAATAAATAAATGGAATTAAAAAAATTCTTTTAGGGCTTTTAAAAGTCTTTAAATTGCTTTAATTCTCTTTAAAACTACTTCAGATTACTCAAAATATTGTAAACATTTAAATGTTTTTATAAAAGTTACCAAAATCTTGAAAAAACTTCCAAAAACCTATTTAAACTGCTGCTTTGCATGTAAAAAAGCAAAGCAGCTTGACAGAAACATTGGGGGCGTGTCCAGTGAAACTGAGACCTCAAGGGGCGTGTCTCATTTACACTGCACGCTCCTGGGTCCGCGCTGGCTGCACTCCTGGGCGGCGTGACGTCATACGCTGCCCGGGATTCTTGTTTCAGTTTCTGGAAGTGCAGGCGTCCCTGGAGCTGATTGGCAGGAGCGCGGGGTAAGTGCAAATACGGGGCTTGCACGCGCTGCAAGCCCCGTTCTGGAATTTCTGGCCCAATACTGAAAAAATTGGATAAAATTAGCATTCATTTAGAAAGACTGAAATTAAGCACAGCCAGCGTAGGCTTGTAAAAGACAATTTATATCTGACAAATTTACAAGTTCTTTGAGGAAATAACAAAATGCAATGGATTTTCAATAGGCGTTTGATAAGGAGCCATATAAGTGGCTCATTGATAAAATTAAAGCACACGGCCGTAGAAAATTGATGAGGCTGCACCCGTTCTGCAGGCGTAAAGGGGACACAAAAGCATGTAATATGGAAGGCGGTGTGCACGCATACATTCGGAGGAGTGTGCGCCGCCCGCCATATTGGAATAGGCATCAAAAGAAGGATCGAGAGCCCCTGCCTGAAACAGGCGGTAGACCCTTTGCATATGAAAACAGGAGGCCTAAGCCTGTTTGAGGCTACCTTTATAAAATTGGGCTGCCCTGAACGCAACCGTCGCCAGGCCACCAGAAAGATAAGTTTTTTTTCTTTAATTTAAAATACTTATCTGAATATGGAGCCAGGAGGATCACTCCTTGCAGCTCCACATTAAAACTACGAGCTGCTGCCAGCACCCCTTCCGATTGTCTGTCTGCCTCCCTCCCTCCCTCCCTCTCTCTCTGTAGCTGCCGGTGACACAGCGACCCAGAATTCAATAGTCTGCCTGGGGATGCTCAGGTAAACCCTCATGTAAACGAGGTCAGAGGCCCAATATCGGGTAGGCCCGTTGTAGAGCAACGGTCGTTCTTTGCTCCCAGTTTCTGCAGGCTGCAGGCGTGAACCAATTTCTAGGCCATGCTATTAAAGGTACAGTAATTGGTGTGGAATTTGCAGTCAGCGGCGAAGTGACGGCGATTGCCGCTGATCCCGCGATCTCTGTGGTGAAAACTACAGCTTTCTTAGCGCTACAATCAAATTAACGTCATCTATAGGGGAATCTCCTGCATGCAGCAACAGTGATGTCATCAAACTGTCTATGCAGCCAATCGCATTGAAGAATTCTCACAGAAAGCAAATCAGGAAATACAAAGCAGCTTTTATCATTCACTTAAAAAAAATTTTACAGTGCAAAATAAAGATTGGGACATACAGAGGGAGTTAAAGTAGAAGCTGAAATAACAACAAAAAAAATTAAAATTAAAAAAAGAATTATTTAAAAAATCTAGTAATTTTTATCATAATGGAGAAATATGACATTCCACAAATATAAAATTAGTTTTTCAGGGCCAGATGGTTGTTCAGCAGTTAAAAACAGTTACACCTCATTGGACAAGGCTTAACTTTTCATGGGGATTTTAAACAGCGATATTAGAGCAAAAACGGGAAAGTTTTTGTCAGTTCAAGTGATTTCAGTGATTGGTGGCTATGGGGGCGGGCTGGTTCCACAGCACAACCTGTGGCGGAGCAGTGAATGACTGACCGCAACTTCAGGATTTCCGCCTTTATCTACGCATGCACTAAATCCTGAAGTTACGGTCAGTTTCGGAAGGGTAATGACGGCGAACACTGACAGTTTCGCCGTCATTACCACCGCAAAATCCAGGCCAACGTGACAGCATGGATAGGAAGTTGATTAAAACAACGGAAAACAGAGAGCAGTATTTCATGTATGTTTTTTCAAACTGGAGGGATGTAAAAAAACTCATATTCATAAGAAATCGGAGTAGGCCACACAGCCCTGCAAACCTGCTCCGCAAAGTGTAGTCACTGTTGTAATGTAGGAAACACGGCAGCCAATTTGTGCTCAGCAAGGTCCCACAAACAGCAATGAGATAATGACCAAATAATCTGTTATAGTGATGTTGGTGGAGGGCTAAGTATTGGCCATGGTACCGGGGTGAACTCCCTTGCTCTTCTTTGAATAGTGCCATGGAATCTTTTACATCCACCCGAGAGGGCAGAGGGGTCCTCGGCTTGACGTCTCTTCCAAAGGATGGTACTTCTGACAGTGCAGCACTCCCTCAGTACTGCACTGGAGTGTCAGCCTGGATTTTTTGCTCAGGTTTCTGGAGTGAGGATTTGAACCCACAACCTTCTGACTCAGAGGCAAGAGTGCTACCAACGGAGCCACAGCGGTCAACGTTGGGACTGTTGCTCTTCTCCCCTTCACAGATATTTATTTTGTGCTGTCAGAAAATAAAACTATTTTCACTGGTCAGTAAGTCGATAAATTACTGGCCAGGACTGTTAATACATGGAATGCCATACCAGAAATATTGTTAGAAGCAGAATCCAGAAAACTTTTAAAAAGTGGATCGATATTTTTTTAATAACATTTTTTAAAGTGTATGGAGACATAGCAGAAAAATGGGGCTACGTGAATTGCCTTTTCCAATAGCTAGGACAGGCGCAACTGGCCTCCTTATTTGCTTTAAAAGTGCATTCTCATTTTGACTTTTGCATCCTTGGCCTCTTCACTGTTGAGCACAACTGAAACTCCAGTAATAGTATGCTTCTCCTTGCACTCTTTAGCCTTTGGGTAGGAAGAGTGATTATATCAAATTCAGCCCTTACCTGCCTCGTGATTTCCCTACCATGTTCTCACATTCATATTCCACTGTGATTCCTTCTACTTTTATCTCATTTCTTTCACAAACTTGACTGAGATAACCTTTGTAGAACACCCAGCACTTTCCTCTCCATTCCAACCATTTCAAAAGTCTAATTGCAGACCATTACATGCATTAGTTGGCTCTTTGTAAAGAAAAAACCCAATAAAGTTGTTTGAATTCCTGTACTCCTGGCCTTTACCGGTTGTCCATTTCTCCCCTCTTTGTTGTGATTAGTTCAATTTAAGTGACTCACCTACCTTCCTATTCCAGTTCTGTTGAAGGGTCTCAACTTGGAATGTTAACCTGTCTTTTCTCCTTCAAATACTGACTAATCAGATATGCATTTTCAGTTTTTTGCATTATCGTTTCAGCCTTTGGAGTTTTCATTTCATCTATAAAATTATACGGACCAGTCACTACTTCTGTAGCCATATATTTAGCTTACCAATTTCACAATCATCATCTGGCTGAGCAATCAGTTCTTCAAACCTTTGAATTGTTGAAGACTGACGAGACACAGGATTATCTCTCAGAGTATTTTCTGATCTGGAAAAATGAGAAAGAAAGAGCGAGTGAGCTAAGTGAAATAAGGTGTACACTGCTATTAAAGCAGGAATATATTTACCAAAAAGTAAACTTTGTCTTTTCCAATATAAAATTATGTTCAAAGCTATACATTTTTGCACAGCGTTTGCTCGATTCAGAGAAAAAAACTGCAATGATTTTACTACCTTTACAAATTATGGATTTTAAACAGAACATCTGAAGGAACTAAAACTGCAGGTCACTAAAACCGCAGATCCTCATCAAGCAGAGTGGTCGGACACAGTGGACCAAATTTACTATATTAAGTAGTATTGGAAAGATATTATTAAGCAGATATCAAATTAGTTGAATATGGTAAATTACACAGTACTGAAAAATAAATTAAAATCAAATAAGCAGCTATGTAAATAAATGATAATGTTGTCGAACAGGTGCATTGGTGCAATTAAGAGTTATTCACATACCAGTGCATTCTATTGTAATAAGAAGGTTATTCTCAGTATCAATCACCCATACCCTAGGTGTTAAAAATCAAGTACACAGTATACATGAATGCAAAGGAGCACTATCTTTACATAAAAGGAGGAACACCAGCTACAAAGTCCTGGAACTATGCTGCGAGGACTACTGCTTCTCGGATGCACTGTGCACCTGTACCTCACTTTGCCCTGAAATGTGAGGTAAGCTCATTGAAATAATTTTGTAGTGCATGACGTGCTGGGAGTATCATGGGTGTGGCGAGCAGCATTGTTGGGCACCAGTAAATAAGAAAGGGCTGCTGGCGGCCCTTAAAGTCATAGGACCTTCTAGTGGCCAAAAATGCCCTGGCCTGGGGAACAAGGGCCCCTTTCAAAGACTGGCCTTTGGAGGTAAAGCAAAGGAAGGTGCTGCTGCATAGGGTGACCCATATTCAGACAGGGCTTCCAGGTAGTAAAAGGTAAATTTTGAGAGAGCATCTGGCACGTTTCTTCAGGTACTCCAGCCACATTATGGGAAACCCTCCCTAATAAACATAAAAGCTGGAGCCTTGATGAGCCTTGCTTCCCATAATATGAGGCTCTGGTGCCCGAAGCACACAGTGATTTACATCGCATGGCCAGCCCAATGTCATAATACACAAGCACACAACAATTCTGCAACACAAATTGAAGTGAGTTGCATCAGACAAGCAAAGAAAAATTGCTGAACACTTCTGGGTAAAGACTATGGGCTGGATTTTGCCAGCCCCAAGGAGGCGGGTATGGAGGCGGGACTGCCGGTAAAGTTGCAGAAAGTGGGGGCGGATGGCAAACCCACCCCCATGCCCTTTTTCCAGGAGGCGGGAAGCCGTCCTGACCCGGGTCCTGTCTCCTCGAGGTGGGAAAGGGATTAAATCCTTTTAACTGCCTGTTAACAGGTAGTTAACAGGCAGAAAAAAGGATTAGTCCCATTTTACCTTTTCAAGTGCAGGCTTCCTGACCTTGGAGAACCCCACCGGGGTGGAGGAGTCGAGTAGGAGGTCTGCGGGTGTCGGAGGGGTCTGAAAGTGCAATGTAGAGGTGAGTGATGGGTGCAAGTGTGGAGTAGTAAGTATGTAAGGTGAGTGTAAAGTGTTACAAATGTTCACTTACCTTTGTTTCTGCCGACAGCCTTCAGCCACGCTGGATCCGGAGTCCCGACATCTTCATTGTAGATTTCACAGACTGGCTGTTGGATCCTCCGAACCAACAGTCGTCTGATTTCTACAAAGTTGAAAGGTTTGATGAGTCCTGAACACAAAGCCTCATCAAACTATAGAGAATATCAGTGTTCGACAGTTTCACAAGGCTGTCAAACGCTGACATTTCTTCTTTCAAGAAATCTTGACAGATGGCATGTCAGATGTTGACGTGCTCGGTCAGTGACTTCCACCTAATTGGCCTGCTGAGCCCGCTGGGCGGGCTTAACAGGGTCAATCAGGGGAAAATCCCGCTGGTTGGCCAGAGGCTGATGGAGGCGGGACTGAGACCTGGCAAGCAGCAGTCCCGCCTCAAACACATCTCCATTCAGAAAATCCAGCCCTGAGTTTTACATTCAAATCAGTTAAAACCAACTGAGGTGCTTTGATTTCTAAAAATAGAGGGCATGAAATCAGTTGTATGGAGACCTAAATCATATACAAATATAAATGGTTTGAAGTTTAAATGTTGGTAAGCTAATTAGGGTATAAAATTGAACAAGATGATGATAGATAATTTGAAAACAAAAGGATGAAACTGGAGTAAACACAATTATAATTTCCATCAAGCCAACGGATCCAATCTTAGCCATTCTTCTATGCAGAAATACTGAGTTAAAATCAGAAGTCTCCCTCCAAGTTAGGAACAAAGGGAGAATCAGCCCCTGCCCATGGTCATGTAACTCCAAATGACTGGCTGAAGAAATGCATCAGTGGAGGCCGAGGAGCAGGATGCCCAACTGGTCTCTTAGTCTCAAATGGTGTTTGCCCCAAGGAAGGGGGAAAAAATATATTTTTCTACCCTTACAAAAATTACAGAACAGAAAATAGAAACTAAAATACAGGAAACTTTCGTTAAATGTCCGGAAAGCTCTATCTACCGGCAAAATTCAGGAGCCGTTTCCTGCAAGTTTTTTTTTACTTCTCGTTGCTTTTTTTCCCCCAGTCAGGCTCTGCAAGGTCTAGCTGAAGCTGTTGCTTAGCTACAGAGACGCTTTTAAGCTGCGGCCGACTATTTTGAAGCTGTTGCTAAGCAACAGGGTTTGTTGATTCACACGGAGCTCAAAAGCTCCGTACGTTTTAACATTAGCGCTGGTTTCTACGGCAGTTTTGATGGTATGGCACCAGCTCGGTCCCGTCGGTGCCGGATACCAGAAAGTTTCCTGTACTCAAGCACAAACCATTTGCTCCAAATAAGGTAAATTCTACCCAAGCAATGCATCTCTATCATTATATATTAAACCACACAGAATAGTTTAGCAAATGCTCAAGTCAAAATCAGACTCATTACCACAGGTCAATAAACTTGATTTTCTCCTTTGTGTCAGTACAATGCTAATCTGAAATTAAGTAATGTGGACCAGGCACAAATACAGAAAGTACTCTTGCTGATGGTGAATATTGTGTTCCATTTCTTAATTTCTGAATAAAGATATATTCTACTGAATATGCAGTTAAAAAATACCAACCAATAGATCACTTCCACACACATCCTTCCTTTTAATGCTGCCATTTTGAGTAAACAAAACTAGAAAGCATGAAGCTTTCAACACATCCTCATTACTATTAACAGAAGCATTTATGTGAACAGCGCATCACAGACGTTGAAGAGAATTAGTGGAAGTGCCAGATATAGTGTACACTGCTGATTTATTGATTTTCCTAATAATTACTTCATAGTTTGTTTTTTCAAAACAGAATTGTAAGTTGTGTGTCTAATACCATAGTATAATTTACAGAAAGACTTCAGGGCGGTCTGGATCTTTACCTTTCATTGGTACCACAGTTGACAGATAAAGGAAAGTTTGCAGTATTGACTAGTTGGCAATCACAGGGTTGGATTTCATTGGTTGTAATTGATGTTTGATGTTCTGGAACGCTGGGAACAGAGGCCAGAAATGAGCCATCATCACCTTTAAAAAAAAGTTATTTTATTAGCATACATGCTGCAGTTTATGAATATTATAAAATGCTTAAAATATTCCATGATTTATTTATATATTTAACATTTTGTTCTTAAAATATTCAAAATATAGTCCAAATAAAACTTTTTCCTCCTCTTCGCCTTTCAATTCAGAATGGGACCTCTCTCCCAAAGAAGAAAAATATCCAGTCAAGATTTACAAGCAAACCTATAAGCAAGAAGTCAAAGTATGGACGTCACAGTTATTCTAATTAAGTTTTATTGGTGGCGAGTCCAGCACTCTGAAGGATGCAGTAATACCACCATGTCAACTAGCAATATTGTGGCTCCAATGACACAAAAGTCTAACTCAGGAGTCTGGTCTCAATCCGATTCCTCAGCCCTCTCGAGCTAAACCTACCAGGAAGCCGTCTCGCACCAGTTTGAATTTGTACAGGTACAGCAGAGCTCTAATTCAGTGCAAAGCCACGTTTTAAAACATTGCAATTTTAAAAAAATATTTCAAGTTGATCTGTTGTGGCATTGCACACAGGTAGTTTCGACCAATTTGAATTTTTTTGATAAAGTAGGGCTGTGGATGGAGGATAATGGAACTGATGTGGGGGAAAGTGTAGAGATGGGGAGGAGACAAGGGGAGCAGGGGAGGGAAGGGGTAGAGGAAAGATGGGAGAAGCAGAGGGGAGGGCAGGGGAAGGACGTGATGTGGAAGGGGAAATCAGATCAGTGGTGGTAGGGTGATTTGAGTCATGGAACAACCAGCCATTGAAGGAGGATAAATACAGCCAATGGAGATGGAGGCCTACTGTGGGAAATGGAGTAGCCTGTGAGAGGCAGCTGCAGCCAGTGAGGATGGGCAGGATGAGATTGCTAGCCAGTGGGTGAGTTAGAATGGGAGGGTAGGGGACCAAAACCTTGCTCTTTGGGGTGGGTGTTGTGCTAAAATTTGCTCAGCTTAGTGGCGAGTGGTAGAGGGTCGAAAACTTGCTCAGGAGGAGGAGGAGGAGAGGGTTGAGCGCAGAAATCTGGCTAAGTGGGTAGGGGTTAAAGGTAGAAAAGTTGCTTATTTGTGTGTAATGGGACACAATCGTTAAGTGGGAGGGGGAGGGTTAGCCTTAAAAGCTTGACTGGTGGAAGGGTGGGATTGAGGCCCAGAATCATACGCACTGCTACTGGGGGGGGGGGGGGGGGGGGAAGTGAAAGAGTTGCGTGCTGTAATCTTGCTTTATGTGAGTAATCACTGGTGAATTCAGTTTGGGGGTGGGGTCAAGGGTCAAGATTTAATGAACATGTGGCTAGGGTGGAGATGTTGTTCAGTGGCGGAGGAGGCAGCCAAGTCCCAAATAAGTGGTGGTGGTGTTTTTGAGCCTTAAATCCTTCTCAATAGTGGGGGAGCAGGTTGAATGCCATGTTTTATACGAACAAATACCATATCCATGCTAGAACTCCTTTTAAATCAATATTTTATATTATTTTTACCCCCTTGCAGCTAGAGAGTTACTACTTTAAATTCAGGCTCAATTTAATATTCAAACTCACATCATTAAATGAGTTCGCAATTTCTCAGGCAGGCCACCAGATGGGGCACAACATAGCAACAGAGTGAACAAGTGAACTGTCCAAAAGTTACTGGTGGAATAAACATGCGAGTCACATACAGGTCATCAGCCTCTTTGTAAACAACTCTGAATTTTGTTATTCAGAAGAAAAATTATCAACTAGCCTACTTCTGTGTATTTAGTATTATGGGGGGGTGAGGTGGGGGGGAACTGAGAAGTAAATGGTTATATGATGTACACATGAACCCAGACGCCTAAAACCAATTATTTACCATCAACAAAATTTGAAGGTATGTCCGCTAGTTAGCAACTATCTTCTAACAGTTGTTATCATGCCAACAGAAGCATTGATAAATTTATAACCAAATAGTTTGTTGGCCACATTGGCAAATTCGTCAACAGATGTGCTCATGGTCTTGTCTAAGTGGCAAGCAAAATAATTTCTACCATTGCATTAAATGACAAAATCAAAACATGAAAAATAACACACCAATCAATTCATAGCTTTGTGTGAATATCCCTGAATAAGTAGCATTTGAATGTTGTACCATTACTGGGGTGAAAGAAAAATTGAACAATGGCCTAAAAGTGGAATAAAATACAGAGCTAGAGTTTAACTGTTTGAGGCTGGTAATAACACAGGAGATTTAAACTGTTAACAGAATATTAAGTCAGAATACTGAAGAGTCACAATAATAATAATGCCTATGCCAAGCATTCATCATCTTATAATTAGTTATATAAAAAGGTTGTGTCCACGACACAGATTTGAAAGAGAGTGGGGCACCATTGGCACATAGAAGAAACACAGAAAAATAGGAGCAGGAGTCGGCCATTCGAGCCTGCTCCGCCATTCAATATGATCATGGCTGATCCTCTATCTCAATACCATATTCCCGTTCTCTCCCCATACCCCTTGATGCATTTTGTGTCTAGAAATCTATCTATCTCCTTCTTAAATATATTCAGTGATTTGGCCTCCACAGCCTTCTGTGGTAGAGAATTCCACAGGTTCACCACCTTCTGAGTGAAGAGATTTCTCGTCATCTCAGTCCGAAATGCCCTACCCCGTATCCTGAGACTGTGACCCCTCATTCTAGACCCCCCAGCCAGGGGAAAACATCCTCCCTGCATCCAGTCTGTCTAGCCCTGTCAGAATTTTCTACGTTTCAATGAAATCCCCGCTCATTCTTCTAAACTCTAGTGAATACAGGCCTAGTCGACCCAATCTCTCCTCATATGACAGTCCTGCCATCCCAGGAATCAGTCTGGTGAACCTTCGCTGCACTCCCTCTATGGCAAATATATCCTTTTTTAGGTAAGGAGACCAAAACTGCACACAGTACTCCAGGTGTGGTCTCACCAAGGCCCTGTATAACTGTAGTAAGACATCCTTGCTCATGTACTCAAATCCTCTTGCAATGAAGGCCAACATACCATTTGCCTTCCTAACTGCTTGCTGCACCTGAATGTTTGCTTTCAGTGACTGGTGTACAAGTCCCTTTGTACCATTTCCCAATCTATCACCGTTTAAATAATACTCTGCCTTTCTGTTTTTCCTACCGAAGTGGATAACTTCACATTTATCCACGTAATACTGCATCTGCCATGTATTTGCCCACTCACTCACATCAGTTAATAAGTTACACCTGTGGTCCACAGTCATAAATGTCTGCAGGAAAGAGCAACTTAAGGGCTGGGTTTTACTGTTAATACCATACTCTACTGCTGTCCAGCATGTGCTTTGTTTACATGACCTTAATTGATCAAATTGGAATAATTGCATCTGTCCAACAGTGAAGTCTTGTTTATAGACTATTCCTTTAAAAGTCTTCTTTATGGCCCATTTTCAGATTTAGATTTACTGCACACAACAAAAATATGTTTCAGATCGCCACACTTACATTTCAATCAGGCTGTAAAAGTTCTGAAAGATCATCAGAATGTTATTTTAAAGTAAGCCAGGAAAGTAGGGCCAGAAAAAAATTAATTTAAAGGAGCGAGAAGCAAATTTAAAATAAATATTAGGTCAAACTTCTTTATTTAAAGACAAAGAAATATTTCAAATAGTCTCTTGGGCAGGGTACCAGAGATAAACATTACAGATATTCAAAATGCAATTAGATCCCAAGATGGGAGAGTGAGGGTATTACAGGAATGAATCTTGATGGGCTGAATGGGCTTTTAATCATTCATAACTTTTTTAATGTTATGATCTTATAAACGACTCCTGAGAAACTGGAAGACCATTACAGGAATAGTATTATTAGTGCGCAAAATGGACTGATGCACTACACTGACTGCTAGATTTGGGCGAGTGGGTGGCTGCGTGCCTCTTGGGCTGGTGCTCAAATCCAATCCACACTGATGGAACAAAAGTCTTCGCTCTTCCCCCATCTGTATGGGCCCCAAGTGAAATCAGATTAATTGGTGTCAATTTAGTTTCTTCACCTTACGAATGCCTTCTCTATCATCCCTCCAGCACATACAGAAAACTCTTTTTTATCTGGCACCGACGGGACCGGCGTGGTGCCGGTTGATCAAAAAGTCCGGATTACAGAGAGGTATACTTACTAAGGTACGAGAGCCCCGTACACGGCCACAGGTGCAGGAGTCCCGGTTACACGGCCACAGATCCAGGAGTCCCTGTTGCACGGCAACAGGTGCAGGAACCCCCGTTACACGGCCACAGATCCAGGAACCCCGGTTACACGGCCACAGATCCAGGAACCCCGGTTACACGGCCACAGATCCAGGAACCCCGGTTACACGGCCACTAATATAAAGTAAAACTTACCTGAACATACTCCTGAATTTTGCCGGTGCCGGTTAAGAGAGAGTTTCCTGTACTATAATTGCTCTGCTCATTTCTCAGTTGTAGAGGAAGAAAGAGTCCTGAGAAGAAATTCTCAGAGAGCTGTACTTCCATCTAGCATTACAAAATTACAATGTTATTGGCGAAGTAAATACAGCACCACAGGCACAACAAAACTGTAAATAATTAGTCATTAATATGTCTGTGATAAATAACATTGATAAGTGTGGAATATTGAGTAATTCATCAAGTGGATTGATTACTTCAGTCCATTTGGAGTAATTATTCTCACTTCAATTCTCTATACAGTATTTATAGTTGTACAATACTTGTGACTTCCTGTAAAAATGAATTGAAATTCTTGTTATGCAAATACCACTAAAGTTTCTTGGTAACACTGACTGCTTGTATATCTCACTCACTACAGAGCAAATCCTTTATTTTAAAGCTTACGACAAATCCTACCTTCTGAAGTCATCCTGCACACGTCATTTTCAAGTTTCTGTTTGACAGATGTTGAAGAGCAGTATGATGTAAACTGACATACAGAGGGAGTTTGGTAATCTTCAATTTTATTTATTTGTGGATGACTTTCCTCATATAGTTGGCCTCTTGTAGTCAGCTCTAGCTGTTGAGAAGGAAGGACGCAGTCTGCAAATGTTACTCTGTGCTGGTGGCTGCATGGAATTTTACTGAGAATACTGTTAACTGGCAATGGGGGAAAAGCTCGAGTCTCCAAACTCTTTTGAATGGCTGTTTGAATAACTCGGTTTTGGTAGTTTCTGTAGGCTTCCTCCAGGTTCTCGGACTCCTTTTCCAGCTCCCTTATTCGAGCCTTGGCTCCTGCCACAAAATCCTGGTCTGAATCTGGTGAAGAACATGGTGTCCCAGTGTACTTGCAGTAGTTTGCCCCTATACCAGAGCCTGCATAAAAGAGGCGATCTTCAGGTGCTACCCGACTCCGAAGTAAACCAGCATCTACATAAATATCAGGAGGTACGATTCTGTCAGCAGTGAGGTCAATGGCTGACCGATCAACCAGAGAGGGTTTGGGATTGCGGTACACTTCATTCTCTAAAGCTGTAAGTGCAGAAAACACACGGTGGGAAGCAGGATGCACAATAAGGACAAAGAGAAGCTAAAGTACAACCACAAAGCTCCTGAATTATTAGGTAACTCTGTATGATGATGTGAACAAGTAGGTAACACTTCAATAAGCATTTTAAAAATACATTTACACTAAAATATTACACATGATACAATAATATTAATGCTTTACAACCCTTTGCAAACATAGAATTATACAGAAATTACAGCACAGAAAAGGGCTGTTTGGCCCAACCAGTCTGTGTTGGTGTTTATCCTCCACATGAGCAACAGTCTAAATCCATTTGAAGTACCACTTTTAAGGTCTTGTGAACTTGAACCCCCAAAATATCTCTACTCCTCCACCTCTTTCAGTCTTCCCCTAAGCATAATTGTTACTTGCCTTTTTTTTTAAAAAAAACAACCAAAATGTGCCACCTCACATTTATTGACACTGAATTGTATCTGCCTTTCTTTTGCCCATTCCTCCATCTTATCAATATTCCCATGCAGCTTCCTTTGGTCCTCGGAATTAGTTACTATGGCCTAGAAATTCGGTGGAGCCCCAAACGGGGCGCCAAGCTCGCCTGGGCGCCGGAATTACTGCTGCGAACGGAGCAGTTGCGCCCGCCGGAAATTCAGTTTGAGCGTCCCAAGAGGGACGCGGGGCGCTGCTCGAGGCGCCCCGCGTCCCTCTTGGGGCGCTGAAACGGAATATCGCAGCGCAACGTGCCGCAGCGCCACACGCTGCGGCACGGCGCGCTGCGGTACTGCAGGCCTTCCTCCCCTTCTTAAGGGGGAGGGGCCTGCACCAGCGCGATAACCGATCGCGAGTGCCGGCAAAAGAGCCCGGCACCGAGGAGAAGTGCTGGGCTCTCGGGACACAGCCGGCACTGCCCGGGGGGGGGGGGGGGGGGGGCGGTGGGATCAGGAGGCCGGGGGCGGAGGTGCTGGCAGGCAGCCACCGAAAAAATGGCCGCCCCGCACCGCCACCTTAATTTGCGCCACTACCGCCACAGGTAGGCCCCGTGAACCGGGCGCGATTTGCGATCGGCGTTAGAGGCGGGCGCGACCAAATATCGCGATCGGGGTGGTAGCGGGGCACTTCGCATACCGATGACGTCATCGGTGGCGGCGCAGCACTACAGGCTAACGCCGCCATTAGCGCCCCGCTAAATATCGCGGGAGGCGCGGCCAGTGGCGCTAAAGCCACTGAGTGCCCTCTTTAGGTGCTAACTGGTGGCGCAGCCCACCGAATTTCTAGGCCTATGCCTTCTATTTTAGTATTGTTTGCAAATTTGGGCATCATTTCCTCTAGCTCTATATCCAAATAACCAGAGTGAACAGAAGCAGGCCTAGAATAGAAAGAACCCTGTGGGGCACAGCTACTCACTTACAAACACTTTGAGAAACTGCCCTTTGCTGTTGCTCTCAGTTTCCTCCCTTTTAACCAGTTTCTAATCCAATTTGCTTCCCTTCCCCTTAGTCCACTTCAATAGTCTCCTGTGTGGTACATTGTCAAATGCTTTCTGAAAGTCCATGTATAACATCCCCCATATCTGTCACTGACAAATTCACGCTGCTTTTTACATAAATATTACAGAATGGTAATTTAGAATCATAGAATGGATTGCATCCACGCATTTTAAAAGAATCTAGGGAAGAGATAGCAGAGGCATTACTACACATATTTAATAATTCATTAGAAAAAGGTGCAGTGCCAGAGGACTGGCGGGTAGCTAACATAACACCTATATTTAAGAAGGGGGATAGAACATGTCCAGGGAGGTATAGACCAGTCAGCTTAACATCGGTGGTAGGAAAAATAATGGAATCCCTACTAAAGGAGAGAATAGAAGAACATCTAGAAACAAAGTATAATAATGAATAATCAGCATGGATTTCAAAAGGGAAAGTCATGATTGACCAACCTTATTGAATTTTTTGAAGAGGTAACAGAGAGAGTAGACAAGGGTAATGCAGTAGATGTAATTTATCTAGATTTTCAAAAGGCCTTCAATAAGGTACCACATAACAGACGAATGAATAAGGTCAGGGAATGCAGAGTCAGGGGACAAGTAGCAGAATGGATTGCTGGCTGGCTTCAAGACAGAAAGCAGAGAGTGGGAGTAAAGGGTAGCTATTCACAGTGGCAGAAGGTGGGTAGTGGTGTTCCACAAGGATCAGTGCTGGGACCACTGCGGTTCACAATTTACATTAACGATTTAGATTTGGAATCAAAAACACAATTTCTAAATTTGCAGATGATAGCAAATTAGGGGGGGGAATAGTCAATGCTGAGGAGGACTGCAACAAATTACATGAGGACATTAATAAACTTGCAGAATGGGCAAATAATTGGCAAATGAAGTTCAACACAGATAAATGTGAGGTATTACATTTTGTTAGGAAGAATAGGGAGGTCACTTATCACTTGGAGGGTGCGAGTCTAGGTGGGGTAGAGGAACAAAGGGATCTTGGAGTACAAATACACAAATCACTAAAAGTTGCGACACTTATTGCAAGGCCATAAAAAAATGCAAACCAAGCACTAGGGTTTATTTCTAGAGGGATAGAATTGAAAAGTTGGGAAGTTATGCTAAACCTGTATCGAACCTTGGTTAGACCACACTTGGAGTACTGTGTGCAGTTCTGGTTGCCATATTATAAAAAGGATATAGAGGCATTGGAGAGGGCGCAGAGAAGATCTACAAGGATGATACCAGAAATGCGAGGGTATACATACCAGGAAAGGATGAACAGGCTGGGTCTCTTTTCTCTTGAAAAAAGGCTGAGGGGTGACCTATTAGAGGTCTATAAAATTATGAACGGTTTTGATAGAGTGGATAGAGAGAGAATGTTTCCACTTGTAGGGAAGAGCATAACTAGAGGCCTTCAATATAAGATAGTCACCAAGAAATGCAATAGGGAATTCAGAAGAAACTTCTTTACCCAAAGAGCGGTGAGAATGTGGAACTCGCTACCACAGGGAGTGGTTGAAGCGAGTAGTATAGATGCATTTAAGGGGAGGCTGGACAAACATATGAGGGAGAAGAGAATAGAGGGTTATGCTGATAGATTTAGATGAGGAAAGATGGGAGGAGGCTCGAGTGGAGCATAAACACCGGCATGGACTGGTTGGGCTGAATGGCCTGTTTCTGTGCTGTATATTCTATGTAATCTTATGTAATGGTTACAGCACGGAAGACGGCCATTCGGCCCGTCGGCCCGTCGAGCCCGTGCTGGTTCTCTTCAAGAGCACTTCAGCTAGTCCCACTCCTCCGCCCTTTCCCCGTAGCCCTGCAAATCTTTTTCCTTCAGGGACTTATCCAACTCCCTTTTGAAAGCCATGACCGAGTCTGCCTCCACCACCCTTTCAGGCATTGCATTCCAGATCCTAACCATTCGCTGAGTAAAAAAGTTTTTCCTCATGTTGCCTTTGGTTCTTCTGCCAATCACCTTAAATCTGTGTCCTCTGGTTCTCGACCCTTCTGCCAATGGGAACAATTTCTCTCTATCTACTCTGTCCAGACTCCTCATGATTTTGAACACCTCTATCAAATCTCTTCTCAATCTTCTCTGCTCTAAGGAAAACAACCCCAGCTTCTCCAGTCTATCAACGTAACTGAAGCCCCTCATTCCTGGAATCATTCTCGTAAATCTTTTATGCACCCTCTCTAAAGCTTTCACATCTTTCCTAAAGTGTGGTGCCCAAAATTGGACACAGTACTCCAGTTGAGGCCAAACCAGTGTTTTATACAGGTTCATCATAATTTGCACACTTTTGTACTCTATACCTCTATTCATGAAGCCCAGGGTTCCTTAAGCTGTTTTAACTGCTTTCATAACCTGCCCTGCCACCTTCAAAGATTTGTGCACATATACCCCCAGGTCACTCTGATCACGCACCCCCTTTAGGATTGTACCCTTTAGTTTATATTTCCTCTCTTCATTCTTTCTACCAAAATGTATCACTTCGCACTTTTCTGCGTTAAATTTCATCTGCCACGTGTCCGCCCATTCCGCCAGCCTGTCTATGTCCTCTTGAAGTCTCCCACTATCCACTATACTTTGAAGTTTGGTGTCATCTGCAAATTTTGAAATTGTGCCCTGTACACCTACATCCAAGTCATTTATATCAAGAAAAGCAGTGGTCCTAGAACCGACCCCTGGGGAACACCACTGTATACCTTTCTCTAGTCTGAAAAACAACCGTTCACTACTACTCTCTGTTTCCTGTCACTTAGCCAATTTCGTATCCATGCTGCCACGGTCCCTTTTATTCCATGGGCTTCAACTTTGCTGGCAAGCCTATTATGTGGCACTTTGTCGAACGCCTTTTGGAAATCCATGTACACCACGTCAACCGCATTGCCCTCATCAACCCTCTCTGTAACCTCATCAAAAAACTCGATCAAAATGGTTAAACGCGATTTGCCTTCAACAAATCCGTGCTGGCTTTCCTTAATTAATCCGCACTTGTCCAAGTGACTGTTAATTTTGTCCCTGATTATTGTTTCTAAAAGCTTCCCACTACCGAGGTTAAACTGACTGGCCTGTAGTTGCTGGGTTTATCATTACACCCTTTTTTGAACGAGGGTGTAACATTTGCATTTCTCCAGTCCTCTGGCACCAGCCCTGTTTCTAAGGAGGATTGGAAGATTATGACCAGTACCTCCATAATTTCTTCCTTCACTTGTTACATCATCTGACATACTGGGCCGGATTTTGCTGTACTAATAATGGCGAGGCTGTCAGCGCTCACCTTCATTATAGAGTAAAAACTGACAGCAACTTCTGCCGTCCGCACATGCGCAGTTGCAGTTATCCTAGATTGGGTATTGTGCAATGAGAAGGGGTTAATTAATAATCTTGTTGCGTGGGGTCCTTTAGGGAAGAGTGACCATAACATGATAGAATTCTTCATTGAGATGGAAAGTGAAGAAGTCCAATCCGAAACTAGGGTCCTAAATCTAAACAAAGGAAACTACAATGGTATGAGGAGTGAGTTGGCTATGATAGATTGGGGAGCTTCATTAAAAGGCACGACGGTGGATAGGCAATGGCTAACATTTAAGGAACAAATGTATGAATTGCAATAGTTATACATTCCTTTCTGGTGCAAAAACACAAAAGGAAAAGCGGCCCAACCATGGCTAACAAAAGAAATTAAGGATAGTATTAGATCCAAAGAGGAGTCATATAAAGTTGCCAGAAAAAGTAGCAAGCCTGAGGATTGGGAGCAGTTTAGAGTTCAGCAAAAAAGGACCAAGAGATGGATTAAGAGGGGGAAAAAGAGAGTATGAAAGTAAACTTGCAAGGAACATAAAAGTGGACTGTAAAAGCTTCTACAAGTATGTAAAAAGAAAAAGATTAGTGAAGACAAATGTAGGTCCCTTACAGTCAGAAACGGGAGAATTTATAATGGGGAACAAGGAAATGGCCGAGCAATTAAACAAATACTTTGGTTCTGTCTTCATGGTTCTGTCTTCACTGAAGAGGACACAAATAACTTCCCAGAAATGCGAGGGAACAAAGGGTCTAGTGAGAAGGAGGAATTAAAGGAAATTAGTATTAGTAAAAAAAAAGTGCTGGAGAAATTAACGGGACTGAAAGCTGATAAATCCCCAGGGCCTGATAATCTGCATCCCAGAGTACTAAAAGAGGTAGCCATGGAAATAGTGGATGCATTGGTTGTCATCTTCCAAAATTCTATAGATTATGGAACAGTTCCTGCAGATTGGAGGGTGGCAAATGTAACCCCACTATTTAAAAAAGGAGGGAGAGAGAAAACCACGAACAACAGACCGGTTAGCCTAACATCAGTAGTAGGGAAAATACTAGAGTCTATTATAAAGGATGTGATAACAGGACACTTAGAAAATATCAACAGGATTAGACAAAAGTCAACATGGATTTATGAAAGGGAAATCGTGTTTGACAAACCTACTGGAGTTTTTTGAGGATGTAGCTGGTAGAATAAATAAGGGAGAACCAGTGGATGTGGCGTATTTTGATTTTCAGAAGGCCTTTGATAAAGTCCCACATAAGAAGTTAGTGTGCAAAATTAAAGCACATGGGATTGGAGGTAATATACTGGCATGGATTGAAAATTGGGTAACAGACAGGAAACAAAGAGTAGGAATAAATGGGTCTTTTTCGGGGTGGCAGGCGGTGACTAGTGGGGTACCGCAGGGATCAGTGCTTGGGCCCCAGGTATTCACAATATATATCAATGATTTGGATGAGGGAACCAAATGTAATTATTTCCAAATTTGCCGACGACACAAAACTAGGTGGGATTGTGAATTGTGATGAGGATGCAAAGAGGCTTCAAGGCAATTTAGACAAGTTGAGTGAGTGGGCAAATACATGGCAGATGCAGTATAACGTGGATAAATGTGAAATTATCCACTTTGGTAGGAAAAACAGAAAGGTAGAGTATTATTTAAATGGTGATAGATTGGGAAATGCTGATGTACAAAGGGACCTGGGTGTCCTTGTACACCAGTCACTGAAAGCAAACATGCAGGTGCAGCAAGCAGTTAGGAAGGCAAATGGTATGTTGGCCTTCATTGCAAGAGGATTTGAGTACAGGAGCAAGGATGTCTTACTACAGTTGTACAGGGCCATGGTGAGACCACACCTGGAGTACTGTGTGCAGTTTTGGTCTCCTTACCGAAGAAAGGATATACTTGCCATAGAAGGAGTGCAGCGAAGGTTCACCAGACTGATTCCTGGGATGGCAGGACTGTCGTATGAGAAGAGACTGGGTTGACTAGGCCTGTATGCACTAGAGTTTAGAAGCATGAGAGGGGATCTCATTGAAATGTATAAAATTCTGACAGGGCTAGACAGACTGGATGTAGGGGGGGGGATGTTTCCCCTGGCTGGGGGTCTAGAACGAGGGGTCACAGTCTCAGGATATGGGGTAGGGCATTTAGGACTGAGATGAGGAGAAACTTCTTCACTTGGAGGGGGGTGAACCTGTGGAATTCTCTACCACAGAAGGCTGTGGAGGCCAAGTCACTGAATATATTTAAGAAGGAGATAGATAGATTTCTAGCCACAAAAGGCATCAAGGGGTATGGGGAGAGAGCAGGAATATGGTATTGAGATAGCGGATCAGCCATGATCATATTGAATGGCGGAGCAGGCTCGAAGGGCCGAATGGCCTACTCCTGCTCCTATTTTTCTGTTTCTATGTTCTATGTTCCTATGAAATCTGGAAGTTGCTGTTAGTGATACCCAGTTCCTCCACAGGGTGCGCTGCTGCAGTCTTTGCCGATAGAATCTACATGGAGATCACTGTAATGGTGAGAACTTAGGCTAGTTACCCACTATTAACGCACTAAAAATGGTGTAATAAGTGATAATTCCTGCTGAACAACCGTTCTTGCCCTGAAAAATTAATTTTACAAGTGTTCCCTCAGAAGAAAATGAATGTTGCAGATTCTAAAAAAAAAAAAAAAAAAATTTTTTTGTTTTTGTTTTTCCTCATTTATGTATCTTCCTTAATCCCATGTGTATCTCCCACGTTTATTTTGCTTCCTGTACAATGATTTAATTAAATGTAATTTATATTTCTTGGGTTTTACTTCCTGCTTTGCAGTTTGCATGGCTCAGTGAGGATTCTTCAATCTAACTGGTTGAAGAGCCTCCCTGCTGCTTGAATTGCTCCATGATGCTACCGATCCCCTGGAGATTACGCTGCACTGGATCAGACACCGGAAAACTAGAAATTTCCACTGACAAGCCTGCAATCGGTCTCTGGGCAACTGTACATGAGGTGAACAGCGAAAGCCATTCCTTCGCCCTCACAGCGAAATCCGGGCCAATACCCTACAGATCCATATGTAAACGGACGGATTCCTGTTACAAACTTGTTCACATCCAGAGTAAAATGTAAAGTCGCCAGAAATTGATTAAATAGTGCAGAATTCTATATACATAAAGATTCAAGAATTCTTCAGTTTGGGCCTATCCATTCTAAATAGGAGCTTGTTGGGATAAAATTTGGTTTAGGGGATATAAAGGGGTCCTCAATATTCGACCGGTATAAAACTGTCCGAAAGGTACCATTTAGTCTTGTTAGCTGAAAAACGAAACGCAAAGCACCATGGGATGCTTGACTATATTCACCCTTTTTTTAAAAAACGAACGGATAGATTTAGGTGACCAAGGACATTCCAAAGCTCCGCTCGTAAATTACTCTGAGTACATGTTTGGAGGAGGCCTCCTGAAAGAGATAAGGGTACAAAGGCACACTGATGAGGCCTTTACAGACAGGTCTTGGAGAATAGTCAGCTGGCTGCAGAGTTTGACTGGGGCTTTGTTCACTGAGGCCATGTCTTGCTGAAGATGCCTGCCTCCCTATTTTGATAACAAGAATAAGAGATAAGTTCATGAATGCGAAGTTAGAATGAAGCCTCTGCAGCCCATCAGCTTCTCACTGATGTACTCGATTTCGAAGGACAGGCTTAGTAGTTGATTGATTAACCATGTAAACCAATGAAGTATCAATATTCCCATATATACACCCCATTAGTAATAAGTGGGTGTTGTCTAATAAACTGTATAAACTAAGCTGTATTGTCACTTTTCCTCTGAGAACGGTGTCTCTGGCTAAGGGTAGCTAAGACGGTTCTCCCATGTGCACTCGTAATAAAACTATTGATCTGAATAACACCCGAGTCTGTTAGCTTTGTTTTACCTTCTAGATTTTCCTCGCTTACAGAGCTAGACAAAACAACAAAAAGGCTGTTGACTAATTTGAAATGTAGGACTCGGTTGTCTTGTATCCTTGCATAACAAATCTTTATACAGAAAGTAATTACATTAAAAACCAAGATAATAATCTCATAAATTATGTTATTTTATTCGAAAGCTTCAATTTTGAAATGCATGAATACTGCCCTACATTACATCCTGTTTGTCCCTTACCAATAGAAAAGGCTCCAGTAATTGATCTCTCCAGAACATTAGAAGTGTTTAAGCAGCTATCACTAGCTTTACTAAAATCAGGAAAGCCAGTGACAAGTTGTACAATGCCAATGTACAAAGTAGAATTTGTGAAGTAGATGATTTCAAGTGCTGTTGCAAGCAACATACCCAACTGTGTCTGTCGCAGCTGAAGTTTCAAGTCATCAACTTGCCCATTCAGTCTTCTGGTTTGATCCTCATATTCCATGAGTTGGCTTCTCACCTGTGCACAGCGCTCCACCTGTAGCAGGAAAGATTGAACAAAAATGTGATTGCAAAAGCTTGCTAGATCACAACTTACAACAAACTCTCTCTTTCATATTTCCTGTGTTCTTACTATCCCCTTTTCTTCACCTTCATACTATTAAAAATCAATTACAGTACTTAAATTAAAAACTGGGATAACTGAATTATCTACCCAATAACATAGAACGACCTTGAATACTTGACTTTGCCCAAAGCCAAAATTAAATGCAGTATCACTTATAGATGTAGAATACAAATATCTGTTGTTTATTTGCTGCGGGTTGTGATGTATACCAGCAATATCCTTCATCTTCTTAGACAATGTAGATGAAACATTATGACCAACACTTCAAGATGTTTTAAGGATGTTAGACTATATAGAAATACTCAAGCTTTATGGCCTTTGAGATCAACAGGCTCAAGATCCTTTGCTCAACATCCAATACTCTGAAATGGGTTTGCGACTTTGGACTAAAACGCAGTGAGAACATATTTTATAGATATAATTTAAAGAACTGGCAGTAGTGTCACAGTAAAAGCTGTCCCATGGAGGAGTAGGATGAGGGTCCTCCCCAGCTGATTTTGCACACGTTGTAATCCTGACCTTGACTATGGCTAAACAGTACTCACTGCCAGTACATCACGTAGATCATAGCACCCCAATTTACATATTAAAAGGGCCATCACCTGAAACAGGCAGGTGTTTCAGTCGCCTCACAGTAGGCCCCTTTAAACATTGTGGCGACCAGAGATCGGAGAACAGCAAGTCTACCAACCCCATTTTGAGGCCATTACTGCCTCTCTAAAGCTGATTTAGCCAAGTTAAAATTGGCCTCAGGCTGTCCAGTCAGAACAGTGCTAGACTTGAAACAAAGCTATACCATGCTGTTATCATAACATCCCTCGCTTTATACCCGCACAACTTAGGTCATCTACAAGAAATATTGTAAAGAGCAAGAGAAATTACAAGTCAACAGCGTTCAAGATATGTCAAGAAATCATAGCTCCGATGGGCAGGATATGACTGATAGGTGACTAACAAAAGAAAATGCTATATATTACCAGGTAAAGGAAGGTTAACACAGACACAAGGGACACCATAAGAGATACAAGGATAGACTCAAACGGCATCTAAATATGTATAATATTTTTCCAACTTGGCATAAAAAACATGGCAAGTCAGTTGCAAATTTAAAGCTTTATATACCCAGTTAGCTGAGGAGAAAAGAAAACTCAAAGGCCTAGACATTCGGTGGGCTGCGCCACCAGTTAGCGCCTAAAGAGGGCACTCAGTGGCTTTAGCGCCACTGGCCACGCCTCCCGCGATATTTAGCTGGGGCGCTAATGGCGACGTTAGCCTGTTGCGCTGCGCCACCACCGATGACTTCATCGGTGTGCGCAGCGCCCCGCTACCACCCCGATCTCGATATTCGGTAGCGCCGTTCGCAACTCGCGCCCGGTTCACGGGGCCTACCTGTGGCGGCAGTAGCGCAAATTAAGGTGGAGGTGCGGGGTGGCCGTTTTTTCGCCGGCTGCCTGCCAGCACCCCCGTCCCCGGCCTCCTAATCTCCCCCCGCGGCAGTGCCGGCTGTTTTCCGAGATCCCGGCACTTCTCCTCGGTGCCGGGCTCTTTTGCCGGCACTCGCGATCTCCAATCGCGCTGGTGCAGGCCCCTCCCCCTTAAGAATGGGAGGAAGGCCTGCAGTACCGCAGCGCGCCGTGCCGCAGTGTGTGGCGCTGCGATATTCAGTTTCAGCGCCCTAAGAGGGACGCGGAGCGCCTCGAGCTTTGCCCCGTGTACCTCTTGGGGCGTTCAAGCTGAATTTCCGGCGGTCGCTACTGCTCCGATCGCTGCGCTAATTCCGGCGCCCAGGCGAGCTTGCCGCCCCGTTTGCGGCTCCACCGAATTTCTCCCCCAAAGTGCCTGCCCATGACCTGGTTTGAAGGTCAAGATGTGGCTGCAGCAGGTAACATAGCTCGGTGATAGCCTCCTTTGTGAACCGAAGGTGCTGAAAAGTTCATGTAGGAGAAGTGCTCCCTGAATACCCGCTGAGGGTATGGTCTCCTGTGCAGTGCTCTCCTCCTCTGCTTCCCTCTTATCGCAGCTGCTCCTGCTCTTTGCTGTTTACCTTGCCGCTCCCCTTTGTCACCCAGCCCCAAAGGCAGCTCTACCAGACCACCATGACTACAGTTAAAATGTTTATAAGGCAGCCAAAACCAGCAAAATCTTCTTCTCAGAAGCTAAAATTAAGTTCCCAGAGCCAGATAACAGACCAAAATAGACTAAGTTAACCAGCAGCCTGAAATGACAAACCAGCAACGAAGTGGATGATCCCTTTAAATAGTGCTGATGAAGGGTCCTTCCTGTCAGTTGGCAGCACAAGTTGCTGGGCGAATTTAGCAACTGATGAGTCAGGCACTGGGCCAGCCCAATATCACTAAAGGTTCCCTCAGCAAGCGTAGGGCCCTAATTTGAATATTTTAGTAATTGTAGGGCCAATGCACGTGACAGGACCACAGTCCTTGCTCAGAAATTGGCTCTGTGGGAGGACAAACTTGGCACATATTGGCCGAGAAATTTGATCGCGCTGCACCCGTTTTACAAGAGCTAAGTGGACTCATAAGTATCCTATATGGCGGACAGGAAGCACACGCTCATTATGAGCCTGAAGTGTGCTGCCTGCCATATTGGATTGGGCTGCTCCATAAGCGTCCAGGGCCCTACAAGCCATCTCTACAACCACGAAAGATGCAAACCAGAATCATTCTGAAAAATATTGTTTTTAGTCGAAATGATGCGACAACCATTATTATGAAGGTTATAATAAACAGCATGTTTACACTTTACCTCATTTTGTAGCTGTTGTTCCAGTATCTGTTTATGGCTTTGATATTCATCCTCATCAAGCTTTCTGGAATATTCGGCTTTCTTCAATTCAGCTTGAAGAGCTAAATGAGCAGTGGTGGGTTGATTTAGTACTGAAAAGACAAGTTAGAAATTTTAACTCCATAATAACATTTTATTTGATTAATGTCTTCTATTTTGCCATATTTTTATGGATGGAGATTTAAAAAAGTACATTTATTATGCATTCGCAGTTCTCACTGTACTAAACAGGGTCATTCACCATAAGAGAAAATAAAAATGATATATGATATAACATCACCTTCTTGAATCATCCATGAGGAATACCTTTGTAACAGCAGAATTTGAATTTGCACATTATGTTTTGGTGGAGGGAGGCAGAAAAGGAAAACTTACTGTTTTACCCCCTCTAATTATCCACGAAACAACATCCTGAATGAGCTCACTAACACAAGATGGGGAGCAAGCCCGAAAACATTGCGAACCAGTGCACTTGCTCTTTGCTATTCCACTGTCGAATACGCCTGTCCTGCATGGGAAAGGTCTACTCATGCCAAGAAGATGGATGCCGTTCTGAATGCAAGCTGTCGATTTATCACAGGTTGCTTAAAACCGACAAACACCAACAGCCTATATATCCTGGCGGGTATCGCGCCCCCTGATATAAGAAGAACGGTAGCCAGCAAGAAAGAGCGACTCCGTCAAACATCAGATGAGAGGCACCCTCTGCATTGTCATACACCTACACCCAGCCGCCTAAAGTCAAGGAAGAGCTTCATGAACAGTGTTGTTCCATTACAATCAACCTCATCTGAAGCCCGCATCGCCTTGTGGAAAGATCGGCTCGCCAGTCTTGAACAACCCCCAGCGATGGAAATTTTACCTGATGAAAGCCTTCCCCCAGGAGCTAATTGCAACTGGGCAATCTGGAAGTGCCTTAACAGACTTAGGACCGGTGTAGGTTGCTCAAAGGTGTCACTAAGCAAATGGGGATATTCAACCAGCCCGACAACTTGTGAATGTGGAACTGAGGCACAGGCTATGCAACATCTCCTGCAATGCCCATCGTTAGAGGAACCCTGCACTGTTGCAGATCTTACCGAATCCAACAACAAGGCGCAAAAATGTGTCCAGTTCTGGCTGGGCTATGTATAGACTGTCCGTGGACACGATAAGAAGAAGACCCCTCACTAACTAAGACAGATCTGTTCACAACCCTCTATTACAATGCTTTCCACCTGGTGGTGAAGAGATGGGCAAAGTACAGAATTACATAGAAATTCCAACATGGGAACAGGCTGTTTGGCCCAACTAGTCTATGTTGGTGTTTATCCTCCAAACAAATGTAGTGGTCATGTTACTGGACTAGTAATCCAAGGGCTTGGACTAATAACTCGGAGAATGCAAGTTCAAATCCATGGCAGTTTGAGAATTTGAATTCAGATTTTTAAAAATCTGGAAATAAGTTAGTACCAGTAAATGTAATCAAGAAGAGCAGCAAAGTTCTCTTGGTCAACATTCATCCCGCAACAAATACTACCAAAACAGATCGTTTATTTATCTCAATTGCTGTTTGTGGGATCTTGCTACATACAAATTGGCTGCTGTGTTTATCTTCATAACAAATGACTACGCATCAAAAAACAAATGAAGTACTTTGGGAGCTCCTGAAGATGCGAAAGGCACTGTAGAACTGCGAGTTCTTCCTTCCCCATTTTCTACTATTGTCTTTTTCTCTTCAAGGTACTTCTTACTGTGAATCTGCTTCCAAATGTGGGACAGTAGCAGTTACAGTCTTCTGCCACTGCTACTCTGAACAGGCCAGCAGCAGGTGCAAAACAAAACCACACTCAGTTTGACTTTTCCTCCGGGATAAAAGAAACACATGTCCCTGTGCCAATTCCTTTAGTGACAGAGGTGACTAAAAACATACCCCAAATGTAGCAAACAAATTCGACTTATAGTCCGAATTGGGACTTAAAGCTGCAGTGCGCCCTGCACCATTGCACAGACAAAATAACTAATGATGGTTCCCTCCTCTCTCCAATTCCCAGTGACATCTGCTCAGTGTCTCTGTCCATTAGTGAAACAGAGAACAGATCAAGACATTCACAAGTACAAATCTACCTCTTAGTCTACTATG
The DNA here is from genome assembly GCF_052327205.1 of Somniosus microcephalus. Lineage (NCBI taxonomy): Eukaryota > Metazoa > Chordata > Chondrichthyes > Squaliformes > Somniosidae > Somniosus > Somniosus microcephalus. Next base: position 15,315,121 of record NC_141000.1, on the reverse strand, counting down.
TCACAGCATTTTGGAGCATCATTGCACTAGATGATCATTCTCTCCAGGGTGCCCAATAGGGGTAATATTCCAACTCCATGTGGGGGAGCCTTGCCTGTTGGGAATGTATATTGAAAATTTAGGCATGCTACAAATGATATTCTAATCATTAATTGGATGTGCCCATATTTCCAATATGCACTTCTGGTAGATGAGGCTCTGAACCAGGAGCACAAAGTCAGAAAATTCATTATAATGCCCCCTACCTCTAATGGAATAATCAGTGCTTAAATTAAGCTTGCCATCTAAATGCCATTAAATGTATTTTAATGTACATGTATCAGTATTATTTTTCATAGAAAAAAAGCATACTAACGTTCACACAATGTATGATTTTCACAACGAGCTTCATCCAGCTGTTTCCTCAGCACTTTGATCTCAGTGTGAAGCTGTACATTTTCTGTCTTTAACGATGCATAGTCTACTACGTCCTTTAACTTTTCATTTAGCAACTCATTCTGCTTCATTAACAGACAAACTTGGGCTTTAGCTGCATTCAGTTCTACCTGTGAGTAATGGGATAGTTTGATATGAAGATTGATCCAGCTAATATTTATATAAGGTTTACATGTTACACTTGAACTTAAGGGCTAGATTTTCCAACAATTCATTGGTAAAGGACAGAAAATCTAGCCAATTATCTCATTAACCATTTTACTAGATAGATAAACATTCTCATAGAAGGGTATACAATTTCTAACTAAATACAAGTAAAGACATAACAACAGAAAATGCTGGAAAAACTCAGCAAGTAAAGACATGTTTAGTTTTAAAGCTTGATATGTCTTTCAGTACAAAAATAATTAATGCATAGCAAATAAATCCTCGGCATGCATTATGATCATTTAGAAACCTGAAACATTGAAGTTGCAACTCATCTCAAATTAGTAAAATGAACACGGTGGTTAATTTGCTATTTCTAGTGAAATTTAAATATGTATTGAGCGGACTACCTGCGAGGGAGACAGTCGGCAAGCGACACAACGAACGAGTGACATCAGAATACAAAGATGTCGCTGGCACAAGGCAGCTGAAAAGTGAGTATTGGGTGAGTATTTGTGGTAAGTTTTTTTTTGTTCTGTTTTGAGTATATTTCTGCTAAGTAGTTCCTAGCCTAATCTAATAGAGGGAAGTGCCGATTGGTGGGTAGCTGGTGAGTGTTTCTTGTAAAGTTCTAAGTTTATTTCTGCTAAATTACCTCCATAGTCTGGTAAATAGAGGCATGGCAGGGCAGCTCAGTCCCATGATTTGCACATCCGGTGCCATGTGGGAAATCCAGGACGCTTCTCGTGGCCTGGACGACCACGTGTGCAGGAAGTGTCACCAACTGCAGCAACTCGAGCAGTAGCTGGAGTCGCTACAGTGCATCCGTGAGGCTGAGAAATACTTGGAAAGCACGTTTCCAGGAGCGGTCACCCCGTAGCCTCAGAATGTGCAGGCAGAGAGGGAATGGATGACCACCAGACAGAGAAGGAGGACCAGGCAAGTAGGGCAGGAGTCCCCAGAGTGCATCTCGCTCGCTAACCGGTTCACAGTTCTGGAAACTGGTGGGGGTGATGGCTCCTCTGGGGAGAGCAGCCAGAGCCAAGGCCAGAGCACCACGGGTGGCTCAGCTGCACAGGGAGGGAGGAAGAAGAGTGGAAGAGAAATAATGATAGGGGATTCATTGGTTAGGGGAACAGATAGGCGTTTCTGTGGACACAGATGTGACTCCAGGATGGTATGTTGCCTCCCTGGTGCCAGGGTCAAGGATGTCACTGAGTGGCTGCAGGACACTCTGAGGGGGGGGGGGGGGGGGGGAGGAGGGTGAACAGCCGGAGGTCGTTGTCCATATCGGTACCAATGACATAGGCAGAAAGAGGGATGAGGTCCTGCAGGCAGACTATAGGGAGCTAGGAAAGAGATTAAAAAGCAGGATTTCAAATGTAGTAATCTCCGGATTAATCCCAATGCCATGTGCTAGTGAGTACAGCAATAGGAGGATAGAACAGATGAATGCGTGGCTGGAGAGATGGTGCAGGAGGGAGGGCTTTAGATTATTGAGGCATTGGGACCATTTCTGGGGAAGGTGGGACCTGTACAAGCCAGACGGGTTACACCTCAACAGAGCCGGGACCAATATTCTCACGGGGAGGTTTGCTAGTGCTGTCAGGGCGGGTTTAAACTAGCTTAGCAGGGGGATGGGCACCAGCATGTAGCAGTAGAAAAGAGGAATAAGGTGCATAAAAGAGTGTGTGTGCTGGATAGTACTAGAGAATAAAGTAGTACTGGAGGCAGAAGGAGTATCACAATAGATAGGAGCAGGCTAAGAAAGACTCCAAAAAATTCAAAAATGGGTTTAGAATGCATGTACGTAAACGCACAAAGTGTGGTGAATAAGGTCGGTGAGCTACAAGCACAATTAGCCGTGTGGCAATATGATGTTGGGGCAATAACGGAAACGTGGCTTAAAAACGGTGAGGACTGGACACTTAATATTCAAGGGTACAAGATGATCAGAAAAGACGGGGGAGGAAAAAAGGGAGGTGGGATGTCAGTGCTGATTAAGGAAGACACTGTCGTGTTGGAAAGGGAGGTTGTTCTTGAAGGGACAGAATCCATTTGGTTAGAGTTGAGGAGCAAAAAGGGTACGATCACGCTATTGGGGGTATTCTACAGGCCTCCAAATAGTGAGAGGGAGGTAGAGGATCAAATCTGCAGGGAAATCACAGAGATATGCAAGAGCTATAGAGTGGTGATATTGGGGGACTTTAATTACCCAAATATCGATTGGGATAATGCTAGGGTAAAGGGAAAGGAGGGGGAGGAATTTCTGAAATGTGTTCAGGAGAATTTCCTTGACCAATATGTTGTTGGCCCAACTAGGAAGGAGGCATTGCTGGATCTGGTGCTGGGGAATGAGGTGGGCCAGGTTGACCAAGTGTCTGTGGGAGAACACTTGGGTACGAGTGATCATCGTATAAGATTTAGATTAGCAATGGAGAGGAGCAAGGAACAATCTAGAGTGGAACTTCTAAACTGGAATAGGGCTAACTTCAATGGGATGCGAAAGGATCTAGCCAGGGTAAAATGGAACCAAAGACTGACAGGAAAAACTGTAACGGAACAATGGGTGATATTTAAGAAGGAGATGTTCCAAGTACAGGCTAGGTACATTCCAACAAGAGGGAAGGGTAAGGGAACCAAAGCAAGGACTCCTTGGATGACGAGGGAGATAGAGAAGATGATGAAACAAAAAAAAAAGAGTTAGAGTCATAACGGCACAGAAGGAGGCCATTTGATTATTGTTTCTAAAACTTTACCCACCACTGATGTTAAACTGACCAGCCTGTAGTTACTAGGATTGTCCTTACACCCTTTCTTGAACAATGGTTTCACATTTGCCACTTTCCAATCCTCAGGCACCTCCCCCGCATCGAGGGAAGATTGGAAAATTATGGCAAGCCCTTCTGCTATCTCCTCCCCCAATTCCCTTAGCATCCTGGGATGCAAGCCATCTGGACCAGGTGACTTGTCCACTCTAAGCATACCGAGCCTTTCTAGTACATCCTGTCTATCAATTTTCACCCCTTCCATTGCTTCTACCTTTTCCACTTCTACCAATATTTTGTCAGCATCCACCTCCTTAGTAAACACTGATACAAAGTACTCATTGAGTATTCTAGCCTTGCCCTGCGTCTCGAAGCATATATCACCTTCTTTGTCCCTAATAGGCCCCACCCCGCCTCTTACTACCCACTTACTGTTTACATGCCGGTAGAAGATTTTTGGGTTCCCATTTATGTTAACCACCATTCTACTCTCATATTCTCTCTTTGCCAATCTTATTTTCATCTCCACTTCCCCTCTCAACCTATTGTATTTGGTCTAGTTCTCCTTTGAAGAATTCACCTGACATTCATCATACACCCTATTTTTTTGTTTCATCATCTTCACAGTTCTGGATACTGGTGGGGGTCATGGTTCCTCTGGGGAGAACAGCCAGAGCCAAGGCCACAGTACCACAGGTGGCGAGGAAGAAGAGTGGAAGAGCAATAGTGATAGGGGATTCATTGGTTAGGGGAACAGATAGGCATTTCTGTGGACACAGATGTGACACCAGCATGGTATGTTGCCTCCCTGGTGCCAGGGTCAAGGACAGGACACTCTGAGGCAGGTGAACAGCCAGAGGTCGTTGTTCATATCGGTACCAACAACATAGGCAGAAAGAGGGACGAGGTCCTGCAGGCAGACTATAGGGAGCTAGGAAAGAGATTAAAAAGCAGGACCTCAAACGTAGTAATCTCCAGATTACTCCTGGTGCCACGGAGAGGTGGTCCAGATGGCTTGCATCCCAGGTTGCTAAGGGAATTGGGGGAGGAGATAGTGGAAGGGCTTGCCATAATTTTCCAATCTTCCCTAGATGCGGGGGAGGTGCCTGAGGATTGGAAAGTGGCAAATGTGACACCATTGTTCAAGAAAGAGTGTAAGGACAATCCTAGTAACTACAGTTTAACATCAGTGGTGGGTAAAGTTTTAGAAACAATAAACAAGGAAAAAATTAACGGGCATTTGGAGAGGTTTAAGCTAATTAAGGAGAGCCAACACGGATTTGTAAAAGGCAGATCGTGTTTGACTGATCTAATTGAATTTTTTGATGAAGTAACAGGGAGGATTGATGAAGGAAATGCAATGGATGTTGTCTACATGGATTTTAGGAAGGCATTTGACAAAGTACCACATAGAAGGCTGGTTAACAAAATTGAGGCTCATGGAATAGGTGAGTCAGTAGTAGCCTTGCTCAAAAGTTAATGTAACAATAACCTTATACAATTAAAATAAACACTTAAAAACTATTTGAAATCAAAAAAATAAGCACTTCAGTTTGCTGTCTTCCTTTTCCCCATTTGGTCTATTTTTATTAATTTAACTTTTACTTTCCAACCCCACCCGAATCAGTATAACCTATTCTAACATTCCTTTTACATTATTTCCCTGAAAAAAAAGCTGGACATATTTCCTTTCATTTTTTTCCCTCAGCCGGTTGGGTCTAGATGTCCATTTTGGGGGAGGTATCTCTATAGAAAAACGGTTTAATTAGCTGAAGGAAGGTTTTCAACCACATCAGTGGCAGTAGTCCAACGACTGACATAGATATGTTATCCACATAACCAGGAATTGCTAACACAGAACAAGTCATCTAGTCTGTGGTCCCCACAGCCTAACTGCAACTGAAAATTGATCTGTGAAGGTTAAAAAAATTGAATTTTAGCTATACCTCAAAAAAAAAATTAAAAACTGTTTATACAATTTACCTCCAACTTCTTAGATTGAGCACGGACATATTCAAGTTCCTCTCTTTTGGACTGGATGATAGCAGACTCTTCGTGTAATCGAGCTGCCTCTGCTGTAAAGGGAAAAAATGTCCTTTGGTGACTTAAATGGCAACAAGAATCATTAACATATAATATAAACTTTCAGTTTTTCAGTGTAAAATGTACTTTAACAGCTAGATAGGAGTTAATGGCCCAGAAATTCGGGTCTCCCCGGGTGAATACGCACGGGGTACTCACCCGTAGGCCGAATGGAAGTGCCGGTTTTCTGCATGCACTGCGCATGCGCGGGAAACCGGCACTTCCGATCCTCTGAACGAAGGGGTTCAGAGGTCGAACGCGCGCGCGGGGGAGGCTGCGTGTGCGCTTTGAACTTAGGTTTTTTTTGCAGGTTTTCCCGGGAAGGTAAGCCTGCAGGATTTACACATTTAAAAAGCAGGCGTAAGGCCTGCTTTTTGCAAGGTAAGTGGTCAATTAATTAAAATTAAAACATTTTTTCCACAGGTTTATTATTTTTAAATACTTTAAAGCAAGGTAAGTTTATTTTTAGCCCCGTTAGAATATAAAATTATTTTTTCAAAAATTTAAATTGTTTAAAATAGTTATTTAATGTAATTTATAGTTTATTTAAAAAGTGTGATTTTTAAAAAATTTATTTGAAGGTTTACTGCTATTTTGGGGCCCGTAGTATTTATAAGTTTTGACAGGTCTTCCTGTCAATCTTATGAATGGGCTTTTCCCTCCTCCGATTGGCTGCCCATGGCTCACGTGATCCCAGGGGGCGCATCGCACTAACTACGCCCCTGGGACACGCAAGCACTGCGCGCCGGCAGCTGGGCCAGGCCCCGGAGCGGAATTCCACGGGAGCCCAGAGCTCAACTGCCGGCGCGCAAGGTAAGTGCAGGTCAGGGGCTTGCACCCGCAGGAAGCCCCCGACCTGAATTTCTGGGCCAATATTTGTTATCATCTTATGTTATTAATACAGGAAAACCCTTCAGACAATAAATTCTAATTGAAAGTACAATATGTTTACCTGCTAGTTTGAGACACTGGACATAGAATCATAGAATGGCTACATCACAAAAGGAGGCCATTTGGCCCGTCGAGCCCGTGCCGGCTTTCTGCAAGAGCACTTCAGCTAGTCCCACTCCCCCACCCTTTCCCTGTAGCCCTGCAAATTTCTTTCTTTCAGGTACTTATCCAACTCCCTTTTGAAAGCCACGATTGAGTCTGCCTCCACCACCCTTTCAGGCAGTGCATTCCAGATCCTCACCACTCGCTGCGTAAAAAAGTTTTTCCTCATGTCGCCTTTGGTTCTTTTGCCAATCACCTGAAATCTGTCCCCTCTGGTTCTCGACCCTTCCGCCAATGGGAATAGTTTCTCTCTATCTACACCCCTCATGATTTTGAATACCTCTATCAAATCTCCTCTCAACCTTTTCTGCTGCAAGGAGAACAACCCCAGCTTCTCCAATCTATCCACGTAACTGAAGTCCCTCATTCCTGGAACCATTCTCGTAAATCTTTTCTGCACCCTCTCTAAGGCCTTCACATCCTTCCGAAAGTACAGTGCCCAGAATTGGACACAATTCTCCAGTTGAGGCCGAACCAGTGTTTTAGAAAGGTTCATCATGCATTATTATCTCTACTTAAACTAGTAAAATAGGTAAAAGAACTTATCAAACTGAAAACCGTGCAGTGTTTAGAGCATTCAAGGCTTACTTAAAATATTAAGACAGCTTGTTACACAAGGACAATTTATTGAAAGCAGGCCGATCAGGGCATAAGCATTGAATATGGATATTTGGATGATCTTCTTCTTCCTCTTTCGTATGATAGTAGCAAAGCAAATCAAATGTCAATATCCAGGCCAAAGCTTCCGGTGTATCAGCGCGGATATCTTGTAGGCTGCCTGCAAATTTCCTGAGGGCAGTGCGCAATGATGTGCTCCAGAGTCTGATTAGGTGCTCCACAGTTGCATGATGGAGATGCTTTAATCTTCCATCTATGGAGAAGGTGGCAGCATCTACCACGACCAGTTCTGAGGTGGTTGATGGTTGTCCACGGTTTGCGATGAAGGTTTGATCCTTCAGGTTGTACTGTGGGATCCTCTACAAGGAATCCATTCCATATGTCATAGTTCTTCCAAGCATTTCGCCGTCGGTCATCAAGGCTGAGGGGAGATCGCTGAAGGGCTTCGGCGACGGTCCAAAATGGCCTTCTAGGCTTGAGACGGGTTGGTGGTAGGTTGTTCAAGTTTTGGATATTTGGATAACCCTGCTGGCTAACTGAAATCTGCTGAGCATGTGTAGACTTGATACAAAGGGGTCTTCTAAGAGTTAAGTTCATGCATAGAATAGCTTCTCGATACAACACTTTAAAAACAAGGACTAGGAAATGAAAAGATAAATTGGCAAAGAGGAAAATCACTAAATAAAAAAGTGAAATGTTTTATGGGTATATGGCCTTTATGTACTTTATGAAAGAGAGACCAGAGGGTGAATAAGTACTTCCTCCTCTCCGAGAGTGCTTAGCAAATGTGATGGTGGGACTGTCAACAAGTAGTTCCAAAAGAAGTGCCACAGATGGTCACCTTTTCTGTTTCTGGATGTCAGGAAAATATTCCTCAGATGTATCTCAGTCAGCAACCAGGGCTGAAAAAGATAGTTGATGGTTCCTATGGAGCCGAGAGGCCTCCTGGTGAGAAGGAAGACTAAGGAAGAGCGGGTATCCAAAAGGACGAAAGAGAACAACACTGTCCCCATTGTGAAGAGCAGCAGTTGCAATAGTAAATGAAATATTACCATGTCCAAAGGCGGGGGCGATCGTGGGGCGAGGTGCCAGTGGGGAAAGAGGTTTACTTTTTGGGCATGGAGGAAACACATGCTCCTCCTAGCCCACAAACTGTGCTATAAATCCACTTATCCAATGGCCCTTTGAGCCTACTTTGAGCCCCAGGAAACCCAGCCAAAATGGGTTAAAAAACTGTAAAAATGGAGTTATGGAGCTTCCTTAAAAGATTTGAGTGACCGACCGCCTCCCGGGAGCAGATTGGTCGCCCACCTGTCCCCCGACCGCCTCCGTTAAAACCGGAAGTGGACAGGTTGGGGTCGGGTTTGAGATCTGAAATTTTTTTTTATTTTTTTTTTTTTTATAAACTTCCCACCCGTCCCAAACCCACCCATTTTGTGTGTTAAAATTCTCCCCATTGTGTTCTGATGTGGTCACTGTACTCTCAAAATGATATAGATGTAGTGGAAATTACTCAGAAGAGTAACAAGGCAATTCCAGGTTTTGGATCACTAAACTACAAAGAGGGATTAAGGAAGCTAAAATTTGCTCTCATTAGTAATGATTAGGGTGCTAGCAAAATAGTCCACATTTTAAAACAACAAAGAAATTAGCACAGTGGACATAGAAGAATTTTGTACAAAGCCTAGAAAAAAGGAATTATCGGTCACGATCATAAAGCAAAATTTAAAACTTAAAAGAACAACTTTTTGGCAAACACAATCGATTTATGGAACGGCCTACAACCTACAGCTCCTGATGCAGGCTCTGCTGAAGTAGTTAAAAGGAAGTTGAAACAAATGCAAATATAACAGCTCAGCGACGTGGTATTAGAAAATAGTTAGTTAGATCAGATCCTCAAACAGGACCTAGACAAAGTAGTAAGATGGAGGAGCTGGGCATTTCCATATTGTTATGCATTAATGACATGCCAGTTCAGTTCAATACTTTCAAAAATTGAGTCATACTTGAACAAGCAAAAGCTTATTTTGCTTTGTTTTGTAAATGGTCTAACCAAATAGGTATACAACTTATACATTGTGCATTATGTGCTCAATCACATTTTTCAAATAAACAAAAGAATCTCTTCCAGTAAGAATATCAGAATAATCCCTTGTTCATATGCCAGGAGGGATACTCCAACAGAGCTCTACATAAACACCTGCCCTGTATAAATAAGATGCCAAATAATGAACCAGACCTTCAATTCTTTTCTCATTTGCTGTCACTTTCTCAGTTCTTTTACGATAGTCTTCCTGTAATTCCAGCTGACACCTATGCAGAAAGCATCATGTTATTTAGCACTTAATAACAGTCAGGAACAAGTGTTAAATCCATCTTTAAGTCCCAGCAGTCACTTTAGGAAGGAAGGTTCCAACCTCTCCAAGTTAGACAAGCCTATCAATATAATTCTAAAATACAAATAAACATTTGTGCAGTCGTGACATTTTCCTAGTACAGGTCACTTGCACATTTGTAATTAACACAAAGATCAGATTAGCTGGAGGCAGATCATTACTGCAACAACAATTTCTCACAATCTGAAAAGCACTTTTTCCCATTTATCTCAACAGCTGTAGAGGAGTGAACTTTGTCTTAAAACTTAAAACTAGAAAAGGCATTTGACCCATGAACTCTCTCCTACACACTTGTATAGAATTTGCCCAGAGGCAGATTTGGGTGAACAAAATTATACTGTAATGTTTGTAACAGAATTTCTTCTAATAAAATACATTCATTAAAACACAAGCTAGGTTAGAATTTTAAACACAAGCTGAACATTAAAACCATTAGCATCTACAAAATACTATGCAGAAAACACAGGGAATATATAAAAAGCAGCGCACATTTTTTCAATCCAATTCCAAAAAGATGAAAATATGAAAGAACAAAGAATAAAACAAAAATAAAATTCACAAGCGATTTATTAGGCATATAAGCAATATTCAAACTCTGCTGTTTCCCTATTAACACACTTGCCTTCAAGTTTGACTTTGTAAAGGAGGCAAGTGTATATAATATTTTGCAGCAATTTTTCATAGCAAAATGATAGTGATAGTAAATGCAGCTCTTTCGTCCCCTTCCTGTGGTTTGGTTCCACAGGTACTAGCAGCCTTCCAGTATCTTGCCCACTGATTACTCATTATGTGCAAACATGGACAGTGAATGCTAGTGGCAATTCAATTGTGAAGGGGCACTACAGCCAAGCCCAATCCTGTCCTCTCCTAATGTTGACAGTGCGTTTTCCAGTACCAACTACTGAACAGTGATAAGGAACAGGAAGTTTGTCTCAACATTCCCCCTCCTTACATCAGGGACCCTGAGGCTAATCATAACATCGTTCTGCTATCTCAGCTCAAATCACCCAATTGTAAAGGCCAAGGATCGAAGCTGGGATCTTCCTGGTCTCTACTGCTCAGTACCACACCATACTGACCGAGCTGCTGAGGAAGCTGCATCTGGTTTACTGAAAATGGAATATGCATTCCTCTATACTAATACAGAATAATACGTGTGATGCAAGACTTGTGATAAATGTTTAGAAACATAGAAGATAGGAGCAGGAGTAGGCCATTCAGCCCCTCGAGCCTGCTCCGCCATTTAATGAGATCATGGCTGATCATCCAAATTCAGTACCCAGTCCCTGCCTTCTCCCCATAGCCCTTGATCCCTTTAGCCTTAAGAAATATATCTTAACTCCTTCTTGAATATATTTAATGAATTGGCCTCAACTGCCTTTTGTGGTAGAGAATTCCACAGGTTCACCACTCTCTGGGTGAAGGAATTCCTCCTCATTTCTGTCCTAAATGGCTTACCCCTTATCCTTAGACTATGACCCCTGGTTCTGGACACCCTGCCATCGGGAACATCCTTCCAGCATCTAGTCTGTCTAGTCCTGTTAGAATTTTATAAGTTTCGATGAGATCCCCTCTCAATCTTCTAAACTCCAGCGAGTAAAAGCCCAATCGATCCAATCTCTCCTCATAGGTTGTTAAAGAACTATTCTGATTAACAGGATTGATTTGCAGAAAATGAAGCTTAAACTTGCCAGTGAAAGTATTTTTATTATACTAAAACTTATTGCTGTAACATAACGAAAATAATTCTAATACATCCTCACTCACACAAAAATGAGGCAACTAGAACTCCTGCAATTTAAAAAAAATTCCCTGTTCTTTAGGCCTCCTTATGGTACACTGCATTGGAGGGCTGCCATGTCAGCATTAGAACAATTTTTTAAATGTCGCTATTTTGCTTACAATACCATAGTAAGACAGTTTGAGATTTCGGTTAACACAGTTGCGACACACTGAAAGCATACGTTCTTTTGTTTACTCTTGCATCATACGTGCCTTACCTACACACTTCATTCTTAAGTTTTTGCTCGTAAGTCTCCTCAATATTTTTCACTGCCAGCTCCCGTCTCCGGAGACCCTCTTCTAAGCTCTTATTCTTTTGGTCATGCAAATTCTGGGTCCTGAAATGGCAAAAAAATCATGAATGAAATCTGTACATGAACGCAATTAATATACACTCGCAGGAGTGCAAAGCTGCGGTTTTCCACTCTGCAGTGCAATAATTCCTGGAACTTTTTTTAAAAAAACATTACAGTTTAGTATATCAGTTATCTATCTATATTATAAAAAATTTACATATGTGCACACTTCCTGTCCATCACACTTAAATACGAATGATTAACTTGGCAGAATAGTTACATTTGTACAGCTGATCACAAATGATGCGCACAAGTCTGAGTCAGAAGTGTGAAAGGACTCATATTACATTCCCTGTAGTAAAACAACAAGTCCTATGCTCATTCTGAAATGTGTTCAGGAGAATTTCTTTGACCAATATGTTCCTGACCCAACTAGGAAAGAGGCATTGCTGGATCTGGTGCTGGAGAATGAGGTGAGCCAGGTCGACCAAGTGTCTGTGGGAGAACACTTGGGTATGAGTGATCATCGTATCATAAGATTTAGATTAGCAATGGAGAGGAGCAAGGGACAATCTAGAGTGGAACTTCTGAACTGGAATAGGGCTAACTTCAATGGGATGCGAAAGGATCTAGCCAGGGTAAAATGGAACCAAAGACTGACAGGAAAAACTGTAATGGAACAATGGGTGATCTTTAAAGGAGGAGATGTTTCAAGTACAGGCTAGGTACATTCCAACAAGAGGGAAGGATAAGGGAACCAAAGCAAGGGCTCCTTGGATGACGAGGGAGATAGAGAAGATGATGAAACAAAAAAGAGGGTGTATGATGCATGTCAGGTGAATTCTTCAAGGGAGAACCAGACCAAATAGAATAAGTTGAGAGGGGATGTGAAAATGAAGATGAAAATAAGATTGGCAAAGAGAGAATGAGAGTAGAATGGTGGTTAACATAAAAGGGAACCCAAAAATCTTCTACCGGCATGTAAACAGTAAGCAGGTAGTATGAGGCGGGGTGGGGCCTATTAGAGACAAAGAAGGTGATATATGCTTAGCGCAGGGCAAGGCTAGAATATTCAATGAGTACTTTGTATCGGTGTTTACTAAGGAGGTGGATGCTGACAAAATATTGGTAGAAGTGGAAAAGGTAGAAGCAATGGAAGGGGTGAAAATTGATAGACAGGATGTACTGGAAAGGCTGGGTATGCTTAGAGTGGACAAGTCACCTGGTCCAGATGGCTTGCATCCCAGGTTGCTAAGAGAATTGGGGGAAGAAGATAGCGGAAGGGTTTGCCATAATTTTCCAATCTTCCCTAGATGCGGGGGAGGTGCCTGAGGATTGGAAAGTGGCAAATGTGACACCATTGTTCAAGAAAGGGTGCAAGGACAATCCTAGTAACTACCCACCACTGATGTTAAACTGTAAAGTTTTAGAAACAATAATCAAGGAAAAAATTAACGGGCACTTGGAGAGGTTTAAGCTAATTAAGGAGAGCCAACACGGATTTGTAAAAGGCAGATCGTGTTTGACTAATCTAATTGATTTTTTTGATGAAGTAACAGAGAGGATTGATGAAGGGAATGCAATGGATGTTGTCTACATGGATTTTCGGAAGGCATTTGACAAAGTACCACATAGAAGGCTGGTTAACAAAATTGAGGCTCATGGAATAGGGGGTCAGTGGCAGCTTGGATAAGGAATTGGCTTAAAGACAGAAAACAGCGAGTTGTGGTAAATGGCTGCTTTTCAGACTGGAGGATGGTAGACAGTGGTGTTCCCCAAGGGTCAGTGCTGGGGCCACTGTTTTTTTTGATATATAAATAAAAATGACCTGGATATTGGAATACCGAGTAGAATTTCTAAATTTACCGATGACACCAAACTTGGGGGTGTGGCAAACAGGGAGGATGATACCAATCGGCTGCAACAGGACATAGAAAGGCTAGCAGAATGGGCAGATAGAATTTAATAGAGAAATGTGAGGTGATGCATTTGGCAGAAGGAACAGGGAGAGGCAATATACACTTAATGGCACAGTTTTAAAGAATGTGCAGGGACAGAGGGACCTGGGAGTTAATGTGCATAGGTCCCTGAAGGTGGTGGGTCATATTGAGAGAGTGGTTAACAAAGCATATGGGATCTTGGGCTTCATAAATAGAGGTATTGAGTATAAAAGTAGAGAAGAGAAGTTATACTGAACCTTTATAAAGTGCTGGTTAGGCCACAACTGGAGTATTGCATCCAGTTCTGGTCACCACACTTTAGGAAGGATGTGAAGGTCCTTGCGAGGGTGCAGAGGCGATTTACCAGAATGGTTCCGGGGGTGAGGGATCTTAGCTACAAGGACAGGTTGGAGAAGCTGGATTTGTTTTCATTAGAGCAAAGGAGGTTGAGGGGAGATTTGATAGAGGTGTACAAGATGATGACGGGTTTGGATAAGCTAGACAGGGAAAGGCTGTTCCCACTAGTTGATGGTACAAGGACTAGGGGACACAGATTTAAGGTTTTTGGCAAGAGATACAGGGGGGAAGTGAGGAAAAACTTTTTTACGCGGCGAGTGGTGATGACCTGGAACTCGCTGCCGATGGAAGTGGTGGAAGCGGAGACACTCAATGTTTTCAAGGAGAGACTGGATAGGCACTTGAGCGAAATAAACTTGTAGGGCTACAGGGGGGGAATGGGACTGACTGGATTGCTCTACAGAGAGCCGGCATGGACTCGATGGGCCGAATGGCCTCCTTCTGTGCCGTTATGACTCTATGATTCTCCACAAAGTGAGATCTTGATCTCGGACAGGTTATCTAGTATCTAACAAGATACCAAGCAGTGGCAAAGTGGTTTCATTGAGAAGCAGAAAATAACACACATGCCTGTCTCAACACTGAGTTAACTCTAACCGTTCTACAGTCAGCAGATTATAGAAAACTACCATTAATCCCCACTAGCCCAAAAGCATGTTAAACCAAAATGTCAGGAGGCAAGATCAGATAACAGATGAGGTTAACAAATTACAACAGCAATATAGTTTCTTAATAACCAATTTTATCAGGAATACTGACTTTTTCTGATTTCTCTTAACATGGAAGTCATGAAAAAGGTTTGTTAAGCAGTCATCAATTCAAACAGATGGCTTTAACCATCCTTTTATTTATTATTCAGAAAGCATGCAGACAGACATTTCTCACTGAGTCTAGCTCATCTTGTTCCCGCTGGTTTAGGTTCTGTCAACACCATATATAAATTCCTATCTATGGGTAGGCAGACCTGTTGCCAGTCAATGTTCCTCTTGAATTGCGTCAGTGGCGAACGAACGTGGCTCGCCTTTCGTTACAATTACACTTTCCCATAGACTTTCTGTGGGTTTTTGCACTGTGACTTGCAGTAATTAGCGAGGCAAAACCGTGTGGCGCCCTCTACAGGGGCTCTGGGGCTTGTGTGAACAGGGCAAGCAACGGCATATCCACTTAACCAATCGGATTGAAAAATCCTTACTGTAACATGCAGTGTAAACCAGGAAGTGTAGGTTAGAATATTTAATTCAATGCCAACTCAAGTATAGAAAGCGAAATAAAGAGGAAAAGAAGGGATTAAGAGAGAGACTTAAGAGACAGAAAGAAAAGTAAATATTTTTTTGAATTTTAAACTCCAACAATAATTAAAATCTGAAGGTATGCGATTCCACACTTGTAAGAGTTAATTTTCAGTGCCAGATAGGTTTTTGGCAGTAATTAAGACTTATCACCCCGTTAAAAAAAATCACTTACACTTGAATGGACAAGCCTTAACTTTTTATGGCGCGTTTAGTGGGCAAGTAACGCAACTTCACACCCTCCACGTATTTCAATGCCGAGTCTCTCAGTGAGATACTGTTAGAGCACAGCTTCAGGAGAAGCAGGACAACCTGGATGCAACTACCTGATTTCCACGTTTAACTGCGCAAGTTTCTGTCCGATTTACTCCACAATAACGGTGAGCACTGATAGCCTCACTGTTATTCTTACCGCAAAATCCGGGCCAATATTCTTGGCACCGTCCAGATTTGTTTATTGTAGCTGCAATGAAGTTCCAAACATATTGGCCCAGAAATTCGGGTCGGGGGCTTCCCGCGGATGCAAGCCCCCGACCTGCACTTACCTTGCACGCCGGCCGTTGAGCTCTGGGCTCCCGTGGAATTCCGCTCCGGGGCCTGGCCCAGCTGCCGGCGCGCTGTGCTTGCGTGTCCCAGGGGCGTAGTTAGTGCGATGCATCCCCTGGGATCACGTGAGCCATGGGCAGCCAATCGGAGGAGGGAAAAGCCCATTCATAAGATTGACAGGTAGACCTGTCAAAACTTATAAATACTACGGGCCCAAAATAGCAGTAAACCTTCAAATACATTTTTTTTTTTTTTTTTAAATCACACTTTTTAAATAAACTATAAATTACATTAAATAACTATTTTAAACAATAATTTAAATTTTTGGAAAAAATAATTTTATATTATAACGGGGCTAAAAATAAACTTACCTTGCTTTAAAGTATTTAAAAATAATAAACATGTGGAAAAAATGTTTTAATTTTAATTAATTGACCACTTACCTTGCAAAAAGCAGGCCTTACGCCTGCTTTTTAAATGTGTAAATCCTGCAGGCTTACCCTCCCAGGAAAACCTGTAAAAAAAATCTAAGTTCAAAGCGCACGCACAGCCTCCCCCGCGCGCGCGTTCGACCTCTGAACCTCTTCGTTCAGAGGATCGGAAGTGCCGGTTTCCCGCGCATGTGCAGTCCATGCAGGAAACCGGCAATTCCATTCGGCCTACAGGTGAGTACCCCGTGCGTACTCACCCGGGGAGAGCCGAATTTCTGGGCCAATATCATCTACTTTTCAATGACATTGCCTGAAGCAATCTTAACTCACTATGTGACTTTCCATCTATCGGAGAAAAATGTACACAATTGGCATATTTTTGTTCATATTAAAACCCCAAAGCTGATTTTTATAATATTAAAACGACTGACCTGATAAAGTGTCATTAAGCATTCTTTATGCACTACTGAAAGGCATTATGCACATTAGAATTTGTACTCAAATTGAAGACCTAAGCCACAAGAACAATGAAATTCTAAACTTGTATAACTACGGCGCTGACCACAGACAGCAGGAACAAGCCAATTCATCAACTTCTTATTCTGCGATGATGGTCAGCTACTGCCACAGCCATGCCTGCTAGAACAGTGTGCAGAGCAAGGATGGCAATACATAAAAGATAATTGAATTATAAAAGGCATCTCGAGTACCTATGAGCAGTTTTATCACCACTGAAGGCTCTATTCAAACTGTAGGCTGGTAACAACTTTTTGAAAGAGATGCACACAGACAGGCACACCTGTCCAAATAGATCAGCATGCCCGCTTGGAACTTGGCAAAAGATTTAAAAGTAGCAACACTGAAGTAGTTAAGCACTCAACTCAACTGGAAAATTGGGAATTCAACTCAAACTTATGAATTTCAAGTTGGGCAAGTTGTCGCATATTTATCTGACCGTGTGATGGACCACTACAGAAGTACGTTGTTCCAGTTCTAGAGAGGAAATATTGACGCAGTGCAGCTGACCCAGTTCCAAGCCATACCTCATTTGACGAGACCACAGCTCGTATCATAACAAGCAGGAAGGAGGAGGAATAATTGCAACTGGGAAAAGGCAATTAAAAAGGAAAAGTTGAGTGTGTTACACAATTAATGCAATCAGAAGGTCCAAATAATCAAACATTCAGTGGAACATTCAAATGAGGAAGATAAGCAATTGTGGTCTGCAATATGTTACCACAATATTCAATGTATCACAATGTATACGATATACACACAAAGAAATATAAACCGTGAATTACTGGCCCAAAGATTTACAGAATTGATAACGAATGTGTCTTAATACAGGAAACTTTGTGCTATCCGGCACCGAGCTGTTGCTGTCCCATCAAAACTGCCGGACAAACCAGCGCTAATGTTGAAACATACGGAGATTTTGAGCTCCATATCTGGCAACAAACCCTGCTTCTAAACAGTCGGCCGTACCTTGCAAGCGTCTCTGTAGCTTAGCAACAGCTTCAGCGAGACCTTGCAGAGCCTGACTGGTGAAAAAAAAGCAACGAAAAGAAAAAAAACCTAACGAAACGGCTCCCGATTTTTGCCGGTGGCTCGAGCATTCCGGACAGTTAACCTCCGGATAAACCAAAGTTTCCTGTACTTGAAACTGACATTATATGACAGCAATGTTCAGTAGTAAAGTACTGAAGAGCCCAGAAGACCTGTGACAATATTTGTTTTAATACTCTTGGACTGGAACTTCTCACTCATTTTGTACCAATCTCTGCTTTGTGATGCTAGTGGGCAATAATCTCTGTTGTATCACAGTGATTCCCCCACTGAAAACAGCTCTTCATATCAATTAGCAGGTAGCAGAAACTATTCTGGGTGGCAGATTTTCAGTCAGTCAATCAGATTCAATGGCCGGAATCTTTACCGGAGCGTCGGGGCGGGTGTGTGCGTGCCACCATCCCGAACTTTTTAACAGCGCGTTCTGCACTGCGCATTTAACTCAATTACATCAATTGAAACAGTCATGCAGATTTCCAGGCCAATTAAATGGAGCGAGTCTGCTGACGTCACTGATGACTTGTTTTCAGCAGAGATAAACAAAGAAAAAGACTTGCATTTATATAGCGCCTTTCACAATCACTGGACAACTCAATGCAGCCAATGAAGTACATTTGAAGTGGAGTCACTGTTGTAATGTGGAAAATGCGGCAGCCAATTTGCGCACAGCAAGCTCCCACAAACAGCAATGTGGTAATGGACCAGATCATCTGTTTTTGTTGTGTTGGTTGAGGAATAATAATTGGCCAGGACACCAGGGAGAACTCCCCTGCTCTTCTTCGAAATAGTGCCATGGGATCTTTTACGTCCACCCGAGAGAGCAGACGGGGCCTCGGTTTAACGTTTCATCCGAAAGACGGCAGCTCCAACAGTGCAGCACTCCCTCAGTACTGCACTGGAGTGTCAGCCTAGCTTTATGTGCTCAAGTCCCTGGATTGAACTTTATTTAAACAGCCTTGCACACATCCCAGTTGAAGGAGAGATAAAGGGGTTTGGTTGAGGTGGAAATTGCTGGATATCACTGAGATTTGTGTGGGTCATGGGAGTCATACCGACAGAAGACTGCGCCCAGATTCCCTGATGCCTCCCTGGAAGTGCTGGTCCAGGGAGTAATAGCACGCGGGGAGGGCCTGTTCCCTGCGGATGGGTGCAAAAGACCAGCCAGAGACACCAAGAGAGCATGGCTGGAGATCACGGAGGAGGTCAGCATCAGGGATGTCGTAAGGCGGTCCTGGATCAATTGCCAGAAAAGATTTAATGATCTCACGAGGTCAGGAAAGGTGAGTGTAATGCCAAATTCAACAGCATCCTGATGTGCGTGTCACCCCAACCTTATCACACTGCCTTCCAAAGCCTACTGCTGCACGTCCTTCCTCACACCAACCTACCTTGCAGGCGCACCCATCCCTCACTCTCTATGTACCTACTCACATCCCCATCTGACTAACCATCACTGACACTCACCCTCATCCTAATGCAATCATAGGAAGTAACGCCACAGAAGGAGGCCATTTGGCAATGTCAAGCCACTCTCTCATAGTCACCCTCTACAGATGTAGCCCATCCATTCCTTACACTCATTCCATCACTCTCACTCAAACTTCTCTTCTTTCCCTCCTTGCAGGAGAAGGGAGTCCAGAACAATAGGGAGAAGCAGCAAACCAGAGGTGACCCTTCAATATTCACCAACTTGGCTCCAGCAGAGGAGGAAGTGCTTGAAATCACTGGAGTTGCAGATCTGCTGGTGGTGGGAGACGGAGAGAGGGGGACCTCCCAGCAACCTGGTGACAGAATTAAATCTCATATAGCCATATGGCATCCAACAGTCACTCATGGTGACTTGATGTCAGCAGCCAGTGAAATGTTATCATGTGCATAATGGTAACATTACACATTCTTATCATAAGACTTCCAATTCAAATCTTTACTCTCCCACAGGTCCATCAAGTGCCCCCACAGGTCCATCAAGTGCCCCCACAATGTCCAGATGAGGAGGAAGACAGCTCCTCAGAGGAAGCTCCACTCTCTGAGGGTGCACCATCAGCAGACCCAAGCGCACCCAGCACCAGTGCAGATACGCACACCCCGGTGGGTACAGCGAGACAGAGTAGAGTTGTCACCTGGTGTCCCACACATCACAAGTGAGCAAGAGCAGATGGTGGCGACAGGGACAGCACTGAAGACTCCTCAGCGGAGGGCGCAGGATGCTCCAAGCTCTGCTTAACTGCATGCAGATGCTGAACCTCGGGGGGCCATCGAGTAAGAGGGTGATCTTGGAGGAGCAGCAACAAATGCGCGAGGCTCAGGCAGCTTTTGCAGCCGCGATGTGTGCGACTGTACAAAGAACGGAGGAGCTCATCTCCAACATGAGCACCACCATCTCGCAGGCGATGGCGACAATGTGCTCTTCCATGGAAAGGATGGCCACCTGCATGATCCAGCTAATGCACTAGTGGAACAAGAACATGCTTGCTGTGAACAACAGATTGCAGACACTCATTGAGCTCATCTCGAGGAGAGAGACCAACGTAGAGTTGGGCGTTCATCACCCCACTGATGTGCAGCGCGGTGCTCTCCAGCTCATTGCTAGCAGGGAAGTGCGGGTGGCCCATGAGAAGGATGATGGTGAGAGGGGACATGGAAGTGAGGGTTCTTCTCAAAGTGCTCACACTTCTCCCCCGTTGCCTCCCCCTCGGTCAGAGCCCCACATGCTGCCTCGGATCCCGATGACCGAGTCTGCCAGGCACAGTTGCAGGAGGAGCTGTCTTTGGCGGGGCCATCACAGGCTCCAAAACCCAGAGGACTCCCGCCAAAAGTGTCAAAGCAGCGAAGTGAGCAGCCTGCCTCTACCTCTGCTGAAGCCACAGGGGTTTTACCTCATAGAAGCATGCAGAAACAAAAAAAGACAATCGTAGATGCACAAGGATATGCACATGGGTGTTTGACAAAATGTTAATGTTAAGTTTCCTTTACATTTCTGATGCACATAAATTTATTTCTTTGCACCACTTTCCCATCTTGTCCATTTTTGCCTGCTACCTGGGAAGTGGCTTTGCCATTTGGAGTGAATAGTGAGACATTACTTAACTTCGAGCAGTGGGGGTTTGGGCGACAGGAATGGTTTGGTCATTGTAGAACTGCTTTGTGGTGTTGTTGGGGGGGGGGGGGGGGGTTGCAGGTAGTTGGTTCAGCATCTGGGAGACATATGGGTGCACTGGTGCAATTTAAGTAAATCGGACCATTATGAGGCCATCCCGGGCAGCAATGTGCACCACTGCTGGTGCCACCTCCACCTCAAGTTCCTCCTCCTCCGAAGGGGCTGTGCTCTCTGTGCCTTGCTCCTCCTGCAGCTCCAATCCTCGCTGCTGCGCCATGTTGTGCAGGGCGCAGCATACGACGATGATTCTGGAGACCCTGGCTGGTGCGTACTGAAGGGCTCCTCCAGATCGGTCAAGTATCTGAAGCGCATCTTTATCATGCTGATTGCTTGCTCTATGACACATCTCATGTGGCGGTCATTATAGCACTCCTCGGCCTCACCGCTTGGCCTCTTCAACGGTGTCATCAACCACGTCTTCAGTGGATAGCCCTAGTCTCCAAGCAGCCACCCGGTAAGTCTGGGGGTGTGAAGAGCTGAAGGAGAGTGGACTGGCGCAGCACGAAAGAGTCATGACAGCTGCCTGGGAATCTGGCGCACACATGAATGATGATCTTTTTACGGTTGCAGACGAGCTGCACACTGAGGGTGTGGAAGCCCTTGCGGTTCACAAACACTCCTGGGTGATGTGGGGGTACCTTGATGGCCACATGTATGCAGTCGATGATGCTTTGCACCTGTGGGAAGCCAGATAGAGCCGCAAAGCTAAGAACCTCAGTAACACTGGCTTCATCAGTGGCAAAGTTTACATAATTGGCTGACTTGTGAAACATGGCATCGGTCACCTGGGCGATGCATCTGTGGGTGGCCAACTGCAAGATCCTGCAAATGTCTGCTGCCGATCCCTGGAAGGAGCCTGAGATGAAGACGCTGAGGGCGGTGGTGACTTTGACAGCCACGGGTAAGGCGCGTCCACCAGGTCCTCTGGGCAGCAGGTCTTCTTCCAGCAAGCTACAAATGTCTGCCATGAGCTGGTGAGACAGCCTGAGCCTCCTGAAGCACTGCTGTTCTGTCATGTCCAGGAAGCTCATCCTCTGCCTGTATTCCCAGTGTTGGGGGTATTGCCCCCGGCACGGTACACCCCTGTGCTGACCCCCTCTCTCCTGTGCAGCATCAGGTGGCTGAGGAGAAGGTTGGCACTCTGGTTGTTGGTGCTGCTGCGGCTGCTCGTCCTCCGAATCGGAGGACCAGGATGAGAGAGTATAAATGGTTCCCATTCTGCTGGTGTATATATATCACTTGAGGATGAGATGTTATAAGCGCTCAGTCAATGTGGACAGAGGTTTTTCCAAGGAGGTCACAGTGCATATAGATCTCACAACATACATTTACAACCTCAATACATCTGAAATATATCTTCCAAATCCTGAAATCAGAAAGTTCTGGCATTTGAAATTGAACTGATGTGGCAGGTTAGCTATTATGCTGCAGTTGCAGTTATGAACGATTCAGCTTTATGGAACACCCGACACAATCAGCTGGCATGTTTGTCGAATGCCGTGGAACACGGTGAAGATGCGGCAAAATTGAAAAATCCGGTCAAAATAGCATTAACAAGCTGTTAACTACCTTAAGTGCCTCTCCTGCCACTTGGTGTCGGGTCTGATCTGGAGTCGCAAACCCGAAACTTTGGAAAGTCACGTGGAGGCAGGTTCGCAACCCGTCATCAATCACCTTGGATTTAACTCCTGACCCGTCTCCAAACCCGCCCTCTGAGCGCCGGCAAAAATCGCAGCCAATGTTTCAATCCAAGAGTTTGTCATTTTTAAATTTTTGGATTACTAGCATGAAAAACCACAAATATCAACAGTTCAGAGGGGTTTTTAATGTCAATTATAGACTTTGGGGGAGAAATTCAGTTGGTTGCGCCACCCGTTAGCGCCGTAAGAGGGCGCTAAGTGGGTCGCAAGCCAACTTGCGCCTGGGCGCGGCACTGCCCACGCCTCCCGCTAAATTCCGCGGGACGTTAGTGGTGGCGCTAACCGTTAGCGCTGCGCCGCTGCCGATGACATCATCGGTGTGTGCAGCGCCCCGCTGACACCCCGGCCGCGATATTCGGCAGCGCCCCCTGGTTTACCGCCGGACGCTATGTCCGACAGGGTCGGGGGGCGAACCTGCGGCCGGGGAGGCGCAAATTAAAGGCGAGGTGCGGGGCGGCCATTTTTGTTGTTGGCCGCCTGCCAGCGCTCCAGTCTCCGGCCTCCTGAACCCCCCCCCCGCAGAGTGCCGGCTGCGCTCCAAGAGCCCGGCACTTCTCCTCGGTGCCGGGCTCTTTTGCCTGCACTCCCGATCCTCGGGGGCCCAGCTGGGCCCCAGATCGCGCTGCACAAGGCCCCTCCCCTTTAAGAAGGGGAGGAAGGCCTGCAATACCGCAGCGCGACGTGCCGCAGCAGCACGTAGCGCCACGATATTCACTCGCAGCGCCCCAAGAGGGATGCGGGGTGCCCGTTTCCCTTTGGGGCGCAACCACTTCATTTCCGGTGCGGGGGCGCGAATGTTTCTGGGGCGCTACTTTTAGCGCCCTGGCGAGGCTGGCGCCCCAAACGGGGCTATACTCAATTTCTCCCCCTTTATTTCTTTTGCTGTTTCTACTTACAGCTCAAAGGCTTCAATTCGTTGTCGAAGTTCGACCTCTCTATTTCGCACAGCTTCAATGTCTTTCAATAAACTTTGTCTCTGCGTATAGATTTCTTTTTCCTCAATCTGTAACAAAATAGATATTCTAAACACAATCCATCTGATAAAAGATAATTTCATTTAGCGTTATATATGCTCAACTTTGTAACAAACAAAATAAATACAGAACTCTAGATCAATTCTTACTTTCACATTCATGGAATACCCAGTTTTAAATAACATTATTACTTTACCTAATGCTTTGTCACCAGTCTATTTAAAATATCTAGCTATATATAAACATTGACATGTATCCAAAACATGAGCAAATTTCTAGGCCACACTTAAAAAAGGAGAAACAATGCCAATCATTTCTAATCTACAGCAAAAGTTCCCCAAGAATAGAAAATAGCGCCCAACTAACCCAAGAAGTAACACTTAGGGGAGGACTTTCATTGGGCCGTTGAGGCGGGATTGGAGGTGTGTGGGGGGTTAAAATCCCAAAATCATGGGGCACGACCCCATCCCACCCCCAACCCACCTCCATGCCAGTTTCAAAGGAGGCGGGTACCCACCTCGCACTGCGACCCGCCTCCCCGAGGCGGGAAGGGGATTAGTGCCAATTAACTGCCTGTTAACAGGCAGTTAACAGGCAGTTTTTAGCCTAATCCCTATTTTTGATGTTGAAGTGTGGGATTCCCGACGGCTCCAAACCACGCCAAGTTAGCGAGGCGGGCCGTCGGGCTTGGAGGGGGTCGAGGTGTCCGGTGTTCAGGTGAGTGATGGGTGCATGAATGCAGAGGTAAGTGTGTTTGGTGTGTTTAAAGTGTTTAAAGAAGTTTTACTTACCTTTACAGCCTTCCTTCCTTCAGGTCTCGGGAGTCCCTCATCTCACCGGCACAGAAAGCAGAATGGCCCCGAACTGTCAAAAATTGCAGCATTCAGCTTTCTGTTCCGGAGAGATCTCTAATTCATCCTGAGAGGAAGGAATTAACTTGGAGTACAGATTGTCAGTGTTTGACAGCTTCAAACAGCTGTCAAACGCTGATATTTCATCTGTCAAAAGGTCTTGACAGATGAAATATCAATCTGTGATGTCACCTGTCGCCGGGTGGCCCTTAATTGGCCTGCTGAGCCCGCTGGGCAGGCTCAACAAGGTCAATCAAGTCTAAATCGTGTGGGTTGGCTAGAGCTCGATGGAGGTGGGACTACAACCCTGAAAGTTATAGTCCCGCCTCCTACATGAAAATCCAGCCCTTAATGTTTTCTTTTAAAATGAATGCCAATCATTTCCTGTTGGTTCCTTCTGACCTTTAATTGATCTGATTACCAGCCTAGGAGCAATTAAACTCTAAATGACCTCTGGAAATGCAGCAATTAGACCTTGCGCCATAAAGGAACATTACACACAGCTTATTTGCAGCAGATTTTATGTTACATAGTATAATGCTTGCGCCTTTAAAAAGCAGCGCATTCTTTAACTGATCATGAGCAAGGTCACAAGAGATCCACTGACATACTTTGGGCCAGAATTTACTGTAAAAATGGTGGTGAGTATGCGCAAATCAGACAGCAACTTCAGGCAAGTGTAGATGCACAGTTAAACGTGAAAATCCAAAAGTTGCTGTGTGAGATGCGCCGCTCCGCCATAAGCTGCGCAAAAACGACATCTCACCATCTGGCTCCCCATGCAAATGTATTGAATGGCATGAAGTTCCAGTATTTGTGTAGTAGATACGGACTAAATTCACCACAGAAAGTCAGGGCTTGTCCATTTCAGTCTAAGTACCCTTTTATAATGGCATGATAAGTCTTAATTACTGCCGCTCAAACTCTCTGGCACTGAAAATTAACTATTATCAGTGTGGCGTCTCATTCCTTCAGATTTTAATTGCTGTTGGAGATTAAAAAGATTAAATTATAATTTTTTTCAAAACTTTTTCTTTATCTCTTAATCCAATCTTTCTTTCCCTCTCTATTTTGCTTTCTGTACCTGATTTGACATTGGCCCAGAACTCCGGGTCCCCACGGTTGAGTACCCACGGGGTACTCACACGCAGCCCAATGGAAGTGCCGGTTTCCTGCATGCACTGCGCATGCGCGGGAAACTGGCACTTCCGTTCCCCTGAAAGAAGGGGTTCAGAGGTCGAATGCGTGCGCGGGAGAGGCTGCGCGTGCGCATCGAACTTACGGTTTTTTTTGCAGGTTTTCCCGGGAGGGTAAGTCTCCAGAAGTTAGACATGTAAAAAGCAGTCGCAAGGCCTGCTTTTTACAAGGTAAGTGGTGAATTAATTAAAATTGAAACATTTTTTCCACAGGTTTATTATTTTTAAATACTTTAAAGAAAGGTAAGTTTATTTTTAGCCCCGTTAGAAAATAAAATTATTTGTTTCAAAAATTTAAATTGTTTAAAAGTTATTTCATGTAATTTATAGTTTATTTAAAAAACGTGATTTAAAAAAAAAATGTATTTGAAGATTTAGTGATGTTTTGGGGCTTATAGTATTTATAAGTTTGACAGCCCTTCCTGTCAAACTTATGAATGAAGCAGTCCCTGCTCTGATTGGCTCCCCATGGCCCACATGATCCCAGGGGACGCATCGAACTAACTGCGTCCCTGGGATACGCAAGCACTGCGCGCCAGCAGTTGGAGGAGGCCCAGGATCGGAATCCCACGCGGGCCCACAGCTCAACGGCCGGCGTGCTAGGTAAGTGCAGGTCGGGGGCTTACACCCGCGGGAAGCCCCCGACCCGAATTTCTGGGCCATTGAATTCTCTATTCTAACTGACACTTCCTGGTTTAGACTCGGCACTGTTCAACAATTCTTCAATCTGATTGGTTAAAGAGATACACAGTTGCTTGCCCTGTTCTCACAGGTCCCAGATGCCCTGTAGGGGGTGCCGTGCCAGTTCAATGTCCCAACTTGCCGTTCATGGAAATTGAGCGGGCATTGGAAAATCTAACGAACGGCGGGCGCTGCTTGGTGATACTTTTGAGCAGCGCAGGTCGACTCATCAGATAGTCTCCCTCATTCTCTGGGGAAAATCATGGAGTAGGTTTTTGTCTCTCTCTCCTGGGCGGTAGGTTGGTGGAAAGGATTGTCCACCCTTTCTAGAGCCTGCCTGATCTTCTCTACCAGATTACCATCCAGGTGGTGAAGATGAAAATCATACCCCCATGATTCTTCCTTCATGACTCCCCAAACTGCCTGATTGAAATTGAGAGCTCAACAAGTGGTAAGGTGAGACGACAAACTACATGCTTCTCCAGCATCTGTTAGCAATATTTTAAATACAAGCCATGTGTTTTGGATTTTTAGTAATTTTTTTTTGCATGCAACACCACTTTATATTTTTTTTTAAAGTGTGAAACCAAGATACATGTCATCTTTGAAGGTTAACCAGAGAAAAATTCCACAATTATAAAACTGAAATATTAATGAAGGTTGAAAGGAGGATTTGCACATGGGAGCATATTTCAGTGCTATTACCACTTTAAAGCAGAAGCCAGTACAAGTAGACTTCCAGTTTTGTTTCATCCACCAATGCAGAATCAATTCAGGCAGGTTCAGTGTCAAAATTCTAAAGGTAGAATACAATTAAATTAAAATGATCCCCATCAAAATGAATCCCAATTGCAACGCCAGGATAAAGCACAAGGAATCAGTTTTGCCTCTTCTCCATGCCCCACCCCCATACTCTGCTCTCAAGTGCTTTTGATTTCTGTGCCGTACACCCTTTAATTATGAGGAAAAAGCAGATGTCCATAGACTTCTGAAGATGTCTCTCTGCGCTAAAATAAAGGACGTGGAATTAAGACCACAGTAAAAGATAGCAAAATTAAAAAGGATTATATATTTGTATGGTCTTCTTTGTTCTTCTAGAAAGCCTCTCCATACAAAGTGGTCCAACAATGAGCATTGCTTGCTGGAGAGGGAAAAAACCCCACTAAGGTTCAACCTCCCTTCAAGATGTTTTGAGACATCATGACATTGGAGGCACCCCATGAGGCCTTTTCCACATGTGCACACAGTATACAAGGCCTGTCCCATCCTTGATTGTCAGCTTATTTTACCCAAAGGCATTTCCTGAAAAGACAATCTATTAATTATTTGCATTCGGGTTATGCCCAGTATTTAGTTGTAGAAAGCGGTGATACATCCATGGTTGCCTAGTGCATTATCTTTCTAGTTGTATCTAAACCTACCTCCTGCTGTTTCTGAAGTCTCTCAATAGCATTCTTCTCTCGTGTGATTAACGTTTCAGACTTCATCTGATGCATTTTATCCAACTTCCTTCTGACCTCTTCTATATCCTTGTGCGACCGCTCTTTCTCCTGAATCCGGACCTTAGCCAATTCCAGATCCTTAAAATGTTGTAGCTGCCATGATCAAAAGAACTGGGTGAGTTTCTTACACACCAAGATGAATCTTTAAGAAAAAGCAAATACTGCATCCAATTTTTTAAAAAACTACAACTAACTAATATAATTCAGCAGATTCTTGTGTAATGACTAATTACACTTGTAGTGTCACAAGCTCTGTGGATAATTTTCCTGCAATAGGATACAAAGCATCACAGCAAAATGTGGGAAACACGACACTGAAGAGAAATTGCTGCCAGTAGCAGAAGATACTAGTGGCAACAGCACACACACGTCACTCGCAGAACTCCTAATGACATTGCTCATGGTGTGTGGGAGGTTTTGTAAGAACAATCGTTGTGCCAAGTAGTACAATCAGGAATTTATCAGCTTTGGGGGCAGCCCTGGGACGGGGATCCAAGGGCTGGCAGTATCAGAGTCTGGCATTATTTTCAGCAGGATCTGTGGATCACTGAAGACGGAGGTTCTAGGAAGACTAGAGCACGACCTGGGGTCACCGTGAGAGGGATCCTGGGATCATTAGGATAAAAGATCAGAGTCTGGAAGCAATGCGATAGTACTGGGAATAGGGAACACCGGGAATGCAGCCTGGGGTTAGTGAAAAATGAGAGGGGATCTGGGAGTGGGAGAGAGGTCTGGAACTGGGGACCTGGGTCCATCAGATTTGAGGAGGGGGCTTTGATCATTGGGAGACAAAGTTTGATAGTATTATAGGAAGGGGGCCCAGGGGAATGGGACTCAAACCTCTACTGACCGCATTCAAACCATCAGGTTTAAACCCTCTAAATGTTTATACCGGTCAGCCTCCTCCCCCAATTTGTACACAGACCCTTATGCACCCTCAGGTATAATGATGTCACATTCAAGTGGCACAGTGATGCATAGAGACACGACTCACTACTGTTTCCCCTTGACAACAACACACCTTTAATTCAATGCATACAGGGTCATGATAGATTGGTACCAGTTCAAAAAACTACATCCACTATAATCATATCTGGCCTGGCAACAGGGAGGACAGGTACAAGGTCAGACTCAATACAAGTACAGGAAACTCTTTGGTATCCGGCACCGACGGGACCACCGTGTTGCCAGTTGATCAAAAATTCCGGATGATGGAGAGGGTTATCTACCGAGGCTATTTTTAACAAAGAAAAATTAAAAAATCAAGAAATGTGCAGTATACAGTAATTGGGTACTCACCTACAGAATGTTGTGTTAAATGGATGGTGGAAGATGCTTGATTAAGTACAGTACTACCAGCAGCGTGGGAGACACACAGTACCCCTGTAAAATGGCAGATCAGAAGAGACTACCGGCAGCGCGGGAGAGTCAGACTCCTGTTACAGGGGTATTGAGGTGTTCCGACTTCCGACAGCGCCAAGAAGCCGAGTAGTGGCAGTTTGGAGAACTACCCCCACTGACTGACTCGGCCACCGCGGGAGACTCGGACTCGGCAACATTGCCCGTTATTGAGGTGTTGCTTTTGGAGTGAGAATTTTGCCGGTTAATGGAGAATTCCAGATATTTAGGTGCCGTTTAAACGAGAGTTTCCTGTATACTAGAATGCTGTTCTAATGGATTGTAACTCCAATATTATCTAGTTTTACAATGGATACTGACTAATGGTGTTGGGAGTGTGCTACATGGAGCAGCATCAGTAAATTGGGCACCAGTCTCTCTATTGCAAACTACTCCAGTCTGCACAGTGTAATGCTTACATTTCACCAGTGTGTTCCTTTTGTGATTAAAAACCCAGGAAATTAAATATTTTAGCTAATTTAGAAAGATTTATTAAATTATCTAGTGACCAATTTAGTGATAAAGATGACTAAAGAATATGGTGTACTACCTCTTGCTGCATCTCTGCCTGAAGCTGTTCTTCTATTTGTTTGCGATATACAAGCAGTTTTGTTTCCCAAAAGTCCTCTTGCACATTTGCTGGATGAAGTGCTGCATATTCTTCATCAACCATTTGAAGTTTATCAACTGTAAGGAAGGAAATGAGGAGCTAAATACTTTGTACAGCAGTGAAAGAACAAAATCAGAAGGGAACAGTGGACACAGCACATTTACATTTACTGACTGCAGCTCTAAAGCTGGCAGGAAACGTCGAATATAAATAAATACGGTAGAGTTTGTGCTGCCAAAGGCAACAAATGACACAAAAATGGGGTTCCAGCCACATTTACATTTCTGACAGCAGTCCTGCCTCCAATCACTGCATAAAAGCAAAGTGGCTTACCACTTCAGGTTGCCTTGTTTTTTGGCCACCTGCAAGATCAGCAGCTGAAATATTCACACTAGCTGCTTACATGCCAGCAAAGCAGGGCCCCTACAATCTGTCTTCTGCTCAATCCACAGTACCAACACCACACTGGTAAAAGTAAAACACATGTTGTGTGACTGTGACCTTAACCCCTTATCTTGTCTCAACCTCTCTGCTGCCTTCGATAGTTGACCACGCTATCCTCCTCCATAGTCTCTCCTCTTCAGTCCACCTCCAAAGCACTGCTCTCTCCTGGTTCCATTCTTATCATAGAAGTTTACAGCACAGAAGGAGGCCATTCGGTCCATCGTGTCTGTGCCAGCTGAAAAAGAGCTATCCAGCCTAATCCCACTTTCCAGCTCTTGGTCCGTAGCCCTGTCGGTTACGGCACTTCAAGTGCACATCCAAGAACTTTTTAAATGCGATGAGGGTTTCTGCCTCTACCACCCTTTCAGGCAGTGAGTTCCAGACCCCCACCACCCTCTGGGTGAAAAAAGTTCTCAACTCCCCTCTAATCCTTCTACTAATTACTTTAAATCTATGCTCCCTGGTTATTGACCTCTCTGTTAAAGGAAATAGGTTCTTCCTATCCACTCTATATAGGCCCCTCAATTTTATACACCTCAATTAAATCTCCCCTCAGCCTCCTCTATTCCAAAGAAAACAACCCCAGCCTATCTAATCTTTCCTCATAGCTAAAACTCTCCAGTTCTGGCAACATCCTTGTAAATCGCCTCTGTACCCTCTCTGGTGTAATCACATCTTTCCTGTAATGTGGTGACCAGAACTGTACGCAGTATTCTAGCGGAGGCCTAACTAGTGTTTTATACAGTTCGAGCATAACCTCCCTGCTCTTATATTCTATGGCTCAATGTAGGTACTACAATGGCTTCTCATCCTTTTCTCACATGATCTGTACCACAGGGACATATCCATGGCCCTCTCCTCTTCTTCATACAGGAAACTTTCGATTTACCGGCACCTAAATAACCGGAAATCTCGGTTAACCGGCAAAATTCAGGAGTAGGTTCAGGTAACTTTTATTACTTGTCTTCCTCCATTTGTTGCTGTGCAAGGGTGTGGCTGCAGCTGTTGCTAAGCTACAGAGACGCTTGCAACTTGTGGCCATTGTTCTGAAGCTGCAACAGGGTTTGTTGCTTTATACGGAGCTCTCAGCTCCATATCTTTTATTATAGCTTTCGGTTATCTGGAATTTTTGATGAACCGGCACCACGTCGGTCCCGTCCGTGCCGGATAAAAAAAAGTTTCCTGTATCTACATGCTACCCCTTGGTGACATTATATGGATGCCTGGGGTCAGTTTCTACATGTATTTCTTCATTGACCTAAGTTGCATACACTGTGGAAGATGTGTTTAATTTAGTGATACTTTTTAAAAAAAACTACAAAGGTAATTATTTATTCAAATAGAATCCCCCACCCCTGCTCATTACCAATAGATTCCTTGTACTGTGGAACGCAGCTGGTCTGAGCTTCTGCATCGCGATACTCCCTAGTTAGGTGATAATCAGTCAGTTCCATTAGAAATTGAGTAAGAAATCCTATCAGCAAGAGAAAAAAAAGATTTTTTTTAAATATATGTTAAAAAATGTATTCTTCAAACATTTTTGAAAGGATTGCAATTTTGTTATGTATGTACTGTTACAGTATTTGAAACTGCACTATTACCTTTTTGATTGTCCCTTTGAAGATTTGAGATCTGCAGTAGGAAAAATAAAACAAAAACCATGAAGGTCATCCAATATGTGAAAGAGAAAAATGCCGAATTATCAAACTTCATTTATAATATAATCAAACACAAACTCACAATAGATTGGTAAAGGTTTGATCTGGGGTCGATCCTCATAATTTGTAGGAGATCTCTTGCTGTAAATACCTATGAAAAATGTTTTTTTTAAAGTGAAATTCATTTCATAACTGCTAAGTTTTTATGGTACTTGATGACGAGATCCTTCTCTGAGAATTCATGAACAAAATCTTACTCTATGCAAATCCATATGATTACAGTTTTCCACCTATTTCCATGCACATGTAGTTTCAGTCACATCCTTTGGCACCATTTCGCTACTTGCCAAAATAAAAAGCTCTAATCACAAGCACAAATACACATGCATTGCCTCAAGCACAGCCGTTACAACATTTGATAAACACTTCCCTGTCAATTCCAGTGCTACACCGTACTGCCAAGAAGAAATGACTGGAGAACCTGCAAAATAATTCGGTTTTCCCTCCTTACATGGAGGTAAGAATTCAAGCCTGTTGTAAAAAAAAATTTATAAAATGAACAGGACCCTCTTCCTTATGATAAAAGATCCTCAGTTATTTCATTTAATATAGAATAACAGCATGTAAGCCTTTAGTTACTGAATAAAAATGACTGAGAAACAGCAGCAAAACTAGTCTAGGTAATAAAAACAGAAAATGCTGGAAATACTCAGCAGGTCAGGCAGCATCTGTGGAGAAAGAGAATTAACGTTTCAGGTCGGTGACCTTTCAGTAATATTAGGGTGAGGGGGATACGACCGTTTAGAGGAATTACAGATAAATTCAATCTATTTTACAAAGCCTGAAGCAATCAGAAAGAAAGATAAGAACCACTTTTTCTTTTACTGGGAGGCTAATGATATGGTGCAATTGGACCTGAAGAATCATCATGATAACTGCAATTTAACTTGAATTATTTTCTATTGAATCTTGCACTGTAATACAAATTATACTCATTGTATGGTACTTACAACAGTGGAACAAAAGTTATTATTCTATGGTTACTGAATAACTTGCTGATTGATTAGTTAATTGATTGAAAGTTGGGACCAATCGTTCATATAATTCACCAATTTGCCTTGTCCTTTGTTTTAGCCCGGTATCCAGGCAACTAAGAATCTCAAGAATGCCCTAAACAAACTTCTTTTCTGCAACAGTTCTTTGACCACCATCTTCAAAATATCGTCATTGGAGATAAATTTAATTCATGGCTCAAGCACAATTCACACAACTTATAACAGAAAATGCTGGAAAAACTCAGCAGGCCAGGCAACATCCGTGGAGAGAGAAATAGAGTCAACGTTTCAGGTGGAAACACTTTGTCAAGACTGAAAAAGCACAGGAAATGAAACAGATTAAAAGGCCAGGCTGGGAGAGAACAAGAGAGAAGTGAAGAGACATTAAGAGGTATTCAAAACCAGACGAGATGGTGATAGGACTAGTGGAGACAAAAGACGGCTCTAGATTAGGTGTGAAATGCGCTGGCAGAATGGGAGACAGCTGCCATGTGGGAGAGAAAAAAAAAGGGGGGAGGGGAAAGGCCAAAACAAAGGTGTGGATAAAAAATATAAGTAAAAATGTAATGGAGGCCGAGGTTATGATCTGAAATTGTTGAACTCGATATTGAGTCCGGAAGGCTGTAAAGTGCCTAATTGGAAGAGGAGGTGCTGTTCCTCGAGTTTACGCTGAGCTTCTGTGGAACAATGCAAGAGCCCGAGTACGGTTTCAGATCATAACCTCGGCCCCCATTACATTTTTACTTATATTTTTTATCCACACCTTTGTTTTGGCCCTTTCCCCTCCCCCTTTTTTTCCTCTCCCACATGGCAGCTGTCTCCCATTCTGCCAGCGCATTTCACACCTAATCTAGAGCCGTCTTTTGTCTCCACTAGTCCTATCACCATCTGGTCTCGTTTTGAATACCTCTTAATGTCTCTTCTCTTTTGTTCTCTCCCAGCCTGGCCTTTTAATCTGTTTCATTTCCTGTGCTTTTTCAGTCTTGACAAAGGGTCTTCGACCTGAAACGTTGACTCTATTTCTCTCTCCACGAATGTTGCCTGGCCTGCTGAGTTTTTCCAGCATTTTCGGTTGTTATTTCGGATTTTCAGTATCTGCAGTATTTTGCTATCACACAACTTATAGCTTGCTGCAAAAAAATCCATAAAACAGATTTAAAACATTTTCCTTAGTCATATTCTCCATGGCAGTAGATGAATGCACTGGAAATAGTGTGGTGTTGTGCAGAATGTCATAGGTTGGATCCTTGGATTGTGCGGAGTTAGTATATCTCAATCAAAGCAATGGGAAGGGCACAACAATTGGCCTGACTATTTCTGGATAAGAGAGAGGAAAAATTAAATCAGTTAGGGCTCCTATTCGTGATCGCCATCAGCAGCACTTGTTGAATACTTGCAAGTAATATGCACTTCAGGCAAGGTGGATTCTAATTTCATTGCGATTCCCCACATGTTCAAATAGCCTACCACCACTTACTGTCTGGACTCGTATGGAGAACAGTCACTGGATACCTAAAAGGTGCTGCAACTGTACCCTAGCATGAGTCAGTGGCTTCATCGGTGGAGAGAAGGAAAAGTTTTCTTTACATACTTAATAATAGACAAGATTATTAGACTGTTATTTAATTGATGGATATAGTTCGAAAATAGACTCCTATTTCTTTTTTTAAACATTTGGGTTTATTCAAACCATGGTTGTAGGTTGCCCAAGATCAGATTTAAACTCTAGGAAAAGCATTTGTAAAACATGACAGCACATCTCTTGTGACTAATCATTTTGTGAAAAACACTGATGGTGTTTAATGGTTTAGCTCTGACTTCAAACTATACTATAGTCTGTGTACCGATTTGCTCCTTTAACTCAAGGTTTGTTTCCCGCTGCAGGAGTTACCTTAAATGTTTTAAAAGACAAAAATAGTTTTACTTTACCTTCTCCTTTTCTAAGCCACATTCTGGATAGAAGATAGACAGTGAGTACTCGCATCCAATCCTACGCAAGTGGTCAGCTACAATGCTATTTGCAGCCATAATCAACAGAGAATCCTCATCTGTGGAAGCATACCGACGACGATGACCATATGCAGGTAATTGTCCATTTAAACCAGGGTGCGTTAATTCATGAACAAGCTGATTTCGAAGCTGAGACTGGCCAATAGAAATTTAATAAGTGAGGCAAATGTCTAGAAAGAACACCACAAATTTTTGCAGAAACTTGCTCATCTAGCAAGAGCCCTAAAATCTTCACTTATTTAATCTGAGATGTTGCTTGATGCTGGATGATGTGCAAATTAGCATTCATGGGAACTTGTCAAATATGTACTACAGGTACACTATCCCTTATCCGAAAGCCTTGGGACCAGCTGAGTTTCAGTTTTCGGAATTTTTCGGATTTCAGAAGGTATTTTATAAGACTGGGAATTTTGTCGGGGGTGGGGGTCGGCGTCGGCGGGGGGTCTGGGGTGGGGTCGGCGGGGGGGAGAAAAGAATATTGGACGGGCCGCGGTTCGGGTCGGGGGGGGGGGGGGGGGGGGTCGGGTCGGGTGGGAGGGGGGAGAAAAGAATATCGGACGGGCCACTGTATTGTTGGGTTCACTCTCCCGGTACCTCCTTCACACTGCCCGGCTCGGCCTGCAATCTCCTACCCAGGAGGGAACTCTGTGACCCTCTGCCCTGCTCAGCGTAAGTCGTGCGCCACTCTGGTCATGTCGTGCGCACGACTTACGCTGAACGAAAAAACTTTCGGTTTTTAGAGGTTTTCGGTAGTTCGGATAAAGGATAGTCTACCTGTATATAAAAGTATGTACACAACCAATGTATAATGTGTATACTGTATAATTATTAATTGGCTTTGCTGTTGAAAATGTGTGGAATAAATGTGGGTTTCAAAGAAATATATGATGTCTTATAGACGTCAAGTACCAGGATCTTTAAAACTTACTCTGTAGATGATTTTAATGGAATAGGCATGCAAATGTGAGGAATTAGCTAGTTAACACCCAATTACAATCAATTCTATGCTGCAACTCAATTGGCTTGACATTTGCTAAGTGATATATTCAGGACCACAAAATTATAGAAATATGGAAACTTTATTTTGCTTCATGTCCAGGTACTACATTTCTTACTTTAGACTGAACACTATACATTAAGGAATTTTAATTAGCTGTAAAAAAACACTGTAGAATTATTATTACAGAACGTTGCTGAGATAAATGGTATGTTCAAGATAAATACCTTTAAAGAATCTAAGACACCCCGATTTTTGAATGTCTGATAAAGTCTCCTCCGAAGCTCTTCTGAAGAAATGGCTTCACTAGTACCAGAAGCCATTTTAGATGCTGTTTATACACTGCAGCAAATTCAAACAAAAAGATTCTTACAGTATATATAATACAAAATGTTTTACAAAATGTAGACATCAAGATCAAGTATTATGATAGGAAAGTCTGAAATATGTTTTTTACATTTTTGCAAAGATAAAAGTTACAAATAAACTTACACCATGAGCAAATAAACAATTATGTATTAGTAACTGGATGAAACTATAGATTTGACAAGTGTCCTGTCACCTGGTTAAAATCCAGCCCAAAACTTCCCCCCTACTTGATTCTGTGACTATCGTCAGATTGCCTGTCCAATATCAAACTATGGGTGAGTCAGAAGCTCAATTTTGGCAACAATGAAACCATCTTCTTTGACCCCCATCACAGGCTTCATGTGTTAGCTCCTGGTCCCTCATCTCTGACAGATTTTTGCTCAAGTTGAATGCAACAGTGCAAAACCTGTGAGTGCTACTCAATCCTGAGCCAAGCTTTAAACCTCACATCCAGTTCAATGCCAAGATTGCCTACTTCCACCTCTGAAACATTCGCTCACTGCTCCTTCCTCACCCTAACTGCCACTGAAACCCACATCAACACCTCGGTCACATCTAGCCACCCTGGCCTCCTAAGCTCCACCTTACATAAACTCAAAATCATCCAGACCCAGCTATCCCTATCATAATCCACACAAGATCATGCTCATCCATCGATCTGATGTTTGCCAACCTCCATTTGCTCCAATCTGTCCACACTTCGATTTCAGAACACTTGTCCTGTCTTCAAATCCATCCATGACTTTGACAACTTACCTTTACAACCACCTCCACACACCTGCCAGCACCCTCTGCTCGACTGTGCACCACTGCTTCATCAGTGGCAGAGCCTAAAGTAAATTTATAGTCATACGAGAGATAAAGGCACTTGTATAACCATTAATAGCGTTCCACTAAATACTAAAACATCCTTAGTGAATCCATACCAGGTTCCCTACTCCTAATAGCAAAATACTGCAGATGTTGGAAATCTGAAATAACAACAGAAAATGCTGGAAATACTCAGCAGGCCAGGCAGCATCCGTGGAGAGAGAAATAGAGTCAACGTTTCAGGTCTGGGACCCTTCATCAGAATGAAGGATGAAGGGTCCCAGACCTGAAACATTAACTCTGTTTCTCGCTCCACGGATGCTGCCTGGCCTGCTGAGTATTTCCAGCATTTTCTGTTGTCATTCCCTACTCCTAAGTACAGTCAAAGTTACAGCCATTGCACACTGTATGCAGATCTAGATTAACGCAGCCGCTACAACTGCGGCTCTGTGAATCCTCCCTTGCTTGGACCAAGATTCATTAATTTCGTTTTAAAAGTTTTGCCCGTTTCGATACATGCCCCTTTAAATGGGTTCACACTCCGTCTCCCTCGGAGCATTCCCTCGACATTAACAACTTGTAAACAAGAGAATAGCGCTATCGGCAATTGATGGAGTGAAGCAGCGCAGCGGGAGGCCATTCGGCCCATCGTGCCTGCGCCGGTTCTGTGAAAGAGCTGTCCAAAGAGTCCCACTGCTGCCCTGCCACTTTGCCTTTAAACCTCTCCTCCCCACTCCTCTCCCTCTGATGTTGGGCGCATCCATGAGGTTAAAGGCCTCTCTACCGAAAAGCCCCTTAAAAAGGCGGCGCGCCGAAAGGCGCTGCACTCGGCCGCCGGTTCCGGTCCCCCACCTGAGCCCGTGACACCGGCCGCTCACTGCTCGCCGCGGCGCCTCGAGCGCCAACCGCCGCCGTCACTCCAGTCGCCGTCACCCCCGACAACCGCCCGACGCCACAACGCGCGCGCGACCGGCGCCATCAGCTCTCTCTCGCGCGCGCGCACGCACTTCAGCCGTGAACGCCGTCCTACCCGCCCACCTTGCCGAAGCGCCAACTGGATTGGTCGGAACGGGTGACACGTGTCTAAAGACGCTAGCGAGCGATTGGCTAATTGTTCGCGGGGCGGTTCCTGCCGTCATCTCCAGGCCGTTTTTTTTCTGGGCTGCGAGACGGACGGTCGGCCGACTGACTCCTCCTCCTCCCCCCCATATCGGTTGTCAAGCCTGTGCGCCGCTGTGAGGTTAGACGCGGTAAGTGTTTGCGGGGCGGAGGCCGTGGCCGTGGCCGCGCACTGTCGTCTTGTCACCGGCTCTTCCCGGGCCCCGCGGTAAAGGAGCCGGCTTCAGCAGCCGGCTCACGGATTAACTGTGTTTGCGGTCCGAGGTCACCTTTTTAATCGGAAGCACTCGGGTTTGGAGACAGGCGCTGCCCCTGCCCCAATCCCCGGGCTTTACTTCCTATACGGTGGCATAGTGGTTAGCACTGTTGCCTCACAGCGCCAGGGACCCGGGTTCGAATCCGGCTTCGGGTGACTGTGTGGAGTTTTGCACATTCTCCCCGTGTTTGCGTGGGTTTCCTCCGGGTGCTCCGGTTTCCTCCCACAGTCCAAAGATGTGCGGGTTAGGTTGATTGGCTATGATAAATTGACCCTTAGTGTTAGGGGGATTAAATACGTGGGGTTACAGGGATCGGGTGGGATATGTGTCGGTGCAGGCTCGATGGGCCGAAATGGCCTCTATCTGCACTGTGGGGTTTCTGTGATTCTGTGATTTCTGTGATTCATATTTATAAACCTCAGGCAGACTAAAGTTTGGGAGCCCGTTTCCCCCCCCTTCTCATTGACACATAATAAATAGGCCAGCTGCTCCACCCAGCCTGTCCCATTCAGCCAGTGTTGCAACTAAATAGCCTGACCAGCAATCCCCCTCAATCCACCAGCAGCCATGTAATCTCCTGATAATAGGCAAAAACATTTTTTTAAAAACAAAATAAGGTCAATTCAGGTACAAAAAGATACCTGGGGAAATTCCTCTCGGAACCACCTGCCCAAAGGTGATCAAAAACAAGCTCCAGATGATCGCAATGACAAAGAGGTACATCATCTAACATCCCCACCTAACTTTGTGTGCACAGTGATATCGGCCTCCTCCATGAACTAATACGATAGTGTAAGAACGGAGGTTCCTATCTGAATAAAGTATTCGACTCGATGAATCAAATCAACAGGTTTTAATGAACAACGAAGTTAACGGAAACTACAGGAGAAACGGTATACAGGTCTATTTAGCTTGCTGGGCACTCGACGACTACTGGAAGATTCTGGAAGCTGACGTCATGACGTCATCGCGTTCTTCGCGCCACTGGTGGTCACGTGAGCAGCGTCATGACGTCATCACGTGGAGTGCAGGAAAACACAATACAGTACAGTTAACAAGCAGTTTAAAGGTGCAGTCCGCGGTTGCACTACACTGTAGTTAAAGGGATTATTACCAATTGTTCTGAGACCCTTGGTGGCTCCGCCACAATAGCAAAAATACTGCGGATGCTGGAAATCCGAAATAACAGAAAACGCTGGTAAAACTCAGCAGGCCAGGCAACATCCGTGGAGAGAGAAAGAGTTAACGTTTCAGGTCGAAACCCTTCGTCAGAACTGAGAAAAAAAGCAGGAAATGAAACAGATTAAAAAGCAAGCTGGGGGCTGGGAAATGGGGGAGGGGATGAAGGAACAAAAAAGGTCTGTGGGAGGTGAAAACATTAAGAGATATTCAAGGCGAGACGAGATGGTAATAGGACAGGTAAAGAGACAAAAGACGGCTCTAGATAAAGTGTGAAATGCGCTGGCAGAGTGAGAGACAGCTGCCATGTGGGAGAGAGAAAAAAGGAAAAGGCACAAACCAAAGGTGGATAAAAAATATATAAAAATGATAGGGGCCGAGGTTATGATCTGAAATTGTTGAACTCGATATTGAGTCCAGAAGGCTGTAAAGTGCCTAATTGGAAGATGAGGTGCTGTCCTATTACCATCGTGTCTCTCCTTGACTATCTCTTAATGTCTCTTCACCTCCCACAGACCTTTTTTGTTCTTTCATCCCCTTTCCTGAACAGTCTTAAATTTACCTTTTACTAGTTTGAATGCATGTCCTGTTTTCCTACTGTTGCAATTTAATTTAAATAATCTTCTAGATTTACTGTTTCCATAACATTAACTATTTTACATACCTCTTCGATCACCCCTCGGACGCTGCTTTTTTTCCAAACTGAACACTCCAGTTCCTCCAGTCTTTCCTCAAAATCCAGACCTTTGACATTGAGTATCAGCCTTATGGCTCCTCTCTGCACTTGAACATCTTTCTTGTGTCTCAGCAACAAGAACTGGACACAGTATTCAAGGGGCTGTTTGACCAGAGAACTGTGCAGTTTGGCCATCACTTCCTCTGACTTGTGTTCTAATGTTTTGGCTACATCATTCAACATCCCATTGGCTTTGTTGACTGCTGCCCTACATTAGTTGGACATCTCGAACATTGAGGTTACTCTGTTTTGGTGTCATTTATTTCTTCTACCTATATACAGCACGTTATACTTATCTACATTGAATTTCTTAAAGGTTGCTTTGTCTTCTTACATATTCTATCCAACTCGCTCTGTAATTTTAACTGACTTCTTCTGATTTCACTGTCTCCCCTAGTTTGTATAATCTGCAAATTTGACCACTTTACATTGAGTTTCTGAATCTATCACTTACATAAATTAGAAACAGTAATGGTCCCAACATTAAGCCACGGGGTACCCCATTCGGTACTTCCTCCACACCCCCCTTCCCATCCAGACATTACCTCTTTAATAAATACTCCTTGTTTTTTACCCAGTTTCTAGTATATTCCTGGGCTTTACCCTGAATACGTACCACTTTGAGTTTACTAATAGCCTTTTGTGTGAAACTTTCTTGAATGCCTTTTGAAAGTCTAAGTGTCCCATGTCTTGAGGCTTGCCGAAGGTTGTCCTTAGGATGTTGGTCAGGCAGGATCTTCCCTTTCTGAATCCAACTTGACAGCTGGTTAATAAATAGGTCATTATTGTACATCTCTTTGTACCTTGCTCAATTGACCATTTTTTCATGTATAAATCTGCTGAGTGATCAGGA
This sequence comes from Somniosus microcephalus, assembly GCF_052327205.1. Lineage (NCBI taxonomy): Eukaryota > Metazoa > Chordata > Chondrichthyes > Squaliformes > Somniosidae > Somniosus > Somniosus microcephalus. Next base: position 15,273,859 of record NC_141000.1, on the reverse strand, counting down.
ATGAGGAACCTTGGCTCATTTTAATGGTGCCCTAGCTGAAGTCAGCTAACTCCTCACGGGCCAAAAATCAAACACAGACCTTTTGTGCCTGTTACTTCAGTACAATACCATGTATTGCATCTGTATTATTATTCTCTTTAATTACTCCTAGCCACTAGTTTTCGAGCAATCATAGAAATTTACAGCACAGAAGGCGGCCATTTGGCCCATCTTGTCCGTGCCGGTCGACAAAGTGCTGTCCACCCTAATCCCACTTTCCAGCACTTGGTCCGTAGCCTTGTTGGTTACGGCACTTCAAGTGCATATCCAAGTACTTTTTAAATGTGATGAGGGTCTCTGCCTCTACCACCCTTTCAGGCAGTGAGTTCCAGACCCCCACCACCCTCTGTGAAAACATTGCTCCTCAACTCCCCTCTCAACCTCCGACCAATTACTTTAAATCTGTGCCCCCTGGTTATTGATCCTTCTGCTAAGGGAAATAGGTCCTTTCTATCCACTCTATCTAGGCCCCTCATAACTTTATACACCTCAATAAGGTCTCCCCTCAGCCTCCTCTGTTCCAAAGAAAACAACCCCAGCCTATCCAATCTTTCCTCATAGCTAAAATTCCCCAGCCCAGGCAACATCCTCTTAAATCTCCTCTGCACCCCCTCTAGTGCAATCACATCCTTCCTGTAATGTGGTGACCAGAACTAGTGTTTTATTCTGTTCAAGCATAACCTCCCGGCTCTTATATTCTATGCCTGGGCTAATAATCCCTTCTTAACCACCTTATCTACCTGTCCTGCTACCTTCAGGGATCTGTGGACATGCGCTCCAAGGTCCCTCTGATATTCTGCACTTCTCAGTGTCCTACCATTTATAGTCTATTCCCTTGCCTTGTTAGCCCTCCCCAAATGCATTACCTCACACTTCTCCAGATTGAATTCCATTTGCCACTGTTCTGCCCACCTGACTAGTCCATTGATACCTTCCTGCAGTTTGCAGCCGCCTTTGTTATCACAGCCAATTTTTGTATCATCTGCAAACTTTTTAATCATACTTCCTATATTCAAGCCCAAATTATTGATATATACCACAAAAAGCAGAGGACCCAGTACTGAGCCCTGCGGAACCCCACTGGAAACAGCCTTCCGGTCACAAATATACCCTTCGACCATTACCCTTTATTTCCTACCTCCTGAGCCAATTTTGGATCCAACTTGCCACTTTGCCTTGGATCCCATGGGCTATTGCTTTCATGACCAGTCTGCCATGCGGGACCTTATCAAAAGCCTTGCTAAAATCCATATAGACTACATCAAACTCACTACCCTCATCGACTCTCCTTGTTACCTCCTCAAAAAATTCAATCAAGTTAGTCAGACACGACCTTCCCATAACAAATCCATGCTGACTGTCCCTGATGAATCTGTCTCTTTCTAAATGAAGATTTGTCCTGCAATATTGGCAGAGCCTAGGAAACAGGTTCACTTTTAGATGGGAATCAATCATGACTGGTAGACGGGAATCTAATCAGGGAAGAGAAAATGTAACTTAAAAAAAAAGTCACTTCTCAGAGAAGAAAGACATTATGAAATTGAGGGGAATTAAAGCTTATTCAGAGGCAAAATATAAACACACTTAAAGTAGTTTTAATTAGAAATGCTTGATTCACATCTTGAGCATAGGTACTTGAGCTGCAGAACAAAAAATACTAAAGTTTAGTCTGTTTTGGTAGTTTTTGTGGATTCATAAATTTTAATGTGAATGTTTTTCTCTACTTTACAGGTTAGATCAGAAATATGTCTGGTAGTTTTTATTTTGTTATAGTTGGTCACCATGACAACCCTGTTTTTGAAATGGAGTTTCTTCCAGCAGGCAAAATGGAGCCCAAAGTGAGTATATAGTACTTTAATAATGCACTGTTATTAGGAAAATACTATAATAAGTGCCATGATACACCCAAACTTCACAAATGACAAGATTTCACTTCATTCTTTTCTTAAATTTTTGTGCTCATTAAATTGAGGGATGGAACTCTTCCCATTACAGACACCCAATATCAGAATGAAGGAGTTCTCGGTCAAATATAGCAGGCTGTTGCAAAGTAAACTCCCTCTACTCTGCCCAACAATCTATCTCAGCTGCCAATCTCTGAAGAGCACCTACTGCACCATTTGTGACTTTTCCATTTCCCACACCAGCCATCTTGTGTCTTCCTGAATGAGCTTTAGCAAAAAGTGCTGAACTATAGACCCGATCCATTACGAATTGGATTGAGATTACCCATACAGCCAGCAGATAGAGGAGACTTTCATTCCATTATATGATGATGTAAGCCTACCAACTCTGCTGAATTCTACAGAAGAATCACCAGCAATGGCTTCTCTTCCCACTCCCGCACTGTTACCTCGAGTTCCCCAAGGATCTATCTTTGGTTCCCCTCCTATTTCTCATCTACATGCTGTCCCTCAGTGACTTCATCCAAAAACATGACATCCGGTGCCGCATGTACGCTGACGACTCCCAGCTCTACCTCACCACCACCTCTCTTGACCCTTCCACCGTCTCTAGATTGTCCGACATCCAGTACTGGATGAGCAGAATTTTGTTCATCCACCTAAATATTGGGAAGGCCATTGTCTTCGGTCCCCGCCATAAACTCTGTTCCCTAGCCACCAACTCCATCCCTCTCCCTGGCAACTGTCTGAGGTTGAACCAGACTGTTCGCAACCTTGATGTTGTATTTGACCCTGAGGTGAGCTTCCGACCACGTATCCGCGCTATCACCTCGACCACCTAATTCCACCTCCGTAACATCGCCCGACTCCGCCCCTGCCTCAGCTCATCTGCTGCTGAAACCCTCATCCATGCCTTTGTTACCTCTAGACTCGACTATTCCATTGCGCTCCTGGCTGGCCTCCCACATTCCACCCTACGTAAACTTAAAGGTCGTCCAAAACTCGGCTGCCTGTATCCTAACTCGCACTATGTCCCGTTCTCCCATCACCCCTGTGCTCGCTGACCTACATTGGATCCCAGCTAAGCAACGCCTCGATTTTAAAATTCTTATCTTTGTTTTCAAATCCCTCCATGGCCTCACCCTTCCCTATCTCTCTAACCTCCTACAACCCTCCGAGATAGCTGCACTCCTCCAATTCTGGCCTCTTAAGCAGCCCCAATTTTAATCGCTCCACCATTGCTGGCTGTGCCTTCAGCTGCCAAGGCCCGAAGCTCTGGAATTCCCTCCCTAAACCTCCCCGCCTCTACCTCTCTTTGCTCCTTTTAAGATGCTCCTTAAAGCCTACCTCTTGACATCGTCCCTAATATCTCCTCATGTGGCTCGGTGTCAAATTTTGCTTGATAAAGTGCCTGTGAAGCACCTTGGGACGTTTTACTATGTTTAAGGTGCTATTTAAATGCAAGTTGTTGTTGTTGAGTCTTGCTCGCATAATCACAATCTCAAATCTCCTTTTGGACGATCACAAACTTGCACCTCAGGAGAGATCACGGTGCATTTTTACAGACAAGACCCCATCAAGCATGTCTACTGCTCTGCACTGAGAAATGTGTGTCCATGGGATATCATTGGGTAGGGGAGGGGATGAGATACATGCTCAGGAAAACATAGCACATTCTTATCTGTGTGGCAACATTGCCCTTCAGATATCTTGTTGTTCAGCTACACTGGCAGTTACTGACGGCAACTGATCAACTGTTTGTACACATGTGAGATTAGATTTTCCCAGCCACAGGTCCGGTGTCTTGGGGTTCTGATGCACAGATAGCCCTATTTAAAAATAAATATAGTAGCTCTGCATCAGCTTATTCTGTGCACAGGCTGAGGATACACTTGTGTTGGAGACCGTGCAAACTTTGTTGGCTGGATAAATCTTCAAACTGCGCTAGTGATTTTGTTTGGGTTATTTGCTTTTTCCTGACATGCGTAAACAACTTACTGCAAGGAAAGATAGAGAAATGTATGATGACCCCTACCCCGGCTATAAACTCTTACAGGCTTCCCCAGAGAGAATGCGGGGATTGGGGTGGTGGTGTTGGGGGCGGAAGTGAAAGAGAGCTTTCCCATGACCAGTTACGGGGAAAGGATGAAGGGGAAAAAAAACCTAGAGAAAAGGGTGCAGAGTAAAATATTCTAATGCAGTCTTTATATTGATGGAGTGTCAATGCTATTTTCAGTGATGTCAGTATTGCTATGAAGCATCTGGAGGTGTGCAGCTGTGCTGTCCTGTTTGACTCTGAGCCACATTTCTTCTACCCTATATGTGGTCCAGGCAATAGACTGAGTGTTTTCATCTCTGCCATTTATGCCCATACCTGTCTCTCAACACTGCTTGCTAAAGCTCCAATCCACACTTTCATTATCTCGAGAACGAACTCTTTTCCAACACAGTCATTCCATCTCCACCTTTGCAAACTTCAAATTATTGAGACCTCCACAATCCATGTCCTCTCCTCAAAGTCCTACACACCCATCTTCTTGTCCTTGCTATGCTGCACTAGCTTCCTGTGTTGCAGAAAATCAACTTCAAGATCCTTGCCCTCAAATTCCTCTGTGACCTTGCTTGACCCTGAGTGATCTTCTCCAGTATATGTACCTACACACCTGCTTCTGTGACACCAGGCAACTATTCTCCCCCCCCCCTCCTCCAGGTCAGTCCCTCAATCACTACATCTGTCATTTGTAATTCTCTCCCTCCACCACATCTCCTTCAAGTTTCCTGAAATATTCTTTGACCATGCCTTTGGGCTCTGTCTACCTCCTTTCTCCCCTGCATCCAACCCTTTGGTTTGGCAGTGCACTTCCTGTAGCAACTAGGAGTTGCGACTTGGTTGCTCGAATGATAAATGAGGGAAATATTGAGTCCATGCTAACCACTGCAGTCTGAATCCTTTTGCAGGGTGGCAGTTGGAAAGGAAAGTTGCATTTTTTTTCTAAATGATTTCTTGGTTATTTGCACTTTATTAAATGTTCTTCTCCAAAACAGGATGATCACCGACACCTTAACCAGTTCATAGCTCATGCTGCTCTTGACCTGGTAGATGAGAACATGTGGTTATCCAACAATATGTATCTAAAGACTGTTGACAAGTTCAATGAATGGTTTGTCTCTGCGTTTGTTACGGCTGGACATATCCTTTTTATGGCTTTATTTTCTTTTTAATCTATTCGTGTGTTGGGTAATTGGAAGTACAATAATGCACACCGAATAATACAAAGATCGAAAGTTGGTGTGCGGCCCAGTGATTGCACATACAAGCACAACATTATCTCAATGGCGCATATTAGAGGTACACAGAGGAAGATTTTCATATTCTTACACTGCAACTGTACCATTACTACAAAGTGCAAACTGCTTTGTTGTAAAGTGTCATCTCTTCTTTAGAGTTCTTGTCTGTTATTCTTGTAACTCCTATTCTTAATACCTATTCTGTACATTGGCATATTCCTCTAGTAAAACATAGCCATGTAATTTTCACAAATATTTGAAAACCTTTATTTTTGTATCTCTAGTGTTCTCCATTTGAGATAGTTTGAGTTTGTAAGTGGACTTAAATTCCACAAGAACTAGGCTTAACAAGTGGATTTGGCACTGCAAAGAATATGGAGGGTCAAATCTGGTTTGTAAAAAGTGCCATTGGGAGTCACTTGGAGCCCCTGGGCACTTAAACCAGTCTAGAGTTGGTTTAAATGTTCATTGTAGATGCTCCTGCCTACATTGTCTAAACATTTAAATTTTAAACACACTGCCTGCCTGGAATGGATACTGCAGTACCATAACACTGAAAGTAAAGTTTGAGCAGTATAGTCAGCATAACTTCCAAAGCACTAGGAAATATTGTTAGTAGTTGCTTACAATGTGTTTTCTTTGAGTGCTTTGTGTTTAAGGATCTTAGTAACTGTGAAATGAAACACAAATGGGGTCAGCTCATTGGACTCCATCTAATTGTGCAGACCCTGCTTTGAGAGGTTTGAGTCACTTGCAACAATTTGCCTATACAGGAAACTGTGTGTGATCCGGCACCCATGGGACCGAGCTACTGCCATTTTTTTAAAAGCTCCGGATAGACCAGCGTCAATGTTATCAGATAGGAGCTTTTCATCGCAGTATCTGACCACAAACACTGTTGCTCAGCAACAGCTTGTAAACACTCGGCCCAGTAGCTTGGAAGCGTCTCTGAAGCTGTTGCTAAGCGACAAAGACGCTTTCCAGAGCCTGCCTGTGAAAAGCAGAAAAAAAACCTAACCAAAACGGCTGCTGATTTCTGCCGTTAGATCAAAGTTGCCGGACATTCAACTTCCGGATAGCACAAAGTTTCCTGTACTTAAAAATCATGTCACTGTTTCATGTAGTCATAAGAAATAAAAACACAAGTGTGTGTGCTGAAAGGGAGTGATGGAAGCATTTATTCCACCTCAATTAATTTTTATACTTGTTGTTCCTTAATTCTGCTTCACATATGAGATTCATCATGTTACACGATGTTCGGCAAGAAGATGGAATAAAAAATTTCTTTAATGATGTCTATGATTTGTACATTAAAGTAAGCAGCTTTTACAATTTAATTCTGTTCAGTCTTGTTTTCCCACTGGGACAGATGAAAATTAGGATGTCATACTGTTGAACTTTAACTTGCGTCTGATTACGTAATCTTGACAATTCATACTCTTCCTATTTCATATGTTCATAGAGAATAGCTTTAAATTAACCAGTAATTACCGAGATCTGATTTTAATGGGCTTGTGATGAGAGTATCCTGAATGCAGTGTGGAAAGTTGGTGTTAACTGATTGCAGACGGTAATCTAAAAGACCCCCTTCATGTTTGTGAGGGCGGGCAGGGAGGACCTCCTGTCAGGTCTTGGGCAAAAAAGCAAAACTGTATCTTCCCACAAATAAATTGGTATGATAACTAGATATTATGATATCTGCAATAGCTAATGAAGCATCATTAAATCTATATGGACAATATTTTAGTTCTGCATGATTCTAACTGTCCACATCTTTGATCTAAAATACATTTATTTTAAATGACTATAGCCAAACACTGATCCTGGATCTGTTAATCTTTATAATTGCTGTACAGTTTTGTTTTTAATGTTTAAGTCAATATTTCCACACGAATGTCCTTTTCTTCCCTCCAGTTTGCCATGAATCCATTTTATGAACCGAACACCCTCGTTCGATCAACAGCGTTTGACAGAAAAGTTCAGTTCCTAGGAAAGAAGCATCTGCTGAGTTGAACATTTATCATTAATAAATGGTAGGTGCAGGTGTATATACTAAATAAGATTACAGGATGGCAGAAGTACCTTTATTCTGTATATAAAATTGTGTCTGTCACAAAGTGGTTGGTGATGTTACTCTGACAATTCTGCTATCCCTTCTTTAAGTTTATGCATAGAAGAAATTACAAGTTGGACTTTGTCGTCACTAATGTTTACTAAGTGCAATGGAATATGTCCGTTACTTGTTGGGGTCCTATTACCTTACAGCAAATGTGTGCCTGTTGAACACAATTTTCTTTGTAATTAGTCACATGTTTTAATCAGCTTTAAGAAAAATTGTGTATGCATCTATATTAAAAATCTTGAATCTGTATGCACTTTGTCTACACAAACTTATTCCTCATTGTCCTGTTTTGTCACACTTGCATTCCTATTAAATTCCTGTGTCTATTTTACTTTAAACTGCTTAGTAAACTTGTCACACTAGTTGCGGTCTCCTGAGAGTGTCAGTGCTGTAGAATGCCTCCGCCTGTACAGCAAATAAATGCTCATGTTCCAACCATTTCCTCTGCTTCCCAGATTGTTGTAGATTCTATTTAACAATATGAAATCAAGGTACAGGAAACTTTGTGCTATCCGGAGGTGAGCTATCCGGCAATCTGGAGCCACTGGCAAAAATCAGCAGCCGTTTTTTATTCTTTTTTTTTTGCTTTGTTTGAACAGTCAAGCTGTGCAAGGTCTGTAGCTATAGCAACAGCTTCAGCTACAGAGCTTTAGGGCCACACCCGAGTGTTTAGAAGCTGTTGTCAAATACGGAGATAAGAATCTCCGTATCTCTCAACATTAACTCTGGAGAGTACAGCAGTTTTGAGGCAACGGCAGCAACTCGGTCCCATGGGTGCCGGATAGCACAAAGTTTCCTGTATATTCATAGAACCATAGAATGGTTACAGCACAGAAGGAGGCCATTTGGCCTGTCAAGCCCATGCCGGTTCTCTGCAAGAGCACTTCAGCTAGTCCCCCATTCCTGCCCTTTCCCTGTAGCCCTCCAATTTTTTTTCCATCAGGTACTTATCCAATTCCCAAAAGCCATGATTGAACCTGTCTCATCTGCCCATTCAGGCAGTGCATTCCAGATCATAACCATTCGCTGCGTAAAAAAGTTTTCCCTCTTGTGCACCCTCTCCAAGGCTTTCACATCCTAAAGTGCGGTGCCAAGAATTGGACACAATAGTCCAGTTGAGACCAAACCAGTGTTTTATAAAGGTTCATCATAAATGTTGCTTTTTGTACTCTGCCTCTATTTCTCAACCTGCCCTGCCACCTTCACCGATTTGTGCACACATAACCCAAGTGTCTCTGTTAACGAACCCCCTCTAGAATTGTACCCTTGAGTTTACAATGCCTCCTTGTTTTCCTACCAAAATTTATCACTTCACACTTTTCCACGTTAAATGTCATCTGTCACATGCCCACCAGCCTGTCTGTGACCTATTGAACTCTTATCACTATCCTTCTCACTTGACTATTCTTCCAAGTTTTGTGTCATCTGCAAATTTTGAAATTGTGCCCCGTACACCAAATCCAAATCAATATAAAGAAAAGCAGTGGTCCAAGTACTGACCCCTGGGGAACACCACTGTATACCTTCCACCAGTCCGAAAAACAATCGTTCACCACTACTTTGTTTCCTGTCACTTAGCCAATTTCGTATCCATGCTGCCGCTGTCCCTTTTATTCCATGGGCTTCAGCTTTGCTGGCAAGCCTATTATGTGGCATGTTATCAAACATCTTTTGGAAGTCCGTGTACATCATGTCAACCGCATTGCCCCCATCAACTCCCTCTGTTACCTCATCAAAAAAATCAAGTCAGTTAAACCTTTAACAAATCTATGCTGGCTTTCCTTAATTAATCCACACTTATCAAAGTGACAGTTAATTTTGTCCGATTATTTTTAAGAGCTTCCCCACTACCGAGGTTAAACTGACTGGCCTGTAGTTGCTGGGTTTATCCTTGCACCCTTGGGTGTAACACTTGCAGTTCTCCAGTCCTCTGGCACCACCCCTGTATCTAAAGAGGATTGGAAGATTATGGCCAGTACCTTCACAATTTCCACCTTTACTTCCCTCAGCATCCTAGGAGTGTGGTTTGAGCAGAGTGCTGGGAGTTGGGTGAGTCAGGGGCCCCGATTTTCGGCTTGTGTGGGAAATGGTCGGATTTCCCAGAATGTGGGGTTTCTGACACACACAAAAAAGTGTCAGCCAGCCCCACGCAATTTTCCCTCAATTGGCCAATTAATTCCCAGCATGTGGGAAGGCTTGCTAATTGTCTAAATCGAGTCAGAAATCCCCACAGTATGATGTCATCATTCGTGGTGCTTTCAAGGTCCACAGCAAGCACTGCATCCTCTGAAGGCTTCCAAATGAACCATACAGGATGGCAGAGGAGCCTGCAGCAGCTGTGGCCAGTGCCAGACCCCGAGCTGCCTTCAAAATCGATGAGGCTTCACTGCAGGCATTATTGGATGGGGTTAGGGCCCACAGGGACGTCCTCTTCCCTAGGTCAGGGAGGAAGAGGCCTCCCACTGAGACCAATGCTGCATGGATGCAGGTGTCAGCAGATGCCAACTGGCTGGGAGTCACCAGAGGAACCTTGGCATTATATCTCTAACTCCTTCCTTTACTCCCCCACAGTACCATCCAGAGCCCCCGTCCTCACTGTGGAGGAGGAAGAGGCCGTGCAGCCAGACTCCTCAGAGGAAGCTCCAACCTCTGAGGGCGCAGCGTCAGCAGAAGTAAGCGCACCCAGCTCCAGCGCAGACACTCACACCTCGGGGGGACCTTTGGGACATAGAGTAGTGTTGTCACCTGGTGTTTCACAGCTGACAAGTGAGCCTCAGCAGATTCTGGAGACAGGGACAGCAGTGGAGAGTCCTCGTTGGAGGGCACAGGGCTCGCTCAGCTCAGCTGCGCTGCATCTCGACCCTCTGCCTCTGGGTCCATCCGCAAGAGAAGAGGTGATGGATCTCCATGCACAGATGCAGGAGTCTCTGGCAGGTTTTGTCTTCTGGGTCGCTGCGAGTGTGGAGCGAATGGAGGAGTCCATAGCGACCATGAGCAGAGCCTTTGTGGAGTCATTGGTGCATGAACGCAGCACCATGGAAAGGTTGGCAACCTCCATGGAGGAGATAACTCGCCAGCATACGGAAAACATGGTGAGTGCTCATAAGAGAATGACATCTCTTGAGGAGCGATGGCCATCTGTTGAACAGAGAAACCAGATCTTCATGGAAGTCTTTCTGAGTAGGACTGCCAGTGCAGAAACGGGTCCCACTGGCCCCCTAAAGCGCAGCAAGGTGCTCTCAAGCCACTTCCAAGCGCTGGCCCCTTCTGGCTTGTGCAGCTTCAGGTGAGTGAGCAGCAGCCTGGTGCTCCTGGTAATCATCCTACTATTCCTGGTTCTGCTGCTGCCACCTCTGCTGTTGGAGATCCTCTAATGCCAGGAAGGGAAGGTGCCAAAGGCCTCCCATGCTTCTAGCAGATGCCTGGTTGCGGAGGTCCTGAGTTAGGGTGGTGAGAGGGGCTTCCCAGGAGCTCACACTGAAGAAGTGTGTGAGGCTCCAACTTTCTGCAGCTGCTCCTAAGGCTTCAAATAGTTCCCCCAAGCCTTGATCAACAAGGTCCTGCAGCCTGCAAATGCTGCCTCTTTAAATATCTTCAGCCGTCAGCGACCTGCTGCTGCAAGCAAGCAAGCCAGCTGTTTTCACGACAGCTCTCGTCGGCGGGGTTCCCCGCAGGCGGGTTTCAGGTGGGGAAAGCCCCAAAGTCGCAACGGCCCCGGAAAATCCACTTCAACAAGCAGATAATTGCTTGTTAGTGCTCCGACGACCAGTCCCGCCAGCGGCGGGCGGGACTGAAGCGGGGCGCGTGAAAACGGCAGTCCGAAAGTCGGACGGTGCGGGGAATCAGGCGGGGGGGGGGTCCCGACCCACTTTTTCTGCGATTTTTCGGACCACGGCCGCATGAAAAGCCGCCCGACAGCTGCCCGAAAATCGGGGCCAGGGAGTTTGGTGAGGAGTAGCAGGAGGAGCTCCCTTGCTTCGCCTTTGCTTTTCCTAACTTTTCACCCTGTAGGAATTGGTTCTTTCTTTACACCAAGGAAAGAGTCCGAGAGCGGGAGCAGTCCAACAACAGCAACCGCTAAAGTGATGTCACAACCAGGAAAGAAGCTGATTGGTAAATAGGACCTAGTGAGTATTTCTACAGTCCAGTTGTTAAAGTAAAAATAAGGTCTCTAGTTTAGAGTAAGTATTGTTTAAAGTGAAGTAAGGTCCCTAAGTGTATTTAATATTCTTTAATTTAGAGGAAGTAAAGGGAGTAAATTAAGGGTAGGACATGACGGGGCAGCTCGGAGTGCTCCTCCTGTGCTATGTGGGAAGTCAGGGACACTTTCGGTGTCCAGGGCGAACACGTGGGCAGGAAGTGTCTCCAGCTGCAGCCACTTGAAATCTGCGTTCTGGAGCTGCGGCTGGAGTCACTGTGGAACATCCGCGAGGCCGAGATCTTCGTGGATAACGAGGTGGTCACACCGCAGGTAAAAAGAGTGCACAGGCAGAAAGGGAATGGGTGACCGCCAGACAGAGTAAAAGAACTAGGAAGGTAGTGCAGGAGTCCCCTGGGTCCCTCCAACAGATTTTCCGTTTTGGATACTGCTGGGGGAGATGGTTTCTCGGGCATGCAGCAAGAGCTAAGTCCGTGGCACTACGAGGTGCTTGGCTGCACAGGAGGGGAGGAAAAAGAGTGGGAGAGCAATAGTGATAGCGGATTCTATCGTAAGGGGAACAGATAGACGTTTCTGTGGCCGCAGACGTGACTCCAGGATGGTAGGTTGCCTCCCTGGTGCCAGGGTCAAGGATGTCACTGTGCGGCTGCAGGACATTCTGAAGGGGGAGGGTGAACAGCCAGAGGCCGTGGTCCATATCGGTACCAACGACATAGGTAGAAAGAAGGATGAGGTCCTGCAAGCAGAATATAGGGAGCTAGGAAATAAATTAAAAAGTAGGACCTCAAAGGTAGTAATCTCAGGATTACTCCCAGTGCCACGTGCTAGCGAGAGCAGAAATAGGAGAATAGACCAGATGAATGCATGGCTGGAGAGAGGGATTTAAATTCCTGAGGCATTGGGACCGATTCTGGGGAAGGTGGAACCTGTACAAGCTGGACGAGTTACACCTCGGCGGAACCATAACCAATGTCCTCGCAGGGGGGTTTGCTAGTGATGTTGGGAAGGATTTAAACTAGTTTGTCAGGGAGCTGGGAACCTAAGTGTGGGCCCAGAACAGAGAGAAATAAAGCTGGAAGTGCAAGTTAGAAAAGTAGCTAGCAAAACAAGTGGGGAGCAGAAACAAAGGCCAACAGTAAAGCGGGTCAACGTGCAGAAAAATATTAAACGGGCAAAGTTGAAGGCACTTTATCTAAATGCACGTAGCATTCGCAACAAGGTGGATGAATTAATGGCACTAATAGAAGTAAATGGGTATGATGTAATTGGCATTACAGAGACATGGTTGCAGGGTAACCAAAGCTGGGAACTGAATGTTCCAGGGTACTCAACGTTTAGGAAGGACAGACAAAAAGGAAAAGGAGGTGGCGTAACGCTGTTAAGAGATGAGATCGGTACGGTAGAGATAAAAGATCTTGGCTCGGCAGATCGTGATGTAGAACTGGAATCAGTTTGGGTGGAGCTAAGAAACAGCAAAGGGTGGAAAACATTGGTGGGAGTTGTGTATAGGCCACCAAACAGTAGTGGTAATGTCGGGCATAGTATCAAGAAATTAGAAGTGCATGTAACAAGGGCAATACGGTAATCATGGGGGACTTTAATCTACATATTGACTGGGCAAATCAAATTACCACTAATGGAGGATGAATTCTTGGAATGCATGTGAGATGGTTTCCTGGATCAGTATGTGGAGGAACCAACCAGGGAACAGGCTATTCTGGATCTGGTACTGTGTAATAAGAAAGGGCTAATCAATAATCTTGTGGTAAAGGGGCCTTTAGGGACAAGTGACCATAACATGATTGAATTTTATATTAAGTTTGAGAGTGATGTAGTTCAATCTAAACAGAGGAAACTACAAGGGTATGAGGGACAAGTTGGCCATGGTAGATTGGGAGACTACACTAAAAGGTATGAAGGTGGACATACAATGGCCAACGTTCAAGGAAATAATGCATAATTTGCAACAAACATATATTCCTCTAGGGCATAAAAAACAAAGGAAAAGTGATCCAGCCATGGCTAACAAAAGAAATTAAAGCTAGTATTAAGTCAAAGGAGGAAGCTTATAAAGTTGCCAGAAAAAGCAGTCAGCCTGAGGATTGGGACCTTTTTAGAAATCAGCAAAGGGGCACCAAGAAATTGATAAAGAAAGGGAAAATGGAATATGAGCACAAACTAGCGAAAAATATAAAAATGGATTGTAAAAGCTTCTATAGGTATGTGAAAAGGAAAAGACTGGCGAAGGTAAATGTAGTTCCTTTATAGTCAGAGACAGGAGAATTTATAATGGGGAATGAGGAAATGGCAGAGAAATTAAATAAATACTTTTGTTTCTGTCTTCACGGAGGAAGACACAAAAAAGCTCCCAGAAATACGAGAAAACATAGAAACATAGAAGACAGGAGCAGGAGTAGGCCATTCGGCCCCTCGAGCCTGCTTCGCCATTCAATGCGATCATGGCTGATCATCCAAATTCAGTACCCTGTCCCTGCTTTCTCCCCATATCCCTTGATCCCCTTAGCCATAAGAAATATATCTAACTCCTTCTTGAATATATTTAATGAATTGGCCTCAACTGTCTTCTGTGGTACAGAATTCCACAGGTTCACCACTCTCTGGGTGAAGAAATTCCTCCTCATCTCAGTCCTAAATGGCTTACCCCTTATCCTTAGACTGTGACCCCTGGTTCTGGACTCCCCCGCCATCGGGAACAACCTTCCTGCATCTAGTCTGTCTAGTCCTGTTAGAATTTTATAAGTTTCAATGAGATCCCCTCTCATTCTTCTAAACTCTAGCGAATATAAGCCTAATTGACCCAATCTCTCTTCATACGTCATTCCTGCTATCCCAGGTATCAGTCTGGTGAATCTTCGCTGCACTCCCTCCATGGCAAGAACATCCTTCCTCAGATCAAACCAAGGGTGTGGCGAGAATGAGGAACTTAAAGAAATTATTATTAGTAAAAAAACAGTACTAGCAAAATTAATGGGACTAAAAGTCGATAAATCCCAAGGACCGGATGATCTACATCCTAGGTTTTTGAAAGAGGTGGCCATTGGGATAGCGGACGCATTGGTTGTCATCTTCCAAAATTCTATAGATTGTGGAACGGTTCCTGCAGATTGGAGGATAGCAAATATAACCCCGCTATTTAAGAAAGGAGAGAAAACGGGGAACTACAGACCTGTTAGCCTTATAAAGGATGCAATAACTGGGTACTTAGAAACTAATAGTAAGATTGGGCAGAGTCAACATGGATTTATGAAAGGGAAATCCTGTTTAACAAACCTATTGGAGTTCTTTCAGGATGTAATTAGTGGAGTAAACAAAGGGGAACTGGTAGATGTGGTGTATTTGGATTTTCAGAAGGCCTTTGATAAGGTCCCACATAAGAGGTTGGTAAACAAAAGTAGGGCACATGGAATTGGGGGTAATATACTAGCATGGATTGAGAATTGGTTAACAGACAGAAAACAAAGAGTAGGGATAAACGGGTCTTTTTCAGGATGGCAGGCTGTGACTAGTGGGGTACCGCAAGGATCGGTGCTTGGGCCCCAGCTATTCACAATCTATATCAATGATTTGGATGAGGGGACTAAATGTAACATTTCCAAATTTGCTGATGATACAAAGCTAGGTGGCAGTGTCAGTTGCGAAGAGGATGTGAAGAGGCTTCAAGGGGATCTCAACAGGCTCAGTGAGTGGGTGAAAACATGGCAGATTGAATATAATGTGGATAAATGTGAAGTTATCCACTTTGGTAGAAAAAACAGAAAGGCAGAATATTTCCTAAATGGTGAAAGATTGGGGAATGCAGATGGGGAATGCAAAGGGACCTGGGTGTCCTTGTACATGAGTCACTGAAAGTGAATGTGCAGGTGCAGCAAGCCATTAGGAAGGCAAATGGTATGCTGGCCTTCATTACAAGAGGATTTGAGTACAGGAGTAAAGAAGTCTTACTCCAATCATATAGGGCCTTGGTGAGACCACACCTGGAGTACTGTGTACAATTTTGATCTCCTTACCTAAGGAAGGATATACTTGTCATAGAGGGAGTGAAACGAAGGTTCACGAGATTGATTCCTGGGATGGCAGGACTGTCGTATGAGAAGAGATTGAGTAAACTAGCCTGTATTCTCTTGAATTCAGAAGAATGAGAGGGGATCCCATTGAAGCATACAAAATTATTACAGGACTTCATAGAGTGGATGCTGGGAGAATGTTTCCCTTGGCTGGGGAGTCTAGAACCAGGGGCCACAGCCTCAGGATAAAGGGTAGGCCATTCAGGACTGAGATGAGAAGAAATTTCTTCACACAGAGGGTGGTGAATCTTTGGAATTCTCTACGCCAGAGGGCTGTGGAGGCTCAGTCATTGGGTATATTCAAAACAGAAGTCGATAGATTTCTGACTAGCAAGGGCATCAAGGGATATGGCAATAGGGCCGGTGAATGGAGTTGAGGCAGAAGATCAGCCACGATCTCACTGAATGGCTGACTCCTGCTCCTATTTCTTATGTTTTTATCCGGTCCTGGTGACTTATCTATTTTATGTACAGCCAGCCTTTCTAGCGCCTCCTCTTTATCAATTTTTATCCCATCCAGTATCTCAACTAACTCCTCTTTCACTATATCTTTGGCAGCATCTTCTTCCTTGGTAAAGACATGCAGAGTACTCATTTAGTACCTCAGCCATGCCCTCTGCCTCCATGTGTAGGTCTCCTTTTTGGGCCCTAATTGGCCCCACCCTTCCTCTTTACTACCCATTTACTATTTATACACCTATCAAAGACTTTTAGATTCCCTTTTATGTTAGCTGCCGATTTATTCTCATACTCTCTCTTTGCCCCTCTTATTTCCTTTTTCACTTCCCCTTTGAACTTTCTATATTCAGCTCGGTTCACACTTGTATTCTCAACCTGACATCGGTCATACACCCCCTATCTCTTTCGTCATCCAGGGAGTTCTGACTTTGGTTGCCCTACCTTTCCCTCTCGTGGGAATGTACCTTGACTACCCAAACCATCTCCTCTTTAAAGGCAGCCCATTGTTCGATTACAGTTTTGCCTGCCAATCTTTGATTCCAATTTACCCGGGCCAGATCCGTTCTCAACCCACTGAAATTGGCCTTCCTCCTATTAAGTATTTTTACTCTAGATTGCTCCCTGTCTTTTTCCATAGCTAATCTAAACCTTAAGATACTATGATCACTGTTCCCTAAATGTTCCCCTACTGACATTTGCTCCACTTGACCCAGAACCAGATCCAGCAATGCCTTATTCCTCATTGGGCCCAAAACGTACTGATCAAAAAAGTTCTCCTGAACACACTTCAGAAATTCTTCCCCTCTCTGCCCTTTAAACGATTACTATCCCAGCCTATATTAGGATAATTGAAGTCCTCCATTATCACTACTCTATAGTTCTTGCACCTCTGTAATTTCCCTGCAAATTTGCTCCTCTATATCCTTCCCACTAGTTGGTGGTCTATAGAATACACCTAGTGTAATGGCACCTCTATTGTTTCTTAACTCTAACCAAATAGATTCTGTCCTTGACCCCTCCAGGACATCCTCTCTCTCCAGCACTGTAACATTCTCCTTAATCAATACTGCCACGCTACCTGCTTTCTTTCCTTAACACCTTATATCCAGGAATATTTAGTGCCCAATCCTGCCCTTTTTTGAGCCAGGTCTCCATTATTGCCACATCATATTCCCAGGTGGCTATTTGCACCTGCAGCTCACCAACCTTATTTACCATGCTTTGTGCGTTTACACACATGCACTGTAAACCTATTTTAGACCTTTTTGTATTCTTTCTTAGTCTGACCCCATCTAATACAGTACTATTTCTTACTCTAGTGCTATCCGTCTCCCCCAATCCTTTGTGCACCTTGTTTCTCCTTTCTAATGCTACATCCTGTTGCCCATCCCCCTACCAAATTAGTTTAAATCTGTAATGGCAGACCCCCCCAGCAAGGATATTGGTCCCAGCTCTGTTGAGATGCAACCCATCCGACCTGTACTGGTCCCAATGTGCCAGGAATCTAAAGCCCTCCCTCCTGCACCATCTCTCCTACCACGCATTCATCTGCTCTATCTTATTTCTATACTAACTAGCTCGTGGCACCGGAAGCAATCTGGAGATTACTACCTTTGAGGACCTGCTTATTAATCTTTTTCCTACCTCCCCAAAGTCTCCTTGCAGGAGCTCATCCCTCTTTCTACCTATGTCGTTGATACCGATATGGACCATAACTTCTGGCTGTTCACCCTTCCCCCTCAGAATGTCCTGCAGCCACTCAGTGACATCCTTGACACTGGCACCAGGGAGGCTACATAACATCCTGGAATCAAGTCTGCGGCCACAGAAATGCCCATCAATTCTCCTAACTATTGAATCCCCTAGCACTATTGCTTTCCCAATCTTCCTCCTCCTCCCCTGTACAGCTGAGCCAACCACGGCGCTGTAGACTTGGCTCTGGCTGTACTCCGCAGACGAACCATCGCCCTCACCAGTATTTAGAACTGAATACCGGTTAGAGAGAGATGCACTCAGGGGACTCCTGCACTACCTGCCTATATTATAAAGAACAGAATGTATGACTTTCAAATGAAGACTGAATTACCTCTCTGCTCCCTGGTCTAATTCTCCTCCATCTTCTAACCCTGCTTCACTTGAAGACTACATTTGGTTTTGAATACGTATAAGCACTGCCACAGATAATCTGCAGCCCATCTTTCCTCAAACTAGGTAAGCACCTAAACTTTTCCCTCACTGGTATTTCTGAGATTGGGAAATTACTGGCCGTTTCTGTGCTGCTGGAGCATCCATTTTCCATCTTAGAATTTTCTTTAGCAAAATGTGCAATTTGAGTTTTCCTTTTGTGTAACTAAAACCTAGGCGATGAGACACTGATCATAAATGTGACATTGTAATAGTCATCTGGAACAAATTAATACTTATGTGGTTAATTTGTGGGTCCTGGCCAATATTCACCCCTCAACCCACACCATAGAAACATAGAAAAATAGGAGTAGGAGTAGGCCATTCGGCCCTTCGAGCCTGCTCCGCCATTCAATATGATCATGGCTGATCATCTATCTCAATACCATAGTCCCGCTCTCTCCCCATACCCCTTGAATCCTTTAGTGTCTAGAAATCTATCTATCTCCTTCTTAAATATATTCAGTGACTTGGCCTCCACAGCCTTCTGTGGTAGAGAATTCCACAGGTTCACCACCTTCTGAGAGAAG
Source organism: Somniosus microcephalus (assembly GCF_052327205.1). Classification (NCBI taxonomy): domain Eukaryota; kingdom Metazoa; phylum Chordata; class Chondrichthyes; order Squaliformes; family Somniosidae; genus Somniosus; species Somniosus microcephalus. The sequence continues at coordinate 15,255,089 of NC_141000.1, read as the reverse complement.
AAATTTCTCCTCATCTCAGTCTTAAATGTCCTACCCCGTATCCTGAGACTGTGACCCCTCGTTCTAGACCCCCCCCAGCCAGGGGAAACATCCTCCCTGCATCCAGTCTGTCTAGCCCAGTCAGAATTTTATACGTTTCAATGAGATCCCCTCTCATTCTTCTAAACTCTAGTGAATACAGGCCTAGTCGACCCAATCTCTCCTCATACGACAGTCCTGCCATCCCAGGAATCAGTCTGGTGAACCTTCGCTGCACTCCCTCTATGGCAAGTATATCCTTTCTTAGGTAAGGTGACCAAAACTGCACACAGTACTGCAGGTGTGGTCTCACCAAGGCCTTGTATAACTGTAGTAAGACATCCTTGCTCCTGTACTCAAATTCTCTTGCAATGAAGGCCAACATACCATTTGCTTTCCTAACTGCTTGCTGCACCTGCATGTTTGCTTTCAGTGACTGGTGTACAAGGACATCCAGGTCCCTTTGTACATCAACATTTCCCAATCTATCACCATTTAAATAATACTCTGCCTTTCTGTTTTTCCTACCAAAGTGGATAACTTCACATTTATCCACGTTATACTGCATCTGCCATGTATTTGCCCACTCACTCAACATGTCTAAATCGTCTTGAAGCCCCTTTGCATCCTCCTCACAACTCACAATCCCACCTACTTTCGTGTCGTCAGCAAACTTGCAAATATTACATATGGTTCCCTCATCCAAATCATTCATATATATTGGCCCAGATATTCCAATCCCTACGGGTGTGTACAGGCTGTGTACCCACCCGTAGGGACATCGGAAATGCCGGTTTCAGGCATGCGCTGAAAACCGGCATTTCTGATCTGTCAGAATGGTCTTGACAGATCCTCCGGCTGCCCTGGAGAAGGGCCTCTGCGGGCGGATATTTCCGCTTTTTGGAGGCCCTCTGCCCGCAGAAAACCCTTACAATTCTTACGCCTGGTAAAAGCAGGCATAAGGCCTGCTTTTACCAGGATAAGAGTTGAAAAAAGTTTTTTAAAAATTTCACTGATTTATCATTTAAAAATACTTTTAAAAAGGGTAAGTTTATTTTTAGCCCCATAAAAATTATTTTTTTCAAAAAATTATTTGTTTAAAAATACTTAATTTATTGTAATTTCAAGTCATTTAAAAAATGTGATTTAAAAAAAAATGTATTTAAAGTTATACTATGTTTTTGGGGTGATCTCCATTCATATATTTGACAGGTCTTCCTGTCAAGTGTATGAAGGGAGGTTCCCTTCTTTGACTGGCTCCCCAGGGCCCACGTGATCCCAGGGACGCTGCGAACTACCTGCACCCCTGGGATACGTGGGCCCTGCGCACTTGGAGTTTGGAAAGGCCCAGGAGCGGAAGGGTGTGCATCCCGGGAACCCTCAGATAAGGGCGTAGATTTTTCCAGATTGCAGCAATCGGAAAATACGGGCCACTGTGAATAGCTGGGGCCCAAGCACTGATCCCCGCGATACCCTACTAGTCACCGCCTGCCACCCCAAAAAAGACCCATTTATTCCTACTCTGTTTCCTGTTAACCAATTTTCAATCCATGCCAGTATATTACCCCCAATCCCATGTGCTTTAATTTTGCACACTAACCTCTTATGTGGGACTTTATCAACGGCCTTCTGAAAATCCAAATATACCACATCCACTGGTTCTCCCTGATCTATTCTACCAGTTACCTCCTCAAAAAACTCCAGTAGGTTTGTTAAACACTAGGTATTTCCTTTCCATAAATCCATGTTGACTTTACCTAATCCCGTTGATATTTTCTAAGTGTCCTGTTATCACATCCGTTATAATAGCATTTTCCCTACTACTGATGTTAGGCTAACCGGTCTGTAGAAACAGAAGATAGGAGGAGTAGGCCATTCGGCCCCTCGAGCCTGTTCCGCCATTTAATGAGATCATGGCTGATCATCCAAATTCAGTACCGTCCCTGCTTTCTCCCCATATCCCTTTAGCCTTAAGAAATATATCTAACTCCTTCTTGAATATATTTAATGAATTGGCCTCAACGGCCTTCTGTGGTAGAGAATTCCACAGGTTCACCACTCTCTGGGTGAAGAAATTCCTCCTCATCTCAGTCCTAAATGGCTTACCCCTTATCCTTAGACTGTGACCCCTGGTTCTGGACTCCCCCGCCCTCGGGAACATCCTTCCTGCATCTAGTCTGTCTAGTCCTGTTAGAATTTTATAGATTTTAAAGGATTATAGAATTTTATAATCCTGTTAGAAATCCACTATTTCCATGGCTACCTCTTTTAGTACTCTGGGATGCGGATTATCAGGCCCTGGGGATTTATCGGCTTTCAGTCCCATTAATTTCTCCAGCACTTTTTTTTTACTAATACTAATTTCTTTTAATTCCTCCTTCTGATTATTTGTCTCATTACTCTTTGCCTGCATAAATTGGCTGCCACATTGCTGACATTACAACAGTTACAGTATGATGGGTACTATATAAATGCAAGTTAAGTCTTGGAAATTATGGCAAACTGGTCTAAAATTCTTGAGTCCTTATGCCTTGCCCTCAATTATGCATGCACTCACTCCTCCACACACTATACCTTGCCCCTGTTGAGGGGGTTAGTGATCCAATATAGTGGTCTGATCCTTTAAAAGACCAAACCCCAATTGTAGCTCAAATCCAATCTGCCAAGCAACACTTGTGCTTCCAGACTCCAACCCCAGAGAGTGATGTAGGTTATGTATTTTGTATTACTGCATTGGTTTGTAAATGGTATGGAGGAAGTAAATCAAGAACGTTACTGTAAAGAGTAGAAAAAGGGCTCACTGGTATAACTAGTAAAAGGCAAATTTAGGACTGATATCTAAGTTCTTCACACAGAGTGATTAACCTATGGAATGGACTCCCAGATATAGTGGGAACAAAAAAACCTGGAATTGCTTAAGAATCAATTGGTTACTATATGGGGGTTTTCAGATCATTGATAGATGGGCCAAGTGGCCTCCTTTGTCCATAATTATCTTGTGACATCTTCAGTGTCCTTTTTTATATTGTGCCAATAGGAGTAAGGATCTGCAGCACCTGACAATAATTTAAGTGAAATAGAGAGGGTTTCAGTTGATGGTTCAAGAGGTATCAGATAACCTAACAATCTCAATTTTTTAACAGAAGTTAAATTATGGCAAGTTGCTATTCTAACAATGAAAATTGACCAAATGGTTTCAAAACTGCATGCGCACCGGAAGTTCCAAACGCACATGCGCCTAGCTGCAGCCTCAACCACGCTTTCCCTCTGGAAGGGTTATGGGATTTGGGGGGGAGAAAGAGAGGAGCTCGGAGACAGCGAGAGGAGGGGAATCGGAGTGGGGGAGAGAAGAGCCCAGTTTTTTTGGGTGGGGGGGGGGGGGGGGAAAGAAGAGGTCAAGAACTCGAGGGGGGGTCAGGAACTTGGGGAGGTGGTCAGGAACCTCGGGGGGATTGGAGCAGAGAGCAGTGGTGATGGGGAAGAATGTAGTCCGGGGGGGGGGGGGGGGGGGAGATGAGAGCAAGAACATGATCCAGATGGGAAGACAGATCACGTTCTCCCCCCCCCGTTAGAAGTGGATCACGTTCTTCCAACCGGATGAATTGAATATACCACGGAATAGGTGAAAGGCCTCTCCCCAGTGTGAACTCGCTGGTGTGTCAAAAGATTTGGGTACACAAATGCACGCCACACAGACCCTTCATTCTGAATTAAAGAATTTTATATCACTTCAAGAAGGAAAAATAACAAAACTCCAAAGAAGTAACTAACCCACTATTATTTTACCAGCCAAGGACAACTATAACTACAATTGCAGAAGACTAGATAACAGAGGATCTTCACAAAGCTAACTGCACTTCCACTTTCTGTAGGTTGCCTGACAAGACTGGATCAAATTACACATTGCAGGTACTCTACAGCAGGCAGGATCAAATTACACATTCCAAAATGTTGGCTGTGTTTTGTCCTCCAAGGGGACCAATCAGAAATCTGGTCCAACCCACAGGTGTTGCAAATAAATGCTGCCCACAAAGAATGGAGAAGATTTCTGAAAAAGATCACTGTTGAAATTCAAATCACATTTCCTGTAACCTTTTACAATATTTTAGAATTAGGTATTTTATATACATAGATCACACTGTTGTGTTGCTTATGTGGAGTCAGATGAGATGCTATTTTATATTTATGCAATGTAGGGGATAACATCTAGGCCACTGATTTAGTGATTAAATAAGTGAAATTCCAATTATCTTGTATTGTGCGGTTTTTTACTAGTGCCTTCAGGAATGAATTTCACAATTCCAATAATTATTCTGTGAAAACCATAATGAGGGGCATCTATATACATCTCCAGTTTTAAAGTCGCACATACAAACCAAGATGTTTAAGTTAGATATCTGGAGGCAGAATTTTCCTGCTGTAACTTCAGCAGAAGTTAAGAAACCCCAGAGAAATGATGTAAATGGTTGTTTCTCCACAACACCCACTGATCTTCGGCCAGGACACCAGAACACCCATGGAAATTCCCAGTGTTATTTAGCAATGGGTTGAGGAAGTGGTATTCAGCTGCACCAGGGGTGGTTCTGCACTTTGGCAGCACTGGGCGATGGCCCTTGGCTTTGACAGAACTCCAGTGGGGATGCAGGCACTTTACAGCATGGGCTCGGACAGGGAAGAAACCTTTTGATTTAGCATCACTGTGGAGGGAGGAACGAACGAACATGAGGTTTGGCTTACTGGCGTCTGTCAGGATTGACAGGAAGGGGAAGGGGTAGGTCTGCCAGCAGCAGGACTGGCAGTACGGGTTTGTAACTCGAGATCTCTGCAAACATTAAACTTGATATTTTCAGATTGGTTCCTGGAAGGTTGTGTGTCTGTCTTTCTCCATCTGTCTACTCTTCTCCATCTTTCTCCCCTTACAAGTATTAATAATTAGAATGCTTTCATTTTATTTTAAAAAGAGATAGTTAAAGGTTATTTGCTTTCAAAATTCAACATTTTTAGGGTAAAGAACCTCAGCTTAATGTGCTTTCTGAGGTTGATAATTGGAAATCACCAGCTGCAACAGGTGTGTAATCAGTATAGTCTGCTATATTCTTGCACACACAACCTCCTATTTAAGAAAACAGAATATAAATTTTACTTGAAAAATTGTCCTCCAGATTCCCTCCAAATAATTTTCCAAAAAAAAAAATTGTTAAGGACAGGCTCCTGATGCAGTCTTGGAAACTGTTCACATTGCAGATGGTCAGACTGTAGAACCTGCTTTCAGCTAACAGCATCACTGCTAAAACTATCAAAGCAAGAACTTGCATTTATATAGCACCTTTCATAACCTCAGGATGTCCCAAAGCACTCAATAGCCAATGCAGTATTTTTTGAAGTCTAGTCATTGTTATAACGTAGGGACGCACGGCAGGTAATTTAAGTGACCAGAAAATATGTTTTAGTGAAATAAAATCTGTAAGTTTCCAGTTTCCTGGCCCTAACCCTCTCCTTTTGATCATAGACATCCAGTCCCTGTACACCTCCATCCTCCACCAGGACAGTCTGCGGGCCCTCCACTTTTTCAGTGAACAGAGGCCCAACCAGTCCCCATCCACCTATAGCCTCCTCTGCCTGGCTGAGTTTGTTCTTATATTGAACAACTTCTCCTTTGACTCCACTCACTTACTCCAAATAAAAGGTGTCACTATGGGAACCCATATGGGTCCTAGCTATCCCTCCGTTTCATGGGATACGTGGAACATTCTTTGTTCCAATCCTACTCGGGTCCACCTCCTTCACCTTTTTCTGGTACATTGATCAGAGCCGCTTCCTGCTCTTGCCCCGAACTGAAAAATATCAACTGCTTCGAATTTCAACCCCTCCCTCGCCTTCACATGGCGCATCTCCGACTCTTCCCTTCCTTGACTTCTCTATCTCCATTTCTGGGGATAGGCTGTCAACCAGTATCTCGTATAAGCCCGACTCCCACAGCTACCTTGATTACACTACCACCTCGCTTCCTGTAAGGACTCGATTCCATTCTCCCAGTTTCTTCACCATATCTGTTATGACAATGCCACCTTCGACACCAGTCTTCCTTTTTCCTCCCCTTCCAGGAACCAATCCGAAAATATCAAGTTTAATGTTTGCAGAGATCTCGAGGGATTCCCCTCCACTGTGGTTGACAGGGCCCTTGACCTGGTCTGACCCATTTCCTGCACTTGCCCTCACACCTTCCCCTCCCTCCCAGAACCACGATAGGGTCCCCATTGTCCTCACACTACCAGCCTCCACATTCATCCTCTGCCATTTCCTCCAAACACATCTTCCCCTCCCCTTCCAGCATTCTGAAGGGACAGTTCCCCCTCGACACGACACCCTAGTCTGCTCTTCAATCACCCCCAATACCCGCTCCCCTTCCCACAGCAACTTTCCATACAAGCGCAGGAGATGCAACACCTGCCCTTTCACCTTCCCACCGTCCAGGGCCCTAAACAGTCCTTCCAGGTGAAACAGCGATTTACTTGTACTTTCAATTTAGTATACTATATTTTCTGCTCACAGTCTCCTTTACATTGGGGAGATAACGCAGATTGGGTGATCGCTTCGCAGAACACCCCCAGTCCGAGTTTCTGGTCGCTTGTCATTTAAATTCTCCGTCCCACTCGGACCTTGGCCTCCTATACTGTTCCAATGAAGCTCAAGGAACAGCACCTCATCATTCCATTAGGCACTTAACGATCCAAACTTAAAATTGATTTCAGTAACTTCAGATCAGAACCACTTGCTTTCCCGCGCGCGCCCCCCGCCGCCCGCCCCCCCCCCGCCCGGACAGCAGGTGCTGGTAATGAAGCGGCTGTCGCCATTTACACCTCCTCTAGACCCATCTTTTGTTTCTTTACTTGTCTCATTACCACCCCCATTTGTCTTGCACCATTATTTCTGTTTCTTTCTCCACAGATGCTGCCTGACCTGCTGAATATTTCCACCCCAATTTCCAGCCTCCGCCCTATTTTGCTTTTGTTTATCTGTTGTAGTGATGTTGGTTGAGGGAATAAATGTTGGCCAGGACAGCAGCACTCCTGTTCTTCGAACAATGCCATGGGATCTTTTACATCCACCTGAGAAATTGGAAACTTGGTTTAAGATCGCAGTTGAAAGTTAGTGCAGCACTCCTTCAGTATTGCAGTGGACTGTCAGCCGAGAATATGCGCTCAAGTCTATGGAGTGGGGTTTAAACCCACAACCTTGAGTCAAGTGAGAATGCGACCACTGAGCTGAAACCTGCATCCAGAGAACCAAGTCCAAGCCCATGCTTTTGGGATAGACTTAGGTTTTCAAGTAAAATTTTTAAATGAAGGTATTACAAATCAGTGAATAAAGTGATTGAAAATCAAGATTACATATTTCACAAATTGTTAAAAACCTTAGTTTGTACATGAGAAATTTCAGTTACTGAAAAAAGACACCAAAAAAATGAGCAAGTGATTGAAGAATTTTATACAGCGACTAACAAAAGCAGTGATCAGAAAGCGTGGTGACAAACTGGAAAGAGGACATGTATAGGAATGGCCACTCAATTTTCAGTAGAAGAAATGCAGTGATTTGTTAACAATGTAACCCATACCACCATTAAAATGTTTATTCCCAACTAGTTTCCATTTCCTAATTCAGCAGTGTTTTATCAGCCAAGGTTGACGGTAGAGATTTTAGTGTGGTAAATGGGACAGTTTAACTATTACAAGAAGCATGTTTACTGCAGCAAAGCGTAGGAGTACAGCATTTTTATTGTTGGGTTTCATTCTGCCGTTCACTACTTTAACTGAATTCATTGTTTTACTAAGTATAGCCTGGTTCGGCCACTCAGTAATACATCTGTCACTGTGCTTAACACTGGTCCATCATGTTGAGTCTTCCAACTGCACCGTAGGGTGCTAAAACCGAAGTTGTCTCAATGATTCCCACATGCCATGCTCCTGATCTCAACTATGCTACTATGGGAAGATACCACAGGGAGAAAGGGAAAAATTGGACAACCAGGCTGCTGTTGCACACCTAACACCCAGCAGCAAAGGCCTTGGAGCAGGTTTGCAACCAATACTCTTGGCTAAGGAAGACAAGATTGCACAAAGGGAGAGAGAAAATAAACATTTACGTATAAAAATTACCCAGCTTTGGCATACAATGGAACATATAGCAGCAGAAAGAGCCAAAATCTAAAAATATTAAGCCACAAGCCAGTGGTTGTAAATCCCATCTTGTTCAACAGTCTCAAATCTTGGAAGATCTTTAGACATACCAATGTTCATACAAGTACAATTTAAAAATTGGTGTAGTAATTAAAAAGGCCAAGTCAGTCTAATAGATATGTAATCTATCTGCCTATTATTTGGGCAGACACGGTGGCATAGTGGTTAGCACTGTTGCCTCACAGCACCAGGGACCCGGGTTCGAATCCGGCCTCGGAGTGTGGAGTTTGCACATTCTCCCCGTGTTTGCGTGGGTTTCCTCCCACAGTCCAAAGATGTGCGGGTTAGGTTGATTGGCTATGATAAATTGACCCTTAGTGTTAGGGGGATTAAATACGTGGGGTTACGGGAATAGGGTGGGATATGTGTTGGTGTAGGGGTTACGGGGATCGGGTGGGATATGTGTCGGTGCAGGCTCGATGGGCCGAAATGGCCTCTATCTGCACTGTGGAGTTTCTGTGAATCTGGTACATGTGACATCATATCATTGCCCAAAATATAAAAGCATCTACAAGAATAACTTGTTTTACTGGTTAGTTAACCCTGAGGAAAGAAAAAAATAAATGCAGAGATGCTTCATGTAATGGTGCTGAACAGTTACTTTTTATATATAAAGCAGAATTGAATTTATTTCAGTTCTTGACAGGTCATTTCAAAATACACTATACCTTTATATCATTTCATGTGATCTCAATGCTTCGTGATTTATTTGTGCATTAACAAAATGAGCCCTGGCAGCTGACTAACCCAGAATTGTTGAGCAAACCTCCACCTTTCCTCAAACTTAAATGAAGCCAACGACGGAACAGTACCTCATGGTTATTGGACACTGCAACATTCCGCAAACTTAAATCAAACTCGACATGTGGATGCCATTTTCAGTACCTGCAAGTACATTGCTCAGCAGAAAACAATCATGTTCACCAGTGGACCTTTCATTTACACAAGTGTGAAAATTAGGGAATGAGAATAGACAGAAGGTTTCTAGCCAATATCAGTAAATAACTAGAACTTATTTAATTTTGTTTCCTGTGTCAAGGAGGGGAGAAAATCATTAACAGTGCATCACAGCATATTTCAGGGTCAGATTAGAAGCACCAATACAGAAGGGAAGTTTTGTGGGAACCAGCAGTTTACACAAATGGCAAATGTTTAGAGTTAATTAAATTCCAAGTTTCCAACCATTATCGCAAGCTACAGTATGGTGTTGCACAAAAAAAATGGTTATACTTCAGTTAAAAATATTGTACTACCAACACCAAATTCATTTTATTTTTAATTTAAAGCTCATGTAGTTTTGCCATTTTTAAAAGTTGATTTTAAATTCACAAAACCCTTTTGTCTAATCCCATCATCTGACCATTGATTAAGTCAGTTATCTGCGGATAACTCGGCACATTAGTTGTGTGTGTGTGTGTGTGTGTGTGTGTGTGTGTGTCCATTTCCTTTCACAACCAATGGAACTCAGTTTCTTCAGCTGGTTGGCACCGGTTTCCTCAAAACAGCTCCAGCAGATTTGCACGACCCCCAGTCAACAGCAGTCAGTAAATCAATGGCACACAGTGGAGAGTTCATCGCATCTTCCCTGTCACAGTCAGCAGCAGGAGGAGCTGTGCTTCTTCCCTCGATTTAGATTCACCGTGTCCGTTTGCATGAAATTGTCAGATCTATCATCGGCGGCAAGAACTCGTCGAACAGCCTCTTCAAAAGCCACTGCAACATTGGTGGCATCTTTAGCACTCGTTTCAAAATAAGGATGGTTGCCGTTATCTTTGCACCAAGCTTGAACCTCTTCTGCCGAAACTTGCCTCTCACTGACATCAATTTTATTACCTAGAACCACAAATGGGAAATTATCTGGCTCCTTCACATCTGCATAGTAGATGAATTCCTTTTTCCAATTGCCCAAATTTTGGAAGCTCTGGTGATCATCCACACTAAAAGTAAGGAGGCAACAATCTGAGCCTCGATAGAATGGTGTCCGAAGGCTCCTAAACCTCTCTTGACCAGCAGTGTCCCATATCTGCATTGTCACATAATGTCCATCTACTTCCAAATCTTTATTTAGAAACTCAACCCCTATTGTATGAAACAGATGTATATCAAATTTATTGGTCACATATCTGTTCATGAGTGAACTTTTTCCTACTCCACCATCTCCCAGTAGGATCACCTTCAGTAGGGTTGATTTTCCAGCCATGGTAACCTCAAATGTTTTAAATAACGAAATCAAAACAGCCTATAACAAAACACACAACACAGGTGTTCATTGCCATCTATTCATGGAGATATAAAGACTAAAAGTGATCAAAAATGTACCACCACACCCTGTGGTACAGTGTTAGTAATGTTTCAATCTGTCAGTCTATCAATTACAGCTGCTGGACAGCAGGCGGGGGAAGCGCTGGTTCAGAGGGCGGGTGCATGGCGAAAAAAAAAATCAAATTACCCCACATCACTGATGAGCCTCTAAGCAATTAGGCGAAAAGCTGACAAAAGATCTCGTCGTACCTTGGTCATCTTATCATTTGGCTATGGGGCAAGGAACGAAGAGAATCTCCGAGTAGAATGCAAGTTCAATGCATTAATTTACACACAAAATGTTACTATTTTTGTGCAGGCACATTTTAAAATGTATACGAACACCAAATACTGGACATTATAGGCCATGGTTAATGGATAAAGATAACCCTACATACAAACTGAAAGCTCATTCTCAAAAATCATTTTGGATAGTGCAAAATATGGGGTAGTTTCTGGCTTGTCCAATGTTAAAAAAGGAAGCACGAGTTGTAAACAAGTTCTATTAAGTTTAACAAAAATATTATACAGGTTATCAATGTGAGAACTTAGTGTACAGAATATTTGTATGCCTGTACACAATGGTCTCAGTATATCCAAAACCCACTGGAGAAATTAGAGGTAGCCCTGCTACTCAGACATGGAAATAGCTGGATTGGACCAGCAGTACTCGTATTGAAAAGCAACTCGGCACCTGACGAGAGTTAGGAAGTTTAAAATCTAGACTCATTACAGTAAATGTAATGGCATAACATGTTGGTGCTAAAATATGTTGACAGCAGGAGTACAAATCTTTCTTGTGACAAGATATAAATATTCTCTGGTTCAGACACACTTTGTTTTTGTGAACACATTTTACCAAATTGAAGTATATGATATCTGTACAGATTGACTGAAAATCTACTACAGCTGAATGATGAAATACACAATTTTCAGCTTACAAACAGTGGTGCAATGCAAGTTCTCTTAACCACTACACTTAACAGCAGACATTGAAAGTCTGGTCTAACCTAAATCTTGGAAAGTTCCCTTCTCCATCATGTGATCCAAAGCCAGATGTCCAAATTCTGACCAGAAGATACAAACAATTATGTAAAACTAAATTTAAAAAGTTGGGATATATATTCAAGGCTATGATACACTCAATTCACTTATAACCAGCTCTCTGTTTGGACATGATCTGAACTCTTCAAGTTTGTGTCGCAATCTTGAAACAAACTTCTAACAATTGGTTATTCTCTCTCTAAAATACCAGATCTCTAAATAAAATCTTTCTTCCTGTCACTTGACTACCCCAGAGTGCTTACATCATAAAAGCTGTACCAATCATGAGATTACCAACTCCACTGACTCAAGTTTTTAAATATACATTTACACAAGTCTATGTTAAGCGTCACCTTTATCTCTTCCTCACGTGCGTACATTAGTAAGAACCATGGTAAACTATTGCAAATGAGACTTGGTCACTGAAATCAAAAGCACCTTCAAGACTAAAGCTGCATAACAAATGAAGTATTTTAAATTTGTAAAGTAATCCCAACTTTCAAAAAGGACTATAAAATGCTGAAGGTTTACTCAGTCTGAGGTCAGCTGGACTCCTTATGCCACAGCCACCATACAAAACTCCACTCTGGCTCTACAAATGTATATATACAAACCCCAAACACACACTTTACAAAGAAAACAAAATCGCACTTTAGTTAAAAAATTGTTCCCCACCTCTTACACTTCAAAAATGCACAAGTGAACATTTTCAGCTTTCATATTTCAGCAAATTAATGTTTAGATTAATTAAAGTTAGAAAGCCCTACAGAAACTGAAAAATAGTAAGTCAATATTCCTTACCTTTTCAGATTAATACATCATTAGATTCCTGTGTAAAAAAAAGTTAAAGGTGAAAAAAGGTTGTGGATTATATTACCACATTAATCATTCACAAGATCTCATCACTTAATGAGCATTTTTAAAAACCTCGACGTATATATTTATACATAGTGATAATTCAATATCGAACCTAAATTTGTTTGCAACATGGTCCAACTAACAAAGTTCGGAGCTGTTTAGCAGCAGCCTAAAATAGCACCTGGAGTCAGGGTTTCATTCCAAGTCCCACACAACTTAACCGAGATCAACACTCACCCACCCCCGCAAGATTATAGGTAAACGCTTAGCATCAGCCATGGCTCACTCAGTTGCTGGCACTTCTGCCTATGAGTCAGGTGGTTATAGGTTCAAGTCTGGACTTGAGCACAAAATCGAGGCCAACACTCCAGTGCAGTACTGCACGGTTTGAGGTGCTGTCTTTCAGATGAGATGTTAAACCGAGGCTCCGTCTGCTCTCTCGGGTGGATGTAAAAGATGCTATGGCACTATTTCAAAGAAAAGCAGGGGCGTTCTCCCTGGTGTCCTGGCCAATATTTATCTCTCAACTAAAATCACAAACAGATTAGCTGGTCATTATCATTTTACTGTTTGTAGGACCTTGCCGTGCGCAAATTGGCTGGTGTGTTTGGGACATTACAACAGTGACCACACCAAGTACTTCATTGGCTGTAAAGTGCTTTGGGATGTCGAGATTGCGAGAGGTGCTACATAAATGCAAGTCTTATAAATAATTTACTTGCTCAATGTCAGCAAGTGTCTCACTTTTCCAGCTTTACGGGTCTGCTATTTCACTACTTATTTGGAACTGTTTTCTTCTTGGATGTACTAATCTATCAATCTCATTAAGTGTAATAGATTGGTCCTAAAAGAACTTAAACCACATCTTGTACAAAGCTGTCTATTTAAGCAAATATCCTGTACACCTTCCGACAGCAGATTAAGAACCTCAAAGAATCTAGTGAATATTCACTATAGCCCATTTTCACAGGAAAATAATTAAATCCCAGGTGTCATTTTTGTTATTGTAACCGAGTGTGATTTAATACATTATTAAAGTATTGAGTGCTATATTAGTCTGTGGCAACATTCTGGTATTATTGGCTTCAGTTAGTACAGACCAGCTGCTTGAACCACAAGAAAAAATAACTGTTAGTGCCCACTCAGTCGGATTCCAAACCCAGCCACCTGCTTTAGTTTATATTTTAGAACTAGCTGCCGTTCGCACGGCTTCACCAGTTCTGATCAGATTGCTTGCATCCCACTCAGCAGGTTTCATTCATGCATGTCAGCACAGGCACAATGGGCCGAATGGCCTCCTTCTGTGCTGTATGATTCTAGGTGCAAGTGTCATAGGAAACTTGGTCTTGTGTCCACTACAAAATGGCAGTTTCCATAAGTTAAAAGTACAAGAAAGCCTGAACTGTAACAGACACTGATAATACTAAACTTGCAGAATGGGCATATCATTGGCAAATGAAGTTCAACACAGATAACGGAGGTATTACATTTTGGTAGGAAGAATAGGGAGGTCACTTATCACTTGGAGGGTGCGAGTCGAGGTGGGGTAGAGGAACAAAGGGATCTCGGAGTACAAATCCACAAATCACTAAAGGTTGTGCCAGGTTAGCAAGGCCATAAAAAAAGCAAACCAAGCACTAGGGTTTATTTCTAGAGGGATAGAATTGAAAAGTAGGGAAGTTATGCTAAACCTGTATCGAACCTTGGTTAGACCACACGTGGGAGTACTGTGTGCAGTTCTGGTCGCCATATTATAAAAAGGATATAGAGGCACTGGAGAGGGTGCAGAGAAGATTTACAAGGATGATACCAGAAATGCGAGGGTATACATATCAGGAAAGGATGAACAGGCTGGGTCTCTTTTCTCTTGAAAAAAGGCTGAGGGGTGACCTAATAGAGGTCTTTAAAATTATGAAAAATTTTGATAAGAGTGGATACAGAATGTTTCCACTTGTAGGGAAGAGCATAACTAGAGGCCATCAGTATAAGATACAGGAAACTTTGTGCTATCCGGCACCGACGGGACCGAGCTGTTGCCGTCCCATCAAAACTGCCGGACAAACCAGCGCTAATGTTGAAACATACGGAGATTTTCAGCTCCGTGTGAATCAACAAACCCTGTTGCTTAGCAACAGCTTCAAAACAGTCGGCTGCAGCTTAAAAGCGTCTCTAGCTGAAGCTGTTGCTTAGCTACAGGCCTTGCAGAGCCTGACTGGGGGAAAAAAGCAACGAGAAGTAAAAAACTTATAGGAAACGGCTCCTGAATTTTGCCGGTAGATAGAGCTTTCCGGACTTTTAACCTCCGGATAAACCAAAGTTTCCTGTAGTCACCAAGAAATCCAACAGGAAATTCAGAAGAAACTTCTTTACCCAAAGAATGGTGAAAATGCAGAACTCGCTACCACAGAGAGTGGTTGAGGCGAATAGTATCGATGCATTTAAGGGGAGACTAGACAAGTATGAGAGACAAGGGAATAGAGGGTTACGCTGATAGATTTAGATGAGGAAAGACAGGAGGAGGCTCGAGTGGAGCATAAACACCGGCATGGCCTGTTTCTGTGCCGTATATCCTATGTATGAATGTTCATTTCTGCAAATCATATAATCCAACGTCAGTTACAGGTTGAGCACCCCGAATCCAGCAACCTCGGGACCGAGGCCAAGCCAGTTTTTGGATTTTTCCGAACTTTGGAACGTGTTGTGATATTTCCGGACATCGGACATCAGAAACATGCTCCGAGTCCGGAAATGCCTGGGCCCAGGTTGCGTTTTTGGTAAGCCTCCTTCAGGGTGTCCGGATTCCGGAACATTTTACAGATTCCAGACACCTGCCACTAATCTTCCCGGAGTCCGGAACATTCCGGCACTCTGGATTTGGGACACTCAACCTGTATTTAGATAAGTTGTAGGTTAGGAGTCATATTGCCGAGAATCATTGAGTTTGGGATACCAGCAAAATATTGCTCGTTGCCAGCCCAAAATACAAAAAAATTATTTCAAAAGCAAATAAAGGACCTCATGATGTAGCAACAGTGAAATAAGATCAGGTATTTCCCATCAGCTCCCACTTTAAAAATACAAAAGTTCTGTCAAGGATTGTAGCTCCATTCCTCAGATTTCAAAAAGTAACATTTTATGCATCTGTAATATAAAAAGCATTGCAATTGTAAGTGTATGGTATGCAACCTTGCTCTGCAACGCTTAACTACTTTACACCAGCACCTGACTGCTGCTTTTCAGCACTTCCACAACAGCAGACATTTCCTATGTGACTTTCTGCCCAATCACTTGCAAGCAGACTGAAAAGACATTGAAAATTGATCTTCCCACCAGGTCTGTATTTCATTTGTAAAAATGATTGAGAGAGACGACTTTTCTTTACAGCCGAGAACTGTGATAGAATGAAAGGAAGGGTGCTGGTTTCACCCCCCCCCCCCAGTAATTCTACACAAGGAGGCATGTACTGGTGATGGGAGAAATCATATTTAATAAATACTGGAGAACAGTCCAGTCTACACACTGCTGGTCTCTCGGCACTTTACTCGGCCAATATCTGAAGTTGTCTAGAACATTCCGTATAATGCAAGTTAATTACAGATGAGGGAGGTCATTCAACCATTTTAACTCATTAACCCAGAAGTTCCCTAAAGTCTCCAATTGTGTCTAATTATTCCAGGGTTTGCCTCTCCATCACCCCATTGGGGAGCCCTTTCCTCGAGTTGATCACTGAAAATTTTCCCGATATCCATCTTAAATTTGCCTTTTACTAGTTTGATATAATCAATATACAGGAAACTCTCGATTTACCGGCACCTAAATAACCGGAAATCTCTGTTAACCGGCAAAATTCAGGAGTAGGTTCAGGTAAGTTTTACTTCATATTCATCATCATCGGTGACCACTCGAATTAGAGTATGGTATGTCCTTCATCAGTCATCTACTTGTGGGTCTTCAGGTGGCTGTGGAGGCCAATCCGAGATCCACAGACTCTACTACTGTGGCCGTGTAACCGGGGTTCCTGGATCTGTGGCCGTGTAACCGGGGTTCCTGGATCTGTGGCCGTGTAACCGGGGTTCCTGGATCTGTGGCCGTGTAACTGGGGTTCCTGGATCTGTGGCCGTGTAACCGGGGTTCCTGGATCTGTGGCCGTGTAACCGGGGTTCCTGGATCTGTGGCCGTGTAACCGGGGTTCCTGGATCTGTGGCCGTGTAACCGGGGTTCCTGCACCTGTTACCATGCAACAGGGACTCCTGGATCTGTGGCCGTGTACGGGGCTCTCGTACCTTAGTAAGTATACCTCTCTGTAATCGGACTTTTTGATCAACCGGCAGCACGCTGGTCCCGGATAAAAAAAAGTTTCCTGTAGTCTGATCATGATGTCCTCTGACTTATATTCTACTACGTTGGCTATGTAGTTTAACATTCTATTGGTTTGGTGGATTGCTGCACTGGCTATGTTAAACGTCAAGAAAAGGATTCTTAAGTCTCTTATCCGTAGCTATTTCAACACCATTCACTGAGTGCATATGTTGCTCCTTTGTTCTTGTTATGTGCTGTACCTTGTATTAAACTGCATCTGTCCTTGATCTGTGTACATACTTGTTTGGCCAACATTAATTTCTGAAAATGCTGGAAACACTCAGGTCAGGCAGCATCGAGGAGAGAGAAACAGAGCTAACGTTTCGGGTCAAACCCTTCATCAGAACGTTCTGACGAAGGGTTATCGACCCAAAACGTTAACTGTTTCTCTCTCCTCGATGCTGCCTGACCTGCTGAGTGTTTCCAGCATATTCTGTTGTTATTTCAGATTTCCAGCATCCACAGTATTTTGCTATTACATCAGAAACCTGAGCTGTTTCCACTGATGCTACTGCCCCTCCTAGTTTGGTATCAGCAAATCTAACCACTTTACATTGAATTTCATTTACATAAATGAAAAACAAAGGGTCCCCAACGCTACACCAATCTCTGGGGCACTCTGTACTTCCCCCTCCCCCACTTGCAACATAGGTCCTAACGAGTACTCCTCCTCTACCCCTCAGCCAGTTTCTTGTCCATTCCCAGGGACTGAATCTCCACAACGGAGTTTGACGAATAGCCTTTCATGTAAGACTCCGTCAAATGCCTGGAAGTTTGGGTACTTTATGTAGAGCTCTCCTCAGTCTATTTTGGATGTTACTTCCTTAAAGAAGTCAAGAAGGTTGGTCAGGTATTATATTCCTCTCTGAATTCATGTTGGCTACTATTTACTAGGTTATTATTGTACAGACCTTCAAATTTACTTCTGATAACTAAAGAGACCCCAATGTATCTGTACTTGTTTTATCACTTGTTTGAACATAAGCACCACATTGGCCTGTTTCCAATCTGCTGGTACATCTCGTGTGTCTCCCTCATAATGGGTCTCAGTGCCTCCCAGATCTCCTCCCTATTCTCTTCAGCGTTCTGGGGTAAATACCATCTATCCCCAATTTGTTTTGAGTCCTTTTAGCTTCTATCGAACTGCATCTCGTTTATATTGACATTATTGATTTTACTTTGGTTACCTCAGGGGAGGGCATGTTATTTATTTCTTACCTCAGCCATACTTTGAGGAGGTAACCATACAGAATTGTTTATGTTTATCCTCAATTTCAATTATATTTGCACCTTTTGTAGTTTTCACTGCTTCTGACTGCCCCCTTACTGTTTTAGCATTGAAAGAATATTTTTACTGTTAAGTTTAGCCTCTGCTATGCTTTTCCCTGCCTCTCTCTGCCCACCCCTTTAACCTGTTTCTACATATTATATTCATTCCAGTGAATTTATTTCCCTTTGCAGGCTCTGTAGTTGTCATTTTTCCTCTTTATATTGCTTTTAATTTGTTAATCCTGAGTCACATTTGTTTAGTCTGAGCTTGCTGATCTGATATTTATAGAAACATAGAAGATAGGAGTAGGCCATTCGGCCCCTCGAGCCTGCTCCGCCATTCAATGAGATCATGGCTGATCATCCAAACTCAGTACCCTGTCCCTGCTTTCTCCCCATATCCCTTGATCCCTTTAGCCTTAAGCAATATATCTAACTCCTTCTTGAATATATTTAATGAATTGGCCTCAACTGCCTTCTGTGGTAGAGAATTCCACAGGTTCACCACTCTCTGGGTGAAGAAATTCCTCCTCATCTCTGTCCTAAATGGCTTACCCCTTATCCTTAGACTGTGACCTCTGGTTCTGGACTCCCCTGCCATCGGGAACATCCTTCCTGCATCGAGTCTGTCTAGTCCTGTTAGAATTTTATAAGTTTCAACGAGATCCCCTCTCATTCTTCTAAACTCCAGCGAGTACAAGCCCAATCGACCCAATCTCTCCTCATACGTCATTCCTGCATGTTGAGCATTATACTTTTAAAGGTTTGCCACTTGTCTTCTACTGAAGTGTTGAGCAACCTCAGCCAATCGAATATATATTTTATAAATACCAGAAAACAACTTCATCTGCTCACATGTGTCTCAGCATCTGTCTCAACCAACATCTGAAGATGCCTGGGAACAGTCCTTAAGTCAGGAAGAATGAGGAGGAAAATAATCCATTTGATATTATATAAAATCATATGCAACAGAGCAGCCTGGTGGCACACCTTGCTGGAACAGCAATGCAAAAATACAGTGATGGGACACAGGTTTCCAATCCCAACCATGCTACTCTTGGAGCACTAGGCATTCCCCTATAGAAGGAAGAAAGAAATGAGGAAGATCATCCCAAGCCACTCCTTGAATTGTGTTTCAGACCAGTACTGACAGACACCTTGGAGCAGGTAACCTGCATGGCTGCCATCTTGCTAGCAGTGGGTGTTGCACAATGTAAGCACAAAATAAGAACTACATACTTTACAATTTTACTGCTGCACACCTTCTGTCCCTTTGTTAGGTTTCTGTCAACTTTGTATTCAAAATTCCCATCTCCATATTTGTAATGATAACCATCCATGTAAACTTGTTATGCTGTAATTCCACCTCCCGCAGTGGTGGCATCTCAGTTTTGATTCTCCAGATCTGGTCATTTACCTTATTGTTATTTTTGGAACCTTGCTGTGTGCAAATTGGCTGTGTTGGTCTCCAGTACAAAAGTGACTGCACGTCAAAAGTACTTCATTGGCCGTGAGGCACTTTGGAGCATCGAGATTGTTAATGCAAGCTCTTCCTTTTGCTGGCCCCTCACTTTGTACTGCAGAAAAACACCTATGCTCCAATCAACTCTACTTCCAAATTGATATAAACAACTTTATTCTGCTTTATAAATAATCAAATCCAAGTATTGACAAAATGTATGACTTTAAAATGAGAACTGAATTACATCTGCACACCTTGCCCAAAGTCCTTAGTCCTGGTCCCCAATCTCCACTTCACCTGAAGACTCCACTTGGTCCCAACTCCCCGTGTGCAATGCCAAAAGGAGATTGACTAGTATTACTCTTAGAGAACAAGAGGTTACCTATAGAAGTTATCACTGGGAATTTCCCAAGAACAAAAGAGGTTACCTATAGAAGTTATCACTGGGAATTTCCCAACTAAAATTCTCAACGTGCAAGACTGGAAAATAACAGAACTTTTACCCTTTTAATCCAAAGTAACTCAAATGATCTGTTCATTTCTTCCCGCCATACACAAAGCGCCTCCAGCGCTATTTTACTTCAATTGCTTAATTCAATTTTTATGCACGTTTCCATGAACCTCCAAATATAGAAATATACAACATAGCTGGTGACAAGATTCGAATCAGAATGTCAGCTCTAAAATAAGTAGTGCAGCTGATATATCGGGCCACTAATCCTCTCCCTTTCTACGCTGCTGCAACTGTTCCGGGCTTGAATCCCGATTATAAACCTACAACTACCCACTGTGCTTCTCTTAGCATTTCACTAAGGGTCCATTGAGGCATGCGTTGCTACCTCACACACCAACCCAAACTACCCCATGGTCCCCTCTCGCCAATGTTCCCGCCTAGTGTGCCTGCAGGAAGCCAGCCTCCTCCCCATCCAACTCGCCCTACCAGCCATTGTTGCATTAGATCTCCCAGTGGACCAATCATCACCTCTTCTCCGTATTTCCTTCTAGAATATCCATTCAATTGCGATCAAGGACCTTGCCAATCTTATTGTGGGTTATTGCATTGATATCCTGACTAACTGAAACTTGGCTCACGGGTGGCAACGCCTCACTGGCCCAAACCACCATGGTAGCGGAGTGGTCCTCGTCAACAAATCACACCGTCGTTCCCTCTACTCCTCTGGTAGCAGCTTCTTTGAGCACTTAACCTTACTTCATCACTCCTTTAAAATGCTTGTTGTTTACCGCCGCCCCCACCCCCCAACCCTCACTGAGTTTTGCACAAATATCCACCCTCGGATTGCACTGAGCAACCACATCCTTGACTCAGCTCCCCTTGCCCTCTCCCCTGACTTCACTGCTCTCCACTTCCTTCTGTCAATCCCTGTTAAAAAAACTTTCCCCTTAGTGCAATTATAAGTGACTTTCTAAATCGCACCTGCCTAGCCTTTGGCCTTCCATTTGCCACAATCGATCTGCACAGCCACTCCCCCATGTACAGCTTTGAAGCCTTGTCCTAATAAAAACCTTTACTCTCTCCCATCTCGATTACCCCTCTGGTACGTCCTCCATTTCACTTAAGACAAAGCGGCACAAACTTAAAACATAATTGGCTTTCAGGTGTATGCTAAGGATACCCAGCTCGACCTCCCCGCCAACCTTCTTGACCTCTACTGCTGTGCTGACAAGACTGTCCGACTTCCAATTATGAATGACCTGCAATTTACTACAGTTAAACATGAAGACAAAACCATTGTCTATAGCCCCACTACAAACTCTCTACCCTCGCCTCCGATTCGATCCCCCTCCCTGACCATTGTCTTAGACTAAACCATTCGACCCCCCTCCCTGACCATTGGTTTAGACTAAACCAGTGTTCACTACCTTGGTGTCCTATTTGACCCTGAGCCGAGCATCTGACCCCATAACCTCCTCCAGATCTACAATTCCCCCTAAATCCTCTGACTCTTGCTTTTTGTACACACACCACCCAACAACCCCCCTCCGGTCATCTAGGCCCACATTCTACAATTCCCTCCCTAAAAATAGGAAACAGAGTAGTGGTGAACGGTTATCATTCAGACTGGAGGAAGGTATACAGTGGCGTTCCCCAGGGGTCGGTACGAGGGCCACTGCTTTTCTTGATATATATTAATGATTTGGACGTGGGTGTACAGGGCACAATTTCAAAATTTGCAGATGACAAAACTTGGAAGTATAGTGAACAGTGAG
Organism: Somniosus microcephalus; assembly: GCF_052327205.1. Taxonomy (NCBI): domain Eukaryota; kingdom Metazoa; phylum Chordata; class Chondrichthyes; order Squaliformes; family Somniosidae; genus Somniosus; species Somniosus microcephalus. The sequence continues at coordinate 15,233,312 of NC_141000.1, read as the reverse complement.
GAGGATAGTGATAGACTTCAAGAGGGCATAGACAGGCTGGTGGAATGGGCGGACACGTGGCTGATGAAATTTAATGCAGAAAAGTGTGAAGTGATACATTTTGGTAGAAAGAATGAGGGGGAAATATATAAACTAAAGGGTACAATCCTGAAGCGGGTGCGACATGAGGAAAAACTTTTTTTAACGCAACGAGTGATTAGCATTTGCAATGCACTGCCTGAAAGGGTGGAGGAGGCAGAGTTAATCACAGCTTTCAAAAAGGGAGTTGAATAAGTATCTGAAGGAAAAAAATGTGCAGGGTTCTGGGGAAAGGGCGGGGGACTGGGACTAGCTGAAGTGCTCTTGGAGAGCCGGCACAGGCTCAACTGGCCAAATAGCCTTCTTCCATGCTGTAACCATTCTATGGCTAACCCTTCTGCATCCCCTCCTTAAAATTCACCCCGTGACCAAGTTTTTGCTTACCCCAACTAATATCTCCTCTTTTGGCTCAGCATCCATTTTTGTCTGATTATACCTCTTAAGGACATTTTTCTCTGTGAAAGCCACTACATAAAATGCAAGCTACTGTTGCCTTCCTCGTCTCCCCAGCCTCCAAAGCATCCGATTGCTCATTTGATCACACCTTTCACTAAAGTAGGTTTGTGAGCCAATTTGAATGCACACCTGCTTTGATGGCATGTGGTGCTCTGCAACACGATGATCTGCTTCAATCTTGATCAGTTTGAGCACTAAACAGTCTCCTGCAGACCAATGCAATTTGCCCTTCTCACAGCCAAATGCTAAAAAAAAACTTAGAATTCTTGAAAACAGACTCTGGCAGCCAGATGTGGCAAATAATACTTTGTACACTGCATTCAGGTGATGAGTTACAGTAAATATAGATCTAAATAATCCAGAGTCAAAAAATGAACTGGGCAACACTATTAATGAGACGATAGCAAAATACTGCAGATGCTGGAAATCCGAAATAACAGAAAATGCTGGAAAAACTCAGCAGGCCAGGCAACATCCGTGGAGAGAAAATAGAGACAACGTTTCGAGTCAAACCCTTTGTCAACACTATTAATGAATTACGATGAACTGGGCAACACTATTAATGAATTATGAACTGGGCAACACTATTAATGAATTAAGATGAACTGGGCAACACTAATAATGAATTAAGTCTAATTTCCTCACTTTACCCTCTTTTTGCTTTTTAGTATTTCAGTCTAAAGGATTTTGAAGATTGGCAAATCACACAAGTGTTACTCCTGAAACATCAACGCTTTTTTCTTTCTCCACAGACGTTGCCCAACTTGCCGAGTGTGTCCAGCGCCTGCAGTACGTTGCCTTTGGGTGCACTTGTGTTGCACCGGCATTAATGATTGCTGGCGCTATTAATTTACAGCCCGGGAGAGGAATGCAACTGCAGCAGACCGACACCAATCGCAAACAAAACAGTGACTCATGTGAGAAGTCACAACACCAGGTTATAGTCCCAACAGCTTTATTTGGAAAATCACAAGCTTTCGGAGCGACTCAAGGGGGGGAATCCCTGCCCCCAGATTGCCAACTAATGCTGCCTTGAACTGCACGGACATTGCCCCAAGTGCTTGAAGCTGGGGGTAGCTGCCGGCTTTCAGGTGACCCGCTTTTACAGAAGGTGCGCCACTGGAACACACGAGGTGTGGACACCAGCGGCCCCAGATGCACTGCCTGTGTGTGTGCGCGCACACACGGTGCTGGCTGGCCAAGTTTGCACCGGCTGCCCGGGCCGCAGTCCGACTCCCACACACTCCCCGGCTTCTGCTGTCAACACAAGGCGAGGCGGCCGCTCGGAGTAACCAGGCCGTTAACATAACAAATATGCGACAGAGAAAGACAGACGTCGACTTTAGTGCAGAGACGCCACAAAGTTCAATGATTACCCCTCACACACACGACGCAGCGCTGCCGAGCCGAGCCACACTTACCGCCCGCTCACTGCAGCCCGACAACCGGCGGCTCCAACGTCCGAAGTGACGTCAGCGCGCGCGAGGGGGAGGCGTGGCTTCACCCCCCCCAACACGTGACGCCCCCTCAGCTGACAGTCACGCCAGGAAAAGCCGGCAGTCATGTGACCGCCAGCCAGCTCCCTCTCCTCACACACACACTGCTGTTTCTAGCCAGTGACTGTCTGCAATCAACACAAGATCTGCGATGAGAACCCCTGCCTTGTAGGCACCAGGGCTTGTGATCTATCAAAGATGTACATTGAGTTAGTCAAAACTGCCCAACGCATTACCGGCACCCGGCTACCGACCATAGAGCACATATACCAGAAACGCTGTTTACGGAGGTCACGGTCCATCATCAAAGACCCTACCCACCCCAGCCACAGTCTGTTCGCCCTCCTGCCATCTGGGAGACGCTACAGATGCATTCGCACCCGTACGACCAGATTTAGGAACAGCTTCTTTCCCAGGGCTGTCATCCTACTGAACTCCACAAATAAACTCTAAAGCCTGCACATCTGCCAATGCACTTTATCATGGTTATGTTTATGTTAATGTATTACAAGCTAAATGTATGTTGAATGTTTAAATGTCTTAATCTAAATGTACACTCTCGGGAGCCGCAAGCCTACATTTCGTTGTACTGCACTTGTGCACTAACAATGACAATAAAAGTTGATTTGATTGATTTGATTTGATTTGATGAGAACCCCTGCCTTGTAGGCACGAGGGCTTGTGATCTATCAAAGATGTACATTGAGTTAGAAACCGCTTCTGTCCCTTACCAGAGAGGTCAATAACCAGGGACATAGATTTAAAGTCATTGTTAGAAGGATTAGAGGGGAGTTGAGGAGAACTTTTTTTCACCCAGAGGGTGGTGCGTGTCTGGAACTCACTGCCTGAAAGGGTGGTAGAGGCAGAAACCCTTATTGCATTTAAAAAGTACTTGGATATGCACTTGAAGTGCCGTAACCGACAGGGATACGGATAAAGAGCTAGAAAGTTAGATTAGGTTGGATTGCTCTTTTTCAGCCGGCACAGACACGATGGGCCGAATGGCCTCCTTCTGTGCTGTAAATTTCTATTTCTATGATCTTTGCACAAAGAGCTGAGACTTGCGCTCTGTACATGTGATTTTTACTGTAAAATGTTCAAATTTTAAAATTAAAAAAAAAAGACTGCGATGAGAAAGATCTAGCATTTATCTTCTTCTTAGGCAGTCCTGAGGATGACTTGCTTCCACATTAAAAAAATGAGTTCGCAGGTGACTGATGAGTCCAATGCGGGACCTGCAGTCTCTGTCACAGGTGGGGCAGACGGCAGGTGGGCAGGGTGCTTGGGTTGACGTGCGCTGCCTGCGCTTGCTCCCGTTGCTGCAGTTGTACAGGGCCTTGGTGAGACCACACCTTGAGTACTGTGTGTGCAGGTTTGGTCACCTTATCTGAGGAAGGATGATCTTGCCATGGAGGGAGTGCAGCGAAGATTCACCAGACTGATACCTGGGATGGCAGGAATGACGTATGAGGAGAGATTGGGTCGATTGGGCTTATACTCGCTGGAGTTTAGAAGAATGAGAGGGGATCTCATTGAAACTTATAAAATTCTAACAGGACTAGACAGACTAGATGCAGGAAGGATGTTCCCGATGGCGGGGGAGTCCAGAACCAGGGGTCACAGTCTAAAGATAAGGGGTAAGCCATTTAGGACAGAGATGAGGAGGAATTTCTTCACCCAGAGAGTGGTGAACCTGTGGAATTCTCTACCACAGAAGGCAGTTGAGGCCAATTCATTAAATATATTCAAGAAGGAGTTAGATATATTTCTTAAGGCTAAAAGGATCAAGGGATATGAGGAGAAGGTAGGGACAGGGTACTGAGTTTGGATGATCAGCCATGATCTCATTGAATGGTGGAGCGGGCTCGAGGGGCCGAATGGCCTACTCCTGCTCCTATCTTCTATGTTTCTATGAAGAGACTCGAGGTGTTCGGCGCCTTCCCAGATGCTTCTCCTCCACTTTTTGCGGAATTGGGCCAGGGATTCCCAGGTGTCGGTGGGGATGTTACACTTTTTCAAGGAGGCTTTGAGGGTGTCTTTGAAGCATTTCCTCTGCCCACCTGGGGCTCTCTTGCCATGTCGGAGTTCCGAGTAGAGCGCTTGTTTTGGGAGTCTTGTATCGGGCATGTGGACGATGTGACCTGTCCATCGGAGCTGATTGAGCGTGGTCAAAGCTTCGATGCTGGGGATGTTGGCATGAGCAAGAACACTGACGTTGGTGCGCCTATCCTGCCAATGGATAATAGCATTTATATAGCGCCTTTCACGACCACCGGACGTCCCAAATGAAGTACTTTTTGACGTGTACTCTTTTGTTTGGGTGATTAAAACAAATCAACTGTAACTTAATAAAACTTTAAATAAAACTTAAGAAATTTAATTAAAATTTGATTGGCCGGGGTGATGATGCACTCCAGTCCCCGCGGCGCCCATCGGTTGCGGAAGGCCTCAAGCGTGCCAGCGGACACCGCGTGCTCCATATCCAGGGCCACCCGGGCGGAAACATGGCCGCGGAAGAGAGGCAGGACTTTTTGAAGTGTAGTCACTGTTGTAGTGTGGGGGAAGGGGAGCAGCCAATTTGCGCTCAGCAAGCTCCCACAAACAGCAATGTGATAATGACCAGATAATCTGTTCTTATGTTTATTGAGGGACAAATATTGGCCAGGACACCCGGGAGAACTCCCTTGCTCTTCAAAGTAGTGCCATGGGATCTTTTACGTCGACTGTAGGCCCTGTCCAGAGTAGATGGGGCTTCGGTTTAACATCTCATCTGAAAGACTAGATTTTTGTCTCTGGAGTGGGATTTGAACCCACAATCCTCTGATTCAGAGGTTAGCAACTGAACCACTGACTGAGCAGAGGACTGCGAAGTGGAGAAGTTGGGCCGTATGACCTATGCTCCTATTTCTTATGCTCTTAAGAATGGCTACATGCTGCCCGTGTAACTGCCCAAGCAGAATTTAGTGCCTTCAGGAGAGAAGGGGAATCAGGAGAAGATTAAAAAATAAGAAAAAAACTTCTCAATAAAATGTATGTTAAAGGATTAACAAAAAAAATAAAAACCATTTCCACGCAATAAATTTCTCACCTATTAAAATATATTCATAATAAGACACAACAAACATTTGTGGATAAATCTAGCCAACTTGGAGACAGTGAGTTAAACAGTAAAGAATGAGATTTCGATCTGCTACAAGAAATGTAGTAAGTGCTGGGGGGGTTCGTTGATCCCACATTCCCAGCGCAAGCTGTGCTCATAGGGAGCAGAGTTGCAGAATCGGGGCTTCAGTGTTGTAGCCTGTCTCTGACCCACGCTGTCTGCTAAATGTAAACATAACATCACCTCTACTATCTTGACATGATGTAACACAACCAACCGCCACAGAAAAATGCTATCATCAGGATTAATTCAGTTTGACATAATCCTACATACTACTGAAAATGAATGACGTACTACCAGAATCCTCAGAACTTTTACAGCAAACGACACAGATACTTAAAAACAAGCGATTTCAATCAGAGGCCGATAGTAATGCAAACAATTTTTTTTTACTGACAATCAAAAGTAGGCAAAAGAAAATCAAAAGTAACTTGAAACTCCTCACTAACTACCTAAAACTGACAGAAAAAAATATACAATATCTCCAGATGAACATAATCATTTCATAAATATTTTCCTCTTAGTAACAAAACATGCCATGACGGAGCCTGAATTTACAACACTATGTTCCGTTTTACAAGTACTGACAGACACACCCGACCTCACAGTCATCAATACGCACTGGGAACAGACACTTGTTTTTCAAAAGCCAGGAACTTAATTAAAAGAAACGAAAAACAAATGGGGCAAGAAATACAACCAAACACCGCTGAAACTATTCCAAACAAAATTATAGACTAACTGTACAAAACAGGACATTGGGATGTCATAAGCCATTGGCGTTAATTAACACCGTGTTATTTTTAAAATGTAATTTTTACTCTGAATTAGTAACAATCAGTAAAGTTGCTATCTTGATTTAAAAGAGTAATTATAAGTTAATGCTACATGCATCTTCCAGTGAGTTTGAGGGTAATTGCTAACCACCAGACAGCTAAAGCAGTCTGTACAGTATTCATCGATGATGATGCTTCGATGATTTAGGCTCTCACAACATCCTTTATTCATATTCACCACAAAAAGCAACTTCCATAGGCCCAGGCTTCTATCAAATTAAACTTAATATTCACAGAATCACAGAAACCCCACAGTGCAGATAGAGGCCATTTCGGCCCATCGAGCCTGCACCGACACATATCCCACCCGATCCCCGTAACCCCTACACCAACACATATCCCACCCTATCCCCATAACCCCACATATTTAATCCCTGTGGTGATTATTCCTTGTTTAGTAAAAGTATTGTGATTGGTTGTTTGTTAACTGCCTTGGGATATATGTTGTAATCTCATTGGTAGTTGATGATCACATGATGTGTTGTGGCCACCTTAAATTCAGTTCTTTTCCAGCTTTGGTTGGGACCGGATGTGCTGCAGATTTTAAAGTTAATAAAGCCTAGCTTTGGAAGGCAAATCTATTCTTTATTTCAATCCCCCTAACACTAAGGGTCAATTTATCATAGCCAATCAACCTAACCCGCACATCTTTGGACTGTGGGAGGAAACCCACGCAAACACGGGGAGAATGTGCAAACTCCACACAGACAGTCACCCGAGGCCGGATTCGAACCCGGGTCTCTGGCGCTGTGAGGTAACAGTGCTAACCACTATGCCACCGTCATGAAGTGACTGGGATAACATGCTTCAGTTAACAATCTACCCTTGTACCACTGAGATAGTCACTGGAAATACTATGGGTTGCCCACCATTCAGGATGTGACCATTGGTGTCCTGCAAGGATCTGTGTTAGGGGCTTAACTACTCATCGTATTTATTAACGACTTAGATGATGGGATAAGAAGCCACATATCCAAGTTTACCGATGACACAAATATAGGCGGCATTGTAAGCAGTGTAGGTGGAAGCATAAAATTACAAAGAGATATTAATAGATTAAGTGAATGGGCAAAACTGTGACAAATGGATTTCAATGTAGGCAAGTGTGAGCTCATCCACTTTGGACCTAAAAAGGATAGAACAGAGTACTTCCTAAATGGTGAAAAACTAGAAACAGTGGATGTCCAAAGAGACTATGGGGTCCATGTACATAGATCATTAAAATGTCATGGGCAGGTACAGAAAATAATCAAAAAGGTTAATAGAGTGCTGGCCTTTATATCTAGAGGACTAGAGTACAAGGGGGTAGAAGTTATGCTGCAGCTGTACAAAGCCCTGGTTAGACCGCACCTGGAGCACTGGGAGCAGTTCTGGGCACCACACCCTAGGAAGGATATATTGGCCTTGGAGGGACTGCAGCGTAGGTTTACCAGAATGATATCTGGATTCCTAGACTTAAATTATGAAGAGAGATTACACAAACTAGGGTTGTATTCCCTGGAATTTAGAAGGTTATGGGGTGATTTGATCGAAGTTTTCAAGATATTAAGGGGAACAGATAGGGTAGATAGAGAGAAACTATTTCCACTGTTTGGGGAGTCTTGGACTAGGGGGCAGAGTCTAAAAATTAGAGCCAGACCTTTCAGGAGTGAAGTTAGGAAATACTTCTACATGCAAAGGATGGTAGAAGTTTGGAATTCTCTTCCGCAAATAGCAGTTGATGCTAGATCAATTGTTAATTTTAAATCTGAGATTGGTTAACAAAAATCTATCAAAGGTATTAAGGGGTCTGGGGCAAAGGTGGTATATGGAGTTAGATCACAGATCAACCATGGTCTCATTGAATGGCGGAACAGGCTCGGGGGGTGGGGGGGGCTAAATGGCCTACTCCTGTTCCTATGTTCCAATTCAATTCCTAACCTTTCTGATAGGTACGAAAATTCTATTGTAAGACTTAAATTTATATGGAAGCAAAATAAATCTACAGCTTTAGAGAAATGCAGTACTTAACTTTCATTGGTATTTTAAACCCTGCTCTGAGACCAAAAGAACCATGTTTCAAAATTCAAAATGAAGCTAAACAGGTGAACTAAAGATATGGCCAAACTCTGCTGTATTTCGCTGAGAGTGAGAGGCCCATGGATACAGAATGGTCAATCAAACGCAATACATAGAATTTCATAGAATTTACAGCACAGAAACAGGCCATTCAGCCCAACTGGTCCATGCCGGGGTTTATGCTCCACACGAGCCTCCTCCCACCCTAATTTATCTAACCCTATCTGCATATCCTTCTATGCTTTGCTCCCTCATGTACTTATCTAGTTGCCCCTTAAATGCATCTATGCTATTTGCTTCAACTACTCCTTGTGGTAGCAAAATTCCACATTCTAAGCACTCTCTGGGTAAAGAAGTTTCTCCTGAATTCCTTAATGGATTTATTGGTGACTATCTTATATTTGTGTCCACTGTTTTTGGACTCCCCAGAAGTGGAAACATCTTCCCTACATCCACCCTACAAAACCCCTTCATAATTTTAAAGACCTCTATTAGGTCACCCCTCAGGCTTCTACTTTCTAGAGAAAAGAGCCCCACCCCAGCCTGTTCAGTTTTCCTTAATAGTTATAACCTCTGAAGGAGTTAGATATATTTCTTAAGGCTAAAGGGGTCAAGGGATATGGGGAGAAAGCAGGGACAGGGTACTGAATTTGGATGATCAGCCATGATCTCATTAAATGGCGGAACAGGCTCGAGGGGCCGAATGGCCTGCTCCTGCTCCTATCTTCTATGTTTCTATGTTTCTCAGTTCTCCAATCAATAATGGGCGATGTTTGCATTTCACATTAATGAACAATGACACCTGCCATCTGCATAACCCAGGAATTTCTAATGTTGCCACAATGGGCACCTGGATGGCTTTCTCAATAAAACAATGCTTATTTTCGATTAAAATGAAGTATTTTTGTCGACGGTTTATGGATCTGCACTCTGTTCTGCATTTCGCAGTTTAAAACACATTTTTTTAAAGAAAGATACCGCCCTCAAAATACCTTCTGCAACTGCTTGCTAGAAAATGTGCTTTGTGTGGCCCTGTATCAAGTATATTGGAAAGAAGTCCATTAGACTAATACTGTTAGGACTGCAAATGCTGGAAATCCAAAATAAAAAGTACCAAGAAAAGATACATACAGAAAACATCATAACCTATTGCTTCTTTTTCTAGATGCTGTCTACCCTGCTGTCTATTTCTAGCATTTCCTGTTTTAATTTCACATTTTGAGCATTTGCAATTTTTCCTTTCTATTAAGCCAGTACTGTTGATTATCAGACATGTGTGTCTGGAAAAACAATCATAAAGTGCTATGAACAATTAACATTTATCATCAGGTCATTAAGCAACATCATAATCTAATCAACTTAGTGCTAATAGAGACAATGCTGTCCAGACACCACAGTTGGCCATGATCATGTCTTGATATATATCTGCTATAAAACTAGCTGTTCATTGTTCAAGTAAAATGCAATCCTCGCAGATTGATTTCTCAAATGAGAGCTGGGAGGGCCAATTCCCCAGTCTCACAGTCGAGGAGTAACACTTTACTGGCAGTATACAAGGCTTGCAGAATTGGACTGATAGGCCTCAGTATGTGCAGAGCTGAACTCCTGATTTCACAGAAGAAGTTTAGGAAATCTTTGAGGCAGCACTATATGCTCTCGCTGGCCTCATTAAATCTGCCAGAATTATTTGAATTGGTCTGACAATGATTACCCATGGTCTTCTGCAGTGCATCTGCTCGATCCCTGAGCACCTGTATAAAATGAGCACGGGGATGTCTCCTAGATGTTCAATCCGCCACTTAAAGCTAGGTTGCCACATCTTTGAGAGGTGCATTTTGATTGCTGTTTTACGACTTGGCCAACTAAACTTTTGTGTATTGTATCTGGTGTGTTTTGTTTCTGCTGCTTGCTGTTTTTCTTCAGTTCAACTCTTTTTCAGTGCACGCATCCAACATCAGCATACTTGGTGCTACCATTTGTTCCCCATAGCAGCAAGCACAGTGATCAGCATAGGCAGGCATTCCACTGCGCCTGCCAGTGGCTGTCCTGGATTTGGTACCGGAAGACAAATTCCTTTGGGCAGAGAAAAGGCAGGTGTTCGCCCCCCTGCAGGCCGCCCAGGACTTATATATTCCAACAGAACCACACTTACTTGGACATGTCCGAAGCAGCGGCAGAGCCCGTGGGGTCATGACACCCCCCACAATTAATTTCGAGCTCGGCCAACACAGCTTTGGAGGACCGCCTCCATTTTGCTTCCAGGAACCTGTGTCTTTGACCTCCAGGTTCGGCCTGGAAGTGTGTGCAGCTCAGACTAGCTAAGTCGGCATTCTCCAGTTCCCAACTTGGCCCCCTTACTGCCAAGCCCGGCCAAATCTCGAGTGAGATACCCCCAGTCAGCCGAAGCTAGCTCTGCCACTGGTCTGAAGCGACCTGCCTTCAATGTCTCCGCCTCTGCAGGAGGCTCTCACCAAGATGTACCTTCTACTGGAGCCTGGCCTTCACATATCTAGCAAAGGGACAGCACTGCTCATTGCGGTTAAAGTCTATGAGGGAGAAATTCATTATAGCCCAGGAGTGGGTGCTAACTTTGGAAAAGTTTGAGATTTAGCGCCAGCCGCTAATGAATCTCGCTGCACGCAAATTTCAGTGTCATTGCTCAAAGAAAGGATGGGAGCACTAAATCAAGCGCTAACGGCCTAGCTCAGTGACGTCACACTCAAACGCTTAGCAATTTCAGGTGCGGTCTAATTGCTAGTCATCATTGCCACAGGATTTTTCCAGTTATTAAATGGGAGGTTCAATCATGTTGCAGAACCTCATTCTCAGCAATGTTGGTTCTGCAGCTGTCTCAGCAAGCAGCAGAAGGCCAAAGAACCAGATCACCGAAGGAGGTGTCACTATGGCAGATCAACAGTCCAGGGAGAGAGCTCGCAGATTCTACCACCAAGCATTGGAGGCGTTGGTCTTCGCTGTGGAGAGACGGAGGGCGGTGCTCTACCCAGCAAGTGTCAGGAGGCCCTCGCCGCAAGTCTTCCACGCCATGTGGAGGGAGGTAGCCCAGCAGGTCTCGGGCAGCACTGTGGTCCCCAGGACCCCCACGCAGTGCAGGAAGAAATTTAACGACATCACTCGGGTGGTCAGGGTGAGTCAATGCTTCAACAAATGCTACATACCACCAACTGAGCCACAGTCTTCACACACTGGCCAAAGCACCACACCCCCAGCACCCACCCACCAACAATCTCTACCTAGCAACGCTCACACCCACATCTCACACCTTGCACACAATGCCAGCTATTCAACTATGGCAGGCACATCACCCAAACACATTGCTCCACACTCACTCACACACTTTCCTTTCTCTTGCAGGCCAAGGTGACTCACAACAGGAGGGAGCAGGAGCGCACAGGCGGGGGACAAGCCGACACCCAACCAGTGTCTGAGCTGGAGGAAAGAGTGCTGGAGATTATTGGGTGCCAGGTGGTGGGCGCCGTGGCCACCGGCAACATTGACCTCCTTGGGGTCAACAACGGTATGTTCATCCCTACTTCTTCTCACATCCCACTTCCCCCTCACCCCACAAGCCTTTCCCACTTTCTAGCTAATCATGCTGTATGCATGCCTTTCTCCCTTCCTGCCCCCCTCCCCTCACCTTAACCCGACTCTTGTGCCTTTATGCTTTCAGATAATGAGCAAGCACCTGAGCAGTCTGTCCCTCAGGGTACCATAGAGAGAGAGGCGGGAGAAGAGGAGGAGGAAGAACACACCGTGTCACTGCATGCCTCACCTGCAGGCATCAGCTCAGATACTGGCACTCCGTGTTCTTTAGAGGCTAGTATAGTAGTGGGATCTGCACAGGGTGAGGCACCAGGCTGCAGCAAGGCCAGGGGGAAAGGGTAGCTCAGGGGCCAGCTCCCCGGAGGGCAAGTTCGCGCGCGAGTTCTGCTGCACAGGACTCAGATGAGGACCTCGATGGGGAGGCCTTTAGAAGAAGGTTTCGTGGACATGCACACGGAGATGATAGGTGCAATGGCAAGGGTGCCCAAGAGCCTCTCAGCAATGGTAAGGAGCATGGAGGAGTCTGCCTCCAACATTGCACAAAGCTCTGCGCACACCATGGAGCCCATCATTTGCAGTCTGCAAAGGATGGTAGACTCCCAGGGAGACCGTGGCAACCCAAACCTCATGCCGCGTGTGATGAGCGATCTGGCAGCTCCCATTGCAGCACAAGCGGAAGCAACGCAACGTCTTAGTGCTGAAATGCAGTCTATGCTTGGTGGCATCCAATCTCAGACTGCTCTCATGCAGTCTCAGCTTGATGCCACGCAAGCTCTGACTGCTGCCATCGTGGCTGGGTCTACCACCGTTGACCGGGGGCTTTCACAGTGTGGCAGCAGGCCAGCAATCTGTGCTCCAACAGATTGCTAGAGATGCTGAGGTGCTGCCCCGGGGGAGTGGCAGTGGGTCAGTGGAGCAGGAAGCTGCTGTCCTCTCTCAGGATGACAGCATTCCTGCTCCCACCACTGCCACTCCGCCATTGCCCTTGTCGCTGCCTGTTATCCAGCCAGCTCAGACTGCTGCCGCCCATGCTGAGGTGGTGCAGTCTGCAGCCGGGCCTTCCAGGTCCAGAGCTGGTTGAGGGCTTACTGCAAGGCCATCTGAAGTCTCCCGCATGGACACTCAGCAGCCTTCCACCAGCCGTGCTGCAGCCACTGGGCCAACTCTTCGTAGGAGAACTAGAGTAGGCAAAGGTACAGTAACGACAGGCACTAAGGGATTGCACAAGGGTGAATAGTTAATATTGTTGTTGTAAATATGTGTTCACTGATTATTGATAAATTTATTAATTGGCTTTGGATGACTTTGTGGTGTCTCTCATTTCAGCTGTGTGCTGTGATATGGCCCGTGACAGGGATGGAAAGATGGGGATGTGGTGAGCATCAGGGATCTGGGGTTAATTTATTGGAACCTCAGTCTGTTGAGGTGGTCACGGGCCGCTCTTCCAGGAGGCCGATTGGGTGGCTGCCTCCTCCCTCGCTCCTGTTCCTCTTCTTTTTCCTCCTCCTCCTCGTCTTCCTCTTCATCCTTGTCCCCCTCCTCCTCCTCCTCTCCGTCTTCCTCCTCCTGAGGTGGTCCCGCAATCCCTGGTGGCAAGGGCTGGGCCCTCGTGATGGCCAAGTTATGGAGCATGCAGCAGACCACCATGAAATGGGACACCCACTCAGCTGAGTGCTGGAGGGCTCCTCCTGAGCGGTCAAGGCAGTGGAACCGTTGCTTGAGCACCCCGATGGTCTGCTCGATGATGTTCCTGGTGGCAGCATGGCTCTCATTGTATGAGTGCTGGGCACGAGTGTTGGAGTTGCGGAGGGGAGTCATGAGCCAGGTGGCGAGCGGATAGCCCTTGTCTCAAGCCCAGCCTGCCGCGAGCTTGACGTGGTGGCTGGAAGAGCACTGGCACACCGATCTGGTGCAGGATGAAGGCATCATGGCTGCTGCCAGAATAACGGGCATTCACATTGAGGATTCGCTGTGTGTGGTCACACGCCAACTGCACATTAAGCGAGTGGTAGCCTTTGCGGTTACGGAAGATCTCAGGATTGTTATGCAGTGCCTGCAAAGCCACGTAGGTGCAGTCAATGGAGCCCTGTACCATGGGGAATCCCGCTATCCTGGCAAAGCCACATGCACGTTCGTCCTGCTTCTCTCTGGGAAGGATATGTAGTCCCTTCTCCTACTGTAGAGAGCCTCTTTGACCTCCCGGATGCAGCGATGGATGGCAAACTGCGAGATGTTAGCTATGTCTCCTGTTGCAGACTGGGAGGATCTTGACCTTGACTACCACTGAGAGAGCCATGGTCGACCTAATCTGAGGCTAGAGGTCTGGTTGCAGGAGGTGGCAGAGTTCTGTGACCACCTCCTTGGTGAAGCAAAGCCTTCTAATGCACTGCTCCTCACTTAATTGGAGGTAGGAGAAGAGCTCTCGGAATACCCTTGGAGGGTAAGGCCTCCTGTTGAGAGCCCTGATGGCCCTCCTCCTCCCTCTGGCCACATCTTGCAATCTTTGTCTGCTCCCTCCGCAGTCGATCCTGGAGGGCGAGGTCGACTGCCAGTACAGCCCGCATTAATGTAACGATGTGTAGCACTTTGAAATTTTGTCAGAATGTATGTAACAAATTTTTAGTAGCCACGACACTCCTGATACTAAAGAAACTTTCAATGACTGAATTAAACTCTTGCACGCTGACAAGGAAGCAGTGAAACAGCACTAACCTGACAGCTGCGACAGATCCCTTTAAATATTGCCCCTGGAGCCGCCATCCGCCTGCTTTACGCCTCCTCTTCCTGTCGTTGTCGGGGCGAGGCGCTAAGGCAGGGGGCAATAATCAATTTGGCAGATCGGGCGCTCAGTGAGCCTTGCATGCTCACTGACGTCACAATCTGCCTGGCGCTAAAGCCCCAGGCGCTAACTGTTAGTGGCGGCGCTAAAGGGTGACTGGATTTGGCATACGCGCTGGATTCGCCTCGCCCTGGCGCTACTTCATTAGCGCCCCGTTAATGCCCCTGCCAGGCACTAACGGGAGGCGCTAAGCAACTGAATTTCTCCACTATCACTCCTCTAGTAATTTTGTAAAACCCTTTAACAGGCTTTCTTTGATTACCCCATGCATTTCTAAATGTTGATAATTTTATCATGAATTATGGTTCTCAGTGTTTGCTCATATCTGACATTAGACTAACTGTTCTATAGTTATCTGGTTTATTCTTCTCTCCCTTCTTGAACAAAGCTGTACATTAGCTACTCTCCTGGTCAATGCCACAATTTACATATTTAAGGAGCATTGAAAAATTGTGGCCAGAGCCTCTTCCATCTCTCCTCTGACTTCTGTCAATGATCTAGGATACATGCCATCAGAGCCTCGTGAGTTATCCACCCTGAGATCTGCGAATGTTTTCAGAACCAATTCCTTTTCTACCGTTATCTTTAATAATTGTTCCATATCCACTACACCTCCATTCACACTTCCAACATCACCTGAAAAAATTGTTGCAATTCTTTATTTTTTTATCTTAATATCCCTGCCATACTTTAATCGTTCTCAATTAGACTCCCACATTCATTGCAGAGCATTACTGGGGTTCAGGGTTATTTGAAATGCACCAAGAGAATGCAGTGGAGAGGTGGGCTACTCAAACTATATTCTTCCATCTGAAACTGTTACTATGTTACCTTGGCTTTAACTATTCTTTTACCATTTATATACTTATTGTGATGAAATATGCCATTCATCACTCATCTGTATTCTCTGTGTGTGATTGTGCCTGTGACTGTGGTTTAGTTTCAGTTTCATTTCCCTTACCTCAGTTCCATTTCCTCACCTGTATTTTATTGTGTGTAGGGCTCCGCCCATACCTGGCCTCTACTTAAGCAGGCCCAGCGTGTCTCACATCCAGTACAGTCGACCTCTGGATGGGAGACACTTCTCCACTGTGTGTTACCTTCTAAGTTAATAAAAGCCTTGCTTTGTTCAGTTAACATTGAGTCTCGGATTTATTGAGGCACATCAATTTTATTAACTTATTTTTCAACACAATGGATCAACTCTTGAAACCCGAACGTTTGGATTTGGACCAGCATGCTTCGGACGCATCGGCACGCTTCGGACACTGGTTTAAGTGTATGGAATTCTTCCTGGACAATTCAGCAGCCATCACAGGTGCTACGGACGCTGAAAGTATGAAACTCGGAATCCTGCGGAATTGGGTAAGCCACCGGGTTTACCCCCTCATCCAAGATGCCGACACGTACCCGGCCGCCTGCGACATCTTAAAGGTGCATTACCAGCAGCCTACGAATGAGGTGTATGCTAGGCATCTGCTCGCTACTCGCGCACAGCGACCTGGGGAATCGCTGGATGAGTTCCTAGTCACCCTGAAAACGCTTGGCAAAGACTGCAAGTGCCAAGATGTAAAAGCCGCAGTGTACACTGACGAGCTTGTTCGTGATGCCTTTATCACAGGCCTCAGCTCCACTTACATCCGGCAGAGACTACTGGAGAAAACGGGATTGGACCTGAAACAGGCTGTGGACACAGCGCGATCCCTGGATGTGGCCCAGAGAAACTCGGACGTCTACTCTTCAGCCCGCGCCGCCCACGCCGCCATGTGTGCACCAAGGGCGCCGCCATCTTGAAAGGCACCTTCCCCGCCCGGCAGCCCAACACCGTCGGGGCCCCGCTCCCCCCCCCAGAAGCCCTACGACAGCCGCGACGCGTCGGGGCCCCAACTGCTACTTCTGCGGACAGCTGAAACACACCAGAAACCTGTGCCCGGCGAAAGGCACCACCTGCTTCAAGTGCGGTAAGAAGGGGCACTTCGGGAAGGTGTGCAGAGGGAACCCCACCGGAAAACCCGCCACCGCCGCGTGTGCGCCGTGGGAGCGGCCATCTTGGATGCCATCTTGCCCGACCTCGTGGGGTCCGCCATCTTGTGAGCAGACAGCGTGGACGCCATCTTGTCTCGATCAGGGCCCTACAGTGGCATCGGTCACAGTGGACCAGACCAGGCCGCACCCGCTATCCAAATCAATGGTGGACATCGAGGTAAACGGGTGCGGGGTTAAGGTTTAATTGACAGTGGAAGTACGGAGAGTTTTATCCACCCTGAACTAGCACAACAACTCTCTCTAACGGTGGTCCCTACTCGGGGTACCATCTCTATGGCTGATAAAACCCAGACATCGACCATTATGGGTTACTGCACGGTACAATTGTCCGTTAATGGAACTGTATACGATAATTTTAAATTACTAATCATGAAGAATCTATGTGCGAGCGTGATCTTGGGCCTGGATTTCCAGTGCCACCACCAAAGCATCACGCTCAATTACGGTGGGTCCCAGCCGCCCCTCACAGTGTGCGGCCTGGCTACCCTGAAGGTAAAGCCGCCTTCGCTATTCGCGAACCTTACCCCTAACTGCCGGCCAATAGCGACCAAAAGCAGGAGGTACAGCTGGGAGGACAGGCGGTTTATCGCGACCGAGGTAGACAGGCTCCTGAAGGAGCGCATTATTGAACGCAGCAACAGCCCGTGGCGCGCCCAAGTGGTGGTGGTGAGGGGTAGCGAGAAGAAACGGATGGTGATCGACTATAGCAAAACGATCAACAGGTACACCCAACTAGACGCCTACCCGCTACCCCGCATATCAGAAATGGTGAACCAAATCGCCCAATACCGGGTGTTCTCCACCATCGACCTCAAGTCAGCATACCACCAGCTCCCTATCAGACCAGAGGACCGCCCGTACACCGCCTTCGAGGCGAACGGACGCCTCTACCAATTCCTCAGAGTCCCCTTTGGGGTGACGAATGGGGTCTCGGTCTTTCAGAGGGAGATGGACCGCATGGTCGATGACCACCACTTGCAGGCAACCTTCCCCTACCTCGAGAACGTCACCATCTGCGGTCACAACCAGCAGGATCACGACTCGAACCTCGAGAGGTTCCTGAAAACCGCACAAAAACTCAACCTCACTTACAACGAGGACAAGTGCGTTTACAACACCACGCGCCTCTGCATACTAGGCAGCGTGGTGGAGAATGGGGAAATCGGACCAGACCCCGACCGATTGTGCCCCCTACGGGAGCTGCCCCTGCCCAACACTCCCAAAGCCCTGAAAAGGTGCCTGGGGTTATTTTCTTCTTATTCCCAATGGGTCCCCAACTTCTCCGACAAAGCCCGCCCCCTCTTGAAAGCATCCTCTTTTCCGCTCTCTGCTGAGGCCCATGCCGCCTTCAAAAGCATTAAGCGGGATATTGAGCGGGCCACGCTACAGGCAGTGGATGAGAACACTCCCTTTCAAGTGGAAAGTGATGCGTCTGACTTTGCCTTGGCGGCCACCCTCAACCAGGCGGGGCGGCCCGTAGCTTTCTTCTCGAGGACCCTCCAAGAGCCCGAGATCAGACACTCCTCCGTGGAAAAGGAGGCCCAAGCCATCGTGGAGGCAGTGCGCCACTGGCGCCACTACCTAGCCGGCAAACGCTTCACCCTACTTACCGACCAGCGGTCGGTAGCGTTTATGTTTAATAATAAACAGAAGGGGAAGATTAAAAATGATATTCTCAGGTGGCGGATCGAGCTCTCCACCTTCGAGTATGACATCATTTACCGGCCAGGGGCCCTTAATGAATCCCCTGACGCCCTCTCACGAGGGATGTGTGCCAGCGCCACCGGGGATCGGCTACAGACCCTCCACAACGACCTCTGCCACCCAGGGGTCACACGGTTGTTCCACTTCATAAAGTCCCGCAACTTACCCTACTCGATTGAGGAAGTTCGGTCTCTGACCAGGAACTGCCGCACTTGCGCTGAGTGCAAGCCTCGGTTCTACCACCCAGATAGAGCCCACTTAATCAAAGCTACACGGCCCTTTGAGCGGCTCAGCTTAGATTTCAAGGGCCCCCTCCCGTCAGCCGACCGCAATGTTTACTTCCTGAACATTGTGGACGAATACTCCCGTTTCCCATTCGCCTTCCCCTGCCCAGACATGACCAGCGCCACGGTCATTAAATGCCTCAACAGCCTGTTCTGCCTGTTTGGTATGCTGAGCTACATCCACACGGATAGGGGGGGCGTCCTTCATGAGTGAAGAGCTACGCCAGTACATGCTGTCCAGGGGGATCGCCACGAGCCGTACCACCAGCTACAACCCCCAGGGTAACGGCCAGGTGGAGTGAGAGAACGGGACAGTATGGAAAGCAGTCACTCTAGCTCTAAGGACCAAGGGCCTCCCTATCTCCCACTGGCAGGAAGTCCTCCCAGATGTGCTCCATTCGATACGGTCGCTATTGTGTACTGCCACTAATGCCACGCCTCATGAACGAATGTTTGTTTGTTTTTCCCCGGAAATCCACCTCAGGCGTATCCATGCCATCATGGCTCTCCACCCCAGGTCCGGTATTTGTACGAAGGCATGTGAGGGGGCCACAAGACGGACCCTCTCGTGGAGTCAGTGCACCTACTCCACGCCAACCCCCAATACGCGTATGTCCGGCACGCCGACGGAAGGGAGGACACTGTGTCCATAAAAGACGTCGCCCCAGCCGGTAACGACAACAACCACAACAACGATCACAGCAACTCTTACCCACCCACTACTCTTTCATCACCCCCGGAAGAACATCGACCAACGGTACCCCCACCAACCACCCCTTCAACAACCCTGGCGGCGCCCCCGGCAGAGACCTAGGAGGCCACCGGGGACACCCAGCCGACACCCGCGGCACCACAACAGCCACGTCGGTCACAGAGGACTATCAAACCCCCGAACAGACTAAATCTATAGAAGGGGTGAATGTGATGAAATATGCCATTCATCACTCATCTGTATTCTCTGTGTGTGATTGTGCCTGTGACTGTGGTTTAGTTTCAGTTTCATTTCCCTTACCTCAGTTCCATTTCCTCACCTGTATTTTATTGTGTGTAGGGCTCCGCCCATACCTGGCCTCTACTTAAGCAGGCCCAGCGTGTCTCACCTCCAGTACAGCCGACCTCTGGATGGGAGACACTTCTCCACTGTGTGTTACCTTCGAAGTTAATAAAAGCCTTGCTTTGTTCAGTTAACATTGAGTCTCGGATTTATTGAGGCACATCACTTATCAAAACCCTTATTATGTTGTATTATCTGCTAGCCTTTTCATATTCCCTTTTAGTTCTTCTAGGGGGAGAAATTCGGTGGCACCCCCTTTGGGGTGCTAGCTTCACTGGGGCGTTACTTCTAGTGCCCCCAAAAAAGTTAGCACCCCTGCACTGTAAATTGAGTGGTAGCACCCCAAGCAGGAGACGGGGCTACTGGAAGCGCTCCACCTCCTTCCTGGGGCGCTACAAGTGAATATCGCGGCGCTACGTGCAACAGCGCCACGCACGTCGGCACGTAGCGCCGTGGTATTGCAAGACTCCTGCCCCTGATTAAAGAGGAGGGGCCTAGCGCTGTGCGCACCGGGGCCCTGCTGGACCACCAGTGAGCGGGGGGCGGGGGGGGGGGGGGGGAGGAAACAGCCCGGCACTCAAGAGGAGTGCTAGGCTGAGCGATCGCAGCCGGCATCCCGAGGAAAAAAGGGGAAGTGGGCAGGTGCTGGCAGGTGACCAAAAAGAAATGAGCACCTGACACCTGCCCGTTAATTTGCGCCGCCGCGGCTGCAAAAAGACCCCCCTGACCCTGACTGACATATTGTTCGGAGATAGGTCAGGGGGCACGACCGAAGTTTGCGGCCGGGGCGCTGCGCACGGCGATGATGTCATCGCCGGTGGCGCAGCAGCGCAGGGCGCTACCGCCGTCGCTAATCTCCCGCTGAATTTCGCGGGAGGCGTTAGCAGTGCCGCGCCCGGGGGCTAGAGGCTTTGCGCCCCGTTAGCGTCCCCCCGGGGTGCTAACGGGAGGCGCAAAACAACCCAATTTTCCCCCCTAATCTTCCTCTCACCTCCCACTTTCTATATTCCTCATCAGTTCCTTTAGCGTTATTACTCTAATTTTAATTGTATAGTTCAGTTTTAATCTTTCTATTTTTCTTTGATACACCTCACTTTCACTTTATTGGAATATATTTATTTTGTACTCTATCCCTCTTATATTTGAAGATTTCCTACCGCTGAACTGTCGGTCTGTTTGCTAACTTTTCTTCCCAGTTAATTTGGGCCAGGTCCCTTATCTCACTGGACTTTGCCTTTTTACATTCTGCAGAGTTATCTTTGACTCTTGATTGTTCTTTTCTATTCTTACATGGAGCCTACCTATACTGTGGGTGCTTTTACACAATTATTCTTTTATCATTGCATTAATTATTTATCCCAGTTCTTTTCCCAGAATTAAATGAAGCAATGTTTCTTTTCTTGTTGGACTACAAACATGCTGATCTAAAGCAACAATAGAAAATGCTGGAAACACTCAGCAGGTCAGGCAGCATCGTGGAGAGAGAAACACGATGACCCTCATCGACCTGAAACGTTAACTCTGTTTCTTTCTTTCCACGATGCTGCCCGACCTGCTGAGTGTTTCCAGCATTTTCTGTTGTTGTTTCAGATTTCCAGCATCCGCAGTATTTTGCTATTGTACTGATCTAAGGAACAGTTTAGATGCATTTAAAAAAGTGTGCTCCACTTTGACCACATGCAATAGTTTTATCCCAAACTATCTTGGGATTGTTAAAATCACCAAATACCATTGCCTTGTTACATATCTCACTGAACTGTCTGCAGATTTCCACCTCTATTTCATCTCCATTGTTTGGTGGCCTGTAATGCACACCTGCAATGGTACCATTTTACATCCTATTTTTTAAACTTTACCCATATCGAGTCTGACTTAACACAACCCCCAATTACATCCTTACATTCAGCACTGTGATAGAACCCTTCAATAACACTGCCATCCCATTTCTGTCCTTATCTTTCCTGACAATGTTCGAACCAGGAATATTGGGGTAGATGTTCCCTCCATGCAGTGTTCAGAGCATGGCGATGGGAGGCCCAGTCCATTTTGATTCTCGGGCCTCAGCCATAGGGCTGCAGGCGGACGCCGAGCACCCCGGGGCAGTCCACTGGGTTCCAAGCCGCTGCAATATCGTGCAGCCCAGCCGGTCTCCAGGCCCGACAATGAGTATGTTGGAGGCCCATTCTCGGGAGGGGCGGCAGCAGCCCAGTTTACCTTTGTGGAGCCTGGAGGAGTACTCTTGCCCCTCTTGGCCCCGCAAAAATAAATACTTACCTTTGGGCTCCTCCTCCACTGGACCGCCAGCACGGCACACACTCCACCTAGTTGCATCCTAAAATGGCATTGGGGTCCTACTGATGTCATCAGGCCCCGATTTAAATCCCTAAATTAGCTGTGCATTTGCTTCAAGTGGCCACCAGGGCCACCTATTCCAAGGACACCGTCAAAATGACGACGGCCACAGCGACGGTGGGAATGAGGCAGTAAGTTCTTCCCCGCGATTTTCGGAGTGCTACTGCCCCCTTTCCGCAGGCCTCGAAATCTCCTACATTAAGTTTCAAGCCCTGTCCAAACTTAAGCCACATTTCCGTTATAGCTATTAGATCATATTCCTCCATAGTTATTAATGCTTCTAATGCTCCAGTTTTGTTTGGAATGCTTTGTGCAGTTACTTACATACCACGGAGTACTGACTCCATTCTTTTTCCGGGTTTTCTCATTTCATAAACCTTTCTTTTCCTTTCTTCTCCGATATAATTCTTTCATGAGTTATTTCAGCTAAGCCTTCTGATACTATTCCAATTAATCCTACTCTCCCTCACTAGTCTCAGACTTAGATTTTTCCCAAACCCTGCCGTATTAATTTGAATCATCCCCACTGCTCTATTTACCCTCTCCACAAGGAAATTCATATGAGTTCAGTTTAGATGAAGACCATCCCTTTGGTAGAGTCCTCCCTTTTTATAGAACTCGCTCCAATGCCCAAGATTGTGTACCCAGCCATCCTCCACCAGCTCTGCTGACCTTCCTCATCATCTTCTCCTTAACCTGTCCAGCATGTAGCACTGGAAGCAATCTGATTACCATCCTTAAGGAATTGTTTCTCAATCTAGTGCCTAATTCCATAAACTCCCTGACATGAATCAGTCATTCATGGAAGAAAGACTTATGAAATAATATTGAGTGGCCTACGGGTGGCGCTGTCCAGGGAGAGTATAAATACTCGGGCACGGGCAGGACATTCTTAACAGGAACTAGTGAAGAACACAACTAGACCTCCATGTTGTAAAACAGTTGATTAAAGCTTTGTTTAACGCTTAGACCAAGTGCCTAGTAGTTTTCTTACGTCACTCCCTCTGCAAAACCTCAAATGTATTTCTATCCATGTCATTGGTTCCAACATGGACCATAACTTTTAGCTGTTTCACGCCCTTCCCAGAAGGTTTTATACCCTTCCACGATATCCTTTACCCTAGCACCAAGGAGGTAACATATCATTTGGGGTCTCTTCATCACAACTGCAAGAAACGGTCATCTCTATCCCTGACTGTAAAATCTCCCAGTACTACCACTCTCTTCCAGTCATGTTATCCAAGAAAACATTCAACCTGAAAACAAAAGCAACTGCTCCCTTTAAGTCATTCAGATTCCCTGCCCCAGTTAATGCTGCCTGTGAATGAGAAAAACCTGCAGGGAGCATATTTAAATTACTTAAATGACCTACTCCCATGCAATCTGGCAAGGTTGGGCTACTATGCAGCCATCTTGGGTGCGCAGAGAACATGGACCACTTTTTGCCCAATTAGAGAATTAGCCCTTGTATTTCAAAGAGTTTTAGGGGTAATGGATTGAATCTTTTTGATGTACTACTTAGTTATGGTTTTGATCTAACAGAGGTGGAAAGAAAGAAAGAACTGTGTGTGAAGATAAAAGAAAGACTTGCATTTATACAGCGCCTTTCTCAACCTACGGAGGTCCCAAAGTGCTTTACAGCCAATGAAGTACTTTTGAAGTGTAGTCACTGTTGCAATGCTGGAGGTGTAGGTAAGATTCTTATGTAATTGCAAAAAAGACTCCAATTGGTGGCAGTAAGATAACTATTGCTTTCGGAGAAGTGCTTGCCCATTTATTGCTCGAGAGGTCTGCAAAAAAAGCTATTCAAAGGAACTCAACTGACTGGTTTGTTTGTTTAACACTTTTGTGAATTGATTCAGAGCTCCTGTGTTATTTGCTATGATTTCAAACAACTGTCTGCAAATGCTTGTTGTAAATGACTTCATTCCTGACTAAATCTGTTTGTTAATTCAGTCTGTTAGGGAAACGTCTGGTATGTAAAACCAGAGCCAATAAATTATTTTGTTATTCACCCTGGGCAAGTTTTCCCAAATGAGTTTGTGCACAAGGTCTCACTTCACCTTGTGGGAAGCAGTGAGCTTGCTTACAGGAGCTGGGCACAAGAAAGAGTAACTGGAGACACCCGAGTTGTAACAACTGGTAGCAGTGAAGGTGGGATATTAATTTCACATGCAGACCAGCAGGCTGATGTTAAGTTACACAAGTAGAATCACTTAGCAATTGCAACGAGCACACGTGCAGACATTGATGTCACTGTGGTGGGATTGGTACCCAAAGCAAAGCTGCAACTGGCTAAGCAACAAATGGAAGAGAGTTCCAGAGAGAATTGGGAAGGGATGACAATGTCTGTGCACACTAGCTAGAACTGATTAAACTGAAAGCTGCAAAGGAGCAATGCAAGCGCAAGGAGGAGCAGTGCAAGCTTGAGCAAGTAAAAGAATGGTTAAAACATGAGGAGGAAAAAGAACAATGGCATCATGGCAGGGGTGAAAAGGAGCCCATTCTATGCTAAATCAGCACAATCATCTGTGGCTTCCGTTGAGGGCAAGATAATTGAGCAGAGACTTGACCCATCCAAAACGATTCAAGGCCAGTCTGTCTACTGACAGAGAGCCTGATGTTTTAACTTCAAGTGCAGCAAAGCCATGCAGAGTGGCAGCGGTCATCAGAGTACACAGCTATCCAAGGAAGTGAGCAGGACTGGAAGAAGTTTAACACTGACACCATATGAGAGACGTGTGGAGGCAAATAGAGAGCACTGACCTCACAGTATAATAGACAGTACAGGGTAATTTTATCCCAAGAACATATTATCAATTCATAAAGGACATCCAATACGCAATGATGGCAGCTTGAAGCCACACCTCATCCGTAAAGTGCTGACCTTATGGCCTAGAAATTCAGTGGGCTGCGCCACCAGTTAGCGCCCAAAGAGGGCACTCAGTGGCTTTAGCGCCACTGGCCACACCTCCCGCGATATTTAGTGGGGCGCTAATGGCGGCGTTAGTCTGTAGCGCTGCACCGCCACCGATGACGTCATCGGTGTGCGCAGCGCCCCGCTCCCGCCCCGATCACCATATTTGGTCGCGCCCGCCTCTTTAACGCCAGTCGCAAATCGCGACCGGTTCACAGGGCCTACCTGTGGCGGTAGTGGCGCAAATTAAGGTGGAGGTGCGGGGCGGCCGCTTTTTCGGCGGCTGCCTGCCAGCACCTCCGTCCCCGGCCTCCTAAACCCCCCCCACCCCCCCGCGGCATTGCCGGCTGTTTCCCGAGAGCCCGGCACTTCTCCTTGGTGCCGGGCTCATTTGCCGGCACTCGCGAGCGGGGATCGCGCTGTTGCAGGCACCTCCCCCTTAACAGTGGGAGGAAGGCCTGCAGTACCGCAGCATGCCGTGCCGCAGCGTGTGGCGCTGTGGCCCTTAGCGCGCCGATATTCAGTTTCAGCGCCCCAAGCGGGACACGGGGAGCCTCGAGTAGCGGCCCGCTTCCGTTTGGGGCGCTGAAACTGAATATCGGGATGGCGCTAGTGGCTCCGCTCGCAGCGGTAATTCCGGCGCCCAGGTGAGCTTGGCGCCCCAAATGGCGCCCAACTGAATTTCTAGGCCTATGTGTCTTACCTGCTCAGGGGCAGGACACAGGGGATGACATAACTGGCATGCTAGAAGAGGGCAGAGTGAGCTTCCTGTGAGGTTTGAGCACTTCAGTTAATCAGCTGTCAAGAGATGGACATATTTTATAACATGATGCATGATTAGGCCCTTGTTCATCAGAGGTGCATCATTCAGTTTTGGTCAGCCCAATGTAAGAAAGCCATCCAGCTGCTAGAAACGATGAGGGGGAGAGCAAGTCTGATCTCCAGTGTCAAGAGGGATATTGTATGAGAATTACTAGGATGAGATATGTGGAACCAAGGCTCTTCATCCACCAAAAGAGATGTCTCAGAGGGGACAGTACAGAGGCTTATGATACTGATAGAGAAAGTAAATCATGCTTGACTAATCTACTGGAATTTTTTGAAGATGTAACTGGTAGAGTAGATAAGGGAGAACCAGTGGATGTGGTGTATTTGGACTTTCAGAAGGCTTTCAATAAGGTCCTGCATAAGAGATTAGCGTGCAATGTTAAAGCACATGGGATTGGGGGCAAGGTACTGACTTGGATAGAGAACTGGTTGGCAGACAGGAAGCAAAGAGTTGGAATAAACGGGTCTTTTTCCGAGTGGCAGGCAGTGACTAGTGGGGTACCGCAGGGATTGGTGCTAAGACCCCAGCTATTCACAATATATATTAATGATCTAGACGAGGGAACTAGATGTAGTATCTCCAAGTTTGCAGATGACACAAAGCTGGGTGGGCGTGTGTGCTGTGAGGAGGATGCAGAGAAACTCCAGTATGATTTGGACAGGTTGGGTGATTGGGCAGATGCCTGGCAGATGCAGTATAATGTGGATAAATGCGAGGTTATCCACTTTGGTGGCAAAAACAGTAAGACAGATTATTATCTGAATGGCAATAGATTGGGAAAAGGGGAAGTGCAACGAGACCTGGGTGTCCTTGTGCACCAGTCGCTGAAGGTAAACATGCAGGTGCAGCAGGCGGTTAAGAAGGCAAATGGTATGTTGGCCTTCATAGCGAGAGGATTCGAGTACAGCAGCAAGGATGTCTTGCTGCAGTTGTACAGGGCCTTGGTGAGACCACACCTTGAGTATTGTGTGCAGTTTTGGTCACCTTATCTGAAGAAGGATGTTCTTGCCATGGATGGAGTGCAGCGAAGATTCACCAGACTGATACCTGGGATGGCAGGAATGACGTATGAGGAGAGATTGGGTCGATTAGGCTTGTATTCGCTAGAGTTTAGAAGAATGAGAGGGGATCTCATTGAAACGTATAAAATTCTAACAGGACTAGACAGACTAGATGCAGGAAAGATGTTCCCGATGGCGGGGGAGTCCAGAACCAGGGGTCACAGTCTAAGGATAAGGGGTAAGACATTTAGGACTGAGATGAGGAGTAATTTCTTCACCCAGAGAGTGGTGAACCTGTGGAATTCTCTATCACAGAAGGCAGTTGAGGCCAACTTATTAAATATATTCAAGAAGGAGTTACAGGAAACTGTGTGTTATCCGGAGGCTAAATGTCTGGCAAGCTCGAGCCACCGGCAAAAATCAGGAGCCGTTTCATTAGGTTTTTTTTCTTTTCGTTGCTTTTTTCTCTCAACAGTCAAGCTCTGCAAGATCTCGCTGAAGCTGTTGCTAAGCTACAGAGACGCTTGCAAGGTACGGCCGACTGTTTAGAAGCTGAAGCAACAGGGTTTGTTGCCAGATACGGAGCTCAAAATCTCCGTATGTTTCAACATTAGCGCTGGTTTGTCCGGCAGTTTTGATGGGACGGCAACAGCTCGGTCCCGTCGGTGCCGGATAGCACAAAGTTTCCTGTAGATATATTTCTTAAGGCTAAAGGGATCAAGGGATATGTGGAGAAAGCAGGGACAGGGTACTGAATTTGGATGATCAGCCATGATTTCATTAAATGGTGGAACAGGCTCGAGGGGCCGAAAGGCCTACTCCTGCTTCTATCTTCTATGTAAACCTGGGACAATAGGCATGCTGAGGTAACAAGTCAAGAGGGCACAGGTTCAGGATTGTGAAGGATTAGTTTGACACAGGTGCCAGATGATCAACACTGGCTTTCTTTAAAAAAAAACTGGATGCTATAATTGGAAGAGAAGTTATGCTGAACCTTTATAAAGCACTGGTTAGGCCACAGCTGGAGTATTGCATCCAGTTCTGGTCACCACACTTTAGGAAGGATTTGAAGGCCCTTGAGAGGGTGCCGAGGAGATTTACCAGAATGGTTCCGGGGATGGGGGATCTTAGTTACAAGGACAGGTTGGAGAAGCTGGATTTGTTTTCATTAGAGCAAAGGAGGTTGAGGGGTGATTTGATAGAGGTGTACAAGATTATGACGGGTTTGGATAGGCTAGACAGGGAAAGGCTGTTCCCACTAGTTGATGATACAAGGACTAGGGGACACAGATTTAAGGTTTTGGGCAAGAGATACAGGGGGGACGTGAGGGAAAACTTTTTTACGCAGCGAGTGGTGATGACCTGGAATTCGCTGCCGACGGAAGTGGTGGAAGCGGAGACACTCAATGTTTTCAAGGGGAGACTGGATAGGCACTTGAGGGAAATAAACTTGCAGGGCTACGGGGATAGAGCGGGGGAATGGGACTGACTGGATTGCTCCACAGAGAGCCGGCACAGACTCGCTGGGCCGAATGGCCTCCTTCTGTGCCGTTATGACTTTATAGTAGAACTGGTATTCAGAAAGGATGAAACCAAATGAGCCAGAGGGCCCTTCTTCATACAAACCTGTCTTGTGATCATACAGTATTAATATGTTCTGATAATATTGCTGATAGCCGCTGTATGTTTTATTGTATTATTAAAATGATGTAGCAGTTCTATGGTAACTTCAATGACTACTAAAGGAAAGTTAGCATTTGCAACATATTTGTATAAAAATCAAAGTATATTTGTATATAGTTTCTGCAGTAATATGTTGAAGCAGGACTCAAGAGGAGTAACAGGGTAAAAATACATTACGTATGGAAGTGTCTTTCAGAAGAGAACAGACTGAATCTTGAAAGGGAAAAGCCATCCAACTGAACATTTGCAAACTACAGGAAACTCTCGATTTACCAGCACCTAAATAACCGGAAATCTCTGTTAACCAGCAAAATTCAGGAGTAGGTTCAGGTAAGTTTTACTTCATATTAGTGGCCGTTCCTGGATCTGTGGCCGTGTAACCGGGGTTCCTGCACCTGTTGCTATGCAACAGGGACGCCTGGATCTTGTGGCCGGGGTTCCTGCACCTGTTGCTAAGCAACAGGGACGCCTGGATCTGTGGCCGTGTACGGGGCTCTCGTACCTTTTACTATACCTCTCTGTAATCCGGACGTTTTGATAAACCGGCACCACGCCGGTCCCGTCGGTGCCGGATAAAAAATAATTTCCTGTATATGAAATTCGACATAAAAGTGATAAGAAATAAACTGTGTAATCTAACCAATTGGTAAATATTACAGGCTAATATATTCTTGTGTTTTCTCTACACATAAGTATACACCGCAGCTTAGATTTTCCAGTTCTGGTGCTGAAACTTCCTGTCCACTGCTTTGCCCACAGGTCAACCTCATGGGGTTCCTGCGGTCAGCCTATTTTAATTATTTAAATTTATGCATGGACGCGGATGGTCCATATTGGACCTGGCACTCGGGGCTCGTTAGAGGGATGGGAGGAGGTGAGAAACCCTAGAGGGGCTGCTGAAATTGCATTGTAAAGAATTTAAAAAGGATGTCACCTCTAAAAGGTATGTGGCAGCATATATGGGAGCAGCTTGTATAAAGGCTGATAGCAAAATACTGCGGATGCTGGAAATCCGAAATAACAACAGAAAATGCTGGAAAAACTCAGCAGGCCAGGCTGTATTGATGAAGGGAATGTTTCCATAACCTTTCTATAGGCAGTCTTAAGTGGGTAAATGTTAAAAAATGTGACAAAAAAAACTGACTGCCAAAAAACAGGGGCACACAAGTTATATGTAGAGGCAGGAAATGGAGTCTATGGCCAAACGATGAGGTGATGCAGTACCTGAACTCTCTATTTGATGGTTAGCATGGTGAATATACTATTGTATGAGTTTTGTATGGGCCGGATTGTCCGACAGTGCACTCTGCCCAGATAACAGCACTGCGACATGTACTTCCCACAAGATTTGGAAACAGATGTAGAAGGAGATGGCAAGCCTTAAGGAAATGACCACAGTAACCTTACCCAATGGTACCATTCCCCAGGTAGATGGCCCGAGTACGCACCCCTCAAAGTGTTGCCGAGCTGCCTGTTGCACATTTACTGCTGGACCCCCTGTACTTGTGGAAATGCAACAGTGCAGTGACACTGGGCAGCTACGACATGGTCTTTGTGCCTGTCGGCAGCAAAGGAGATAAAATGCATTGGCTATGCTGAACGATACATCAGTCAATTGTTCCATATATTTCTGGGCAGCACATTGGCTGATAGGACAGATTATCCCTATGCCTGACTGGAAGGAGGTGAAGTCAAAGTGCAACCCTGCCTGCACCTGACAGTGCTATCTCTATAGTGCAGGTTTGGCTACAAGTATCCTTGCAGCAGATGAGATCTGCAAGCAGTTTCATGGTAACTTAGAGCCAATTCCACATGTGCCAGGTGAGGGTGCAGAGCTGATTGGTTGGCATCAATGTGCGTGTGGACAAACTGGCTCTGCTGCCTGCTGATCGCCGTTGAATACTTTCTTTCATCTAGTTCCACTTCAACCATGAAGTATTATGATTAGATGCTTTCAAAGCAACTCAGCAATAAGGTATTTGTGGTGTACCCTGAATTGAATAAATGTTCAATTTGTGGCAACACTTTTACAGATCGCAGAGCTGACTTTATCTCTGGGCAGACATCTGTTGGGCAGCCAGTGGTGCGACCGTGCTGCCTTCCCAATGCCCTTGCTGCAAAACCCGAGCTATTTAATGGTCGGGCCTTATTTCAGTACTGCTGGCGGGCTGCGAGTGCAGTTCTGACGCTCATAGGCAGCTCACTGGTTATTGGGGGGGGGGAGGGGCAGCAATTTCAGGAGCTGATAGATTTCCATGAATACCAGCCACATGGTTGGCAAAAAAAAATGTAATTAATTTGCATATTTCACCAGGGTTGGGTCTCCTTCTGCACCTCGATACTCCCTAGTTAGGTGATAGTCAGTCAGTTCCATCAGAAATTGAATAAGAAATCCTATCAGCAAGAAAAAAAATGATTTTTTTTAATACATGTTAAAAAAAAAACCATCGCCAAGCAACCAATTAAAATTTGCATTGATCAAACAGACCAGTTGAATGCCCTAATCGGAGATAAAAATTAGAAATGAAAATGCTTTGTTGTTTCGATATAACTGCATTTTCCATGACATTCTTTAGAATTAGCAATCCAAGTACAGAACTGTGAAGCTTCGTAGAAGAACTGCAGGGCAATCACCCCCCCACCTCCCATTCATATCAATAGAAATTGCCTAATTACAGAACAGGCTCTAGGTCCCACACTGTACAATTAAGTTGCATACACTGTGGAAGATTTGTTTAATTTAGTGACATACTTTTTTTTTAAACTACAAAGGTAATTATTTATTCAAATAGAATCCCCCACCCCTGCTCATTACCAATAGATTCCTTGTACAGGAAACACGTTGGTATCCGGCACCGACGGGACCGACGTGTTGCCGGTTGATCAAAAATTCCGGATGACGGAGAGGGTTATCTACTGAGGCTATTTTTAACAAATCAAAATAAAAAAATTCAAGAAATGTGCAGTATACAGTAATTGGGTACTCACCTACAGAATGTTGTGTTAAATGGATGGTGGAAGATGCTTGATTAAGTACAGGACTGCCAGTTGAGGGTAATGCAATGCAATGACTACCAGCAGCGTGGGAGACACACAGTACCCCTGTAAAATGGCGGATCAGAAGAGACTACCGGCAGCGCGGGAGAGTCAGACTCCTGTTATTGAGGTGTTCCGACTTCCGACAGCGCCAAGAAGCCGAGTAGTGGCAGTTTGGAGAACTACCCCCGCTGACTAACTCGGCCACCGCGGGAGACTCGGACTCGGCCACATTTCCGGTTATTGAGATGTTGTTTTCGGAGTGAGAATTTTACCAGTTAATAGAGAATTCCAGATATTTAGGTGCCGTTTAAACGAGAGTTTCCTGTACTGTGGAACACAGCTGGTCTGAGCTTCTGCATCGCGATACTCCCTAGTTAGGTGATAGACAGTCAGTTCCATCAGAAATTGAGTAAGAAATCCTATCAGCAAGAAAAAAAATTATATATGTTAAAAATGTATTCTTCAAACATTTTTGAAAGGATTGTAATTTTGTTATGTATGTACTGTTACAGGGGGAAATGTTATCCATGGGAGGGGGAAGACAATCACGGCGTGGGGGAGGGAAGTGGGTAGGCAGACTGTCCAGCAGCAAGTTGGATGATCTTTGTGGGGCCAGAGCGAGCGTTCATGCTCCTCCTGGCTCCACAAACATCTCTAACAAAAGCCAAAACCATACCTTTATCTGAGCGACCTGCAACAATCCCTTTAAGGACCACCGGTTAGATCACTCGATGTCTGGTGTCAATAGGCAAAGTGTGCGCACCTCAAAATTGCATTTGTGTGTCATAGGACCCCGATTGGCATATTAGGAATAGGCACCCACCAGGTGCAGTTTTTTCCAGTTCTGACAAAAGCTCATCGACCTGAAACGTTAACTCTGTTTCTCTCTTCACAGATGCTGCCTGACTTGCTGAGTATCTCCAGCATTTTCTGTTTTAACATAAATAGACCAAATAGCCTCTTTCTATGCAGTAAAATTCTATAATTCTGCTGCTTCTCTCATTATATGTAGATTCACTCCATGATCTGGAAAACACAGGGAAAATGCATGGAACATTAGCTGGAACAAAACAAATTAGTATATCTTAAACATTGGTTGAATTTTAAAAAGTTAGCAGCGTACTCAATGCACTAAACATTAGTTGGAAAATAAATATATTCATACACTAAGCACTAAATTAAATATACAAAATCTGGAATTAAATGCATTCCAGCTTTTATTCATTCTGCCCCTTTAAATTGGGACTTTTATCAGCTTCTTTTTAACTTCTCATTTTAATGGATGGCAGTCCCACTAGGTTGGATTTCCTTCCAAACATCGCAAGTTTCAATGAGACTGTTCAAGGCCCTCATTATTATGCTGGCTCTGTGTATAATTAGAGCCCTGCTCAAAATGAGAATACAGCTGAAGAGAAAGTAGGTCAGCGCGTGAATCCAGCGGGGAACAAGTGGAAGTGTTTTCCACCCAATTTCCCAGTCTGCACTCGCCTTAATCTTGCCAGGGATGCTGATGCTGCCGGGCAGAAAGCCTTCCCAGCATCTCGTTCACGACACATTGTTTTTGAGTGTTGCTACATTCATGTACAAGAAACTCTTTTTTATCCGGCACCGACGGGACCGGCGTGGTGCCGGTTTATCAAAAAGTCCGGATTACAGAGAGGTATAGTAAAAGGTACGAGAGCCCAGTACACAGCAACAAATCCAGGCTTCCCTGTTGCTTAGCAACAGGTGCAGGAACCCCGGCCACAAGATCCAGGCGTCCCTGTTGCTTAGCAACAGGTGCAGGAACCCTGGCCACAAGATCCAGGCATCCCTGTTGCTTAGCAACAGGTGCAGGAATCCCGGTTACACAGCCACAGATCCAGGAACTGCCACTAATATGAAGTACAACTTACCTGAACCTACTCCTGAATTTTGCCGGTTAACAGAGATTTCCGGTTATTTAGGTGCCGGTAAATCGAGAGTTTCCTGTACTCCTGAAAAAGATAAAAGGTAGAGCTTCTGTTTGCCACTTTGTTCCCGCCATGACCCCAAATGCTGGGGACAGGGTCATTTAAATATTAGCAGCGGGTGTCCACGCCACTAGCAGTGCTATTGTGGGGCCCAGCCTGCAGAGCTGCTGGGATTTCAGAGCAGCTCCAAGCACCTGGAGGGAGAGCGGTCACAGGCAAGTCTGACTGAAGACTGAAAGCCTCGCAAAGGCCCATGCTCAATGCTCCCTCACGGGTGGATCCAGATTCAAACAGCGATACATCCTTCTGCAGTCAATTGCCATTTGAATTCCCTGTAGTGGAGCCTACATGGGGTCCTGTGCGACCCGTACACCTGCTTTCTGCTGGCGTACCTACCTCTGGCTATATGGCTGGCGTATCTGACAGGATTTCCTGGGGGGTACCAGGAAACCGCCAAACTGATGTCGGGATAGAGGGGCCACAGCCAGAAGAAACAGCTGTCCTCCTCCATCACAATTTAATGGCAAGTA
Source organism: Somniosus microcephalus (assembly GCF_052327205.1). Taxonomy (NCBI): domain Eukaryota; kingdom Metazoa; phylum Chordata; class Chondrichthyes; order Squaliformes; family Somniosidae; genus Somniosus; species Somniosus microcephalus. The sequence continues at coordinate 15,199,437 of NC_141000.1, read as the reverse complement.
TCGAGGGACAGAAACCCAGCAGAGATGGGTTCTGCCCCATTTCCAGCCTCTTCGCTCCCAGGTCACCTGAAGGAGCGGAGGTTCTAACCTCAAGTGTTTCTCTGTAAACATCATTATTTGTTGTCTTATTTTTCTTGCCTGAGAAAAACATGCAAACCAACTATGATGTTGATTTTTTTTTAATTATTCATTCTCAGGATGTGGGCGTTGCATTTATTGCCCATCCTTAAACTGAGCGGATTGCTTGGCCACTTCAGAGGACAGTTAAGAGTCAACCATGTTAATGTGAGAGTGGAGTCACATATAGTACAGACCGGGTAAGGACGGCAGGTTACCTTCCCCTAAAGGACATTAGTGAATCAGTTGGTTTCTTACAGCAATCCAACAGCTTCATGGTCACAATAGCAAAATACTGCGGATGCTGGAAATCTGAAATAACAACAGAAAACACTGGAAACACTCAGCAGGCCAGGCAACATCCGTGGAGAGGGAAACAGAGTTAACATTTCAGGTCTGGGACCCTTCACCAGAACTGGAAAAAGCTGGAGATGTAACAGATATTAAGCAGGTGCAGAGACAGGAGGGGATGAAGGAATATACTGTGCTTTTGTAAGAGGCAGGAAAGATAAAGGGCCCGATTTTGTGGCTTGTGTGGGAAATGGTCGGATTCCCCCGAATGTGGGGTTCTGACACACACAAAAATGTGTCAGCCAGCTCCACGCAATTTTCCCTCAAGTGGCCAATTAATTCCCAGCATGTGGGCAGCCTTGCTAATTGTCCATTTCTAGTCAGAAAGCCCCACAGTATGATGTCATCATTCGTGGTGCTTTCAAGGTCCACAGCAAGCACTGCATCCTCTGAAGGCTTCCAAACGAACCATACAGGATGGCAGAGGAGCCAGCAGCAGCTGTGGCCAGTGCCAGACCCCGAGCTGCCTTCAAATTCGACGAGGCTTCACTGCAGGCATTATTGGATGGGGTTAGGGCCCACAGGGAGGTCCTCTTCCCTAGGTCAGGGAGGAAGAGGCCTCCCACTGAGACCAATGCTGCATGGATGCAGGTGTCAGCAGATGCCAACTCGCTGGGAGTCACCAGAAGAACCTTGGCATTACATCTCTAACTCCTTCCTTTACTCCCCCACAGTACCATCCAGAGCCCCGTCCTCACTATGGCGGAGGAAGAGGCTGTGCAGCCAGACTCCTCAGAGGAAGCTCCAACCTCTGAGGGCGCAGCATCAGCAGAAGTAAGCGCACCCAGCACCAGCGCAGACACTCGCACCTCGGGGGGACCTTCGGGACATAGAGTAGTGTTGTCACCTGGTGTTTCACAGCTCACAAGTGAGCCTCAGCAGATTCTGGAGACAGGGACAGCAGTGGAGAGTCCTCGTCGGAGGGCGCAGGGCTCTGCCAGCTCAGCTCAGCTGCATCTCGACCCTCTGCCTCTGGGTCCATCCGCAAGAGAAGAGGTGATGGATCTCCATGCACAGATGCAGGAGTCTCTGGCAGGTTTTGTCTCCAGGGTCGCTGCGAGTGTGGAGCGAATGGTGGAGTCCATAGCGACCATGAGCAGAGCCTTTGTGGAGTCATTGGCGCATGAACGCATCACCATGGAAAGGTTGGCAACCTCCATGGAGGAGATAACTCGCCAGGGTACGGAAAACATGGTGAGTGCTCATAAGAGAATGACATCTCTTGAGGAGCGTTGGCCATCTATTGAACAGAGAAACCAGATCTTCATGGAAGTCCTTCTGAGTAGGATTGCCAGTGCAGAAACGGATCTCCATGGCCCCCTAAAGCGCAGCAAGGTGCTCTCAAGCCACTTCCAAGCGCTGGCCCCTTCTGGCCTGTGCAGCTTCAGGTGAGTGAGCAGCAGCCTGGTGCTCCTGGTGCTCATCATGCTGTTCCTGGTTCTGCTGCTGCCACCTCTGCTGCTGGAGATCCTCTAATGGCAAGAAGGGAAGGAAAAAAAGGCGTCCCACGCTTCTCGTAGATGCCTCCGCTGAGGAAGCGCTGAGTGAGGGTGGCAAGAGGGGCTTCCCAGGAGATTGCATTGGAGAAGTTTGTGAGGCTCCAACCTTCCACAGCTGTGCCTAAGCCTTGAAGAAGTAGCCCCAAGCCTGCAGCAACAAGGTCCTTCAACATACAAGTGCTGTCCCTTTAAATTGCAGCTTCTCCGATTGACCTGCAGCTGACAGCAAGCAAGCCGGCAAGCTTCACGCCAGGTTTCATCAGCGGGGTTCCCCGCAGGCGTGTTTGATGTGGGGAAAGCCCCAAAATCGCAATGGCCCCTGAAAATCGACTTAAACAAGGTAATAATTGCTCATTAGTGTTCCGATGGCCAGTCCCGCCAGCGGCGGGCGGGACTGAAGTGGGTCGTGGAGAAACGGCGGACCGAAAGTCGGACGGGGCGGGGAATCAGGCGGCGGGGGGGGGGGGGGGGGGGGGGGACGCGACCCGCTTTTTCGTCGATTTTCGGCCCCCGGCTGCCTGAAAAGCCGCCCGACGGCTGGCAGAAAATCGGGGCCAAAATGTTGCAAATAGGTCACTTTTACTGATACAAGCTATTTTTTCACTTCCAGGTTTATTTTTGAACTGAATTCAAATTCTCAAACTGCCGTGATGCGATTTGTGCTTGATAATTTCCGAGTCATCTTACATTAAAACTGTGCATTTGTTCTTTTCACTAGTATGTTGAGGAACTGCCATATATCCTACTCCAGAGAATAACCGGGTTGAAGATCCTCAGCCTAAACCTCATGGGCTAGATTTCAGAACCTGAAAAGGAGCTCTGAACGGCAAATTCCTGGAGCTACAATGAGGAGGCCTACTGTTTTCTCACAATGTTACATTATGGTACTCTGCCTATGGATGTTCCCCTATTGCACAGTGGCATGCACGCACTACACTTCCTCTGCAGCACAAGCGGGCTCCCCGGTGCGGTCAGTGCCTCCCCAATTAGGGTGACATATTTCCCGATGTTCCACATGCACTTTGCCGAGTCCCTGTGGTGGATCAATGGCGAGGCAATGTGCTTTTCTAAATACAGCGCACCACCAGTCTGGACTGAGATCCTGTGCAAGTTTGTGCTCATATATCCATCATCCTCGGAAACTGTGATGGCCTCCTGCATCGACTCAATAGGGCACGTTGTAGACTCATCTGTGAAGACATAAGAAACAGCTTACATCATTAGACTTCAAACGCCGCAGGGAGCTCTAGTTTGTCTACAGTGATGCTATTTCAGAAGAGGAGGACAAGTACTTGAATGATTTATTCAGAACATAGCAAATGAGAGAGGATACAGGATATCACTAGCTGAAGATTAGCAAGGCTATCACATACCATTGAGTGCGATACTGGATTTACAATGCATGTTGTTATTATGGTTATGTAATAGATTATTAGACTTTATTATAATAATGGAAATGACTTACCAACTTTTACAGCAGCTTCGGAGGCGGAGACAGCAGCCTTATTGTAGCTCAATTAGAACGTCGGATTTCTTGGTGCCTTTTTGTAGCTGGGTGGCATAATGTTGTGTTCCAGATTACACTTATGAAACATTTAAAGGTCCATGATTCAAAAATCATAGACATTTCTGTACATTTTACTGTAAAATTTCACCCTTTTAACAGTGGCAGCCTATATCTTAACAGAGAGTGACTTTGACAACTAGAAAAGGTTATTTTCTGTATTCTATAAACAATGCATAAATTCTAATTCTTTGAAGTGTAGCCTCACTTGGCTCATTTCTATAAGTGAGTGTGTTAAATGTGTAGAATTTTAAGTAATTGACATTAAGTCTTGGATTATTCACAACTTCCTTCAGATGCACATCAAGGAAACTCAAGGCTATTGTCCTCAGCACCTGCCACAAACTCTGCTCCCTTGACTGATTTCATTCCTTTCCTTGGCTCAGGCTGAACAATACGATGCCAAATGGTTTGATCCTGAAGTGTGCTTCAAACTCCACATCCTCCCCATCACCAAGACTGCTTATTTCAATCTCCGCTACAGAGACCTGAGCACATAATCCAGACTCACACTTCAATGTAGTACTGAGGGAGAGCTGCACTGTTGGAGGTACCATCTTTCAGATGAGACGTTAAACCGAGGTCCCGTCTTCCCCCTCAGGTGGACGTAAAAGATTCCACGGTACTATTCAAAAAAGAGCAGAGGAGTTCTCCTGGTGTCCTGGCCAACATTTATCCCTCAACCAACATCACTAAAACAGATGATCTGGTCATTATCACATTGCTGTTTGTGGGAACTTGCTGCACGCAAATTGGCTGCGACATTTCCTACATCACCACAGTGACTGCACTCCAAAAGTACTTCATTGGCTGCAAAGTGCTTTGGGATGTCCTGAGGTTGTGAAAGGCGCTATATAAATGGAAGTCTTGCTTTCTTTCTTTTCCACAACATTTCCCAATTCTGCCCCTTACCTCGCCACTGAAACTCTTAAGCATGCTTTAGTCACCTACTGGCCGCATTATTTCAACAGTGGCCTTACATCCTCTATGCTCTTAAACTCCAACTTTGTCAAAAATGCAGCTATCCTTATTCTGTCCCACGTGCAGCCCTGCTTGCCCAGCACTCCGATCCTCACACATTCACACTGGCTTCTTATCACTCACCACATTCAATTTAAAATCCTTGTCCTCATCTTCAAATCTCTCCGTGATCTTGCTACACCCAACCTCCTTCAGTCTTACTTTCCCTTCTGCATCCTTTGGTCTTCTGACTAGCCTACTGTGCATCCTTCCCTCCCTTCGGCCCATTGGTGGCAGAGCTTCCAGCTCAGCCCTGCTGTGTGGAACACCCTCCCAAAACCCTCCACTCCTCGAATTGTTCCTCTTCCTTTAAAAACCTTCTCAAAACCCATTTTTTTGCCCTACAGTCCAAAAACATCCCTCAAATCGCTTAATAACAAGTCATACCTTGTTATGTAAAGTACCATATAAGAGAGAAATACAGTCTCAGATGGGGCCATAACTAAATGCAGATGTAAACGGTCAAGTGCCTTTAATAAACAACAGATCAACAAACAATAAGGAATGGCTCAAATCCAAAACCCAAACTTGCAACTGAGTCACAACAGAAAATATATTTAGGAATCCAGTTAAACTAAAACTGCATAATTACACACAATGCTCCTTTCTAACACTGTATGTGTCCAAAATCTTACAACTGGACAATGCTGGCTTCAGATATGACCTAAGTAACCTTGAAAAATAATTTAAATTGTTTTACAGGATAGCAGATAGTCCGCCACAGCACAAACGTCTTTTATTGTGAGATTTTTGGAATTCGTTTTTCCAGAAACATAACCTGGAAAACTAAAAAGTTCCCATCGAGGCAATAATGCCTCTTTAAAGCTGCAGTAACCATAGTGCCATCCAGCACATTTTTGGAAGTAGAACCAAAGAGCTGGCCATAAGGAAATCTTTGTTTGTTGCCAGTGATCTTGACAAGAATATTAATTGGAAAAGTAATCTTTCAGCCACAGAGTACAGAAGTTTGTGCTTGTGATTCACCACACAACGAGTTCCAGATTTCAAATGAGTCATCAGGGGGGACCAAGCGTTTCTACACATAGAGCGAGAAATTAGAGCAGCAGGCACCCCATGCCAATATTGTGGACACTCTATCAGCTGGTCGATCAGCAACTTGCATTTATATAACTTGCCTTTAGCTAGGCTGTAATCAAAAAAGATGGCTGCCGAGCAAAAGACAGCTATTTTAGGAGCAGCGACCAAAACCTGGTTAAAGAGATGGGGCTAGAAATTCGGTGCCGTAGCACCTCCCGTTAGCGCCTCCTGGGGGCGATAATGGGATGCTTAGGACTTACCGCCCGGGCACGGCGATGTTACCGCCACCCGCGAAATTCATCTAGCAGTTTGCGGCGGCGGTAACACCTAGCGCCCCGATCTCCTTCGCCTGGAGATCATGACATCATCCGACTGCGCATCGGCCTGGTAGCGCCCCGAACTTTGATTCCGCCCCCCCCCCCCCGCGGCATCGCCGGGCGAAAACACCGACAGCTGCAGGAGGTGTTGTTCAGGAGGCCGGGCGCTTCGGGGGCGATAATTAAAGGCGAGGTGGCCGAGGTAAGTGAAAAAAAATCTGAAACGCTCTTTGACGTAATAAAACTACTAGGCACTTGGTCTAAGCGTTAAACAAAGCTTTAATCAACTGTTTTACAACATGGAGATCTAGTTGTGTCCTTCACTAGTTCCTGTAAAAGAATGTCCTGAGCAAGCTGGGCCCATGCCCGAGTATTTATACTCTCCCTGGACAGCGCCACCAGCAGGCCGCCCAGTATTATTTCATAAGTCATTTCCACATGAATGACAAGATTCATGTCACTCTTTTTGTTTTTTTTTCTTTCTGCGCCAGCCATCGATCAGCCCGACACTCTGCTGCAGTGCATCACGCTGATCAGGCCAGATCGCGGCTGCCGTCGGGGACCAGGTATGTTTTGCCTTTGCAGAGCCTGCAGCGATGGCCCTTCCCTTTAAGGGAGGGAAGGAGCCTTCCTACGCGGCAGTGCTGCATGGCCCATTGTCCAGTGCTGCTCACCCACCTCCCCGCCTGCTGCCTGTTGTGCTCCAGGAAGGAAGTGGAGTGCTTGATTTAGTGCTCCACTTTCTTCCTGGAGCACAAAACCAAATTTTTAAAAGTTGAGAAACATTAGCGTCTGGCGCTAATTTTCTCAACTTTTAAAAGTTAGCGTCCCAAACAGGGCTATAATGAAATTCTCCCGCATTGGCCTTAAGGCAAGTCTTAAAGGAGGAGAGGGAGACATTTCTAGTGCAGGGGGCATAGGTGGCTAAAAACATGGTTGCTAATAGTGGATTGAAGGGGGGAGAGAATGCATGAGAGGCCAGAGTCAGAGGAATGGAGCGTTTGGTGTGTGAGGGGTAGGTGGGGTGGGGGGTGGTGGGGGGGGCGAAGTGGGGTTGCAGGGCCGGAGGAGGTTACAGAGGTATGGAGAGCAAGACCATGAAGGAAATGAAATGCGAGGATGAGGATTAAATTTGAGGTGTCAGAGGACCTGGAGCCAATGAGCACAGGTGGTGACGGGTGAGCCTTCCTTGTCGCAGGATGGGATACAGGCTAAGAGTTTTGGATGAGCTGAAGCGTATAGACAATGGAAGATGGGTGGCTGGCCAGGAAAGCATTGGAATAGTCAAGTCTGGAGGCAGTATGACTGAGACAGAAGCAGAAGCGGGTGATGTTATGGAGGTGGCAGTGGGCAGTCTTTGTCATAGAAAGGATATGAGTTTGGATGCACAGCTTGGGGTCGAATAGGACGCGGAGATTGCAAGCTGTCTAGTTCAACCTGAGACAACAACAACGTGCAATTATATAGCGCTTTTAACATAATAAAATGCCTTAAGGAGCTTCCCAGGGGCGTTATCAAATAAAATTTGACACCAAGCCACATAAGGAAATATTAGGACAGGTGACTTGGTCACAGAGGTAGGTTTTAAGGAGGAAAGAGAGGTAGCGAGGAGGAGAGGCTTAGGGACGGAATTTCAGAGCTTAGGGCCTATGCAGCCGAAGGCATGGCCGCCAATGGTAGAATGATTAAAATCGGGAAGGCGCAAGAGGCCAGAATTGGAGGAGCTCAGAGATCTCGGAGGGTTGTAGGGCTGGAGGAGATTAGAGATCAGGGGCGGGGTGTGAAGGAATAAGCCACATAACCTTTTCAGAAAAAGACACCATTCTATGAAAGAATTCTGGGCTTATTAAAACATGACAAACTGGGTCTGGAAATCTAGAAACCTAACGATGAAAAAGCTGTGAAAGCATTCTGGCTATTGAGATAAGATAGTTGTTGGCACTGAATCAATAACCTTATTGAAACAGAAGGTTAAAGGCTCCTGACAGGCTGATCTTTGGGAACAAGACAATTGTTCACCCTGTACAAGGTGTTCTCATTTACACCTCGTAAAGAAGCACAAACATCTGCCTTCGTAAAAATGACATCAAGTAAAAAACACACCTGCCCTTATACCATTTTTTAAGGTAAACTTAGACCACCTAGAGAAGAGATATAATTTTGTAATGCTACCAGCTGAGGTGACTGTAAGAATTGCAGGGGTCAGCAGAAAAATGACGAGAGATAATTAGCTTACATCAGCAGAAAACCTTAAAGGAAATACCACTGGAAAAGGGTATAAATATTGAACTCTCAAATGGGATAGCGATTCTCGGCTTCAGAGGCAGCTCTGTAAGTCTCCAACTCTTTGTACCTCGGGTATCAAAGGTATTTGATTTTGGTGGATATCCAGTAGAAAACTAAGAACTGTAAAACTGTAGCGAAGTTAAGATTTGAGAGTAAGGTTCTCTGATAATAGAATTGTAAGCTTTCTCTTTTTGGAATTGTTAATGTTGCGATTGACTCGCCAACTGTAAATTACATATCGGTTCTTTAATAAATCTATATTTTTAGAATTGTCTCACATAAGACTTCTGTATCAAACTCGCGAACTCAATTTCTGTACACTCTTTGGTGAGGAGTTGCAGAATTCTGGGGGAGTTTTCCGGACCCTCGTATTATCTGGAACATTACAGTCTAGCTAAACTTCTTAAAAGTGCTATCTGGAGGACGGTAACATGTTCAGGTTGTTCCTTTCCTTTAGGGAGAGTTAGTCCGGACCTTTAGACCCAATTAAGCGTCTTTAGGATTCGGCTACCTCAAACTTTAGTTGAAAGTGAACGTCTGAGGAATACGCCTGATCTGGGGTATCCCTAAAGGGGCTAGGACTAGTAATTATCCCTTCAGGGGGTGGGGTGGCATGAAGCTGTAGAGGGATTTGAAAACAAGGATGAGAATTTTAAAATTGAGGCGTTGCTGGTTCAGGAGCCAATGTAGGTCAGCAAGCACAAGGGGTGATGGGTGAACATGATTTGGTGTGAGTTAGGATACGGGCAGCAGAGTTATGGATGAGTTCAAGTTTATGGATGATGGAAGATGGAAGGCCAACCAGGAGAGCTCTGGAATAATCAAGTCTAGAGGTAACAAAGGAATTGATGAGGGTTTTAGCAGCAGATGAGCTGAGGCAGGGGCAGAGACAGTAGATGTTATGGAGATGGAAGTAGACAGTCTTAGTGATGGAGTGGATATGTGGTCGGAAGCTCACCTCAGGGTCAAATAGGATGCCAAGGTTGCGAGCAGTCTAGTTCCGCCTTAGACAGTGACCCGGGAGGGGAATGGAGTTGCTAGCTAGGGAATGGAGTTTGTGGCAGGGACCGAAGTCAATGGCTTCGGTCTTCCTAATATTTAGTTGGAGGAAATTTCTGCTGATCTAGGACTAGATGTCGGACAAGCAGGGTGACAAATCAGACAGTGGAGGGGTTGAGAGAGGTGGTGGTGAGGTAGAGCTGGGTGTTGTCAGCATACGTGTGGAACGTGACGTCGTGTTTTTGGATGATGTTTCCGAGGGGCAGCATGTAGATGGGAAATAGGAGAGGGCCAAGGTTAGATCCTTGGGAGACTCCAGAGGTAACGGTGTGGGAGAGGGAAGAGAAGACATTGCAGGTGATTCTCTGGCTATGACTGGATAGATAAAAATGGAACCAGTTGAGGGCAGTCCCACCCAGCTGGACGACGGAGGAGGTGTTCGAGGAGGATGGTGTGGTCAGTGGCTGAGTCAGTAGCAAGGGTATGGAGTTTGTGGAAGGGGCCAAAGATAATGGCTTTGGTCTTCCCAATGATTAGCTTAGGGAAATTGCAGCTCATCCAAGACTGAATGTTGGACAAGCAGGCTGACAGCACAGAGGTAGTGGAAGGGTTGAGAAAGGTGATGGAGCGGTAAAGCTGGGTGTCGTCAGCGTACATGTGGAAGATGACTCCATGTTCCACTGCCAGTTCTCCAGCCCATCTCCTTGGATGGTAAAGTTGTAGAGCATATGAAGTCTAGATAAAACAAAAAAAAGTGCAAACCAAAGGACTGGTGGGTTGAAATTGGTCCTCGTTATTCCCGGTTTACAGGCATAGAACGGACACAACAAGAAGCAATTCCTATGTCCCAAGGACACCTGAAAATTGTCCGTCCCGAAAACAAGCATTCGGCCCCTTGCAGATGCTAATGAGGGCCTAATGCTTGTTTCAGGCCCTTCTCCACTCAGGTTTTCAGGACGTGGATGCGCAGGCCACCGTAAAGTTGTGTGGAGCCAGCAGAATTGTGCCTCGCAGTTCCACAGTATGGCCGCTGCCAGCCACTCTCTCCCGCTCTCCTCCATCACCTCTGGGACTTTCCTGCTGGCGAGGCAGGTGGTCCAAACTGCATTCTTCCATCGGGAGAACTGCCTACGGAAGTGCGACAGGCGTCAGCAGCTTGCCCAGAATACTTGGATGAGGCCCGACGACTAATTTCTTACAATCTTCGGCCTCCGTCTTCGAGTGCAGCAATCATTCTCCAGTGCGCACTGGCAGGCCGGCACTATCTACCCTTAGGAATAATACAGGTTCCCAGACCTAACTGTTATTAAGTTTTAGGAAAACAGTTACTGCTTTGAAAAATGAAACTCCTTACTATACCAGGGCTAGGAACTCAGCAGCTGCCTTCAAAATGCCAATGCAGCATATCATTAGAACCACAGTTGCCTGAATTTATAGGACCAAGTTTTGGGTGTACAGTTCAAAACCTGGCCTTTTACATTGGCACACAAAGCAGCTAGAAAAATTCCACCAAAGGCACACTCAATCTCTGATAAAAACTAAATAGCAAGGCAGAGTGATAGGTGCTGAAGTGCTGCAGTCCCCTTGTTCACTGTGAGGCCAATGGCTTTGCAAAGCAAGCTGATGACAGGAAACAGAGCACCAAGAGGTCCGAGGAAATGTTTCCAGGATAACCTGAAGCAAAGGCTTAAGGAATGTAACATTCATCCAAAATCCTGGCAAAACTTAGAGAGTTTGGAAATCTGCCATAAAGTGTGGTGCCACATACTTCAAAACCAACAGAGTGGGGTTTTTTTCATTCCTGGGATGTGGGCGTCGCTGGCAAGGCAGCATTTATTGCCCATCCCTAGTTGCCCTTGAGAAGGTGGTGGTGAGCCGCCTTCTTGAACCGCTGCAGTCCGTGTGGTGAAAGTACTCCCACAGTGCTGTTAGGGAGGGAGTTCCAGGGTTTTGACCCAGCGACGATGAAGGAACGCCAATATATTTCCAAGTCAGGATGGTGTGTAACTTGGCGGGGAACTTGGTGTTCCCATGCACCTGCTGCCCTTGTCCTTCTAGGTGGAAGAGGTCGCAGGTTTGGGAGGTGCTGCTGAAGAAGTCTTAACGAGTTGCTGCAGTGCATCTTGTAGATGGTACACACTGCAGCCACGGTGCGCCGGTGGTGGAGGGAGTGAATGTTTAAGGTGGTGGATGGGGTGCCAATCAAGCGGGCTGCTTTGTCCTGGATGGTGTCAAGCTTCTTGAGTGTTGTTGGAGCTGCACTCATCCAGGCAAGTGGAGAGTATTCCATCACACTCCTTACTTGTGCCTTGTAGATGGTGGAAAGGCTTTGGGGAGTCAGGAGGTGAGACACTCGCCACAGAATACCCAGCCTCTGACCTGCTCTGGTAGCCACAGTATTTATGTGGCTGGTCCAGTTAAGTTTCTGGTCTATGGTGACCCTCAGGATGTTGATGGTGGGGGATTTGGCGATGGTAATGCCGTTGAATGTCAAGGGGAGGTGGTTAGACTCTCGCTTGTTGGAGATAGTCATTGTCTGGCACGTATGTTACTTGCCACTTATCAGCCCATGCCTGAATGTCATCCAGGTCTTGCTGCATTCAAGCATGGACTGCTTCATTATCTGAGGAGTTGCGAATGGAACTGAACACTGTGCACTCATCAGCGAACATCCCCAGTTCTGACCTTATGATGGAGGGAAGGTCATTGATGAAGCAGCTGAAGATGGTTGGGCCTAAGACACTGCCCTGAGGAATTCCTGCAGCGACGTCCTGGGGCTGAGATGATTGGCCTCCAACAACCACAACCATCTTCCTTTGTGCTCGGTATGACTCCAGCCAGTGGAGAGTTTTTCCCCTGATTCCCATTGACTTCAATTTTACTAGGGTTCCTTGATGCCACACTCGGTCAAATGCTGCCTTGATGCCAAGGACAGTCACTCTCAGCTCATCTCTGGAATTCAGCTCTTTTGTCTATGTTTGGACCAGGGCTGTAATGAGGTCTGGAGCCAAGTGGTCCTGGCGGAACGCAAACTGAGCATCAGTAAGCAGGTTATTGGTGAGTAAGTGCCGCTTGATAGCATTGTCGACGACACCTTCCATCACTTTGCTGATGATTGAGAGTAGACTGATGAGGCGGTAATTGGCCATATTGGATTTGTCCTGCTTTTTGTGGACAGGACATACCTGGGCAGTTTTCCACTTTGTCAGGTAGATGCCAGTGTTGTAGCTGTACTAGAACAGCTTGGCTAGAGGCGCGGCTAGTTCTGGAGCACAAGTCTTCAGCATAATAGCTGGGATGTTGTCAGGGCCCATAGCCTTTGCTGTATCCAGTGCGCTCGGCCATTTCTTGATATGACGTGGAGTATATTGGCCATGGAGGGGATGCAGCGTAGATTCACCCGAATTATACTGTGCCTTAGCGGGTTAACCTTTGAGGACAGATTGCATAATCTTGGCTTGTATTCCCTTGAGTATAAAAGATTGAAGGGTGACCTGATCGAGGTGTTTAAAATGTTAAAACGTATCGATAGGGTAGTCACAGAGAAACTCTTTCCTCTGATGGGGGAGTCAAGAATCAGGAGACATAATCTTAAAATTAGGAGTAGGCCATTGAGGAGGGAAATCAGGAAGCACTTTTTCACACAAAGGATAGTAGAAATCTGGAATTCTCTCTCTCAAAAAGTTGTGGATTTTAGGACAATTGAAGCTTTCAAGGCTGAGATTGTTAGATTTTTGTTGGTTAAAGGTATCGCGAGATATAGAGCTAAGGCGGGTAAATGGAGCCTTGATCTAATTGGATAGCGGAGCAGACTCGAGGGGCTGAATGTCTTACACATGTTCCTAATGTTCCTATGTAAAACCACCCAGGATTAACAGTAGACTCACGCGTTCAATGTCACGACTATGTGGATTTTCAGCTAATTGAGACCAAGTAGGCTAAAAGTTAACATGATTTTGTGAAAGAAAATTCATGACACAATTTTTTCTGCATCAAAAATGATGTCATTTGCATCCTCGGAGCCAGGTTGCAACCTGATGAGTTAAGGTGTTGGTGTCATAGTAAGAGTTAGCAGGCTCTACGATAATTCTACTTCTTGCATAAATGATAGTTAAAAAAAAAATCAAAATCTTACTGCATTAGCTAAACTACATTTACGAGTGGCACAGTAAATTAGCATGGCAACACACCATGCCACAATGGTAGGCCAATGATTTGCATCTGCATTCCCCTCATAGAGGCACTGCAACCTTGGTCAAGCTCTCACAGGCTACCAATTAAAGCCAAGGTGTGTAAGTGAGGTGGGATCAATTGGTGAGTCAATCAAGGTCACTGTTGCACATCTCTTCGTGCCTAGCTCAACATTAGGAGAGGTTTGTCAGTAGATTATAAGGATTCCTCCCTTACCCCGGGGGATACGTCCCTGAAAACCCCCGTGGTTAGTAAAACCGCGGTTGGCAAATTCAGTATAAATGTGTATAAACACAATAAAAAAGAATGTAAAAAGCATAAAAATCATGTTATTTACCTTATTCCTAAATTTAAAATCGCAGATGCGAGAATTTCACTGCCGCGGTTGGCAAAAATTGTCGCAGAGTGGAAACCGTGCATACGTGAAATCCGCGTATGGCAAAACCGCGGTTGGGGCGGGATTCCTGTACTTGCTTGGCCTCTTGGCTGGAAAATTGTTTGTGACATGGGGGAACTTAACAGAAGGGAGGAAATACATGAAATTATAATAACCTGATAACGTAGAATTATTATAAAAGATTTTTAAACATCTGACAATAAAGATTTTACATATCTTTGTTTAGAAGTATAAAATGTTAGTTGTTTGACAAATCTGTGACTGGAAGGGAACACATACTGCAACTTGCTCAATGTCATATAAAGTAAAGTTAAAATATGCTGTACTCTTAACTTTGTAGTACAATTGTTTTGATACATCTCCATTTACCAGTACAGCTGACTTCAGTGCATTTTCTTTTCTCAGGCCTCGACGACGAAGTCCAACACCGCCTTCAGTGACCCAATGCAGCCTTCGGTCGCCTGAGGAAGAGAGTGTTTGAAGACCAGGACCTCAAACCTGGCACTAAGCTCATGGTCTACAGAGCAGCAGTGATACCCGCCCTGGTGTATGCCTCAGAGACATGGACCATGTACAACAGGCACCTCAAAGCACTGGAGAGGTACCACCAACGCTGCCTCCGCAAGATCCTGCAAATCCATTGGCAGGATAGGTGCACCAACGTCAGTGTTATCGCTCAGGCCAACATCCCCAGCATCGAAGCTTTGACCACGCTCGATCAGCTCCGATGGACGGGTCACATCGTCCGCATGCCTGATACGAGACTCCCAAAACAAGCGCTCTACTCGGAGCTCCGACACGGCAAGAGAGCCCCAGGTGGGCAGAGGAAACGCTTCAAGGACACCCTCAAAGCCTCCTTGAAAAAGTGCAACATCCCCACCGACACCTGGGAATCCCTGGCCCAAGACTGCACAAAGTGGAGGAGAAGCATCCGGGAAGGCGCCGAACACCTCGAGTCTTTTCGCCGGGAGCAAGCGGAAGCCAAGCGCAGGCAGCGCAAGGAGCGCACGTCAACCCAAGCACCCCACCCACCCGCCCCTTCAACCACCGTCTGCCCCACCTGTGACAGAGACTGCAGGTCCCGCATTGGACTCATCAGTCACCTGAGAACTCTTTTTTAATGTGGAAGCAAGTCATCCTCGGTTCCGAGGGACTGCCTAAGAAGAGATAAGAAGAACATCCCCATTTACTAGTGCAGCTGATTTCAATGCATTTTCTTTTCTCAGGCCGCCTGACAGTCACTCCCCACCGGTACAGCAAGTGATGAATGGAATATTTCATCAATGGAAGATACATTCTCCTCTGTGTGTTACCTTCTAAGTCAATAAAAGCCTTGTTTTGTTTCGCTAACATCGAGTCTCGGATTTATTGAGGCACATCACAGCACTCACTCCTTATGTGCTGCTCAAACCCTAAAAAATGGTTGAATTTTTTTTTTTGCTGATTGTGCCTACCTGCTCATTTCCGCTGCAGTGTGCAAAGAGCTCAATATTTTGTTTGCTGTGAGGGACTGTGGCTGCCTTCCAGTTGTGTACAACGTTGGGAAATGGTGCTATCTCTGTGGCTGCTGCTCTCTGCTACAGTAACACAGCTGGGTTGGGCGCTGCAGCAGAGTCTCATGTGATTTCAGTCACCGATGGAGCTTGACTCATTCATTCACATTCCCATCTTCAGTACACGCTAGATTAATCACACAACAGAACTCTGTCTAGCTACTAATCATTGACGTATCACTTGTACCACATGCTACCAGTGTGACACTGCATGCTCCCTGAAAGTTATTTTTTAAATCAGTAAATGAATTAACCCTATGTGTGCTGCATCTCACACACACATATATGTATAGGATAAGCTCTTAGACAAAAGCAATCATATAAGTAGGTTTGATTTTGAATTGTGCTGCACTTTTAATTGCTTTTATAGAAAGTTTTTAGACTATTATCTCTCCAATATTCTCCTGCCCACTCTTTAGTTGCCTTACTGGTTATTGGTTCCGCAGGCAGTGGTCGCCCACAGGTACCATTCCTAAGTGGCCAGTACTTCTGTGTTTATTTAATCACAGCCAAGCCTGATTCTGTCCACACATGTGTATCTCCCGCAGGAGACGCTCAGGAGCAGGAGCCCTGGCTTTAGGGCCAATTGTAGTGCTCCTACTGGCTGAGGTAAGCTAATTAAAGCCTGGGATCTACCTGGTCTGTATGGTTCAGAGACAAAGGGCTGGATTTTGTGGGGGTCAGTGGGCGCGATCGGTGGCGGGTTGGTGGGAAAATGTTTTTTTCCCCCCAGTGGGTCGGGACCCCACTGTGAACCCGCCGCCACGTGCCTTTACCAAATGTTGGGTCTGTCAGCACTGAGCAGACCCGACACACAGCGGCGGGGGAGCCAATTAAAATCATTAGTGGCTTGTTTACAGCCACTTATCAATGTTTTTGTTTCCAGCTTTTTGGATCTGACAGGTCGCCCACCGGTTTCTCGCCGTGCCTTGACCTCATCTGTGAAGCTGAGGCGGGAGGTCAGTGGCCATTGAATCAGCTGATGAGCTGACAGCTTCAAATGTCAATCCAAAGCTCCCAGCTGATTGAAACATGTTCCCTTAACCACAAGCTTCTCTAAACTTAATTTTCACTACAGATTTAGGATGCTGCAAGTCTTTACACAAGTCTCCATCCAGTCTGACCTCATTACCTCTCCCACCATTGACAGATCACTTCTGTCATCTCTACTTCACCTGCCATCTATTCCATCAGCATTGGTGCCCTTGAAACTCTCTCACATTGGTCCTCAAAATCCCACCACAATCAGCTCCAACACCAGCATCACCAGGCACACCAGCAGCACCAACAACCACACCAACCTTCTCCGCAATCAACTGACGCCGTACAGGACACAGGGCATCAGCACCCGACCAATTGCTGCCCGGGAGGCCAGGGATGGCCTCACCATGGCCAGATTTACTTCATTTGACACTGTACACACTGGCTGCCACATGATGCGCTAGGTTGGCACCACCCCACACCAACACCATAAAGCATCCCTACAATGCCCAAGCCATTCCTTTCACACTCATGACTATTGTGGGGGGTACTGTTATGTCTCACCATTCACTGCAACTCACTAAGCCACTTCCAAAGGTGCACACAAATCTGTCCAAGAACGCAAAGTGTTGAAAATAAAGGTTTCAATGTTTGACACCACATTAACAGAAACTTTACATGAACATTGGATAAAACACCCAAGTGCCTACCCTTGTGTGTTGTTAGTTGGTATGATTGCACTAGGATGAGGGTGAGTGTGAGGGGTGGCTAGTGAGATGGGGAAGTGATAATGTAGATAGAGAGGGATGGGTGGAGGTGCAAGGTAAGTTGGTGTGAGTAAGGATGTGCAGGAGTAGGGTAGGGAAGGCAGAGTGATGGGGATGTGATGAGTGGCACAGCAGGATGAGGTTGAGTGTCGCTTTATACTAATGTTTTGTGATCTACTGAGATCATCGAAATGTTTGCGGCACCGCATCCAGGTCCTCCTGACCAAATCCCTGCTTGTGCCCTCCTGTGCAATGTGCAACCAGGCTGTGTTGATCTCCTGGGGAGGTCTCTTCTGCCCATGGGAAGGCGAGAGGACCTCCCTGTGTGCTGTGACTCCATCCATAAGCATATGGAGGGAGTCATGAGAGAGCCTGGGTGCAGCCCTGTGTTTTTGTGCAGTGATTGTCAGTGTTTGCAGCACCTCAATGCTGTAGAACACTGACAGCACAAATGCCAAAATAAATTTGAACACGGTCTCTTTAAGGAAACTGGCTGATGACGAGTCATCAAATGACGTCACCAGACCCGCTTCCTCTAATTGGCTGGGAAACGCACTTGGCGGGCTTAACAAGCCCAATCAAGTGAAATTCATTCTACACAGCGGGATGGAGCCAGCAGCGGGGTCAGGACCCACCACCTACATCGCCCGCCATGGACCCCATCGAGGTCAGCAAAATCACGGTGACCGTTATTCGAAACTAACTGCAAAGCCTACTGAGGCAGATTAGCCTCATTTTTTCTCTAATCCCTGATGCACAAGTCAGGAAAAAGGGAAGAGAGGTTGTTGTCCCGGGATTTCCAGGACTTCTCCCAAGGAGTGGAGCAGGATCGGCACTTGCAATAGACGCATGCTCACGTTCCAATTCTAATGAGATGGGGAAGGGGGTGTTCCCCGGTCTCTTGCCTCAATTTGTTATTCTCGCAGCTGTAGGGCACCCAGACATAGTGGTGCCCCAAGAAACTGGCACTGGACTTTGCGACCAAACCCCCTCAGGTTTGAGGTTCTCACGGTGGCCCAACAGCAAGAAGAGAACTCAAAAGGAGCAAAGGAGGGTGCGGAATTACCCTGGCAACTCCTATGTTGTATTTATCCTGCAGCAGTCACTGGTCCTAGCCATATTTAAAGGGCCAAGACGCCAGGGATGCCTTTTGTGGGGCCCCAGGAAAAGAGCTCAGCAGGTGTACAATGTAGCCCACAAATCGACCAAGGTCACAGTGGAACACCCTTCAGAATTCTCGAACAGTGCTTGCACTGATCAAGGGCCTGACAACGAATCAGCCAGGGGAAGAAAAGCAGCAAAAAGCTGAAGAAGAAGATGAGACCAATCATAAGAAAGAAGAATTGCCTGCAGAACAAGCTGCTCAGGCTGCTTCATTTATCGGATAGGAGCTAAACCTTTCATTAATGGCTTTTTTTCTGGCCCGCGCATACCAGTTCCTTTTACATGATCACAATCTCTATGCCAAACAACGCTTTCTCTCAATTGGACCCAGCTGTATATCAGCACTCATGAATGCAACCTCATTTGACCCCAGCAACCTGAATCAGCCCGTTATCAAAAGAACTGTCAGAGCATATTCTAGTATCAATCAACTCTTGTTCTGTATGGGGTTGCTGTGTTCATTGTTTTACCCTGGTGCCTCCCCTTCATCAACATCTATGGTGTGTCTTCTACTGCCTAACCTTCTGCTCCTTATAATGGCCTGCAACTGTGGAGATGAAACCTCTAGTCAGCAATGTTGTATTTCAAGCCTTACGCTATTACTGCCTAAATCTGATTCCCCAGCAGGGGATCAAGCTCAAGGTCTCCATAGTGATCAGTCAAAGCGAATGCGGGGGGGAAGCTAGGCCCGACCTTAGAATCTCTCGGCTAATGCGAGCTCCACTGCAGAGAGCAATGGGATAGCCACAATCCCCAAGCTGTTCTGCAAATTGATCAGATGGTCCAGCAGAACTGCACAGATTCAGGCCCAGATAATGCCCCTAAACTGTACAGGCTGCATGGCATAGTCTAAAATAAAGTGCTGGTGTTGAGCTGTCATAGAATGTTTGTAGGTAGGTTTTGTGTGGTCTGAATCCCTGGGCACAACAGCTGGAAAAGGTCTAAAGTTGGCCCTCCAGCCAGCAGATTGTATCTTCTGCAACACCACCTGTACTTTTTTCTTCTCACTTATTCTCAATGCTTGGCCAAGTGTTCCGTCCTACAGCTCTCTAACAGACCGCCTCAATGTGGGTACATCTGGGTATGGTAGCAATGGGTGGCGCAGGTGCAGTGAGGTGCTAGGTTGAGGCTGTACATTTGGCTCGGCTGCATCCTTCTCTCGGGCACCTGGGGGAGCAGAAGAAGAACATACTTTACAATGGTCACCACACCCTTGAAACAATTTGAATACAGGAACAAGGATGTCTTGCTACAGTTGTACAGGGCCTTGGTGAGACCGCACCTTGAGTATTGTGTGCAGTTTTGGTCGCCTTACCTGAGGAAGGACGTTCTTGCCATGGAAGGAGTGCAGCGAAGATTCACCAGGCTGATACCTGGGATGGCAGGAATGACGTATGAGGAGAGATTGTGTCGATTGGGCTTATACTCACTGGAGTTTAGAAGATTGAGAGGGGATCTCATCGAAACCTATAAAATTCTGTCAGGCCTGGACAGACTAGATGCAGGAAGGATGTTTCTGATGGCCGGGGAGTCCAGAACCAGGGGTCATAGTCTAAGGATAAGGGGTAAGCCATTTAGGACTGAAATGAGGAGGAATTTCTTCACCCAGAGAGTGGTGAATCTGTGGAATTCTTTACCACAGAGGGCAGTGGAGGCCAGTTCATTAAATATATTCAAGAAAGAGTTGGATATATTTCTTGAGGCTAAAGGGATCAAGGGATATGGGGAGAAGGCAGGGACAGGGTACTGAATTTGGATGATCAGCCATGATCTCATTGAATGGCGGAGCAGGCTCAAAGGGCCGAATGGCCTACTCCTGCTCCTATCTTCTATGTTTCGATGTTTCTATGTCAGCTATCGGGCTAAGGGAGCTGGATCGAGTAGCATAGCTACCAGGAGCTGGCTCACGGACACCCATCTCCCACAATTAAAATTTAAATAGTAACAGTAAGAAAGCAACTACAGTGCACAAAAAAACATTTAATTTTGATGAGTGAGGACAATGCTACCTCTTATAAGAATTTATTTATCTTCTGACCTTGTGATAATGTAACGCAATGCAATTTTTAAAAAATGAGTCAGAATCTCAGACTTGATTTTAAAGAACTCGCGGTTACACTATTCTCATTGTAATACACTCCTTGTTTGGTTCCCAAAGTGCGTGTTTTAACAAGGGAAATGTGAGTGGAGTGGCAGCCAATGCAGCACCCAGGGGCGAGGTGGGAAATGGCAGCGCGCACAGACGCAGCGGCTTTGCTTCTCCCAGGACGGTGCTATTTACGTTTAATGTTAAATGTTATTTGTACTGGACTCATGGGAGCTTGCAAGATCACATTTCGTTGTTCATGTACTTGTGCATTGTACAATGACAATAAAGTTGAATTATTATTATTATAATTATTACTATTTCTGGTCATTTAGCTGGTGTCTTAAACCCTTATCAGGAGGATTCTCCTCACCAGGCCACGAAGAGTAAGCCGAATTGTAGGAGCCACAGTGTACCTTCACATAAATGCCATGTGGCCTGGCCAAAACCGCAAACCTCAACAGGTGCATGCTTTTACAAGTTAAAAATCAAGTACAACAAGCTCAAGAAAGCAGCTGCCACCTACAGCTTTCCCAGAACAAAAAACAGTACTGGTCAGAAAAGAAAGGAAAAGTACTTAATTACTGTCAATTTTTAGATGCTTCTTACAAAAGGAACAAAGGCAATATCAAAGTTGAATTTTGCTTACTTATTCCGGTTCTCACCTTTCTTGCTGAAGACTCATGTTAAGTTATGATTCCACAAACACCGACAGCCCACCATGGGGGAAGAGGGGAATCGAAGCTGAGCTCCATCCTTTCCCCACTCACGCCCTCACATACACACATGGATAGCTGTAATGATCAATAACATGTCATTCTATAGTGGACACTAGGTGGAGCCGTAGAGCTGTGTAGAGCTGTATATAGCTGTATGTATAAGACTACACTACCCAGCTGTATGTATATTAAGACTACATTACCCATGAGGCACTAGGCTACCCACAAGGCAGCAGTCAAGATGGAAGCCTCTACAGATACTGTACCTAGTCCACATGTGCTCAATAAAAGTGTCTAGCAAAAGCTAGCTGTGTTCATAATAAGAATGTCTATTTATTAATGAACATAAGCGATAGCGACCAGGTGTAGAAACCTTGGTTGTTTTCCCTCTCCTTAGAGGCATTGAAGCCAATTATTGCACACCTGTCACCACCCCCGTAGAGTTCAGCTAACTCACCACTAACCAGAGCCTCCCTAGTCTGCATGGTTTAGGACCACACTACCACATCAGGCAGTTGATTAGGCACCTTGGGAAATCGTGGAGAAATAATAGACAGGAAATCGTGGGCTGTCACGCCAGAGATTTCCCAACATGTGTTCCCTTCAAGTGCCACTCCCTGCTGGAAGTGCCAGATTCTGGCATCACACATGGGTCCTTGCACAAGATCAATAACAAGAGTTATTTTCTCCTTAAACCATGATTAGGCAATGATCCAATTAATTCCAAGGTATGGCTGAATGGAATGAAATGCTTCTACAGCCAAGATAATAATTCTATATTTACCTTTTTTACTTGACAGGTGAGTCAGATTTTTGCTGAACAAATATATACTCATTAAGTAAACAAAGATAATGATCTTTAAACCTACCGGCAATTCTTAGGACAGTGAGAAGAGTATTTCAATTCTGTTCGTGTCTGTTATTTTCTCCTTTTTTTTAGTGCCCCTATACCATGTTCTAAGAGGCTCGGGCCTAAAAATTCAGGTGGTTTGTGCCACCCATTAGCACCATGAAATGACGAAAAAAAACAGCGGCCGGCGCTCTTCTGCCAGCTGGTGGCGGGTACCGTGACGGCCGCCATTTTCGGCAGGTCGGCAGCGCTGCCGTCAACTGAGAATGGCGAGAGTATTTTAATGAGGTGGAGCATGACGTCAATTGGCGTGCAACACCGAGTTGACGCCAGCTCATCCATTTTTGGAGTTCTCCACTCGGATTGACGGCCATGCTAAATCGCGCCAGTATTTGCTGCCGCTAGCAGGTCTTTCAGTGGCATTAACGGCCATGACGAGTCTGGCGGGACTTGTATGGATGCTGAAACTTCAAAACGCCTCCTTTAAACTTTCATGTTTTGCTCATCAGTAGTGGTGGGTGACGTAAGAAAACTACTAGGCACTTGGTCTAAGCGTTAAACAAAGCTTTAATCAACTGTTTTACAACATGGAGGTCTAGTTGTGTCCTTCACTAGTTCCTGTTAAGAATGTCCTGTGCAAGCTGGGCCCGTTCCCTAGTATTTATACTCTCCCCCGTAGGCCGCTCAGTATTATTTCATAAGTCTTTCTTTCATGAATGACTGATTCATGTCAGTGGGCGGGTGGGGTTGCATTTTCTGGCAGCTTTCCGGGAGGCCTACCGTGTTTGTGGGTCAGTAAATCAATAGGTCATCTCCATTGCAATGATTGAAAATGATCTGTGATAAAGTCTCTTTTATCTGCATTCATGTCATAAACAAACAAACAAAAAATCGATAAACATCAGGTGGCAGCTAATATTTTTGGAGCACTTACTGCAACTGTTCGGGTCGCTCCTTTCTTCCCGCTCCCCTACACTGTGAGTGGGAGACTGAGGCGACCTTTGACCTCCTTCTGACATTAGCACTGCAAAAAGCGCGTTGCACAAGCAAATCATTGCCACGCTGATGATAATAAGCAGGCAGCACCAAAATGCCGGTACTGCCTGCGCTCTCTTGTCCGGCGGCCGTTATCCTTGGCCGCCAATGTTACCGGCAGGTTTCCAGCATTCCCCAATTTCTAAGCCCAGATTTTCAACTTGTTCCCAGGACTATGCCTGTATCATTGTGGAGCTTTCTGTTAAACAGAGTACAGGAAACTCTTTTTTATCCGGCACCGACGGGACTGGCGTGGTGCCGGTTGAACAAAAAGTCCGGATTACAGAGAGGTATAGTAAAAGGTACGAGAGCCCCGTACACGGCCACAGATCCAGGCTTCCCTGTTGCATGGCAACAGGTGCAGGAACCCTGGTTACACGGCCACTAATATGAAGTAAAACTTACCTGAACCTACTCCTGAATTTTGCCGGTTAACAGAGGTTTCCGGTTATTTAGGTGCCAGTAAAAAGAGAGTTTCCTGTATGTCACTAACCCAGGAAGACTTATTTTCCTTCCTTTTCTTTGGGAGGTGCTCCATGTTCACTATGGTGTACCTCTCAAGAGACCAGCTGAAAGCAAACACTGGCAGAGACCCTGATGCAGGTCATCTATCTGCTCTCTCATGGCATATGGCGCTGGGAGGCAAATAGACAATAGGGAAGAAAATATAACATGGATGTCAGGCAGTCTTCCCCATATCATGACTGTGTCCACCTGTGACAGATGTATCTTCTGCTGCTGCTATTGAAGATCATTCAAAAGAACTCCTTTAGGTTTTGGGTGTATACACAGCTGAAATGTACAAGATGAATGAAGTACACTAATACAAGTATACAGTGCAAGGCCTAAAGGTTAGTTGCACTGCTCCGGCTTATTAGTAAAATACTATAGGCCGTATTTTCCGATCGGAGGCTTCCCGCGTGCGGAGGCCTCCGATCTGGAAAAAATCTACGGACTTACCCGAGGGCTCCCGAGGTCCGGACACTTCCGCTCCTGGGCCTCTCCAAACTCGAAATGTGCAGGGCCCAGGTATCTGGGATCACGTGGGCCATGGGGAGCCAATCAAAGAAGGGAATCTCCCTTCATACACTTGACAGATAGACCTGTCAAATATATGAATGGCGATCACCCCCAAAACACTGTAAAACATTAAATACATTTTTTTAAAACATCACATTTTTAAGATTAGTTGAAATTACAATAACTTAAATATTTTAAACAAAAATTTAATTTTTTGAAAATAAACTTACTTTTTTTAAAGTATTTTTAAATGATAAATGAGTGAATTTTTTTTTTTTTTTTACTTTTTTCAAATCTTATGCTGGTAAAAGCAGGCTTTATGCTATGCCTTACCAGGCATAAGATTTCTAAGGGTTTTCTGTGGGCGGAGGGTCTCCAGAAAGCGGAACTCTCCCCCCGCAGAGGCCCTTCTCCAGGGCAGGCGGAGGATCTGTCAAGAGCATTCTTGATAGATCAGAAATGCCGGTTTTCAGCGCATGCGCTTGGCATGCCTGAAACTGGCATTTTTGATGTCCCTACGAGTGGGTACACAGCTCGTACACATCCGTAGGCATCGGAAAATACGGCCCAATAATTTTGGATACTTTTCTAGCCTCCTTGTCACCAATTAGTACACGTTAACAGAATATTAAAAATGAAAACTGCCAACTATTCATGAGCAGAAGTTGTAGAAAGCATCTTACCAGGCAAAATCAACACCCATTGTTCAAAGTAGTTTCATAGTGTGTGTGTATTTATATTTATTTATTTACAGACATTAAACTTTGGGGAATCACAGTGACATAGCAACTACAATAGATCGGTGCTAAAATTACCACTTCATGAATCAGCTAATCAGTGCAACAGAAAACATTGACTGGCAGCTAAGAATTTCTTACTAATGAGTTCAGAGCTTCACTAATTGGTTCCTGTAACAATTTCAACAGGATACAAACAGAAAGTTAGGGTGTTTTTCAATTGATTTCACTAATTAATGACAAGCCAATGGGAGTGATTTTTGCTGCCCCTCCCCTTTGCCCCGGCACTGGGCATGTGCAGCACGCCAAAGTGCAGCCTGCTGCACCTGTCCAGGCTAAGGTGCGTCCAAATTAGGTGGGCTAGGTGCCCGGTCACATCCACAGTGCAGGCTCCCTCTTTTTATTTGAACCCAAAAAAAAAACCCAATTAGACTGTAAATAAACAAAAGTTCAACTAAATCTTAACAAATCAAATTAAAATTTGGTTTTCCGAATTGATGATACACTCCAGTCCCCGCGGCGCCCACCGGTCGCGGAAACACAGTGCAGGCTCACCTGAGAGGCCTGGATTGTGGACATGGCCACTTTTAGAGAGCAGCAGGGTGAAAGGCCAAGGCCCAAAAAAGATCTGGTGGGTCACTGGTATAAAAGTCCTTTGCTCCGCCCCTTCCTCCAGAAAATATGACCCCGTGCTGGAACTTTAGATGTAAGTGGAAATAAATGGGTGCACCACTGCATACCAGCAACTAGTAAAGTTTCTAACAGGCAAACAAATGAAAAGTAAACTTTTCCAAAAGCCCTTTTGAAATTTGGGCAGTTTAGCCCTGTCGCACTGGGGAATGCACCTTTAAGGAAATTCTGCACTCCCTTTGTACAGAAAGTCACAGGCTGTGGCTGCGACTTCCAAAGATGCTGTCACTGCAGTCAGATGGTTTTATATTCGGTGTTCACCCAAACTACTTGTTGGTTTTACAGTCAACTGGGCAGAAGCTACTGATAATTTAAAGTGAACTTTGGGTATATCTGTCAGCCAATGGGCAAATAGCATCATCAAATCCATGGCAAGAAACCAGACACCATGGTCTTCCTTTCATATATCACAATCTCCGCTAATTATTCCATTGATATTTATGCACCCGCTTCTACTCAGGGCCTTGTTAATTGCTTCACATTCCTCTCCTGAAACACATTTTCATCTGCAGCCCATGCCCTAGCACTTGTATCTATCTTTAAATGTCCCTCCTAGCTTTTCAGCTTATTCAGCCCAACCCACTTTCAACAGTTTCCACTTTAGGTTCCATCCAAGTTGACTGATACATAAATATGATGAATATCATCAGTTGGATAGACTTCTCACTCTATGCGATCCTCCAGCAGGATGTATATGGGTGGGGCCCTAAATCCTGGAAGGCGAGGATCTTTAACAAACTGGGGTCAGCTGCCAAAACATAGTGGCTAGCTGCTGCATGGGAGCTTGAAATCTGAATCACTTTGGCATCCAAAAAGACAATGGGAATTTTAATTTTTAGTTTCTATGTTGCTTGTCTGTGCAGCTTTTTCGATTAAAGAAAGGAAGATGGGTGATTTGCTTCAAGAACTCTAGCTTTGAACTTAAAAAAAAAATTGTTTATGGGATGTGGGGGTCGCTGGCAAGGCCAGCATTTATTGCCCATCCCTAGTTGCCCTTGAGAAGGTGGTGGTGAGCCGCCATCTTGAACCGCTGCAGTCCATGGGGTGAAGGTACTCCCACAGTGATGTTAGGGAGGGAGTTCCACGATTTTGACCCAGCGACGATGAAGGATCGGCGATATACTTCTGAGTCAGGATGGTGTGTGACTTGGAGGGGAACTTGGAGGTGGTGGTGTTCCCATGCGCCTGCTGCCCTTGTCCTTCTAGGTGGTAGAAGTTGCGGGTTTGGGAAGTGCTGCCGAAGAAGCCTTGGCGAGTTGCTGCAGTGCATCTTGTACATAGTACATACTGCATGCCGTTGAATGTCAAGGGGCGGTGCTTAGACTCTCGCTTGTTGGAGATAGTCATTACCTGGCACTTCTGTGGCGCGAATGTTGCCTGCCACTTATCAGCCCAAGCCTGAACGTCGTACAGGTCTTGCTGCATGCGGGCATTGACTGCTTCATTATCTGAGGAATTGTGAATGGCACTGAACACTGTGCAGTCATCAGCAAACATCCCCACTCTGACCTTATGTTGGAGGGAAGGTCATTGATGAAGCAGCTGAAGATGGTTGGGCCTAGGACACTGCCCTGAGGAACTCCTGCAGCGATGTCCTGGGGCTGTGATGATTGACCTCCAACCACCACAACCATCTTCCTTTGTGCTAGGTATGACTCCAGCCAGTGGAGCGTTTTCCACCCGATTCCCATTGACTTCAGTTTTACTAGGGCTCCTTGATGGCACACTCGGTCAAATGCTGCCTTGATGTCAAGGGCAGCCACTGTCACCTCACCTCTGGAATTCAGCTCCTTTGTCCATGTTTGGACCAAGGCTGTAATGAGGTCTGGAGCTGAGTGGTTCTGGCGGAACCCAAACTGGGCATCAGTGGGTAGGTTATTGGTAAGTGCTGCTTGATAGCACTGTCGATGACACCTTCCATCACTTTTCTGATGATTGAGAGTAAACTGATGAGGCGGTAATTGGCTGGATTGGATTTGTCCTGCTTTTTGTGGACAGGACATACCTGGGCAGTTTTCCACATTGTCGGATAGGTGCCAGTGTTGTAGCTGTACTGGAACAGCTTGGCTAGAGGCGCGGCTAGTTCTGGAGCACAAGTCTTCAGCACAATAGCCGGGATGTTGTCGGGGCCCACAGCCTTTGCTGTATCCAGTGCTGGGATCGCTTAGCTCTGTCTATAGCATGCTGCTTCCGCTTTTTAGCATGCATGTAGTCCTGTGCTGCAGATTCCCCAGGTTGGCACCGCATTTTTAGGTACGCCTGGTGCTGCTCCTCTCATGCTCTTCTACACTCTTTATTGAACTAGGGTTGGTCCCCTGGCTAAATGGTAATGGTAGAGTGAGGGCCATGAGGTTACAGATTGTGGTGGAATACAATTCTGCTGCTGCTGATGGCCTACATCGCCTCATGGATGCCCAGTTTTTAGCTGCTAGATCTGTTCTGAATCTATCTCATTTAGCATGGTGGTAGTGCCACACAACACAATGGAGGGTGTCCTCAATGTGAAGAAGGGACTTCATCTCCACAATGACTGTGCGGTGGTCACTGGACAGAATCATCTGCGACAGGTAGATTGGTGAGGACGAGGTCAAGTAGGTTTTTCCCATGTGTTGGTTCTCTCACCACCTGTTGCTGGCCCAGACTGGCAGCTATATCCTTCAGGACTCAGCCAGCTCGGTCAGTAGTGGTGCTACCGAGCCACTCTTGGTGATGGACATTGAAGTCCCCCACCCAGAGTTCATTCTCTGCCCTTGCTACTCTCAGTGCCTCTTCCAAGTGGTGTTCAACATGGAGGAGTATTGATTCTCGGTTGAGGGAGGTGGTAATCAGCAGGAGGTTTCCTTGCCCATGCTTGACCTGAAGCCATGAGACTTCATGGGGTCCAGAGTCAATGTTGTGGACTCCCAGGGCCACTCCTTCCTGACTGTATACCACTGTGCTGCCACCTCTGGTGGGTGTGTCTTGCCGGTGGAACAGGACATACCCAGGGATGGTGATGGAGGAGTTCGGGACATTGCCTGAAAGGTATGATTCTGCGAGTGTGACTATGTCAGGCTGTTGCTTGACTAGTCTGTGGGACAGCTCTCCCAATTTTGGCACAAGTCCCCAGATGTTGGTGAGGAGGACTTTGCAGGGTCGACTGGGCTGTGTGTGCTGTTGTTGCATCCGTAGCCGGTGCCAAGGTTGATGCTGGGTGGTCCGTCCGGTTTTATTCTTATTGTTTTTCGTAGCAGTTTTTTACAACTGAGTGGCTTGCTAGGCCATTTCAGAAGGCAGTTAAGAGTCAACCACATTGCTGTGGGTCTGGAGTCACATATAGGCCAGACCGGGTAAGGGCGGCAGATTTCCTTCTCTAAAGGACTGGTTGCTGGAAAGTGCAGTGCAGCACAGCACCCTAGTGAGAATCCCCCTGTATTCTTTACATTATTCATATGATACGCTGTGTGTACTGAACCCTCCTCTACTCTACTGCCGAAAACAAGCTGATTAAATTTAATGTAATTGGCAAATAAATGCAAAGTAATGTCACTATGTTAATGCCCTTTATTGTGGTAATTATTTTTTTCTCCTTTTCACAACCAGGAAATTAAATAGTGCATATTCATTGCTTTGTTCTTCATGTTGCGCAGCTGTGTTGTGAAGATATTCATATACCGGTCATCTAAACAAAATATCACAGCCCAGCTATAATGTTAAGATCCATCTATTTCAGGATGCTACTTAAAAACAGTACACAGTGCAATACATAAAATGACAGATTGTGAAACAGGAGCTGTGGGAGAGTTAAAATCTTTGGGGAAATCAAATAGCAATCTTACGGCTTATTACATTATCTAAATCCATTTAATCCACAGCCTCAATTGCCACTATCTGTTATATATAATACGTATTTCATTTAAAATAAATCATTATTTTTAATTTTTATTTTAAAGTTAGTCTGAGAGACAATGTTGATCTATCTGCTGACTCGACTTCATTGCAATGTTCACAGTAGATGATCAGTGCAAGACAGATCATTTACACAATTACTGTATTGACCCAGCTGCATAACATGAACATTAGCGCTCGGGTTAGTGATTGAAAAAAGAAAAGAAGTATATCATATTAGTACATCATATTGGTCATATTACTTATACCATGGAAGTGCAGTAATAAGTGCATTTCATATTTTGTTTTTCTAATACACCTTTAATAAATTTCAATTCAAGAGGCGATTCCACAATCCTGTTCTTCTTTGAATAGTGCCATGAGGTCTTTAACACCCATTCGGACTTGCAGATGGAACCGGGTTAATGTCACAGCTGAAGGATGACACTTCAGACAATGAAACCAGGTCTCGATACTGCACTTAAGCAGCAGCTCAAGAACTGGCGTGGGGCTCAAACCGACAACCTTCTGACTCAGAGGTGGGAGTGCTGACACTCTCAAATCCCAGAGGTTCATGGTACATGTTGCTTTGAGGTTTTTAATTCAGAAACAAAATTCACAGGGAATTAATTTACGGACAAGTCCTGGCACGTTCATTTGGATTTAGAAGTGAAGGATAATTAACCTGCATTCTAGAGCCAATATAAAGAGTGAAGGAATTTTCTGTAATTGATATGAACAGCAGCCAATCCGGAAGAGTCCAAAGATGTGTGGGTTAGGTTGATTGGCTATCATAAATTGACCCTTAGTGTTAGGGGGATTAAATACGTGGGGTTACGGGGATCGGGTGGGATATGTGTCGGTGCAGGCTCGATGGGCCGAAATGGCCTCTATCTGCACTGTGGCGTCTCTGTGATTCTCTGTGAAGATATTTATAGACAAATGGTCAGCTCAGTTCAACCCAATAACTGTAGCTCCAGTAATCATTCCAAGTTCGCGCTCAGACGTACAGCAGAAGAGTCGGGCTCTCTGGGGAAGGGGGTGGGAGGGGGCCTGGAGGTGCACCCCCGCTCCTTCTGGCTCAATAAAAATACAAGTGTCAAGTATTTTTGTGGCTGTTTCCTGAACGGCCAGCAGCGGTCCCTTTAAAGATGACTGCTTAGGCCACTCAATGCCAGTACACATGGGGCCATGTGTGCGTTATACACCTTCCACCCATGTGTCCCTTAGAATTGCAATCAGTGTTCTAACTACAGGAAACTCTCGATTTACCGGCACCTAAATAACCGGAAATCTGTTAACTGGTAAAATTCAGGAGTAGGTTCAGGTAAGTTTTACTTCATATTAGTGGCCGTTCCTGGATCTGTGGCCGTGTAACCGGGATTCCTGCACCTGTTGCTATGCAACAGGGACGTTTGGTCTGTGGCCGGGGTTCCTGCACCTGTTGCCATGCAACAGGGACGCCTGGATCTGTGGCTGTGTATGGGGCTCTTGTACCTTTTACTATA
This sequence comes from Somniosus microcephalus, assembly GCF_052327205.1. Taxonomy (NCBI): domain Eukaryota; kingdom Metazoa; phylum Chordata; class Chondrichthyes; order Squaliformes; family Somniosidae; genus Somniosus; species Somniosus microcephalus. The sequence goes on along the minus strand of NC_141000.1, from coordinate 15,168,681 downwards.
CCTCTCTTTAATCCGGAGTTTTAGATAAACCGGCACCACGCTGGTCCCGTCGGTGCCGGATAAAAAAGAGTTTCCTGTACATCATTAGGATTCCGATTTACATGGTTAGAGCCGGCTGCAGCCACCCAGGGTTAGGCCCTTTACAAAATGGTGGTAAGTTTACCGACCCTGTTTTAAAGGCCTTTACCACCTATGGTTAATACAGTTTCAGCGTTGTTAAGATAGTTTCAGCGTTGTTAAGATTGACCCCTTTCTGTTCCCTCGGCATCTGCTGTTCTTGTTCCATGCACTAAGTGTGCAAAGATTTTGCAGTTTGACTAGCCCTGCCTCTCAAGAGAAATGGCTTGGTTCTGTTCCCCCCACTTGGTGCAGCAGAGATTGAAAATCCATTTTGCAAATAATTTCCTTCCAATTCCTACTATCATAAAGCACCAATGGGCTTGCATGTACGAGCAAGTTAAAAAAATCTTACTAATAAAATATTTTGTGTCTATATGAATGTTTGAGTAAATGTTTTTCTTTATCATTCTTCAGACTGTGGTCCTTGCTGGCAAGGCTAGCATTTATTACCCATCCCTGGTTTCCCTTGAAAACGGTGGTGATGGGCTTTCTTGAACCGCTGCAGTCCACGTGGTGAAGGTACTCCCACAGTGCTGTTCGGTAGGGAGTTCCAGGATTTTGACCCAAGGACAATGAAGGAACGACGATTTATGTCCATGTGAGGATGCTGTGTGACTCGGAGGGGGATGTAGAGGTAATGGTGTTCCTGTGCACCTGCTGCCCTTGTCCTTCTAGGTGGTGGAGGTCGCGGGTTTGGGAGGTGCTGCCAAAGAAGTATTGCTTTTCTGACTTGGCCATGCTAACTTTGTGATATTATCTGCTGTCTGCATAACAAGGACCATTCATATCCCAGAACCATAAAAAAGAAAAGGGTTGCTGAGCCAACTCTACAGCCATGTTTCTTGCATTTCAACCTAACTTGAGAGCAAGCGCCCTTACCACCTGTGAGTAAAGCCACATGAGGTCAATCTACTGGTATAAACATAAAATGTACACTTGCACTGAAGGTTAATTATAGAAACCTGTACAATACAAAGATCATAACCGTTTACTGAAACCATAATTTCAATAAGGAAGTGATTCTGCTCCATAATATATCAATGTGAGGCTTAAATATAGACTGTGGCTGGTTTCAGTTTGTGCAAAATTATTAGAAGCTGTTACAAACTGGAAATTGTTTTTCATTCCAGTCATCTCCACATACTACAAAACTGAACCTACAAATAAGGATAGAAAATTGTGACCCCATTCCACCGCTGTGACTATGGTAGAGGTGAATCGTATCTCACCAGTGGCCTAGGATCCTGACAACAACAGCTTGCATTTATGTAGCGCCTTTAATGTAGTACAACATCCCAAGGTGCTTCACTGCTTTTAGCTTTTCACCATTTAGAAAGTACTCTGTTCTGTCCTTTTTAGGTCCAAAGTGGATGACCTCACATTTACTTACACTGAAATCCATTTGCCACAGTTTTGCCCATTCACTTAATCTATCAATATCTCTGTAATTTTATGCATCAACACTGCCTACAATGCCGCCTATCTTTGTGTCAAATTTAGATATATGACTTTCTATGTCATCATCTAAGTCGTTAATAAATACTGTATTGTGAATAGTTGAGGCCCCAACACAGATCCCTGCGGGACACCATGGGCTGGATTTTGTCAATGGGGATGTGATGGAGGCGGGACTCTCACTTTTTGGGTTGTAGTCCCGCCTCCATCGATTTGTGGCCAACCCATGCTATTTTCCCTTGATTGACCTTGTTAAGCCCGCCCAGCGGGCTCAGCAGGCCAATTAAGGGACACCTGGTTACTGGTGACGTCAGTGATTGACATTTCATCTGTCAAGAGCTTTTGACAGATGAAATATCAGCGTTCAACAGCTCTGTGAATCTGTCAAACACTGACAATCTGACTTCTAACTTGAGTCCTTCTCCACAGACTCAGTTAGAAATCTCTCCAGAACAGAAAGCAGAATGCTGCAACTTTTGACAGCTCGCGGCCATTCTGCTTTCTGTGCCGGTGAGATGAGGGACTCCCGAGACCTGAAGGAAGGAAGCCTGCATTAGTAAGTAAAGGTAAGTAAAACTTCTTTAAACACTTTACACACACCAAACACACTTACCTCTGCACTCATGCTCCCATCACTCACCTGAACACCGGACATCTCGAACCCTCCAAGCCCTTCAGCCCGACGGTCCGCCTCGCTAACTTGGCGTGGTTTGGAGCTGTCGGGCAGCCCACACTTCAGGGCTAAAAATAGGGATTAGGCCAAAAACTGCCTGTTAACTACCTGTTAACAGGCAGTTAATTGGCACTAATCCCCTTCCCGCCTCGGGGAGGCGGCTCCCAGCACAGGTCGGGTACCCGCCTCCTGGGAAACAGGCATGGAGGCGGGTTGGGGGCGGGAAGGGTTCGTGCCCCCCGATTCTGCAATTTTCCCCCCACTCCCGCCTCCACGGGGCTTGGAAATTCGAGCCCCATGAGTCACATCCTGCCGTAAATACTGACGTAAAGTAATTATTCAACATGTTCGCCATTTCCTTATCATTGACAATATTACCGCTTTCAGTTTTTAAGGGGCCAAAATTGCTGTGGACTGCCCTCTTTTTCCTATTGTAATTGTAAAAATCTTTGTATTGATTTTGATCCCTTGCAAGTTTCTTTTCATACTCCCTTTTTGTAGCTCTTACTATCTGTTTTGTGACCCTTTACTGTTCTTTGTATCTTTCCCACTCGCCAGGATCTGTGCTATTTTTTGCATTTTTGTATGCCCTTTCTTTTAGTTTTATGCTGTCCCTTACACTTTAGTCGTCCATGGCTGGGTTTTTTGGCAAACAGAGCTCTTGCCCCTCAGGGGTATAAACTGGCTCTGTATCACATTAAAATTCTTTTTTGAACATCTCCCACTGATCTCCTGTCGTTTTACCCATTAACATATTTGCCCAGTTTACTGTGGACAGTCTGTGCCTCATCCCGTTGAAGTTGGCCTTACCCAAATCTAGAATCTTAGTAGCTGTTTCACATTTTTCCATTTCAAACGCTACGTTGAACTCGATCATGTTATGATCGCTATTGGATAAATGTTCACGCACAGTTAGGCTGTTAACTAAATCTGACTCATTACTAAATCTAATATAGCTTTCCCCCTTATTGCCTCTAGGACATATTGTTGTAGAAAACTATCCCAGACATACTCAAGAAATTCACTACCTTTCTGACAGGTGCTCGTCTGCTTATCCCAATCTATGTGAAAGTTAAAATCCTCCATAAAAAACACTCTGCCTTTGCTACACGCTTGTCTAATCTCTGCATTTATACAATCTAGCACTTCACAGCTGCTACCAGGGGGCCTATACTCAACTCCCACGACAGTCTTAAATCTTTTCCTATTCCTACCCATAAAGTCTCCACTGCCAGCTTACCTTTCTTTATAGCTTCTCTTATCATTGAACTGATTTCATCCTTGATCACTAAGGCTACTCTTCCCCCTCTGCCATTTTCCCTATCTTTCCTGTAGACCTTATAACCTGGTATATTCAGTTCCTAGTCCTGACTGTCTTGCAGCCATCTCTCAGTAATGACTACTATGTTATACCCTCCAGTTTTGAATTTACATGTAAAAATAACAAATTTCACAATAATATTAAACATATGCATAAAATTGTCTTTTACACTTCCATTAATATTTTTACTTAGAGGCCTCAGCCTGGGCTTGTGTTTGATATTTTTCCCAAAGCGCTGTCAATTAAAGGGAATTACCACCCATACCTGGGCCTACAGTTCCTAGGATGGTGTTGTCTGAGCCTAAGAAGCAAGCTGCGTTTCATAGTTTGATTATCTTGGTGCAATTGGCAGTGTTTCTCCTCAGGATGTAACACCATTTCTCAAATTTCTTTGTTTTTCCAAACGATTTGAAAATAAACCAGAGAATGAATTTTAAAAGTTTTTAAGTTAATACTTAATACAGGAAACTCTTTTTTATCCGGCACCAACGGAACCGGCGTGGTGCCGGTTGATCAAAAAGTCCGGATTACAGAGAGGTATACTTACCAAGGTACGAGAGCCCCGTACACGGCCACAGGTGCAGGAGTCCCGGTTACACGGCACTTGTGCAGGAGTCCCGGTTACATGGCCACAGATCCAGAAATCCTGGTTACACGGCCACAGATCCAGGAACCCCGGTTACACGGCCACTAATATATAGTAAAACTTACCTGAACTTACTCCTGAATTTTGCAGGTTAAGAGAGATTTCCGGTTATTTAGGTGCCGGTTAAAAGAGAGTTTCCTGTACTTCATTTTTACTTCTGTCAAATGAAACTAACTCAGATAGTACACACACAGGTAACAGATAACGAGGGAAGCAAGAAAACCTATGTTTCTTTTTGATAATACTCAGAATTTGAAACCACTCAATGATTACAGAAAATGTATTGGTCTCAGTGGAAATGTCGAATTTTGCCTTTGTTCAGTGTCTAACACAATTCCAGTGAAGAAACTCATGTTGAAGCCATTTCCAGTACTTGTGTGCCTTTACATGGCGTCGCCTGAGCTTCCCCGCTCTTCTGGAGCCACCCCACAGTGCAGTCGTCACTGACCTCATTTACATGCGGCACCTGTTGGCCGTCACTGTAGATGGGAGTTTCCTGGATTTACTTGGGATTAAGTTACACCTGCTTGTATGAGGTGCGAGAACTGCCAGGTTTCAGCTGGTACTGGGGTAAGTGAGGAGATCCGAACAGAGACGTGTCTGCAAATCTTTTATTGAAGATTTCGGACAGGGGGAAATATTTTTGCCTTTTCCCTACAGACACCTGCACTCACTTCTGATTGCCTCTCAGAGGGTCAGAATTTCAGCAGATTTTCAGATCGCTTCCATCTCCTACCCACAGCTAGGTCTTCTCAGGAGCAGGTATGGTGTTTCCTAGGGCACACTTTAGTATGCCATTATCATGGATGGGCAGCAACACCACAGGATGGAGCAAAAGAGATTCAGGCAACATTTACTGCAAGAGGTATCGCAACACCTCTCACCACTGAAGGCTTCCCTTCTGAGGAATAAAGTTTATTGTAGCCTTTCTTCCTTCTACCACCTCCCACATTCCAGCAAACCACTACCCATCCCATAAGATGACAACACATCAGCACTCTTTGCCCTACATGGGCATGTCAATCATCATATTGGGTCAGTAATTCCTCTCCCAATGCGTGAGTGCGGACGGGGTACTCACGCGTGGGCCCGGAGGAATTGCCGGTTTTCAGCATGCACAGCGCATGCGGGGAAAACCGGCATTTCCTCTCCTCTGACCCAAGGGGTTAAGAGGCGGAATGCGTGCGAGGTTTCAGGTAGCGCGTGCGTGCTGAACTTCCTTTTTTTTTTGAAGAGTTGCCCGTGGGGAAAAGACTCCGGTTTTTACGTGTGAAAAAAGCAGCCGTAAGTACTTACTTTTAACAGGTAAGTGGTCTATTAAGTAAAATTAGAAATTTTTTCCAGAGGTTCATTATTTTTGAAGACTTTACAGTAAGGTAAGTGTATTTTTAGCCCCGATTTTTTATATAATAATTTTTTTCAAAATTTAAAATTATTGTTTAAAATAGTTTTTTACAGTTATTTATAGTTCATTTAAGTAGTGCGATGTTTTTTAAAATTTTCTTTCAAGTTTAAGTAGTGTTTTGGGGCCAGGAGTTTTCATGAGTTTGACAGTTCTTACCATCAAACTCATGAATGAACTTTTGCAACCTCCCATTGGTTGCCCAGTGCTCACGTGATCCCAGCCGGCTCATCGCACTAAGTACGCCGCTGGGTCACACACGCACAGCGCGGCAGGACCTGAAGCGGGCCAGTGACAGGAAATGCAATGCAGGCCAGGATTAAAATGTCAGTGCGCCGGGTAAGTGCACATCGGGGGCTTGCACGCGCGGCAAGCCCCCGAACCTAATTTCTGGGCCATTAGTGAAGACTTTAGCATCACATAAGTGCACCCTTTCCTGTATGACTCCAACCTTCATCCCGAACAAAGCACCATGTCAGTGCACATGATATTTTATTACAGTGAATTCCAAACTGTACACAATCAACCTACTCTTTCTTTACAACAGAAAACGCTGGAAAAACTCAGCAGGCCGGGCAACATCCGTGGAGAGAGAAACAGAGTCAACGTTTCAGGTCGAAGACCCTTCGTCAAGACTGAGAAAAAAGCAGGAAATGAAACAGATTAAGAAGCAAGTTCACGATGTGGTCTCCTCTACATTGGGGAGACCAAATGCAGATTGGGTGACCGCCTTGCGGAACTCCTCCGTTCAGTCCCTAAGGGTGACCCCGAGGTTCCGGTCGCCTGTCATTTCAATTCACCGCTCCATTCCCACTCAGACCTCACCATCCTCAGCCTCTTGCATTGTTCCACTGAAGCTCAGCGTAAGCTCGAGGAACAGCACCTCATCTTCCGATTAGGCACTTTACAGCCCTCTGGACTCAATATCGAGTTGAACAATTTCAGATCATAACCTCGGCCCCTATTATATTTTTTATCCACACTTTTGGTTTGTGCCTTTTGCTTTTTTCTCTCTCCCACATGGCAGCTCTCACTCTGCCAGCGCATTTCACACTTCATCTAGAGCCATCCTTTGTTTCTTTACCTGTCCTATTACCATCTCGTCTCGCCTTGAATATCTCTTAATGTCTTTTCACCTCTCACAGACCTTCCCTTTTGTTCTTTCATCCTCTCCCCCATTTCCCAGCCCCCAAACTTGCTTCTTAATCTGTTTCATTTCCTGCTTTTTTCTCAGTCCTGACGAAGGGTCTTCGACCTGAAACATTGGGCCAGATTTTCAGTGTGCCGTGAGGCGGGCTTTCAGGCGTGTGGGGGGCAAAAATCCCGAATTCGGGGGTCCCGACACCATCCCGCCCAAAACCCGCCTCCACATAAGTTTCAAGGGAGGCGGGTACCCGCCCCGCACTGGGACCCGCCGACCCGAGGCGGGAAGGGATTAGTGCCAATTAACTGCCTGTTAACAGGTAGTTAACAGGCAGTTTTTAGCCTAATCCCTATTTTGAGGGGTGTCGTGTGGGATTCCCGACGGCTCCAAACCACGCCAGGTTAGAACAGGCAGGCCGTCGGGTTGAAGGACTTGGAGGGGTCGCGATGTCGGTGTTCAGGTGAGTGATGGGTGCATGAGTGCAAAGGTAAGTGTGTTTGGTGTGTCTAAAGAAGTTTTACTTACCTGTACTTACCTTAACAGCCTTTCTTCCTCTAGGCTGCGGGAGTCCATCACTCAGCCGGAACTGAAAGCTGAACGGCTGCGATCTGTCAAAAGTGACAGCCTTCAGTGCCGGTGACAGTTCTAACTGAGTCTGCGTAGAAGGACTCAGGTTAGAAGTCAGACTGTCAGTGTTTGACAGCTTCAAACAGCTGTGAAACACTGATATTTCATCTGTCAAAAACTCTTGACAGATGAAATTTCAGTCTGTGACGTCACCTGTTGCCGGCTGACCCTTAATTGGCCTGCTGAGCCTGCCCAGCGGGCTCAACAAGGTCAATCAAGGGAAAATCACGTGGATTGGCCGGACGTCGATGGAGGCGGGACTAAAGCCCGAAAGTTGTAGTCCCGCCTCCTTCCCGACAACTTAAGGAAAATCCAGCCCATTGACTCTGTTTCTCTCCACGAATGTTGCCTGGCCTGCTGAGTTTTTCCAGCGTTTTCTGTTGTTATTTCGGATTTCCAGCATTCGCAGTATTTTGCTATCGTACTCTTTCTTTACACTGTGCTTCCCCTGAGTGCCTACATGTGCCTTGTTTACTGACTCTCGTGCTTTTTCTAGGTGCTAGGATCACGGCAGTTGGTTGGCTGCTCGTGCTCTACAAAAGGCTCATGAGACTGAGGTGACCCTGGTCTCCTGCCAGGTTGCTCTTTGGCAGTGTAGTGTCACCTCCCAAATTCCACTGGTGCACTGCTGTGAGGGGATGGCTAGAATGCTGCCACGTGCTGTTATCCTGAGAGACGGCAGTACCATAGACCGCTGCAACTCCTGGGTGGTTTGGTCCTCATCATCCTCCTCATCCCGTGTCACCATTTGCTGTAATGGATCTGCAGGAAACGAGGGTAGAAGTCAACAATGGGTGAGCATCATGTTGGGATTAAGGAGACAGAGATGGGGGTGGAAGGTTGTGGCTGTGCAGTATTTCAGAGATGCCAGGACAACATTACAGATACTCAGTTGGTAATCTCGTGCCACCAACCTCGCAATCTGCCACAGTAATAGTTGAGTGCCTCCCCATGATCTCCTCGATGTGAGTAAGGTTGGAGAAGCCCTCTCCGGTGGCCTGCATGTGGTGGACATTTTGTCCTGCAAGACAATAGAGTGACTGAGGGTAAGGCTAGCAGTTGCGGAGTGCGTTCCCTGCACTATCAGCCAATGATCTTTCCATAACGTTATTGTGACAACAGCCACAGCAGCTCACAGCCAACTGATCTGTAGTCTGACCAAACAATATAACATCACCCTGCAGTCTTTTGCCCTTCATCCAAGTTGAATACCTACATTGAAAATTAGATTTCAAGATTAGGCATTGTTATTGGAAACATAATACAGTTCAGGAGTGTGAAAAGACAGCCAACTGACACAAGGGAAAAACACATGCAGACACTACAATGATCCCTAGGTACTTTGTAAGAGGAAGTATGCTTTTATTGGTTAATAGACAAAATATTATTGTTGTCTTATTCAGTAACTAGTGCATAGCCAGCTAATGACAGACACACATAGGATAGGAAATAAATAAATCAAATCCCTGTGTGATCCTTTGTCACATCTAAACAGAAATCCAGCCACTGTTATACCATTTTTCTCCACATTCATTGCAAATGACAAAAGTCATCATCTGTTCATCGGGATTTCCATTGCACACCCAGCCTGGAATAAAAAGTGTGCCTCTGGCAATTGTTGTCACCGTGCAGTTACATTTCTCACACCGTTTGCATCTGATTTTGTTTGTCTTTGTTCCTTCCAGACTATGAGGCAGCTGATGGTCCTGAAGCCCAGAGGTGCTGTACAATGCTCTTAGCTCTTTCAGCTCCTCACTTGCCATGTCCATCACTGACATCTCGGCAAACGTCTGCGGAGTTACTTCCCCTGATAATATCTTCTGTCTTAAATGGGGATTTTTAGGGTTCTTTAAATTTGCAATCTTGCTCCGAATGCAAGCTTTGTACCTTTTGTCATTTTTCATGTGTAATGTATATATGGATTGCTCGACTTCTTTGGCAATACTCTGCCACATTTCAACCACTGTCGCATCAGCTGTTTCTGAACCAGTTAGGGCTTGGAAAAGAAGTTCTACACACTTAGACCGTACAGCCTGGACATCTAATGCATGCTGTTTTTTAGGAGCTGGATCATTGTCAATTACTACTGTTGGAAGTTGCTTTTCATTGGGTGTTTCTTCAAGCAACTCCTTTGTGGTGAGATTGTGGATGACATCAGTTCTCATCGCTATCTGAATGTCTTCTAATTGCTGTACAGAATTTCTACAGGCAGACTCAGTTCCCTCTGCCTCATATCCAGACGTTACTTTTCCTTGAGTAATTTCATTTGGCTTCTCATTCTTTTCTTCGCTGGCAACACAGAGTCTGTCTTCTTGACGTTTTTCCTGGAACTCACTGGTCCTGTAAAGCTTCGTCCATGCAGATAGTAGGTTCCGTGCCTTCCTTCTGGTATCTGCATCAGAGCAAGTCTTTAGAACTCTATATACAGCTTTAACAAGGTCAGTCTCCTGGAGAATTTCAGGGGTGACTGGAATACCCTCAAAATCATTCAAAAGGTACTTTATGTCCTGGGTGCTGTTTTCTGAAATAAGTTTCTCAATCTGATGAGCTCTATAGGTCAATTCTTTCAGGTCATTCATTGCAATACCTGCCAAATATCAAACAGGTAGACATTATTATTTATGCTAACCTTATTGTGTTCAATATGAAACATTGTGTTGGAAAATATATGAAGTGAATGCCCAAATTAAAACAAATGCAGCATCCCTCTCCCGTTTCCAACTGACCCCAAATGCAGGACACGTTTACCAACTGAAATCACTAAAGGGGAATATGAGAAAATAAGGAAACAGACTGGCCCATAATTAGATAGCAAAATACTGCGGATGCTGGAAATCCGAAATAACAACAGAAAACGCTGGAAAAACTCAGCAGGCCAGGCAACATCCGTGGAGAGAGAAACAGAGTCAACGTTTCAGGTTGAAACCCTTCGTCAGGACTGAGAAAAAAGGCAGGAAATGAAACAGATTAAAAGGCCAGTTTGGGGGCTGGGAAATGGGGGAGGGGATGAAAGAAGAGACACTGAGAGATATTCAAGGCGAGACGAGATGGTAATAGGACAGGTAAAGAAACAGACAATGGCTCTAGATGAAGTGTGAAATGCGCTGGCAGAGTGAGAGACAGCTGCCATGTGGGAGAGAGAAAAAAAAGGAAAAGGCACAAACCAAAAGTGTGGATAAAAAATATAAAAATATAATAGGGGCCGAGGTTATGATCTGAAGTTGTTGAACTCGATATTGAGTCCGGAAGGCTGTAAAGTGCCTAATCAGAAGATGAGGTGCTGTTCCTCGAGCTTACGCTGAGATTCCGTGGAACAATGCAAGAGGCCGCAGACGGTGAGGTCTGAGTGGGAATGGGGCGGTGAATTAAAATGACAGGCGACCGGAAGCTCGGGGTCACCCTTAGGGACTGAACGGAGGTGTTCCGCAAAGTGGTCACCCAATCTGCGTTTGGTCTCCCCATTGTAGAGGAGATCGCATCGTGAGCAGCGAATACAGTATACTAGATTGCAAGAAGTACAAGTAAATTAGGATAATTAGGATTGGCCCATAACTAGGATGATGATACGCCCCCATTTCCTGGGGACAGTCCCCGGATGAGGTACTGTATCCCCGGACAAACAATGTCTCCAGAAAAGTCCCTGGTTCACAAAACTCGTCTCCGAAGTGTACCCCTGGGCAGTGGGCGTACCCCCCATAGCTGTCAGTTTGCAGCTCTAAGGCTAAATTAAACAACAACTTGTACAATGGCCAGAGTGACTCACTGCGCATGCGTGACTGAGCGGTCCTTCTGCGCATGTGCCAGTCATTCTTTCTGAGTCTCTGAGCAGGGCTCATGCTGCTGGATTGTTGGCGCCGGAAATACCTGGGAGTACGGCAACCGGGGCGGGTGAGGGGCCCGGTCACCGGGGGAAGGGCAGCAGGTGAATCCTAGACACTGTGGTGGGGGTCAGGTGTGACTTCAGACACTGTGGGGGGGGTCAAGTGTGACCAGACACTGTGGGGGGTTCAGGTGTGACTTCAGACACTGTGGGGGGGTCAGGTGAGACTTCAGACACTGTGGGGGGGTCAAGTGTGACCAGACACTGTGGGGGGGTCAGGTGTGACTTCAGACACTGTGTGGGGGTCAGGTGTGACTTCAGACACTGTGGGGGGGTCAGGTGTGACTTCAGACACTGTGGGGGGGGGGGGGGGGGTCAGGTGTGACTTCAGACACTGTGGGAGGGTCAAGTGTGACCAGACACTGTGGGGGGGTCAGGTGTGACTTCAGACACTGTGGGGGGGGGGGGGGTCAGGTGTGACTTCAGACACTGTGGGGGGGGGGGGTCAGGTGTGACTTCAGACACTGTGGGGGGGGGGGGGTCAGGTGTGACTTCAGACACTGTGGGGGGGGGGTCAGGTGTGACTTCAGACACTGTGGGGGGGGGTCAGGTGTGACTTCAGACACTGTGGGGGTGTCAGGTGTGACTTCAGACACTGAGGTGGGGGGGTGTCAGGTGTGACCAGACACTGTGGGGGGGGGGGGGTCAAGTGTGACCAGACACTGTGGGGGGGTCAGGTGTGACTTCAGACACTGTGGGGGGGTCAGGTGTGACTTCAGACACTGTGGGGGGTCAGGTGTGACTTCAGACACTGTGGGGGGGTCAGGTGTGACCAGACACTGTGGGGGGGGGGTCAGGTGAGACTTCAGACACTGTGGGGGGTCAGGTGAGACTTCAGACACTGTGGGGGGGGTCAGGTGTGACTTCAGACACTGTGGGGGGGTCAGGTGTGACTTCAGACACTGTGGGGGGGTCAGGTGTGACTTCAGACACTGTGGGGGGGGTCAGGTGTGACTTCAGACACTGTGGGGGGGTCAGGTGTGACTTCAGACACTGTGGGGGGGTCAGGTGAGACTTCAGACACTGTGGGGGGGGGGTCAGGTGAGACTTCAGACACTGTGGGGGGGTCAGGTGTGACTTCAGACACTGTGGGGGGGGGGTCAGGTGTGACTTCAGACACTGTGGGGGGGGGGTCAGGTGTGACTTCAGACACTGTGGGGGGGGTCAGTTGTGACTTCAGACACTGTGGGGGGGTCAGGTGTGACTTCACACTGTGGGGGGGTCAGGTGTGACTTCAGACACTGTGGGGGGGGGGGTCAGGTGTGACTTCAGACACTGTGGGGGGGGTCAGTTGTGACTTCAGACACTGTGGGGGGGGTCAGGTGAGACTTCAGACACTGTGGGGGGGTCAGGTGTGACTTCACACTGTGGGGGGGGTCAGGTGTGACATCAGACACTGTGGGGGGGTCAGGTGTGACTTCAGACACTGTGGGGGGGGGTCAGGTGTGACTTCAGACACTGTGGGGGGGGGGTCAGGTGTGACTTCAGACACTGTGGGGGGGTCAGTTGTGACTTCAGACACTGTGGGGGGGGGGTCAGGTGTGACTTCACACTGTGGGGGGGTCAGGTGTGACTTCAGACACTGTGTGGGGGTCAGGTGTGACATCAGACACTGTGGGGGGGGGGGTCAGGTGTGACTTCAGACACTGTGGGGGGGTCAGGTGTGACTTCAGACACTGTGGGGGGGGGTCAGGTGTGACTTCAGACACTGTGGGGGGGTCAGGTGTGACTTCAGACACTGTGGGGGGGTCAGGTGTGACTTCAGACACTGTGGGGGGGTCAGTTGTGACTTCAGACACTGTGGGGAGTCAGGTGTGACTTCACACTGTGGGGGGGTCAGGTGTGACTTCAGACACTGTGGGGGGGGGGTCAGGTGTGACTTCAGACACTGTGGGGGGGTCAGGTGTGACTTCAGACACTGTGGGGGGGGGGGTCAGGTGTGACTTCACACTGTGGGGGGGTCAGGTGTGACATCAGACACTGTGGGGGGGGGGTCAGGTGTGACTTCAGACACTGTGGGGGGGGTCAGGTGTGACTTCAGACATTGTGGGGGGGGTCAGGTGTGACTTCAGACACTGTGGGGGGGTCAGGTGTGACTTCACACTGTGGGGGGTCAGGTGTGACTTCAGACACTGTGGGGGGGGTCAGGTGTGACTTCAGACACTGTGGGGGGGTCAGGTGTGACTTCACACTGTGGGGGGTCAGGTGTGACTTCAGACACTGTGGGGGGGGTCAGGTGTGACTTCAGACATTGTGGGGGGGGTCAGGTGTGACTTCAGACACTGTGGGGGGGTCAGGTGTGACTTCAGACACTGTGGGGGGGTCAGGTGTGACTTCAGACACTGTGGGGGGGGGTCAGGTGTGACTTCAGACACTGTGGGGGGGGGTCAGGTGTGACTTCAGACACTGTGGGGGGGTCAGGTGTGACTTCAGACACTGTGGGCTGGATTTTGTCAATGGGGATGTGATGGAGGTGGGACTCCCACTTTTTGGGTTGTAGTCCCGCCTCCATCGACTTGTGGCCAACCCACGCTATTTTCCCTTGATTGACCTTGTTAAGCCCGCCCAGCGGGCTCAGCAGGCCAATTAACTGACACCTGGTTACTGATGACGTCAGCGATTGACATTTCATCTGTCAAGAGCTTTTGACAGATGAAAAATCAGCATTTGACAGCTCTGTGAAGCTGTCAAACACTGAATCTGTCTTCTAACTTGAGTCCTTCTACTCAGACTCAGTTAGAGATCTCACCAGACCAGAAAGCAGAATGCTGCAACTTTTGACAGTTCAGCGGCCATTCTGCTTTCTGTGCTGGTGAGCTGAGGGACTTCTGAGAACTGAAGGAAGGAAGCCTGCAGGAGAAAGTAAAGGTAAGTAAAACTTATTAAAACACTTTACACTTACCTCACACACTTACCTCTGCACACATGCACCCATCACTCACCTGCACAACGGACATCTTGACCCCTCCAACCCGACGGCCCGCCTCACTAGCTCGACGTGGTTCGGAGCCGTCGGGAAGTCCACACTTCAGGGTTAAAAATAGGGATTAGGCAAAAAACTGCCTGTTAACTACCTGTTAACAGGCAGTTAATTGGCACCAATCCCCTTCCCGCCTCGGGGAGGTGGCTCCCAGCACAGGTCGGATACCCGCCTCCTGGGACATTGGCACGGGTTGGGGGCGGGATGGGTTCCTACCCCCCCATTCTGCAATTTTCCCACCACTCCCGCCTTCAATCCCGCCTCCACGGGGCTTGGAAGTTCGAGCCGTGTGTGTGGGGGGATCAGGTGTCTGAATGTGCTTGAATAGTGTGACGTCACATCAGTGGTAATTATATGCACATTTGTAGTGTATATGTGCAACTGTTAAAATATACACAGAAACCCCTCAGTGCAGATAGAGGCCATTTCGGCCCATCGAGCCTGCACCGACACATATCCCACCCGATCCCCGTAACCCCTACACCAACACATATCCCACCCTATCCCCGTAACCCCACGTATTTAATCCCCCTAACACTAAGGGTCAATTTTATCATAGCCAATCAACCTAACCCACACTTTGGACTGTGGGAGGAAACCGGAGCACCCGGAGGAAACCCACGCAAACACGGGGAGAATGTGCAAACTCCACACAGTCACCCAAGGCTGGATTCGAACCCGGGTCCCTGGCGCTGTGAGGCAACAGTGCTAACCACTATGCCACCGTGCTGCATATAGGCTGCTAAAAATTTTTGTCTCACTACGCTGCGCAACCTACATTTTCCATCCTAGCTACTTTACTGTGCTCCCACCCTGTGTTTCCGGATTCGGTTTAGAAAATATGATCACCCTACCCATAATGTGCCGGAGGGGCATCTCGCGATCAACGCCATGAATTGAAATTCTTTCCTCACCCTTCAGCTCCAATTATTTTGGCGCCCGCAAATTGCTGAAAGTGCAAGTTCATGATGGCACGGCGAGGTCAACGGGGCACCTGGGACCTTGGTGAACGATCGGACCAATCGTCCATCTCCTTAACCAATTAAGTTTAAGGATAAAGAAACAGAGTGAATGACGGAGAAGCAAATAGGGTGAATTAGAGTCAAATTAGATATAGCAAGAGAAATAAAGAGAGGGAAAGAAAGATTGGATTAAGAGGTCAGGTCTTGTTGCATATGGGCATGGACTGCTTCATCATCTGAGGAGTTGTGAATGGCGCTGAATACAGTGCAGTCATCAGCAAATATCCCCATTTCTGACATTATTTTAGAGGGAAGATCATTGATGAAGCAGCTGAAGATGGTTGGGCCTAGGACACTGCCCTGAGGAACTCCTGCAGCGATGTCCTGGGGCTGAGGTGATTGACCTCTAACAACCAGAACCATCTTCTTTTGTGCTAGGTATGACTCCAGCCAGTGGAGAGTTTCCCCCCGATTCCCATTGACTTCAGTTTTACTAGGGCTCCTTAATGCCACACACCCGGCCAAATGCTGCCTTGATGTCAAGGGCAGTCACTCTCACCTCACCTCTGGAATTCAGCTCCTTTGTCCATGTTTGGACCAAGGCTGTAATGAGGTCGGGAGCTGAGTGGTCTTGGCGGAACCCAAACTGGGCATCAGTGAGCAGGTTATTGGTGATTAAATGCCGCTTGATAGCACTGTTGTTGACACCTTCCATCACTTTGCTGATGATTGAGAGTAGACTGATGGGGCGGTAATTGGCCAGATTGGATTTGTCTAGCTTTTTGTGGACAGGACATACCTGGACAGTTTTTCACATTGTCAGATAGATGCCAGTGTTGTAGCTGTACTGGAACAGCTTGGCTAGAGGCGCGGCTAGTTCTGGAGCACATGTCTTCAGCACGATAGCCGTGATGTTGTCGGGGCCCATAGCCTTTGCTGTATCCAGTGCGCTCAGCCGTTTCTTGATATCACGTGGAGTGAATCAAATTGGCTGAAGACTGGCTTCTGTGGTGGTGGGGACCTCCAGAGTAGGCCGATATGGATCATCCACTCGGCACTTCTGGCTGAAGATGGTTGCAAATGCTTCAGCCTTGTCCATTGCACTCATGTGCTGGGCTCCACCATCATTGAGGATGGGGATATTCATGGAGCCTCCTCCTCCCGTTAGTTGTTTAATGGTCCATTACCATTCATGACTGGATGTGGCAGGACTGCAGAGCTTTGATCTGATCCGTTGATTGTGGGATCGCTTAGCCCTGTCTATAGCATGCTGCTTCCGCTTTTTAGCATGCATGTAGTCCTGTGTTGCAGCTTCCCCAGGTTGGCACCTCATTTTTAGGTACGCCTGGTGCTGCTCCTGGCACGCTCTTCTACACTCCCGGGCCATGAGGTTACAGATTGTGGTGGAATACAATTCTGCTGTTGCTGATGGCCCACAGCACCTCATGGATGCCCAGTTTTTAGCTGCTAGATCTGTTCTGAATCTATCCCATTTAGCACGGTGGTAGTGCCACACAACATGATGGAGGGTGTCCTCAGTTTAAATAATTTACTACCTGCAGGAATGAGAGTCCACAGTTTCAATTGTTCCCTTTCTGGATCCCAAGGTTGAGTGGCATGTCAGGGCCATAAGTCACCCCATTAACAGGGTCCTTACACTGTGAAATAGCAGCCCTAACTTTCTGCGGAGAGTTTAATTCGTAGCTACAGCGCAACGCCAACAATTTCTTGACACTGATGGGGAGGTTAACGGCGAGCTCCCATTTTTGTGAGGCTAATGGCAGAGCAGCGCAAACCGTCCAGCAATCTGTGGCGATTTGCAAATCACGGCATATCTCTTCCTTACCACAAATTGCTGGGTTTTTTTTTTACTAATAACAATTTCTGGGTGAATTTTAAGAGTGGGATAATGAGGATTTTTTTAAAATATGAAAATGATTTTATAAGTATATCAGTAATACAAGGATTGTTAAAAGGGAGGTGGGTCATCTTAGAGAAGAGGTTTGTCAATTTGTAGATGATGATCAAAAAATGGCATCGGTAAGTACTTTGCCTGTGTCTCGACTAAAGAGAAAGGTAGTGGAGAGGAGTCGATTCCTGAAGTGTTGGATTAATCCTATTAGCAGAATATGAACATGCCCACAGTTGATAGCCACAAAAAAGAACTTGACTAAAAAAGGCCTTACAGCTTTACTACAGTAGCATGAAAAGTGGGTTCCTCAACATGAGCCATTAGACGCAGCAATCAAATTCCTGGCGTCACCTGGCCAAAGAGTTGCTGAGTGGAGAATAAGTGATGACCCAGATTGAGGGAGAAAAAAAATAGACTGGCGAGTACTGTGGGACACTGTCATGTGATTATGAGAAGCTGAACACAGAATGGCACTGATAGAGAGCTGCATCAATGATTGCCTTTTTAAATTCATTCACGGGGTGTGGGCGTCGCTGGCAAGGCCAGTATTTATTGCCCATCCCTAATTGCCCTTGAGAAGGTGGTGGGGAGCTGAGTGGCTGGCTAGGCCATTTCAGAGGGCAGTTAAGATTCAACCACATTGCTGTGGGTCTGGAGTCGCCAGACCGGGTAAGGACGGCAGATTTCCTTCCCTAAAGGACATTAGTGAACCAGATGGGATTTTACAACAATCCGGTAGTTTCAGGGTCACCATTACTGACACTAGCTTTTTACTGATCCAGCTTTTATTTAATTGAATTTAAATTCCCCAGCTGCCGTGTTGGGTTTTGAACTCATGGATCATTAGTCCAGGCCTCTGGATTACTAGTCCAGTAACATAACCATAGAAACATAGAAGATAGGAGCAGGAGTAGGCCATTCGGCCCCTTGAGCCTGCTCCGCCATTCAATGAGATCATGGCTGATCATCCAAACTCAGTACCGTCCCTGCTTTCTCCCCATATCCCTTGATCCCTTTAGCCTTAAGAAATATATCCAACTCTTTTTTGAATATATTTAATGAACTGGCCTCCACCGCCCTCTGTGGCAGAGAATTCCACAGGTTCACCACTCTCTGGGTGAAGAAATTCCTCCTCATTTCAGTCCTAAATGGCTTACCCCTTATCCTTAGACTATGACCCCTGGTTCTGGACTCCCCAGCCATCAGAAACATCCTTCCTGCATCTAGTCTGTCCAGGCCTGACAGAATTTTATAGGTTTCGATGAGATCCCCTCTCAATCTTCTAAACTCCAGTGAGTATAAGCCCAATCGACACAATGCAACTATGTCCTCATTTTAGTCAGAAGTCTTTGTGGTACAGTCTGGGAGCTAAAAGATGGGGTTGAGGCTTTTAATTCCATGTATAATCAATGAATGGAAAATTCCAGTCATGGTCCCTTAATACAAGAGCTCACCACAGTTCTCTAGCTATCATAATCAACCTGACAGCTAATCTGTGTAAGGGAAAATAAATGATTAAAAATGAATGGATGGTGAGTTGAAGGATATACTGTTTCATAACGTTACCTCTTAAGTTCCCCAAGGATCTATACTTGGCCCCTTCTTCTTCCTCATTTACCTGCTGCCCCTTGACAACATCATTGGAAAACATGGGGTCAGCTTCCAAATATACACTGATGACACTTAGCTCTACTCCTCCACCACCACCTCGCTCGACCCCTCCACTGCCTCTGAGCTTTCAGACTGTTTGTCCAACATCCAGTCTTGGGACGAGCTCCAATTTTGTCCAGTTCAACATTGTGAAGAAAGAATCCATCGTCTTCTGCCACTGCTACAACAACAATTTGCATTTTTCTAGCGCCATTAACATAGTAAAACATCCCTAGATGCTTCATGGGAGCGATTATCAAACAAAATTTGACACCGAGCCACATAAGGAGATATTAGGACAGGTGACCAAAAGCTTGGTCAAAGAGGTAGGTTTTAAGGAGCGTCTTAAAGAGAGGCAGAGAGGTTTAGGGAGGTAATTCCAGAGCTTAGGGCCTAGGCAGCTTGGCCGTCAATGGTGGAGCATTGAAATTCTGGGATGTGCAAGAGGCAGAATACAAACTCCGTACCCTTGCCACTGATTCCATCCCTTCTCTGGCCACTGTCTCAGGTTGAACCAGACTGTTTACAACAACAGCGTACAATTCGAATCTGAGCTGAACTTCCAACCCCATATCCTCTCCATCACAAAGACCGCCTACTTCCACCTCCGTTAACACTGCTCCTGTCCATCTGCAGCTGTCTCCAACGTTAAATTCTCATCTTCATGTTTAAATCCCTTCAGGGCCTTGTCCCTCCCCATCTCTGTAGTTTCCTCCAGCCCTACAATCTCCCCCACTCACCCCACCAAGACTTTCCAGTCCACTGACTCTGGCCTTTTGTGTTTCCCTCCTTTACTATATCCCACCGTTGGCGGCCGTTCCTTAAGGCGCCCATGCCTCACGCTCTGGAATTCCAAATCGAAACACCTCTCCCTCTCTACCTCCCTCTGTTCCTTCAAGACCCTCCTTCACATCCAGGTCTTTGACCAAGCTTTGGTGACCCCATCTAATAGTCCTTTCTTTTGCTTGGTGTCCATTTTTCTCTGATTCCGCCTCTGTGAAGTGCCTTGGGTCATTTTTCTACGTTATGTAAATGCTATGTAAATGCAAGTAGCTGTTGTAACTTGGCCAGTCTTGTGTTTAGAACAATTCTTCGTAATAAGTGTTATTTAAAGATTTGAAGAATTATAAAACTCAATTGATATGACTTTACTACCAACATATTTGGGAATTTGAGGACTGCCTCACTCCTTTGAACAGTAAGCTTTACAAATGTTATTTATATATCAAGCATGTTGGAGCTCCCCCCAATGGCCTAGGCTATAAAGGCAATGATATACAAAACAGAATGCTCCAGAATCAACTCAATCCTTGCTGTGCTAGCTGGCCGTCAGCAGGATGCTGCAAATGTCCTCAGTGCCTCATTCTAGGGAAAGGAAACGTCAACGTGCGCTCCTCCCTTGATTGCTATACAGTGACTTATGCGGCAAAGTACACACGTGGACTCCAGGCTATGATGCCCTTCACGGTGGATAACCTGCCATCTAGGCTCACAAGTGAAGACCCGGGTGAGGTAGTGAAGGGCGGCTGACACCCCTGGAATTACACCCCAGCAAGAATCAGTCCTGACAGGAAACCAACGGAGAAAATTGAAGGGAGAAAAATGCCACCACGCTGACCTCTGGGAAATATTGCACTGCTGCTGCGCAAATTTTTACAACGTGTTTTCAGAGTTTTACCTTAGTTACTCTTACATTTGTAACCCAAGTCTGATGGGTGACACAATGACAGCATTACATAGCTGTGCTGTCTCATTGTGCCCTAGCGCTCTGTAAGCCTGTACACACATTGTAAAGTCGATTTGCAAGACATGTTACCGTGGCAACAATGCCCCCTGAAGGGAAATACAAAGCAGCTGATCTTTTGAACAATCTAGTTTTTATTGCCTTGCAGAAGCTGCTGACCGTCAGGCTTCTGAACTATCAGGATCTTATCGTAAGAAGGTGGAATTAATCATGTGATGCCCCCTTCTCTCCCACCCTATGGTTGTGAAGGGAATCAACCCCACCCGACATGAGCATTAGTGTGCAGGGCCCCTCTCCTTCCACAGAAACCCAGACCAAACAAACTGCTTCAACCCCCTGAACTACACTGATCTCAATGGAAAAAGCCATGCCAAGTTTGGATGTATCACTGCACCTCTCTCACAAGCACAGTACAATCAAAAGATACAATGGCTTCATAAAATACATATCTGTCAATGTACTTTCTTGAGAATCCAATTTAAAAAAAGTATATTTCTGCCACAAATCACAGGGCCAAGTCCTGATCGCAGCCATGCTGTCAGACAGCACAAAACTGGGGCCACAAAAGAGGGAAAAAGGAAACGACGAGAAATTCACCACAGGCTCTTCTCGTACTTCCTAACTGCTAGACCAAGAGCAGAACAAAAAGAGAAAATGCTGAAACACTCAGCAGGTCAGTCAGCATCTGTGGAGAAAACATGCGAGTTAATGTGGGCTCCTTAGTAGAATTGGAGGATATTGAAAAAACAGAGCAAAGGGAAGGGGAAGGGAAAAAAACACACTGATAAACATAGTAGGAGCAGGAGTAGGCCATTCGGCCCCTTGAGCCTGCTCCGCCATTCAATGCGATCATGGCTGATCATCCAAACTCAGTACCCTGTCCCTGCTTTCTCCCCATACCCCTTGATCCCTTTAGCCTTAAGAAATATATCGAACTCCTTCTTGAATATATTTAATGAATTGGCCTCAACTGCCTTCTGCGGTAGAGAATTCCACAGGTTCACCACTCTCTGGGTGAAAAAATTCCTCCTCATCTCAGTTCTAAATGGCTTACCCCTTATCCTTAGACTGTGACCCCTGGTTCTGGACTCCCCGCCATCGGGAACATCCTTCCTGCATCTAGTCTGTCTAGTCCTGTTAGAATTTTATAAGTTTCAATGAGATCCCCTCTCATTCTTCTAAACTCCAGCGAGTATAAGCCCAATCGACCCAATCTCTCCTCATATGTCATTCCTGCCATCCCAGGTATCAGTGACCTGTAAAATAGAATGACCTGTGAGGGGCTTAAGCAGAAAACAGGAGATGGTTAAATGGCTGAAATGATATTAAATGAGAAAATAGGAGGCATAATGAGAGAAATTAAAGACACTCACGGAAAACATGTGATTGGCTGAGGTGGCGGAAGGGAGAGGCAAGGCAGGTAGAAATGGAAACTTGAAAAAGCTGGCAAAGCGGAGTAGGCTCCTGAGCCTGGCAGATCAAATAAGCAGGTTGACGTGACAGGTGCTGGCTCTTCCGCTGGCAGTGTTCCAATGAAGAGACCCCACCCAGGTACTAAGCCGTTCCTCTCCCCGCCCGCGAAACACCAGCAGTCATCCTACACCACCGGCAATTCTGCCAAAGAGAAAATGGGAGCTGTAATTAAAGTCGATATTAGTGCCAGAGGGATTCAAAGTGCCCAAAAGAAAGATAACGGCCTAAAGAGGGCACTCAGTGGTTTTAGCGCCACTGGCCACGCCTCCCGCAATATTTAGCGGGGCGCTAATGGCGACGTTAACCTGTTGCGCTGCGCCGCCACCGATGACGTCATCGGTGTGCGCAGCGCCCCGCTACCACCCCGATCGCGATATTTGGTCGCGCCCGCCTCTGTAACGCCGATCGCAAATCGCGCCCGGTTCACGGGGCCTACCTGTGGCGGTAGTGGCACAAATTAAGGTGGAGGTGCTGGGTGGCCATTTTTTTCGGTGGCTGCCTGCCAGCAGCTCCGTCCCCGGCCTCCTGATCCCCCCCCCCCCCCCCGGGCAGTGCCGGCTGTGTCCCGAGAACCCGGCACTTCTCCTCGGTGCCGGGCTCTTTTGCCAGCACTCGCGATTGGTCATCGCGCTGGTGCAGGCCCCTCCCCCTTAAGAAGCGGAGGAAGGCCTGCAGTACCGCAGCGCGCCGTGCCGCAGCGGCACGTTGCGCTGCGATATTCAGTTTGAGCGCCCCAAGAGGGACGCGGAGCGCCTCGAGCAGTGCCCCGCGTCCCTCTTGGGGCGCTCAAACTGAATTTCCGGCGGGCGCAACTGCTCCGTTCGCAGCGGTAATTCCGGTGCCCAGGCGAGCTTGGCGCCCCGTTTGGGGCTCCACCGAATTTCTAGGCCAAGGTGCTGTTCCTCGTGTTTGCATTGAACTTCATGGGAACAGAGGTGAAGACCAAATACAAAGAAGTCAGAGTGGGGGGGTGGAGGGGTAATTGAAGTTGCAAGTAACAGGAGCTCAGGTCACACTTGGAGATAAAATAGTAGTAACAGAAAATGCTGGAAAAACTCAGCAGGCCAGGCAACATCCGTGGAGAGAAAATAGAGTCAACGTTTCAGGTGAACCCTTTGTCAAGACCTGAAATGTTGACTCTAATTTCTCTCCATGGATGTTGCCTGGGCCTGCTGAGTTTTTCCAGCATTTTCTGTTGTTATTCCGAATTCCAGCACCTGCATTTATTTTGCTATCAACAAAATAGTAGTGTTTGGCAAAGTAGTCACTTAATCTGCATTTGGTTTCCCCAGTGTCGAGGAGACCGCACCATACACGTACATTGCTGTATCACCTTGAAGGAGTGTTTGAGAACCTAGACAGTGGTGCAAGAGGAAGTGAATAGACAGATGTTGCACCTCCTGCATTTACACAGGAACGGGACAACTGGTCGGGGTAATGGAAGAGGAAGAGTGCCACAGAAGGAACAGTCCTTAAGAAATATATCCAACTCCTTCTTGAATATATTTAATGAATTGGCCTCAACTGCCTTGTGTGGTAGAGAATTCCACAGGTTCACCACTCTCTGGGTGAAGTAATTCCTCCTCATTGCAGTCCTAAATGGCTTACCCCTTATCCTCAGACTGTGATCCCTGGGGGGTCCAAGACATTAATCTGTTTGAAATAGCTCATTCTGAATGGGTTAATGTCGTCACTGAAATAGCAGCGAGAAGAATTTCAATCGAGTTAAGCATTTGTCCGCTACTATGCCAGTGTAATTTCTGAACTATTACAGGAAACTTTCTGGTATCCGACACTGACAGGACCGAGCTGGTGCCGTTCCATCAAAACTGCCGTAGAAACCAGCGCTAATGTTAAAACATATGGAGCTTCTGAGCTCCATCTGAAGCAACAAATCCTGTTGCTTAGCAACAGCTTCAAAACAGTCGGCGCAGCTTGCAAGCGTCTCTGTAGCTAAGCAACAGCTTCAGCTAGACGCTTGCAGAGCCTGACTGGAGAAAAAAAGCGACGAAAAGTAAAAAAACTTATCTGCACCGACTCCTGAATTTTGCCAGTGGATAGAGCTTTCCGGACATTTAACCTCTGGTTAAACGAAAGTTTCCTGTACATTAATAAAAAAAAGCTTGAATCAGCATTTTAATCGGTGGGAAGTGAGAGAGTGTGGAAAACCATGTACAAAATTGGGAAATCCACATTAGTGAGGCAATTTTAGGGTGCATTTACATTACAAGTTTAGCATTGGTGCAAAGCAGATTCAGCTTTGCTCGAATGCTAAACCTGTGTAGTGTAAATTGGGCAAAAGGCCCAAACTGAATCCAAAGCAAAGCACACGGAGACTTTATCCTCTTCCATTCAGCCAAGCTCCAAAGTGAAGTAAAATTAGACTCCTTCCTCCAGGGTTCAGCAAGGCAGATGCACAGAACGCCAAGGCAACGCTGATTATTGATTAGCCAGCTGATGTGCCTTCAATAACCACAAAACTAGAAGTTATAGACTTTAACAAGTTGGCTTTTAATCACTAAGATCAGAGCTAACATCTCAACACACCGACTGGCTCACAGGA
Source organism: Somniosus microcephalus (assembly GCF_052327205.1). NCBI lineage: Eukaryota > Metazoa > Chordata > Chondrichthyes > Squaliformes > Somniosidae > Somniosus > Somniosus microcephalus. The sequence continues at coordinate 15,144,129 of NC_141000.1, read as the reverse complement.
ATGAGTCATACAGATCCTGAGATCTTTAAGTAAGAGAAGTCAGGGGCGGAGCCAAGAGCCAAGACCTGGAACCTTCCAGGTTAGTCAGGAAAGAGGAAGTGAAACTATACACCGTGTGGGGGAGGGTAATATACATGAGTGCAAAACGAATACAGGCAAGACAAACAGATTTCATTACACCAGCCAAGCTCATTAATGGAACCTGCAGGAACAGACTGGCCGCTGGGAGTCTCCACGCTCAGCTCCATCTGATCCTGCAATGCATCCGAGCAGCAGGAAGCTTATCGGTGGCATGGTTCTAGCTGGTTTATCTCAAGCAGTACTCGTGCACACACTTGGGAGGGTCCCCAAGGCTTGATGCTTGCAGCGGCAATGCAAAGTGAAACCACTTCGCTCCAAAAGGTACAACTGTGGCGTAAATGAACCCAAACAACACAGAAACATCATGCCAGCCCCACTCCAGAGATTTGAGCACATAATCCAGGCCGACATGTCAGTGTCGCACTAAGAGAGTGCCGCACTGTCGGAGGTGCCGTCTTTTGGATGAGACATTAAACCGAGGCCCCGTTTGCCCTCTCAGGTGGACGTAAAAGAACCCATGGCACTATTTTGAAGAAGAGCAGGGGAGTTCTCCCCGGTGTCCTGGTCAATATTTATCCCCCAACCAACATCGCAAAAAGAGATGATCTGGTGGAGGTGAAAAAACGGGGACATCAGTCGTAGGCAAAATGCTAGAATCTGTTATTAGGGACGTGGTAACAGGGCACTTAGAAAATCGTAATATGATTAGGCAGAGTCAACATGGTTTTATGAAAGGGAAATCGTCTTTGTCAAATCTGTTGAGTTTTTTGAAGATGTAACTAGTAGGATGGATAAGAAAGAACCAGTGGATGTGGTATATTTGGATTTTCAAAAAGCGTTCGATAAGGTGCCACACAAGAGGTTATTACACAAAATGAGGACTCATGGGATTGGGGGTAATATATTAGCACGGCTTGAGGATTGATTAATGGACAGAAAACAGAGAGTAGGAATAAACGGGACTTTTTCGGGTTGGTAAGCTGTAACTAGCGGGGTACCGCAAGGATCAGTGCTTGGGCCTCAGCTATTTACAATCTATATTAATGGCTTAGATGAAGGGACTGATTGTATCATCAGCAAACTTGGATATGTTACAAAGTTAGGTGGGAAAGTAAGCTATGAGGAGGTCGCAAAGAGGCTGCAGAGAGTTATAGACAGGTGGACTGAGTGGGCAAGAACATGGCAAATGGAATACAATGTGGGGAAGTGTGAAGTTATCCACTTTGGTAGGAAAAACAAAAAAGCAGAATTTTTTTGAATGGTGAAAGACTGGGAAATGTTTGTACTCAGAGGGACTTGGGTGTCCTTGTACATGAATCACAGAAAGTTAACATGCAGGTACAACAAGCAATTAAGAAAGCAAGTGTTATGTTCGCTTTTGTTACAAAGGGATTAGAGTATAAGAGTAAAGAAGTCTTACTGCAATTATACAGGGCATTGGTGAGGCCACACCTGGAGTACTGTGTATAGTCCTGGTCTCCTTACCTAAGGAAGGATATACTTGCCTTAGAGGGAGTGCAACAAAGGTTCACCAGACTGGTTCCTGGGATGAGGGGATTGTCCTATGAGGAGAGATTGAGTAGACTAGGCCTATATTCCCTCGAGTTTAGAAGAATGAAAGGTGATCTAATTGAAACATATAACATTCTTAAGGGGCTTGACAGGGTTAATGCTGAGAAAATGTTTCCCCTGGTTGGGGAATCTAGAACACGGGGTCACAGTCTCAGAATAAGGGGTCGGCCATTCAGGACTGAGATGAGGAGAAATGTCTTCACTCAAAGGGTTGCGACTCTTTGGAATTCTCTACCCCAGAGAGCTGCGGAAGCTCAATCATAGAATCATAGAATGGTTACAGCACAGAAGGAGGCCATTCAGCCCATCGAGCCCGTGCCGGCTCTCTGCGAGAGCACTTCACCTAGTCCCACTTCCCCGCCCTTTCCCCGTAGCCCTGCAATTTTTTTTCCTCCAGGTACTTATCCAAGTCCCTTTTGAAAGCCACAATTGAGTCTGCCTCCACCACCCTTTCAGGCAGCGCATTCCAGATCCTAACCACTCGCTGCGTAAAAAAAGTTTTTCCTCATGTCGCCTTTGGTTCTTCTGCCAATCACCTTAAATCTGTGTCCTCTGGTCCTCGACCCCTCCGCCAATGGGAACAGTTTCTCTCTATCTACTCTGTCTAGACCCCTCATGATTTTGAACACCTCTATCAAATCTCCTCTCAACCTTCTCTGCTCTAAGAACAACCCCAGCTTCTCCAGTCTATCGACGTAATTGAAGTCCCTCATCGCTGGAACCATTCTTGTAAATCTTTTCTGCAATTTCTCTAAGGCCTTCACATCCTTCCTAAAGTGCGGTGCCCAGAATTAGACACAATACTCCAGTTGAGGCCGAACCAAAGGTTCATCATAACTTCCTTGCTTTTGGACTCTATGCCTCTATTTATGAAGCCCAGGATCCCGTATGCTTTTTTAACCACTTTCTCAACCTGCTCCGCCACCTTCAGCGATTTGTGCACATATACCCCCAGGTCTCTCTGTTCATGCACCCCCTTTAGGATTGTACCCTTTAGTTTATATTGCCTCTCCTCGTTCTTCCTACCAAAATGTATCACTTCGCACTTTTCTGCGTTAAATTTTATCTGCCACATGTCCGCCCATTCCACCAGTCTGTCTATGTCCTCTTGAAGTCTATCACTATCCTCCTCACTGTTCACTATACTTCCAAGTTTTGTGTCATCTGCAAATTTTGAAATTGTGCCCTGTACACCCAAGTCTAAGTCATTAATATATATCAAGAAAAGCAGTGGTCCTAGTGCCGACCCCTGGGGAACACCACTGTATACCATCCTCCAGTCCGAAAAACAACCGTTCACCACTACTCGCTGTTTCCTGTCACTTAGCCAATTCCGTATCCATGCTGCCACTGTCCCTTTTATTCAACTTTGCTGCCGAGCCTATTATGTGGTACTTTATCAAGCACCTTTTGGAAGTCCATGTACACCACATCAACCGCTTTGCCCTCATCAACCCTCGCTGTTACCTCATCAAAAAACTCAATCAAGTTAGTTAACCAAGATTTGCCTTTAACAAATCCGTGGTGGCTTTCCTTAATTAATCCATACTTGTCCAAGTGACTGTTAATTTTGTCCCGGATTATTGTTGTTCTAAAAGTTTTCCCACTATCAAGGTTAAACTGACTGGCCTGTAGTTGCTGGGTTTATCCTTACATCCTTTTTTGAACAAGGGTGTAACATTTGCAATTCTCCAGTCCTCTGGCACCAGCCCTGTATTCAAGGAGGATTGGAAGATTATGGCCAGGACCTCCGCAATTTCCACCTTTACTTCCCTCAGCATCCTAGGATGCATCCAGTCCTGGTGACCCATCTACTTTAAGTACAGCCAGCCTTTCTGGTACCTCCTCCTCATCAATTTTTATCCCATCCAGTATCTCCACTAAAATAACAGAAAATGCTGGAAACACTCAGCGGGTCAGGCAGCAGCCGTGGAGAGAGAAACAGAATTAACATTTCAGGTCTGTGACCCTTCGTCAGAACTCCACTACCTCTTCTTTCACTATGACTTTGGCAGCATCTTCTTCCTTGGTAAAGCCAGATGCAAAGTGCTCATTTAGTACCTCAACCATACCCTCTGCCTCCATGCGTATGTATCCATTTTGGTCCCTAATCGGCCCCAGCCCTCCTCTTACTACTCGTTTACTATTTATATGCTTATAGAAGACTTTGTGATTCCCTTTTGTTAGCTGCCAATCTATTCTCATACTCCCTCTTTGCCCCTCTTATTTCCTTTTTCACTTCCCCTCTGAACTTTCTATATTCAGCCTGGTTGTCACTTGTATTCTCAACAGGACATCTGTCATACGCCCCCTTTTTCTGCTTCATCTTACTCTCTATCTCTTTCATCATCCAGGCTTTGGTTGCCCTACCTTTCCCGCTCGTGGGAATATACTACGAAGGTACCCGAACCATCTCCTCTTTAAAGGCAGCCCACTGTTCGATTACAGTTTTGCCTGCCAATCATTGATTCCAATTTACCCGGTATCCATTCTCAACCCACTGAAATTGGCCTTCCTCCAAATTAAGTTATTTTACTCTAGATTGCTCCCTGTCCTTTTCTATAGCTAATCTAAACCTTATGATACTGTGATCACTGTTTCCTAAATGTTCCCCTACTGACACTTGCTCCACTTGACCCACCTCATTCCCCAGAACCAGATCCAGCAATGCCTCCTTCCTCGTTGGGCCGGAAACGTACTGATCAAGAAAGTTCTTCTGAACACACTTCAGAAATTCTTCCCCCTCTCTGCCCTTTACACTATTACTATCCCAGTCTATATTAGGATAGCTGAAGTCCTCCATTATCACTACTCTATAGTTATTGTACCTCTCTGTAATTTCCCTGCAAATTTGCTCCTCTCTCTCCTTCCCACTAGTTGGTGGCCTATAGAATACACCTAGTAGTGTAATGGCACCTCTATTGTTTCTTAACTCTAACCAAATAGATTCTGTCCTTGACCCCTCCAGGACATCTTCTCTCTCCAGCACTGTAATATTCTCCTTAATCAATACTGTCACTCCACCTCCTTTCTTTCCTTCCCTATCTTTCATTAACACCTCATATCCAGGAATATTTAGTACCCAATGCTGTCCTTTTTTGAGCCAGGTCTCCGTTATCGCCACAATATCATATTCCCATGTGGCTACTTGCGCCTGCAGCTCATCAACTTTATTTACCACGCTTCGTGCATTCACACACATGCACTGTAAACCTATCTTAGACCTTCTTGTATTCTCTCTTAGTCTGACCTCATCTAATACCATACTATTTCTTACTCGAGTGCTATCTGTCTCTTCCAATCCTTTGTGCACCTTGTTTCTCCTTTCTAATGCTACAGCCCCCTGCCAATTTAGTTTAAACCTCCCCAACAACACGAGCAAACCCCCTCCCGCGAGGACATTGGTCCCAGCTCTATTTAGATGCAACCCGTCCCACCTCCCCCAGAACCGGTCCCAATGTCCCAGGAATCTAAAGCCCTCCCTCCTGCACCATCTCTTCAGCCACGCATTCATCTGCTCTATCCTCCTATTTCTATACTCACGAGCTCATTGAGTATATTAAAGACAGAGGTCGATACATTTTTGGGAACTAAAGGATATGGGGATAGTGCGGGAAGGTGGAGTTGAGGTAGAAGATCAGCCATGATCTTGTTGAATGGCGGAGCAGGCTCGAAGGACCAAATGGCCGACTCGTGCTCCTATTTCTTATCTTATCACATTGCTGGTTTTGGGAGCTTGCTGTGCGCAAATTGGCTGCCGCGTTTCTTACCTTACAACAGTGACTACACTTCAAAAAAGTATTTCATTGGCTGTAAAGCGCTTTGGGTCTTCTGGTGGTTGTGAAAGGTGCTATATAAATGCAAGTCTTTCTTTCTATTTCTTTTATCCTCACACACATTCCCTCCTTTATTTACGTTTCCCTCCAAAAATATTATTATAATAAATGATGAAATCGGAACGTATACGAATTGAAGTGGGTTACTTACTCCCTACCTGATGCAGGAAGGATGTTCCCGATGGCCGGGGAGTCCAGAGCCAGGGGTCATAGTCTAAGGATAAGGGGTAAGCCATTTAGGACAGAGATGAGGAGGAATTTCTTCACCCAGAGAGTGGTGAACCTGTGGAATTCTCTACCACAGAAGGCAGTTGTGGCCAATTCATTAAATATATTCAAGAAGGAGTTGTATATATTTCTTAAGACTAAAGGGATCAAGGGATATGGGGAGAAAGCAGGGACAGGGTACTGAATTTGGATGATCAGCCATGATCTCATTGAATGGCGGAGCAGGCTCGAGGGGCCGAATGGCCCACTCCTGCTCCTCTCTTCTATGTTTACCTACTGAAAATTGCCCATTTAATGAGGCAGGATCTTGCACACAGGTGGAGCAGCGCCTGCTCTTCCCAGCCTGCAGGTGGCGGTGTCGCAGGGGACCACTCACTGACAGCTCGCACTCGGCCTCAGCCCGCCACTGGTTACGGTAACATTAGGTCGAATCGCTAAGCGACCGAGCTACGGTAATAGAGCGGAAAGTCTAAAGAGCACGATCCGCCCTTCAGTATCAGTCGGCTTCAGTGAGAGAAAAAAAAACTGGCCACAGACCTGCTGACAGCCGCTCGCAGCCTGACTGGACCAGCGCACCGCCAACAGCAACCGCCACCCGGCACCCACCGAGCCCGGACTGAGCGGGTGGCCAGTGTACCAGCAGGTGGCGCTGCAGCACCGATTTAAGCAGCTGGAAACAGCACAACCTTGCAAATTAGAGCCAGCAACCATGGACTGCAAACTAGAGCCAGCAACCATGGACTGCAAACTAGAGCCAGCAACCATAGACTGCAAACTGGAGCCAGCACAAACTAGAGCATGTAACTAAAGTCTGCATTGAGGGGTTTCTTGTACAGGCTGCTCCTGCACACTCTCCACTTCCTCGCCTTCGTCTTCCGTCTGGACATGCTTTGGCATTCCATCTTGCTGAGTGGTGGAGGTAGGGGTCCCCAGTGGAGGGCTCTCTACACCGGACCCCTCCCCTCTTCTATTGGGGATCTGACGTGGAGAGTGTTGCACGGAGCAGTCCTGTCCAATAGATTTTTAAGACGGTTCATGGACCCTCAGGCTGCCTGTAACGTTTGAGGCTTGGAAGAGCCCACGTTTCACGTATTCATGGCGTGAGAAGTTGCAGCCCCTGTTCCACTATTTGATGGGGCTGCTCCTCAATTTTTGGCTACACTTCAGTCTCACGCTCCTGACCTTTGGCCACCCGGTGAGGAGGGGAGCGGCAAGTCAGAGGACCTCCTCGTGGGTCTGCTCCTGGGCCTGGCAGAGGTGGCCATCAACAGGTCCAGGCTGGACACGGCCGACGGGATTCTTCGCTCTGGCTGCCTGCCTCTCTTCCACAGCTGTGTCCGTGCCCGGGTGTTCCTGGAGCGGGAGCATGTGATGTCTGCCGGTACACTTGAGGCTTTCTGCAACCGGAGGGACTGGAGTACATTGTAGACACAATGAACAATATTATTTAATTTGATAAGTTTCCTTTGTTTTACTTATATTTGGGAATTTACTGTTTGTGTCCCTTTAAAAAGGGGGCACTTTTTGTTCGTTTGATTTTTGATTGGTGACCCTCACCAAAGAGTAGAACCTGTAACCATGGACTACAAATTAGAATCTGTAACCATGGGCTGCAAACTGGAACTTGCAAACAGCAGAATCTGATTGCAAATACTATAATCAGAATCTGCAAATACATAGAACAAACATGGCAGCTGCACAATAGAACCAGTATATCTGAAAATAACAGTTTATGGGCCAACTGTTTGACATCTGCAGAAACCCATTAATTTGCTAAAGGGTTTCCAAACGAACTCGGGTAGAGTTTCTTTTTGCTCGATAGAGCGTCCACTCTCTCCTTGTAGGGACACATGCCACTTAACCAAGTCCAGAGAACTTGGGAAATAACAACAGAAAATGCTGGAAAAACTCAGCAGGCCAGGCAACATCCGCGGAGAGAGAAATAGAGTCAACGTTTCAGGTCGAAACCCTTCGTCAGGACTGAAGAAGCACAGGAAATGAAACAGATTAAAAGGCCAGTTTGGGGGCTGGGAAATGGGGATGAGAGAACAAAAGAGAAGTGAAGAGACATTAAGAGGTATTCAAAACCAGACGTGATGGTGATAGGACTAGTGGAGACAAAAGACGGCTCTAGATTAGGTGTGAAATGCGCTGGCAGAATGGGAGACAGCTGCCATGTGGGAGAGATGAACAAGGTTGAAGAGCCAAACGGAGATCCCAGAGAACTTGGGCGCAGGTTGGCAAGAGTTGAGATTTAGGGACCCTCCCAATTGTGTGCAGTGGTACTACAGATTGAGCGTCCAAAATCTGGAATCCGGACTCCGGGACAATTGATGGGCAGGGTTGTCCGGAATCCGTAAACTGTTCCGGAATCTGGAACTCCGGATTTTGGGCGCTCACCCTGCACTTCAAAAAGCCATTAACATTTGTTGTCTGTTTTTGAAAAATCCTATGAAATATGCAGGTGTTGCAATAAAACTTTAGTGTCGTGTTTTATCCTCCTTAATCTGCACCGCTCCGCTAAGTGTTTCCGCCAGGCTGCGGCCACGGCACCATGCCGCCCTGGTGTCCTAGTGTGGGCCATCGGATGCCCTGCAGAGCTCGCAGCGTCCCTCCCCTTTAGCAGAAGGGGAGGGGTGGAGAAACGCATCAGCGCCACACGGGAACGGCCCAGGCATTTCCGGACTCAGAACGTGTTTCTGATGTCCGAAGTGCGGAAACGCCCGAGCCCAGGTTGCAATATTTCCGGACTTCGGACATCAGAAACACGTTCTGAAGTCCGGAAAAACTAGAGCCAGTGCAAACTAGACCATGCAACCATAGACTGCGAACCAGAGCCAGCACAAACTGGAACATGCAACCATAGACTGCAAACTGGAGCCAGTGCTAACTAGAACATGCAACCATAGACTGCAAACTAGAACACGCAACCATAGACTGCAAACTAGAACACGCAACCATAGACTGCAAACTAGAACATGCAACCATAGACTGCAAACTAGAACATGCAACCATAGACTGCAAACTACAGCGAGCACAAACTGGAACATGCAACCATAGACTGCAAACTAGAACATGCAACCATAGACTGCAAACTACAGCCAGCACAAACTAGAACATGCAACCATAGACTGCAAACTGAAGCCAGTGCTAACTAGAAATTGCAATCATGGACTGCAAACTAGAAATTGCGAAGTCCAGAAAAACACGAAACCGGGTCGGTCTCGGTCCCGAGGTTGCCGGATTCAGGACGCTCAACCTGTACTGGAATTGTGGCTAAAACCATGCTTACAGAGAACTTACAAGCTTCCTGCTGGGGCTTGCAGGGTTATCTGGAGCTGAGTGGGAAATGCCCAGTGATCAGTCAATCCTACAGTTTCCATTAATGAGCAAGGCTAGCTGATTAATAAACAACTACTTGGAATTCTGTGAATCTGCGTGGCTCAGGTATCAGATTACCAAATCTGACACAGAATTGACTTGGTTCCCATCTTCCATCACCAGGTATGTCATTTTGGAGCACACACTTTAAATACAATCCCCACCGCTTATAGCGAGCACGTTGGTGTTAACACGATTAACCCGCTATAAGCATCGAGACGGTGTATGGTCTTTTAGAGACACCGAGAGAGATCGGGAATAGGAAATGGTCGGGATTGAAACGACAAAGGAGGTGCTTCTCTTCAAAGAAGGTGAGATTCCTTCCAAAGCGAGCACACTGCCCTGTGTTTCACCACATCCTTGCATAACTGATCACTGTTCATCTCCAACATCGAGGGAAACACTGCCTCTTACATTACTGGCTGGTCAGTGAACTCTACAACCTGCTGTCAGGATTTGCATCACGCTGATTTGCCATCCTCTGCCAAAAGCTAGTGTGCCTGCTCCCAATACAGCTCCTACTGCTCAGGCACCATTACAGCAGGTCCACTTAGGCCAGGGAAGGCGCTCCTCTGAAGCTACCAGGCAGCAATGCAAGGGTGTCATAGAGTCATAGTCATGGGGGGAGAAATTCGGTATCGCCCCGTTTGGGGCGCAATTATCTGCTGGGCGCAAAGTTTAGTGCCTGGCGCTAATTATTGCCCCCGACTGCAAACTTGGCTTTTATCACTCCTGGAGGTGATTGGAGCGCAAAATCAGGCGCTACACACCTGTCTTAAGGCGCTAACGCCGAGGAGCGAGGTGCGGGCGAAGCTCATGTGATGTCAGTTAGCAGGAACACAGACGCACTGGCGCCGGCCAGTTCTTAAAGGGGAGGGTTGATCTTGCTCTCCATCCACACCCTGCTCATTGCAGCCTTGAATCTCGACCTGGAGAGACCTGTACATCAAATCTGCTGGAAAGAACAATGGAGAGGCCCAGGGAAAGAGCTCAGAGTGCAGCCCCCATAGTTTCTTTTAACTCGATGCAAGGAAGGTCAAATCAAAATGAACCTGCAAAGTGCTGCTCAGTACCCAAAACTCCTTCACACCACGTTGAATCTCTCCAGAAGTCTCTCTCTCTCAGAATGCGTGATGCAAAAATGTCACCGACAAAAAAAGGCAGGAAGCGGTTGCCTTTAAATAGCGCTCCCCCAGTCCCTTCCTGACTGCAAAATGCTCCCCTCAACCTGTCGTTGCTAGCGGCAGGTGGTAAGGCAGGGGGCGCCACTCAATATCCGGTCCGGGGCACTACCCTCATTGACGTCATGATCTACGGGCACCGGAGATCGTGGCGGTAGTGTTTAGTACCGCCGCAAAATGCCTGGTCAATTTCGCGAGCGGCGCAAACATCGCCGCACCCGGGCGCTAGTTCCTTTGTGCCCCATTAGCGCCCGCTAACAGGAGGCGCAAAGCAACCGAATTTTTCCCCCATAGAGTCATAACAGCACAAAAGGAGGCCATTCGGCCCATTGAGTCCATGCCGGCTCTCTCTAAAGCAATCCAGTCAGTCCCATTCCCCCACTCTATCCCCATAGCCCTGGAAGTTTATTTCCCTCAAGTGCCTATCCAGTCTCCCCTTGAAAACATTGAGTGTCTCCACTCGCTGTGTAAAAAAGTGTTTCCTCACATCCCCCCTGTATCTCTTGCCCAAAACCTTAAATCTGTGTCCCCTAGTCCTTGTACCATCAACTAGTGGGAACAGCCTTTCCCTGTCTTGCCTATCCAAACCTGTCATAATCTTGTACACCTCTATCAAATCACCCCTCAACCTCCTTTGCTCTAATGAAAACAAATCCAGCTTCTCCAACCTGTCCTTGTAGCTAAGATCCCCCATCCCCGGAACCATTCTGGTAAATCTCCTTTGCACCCTCTCAAGGGCCTTCACATCCTTCCTAAAGTGTGGTGACCAGAACTGGATGCAATACTCCAGTTGTGGCCTAACCAGCGCTTTATAAAGGTTCAGCATAACTTCTCTACTTTTGTACTCAATACCTCTATTTATGAAGCCCAAGATCCCGTATGCTTTGCTAACCACTCTCTCAATATGTCCCGCCACCTTCAGGGACCTATGCACATTAACTCCCAGGTCCCTCTGTCCCTGCACACTCTTTAAAACTGTGCCATTAAGTGTATATTGCCTCTCCCTGTTCCTTCTGCCAAAATGCATCACCTCACACTTCTCTGTATTAAATTCCATCTGCCGCTTGTCTGCCCATTCTGCCAGCCTTTCTATGTCCTGCTGCAGTCAATTGGTATCAGCCTCACTGTTTGCCACAACCCCAAGTTTGGTGTCATCGGCAAATTTAGAAATTCTACTCTGTATTCCAATATCCAGGTCATTTATATATATCAAAAAAAGCAGTGGCCCCAGCACTGACCCTTGGGGAACACCACTGTCTACCATCCTCCAGTCTGAAGAACAGTCATTTACTGGGTGCTGCAACATGGTGGCAGGCCTTTAAGATCTAAAGTTACTCCCTGCAATTGGCTGTGCACCCAATCCCAGGCACTGTACGTATATTTAATCACAATATTTAAATTACCCCCAGGCACAAGATATGGGCCCCGCCATTCACTCCAGGTCAGGGTACTCTTCTGTTTCACTCCACTGCATTAGCACTCGAAGCACTGCCTTCAAAGCAATCTTGAAGCTCTTGTGACTCTGGTATTTTTCTGTTTATTTCATGTGTGATGGATATCTGAAGTGTGATGGGCAGGAAGCGTGTGCCGATATGAAGTTTGTTTTTAATAGGTCAGATATCAATGTAGCATTGGTGAGAACTGGAAGAGGTGCCTGAGAGAGCAAGGGCTCATGTAAATAATGTGCTCTTGTTTGGAAATACAACATATGATTTCTTGATGAACCAGAGAGGTAACCACAGGCTTCTGCTACTGTTGTTAGGTAAAACTAAACCTGCAACTACCATCTTCTTCCTTGTCCTTTCTTCCTCCCAGCTTCCATACACAAAGTTTTCTAATGTCTTAAAAACATGGAGAAAATTATAATACAAGGCTACACATTTAAGCCAAAATAGTGTATAATGAAAGTAAGATGAATGGTATGTTGAGTGAGAATTTACAAACAGGCCCAAAATAAAGAAACATTTCTGCGATGGGTCATACTTGAGATGAAGGATTGTCCAGAACTGCAAACTTATCAATCCTATTTCTATGCTTACAAGATCACAATTACACAGCTGCAGGAACAGGGAGTCTGTTCTTACAAATCGCTGCGTCCTGGCAACTAGATGACGGCACACTCCACTCAAAATTAATTAATTTTGTGAAGTGTTTTGAGGTGTTTTGACATGATAAGGTACTTTAGAAATGCAAGTATATATTTCTTTAGTTAAATAAACGAGTTTTTTTTGTCTCCTGTCAAACCTATCGCTTTGCAGCTGTAATGGGTGGGCCCACCATAACCCAATATCTGCCTCGTTTTAGCTGCAGGACACACGGCAGTGAGTTTTATTTTGCAACTTAATCAGAATATACTAGCACAAAATTTGATACGGTGTTGCCGTCATATCAGGAAAGTTTTCAGATAGTCTCCATTCCTGGAAATATTAGAATCACAGAATGATAAGAACATAAGAAATAGGAGCAGGAGTCGGCCATTTGGCTCCTCGAGCCTGCTCCGCCATTCAATAAGATCATGGCTGATCTTCTACCTCAACTCCACTTTCCTGCACTATCCCCATATCCCTTTATTCCCTTAATATCCAAAAATCTTATCGATCTCTATCTTGAATATACTCAACGACTGAGCCTCCACAGCCCTCTGGGGAATTCTAAAGATTCACCACCCTCTGTGTGAAGAAATTTCTCCTCATCTCAGTCTTAAATGGCCGACCCCTTATTCTGAGACTGTGACCCCTGGTTCTAGACCCCCCAGCCAGGAGAAACATCCTCTCTGCATCTACCCTGTCAAGCCCTGTAAGAATTTTGTATGTTTCAATGAGATCACCTCTCATTCTTCTAAACTCTAGAGAATATAGGCCTAGTCTACTCAATCTCTCCTCATAGGACAATCCCCCCATCCCAGGAACCAGTCTGGTGAACCTTTGTTGCACTCCCTCTATGGCAAGTATATCCTTCCTTAGGTAAGGAGACCAAAACTGTACACAGTACTCTAGGTGTGGTCTCACCAGGGCCCTATATAATTGCAGTAAGACGTCTTTACTCTTATACTCAAATCCTCTTCTAATAAAGGCCAACATACCATTTGCTTTCCTAATTGCTTGCTGTACCTGCATGTTAACTTTCAGTGATTCATGTACAAGGACATCCAGGTCCCTCTTGTAGTGTCCGTGTGTTGATAAAGACACTGAAGACAGGAGTTGGTTCATAGGTATTTACTAAGCAAAGTCTGGGGGGGGTTCTAACGGATATACACAATATACAGGCTTATATAGCCCGAGTGGCAATTACCGGCATTACAGCACACCTGGGGCTCTTAAAGGCACATACACTACAATTCCTCCCCTTTTAACTAACCAGTACATCATATTTTAAGTAATTATTAATTACATGTTATAAGCAAAATAATATACATTGCTGTAGTTAATTAATTATAAGTCAGTCTCTCAGGAGGCTTCCTGACTTGGTCCGGATAACGCCTTGGGGGTGTAGTAGTTTCTGGTGGTGTAGTAGGTTCTTCTGGCAAGGCTGATTCGGCTTGAATGCCAGTGTCGGGTTCATCGGGTTCCAGTATCACCGGATCGGAGGTAGATATGGGTATCTCTACTTCATCGTTCAGCGTATAGAGTTGTGGTGTAGGTTGTCCCTTTTCGGATGACTTTATGATTTGGTCAGCATGGCACCTTATTATGCTTTCTCCGATGTCCACGGTATACATCAGTGGTCCTAGTCGTGTGCAGATAGTTCCAGGCTGCCATTTCTCGGTACGGTAGTCCCGGGCCAAAACTTGTTGACCTATCTGGAAGGTTCTAGTTGGCCTTTCATTCATGCCTTGAAACTGCCGGTTCTCCACGTCCCTTCTGATGTTGGGCTTGACCAAATCCAGCCGGCATCTTGGGTTTCTATTGAAGAACATCATGGCGGGAGTTTGGTTGGTAACCATATGTGTTGCATTCCTGTATGCGAATAAGAAGTTATCCACCTTGTGCTGAAGTTTTATGTCTTCATTACCCATGGCCTTTATGGCCTTCTTGAAGGTCTGGACAAACCTTTCAGCCAATCCATTGGTGACGGGATGGTATGGGGCGGACGTGTAGTGCTTAACCCCATTGTTTTTTAAGAACTTTCTGAATTCTTCGGACACAAATTGCGGTCCATTATCAGAACATATCTGTTCCGGCAGCCCATTCCTGGCAAATATGGTCCTTAATACTGCGATGGTTTTTTCCGTGGTGGTGGAGGACATCTTTATTACCTCCGGCCATTTGGAGTGTGCATCAACCGCGATTAAGAACATTGAGTCCATAAATGGACCAGCAAAGTCGATGTGCACCCTTTGCCAGGGAGATGAGGGCCACTCTCATGGATGTAGAGGGGCTTGTGGTGGAGCGTTTTGGACCTTCTGGCATCCTAGGCAGCTCTTGGTCATTTCTTCGATGTCTCCATCGATACCTGGCCACCATACAAACGCCCTAGCTAGGTTCTTCATTTTCACTCCACCCAGATGTCCCTCGTGAAGCTCCTTTAGCACTTTATCCTGGAGTTTGGGTGGAATTACCACTCTGGATCCACACATCAAGGTTCCTTGGCACACTGACAGCTGTTCTCTTCTTTGCGAGAATGTTGGCAACAGTGGTGCGCCATGTGCTGGCCATCCCTTCACTGTTAAATCGTAGACCAGTGAGAGAGTCGGGTCATTTCTCGTCTCCCTTTCAATGGCAGAATTTGTTACTGGTAGACATTCCACTATGGTAGAGTGGAACATCTCTACTGGGTCTACTGTAGGTGCCTCTTCTACCGTTGGCAACGGTAGGCGCGATAAACCGTCAGCATTCCCATGCTGTTTTGATCCTTTGTATTCTATGTTGTATTGGTGTGCCCCTAGAAAAAGGGACCGCCTCTGTAGCCTTTGCGCTGTCATAATGGGAACACCTTTTTTAGGGTTGAATATGGAGATGAGGGGTTGATGGTCAGTCAACAAGGTAAATTTTTGTCCGTGTAGGTAATGGTTGAATTTCTTCACTCCCCATACCAGGCTGAGTGCTTCCCTGTCGATTTGGGCATAGTTACGCTCAGCTGAGTTTAATGAGCGTGACGCAAAAGCTATCGGCCGTTCTGAGCCATCAGGGAATTTATGGGATAATACTGCTCCTATGCCGTAAGGGGATGCATCGCACGCCAGTCTGATTGGCAGTGATGGGTTGTAATGAGCCAAAACTTCTTCGGATGTGATTAAGTCTTTGCATTTATGGAAGGCACATTTACAGTCTTCGTTCCATTTCCAAATCACTCCTGTTTGCAGAAGTTCATTAAGAGGGTGTAGAAGAGTTGATAAGTTCGGTAAAAATTTATGATAGTAATTTATTAATCCCAGGAACGACCTTAATTGTGAAACATTTTCAGGTGCTGGGGCTTTTATGACCGCTTCAATTTTTTCAGGTGACTTATGCAACCCTTCATTATTAATTATGTGGCCACAATATGATATCTGATTTTGGAAAAATTCGCACTTGGGGCGATTCGCTCGTAGGCCCCGTTCTTTCAGCCTAGTGAGCACCTGCTCCAGATTGGCAAGGTGCTCGTTGTCGTTTTCTCCTGTTACAAGGATGTCGTCTAGGTAGCATTGAGTCCCCGGAATCCCTTGCAGGACTTGCTCCATAGCTCTTTGCCAGATAGCTGGAGCTGATGCTACTCCAAAAACCAGTCGATTGTACTGGTACAGGCCTTTGTGTGTGTTTATCGTGAGATACTTTTTAGAGGTCTCCTCAACCTCCATCTGTAGATATGCCTGTGCCAAGTCAATTTTGGTGAAACGTTTCCCTCCGGATAGTGAGGCGAAAATATCTTCTATCCTCGGAAGAGGATACTGCACTGTGTGAAGGACTGGGTTTACAGTCACCTTGAAGTCTCCACAGATGTGAATTTTTCTCTGTTCTTCAGATTTATCTTTATTCAATGCTTTTTTCATGACTGGAACAATGGGTGTTGCCCACTCGCTCCAATCTACTTTGGATAATACGCCTGCTTTTTCCAAATTCTCCAGCTCTGCCTCGACTGCTGGACGTATTGCGTATGGCACCGGTCTTGCCTTAAAAAATTTGGGAATTGCTGCATCTTCCACTTTTATTGAGGCGGTGATGCCTTTCAAGGTTCCTAGTTTCTCTTGAAACACTTCTTTGGCGTTGGCCAAGATGTCTTTTAATCGTTTAGGTATGATGTCATCATTGTTTTTTTTCTTACTGGTCACCGTCAGTGCCTGAATGGAGTGCCAGTCTAAACGTATCTTTCTGATCCATTCACGTCCCAACAACGGTGGACCACCATCTTGTAGAATGTATAAATACAACTTTTGTATTTCTTTGCCGTTGTATACAACAGGCACCCTTATTTTTCCTTTGGGGTATACTTTCTGCCCCGTATATGTTTTTAAGATAATGGATGTGTCTTTTAGAGGTATATGCGAAAATAGCCTCAAGTAATCCCGTCGATTTATTACGGTTAGAGCTGATCCTGTATCTAGCTCCATTTTAACTGGGGACCCTGCTATCGTGAGGGTAACCCAAATGGTTTGGTAATCATCTTTGGCAAGTACATTATGTAATTTGAGACAGCTTAGTCTCTTGTTTTCGAAGTCGTTATCGCTCTTCTGGTCTTCGAAGCTACTGTCCGTCATCATTTGTACCTTCCTGTACTTTTCTTTATTGATTTTTTTTTCTGTCTGTGGATTTATCTTGTCCAGATCGGCATACCCGTGCAATGTATCCAATCTTTCCGCATTGCCTGCATGCTTTGTCCTTGAACCAGCAGTCCCTCTGGTTATGGGTGGATCTGCCGCAGCGATAACATATTTCGAAACCCTGTGTCATTTCATGGGTGCTGAAGTCCTGTGTCTTTTGTTGTATCTCTGCAGCTCCTCTTGCTGCTGCTTCGTATGATACAGCCATACTGAAAGCTTTGTCCAATGTTAAATCTTTTTCAGAAAGCAGCCTTTTTTGTGTTCCTTCACTTAAGAGACCGCAAACGAATTTGTCTCGAAGATAATCTGATAGTCCTGCCCCGAATTGGCAGTACTTTGATAGCTTTCTTAATTTGGTTAGGTAATCAGCGTTACTTTCATTCTTGTGTTGATTTCTCTTGAAGAACTTGAATCGTTCCGCTATTAGCAGCGGTGTTGGGTTTAAGTGCTCCTGCAGAGTATCAACAATTTCTTTAAAATTCTTGTCCTTTGGTTTGGCTGGAGTGATTAAATTTCGTAACAGCCCGTATGCCTTTGGGCCCATTAAGTTCAGAAGTACTGAAGCTTTTTTTTCATCTTCTATTCCATTTGCAGTGCAATATACCTCTACTCTTTCCACGTATGTGGTCCAATCCTCTATTTCGCTATCAAAAGCATCAATATTGCCAGACTTAGGCATTTCAGAAAAGATATGGCGCTTCCCGCGCTTTTTTTTCTTTTCTGCAGCAAAGATATGGCGCTTCCCGCGCTTTCCCGCTGCTGCTGCCGATGACAACGCTGTTTACTGCGGTTTCCGTTCTTTTTTTTAAAATTTACCGTCGGAGACTCGTTCCCGCCAGAGTTTCTCTCCAGGTCTGAACGCTGACCTGCTTGCCGCGCCGGCCGTCTCCCGAGTGCTCCCTCCCAGTCCGTTATTGCTTGCCTCCGATTTCGCTGCCTGTCTCAGCTGTAGAGCCAGCCGCTGGAGCCCCAGCCTGACGCCCAGGAAGGATTAGCGCAGTACCTGCCACCAGCTTGGCCAGCTGGTGAAAACACAGCTTCTCTCACTTCCTTGAGTCTTCTGGACGCCCGAGGAATCGATGTCCTTGAGGTGCTGCTGAATTGCAGGTAAGTCCGTTTCCACTTCGTCGCCACTGTAGTGTCCGTGTGTTGATAAAGACACTGAAGACAGGAGTTGGTTCATAGGTATTTACTAAGCAAAGTCGGGGGGGGGGGGTTCTAACGGATATACACAATATACAGGCTTATGTAGCCCGAGTGGCAATTACCGGCATTACAGCACACCTGGGGCTCTCAAAGGCACATACACAACACCTCTGAACACCAACATTTCCCAATCTCTCACCATTTAAAAAATACTCTGCTTTTCTGGTTTTCCTACCAAAGTGGATAACTTCACATTTCTCCACATTATATTCCATTTGCCATATTCTTGCCCACTCACTTAGCCTGTCTATATCCCCTTGAAGCCTCTTTGCATCCTCCTCACAACTTACATTCCCACTGAGCTTTTTATCATCAGCAAACTTGGATATATTACATTTGGCCCCCTCATCCAAATCATTGATGTAGATTGTCAATAGCTGAGGCCCAAGCACTGATCCTTGCAGTACCCCACTAGTTACAGCTTGCCAACCTGAAAATGACCCGTTTATTTCTACTCTCTGTTTTCTGTCTGTTAACCAATCCTCAATCCATGCTAGTATATTACCCTCAATCCCATGAGCCCTAATTTTGTTTAATAACCTCTGTGTGGCACCTTATCAAATGCCTTCTGAAAATCCAAATGCAGCACATCCACTGGTTCTCCCTTATCTATTCTGCTAGTTAGAACCTCAAAAAACTCTTAACAGATTCTTCAAATGTGATTTTCCTTTCATAAATCCACGTTGACTCTGCCCAATCCTATTATTATTTTCTAAGTGCCCTGTTACCACGTCCTTAATAATAGATTCTAGCATTTTCCCTACTACTGATGTCAGGCTAACTGGTCTGTAGTTCCCTGTTTTCTCTCTCCCTCCTTTCTTAAATAGTGGGGTTACATTTGCCACCTTCCAATCTGCGGGAACCATTCTAGAATCAATGGAATTTTGGAAGATGACAACCAATACATCCACTATCTCTATAGCCAAATCTTTCAAAACCCTAGGATGTAGGCTATCAGGTCCAGGGGATTTATCGGCTTTCAGTCCCATTAATTTCTCCAGTACTATTTTTTTACTAATACTAATTTATTTCAATTCCTCATTCTCGCTAGACCCTTGGTTCTCCACTATTTCCGGGAGGTTTTTTGTGTCTTCTTTCGTGAAATTTGTTAAATTTCTCTGCCATTTCCTAATTCCCCATTATAAATTTGCCTGTCTCAGCCTGTAAGGAACCCACATTTACTTTCGCTAATCTTTTCCTTTTTACATACAGAAGGAGCCCATTCGGCCCATCATGCCTGTGCCAGCTCTTTGAACGAAATTTCCAATTAGTGCCACCCCCTGTTCTTTCCCCATAGCCTTGCAAATTTTCCCCATCAAGTATTTCTCCAACTCCCTTTTGAAAGTTAATATTGAATCTGCTTCCATCACCCTTTCGGGCAGTACATTCCACATCATAACAACCCACTGCATAATTTTTTTCCCCTCATTTTCGCCTCTGATTCTTTTGCCAAACCTTAAATCTGTGTCCTCTGGTTACCGACCCTTCTGCCAGTGGAAACAGTTTCTCCCTATTTACTCTATCACAACCCCTCATAATTTTGAACACCTCTATCTAATCTCCCCTTAACCTTCTCTGCTCTAAGGAGAACAACTGCAGTTTTTCTAATCTCTCCACATGACTGAAATCTTTCAGCCCTCTAGTAAATCTTCTCTGCACCCTCTCTGCTTAACATGAGGCATCTTGGTTTCTTTCAGATAAGATATTAGACTGCAGAAAGTGGAGGAGAAGCATCCGGGAAGGCACCGAACACCTCGAGTCTCTTCGCCGGGAGCAAGCGGAAGCCAAGCGCAGGCAGCGCAAGGAGCGCACATCAACCCAAGCACCCCACCCACCCGCCCCTTCAACCACCATCTGCCCCACCTGTGACAGAGACTGTAGGTCCCGCATTGGACTAATCAGTCACCTGCGAGCTCATTTTTAATGTGGAAGCTAGTCATCCTCGGTTCCGAGGGACTGCCTAAGAGAAGAGAAGATTAAACCGAGGTCCCGTCTGCTCTCACAGGTAAATGTAAAGGATCCCATGGCAATATGTGACAAAGAGCAGGGGCGTTCTCCCAGTGTCCTGGGCAACATTTATCCTTCAACCAACATCACCAAAAACAGATCATCTGGTCATATATCTCATTGCCCGGTCTACCCCATCTCCTGAAACTTACCTGAGATCCAGTGCTAGCGGCCCAGATTTTTCTCATGGGGCAAGCTGCCTGTGGAGGCATGACTGGCACTGGCAGCTCACCCCAAAGGTGTAAATGAGGCCTGGGACTCAATTTGGGGACAGCCCGGGCCTCTCTGCTCAGTAGAGCGAGTCTGAGCCCGTTTCTACCCCATAGGACATCAAAGCATTTGATGTAAGCCCCCAAAGTGCGGACTAAGTGATATACAAAGTCGACGTCACTGGCTTGTTGAAAGAAAGACAGACCACTAATTGAAGTCAAAAACGGTTTACTCAGGCCTGAGGAGAGCCTTCAGATCACGTCTGAAATGGACTCTAACAAGCCTCTAAAAGTCCACATAGTTATACGCATTTTTCAAGCCCTCCCTCCTCAGAGATCCAATCGATTTAAAAGTCTATACATTAATCACTATCTGGGAGTGTCTAATTCATACAGAATAACCTATAAGATAAGTTTCATTTCCCCCTGAAGGAGACCTGCAGGTCTGCTGATTTCTTGGAAATGAGTCATCCAGGTCGGCTGATTTCTGGGAAATGAGTCATCCCCCCTTCTGGCCCCTACTAAGTTTCGTTTATCCAGAAATGGGTTATGCCAGTGTTTCTTTTTGTAAGTTTCATCTCTCTAAACTGGTAGGGTCATTTCTGCAATTAAACATACAAATAATTAGTACACTTCATCTTTAAACATTCTGTGGCTGCAATTGAGTTCTATTAAACATGCCCTGTTATGCTCAATTTTAATATCTTACTTCAGCATTCTCAAGTCAATGGGGTAGATTTTGACTTTGTATAAAACAGGTGATACCGAGTCAACAGCCCGTTTTACACCTTTCTCGATTTTTATTTCCATTGACTTCAATTGTGAGAGACGTAAAACAGGCTGCCGACTCGCTGTCACCCATTTTACGCTATTGGACGAAGTCAAAATCTAGCCCAGTAGAGGGAAGAAGCTAGGCAGGTCTGATGCTCATGCATAATGTGGGGAAGCCTGTGTGGTGGTCCTGATGTGATGTTCACAGAACAGAAGTTCACAGAAACCTCACAGTGCAGATAGAGGCCATTTCGGCCCATCGAGCCTGCACCGATACATATCCCACCCGATCCCCGTAACCCCTACACCAACACATATCCCACCCTATCCCCGTAACCCCACATATTTAATCCCCCTAACACTAAGGGTCAATTTTATCATAGCCAATCAACCTAACCCGCACACCTTTGGACTGTGGGAGGAAACCGGAGCATCCGGAGGAAACCCACGCAAACACGGGGAGAATGTGCAAACTCCACACAGACAGTCACCCGAGGCCGGATTCGAACCCGGGTCCCTGGCGCTGTGAGGCAACAGTGCTAACCACTATGCCACCGTGCTGTGTATGGGGTTGCAATTTAACAATGAAAGAAAGACCAAAAAAATCAATTGCAGTGCCATTTTCCATAGACCACACATGTGAAATAAACACAGAGGTATCTCAGTTAGCGATTAAAGAATGGGGTTTGACATCTCTTAAAATAAAGAACACAAAAAGTTCAGACAGAAGATTTTACATTGTCTGTACAGGTAGATAAATTTACAGAAGTACTTCCTTCAGAATTAATTATGTTTTGAATTCCAATTTCCCCTGCGAGCCATCATTCACAGCATATAAGTTATGAGAGTTTCATCTTTCAAGTTTGGGGAGGATCACTGCAGCGTATTATTACCGTTAATTTAATTTTGAGGAGCTTTAACACTTAGAAGCATTCTTTTCACACTTTTCAGTAAATCTTTCTGGTGAAATTTAACAGGCACCTGAGGGTTTAACTACCACTCTGTGTTAGTCTCGTCTACTGGCCCCAGTGTCGTGTAACAGCTGGCCACTCAGCAGGAGTGCTGCTTTTTAGCGCACCCTGAAAGGTCACAGGTCACACTTTAGCCACTAAAGTTTGCGGTTCACCTCTGGGCTGTCTTGTTTTATTTGCTCTGCAGTGAAGCAGGCTCACTTTAACCAGGGAGGGCCAGAAGAAATTACAGTACATATACATTGCTTGGTAAGGTTGTGGTATTTATGAAGGGAAAGTTTGGCAAACCTTGAAAAAAGAGATTTTATCGATATAGGTATTATGCTGAAACAAACAAGTCAGTGTTCCAAACATCCTGTCTGGATACTCCAACCGTCACTTATAAAATTCTCAGACAGAAACATTTGTTCTTATCAGGAATCCACTTTTCCACCATACCAAATATGCCTAATAACACATTGTGGGATTAAACTAAGCTTGTTGTGGGGTCATACGGAACACTGGAAGATTTGCTGAGCTTGATAACACACCTTTATAATTCAGTGTGGACTGCAATACTGGAGGCCACGGGCCTGACAGGCTGGATTGAGAGCTGTTGAATGCCGGATGCTGAAAGGACTAGGTTGTCGTTCTCCTCTTGTTCAGTCTGTAAGAGGAAGAGATCTTGACTGAATCTCTGAGTGGCTGATGTGAGGAATGAAGATACATGGAAAGATGTTATAATAAACAGCTAGGATTTACAAGTGACATTGACCTGTTCCCTCCGACTTACAGAAACGTATTTATAGAGTAAGTGAAGTAAATACTGCAAGAACCTAGGCATACGATGCACTGATATACACAATATACAGGCTTATGTAGCCCGAGTGGCAATTACCGGCATTACAGCACACCTGGGGCTCTCAAAGGCACATACACAACACCTCTGAACACCAACATTTCCCAATCTCTCACCATTTAAAAAATACTCTGCTTTTCTGGTTTTCCTACCAAAGTGGATAACTTCACATTTCTCCACATTATATTCCATTTGCCATATTCTTGCCCACTCACTTAGCCTGTCTATATCCCCTTGAAGCCTCTTTGCATCCTCCTCACAACTTACATTCCCACTGAGCTTTTTATCATCAGCAAACTTGGATATATTACATTTGGCCCCCTCATCCAAATCATTGATGTAGATTGTCAATAGCTGAGGCCCAAGCACTGATCCTTGCAGTACCCCACTAGTTACAGCTTGCCAACCTGAAAATGACCCGTTTATTTCTACTCTCTGTTTTCTGTCTGTTAACCAATCCTCAATCCATGCTAGTATATTACCCTCAATCCCATGAGCCCTAATTTTGTTTAATAACCTCTGTGTGGCACCTTATCAAATGCCTTCTGAAAATCCAAATGCAGCACATCCACTGGTTCTCCCTTATCTATTCTGCTAGTTAGAACCTCAAAAAACTCTTAACAGATTCTTCAAATGTGATTTTCCTTTCATAAATCCACGTTGACTCTGCCCAATCCTATTATTATTTTCTAAGTGCCCTGTTACCACGTCCTTAATAATAGATTCTAGCATTTTCCCTACTACTGATGTCAGGCTAACTGGTCTGTAGTTCCCTGTTTTCTCTCTCCCTCCTTTCTTAAATAGTGGGGTTACATTTGCCACCTTCCAATCTGCGGGAACCATTCTAGAATCAATGGAATTTTGGAAGATGACAACCAATACATCCACTATCTCTATAGCCAAATCTTTCAAAACCCTAGGATGTAGGCTATCAGGTCCAGGGGATTTATCGGCTTTCAGTCCCATTAATTTCTCCAGTACTATTTTTTTACTAATACTAATTTATTTCAATTCCTCATTCTCGCTAGACCCTTGGTTCTCCACTATTTCCGGGAGGTTTTTTGTGTCTTCTTTCGTGAAATTTGTTAAATTTCTCTGCCATTTCCTAATTCCCCATTATAAATTTGCCTGTCTCAGCCTGTAAGGAACCCACATTTACTTTCGCTAATCTTTTCCTTTTTACATACAGAAGGAGCCCATTCGGCCCATCATGCCTGTGCCAGCTCTTTGAACGAAATTTCCAATTAGTGCCACCCCCTGTTCTTTCCCCATAGCCTTGCAAATTTTCCCCATCAAGTATTTCTCCAACTCCCTTTTGAAAGTTAATATTGAATCTGCTTCCATCACCCTTTCG
Source organism: Somniosus microcephalus (assembly GCF_052327205.1). NCBI lineage: Eukaryota > Metazoa > Chordata > Chondrichthyes > Squaliformes > Somniosidae > Somniosus > Somniosus microcephalus. The sequence goes on along the minus strand of NC_141000.1, from coordinate 15,119,758 downwards.
GGCAGTACATTCCACATCATAACAACCCACTGCATAATTTTTTTCCCCTCATTTTCGCCTCTGATTCTTTTGCCAAACCTTAAATCTGTGTCCTCTGGTTACCGACCCTTCTGCCAGTGGAAACAGTTTCTCCCTATTTACTCTATCACAACCCCTCATAATTTTGAACACCTCTATCTAATCTCCCCTTAACCTTCTCTGCTCTAAGGAGAACAACTGCAGTTTTTCTAATCTCTCCACATGACTGAAATCTTTCAGCCCTCTAGTAAATCTTCTCTGCACCCTCTCTGCTTAACATGAGGCATCTTGGTTTCTTTCAGATAAGATATTAGACTGCAGAAAGTGGAGGAGAAGCATCCGGGAAGGCACCGAACACCTCGAGTCTCTTCGCCGGGAGCAAGCGGAAGCCAAGCGCAGGCAGCGCAAGGAGCGCACATCAACCCAAGCACCCCACCCACCCGCCCCTTCAACCACCATCTGCCCCACCTGTGACAGAGACTGTAGGTCCCGCATTGGACTAATCAGTCACCTGCGAGCTCATTTTTAATGTGGAAGCTAGTCATCCTCGGTTCCGAGGGACTGCCTAAGAGAAGAGAAGATTAAACCGAGGTCCCGTCTGCTCTCACAGGTAAATGTAAAGGATCCCATGGCAATATGTGACAAAGAGCAGGGGCGTTCTCCCAGTGTCCTGGGCAACATTTATCCTTCAACCAACATCACCAAAAACAGATCATCTGGTCATATATCTCATTGCCCGGTCTACCCCATCTCCTGAAACTTACCTGAGATCCAGTGCTAGCGGCCCAGATTTTTCTCATGGGGCAAGCTGCCTGTGGAGGCATGACTGGCACTGGCAGCTCACCCCAAAGGTGTAAATGAGGCCTGGGACTCAATTTGGGGACAGCCCGGGCCTCTCTGCTCAGTAGAGCGAGTCTGAGCCCGTTTCTACCCCATAGGACATCAAAGCATTTGATGTAAGCCCCCAAAGTGCGGACTAAGTGATATACAAAGTCGACGTCACTGGCTTGTTGAAAGAAAGACAGACCACTAATTGAAGTCAAAAACGGTTTACTCAGGCCTGAGGAGAGCCTTCAGATCACGTCTGAAATGGACTCTAACAAGCCTCTAAAAGTCCACATAGTTATACGCATTTTTCAAGCCCTCCCTCCTCAGAGATCCAATCGATTTAAAAGTCTATACATTAATCACTATCTGGGAGTGTCTAATTCATACAGAATAACCTATAAGATAAGTTTCATTTCCCCCTGAAGGAGACCTGCAGGTCTGCTGATTTCTTGGAAATGAGTCATCCAGGTCGGCTGATTTCTGGGAAATGAGTCATCCCCCCTTCTGGCCCCTACTAAGTTTCGTTTATCCAGAAATGGGTTATGCCAGTGTTTCTTTTTGTAAGTTTCATCTCTCTAAACTGGTAGGGTCATTTCTGCAATTAAACATACAAATAATTAGTACACTTCATCTTTAAACATTCTGTGGCTGCAATTGAGTTCTATTAAACATGCCCTGTTATGCTCAATTTTAATATCTTACTTCAGCATTCTCAAGTCAATGGGGTAGATTTTGACTTTGTATAAAACAGGTGATACCGAGTCAACAGCCCGTTTTACACCTTTCTCGATTTTTATTTCCATTGACTTCAATTGTGAGAGACGTAAAACAGGCTGCCGACTCGCTGTCACCCATTTTACGCTATTGGACGAAGTCAAAATCTAGCCCAGTAGAGGGAAGAAGCTAGGCAGGTCTGATGCTCATGCATAATGTGGGGAAGCCTGTGTGGTGGTCCTGATGTGATGTTCACAGAACAGAAGTTCACAGAAACCTCACAGTGCAGATAGAGGCCATTTCGGCCCATCGAGCCTGCACCGATACATATCCCACCCGATCCCCGTAACCCCTACACCAACACATATCCCACCCTATCCCCGTAACCCCACATATTTAATCCCCCTAACACTAAGGGTCAATTTTATCATAGCCAATCAACCTAACCCGCACACCTTTGGACTGTGGGAGGAAACCGGAGCATCCGGAGGAAACCCACGCAAACACGGGGAGAATGTGCAAACTCCACACAGACAGTCACCCGAGGCCGGATTCGAACCCGGGTCCCTGGCGCTGTGAGGCAACAGTGCTAACCACTATGCCACCGTGCTGTGTATGGGGTTGCAATTTAACAATGAAAGAAAGACCAAAAAAATCAATTGCAGTGCCATTTTCCATAGACCACACATGTGAAATAAACACAGAGGTATCTCAGTTAGCGATTAAAGAATGGGGTTTGACATCTCTTAAAATAAAGAACACAAAAAGTTCAGACAGAAGATTTTACATTGTCTGTACAGGTAGATAAATTTACAGAAGTACTTCCTTCAGAATTAATTATGTTTTGAATTCCAATTTCCCCTGCGAGCCATCATTCACAGCATATAAGTTATGAGAGTTTCATCTTTCAAGTTTGGGGAGGATCACTGCAGCGTATTATTACCGTTAATTTAATTTTGAGGAGCTTTAACACTTAGAAGCATTCTTTTCACACTTTTCAGTAAATCTTTCTGGTGAAATTTAACAGGCACCTGAGGGTTTAACTACCACTCTGTGTTAGTCTCGTCTACTGGCCCCAGTGTCGTGTAACAGCTGGCCACTCAGCAGGAGTGCTGCTTTTTAGCGCACCCTGAAAGGTCACAGGTCACACTTTAGCCACTAAAGTTTGCGGTTCACCTCTGGGCTGTCTTGTTTTATTTGCTCTGCAGTGAAGCAGGCTCACTTTAACCAGGGAGGGCCAGAAGAAATTACAGTACATATACATTGCTTGGTAAGGTTGTGGTATTTATGAAGGGAAAGTTTGGCAAACCTTGAAAAAAGAGATTTTATCGATATAGGTATTATGCTGAAACAAACAAGTCAGTGTTCCAAACATCCTGTCTGGATACTCCAACCGTCACTTATAAAATTCTCAGACAGAAACATTTGTTCTTATCAGGAATCCACTTTTCCACCATACCAAATATGCCTAATAACACATTGTGGGATTAAACTAAGCTTGTTGTGGGGTCATACGGAACACTGGAAGATTTGCTGAGCTTGATAACACACCTTTATAATTCAGTGTGGACTGCAATACTGGAGGCCACGGGCCTGACAGGCTGGATTGAGAGCTGTTGAATGCCGGATGCTGAAAGGACTAGGTTGTCGTTCTCCTCTTGTTCAGTCTGTAAGAGGAAGAGATCTTGACTGAATCTCTGAGTGGCTGATGTGAGGAATGAAGATACATGGAAAGATGTTATAATAAACAGCTAGGATTTACAAGTGACATTGACCTGTTCCCTCCGACTTACAGAAACGTATTTATAGAGTAAGTGAAGTAAATACTGCAAGAACCTAGGCATACGATGCACTGATAAAATGGCTTTCTGTTAACTAGGCAGTAGTTATATTAAGCTTATATTAAGTTATATTAACCTCAAAGCACTGGAGAGGTACCACCAACGCTGCCTCTGCAAGATCCTGCAAATCCATTGGCAGGATAGGCGCACCAACGTCAGTGTTCTTGCTCAGGCCAACATCCCCAGCATCGAAGCTTTGACCACGCTCATTCAGCTCCGGTGGACGGGTCACATCGTCTGCATGCCCGATACGAGACTCCCAAAACAAGCACTCTACTCGGAGCTCCGGCACAGCAAGAGAGCCCCAGGTGGGCAGAGGAAACGCTTCAAGGACACCCTCAAAGCCTCCTTGAAAAAGTGTAACATCCCCACCGACACCTGGGAATCCCTGGCCCAAGACCACACAAAGTGGAGGAGAAGCATCCAGGAAGGCGCCGGACACCTCGAGTCTCTTCGCCGGGAGCAAGCGGAAGCCAAGCGCAAACAGCGCAAGGAGTGCACGTCAACCCAAGCACCCCACCCACCTGCCCCTTCAACCACCGTCTGCCCCACCTGTGACAGAGACTGTAGGTCCCGCATTGGACTCGTCAGTCACCTGAGAACTCATTTTTAATGTGGAAGCAAGTCATCCTCGGTTCCGAGGGACTGCCTAAGAAGGAGAAGAAGAAGATATTAAGCTTAGGGATCAATACCTCACAGTACTGTTCAGTTGAAGTATATGGGCAGTACCAACTTATGACAGTAATGAAGAGATCTACAGACGGATAAGTCTGGCAACTTGTTAATTTAGAAAGGCAAGAACACGAGAATATAGAAGGCATGTATATTTTTCCATCTTATGAGACATAGATGCTCAAAACAGGATATACACAAAGGATTTTGGAGTTTGAAATGAAAATCTACTGCTTAATGGTTGCCATTTAATGACAAAATCCTGCAGAGCCGTGGTGAGTTGTCATAGCTTGGTGCTTGTTTTAGGTGATATCCAGATGAATACGATGATATCATATGAATCCCATATTAATCACAAAATGGCGTAATCATTTCTTCACAAGGTCACAGGATGAGGAAGGCCATTGGGCCCATCTTAGTTAATCCATCCAGAATGGCTCTAAAGACTCCTCGCTGCAATATCTAATTGTTTATTAAATGATTTCAAAGTTTTTGCTTCGACTATATCTATTCCATGTGTTGATTATTCTTTGTGTGAAGAAAAACTTACTGCTTTCAGTCCTAAATTTACCTCTAGGTTGAACCTGTGCCTCCTTGTCCTACTCTTACAATTTAACTTAAGTAACTTTCTGCATTTACCTTTTCATACTGTTTACAATCTTCTATACCTCTATAAGAACATCTTTCAGATGCTTTCTTTTGAGCCTAAAAGGCCCCAGTTCCTCCAATGTTTTCTCATAACACAGATTTCTTAATTTAGGGATCAGCCTTGTGGCTCTTTTTGAACTGCCTTCAACGTTGTATAACTCATGCACCTCATCTGCATCCAGGAGCCAAGTGTCCTGGCTGGACCCAGCGGGAATCACTACCTGGTTCAAAGTGGAGAGGATCTCCAAGAAGATCGCGCATATTCTCTGACTATATAAGCTGTGTCTTTATGCATTTCTCCACTTCACCTGACGAAGGAGCAGCGCTCCGAAAGCTTGTGATTTCAAATAAAGCTGTTGGACTATAACTTGGTGTTGTGTGACTTCTCACATTTGTCCACCCCAGTCCAACTCCGGCATCTCCACACCATGATCTGACCAGAGCACGATACAGTTTGATCATGACTTTCTCTGACTTGCAATTCAACTGTTCTGGCTTTACCGTTCAAAATTCTGTTGGCTTTATTGATTGCTGCTGTGTGACTGTCAGCCGCGGTTCATTGGGTACCACTCTCGCCTCTGAGGCAGAAGCTGGTGGGTTCAAGCCCCACTCCAGAGACTTGAGTTCAAAATCTAGGCTGACCCTCCAGTGCAGTACTGAGGGAGTGCTGCACTGGCGGAGATGCCGTCTTTCAGATGAGACATAAAACCGACTAACCCTGGCTCCCCTCTCAGGTGGGGGTAAAAGATCTCATGGCATGATTCCGAAGAAGAGCAGGGGAGATCTTCCTGGTGTCCTGGCCAATGTTTATCCCTCAACCAACATCACTAGAAACAGATTGTCTGGTCATTATCACATTGCTGTTTGTGGGACCTTGCTGTGCGCAAATTGGCTGCCTCACTTCCTACATTGTAACAGTAACGACACTTCAAAAGTACTTCATTGGCTGTAAAGTGCTTTGCGACATCATGAGGTCGTGCAAGGTGCTATATAAATGCAAGTCTTTCGAGTCTTTCTTAAGGAGAACTGTACACATTTAATTAAACAGTAGCACAAAGCTCAGCTCTTACAATCCTGTGTAAGACAAAACGCCCCAATTTTAACTCGGGGCATGAGTATGGCATGCAGGCATTGGCATGAGCAGAAGCTTGGATGGCTGCATAACTCATGCACCTCATCTGCATCCAGGAGCCAAGTGTCCTGCCTGGACCCAGCGGGAATCGCTACCTGGCTGGCAGGCGGTAGCCAGGTTTCGAGCGGCAGGAGGCAGCCTCCGCAGGGAGGGGTCTGATGGCGATCGTGGCAGGGGATGGAGGGTGTGGGAAGTATGGGGCAGGGGAGATCCCAGGATCTCATAGTGGGGCTGGGAGGAGCACATCAGCTCTTCCTGGCCCAAATGGAAATCTGTCAAAAAAATGTTTTGAATCAAACTTACTTGGGCCTCTTCCCACAATTTAATTTCCCCCACGATCTCTCTGCTCCCCCACAATCTCTCCAATCCCCCCATAATCTCTCCGCTCCCCCCATGATCCCTCCGCTCCCCCCATGATCTCTCCAATCCCCCCATGATCTCTCCAATCCCCCCATGATCTCTCCAATCCCCCCATGATCCCTCCGCTCCCCCCATGATCTCTCCAATCCCCCCACGATCTCTCCAATCCCCCCACGATCTCTCCAATCCCCCCACGATCTCTCCAGTCCCCCCATGATCTCTCCGCTCCCCCCACGATCTCTCCAATCCCCCCACGATCTCTCCAATCCCCCCACTATCTCTCCGCTCCCCCATGATCTCCCCGCTCCCCCCATGATCTCTCCGCTCCCCCCACGATCTCTCCAATCCCCCCACGATCTCTCCGCTGCCCCCATGATCTCTCCAATCCCCCCATGATCTCTCCGCTCCCCCCACGATCTCTCCAATCCCCCCATGATCTCTCCGCTGCCCCCATGATCTCTCCAATCCCCCCACGATCTCTCCAATCCCCCCACGATCTCTCCAATCACCCCATGATCTCTCCAATCCCCCCATGATCTCTCCAGTCCCCCCATGATCTCTCCGCTCCCTCCACGATCTCTCCAATCCCCCCACGATCTCTCCAATCCCCCATGATCTCTCCGCTGCCCCCATGATCTCTCCAATCCCCCCACGATCTCTCCAATCCCCCCACGATCTCTCCAATCCCCCCACGATCTCTCCAATCCCCCCATGATCTCTCCAGTCCCCCCATGATCTCTCCGCTCCCTCCACGATCTCTCCAATCCCCCCACGATCTCTCCAATCCCCCCACGATCTCTCCAATCCCCCCATGATCTCTCCAATCCCCCCACGATCTCTCCGCTCCCCCATGATCTCTCCAATCCCCCCACGACCTCTCCAATCCCCCCATGATCTCTCCGCTCCCCCACGATCTCTCCAATCCCTCCACGATCTCTCCAATCCCCCCATGATCTCTCCGCTCCCCCCATGATCTCTCCAATCCCCCCACGATCTCTTCAATCCCCCCACAATCTCTCCAATCCCCCCACGATCTCTCCAATCCCCCCACGATCTCTCCAATCCCCCCATGATCTCTCCGCTCCCCCCACGATCTCTCCAATCCCCCCACGATCTCTCCAATCCCCCCACGATCTCTCCAATCCCCCCACGATCTCTCCGCTCCCCCCACGATCTCTCCAATCCCCCCTCGATCTCTCCGCTCCCCCCACGATCTCTCCAATCCCCCCACGATCTCTCCGCTCCCCCCACGATCTCTCCAATCCCCCCACGATCTCTCCAGTCCCCCCACGATCTCTCCGCTCCCCCCACGATCTCTCCAATCCCCCCACGATCTCTCCAATCCCCCCACGATCTCTCCAATCCCCCCACGATCTCTCCAATCCCCCCATGATCTCTCCAGTCCCCCCATGATCTCTCCGCTCCCCCCACGATCTCTCCAATCCCCCCACGATCTCTCCAATCCCCCCACGATCTCTCCAATCCCCCCACAATCTCTCCAATCCCCCCACGATCTCTCCAATCCCCCCATGATCTCTCCAGTCCCCCCAAGATCTCTCCAATCCCCCCACGATCTCTCCAATCCCCCCACGATCTCTCCAATCCCCCCACGATCTCTCCAATCCCCCCACGATCTCTCCAATCCCCCCACGATCTCTCCAATCCCCCCATGATCTCTCCAGTCCCCCCATGATCTCTCCAATCCCCCCATGATCTCTCCAATCCCCCCACGATCTCTCCAATCCCCCCATGATCTCTCCAATCCCCCCATGATCTCTCCAATCCCCCCATGATCTCTCCAATCCCCCCATGATCTCTCCAATCCCCTCATGATCTCTCCAATCCCCCCATGATCTCTCCAATCCCCCCACGATCTCTCCGCTCCCCCCCCACAATCTCTCCGCTCCCCCACGATCTCTCCGCTCCCCCACAATCTCTCCGCTCCCCCACGATCTCTCCGCTCCCTCACGATCTCTCCGCTCCCCCCCACGATCTCTCCGCTCCCCCCACGATCTCTCCGCTCCCCCCACGATCTCTCCGCTCCCCCCACGATCTCTCCGCTCCCCCCATGATCTCTCCGCTTCCCCCCCCCCACCCCCACGATCTTTCCACTGTCAATCAGGCTGGTTGTCGGGCAGGAAACAGGACGACACCTTCCATCACTTTGCTGATGATTGAGAGTAGACTGATGGGGTGGTAATTGGCCGGATTGGATTTGTCCTGCTTTTTGTGGACAGGACATACCTGGGCAGTTTTCCACATTAACAGATAGATGCCAGTGTTGTAGCTGTACTTGAACAGTTTGGCTAGAGGCGCGGCTAGTTCTGGAGCACAAGTCTTCAGCACGACAGCTGGGATGTTGTCGGGGCCCACAGCCTTTGCTATATCCAGTGCACTCAGCCGTTTCTTGATATCATGTGGAGTGAATCGAATTGGCTGAAGACTGGCTTCTGTGATAGTGGGGACCTCAGGAGGAGGCCAATATGGATCATCCACTCGGCACTTCTGGCTGAAGATGGTTGCAAACGCTTCAGCTTTGTCTTTTGCACTCATGTGCTGGGCTCCACCATCATTGAGGATGGGGAATATTCATGGAGCCTCCTCCTCCTGTTAGTTGTTTAATGGTCCACCACCATTCACGACTGGATGTGGCAGGACTGCAGAGCTTTGATCTGATCCGTTGATTGTGGGATCACTTAGCTCTGTCTATAGCATGCTGCTTCTGCTTTTTAGCATGCATGTAGTCCTGTGTTGCAGCTTCCCCAGGTTGGCACCTCATTTTTAGGTATGCCCGGTGCTGCTCCTGGTATGCTCTTCCACACTCCATATTGAACCAGAGTTGTTCCCCTGGCTAAATGGTAATGGTAGAGTGAGGGATATGCTGGGCCATGAGGTTACAGATTGCGGTGGAATACAATTCTGCTGCTGCTGATGGCCCACAGCGCCTCATGGATGCCCAGTTTTGAGCTGCTAGATCTGTTCTGAATCTATCCCATTTAGCACGGTGGTAGTGCCACACAACACGATGGAGGGTGTCCTCAGTGTGAAGACGGGACTTTGTCTCCACAATGACTGTGGCAAATGGTATGTTGGCCTTCATAGCAAGAAGATTCAAGTACAGAAGCAAGGATGTCTTGCTGCATTTGTACAGGGCCTTGGTGAGGCCACACCTTGACTATTGTGTGCGGTTTTGGTCGCCTTTTCTGAGGAGGGATGTTCTTGCCATGGAGAGAGTGCAGCGAAGATTCACCAGACTGATACCTGGATGGCAGGAATGACGTATGAAGAGAGATTGGGTCGATTAGACTTATATTCGCTGGAGTTTAGAAGAATGAGAGGGGATCTCATTGAAACTTATAAAATTCTAACAGGACTGGACAGACTAGATGCAGGAAGGATGTTCCCGATGGCGGGGGAGTCCAGAACCAGGGGTCACAGTCTAAGGATAAGGGGTAAGCCATTTAGGACTGAGATGAGGAGGAATTTCTTCACCTAGAGAGTGGTGAACCTGTGGAATTCTCTGCCACACAGGGCAGTTGAGGCCAATTCATTAAATATATTCAAGAAGGAGTTGGATATATTTCTTGAGGCTAAAGGGATCAAGGGATATGGGGAGAAAGCAGGGACAGGGTACTGAATTTGGATGATCAGCCACGATCTCATTAAATGGCGGAGCAGGCTCGAGGGGCCGAATGGCCTACTCCTGCTCCTATCTTCTATGTTTCTGTGTTTCTATGTGCGGTGGTCACTGCTACCAATACTCATGGACAGATGCAGCTGCGACAGGTAGATTGGTGAGGACGAGGTCAAGTAGGTTTTTCCCTCGTGTTGGTTCTCTCACCGCCTGTCGCAGGCCCAGACTGGCAGCTATGTCCTTCAGGACTCGGCCAGCTCAGTCAGTAGTGGTGCTACCGAGCCACTCTTGGTGATGGACATTGAAGTCCCCCACCCAGAGTACATTCTGTGCCCTTGCTACTCTCAGTGCTTCTTCCAAGTGGTGTTCAACATGGTAAACAAAACTTGTCAGTATGGGTTATACTACCTGATATCAAATAACCAAATTTATTTTTATGAGCATTAATGATTGTTCAATGTTTGTAGATTAAAGTGTGGGGCCTGCGGAGACAGTCCCCGGTAATCATATAGTGGATCGGGGGTGGGGGATGGTGGTGATAGGCGATCACCTTAGGGGGGAGGGTTCCCTCAGAGAAGGAGAGGCCTTAGGTTACCTTATAGGGTCCGGAGGAGAACTCCTGGCCCACAAGAAAATCTTAAAAAATTAAAAATCACTGACCTTCTCAGCCCTCTCGTAGGCCTGCTACTCCTTGGTGCCGAGTTTCCCCGGTGAAGCCGGCACCAGGTGCCGAGCACGTGACACGAAGTTAAAGTAACGGTGGGTTCTGGTTGATGTTAATCAGATCACGACGTTTAATTTTCGATCAGGCCCTCGCCAGCCTGGGGTGAGGCCCCTCACGCGATGACCTAAACGCACCCGTAAAAATGGCGCATGGCGTGAGGTCAGCCAGAAGATGGTGAGTGGCACACTGCCAAGATCTGAACCCTTGGCTCACCCCATTCTCATCGGGCAAATGGGAGTACAATCAGGACTTTCATGGCCTTCGTAAGTATTCTGCAGTGAACACAGCTTGTGGCCTCCATCTTACTTTTGCTTCCCCCTTCTGTCCCCCCACTTCTGACATTTACTACTTTTTGCTTTAACTTCTCGCAGATGTATCCTTTATGAATTCCCTTCACGCTTTGTTTTCTCTAAACTCAGGTCATCCCCCCTTCAAGTTATCACAGATGTCACCTTTTGATTTAAATTTTTTTGCACTGTTCCTCTTCGACCTTGATTCTTCAGTAAACAGCTGGGGGAATGAATGTCTTGTACTCCTTCCTCTCCATTTTAAGCTGAAACCTCTGACTGCTCCACAGCCATTTGAGAATCAACCTCTCCTCGTAGCCAAGTATTCAACAGATGACCTGATTCAGATAGCTCCTGATGGAGTCTATTAACTTTTCATCCAGGCGATGTCCCCTCTGCGTCTGTCTGACTTGAGGTTGGTTGTTTGCTTTATTTAGCAGGAGAGTCTTCCTAAAGTGGAGCAGTTCTATTGAACCCTGGATTTTTTAATAATTACAGGAAACTCTTTTTTATCCAGCACCGACAGGACCGGCGTGGTGCCGGTTTATCAAAAAGTCCGGATTACAGAGAGGTATAGTAAAAGGTACGAGAGCCTCGTACACGGCCACAGATCCAGGCGTCCCTGTTGCATGGCAACAGGTGCAGGAACTCCGGCCACAGACCAAGCGTCCCTGTTGCATAGCAACAGGTGCAGGAACCCCGGTTACACGGCCACAGATCCAGGAACGGCCACTAATATGAGGTAAAACTTACCTGAACCTACTCCTGAATTTTGCCGGTTAACAGAGATTTCCAGTTATTTAGGTGCTGGTAAATCGAGAGTTTCCTGTACAATATTCAGAGGTACTAATGGAGTATTTCAACTGGACCCAGGGGCTTGTTGTTGTAATATCAATAATAACGTGTGTGTGTGTGTGTTAGGAGGAAGGGATTGGTGTACAAAATGGTCAAGTTATCCAATACTGGGCATTTTATTCAGGACCTTAAATGAATGTTTTAAAGAGGTGAATATAAACCTCAAAAAACCTGTTAAAATGAATTAGGATCAGCTTTGACATCCCTTTGAATTTTTGTCTGTCATTTTTTTGTTTTTATTTAAACAGTGAGTGCTGATGATATGCTTGGAGGAGCTGCAGGGTCCAGTGGTATAAGTCCCCTGCTGAAGCCCCTGGGTTATGTCACTATCCCAATTATGTCACCATAACTCACAGTTTAGACAGTTATTAAAATAATTCATTAATAGAAATAGAAAATTCAAACTGGTTTTCATTGAAATCACAATGTTTTGCAACAGTTTGATGTTTTACAAGTGTCCTTATCCCTCTTTGGGTCTGACCAGCAGTGCACCCCCTGAGTTTGTGGCCTTTTCATTCTAGTTAAGGCAGAGTTTCTTGTGCATGAAAATTCCAGAACCCGTGTACCAGTGGATCTTTTGCACACGTGAAGTAATGTCAAACACTCACTGTCACTCAGGATACACTGCTTATTTCCTGGGTGCAGAGCTCCTGGTGGGAACTTGCTGTGCGTAAATTGCCTGCCGCGTTTCCTGTATGACAACAGTGACTACACTTCAAAAAGTACTTCATTGGCTGTAAAGCACTTTGGAACGTCCTGGGGTCATGTAAGGCGCTATATAAATGAAAGTCTTTCATTTCTTTTAAAAGCTTAAGTAAAGTTATGAATAATTCCTCAGCAACATGTTACTGCTGACAGCTGAGGTATTACACATATGTAGATTATCATCTGGATTTTTTAATGAGTAAACTAGCGATAGCACAGCAATTACTCTTTAAGATTCAGATCTATCAAATTAGAAGATTTGACTGTGATGATTAACTGTTCACTGAAACTACTCAGTAATTAGACTGGTTTCAATGAAAAGTGACAAGGCTGAAGCTAATTGGGAATTCACAATGAGAGTCTCAATAAATGGTATGGATAATATGGATGGAAGCTGATGGTTTGACTTAAGCTGTGATTGAAGAACCAGCGGATACGAGTACAAAATGAACAAGCTTCAAATGTGACTGGAGATCAGAAGCATTTTTACTCACCATAGGGTAGTAGTTACGTGGAATAGACTCTCAGCAAATGCAGTTAAGGTCTTTGAAAATGAGCTGGATAAATATTTGGTTCAGAGGCTATAAAGATAAGTACAAAGACCGATGATTAAATACTCTGTGAAACACTGTAGCTCGGACAATGGAACTATCACCTGTGGAATGCAGCTGGTCAGTGTTGAACAGTGAAGGTCGAAATGTAAGCTTAAAGTTTTTGTTCGATTACCTTTGGAGTCAGTGAGAATTTTCATATCTTCTTGGATGTTTTAATTGTGGTTATTCACCTCCCTCGGGAGATTAGTATGGTAAGTAAAGGTGTTAGACAGGAACTTTATATGACTATGGCCCCCAACCTCAGTGTAGCACCGCTGGAGCTATCCAGGTAGTAACTCAGGCACTAGTACTAACAGGTACTAACCCAGGCAAGATGATGGATGCCAGGGCAAAACTCACATGTTAACTTAGTTATTTATTAAAACTAAATTAAACTCGAGTAATCTCCTGCCCTGCCATTCAATTTCTGTCGATTGAAAATAACCGATTGCCCCATGAGATTAAAAATGAAAACTGGAAATGCTCAGCAGGTCTTTCCTCTTCAGATGCTGACAGACCCACTGTACATTTCCAGCAGGCTGCCTCACAAACACTTCTTAACCACTTCTTTAATCGTATCATAAACAGCTTCTTCAATCCAACACTGCAACGCTTCAACAAAAATTCTCTCTTTTACTTCAATGTGGGTGAATTATTTTTACATAGTAAAAGTTCGTTGAATGTAAAATAATTATAAATATGTGAATAGTTTATATATTCGTACCTCCATGTTTACTTTTCTCCCATCTGTTTAGACTCCCCTTCTCCCATCGCTGCCCCGCATTGTGTGTTATTCCTCAATAGTAATGGAAAGCAAGGGAGACATCTTCTACACTTCTGCTGATACTGGCCTTGGATTGGTAGCTAGGAGATGTATGAGTATAGGTGTGGGCGATGGGCAATCTCACTAGTTCTCTCTCTTGGACCATCTCCCAGTCCCATTCTCAGGTACTGCTTACTGACTCCACTCCCAAGATTAAGCACTTTCTTTACATGGATATGAACCCTTATTATACCTCAGTGTGGCATGGAGTGTTGCATTACCAATTCAGAGTCTTTTCTTCAATGATTTTGGCTTACAATATCAGAGCAGATGGGGTACAGAAATTTCTTTGGAACAGCACATTGAGAAACAGCAACACGAATACCTTGCAGCCTCGCAACTATTGTGAAAGACATTCTTTATATTTGAGCCCAGGCAGTGAATGTCAATAGCCACAATATGATTAGGCAGAGTCAACTTGGGTTTATGACAGGGAAAGCCTGTTTGACAAATCTATTAGATTTTTTTGAGGGTGTAACTAGCAGGGTAGATAAGGGGGAACCAGTGGATGTAGTATATTTGGATTTTCAGAAGGCATTTGATAAGGTGCCACACATTAGGTTGTTACACAAGGTTAGGGCTCATGGGATTGGGGGTAATATATTAGCATGGATTGAGGATTGGTTAACGGACAGAAAGCAGAGAATATAAATAAACGGGTCATTTTCAGGATGGCAGGGTGTAACTAGTGGGGTGCCGCAAGGATCAGTGCTTGGGCCTCAGCTATTTACAATCTATATCAATGACTTAGATGAGGGGACCAAGTGTAATATATCCAAGTTTGCTCACAATACAAAGCTAGGTGAGAAAGTAAGCTGTGAGGAGGACGTAAAGAGGCTGCAAAGGGATGTAGACCGGTTAAGTGTTTGGGCAAGACGGTGGCAGATGGAGTATAATGTGGGCAAGTGTGAAATTATCCACTTTGGTAGGAAGACTGGAGACTTTTTTAAAAGGTGAGGGATTTGGGTGTCCTTGTACACGAATCACAGAAAACTAACATGCAGGTACAGCAAACAATTAGGAAGGCAAATGGTATGTTAGTCTTTATTGCTAGGGGGTTGCAGTATAAGAGTAAGGAAGTCTTGCTACAATTATACAGGGCCTTGGTGAGACCACACCTGGAGTACTGGGCACAGTTTTGGTCTCCTTATCTAAGGAAGGATATACTTGCCTTGGAGGCGGTGCAACGAAGGTTCATTAGATTAATTCCTGGGATGAGAGGGCTGTCCTATAAGGAGAGATTGAGTAGAACGGGCCTATATTCTCTGGAGTTTAGAAGAATGAGAGATGATCTCATTGAAACGTATAAAATTCTTAGAGGGCTTGAAAGGGTAGAAGCGGAGAGGCTGTTTCCCCTGGCTCAGGAGTCTAGAACTAGGGGACACAATCTCAGGATAAGGGGTCGGCCATTTAGGACTGAGATGAGGAGAAATTTCTTCACTCAGAGTGTTGTGAATCTTTGGAATTTTCTAAGGGCTGGGGATGCTCAGATGTTGAGTATATTCAAGGCTGAGATTGATAGATAGATCAAGGGATATGGGGATAGGGCGGGAAAATGGATTTGATGTAGAAGTTCAGCCATGATCTTATTGAAAGGTGGAGCAGGCTTGAGGGGCCGTATGGGTCTCCCGGTGATGATGTTGTGTTTCTTTACCAATAGGTTATGTCTCATTGCCAAAAATGAGTGTCTGTTTCCTCATCTCTTTGTAAAGCTATTGACTCATGCTGGGGTACAGTTCCATAGATGCTAAATGACCATTCTTTATTTATGAGCCCGGGCAGTATGTCATCTGGCTCATTCATAGGGAGTTCAAAAATATTCCAAAATCTTGTTCCCCCACCTGATATGTTCCTAGATGTACTTTCTAGATAGTGATCAGGAGCAGGAACCCAAGGTAATGTATTTCCTCTTTCTGCTAACGGGACATTGAAACCAATTGTAGCAACCCCATTGCTGCCCTGGCTGAGTTCAGATAACCTGTCACAAATCAGGGGGCCAACCTGTTTGATTTGTGTGTCTCAGTGCCACATCGACCAGTACATTTGTCCATTTAGCTTTCAAGGGAAAACTGTCACAGTAATGAATTTCAAACTTTGCTGGTGCAGTGCAATAATGCAATGGATTAATAGTATCTCCCATGGCTGAGAGACCCACTGGAATCTGAGTCTCTTATCTTGCCTGTAATAAGTACTTGGGATTTCTTTGACTGTTTAGTACAGATTAAGTGGAAACACAGGTGATGATTTTGTGAATGCGCACTTGAGTTTTTAATGGGTTGCAAAAATTCTTCAGGGTCCACTGAGCTTTGCATTCAAGTCCCCACGATGTCCTCCTGGTAGGTGAATCTCCATGCCAGGAATTTGTAAAATATACCCTTGAGTGGCCGATCAGCAGGAGGGGTGTAAACAGAAGCTTATTCATTTCCATTTAACCAGCAAAAGCTTTGGAGCTGTCTGTGGTTACCTGCTCTAGGTCTCGACTATAGTACGCAGTATGTTTTTGTAAAGATATAAAGCAAAAAAAGATAGTTTTTAAAAAATTTAAGCCTCAATCACACCTTTCCAAAGGAGAGTAAATAATAAAAATATTACAGGCTCATGAAAAGTTATGACACGCACAAGTACGATAGACTGAATGGCCTCCTTCTATGCTGTATGATTCCCTGATTCTATGAAGTAATATGAAAAATGTTATATCACACGGCTGTGCCAGAGTGGAAATCAAATTGTTGCATTAAAAAACACTTGCAGATTTCTTCTATTTGAGCCAAATGGAATTTTCAATATTTCCCCAAAAACGTTGTACTCATTATTCTTCTGAGATTAAGTGAAGTTGCTGCAAATGAACAGAACTGTTTCTTTTTTTAAAAAGTTTTTCATTCGTGTACTTTGGACGAAACATCTGGTAAGGAAACGTCTGCAGTTGTGCTTTGCTTTGTGCAGGCCTTGAAACCTGGATTGTATTACTGTCCTGGTGACTGGCCGGTGTGGGAAAAGCACAGAATTTCTGTATTCTGTCAAGTGGGGAAAGCTAACTGGCAAAGGATGTAAAGCAACAGCACTGCGTGTCTCCGGTTAGCTCAATGCTGGTCCCATTATTAAGTATTTTTATGTAGATTTTTGACAATCCCAACACGTCGATGCTTTTGCCAGAAGTCAGTTCAAACCGAGCCCTGCCTGAGCAAATGCAAAGAAAATACCTTACTTTTTATTTCTGGGCAATAGCAGACTGATTTATCTTTTGACCTAAATTAACCAAACTCTTGACTCAGATCAGGCGCTCATATGTAGACATTGGGCCAGAAAATTCTCAGCCTAGCTCCACCATTGTAAGTGTTGCTAACCTCCGCCCCCTGACCCCGCTGGAGGACTGAGATGAGGAGAAATTTCTTCACTCAGAGGGTGGTGAACCTGTGGAATCCCCAAAGAAATACCCATCCTCATCTCTTTGTAAGGTGTGATGTCAAAGCCAGTAGTAACCAGGAATAATTAAAAATATCAGCAGAAAAAAATGAGAACTACCCAGAAAAAATCAATAATCCATGAAGCAAAATACAGCAAAGCATACATAAAAACCCCCCAAATAAGCTCATATAAGACATATCTTTTCCCTTTATGATACACCCAATCTCTCGTATGAGGAGAGATTGGGTCGACTAGGCCTGTATTCACTAGAGTTTAGAAGAATGAGAGGGGATCTCATTGATACGTATAAAATTCTGACAGGGCTAGACAGACTGGATGCAGGGAGGATGTTTCCCCTGGCTGGGGCGTCTAGAACGAGGGGTCACAGTCTCAGGATACGGGAAAGGACATTTAGGACTGAGATGAGGTGACATTTCTTCACTCAGAGGGTGGTGAACCTGTGGAATTCTCTACCACAGAAGGCTGTGGAGGCCAAGTCACTGAATATATTTAAGAAGGAGATAGTTAGATTTCTAGACACAAAAGGCATCAAGGGGTATGGGGAGAGAGCGGGAATATGGTATTGAGATAGAGGATCAGCCATGATCATATTGAATGGCAGAGCAGGCTCGAAGGGCCGAATGGCCTACTCCTGCTCCTATTTTTCTATGTTTCTATGTCAGTGTTCCTGGTAATTCTTTTTGGGTGCGCGGCCCCTTTAAGGTGCTGTGCGGCCCATTCAAAATACCGCGGGTGCACATTTTTTCCTCATTGAAAGGCCGGCGAGCCAGCTGCACGGGAGGTCCAGAGAGCTGCGCGGCCTCGCTTAAAGGGAACATTGGTCAAGGTGCGGTCACTGCACTAATATACCTTCAGCAGGTGCCCGTGCCATTATGGACACATCTTGAGCGTCCACTAGAGGAGGGCAGCCAGGAAATGCTGCTCGGAGGCCAGTCCGCATCACCAGCTCTGAACTTCTTTTCCTTTGGCCGAAGGTCCCCCTTGCGTAAATTAGCACAGACAGGAACTGAATAAATCAAAATACGGGGGGAGTCCAAAATTAGAGGCCATAAATATAATAAGGTCACTAATAAATCCAATAGGGAATTCAGGAGAAACTTCTTTACTCAGAGTGGCGAGAATCTGAAAATCACTATCACAAGGAGTAGTTGAGGTGAATAGCATAGATGGATTTAAGGGGACTCGAGATAAGTACATGAGGGAGAAAGGAATAGAAGGTTATGTTGATGGGGTTAGATGACGAGGGGTGGGAGGAGGCTCGCGTGGAGCATAAACACCGGCATAGACCTGTTGGGCCGAATGGCCTGTTTCGGTGCTGTAAAATTCTATGTAATTCTATGTATTCTTCTTCTTCGCAGGTGGGCAGAGGAAACGCTTCAAAGACGTCCTCAAAGCCTCCTTGAAAAAGTGCAACATCCCCACCGACACCTGGGAATTCCTGGCCCAAGACCGCACAAAGTGGAGGAGAAGCATCCGGGCAGGCGCCGAACACCTCGAGTCTCTTCGCCGGGAGCAAGCGGAAGCCAAGCGCAAGGAGCGCAAGGAGCGCACGTCAACCCAAGCACCCCACCCACCCGCCCCTTCAACCACCGTCTGCCCCACCTGTGACAGAGACTGTAGGTCCCGCATTGGGCTCATCAGTCACCTGAGAACTCTTTTTTAATGCGGAAGCAAGTTATCCTCGGTTCCGAGGGACTGCCTAAGAAGAAGAAGAAGAATTCTATGTAATAGCACAGACAGGAATTTAATGATCCTGAAATTTACAGGGAGGTGGGGAGGGGGTTGAAACCCAGAAATGCGGGTAACATGGAGGTCCTGCCGAATTTAATTTGAATTTTTTTTCTCCGTTTCCTGGCCAGCAGCCTGATTGAGCCTCACTTCAGCCATTAAATCTAAAAGACTGTTAAAATTTGAGGCCCGCAGCCTCATTAGCATATTTAAATAACTGACCAGCCCCTCGAGAGCAGGTTAGTTGCCCGCCACCAGCCTGCCTCCGTTAAAACTGGAAGTTTGAGGTGGGATGGGCTCGGGTTTCATTTTTTTGAAATTTCCCCAATGAATTAAAATAGCACAGGCAGGAATTTAATGCGAATGTGTTGCCCACAGAGGATATTAAACCCAATAGTGAGTATCTGGTCAAGGTTGTGAAGCCAGGGAAAGCACAGGCCTGAGACCATGCAGTTGGTCAGAGATGGCTGGTGAGGGGGAGGGTATTTAGAGGGCAAGTTTGGCAAGGCTACTCTCGGAGCAGCTGAATAGAAAACACCGCTGGCATTTGGCAGACCTGGAAGCAGATCAACCATCTGCAGTTGGCTGAGGAATGGTAGGTAACACAGAAAGCTTCATGCAGGTGAAGGGCAGAAAATATAAATAATAATTAAAATTCAGTATTTTCTTTCTCCTGGTTTTTTCTGTTTTAATTTCATAGAATCGCTAAAAGTTCAAATATTCTGAGCCACAGAATTCACGACGACCCTCATTAATTGGCTAATACAGAAACTCTCTTTTAACCGGAAATCTCTCTTAACCGGCAAAATTCAGGAGTATGGCAATAGATTGGGAGAAGGGGAAGTGCAAAGAGACCTGGGTGTCCTTGTGCACCAGTCACTGAAGGTAAGCATGCAGGTGCAGCAGGCGGTTAAGAAGGCAAATGGTATGTTGGCCTTCGTAGCAAGAGGGTTCGAGTACAGGAACAAGGATGTCTTGCTGCAGTTGTACAGGGCCTTGGTGAGACCACATCTTGTGTATTGTGTGCAGTTTTGGTCACCTTACCTGAGGAAGGACGTTCTTGCCATGGAGGGAGTGCAGCGAAGATTCACCAGGCTGATACCTGGGATGGCAGGAATGACGTATGAGGAGAGATTGGGTCGATTGGGCTTATACTCACTGGAGTTTAGAAGATTGAGAGGGGATCTCATCGAAACCTATAAAATTCTGTCAGGCCTGGACAGACTAGATGCAGGAAGGATGTTTCTGATGGCTGGGGAGTCCAGAACCAGGGGTCATAGTCTAAGAATAAGGGGTAAGCCATTTAGGACTGAAATGAGGAGGAATTTCTTCACCCAGAGAGTGGTGAACCTGTGGAATTCTCTGCCACAGAGGGCGGTGGAGGCTAGTTCATTAAATATATTCAAGAAAGTGTTGGATATATTTCTTGAGGCTAAAGGGATCAAGGGATATGGGGAGAAGGCAGGGACAGGGTACTGAATTTGGATGATCAGCCATGATCACATTGAATGGCGGAGCAGGCTCGAAGGGCCGAATGGCCTACTCCTGCTCCTATCTTCTATGTTTCTATGTTTCTATGTTCAGGTAAGTTTTACTATATATTAGTGGCCGTGTAACCGGGGTTCCTGCATCTGTGGCCGTGTAACCGGGGCTCCTGCACCTGTGGCCGTGTAACCGGGGTTCCTGAATCTGTGGCCGTGTAACCGGGGTTCCTGGATCTGTGGCCGTGTAACCGGGGCTCCTGCACCTGTGGCAGTGCAACAGGGACTCCTGGATCTGTGGCCGTGTACGGGGCTCTCGTACCTTGGTAAGTATACCTCTCTGTAATCCGGACTTTTTGATCAACCAGCACCACGCCGGTCCCGTCGGTGCCGGATAAAAAA
The DNA here is from genome assembly GCF_052327205.1 of Somniosus microcephalus. Classification (NCBI taxonomy): domain Eukaryota; kingdom Metazoa; phylum Chordata; class Chondrichthyes; order Squaliformes; family Somniosidae; genus Somniosus; species Somniosus microcephalus. Next base: position 15,098,887 of record NC_141000.1, on the reverse strand, counting down.
GAGTTTCCTGTACAACTGTCTGTATGGTGTTCCAAAATGGCCATGGTCCTAATTGCTGGAGATTACCTGTGGCTTTTATTTCTCAGAAATGTGCTTATCAGATTGAGTGATCTTAGTTGTGGGAACGGAACATTTCCCATTCTAGGCACCAAGAGGCAGTTTTAACTGGTGTAACCTGGACAAGGAGGGGAGGAAAGTCAAGTGGGGAGCTGCTCCTCTCGCTCCCACCACCCAACACCACTTCCAAGATTCTCTTCCAGAAGTGATATCAGACTAAAGAGGGGGGATTTTAACCCCCAGGGCGGGTGGGGTATTAAAAATATAAAAATGGAAAACCTGACCCCAATCCGCCTCCAACCCGCCCACCTCTGGTTTTAATGGAGGCGGGTCGGGGGCTGCATGACCAGGCTGCTCCCAGGAGGCGGGTCACTAAAATATTTTAAAGAGGCTGTATGCCTCCATTGTAACTTCACTTTTAGTTTTAACACCTGTTGGCCGGGTCTCGGGAAACCTGACAGATGAAAGTAGGCGAGAAGGTCCGGATCCATCAGGTAAGTTAATTGCACTGCGTGTGGGCCAGATGGAGCAGGAGTGCTTCCCACCGGCCCGTCAACCTAACCTCCTTACCCCCCATGATTGGAAACCCTCTCTTCCCCCAGCAATCGGACCCCTCTGATCAAACCCTGATCACTCTCCGATTCCCCGATCCAAACTTCGAAAACCCCAATCCCTCCTCGACCCTCATGATCCAAACTTCGAAAACCCCGATCGCTCCTCGACCCTCATGATCCAAACTTCGAAAACCCCGAACGCTCCCCGATCCCCACCCCCCGAAGACCCCGATCGCTCCTCGACCCTCACGGCCCAAATCCCGATGGCCATGATTGCTCGCCAACCCTCCCAATCCAAATCCTGAAAACCCCAATCGCTCCCTGACTCTCATGATCCAAATCCCAAAGACCCTGATCACTCCCCAGCTGCTTATCCACCTGACAGGCCGCCACCCTATAAACTTGGCCGGTTGTCGGGTGGGAAACCTGTTGAAAATTGTTTAAACAGGTCCTGCCATTGAATCCGGCAGGACTTAAGGGAAACCCTTACTTTCAGGTTTCCTGTCCACAAATCCTTCCCGCCTTGGAGTTATTATCGGGGCTATAATACGCCTACCCATCATATGGGCAGGCACACTATAAGATGCATATGATGGGATGATGTCATATGATGTATTTCCCATAATTTGCACCTTAGCAACACGAGGTGTAAGGAATGCTGATGCGTTCCGAGCAACCAACATTGCTAAGGGCCACTTTGAATATTGCAATTGATCGCTTTAGTCAAAGTGGCAAATTCAAAGTACAAGGAGAATTTTCTTTTAATGGATCATCTGCCAGAACCCTGCTATGATGTGGCAAGATGCTGCCTCAAATCCTCCGCCCACTCAGTGCCACTTGGCACCATTCTGTTTCATTAGTGACATACTATTTGTTGATGATACCTTGTGCAGTAATTTGAAGGCTCGAATCTACTTTTCATCTTCAGAAGAGCTTTAGAGATTAATCCTATTTCATTTGCTCTCTTTATAACATAATCTGCACCACATCTTCCATTTAATTGACGACCTTGTTATAGTCACACTCAATGGTTAACTATTTGCTATTATCGAATGCAGTTGTTGCACAAAATGGAGATGGAATCGCTCATCGCCTTATTGGCGGCTGCTTTATCTCCACTCACTCCTGACCACCTACCAACCATACCACCCCCGCCCAACCCACCCCCCCACCCCCCAAACCCACCCAACTCCACCACCCCACCCCCCACCCCTAACCCCCCCACCCCAACTCCACCCCCCCACGCCCAACCCCACCCCCCCCGCCCAACTCCACCCCCCCAACCCCCTCCCCCCACCCAACCCCCCCTGACAAATCCCCATTAAAAAAAACCATCCTTTGAATTTTTGGCTTGCAATGTAGGAATTCCAATGATGCTGGGTATTCCCAGTGGAGAAGAGAAAAGCACGTTTCCCCAAAAGCAATCCGGTTCCTGCTAAATTGGACCCGTTATTTGAAGATTCTGCAAGAAATGTCAGGATAGCCTGGAAACCAGTCTGAGTGTTCACCTGTACGGACACTTTTATGCAGCTGGAACTCGAGCAAAGTTTGTTTTGAAATACAGCCTAACTAAAGTGATGTTTTTGGATTGTATGCAGGAAAGGCTGTATTCAGTTTCCTGAGCAACGAAAGTACAAATTCAATTCTTTTCTGTTCTGGAAAAAAAGCCGTTACCATCTTGGTATCGCAGTCGTCCATTTGTTCCCCTTTTTTTGAGTTTTATAATGGTCACATATCCCCCTCTTCCGGAACTTTTCTTCCCTCGTCTCTTGAAGGTGCTGCCTCTTGCTGGGGGTACAGTCGGCTCCTGGTACCTCACTCAAGTGGCCGTTCGTGATGTGTGTGGGGGAGAAATTCGACCTCCTCCCAAACTGAGCATGGAGCTGGCCTGTGCCACCTGCCCAGAGCCGGCGCCGGGAGGCCTGAACCCATACCCGGGTTCGGGCCTCACTTTAAATGTGGCCGGTGAGCTGGCGGGCACCGAACTGGTGCCCCGCTTACAGCTTGCCAGCTGTGGGAGGGCAGGCGATTGGCCAGCTTCCACAAGCAGCTGGCCGGCAGGTTGAGTTGAGGATGGACATGCTCCAACTGGGCTCACGGAGATCCAAAGTTAAAATTTCCTGGGCCTCTTCTTGTGCAGCCACAAGTGGTCCCGTTAATTCAGCCAGGCGGAGAGCGCATGGCACTTGCTCCATCCGTTTGTACCTGGAGTTTGCAATCGGGGCACGACAACCGGCGCAGGACCCGGATTTTGCGAATTTAAAACAGTCATTTGCCTGTTTTAGGAAAGCGGCCTGCTTTCCCATTGACAAACTTAGCTGAAAGTTGCTTTAGCTGGGCCTTGGGTATCAATGGCAAGGCCGCGCTGCCCCAGCCCAGCTTTCGACTTCCGGTTGCTCGTTTTTTCAGGTGAGAAACAGGTGACCGTTAGTTAAAAATCTCCTCCTGTGAGTCTAGTCCATGTGGGGGTTCATTTGGATTTTGGGCGATAGTGTAAAAAAAAGTCAATGGAAACTAAAATCGGGAGAGATGTTTAACAGGCGGCCGGGCCGATATTGCATATTTTATACTATCGTCTGATGTCAAAATTACCCCCTGTGTATCAACAGGCTATTCAACTGTGAGATACATCACAGCTGACATCAATCTGGTCCTTTCTCAAAGTCCATACAGAAACACTTTCTAGTAGGGATCAATGGAGAGTGAATGGCAGTGGAGGCACTAGTTAGCTTTCTCTTCATTACTCCCGGGACACTGAGGTAAATTGTAATGACCTCACTACTAATCCAACTGAGGCTAATCAACTTAACATAGAACAAGGACTGAACTTGGTACTTTGCTGGGAAGTATGGTTCAGTACCATACCACGTGCTGCTCGTATGCACTGTGTAATTAAGAGAGTCACTTACTATGGTTTGGTGGGGCTATGGTCAATGCTATGTCAGTGCTTCAATGGTCCAGCATTAATTAAGTGAGTACTGTGTATATCTCAACTTTTTCCTATTGTCCATAATCTGTGTCATGTGGGATATCAAGCAAGAAGATAGTACAGTACTTGTTGTAAAACAACCTGCAATATAATAGCTTTGGCAGTTTCCTATTAAGTTGGTGCCAGGTTCACATGAAAATCATTTAGATCAATTTACTCAGCAGGATAATTTACTGGGCCGTTGAAATGTGCATTGATCTTTTCTTAAAAAAAACCCTTGTCCTGGCACAGTAAGTTTATTTATTGTTTGCATGGCATTTAAAATGGTTTGATTAAATCTTTTATTGAGCAAAATCCTTTTTGTGTGTTTTTTTATAGTTAATGACCATACAGATGTGAACTTTTGATTGATCACCCAAAGGGCAATCACTGTTATGCGCAGAGCTAAAGTTAGATTAATGACACGCTAAAGTCACTTCCATTAGTCTTATTGTAGAGGTAGGCATCATTACAAAACTTGATTATTACAAACCTCCTGCTATATCAAGGTGGTCCTTGCTGGAACCCTATTAAAATTTGTGAAACAAATCCTAAACACACCAAAGACCCAGTGGTGGGCCCCACGGAACCATTTGTGATTAATTTAGACTGATTCGAACAGCTGTAATTGTTTAACTGCTCAGAGAAAGTGGATCAAATTTACCTCTGCTAGGGTTCCATGACATGCACGGCGATCATCAGTGAAACAGCTGATGTTTCTCAGTAGCCTGTAGCGACTGAAGTAAGCTCGAGTCTCTCGATGAATTGCCAGAGGGTTGTGATTATGAGGTGTAAAAGTGAAGGGTTAAAAGGGGTTTCTTCAGCAAGCTAACTGCAACTTGTAGCAAGCAAAAACAGTGCATAAAAATCTGCTGCTTTCAGATTGATTTATATTTTATGTATTTTCTAAAGGTGAGTACCTGGAGCTTGGCATTGGTCACAGTGAAGGGCAGGGAGTACAGCAATGCTGAAATCCTGACTTCAAAGTCTAAAAGTGGATCATTGAAAATCTGGAACAATTCACGGTTAATTATTCAACAGCTGGTCCTTGGCGTTTTCAGAAAACAAATACCATTATAATGTGCAAGCTATTATTGACGTATCATGCAGATGACTTTTCTGATGTTTGGCTCTGATTTAAGATGTCAATTTTACTGTCATATAGTGTACTTTATTACTGATAGTGTCCTCACTAGTGTAGTCAACTCATACTCTCATTACCTTGGATGCATTCCACAATTGTAAGGGAAAGAATTCCTGTGTATATATTGTACAAAAGAACTCATGGCTGGCAATAATCACAAATGTGTCAGATAATCTTGCTGATTGTGGGGTTATGTATTGATTCAGGGTTGTGCCACTATACCCATTAGCCTCAAATAATTAGGAGTCTGTAACTCACCCTGAGCATCTGATATTTTGTATACTGCTAACTATTTGGGGGAGAAATTGGGTGAGTAGCACCACCTGTTAGCGCCTAAAGAGGCAGTCAGTGGCTGTAGCGCCACTGGCTGCGCCTCCCGCAATATTCAGCAGGGGCGCTAATGGTGGCGTTAGCCTTTTGTGCTGCGCCACCACCGATGACGCCATCGGTGTGCGCAGCACCCCATTCGCGCCCCGGTCGCGATATTTGGTAGCAAACGCCGCTGTAGCGCCGTTCGCTACCCGCGCCCGGTTCACGGGGCCTTGCTGCACCGGCAGAGGCGCAAGTTAAGGTGGAGCTGCGGGGTGGCCACTTTTTTGGCGGCTGCCTGCCAGCACCTCCGTCCCCGGCCTCCTGGTCCCCTCCCCGCGGCATTGCCGGCTGTTTCCCGAGAGCCCGGCACTTCTCCTTGGTGCCGGGCTCTTTTGCCGGCACTTGCGATTGGGGCTCGCGCTGCTGCAGGCCCCTCCCCCTTTTGCAGAACACAGTTACTGAGAGTGAATCTTACTAAATATCTTTCGTGGACTATAAGACTAGAGAAACAAATGATGTAAAAATAATATTTATCTGTTCCATACACTCCAGTGCAGTTCTGAGGGAGCACTGCACTGTCGGAGGTGTCGTCTTTCAGCTGAGACATTAAACTGAGGCCCCGTATGCCCTCTCAGATGGCCTAAATGATCCCACGGCACTATTTGAAGAAGAACATGGGAGTTCCCCTGCTTTCCTCAACCAATATCACTAAAAAAGCAGATTATCTGGCCATTTATTTCATTGCTGTTTGTGGGAGCTTGCTGTGCGCAGATTGGCTGCTGCCTTTCATACATTACAACAGTGACTACACTTCAAAAGTATTTCATTGGTTCTAAAGCGCTTTGGGACCTCCTGAGGTTGTGAAAGGCGATTCAGAAATGCAAGTTTTTTTTCTACTAGTGAGCTGTGAGCATGTGTTGAAAGAGCATGCGTGTGTTGAATGAGCACACGTGTGTTGAAAGGGCGCGCGTGTGTTGAAAGAGCACACATGTGTTGAAAGAGCACACGTGTGTTGAAAAGGCGCGCGTGTGTTGAAAGAGCACACGTGTGTTGAAAGGGCGCGCATGTGTTAAAACAGTGCACGTGTGTTGAAAGGGCGCGCGTGTGTTGAAAGGGCGCGCGTGTGTTGAAAGAGTGCACGTGTGTTGAAAGGGCGTGTGCGTGTTGAAAGAGCGCGCGCGTGTTGAAAGGGCGCGCGTGTGTTGAAAGGGCGCGCGTGTGTTGAAAGGGCGCGCGCGTGTTGAAAGGGCGCGCGCGTGTTGAAAGGGCGCGCGCGTGTTGAAAGAGCGCGCGCGTGTTGAAAGGGCGCGCGTGTGTTGAAACAGTGCACGTGTTGAAAGGGCGCGCGCGTGTGTTGAAAGAGCGTGCGTGTGTTGAAAGTTTTTTTTCTACTAGTGAGCTGTGAGCATGTGCTGAAAGAGCATGCGTGTGTTGAAAGAGCACACGTGTGCTGAAAGGGCGCGCATGTGTTGAAAGGGCGCACGCGTGTTGAAAGGGCGCACGCGTGTTGAAAGGGCGCGCGCGTGTGTTGAAAGGGCGCGCGTGTGTTGAAAGGGCGCGCGTGTGTTGAAAGGGCGCGCGTGTGTTGAAAGGGCGCGCGTGTGTTGAAAGGGCGCGTGCGTGTGTTGAAAGGGCGCGCGCGTGTGTTGAAAGGGCGCGCGTGTGTTGAAAGGGCGCGCGTGTGTTGAAAGGGCGCGCGTGTGTTGAAAGGGCGCGCGTGTGTTGAAAGGGCGCGCGTGTGTTGAAAGGGCGCGCGTGTGTTGAAAGGGCGCGCGTGTGTTGAAAGGGCGCGCGTGTTGAAAGAGCGAGCGTGTTGAAAGGGCGCGCGTGTGTTGAAAAGGCACGCGTGTGTTGAAAAGGCACGCGTGTGTTGAAAGAGTGCACGTGTGTTGAAAGGGCGTGCACGTGTTGAAAGAGCGCGTGTGTTGAAAGGGCGCGTGTGTGTTGAAAGGGCGCACGTGTGTTGAAAGGGCGCGCGCGTGTGTTGAAAGAGCGCGTGTGTTGAAAGAGCGCGTGTGTGTTGAAAGAGCGAGCGTGTGTTGAAAGAGCGCGCGTGTTGAAAGGGCGTGCGTGTGTTGAAAGAGCGAGCATGTGTTGAAAGGGCACACGTGTGTTGAAAGAGCACGCGTGTGTTGAAAGAGTGCACGTGTGTTGAAAGGGCGCGCGCGTGTGTTGAAAGAGCGCGCGTGTGTTGAAAGAGCGAGCGTGTGTTGAAAGAGCGCGCGTGTTGAAAGGGCGTGCGTGTGTTGAAAGAGCGAGCGTGTGTTGAAAGGGCACACGTGTGTTGAAAGAGCGCGCGTGTGTTGAAAGGGCGTGCGCGTGTTGAAAGAGCGCGCGTGTGTTGAAAGAGTGCACGTGTGTTGAAAGGGCGCGCGCGTGTGTTGAAAGAGCGCGTGTGTGTTGAAAGAGCGAGCGTGTTGAAAGGGCGTGCGTGTGTTGAAAGAGCGAGCATGTGTTGAAAGGGCACACGTGTGTTGAAAGAGCGTGCGTGTGTTGAAAGAGTGCACGTGTGTTGAAAGGGCGCGCGCGTGTGTTGAAAGAGCGCGCGTGTGTTGAAAGAGCGCGCGTGTGTTGAAAGAGCGAGCGTGTGTTGAAAGAGCGCGCGTGTTGAAAGGGCGTGCGTGTGTTGAAAGAGCGAGCGTGTGTTGAAAGGGCACACGTGTGTTGAAAGCGCGCGTGTGTTGAAAGGGCGTGCGCGTGTTGAAAGAGCGTGCGTGTGTTGAAAGAGTGCACGTGTGTTGAAAGGGCGCGCGCGTGTGTTGAAAGAGCGCGCGTGTGTTGAAAGAGCGAGCGTGTGTTGAAAGGGCGAGCGTGTGTTGAAAGGGCGAGCGTGTGTTGAAAGGGCGTGCGTGTGTTGAAAGGGCGCGCGTGTGTTGAAAGGGCGCGCGCGTGTTGAAAGGGCGCGCGTGTGTTGAAAGGGCGCGCGTATTGAAAGCGCGCGCGTGTGTTGAAAGGGCGCGCGTGTGTTGAAAGGGCGCGCGTGTGTTGAAAGGGCGCGCGTGTGTTGAAAGGGCGCGCGTGTGTTGAAAGGGCGCGCGTGTGTTGAAAGGGCGCGCGTGTGTTGAAAGAGCGCACGTGTGTTGAAACGGTGCGCATGTTTTGAAACGGTGCACATGTTTTCAAATACAAATGCCTGGAGTTGCTAATTCGAGAGTGGTGCAAGCTGGCAGCACAACACCCACCCACACTGTTCTCAGAAATGCTCCAGGTATAGCATTGCTTAGTGCAGTGTAACTGGGGCATAACCGTATGCCGCTTAAACTGATGTCGGGAAATGCTAGGTCATTATCAATGACATCAGTAAACCAACATGTATTGATTCTGTTCAGCTGTGAAGTATTTTTATTGCATCACAATGTGCACATTGTCCCCAATTACAACATACGCTGAAATTAAATATTCAGTGGAACATGAAGAGATCTATAATTGACAAAGACACAATGATATGCTTTCAGTTGATTGCAGCTGCAGCCAGACTCGGGTGTTCGAGCAGCAGTTACTTGCTTATTTTCATAAACTTCAGCTCAGCCAAAACTCTGCTGCCCGTATCCTTTCCCGCACCAAGTCCTGCTCACCCATCAGCCCAGTTCTCGCAGACCTACATTGGCTGCTTGTTCCTCAAATGTAAAATTCTCATTCCTCATATTTAAATCCCTTCATGGCCTCGTCCATCCCTGTCTCTGTGACCTCCTCCAACCCTACATCAACCTGCTTCCATCCGAACTCTTCACTCCGCTGACACTGGCCTCTTGTGCATCCACCCTTCCCTTCACCCAACTATTGGGGGTTGTGCCTTCAGCCATCTGGGCCCCATGCTCTGGGATTCACTCCCTAAACCCCTTTAAGAGCCTCCTTAAAGCCGACCTCCTTCTCCTCCTAATATCCCTTTTTTTGGCTCAGCATCCATTTTTGTGATTACCCACTCTCCGAAGTGCCTTGGAACATTTTCTGTGTTAAAGCGCTGGACAAGTTGTTGTTCATCAGTCTTCGGTTACTAATCACTGCGGAGCTCGCCAGAAACCAACCTAAACAAAGGGGCACACATCACTGAACAGGCTGCGATGATGGTGAGAATGTGATTGTTATAAATGAAATGAATGGTTTTACTCAGTAAAAAGACGTACTGTTGCTATGCTCCCTAGATGGAACCAGCAAGGAAACTTCTGCTTGATCCAGATAAGAAAAGAGACCCAGTAATCCTTTGGCCTACACACAGACTGCAAAACAAAATAAGAGCCGTTATATAATCTTATCACACAAGATCCCTGGTGTGATTCCTGTCTCTACCCAGTTATCTGATTTCAGCAATAGGAAACTGCAATTGGCCTTAGCACTCCCGGCCTAGGTGGGTGGGGGAGGGGCAATCATCTAACCAGTGATCCCTGCTGGAAAGTGCGTACCTGTAGACATTCACTAAAGATCGATCAGAAATATTTCTGGATAAAATAATAGGTGACCAGAAGATATCAAGCCATAAATGACTGACGAGATGAAATACAAATATATCAAGCAGAACATGTAACATAAGTTTGAAGATTTATAAAAGTAGACAGTCGCCGGTTCAACATTGTGGTAATGGTGGTTTGTTATGATAGGAGTATAAATCCAGGCAAACAATTGTCCACGAAGTGCCTCCGGTGTTCGCTGTAGTGCCTGTGCTATTGGAGTGTTACGAAGCAGTAATTTCAGGAGAGTTATTTACAGTACATTTCCCACCTGTTTCTCGCATGCTGCCAAATTACCGCTTAGAGGAAGTGGCTTCATGTAGGAGGGTGGCTGATATTATTACTGCAAAATCGGGAGGAAAATAAAACATATTCCAAGGGTAATGCATCATGTTGCTAGTTCTCACATTACTCTTGATAATTTGGCAACATGCAAGAAACAGGTGGGAAATGTACTGTAAATAACTCTCCTGAAATTACTGCTTCGTAACACTCCGTTGTTGTAGAGGCTGCATTCTGTTTGTCTGGCTGCTTCCTGGAAGGTAAGTTACTATATACATAAACTTGTTTTACACACTTTGTATAAAAATAATAACTTGCAGGACAACGGAGTTGTTAAATCTGTGAGTTGTTCAAGTAATTAATACTCAGACTTAATCAGTAACAATAAAACAGGTCTTTACTGGTTGGAGGTAGGGACTATACGTAGGTCTTTACTTCATGCCCACAGGCGGGAACTGAGGGGAGATCAGTACCCACAGTACTATTTATACCCCTATGGCCAGGAGTGGTACTGCGTATCACTACGCCCAACAAGTAGTGCAGTCCTGTCCATAGGTTCAAAGTAGCACACATATTACATACACAACATTCCTCCCTTCCTAGCTTTACAGTCATCTCCCCATTTAACATAACGTAATAACATATATACATATATAACTTCAGGTTTACATAACAAAATAACATAGATACATAGATAACTTCATGTCAAAACAGATCACAGATTCAGTCTCTGCGGAAAACAGTTCACAGATTCAATCTCTGTGGTGTAGTCGGTTCACGTTGCTGGAGTGATTCATTCAATAGTCCTTCCATGGATTTAACAGTTTGAACTTCCGAACTGAATTGGCTCCGTTCGGAGGGACCACGTGTGTGATCTGGTAGAGGTAATAATGGTTCAGATGGGTCATCTTCTGTTTCGACTTTTCCTTTTCTGCTTCTTGGAGACTCTCTGGGCTCCACTGTCAGCTGCCAGCTGCATGCGCAGTTCCTCCTTCTCTTCCTCCTTTTTCCGTAGTAGAGCCACCTTCTCCCGATGTTCCGTAGACTTTCGGTGCTCCTCCATGATTTCTGTATGGTGGGAGTCGAAGTTACAAGTTGGGCAGGACAGGACATAGTAATATTCGGTGTCGTCCTGATCTAGGCCAGCGAGAGGGTCTTCTATTTCCTCCATACCCAGCTGGGCGTTAGCCAGCTTTTGTTCCAAGTCCAGACATCTTTCCTGAAGAGACTTCTTCATGCGTACCTCTTCATCCAGCTTTTTCTGGGCTTTCAGCAAGTCGTTTACTAATGACCTCATTTGAGATTTTACTACTTCAACTTCTTTTGGAGATTGATTGATCGGACTATTCAATCCCTCTACCGGAGCAGCTGTTTCAGCGGTCTGTTGTTCTACGTTGACGTGAGTCAGCGTACTTTTGGCATCCAAGGGCTGCTCTGTTGCAGTCATCTCAGTCTGTGTTGCCACCTCAGCTCTTCCAATAACCTTTGAGAGCTCCGAACCCCTTTCGTTTGAATATTGAAGTTCGTGTTCAAGTTTTTCCCATTTCAGAGTCCTGTCCTTCAGCATATGCAGGAGTTGGCTGACCGTTAACTCCTCTGACATCAGACGTTTTGTGTGCTCCTGCTCCATTTTCTCCATCAGCTGCTTCTGTTGTCTTTCCAGATTCTCCAACTCTATATCAAAGAACTCTTTCGTTGCGTTCAACTCTTGCTCAAAACGGCGAAGCATTTGTTCTAATTGCTGTTGTAGTTTGAAATGGAGTTGAGTTCGAGCCCGGTGTCCCTCAGAAATGGGCATATCAGTAGACTTGACAGACTCAGAATTCTCTGTTAAACTATGTTGTTGTTGCTCAGTGGAATTCTGTGCTGAAACTTTGTCTTTTGCACATGGGTTGGTCTTACCATCATCAGTTCTAGAGTCTGGGCTGATTATCTGCACCGAGTTCTCACTCTTTATGGCTTTTAGCGAATGCCAGTCCATATTTATGTTTCTAAACCACTCCCGGCCTAGTAGTGGTGGACCTCCCTCCGGTAGCACATATAAGTCCATTATTTGACTTCCTTCGCCCTTGTTGGCCACTGCAACCTTTATTGTCCCGATGGGGTACACTCTCTGCCCCGTGTAGGTTGTCAATATAATCTCCGTATCCTGTAGGGGAATATGTTGGAATAACCTTCTGTAATCTTTCTTATTCATGACCGACAATGCCGATCCAGTGTCCAATTCCATTTTTACTTGGACTCCTTCTATCTGAAGAGTAACCCAAATTGTCTGGAGGTCTGCACCCTTACCAACGTTGAGTACCCTTAAGCTAGCCAGTTCAATACTGCTTAAGCCAGCCAGTTCATTACTGCTAGCGTCTGAATCGGACTCCTGTTCGGCCACCTTGTGTACTTTTGCGTATTTTCCTTGCGGTGACTTCTTGTTGCTGGTCTTCTTCCCTGACCTGCATACTCTAGCTATATGTCCAAGCCTACCACAAGTTCTACATTCTTGGTTTTTAAACCAACACTGGTTCTGATCATGCGTTGTCTTTCCACAACGATAACATTTGCCAGAACTCACACCCAATTTGTGTGCACTGAGCTCCGGTGACCGTAGCTGCATTACTGCCGTGCCTCTCGCTGCGGCTTCGTGTGCTGCCGCCATAGTGACCGCCTTCTCAAGCGTCAGCTCATTCTCCTCGAGCAGTCGCTTTTGTGTATCCTGTTTAAATAAACCACACACAAATTTGTCTCGTAGTGCATCTGTCAGTCCCGTTCCAAACTGGCAATATTTCGCTAATTTACGCAATTCCAGCAAATATTCAGCATTGCTTTCATGCTGTAGCTGCCTTCTGTCGTAAAATTTAAATCGTTCCGCTAGCATCAGCGGCGTGGGGTTTAGATGATCTTTCAGGACAGTAACAATCTCATCGAACGTCTTATCCGCCGGTTCATCTGGTGATAACAGGTGTTTCAATTGCCCGTATGTCTTCGCACCCATTAAATTTAATAATGTTAGAGCTTTATCTTGGTCACGAATTTTATTGGCCTTACAATAATTTTTTACTCTTTCAACATATATGGCCCAATCTTCGAGGTCACTATCAAAGGTGCTAATATTCCCGTGTTTAGGCATTGTAGATTTGCAATTTCTCAGATTTTTTTTTTTTTACTGCTATCCAAGATGGCGGCTTCCCGCTCTTGCCGTCGTCCTCCGCCCACAAAATGGCGGTTTTCCCGCGCTTGGCGGTCTTCACCCGTCCCCCAACGCCGTCTCCCTTCAGCCCCTGAGTGCGGCCCTTATCTTCGCCGCGATCGCCCGAGTGCGGCCCTTATCAGCGGATGCGATCGCTGGATCGCGAAGCGGCTCTCGGCTCTTATCAGGAGATGCGATCGCTCCGTTGAAACGCCTCCCGCTCGAAGCGGCTCTCGCGCCCTATTCCTCCAGCTCCGTTCGTGCGGCCAACTCGGTCGACTGCCTGTCGCGTCGCTGCCCGGCTCAGACAACGGCTTACCCACCACCAAGCTGGAGAAGAAGCTGACGGTCGCCGATGGAGGCTCCGAGGTCAGGATGTCTTCCAGTGGGGTGGAGAGGGTGGAAACCTCTCTGCAACGTCCTGGCTGTGGACGAAGCTGCCGTGGAGTGACTGCCGCAGGGTCCGAATCAGACTCGTCGCCAGTGTTAAATCTGTGAGTTGTTCAAGTAATTAATACTCAGACTTAATCAGTAACAATAAAACAGGTCTTTACTGGTTGGAGGTAGGGACTATACGTAGGTCTTTACTTCATGCCCACAGGCGGGAACTGAGGGGAGATCAGTACCCACAGTACTATTTATACCCCTATGGCCAGGAGTGGTACTGCGTATCACTACGCCCTACAAGTAGTGCAGTCCTGTCCATAGGTTCAAAGTAGCACACATATTACATACACAACAGGAGTATTACAGTTTAACTCTTTTAATAAGCATTAGGTCTGTGATCTTACTCATACAGCACCATGGGGAAAAGCCTGGCATTAGGACCCCTAGCCTGGGTCTTCCAAACAATAGTAGTCCTTACAGACGCCTGCAGGCCAATGACAACTCAGCATGTGATCACATGTGAATATAATAGGTATTCCTTACAGATGCCTGCGGGCCAATGATAATTCAATATGTAAATGTTACATCCCCTTTTAAAAGAAAAATGTTATGCATTACTTTGAAACCTTTCTTCTACATAATGTTCTTGGTAGCATAAACATATAAGCAAACTCAGCATTTAACTAGCACTGAAAACATCTCAACGTTTCAATAACGATGTACAGTTTTTTTTTTAGGGCAGCGATCCGCCTACACCCTTTGACAGTTCACAAGTCAAGGATAACTCTAAACTTGACCTCTCGTCCCGACCTTGTGTGGTATGGAATTCAGGTTCAGGTTTAGGTTCAGATAAGTATGATGTGTTTTGTGTATTGCTCTGTTCATCACACTCTGTTGAACTGATCCTCTCATCGGAATGACGGTGTTGTTCCTTGGTGTTCAGGAGGTGCCTGCGATTGTGGCGGTACACCTGTCCTTCTGGGGTGCGGACGTGATACGATCGCTCAGTGTCAGCTGGCTGGATGACGACTGCTGGCTTCCAGTAGTCATGCTCCTGGATTCTGACGGATTCTCCATTGTGCAGCGGCGGCAGTAGTCTAGCTGACCTGTCATAGTATCTCTTTTGGTGTTGCTGTCTCTGTACATGTTTTGCATGCACTTGCTTGCAGCTGATGACCTCTGGCTGCAGCTGCTGGTTGGTGCTTGGAAGGATTGAGCGAAGTCTGCGGCTCATCAACAGCTGTGCTGGTGACTTGAAGTTGTCAACCGGAGTGTTGCGGTACTCAAGGAGACTGATGTAGGGGTCTCTTTTATCCACTTTGGCTTTGTCCATGAGTGTTTTTGCAATCTGGACAGTTTTTTCAGCAAGGCCATTACTTTGAGGGTAATGTGGGCTTGATGTTGTAATGATATCAGCAAATAGTGATGGTATTTGCCTGTTTGATTATGATGCCTTACCAGCATGTTTGCCTGATTGATTACTTATGCCTGACCAGCAGAGGGCATGTGACAGAGACAAGCAGTTTAGTTTAGTTTTGGTTTCGCTTTAGATGGATCACTAGCATGGTGTCTCCTGTAATGCTGTTAAAAAGAGTTGAACAGACTTTAGATTAAAAGACATTCTCTTTCATAAATGTCTCGTCATTGAACCCACATACAAATCAATACATGGTGTCAGAAGTGATTGAAAGAAATGAAGAGGAAAAATCTGAAGTTAAATCAGCTCTCCATATATTAGCAAGCCAAAAGAGAACATCGTTACTTACAGAAATCACAGAGAAATCACAGAAACCCCACAGTGCAGATAGAGGCCATTTCGGCCCATCGAGCCTGCACCGACACATATCCCACCCGATCCCCGTAACCCCTACACCAACACATATCCCACCCTATCCCCGTAACCCCACGTATTTAATTCCACTAACACTAAGGGTCGCATACCATTGGAGAATAGCTAACGAAGTGAAAAATGGTAGGATTACACCCACCGGCGAAGCTTCAGTTGACAGGTAATGTGGCTGAAAGTTGGAGGAGGCTCAAACAACGTATAGAGTTGTATTTAGCGGCAATCGGAGCTGACGAGAAAAGTGATAAAATGAAAGCGTCAGTGTTCTTACATGTCGTGGGTGATGAAGCGCTGGAGGTGTATAATAACTTCACATTCGCTGCTGATGGAGACAATATGAAGCTAGATAAAATAATGGAACAGTTTGAGGCCTACTGCATATCTAAACGTAACGTGACGTTTGAGAGGCACAGATTTTTCACATGTGTACAGAAAATGGGTGAGACTATTGATCAGTATGTGACTGAACTGAGAAACCGAAGCAAAACATGTGAATTTGGGGGATTGACAGACTCGCTGATAAAAGACAGACTGGTGTGTGGTATTCCAGATAATGGTCTAAGGGAAAGACTGCTAAGAGAGCAAGATCTAGACCTGGGAAAAGCCATAGCACTGTGTAGGGCTACAGAGATTGTGAAGTCGCAGGCAAAGGAGCTGTTCAGTGACAGTAGTTGCAACGTGGATGCAGTGAGAAAGAACGGACACAAACCGTTTAACAAAAAGAGCGCCAATGTGAAAAAAGAGGCGTGGCCAGCGAACAAAAATGAAAGGGGCAATCGAAAGCCATGCAGTCGATGCGGTACACAGCATACACCAAAAAAGTGTCCAGCATATGGTAAAACATGCAATAGTTGCAACAAAAACAACCATTATGCCCGTTGCTGTAAGAACCAAGCGCAACAAAGCAAGGTCCATACAGTAGATGAAAGCGAGATAGAGGAGTTCTATGTAGATGTTGTGTCTGAAAACAAAAAAGAAAAAAGAGACTGGATGTTGACACTAAAAGTGAATGACATACACATTCCATTTAAATTGGATACTGGAGCACAAGTTAATGTGATATCAGAGACTGATTTTAAGAAAATTAGACCCAGACCAAAGATACATGGAATAAAAGTGAAAGTGACAGGATACTCAGGTACTGATATACCAGTGAAAGGAAGATGCATTGTCAAAGTAACACACAAGGACAGAGAGCACACGCTAGCATTAATCATGGTGCCAAAGGATGTGCAAGCCATACTAGGGTTAAAAGCCTGTGAGAGACTGAACCTGGTAAAGAGAGTCCTCGTTGTGGAAAGCGAAGGAGAGACAGTCTATGATGAACTCATGAAAGAGTACAACGACCTATTTAAGGGTCTAGGCTGCATTCCAGGAGAACACACGATCAGAGTAGATAAAAGTATGCCAACAGTCATACATCCATGCAGAAAAGTTCCGTTTGCTCTTCAAAAGCAACTGAAGGCAGAGTTGTACAGGATGGAAAGCCTGAACGTGATTCAAAAGATAGATGAGCCAACTGAGTGGGTGAGTTCCCTCGTCGTTGTGGACAAAAAGAATGGAAAGCTCAGAATTTGCCTGGATCCAAGAGATCTAAACAGAGCAATAAAGAGAGAGCACTTCAAGCTTCCTACACGTGAGGAAATCATGGCACAGTTTGCAAATGCAAAGTATTTCAGCAAGTTAGATGCATCATCAGGATTTTGGCAGATGAAGCTGGACGAAGCAAGTTCAAGACTGTGCACGTTCAACAGTCCATTTGGCTGATACAGATTCCTAAGGTTACCATTTGGCATTGCCTCAGCTCCTGAAGTGTATCACAAAACTATCCATATGATCTATGAGCACCTGGAGGGAGTTGATACATCAATGGATAACATCATAGTATGGGGAACCACGAGAACTGAGCATGACGAGAGACTGAAAAAAGTGCTGGAAGCAACAAGGAAAACAAACCTGAAGCTGAATAGAGAGAAATGCCAGCTCGGGGTAACAGAACTGACATTCGTGGGAGATATCCTTAGCAGTGAGGGCATCAGACCAGATCCCAGAAAGGTGTCCGCCATTGAGAATATGCCAAAGCCACAATGCAAAAAGGACATGCAGAGGTTTAATGGAATGATCAACTACATGGGTAAATTCATATCCAACCTCTCAGATAAGATGGCGCCACTGAGAAGACTAACTGAAAAGAACATAGAATGGGAATGGACTCATGAGCATGAGAAGTCATGGAGCGATCTAAAGAAACTGCTCACAGAGGAACCAGTTCTGAGGTTTTATGACCCAGCGAGACCCATCAAGATATCATCAGATGCATCACAGAGTGGGCTCGGAGCCGTTCTTCTGCAAAAATATGACTACTGGCAACCTATTGCATATGCATCGCGCTCAATGACAGACGCGGAGACGCGATATGCTCAAATAGAAAAGGAGCTGCTCAGCATCACATACGCCTGTGAAAGATTTCACCAGTTTGTGTCAGGACAAGCAATCAGTGTAGAGACTGACCATAAGCCCTTGATTGCATTGTTCCAAAAGCCACTAAATAGCTGTCCGCTTAGAATACAAAGAATTCTTAAGGAGGTGGCCCTGGAGATAGCAGATGCTCTAAGGATCATCTTCCGGAACTCCATTGACTCGGGAACAGTACCCGTGGATTGGAGGGTAGCTAATGTTACCCCAATATTTAAAAAGGGGGGTAGAGAGAAAGCAGGGAATTATAGACCAGTAAGCCTTACATCGGTTGTGGGCAAAATGCTAGAGTCCATTATTAAGGATAAAATAGCGGAGCACTTGACAAATGGGGAAAGGATCGGACAGAGTCAACATGGATTTACAAAGGGTAAATCGTGTTTGACTAATCTGCTGGAATTTTTTGAGGAAGTAACTGGTAAAATAGATGGGGGAGAGCCAGTGGATGTGGTGTACCTTGACTTCCAGAAAGCCTTCGATAAGGTTCCACACAAAAGATTATCATGCAAAATTAAGGCTCATGGGATTGGGGGCAAAGTATTAACGTGGATAGAGAACTGGCTGGCGGATAGAAAACAGAGAGTTGGAATAAACGGCTCGTTTTCGGAGTGGCAGGCAGTGACCAGCGGGGTGCCGCAAGGATCTGTCCTGGGACCCCAGCTGTTCACAATATATATAAATGATCTGGATCAGGGAATTGGATGCAATATTTCCAAATTCGCTGACGACACTAAACTAGGAGGAGGGGTGGGCTCTGATGAGGATGTCAGGAGGCTACAGTGCGATTTGGACAGGTTGGGGGAATGGGCGGATACGTGGCAGATGCACTATAATGTGGATAAATGCGAGGTTATCCACTTTGGGGGTAAAAACAGGAGGGTAGATTATTATCTAAATGGCAATAGATTGGGAGATGGGGAAGTGCAGAGGGACCTGGGTGTTCTTGTGCACCAGTCACTGAAGGAGAGCATGCAGGTGCAACAGGCGATTAAGAAGGCAAATGGTATGTTGGCCTTCATATCAAGGGGGTTCGAGTATAGGAATAGGGATACCTTACTACAGCTGTACAAGGTGCTGGTGAGACCGCATCTGGAGTATTGTGTACAGTTTTGGTCGCCCCATCTGCGGAAGGATGTTCTTGCCATGGAAAGAGTGCAACGGCGATTCACCAGGCTGATACCTGGAATGGCGGGAATGACCTACGAAGAGAGATTAAATAGTTTGGGCTTGTACTCACTGGAGTTTAGAAGATTGAGAGGGGATCTCATCGAAACATATAAAATTATGGCAGGCCTGGACAGGCTGAATTCAGAGAGAATGTTTCCAATGGCCGGGGAGCACAGAACCAGGGGCCACAGTCTAAAAATAGCGGGCAAATCATTTAAAACAGAGATGAGGAAGAATTTCTTCACTCAAAGAGTGGTGAGCCTGTGGAATTCCCTGCCACAGAGGGCTGTGAAGGCTAATTCAATAAATATTTTCAAGAGAGAATTGGATATATTTCTGAAGGCTAAGGGGATTAAGGGTTACGGAGAAAAGGCGGGGACGGGGTACTGAACTGGTAAGATCAGCTATGATCTCAGACGAAGATCAGCCATGATCTCATTGAATGGCGGAGCAGGCTCGAAGGGCCGAATGGCCTACTCCTGTTCCTATCTCTATGTTTCTATGTTTCTATGTTTCTATGATGATCAGGCTGCAACGCTATACACTGAATGTTGCGTACACACCGGGTAAGCTTATGTATACAGCAGACACGTTGTCCAGAGCTGTTGACCCAAGTGAGCCCGCAAACACCAAAATGGATGAAAAAGTGAACGCCTACGTGGACATGATCACAAGTGCACTGCCCATAACAGATGCAAAAATGGAGCTCATAAAGACTGAGACAAACAAAGATGAAACAATGAGACGACTGAGGAAAAGCATCTTGGATGGATGGCCCAACATGAAGCAAGACTGCTCACCTGACATGGCAGAGTACTGGAACTGCAGGGCGGAACTATCAGTGGTCGAAGACATCACCTACAAAGGAAGTAAAATAGTTATCCCAAAGAGTCTGAGAAAAGAGATGCTAAAAAGGATCCATGGAGGACATCTGGGAATCGAAAAGTGTAAGAAAAGAGCACGAGAGGTGATGTACTGGCCACGAATCAACCAAGATGTGACAAATGAGGTGTCAAACTGCACAATATGCCTGAAATATCGAGCAAGCAATCCGGTAGAACCACTAAAGCCACACCCAGCGCCAGACAGACCTTACCAGAAGGTAGGCGCTGACCTATTCGTATGTCAAGGGAAGGACTATCTTGTAGTCACAGACTATTACTCCCTGTATCCAGAGGTTTGTAGACTGTACACCACCACTGCAGATGCTGTGATAAGATGTATGAAAGCCATATTCTCCAGACATGGCGTGGCAAGCGAGGTCTTCACAGGCAACGGACACCAGTTTTACAATGCAAGTTTCCGACACTTTGCCAAAGAGTGGGACTTTGTTCACACAACGTCAAGTCCTCACTTTCCACAGTCCAATGGACTAGTGGAAAAATCGGTCCAGACAGTGAAAAGACTGATGTACAAGGCAAAAGACAGTGGAACTGACTTCTACCAAAGCATGCTTGTATACCGCACAACGCCGCTCGAGTGTGGTAAGTCACCAGCCCAACTCCTTATGGGACGTCGGCTAAAGTCAAACCTACCCATCCCGGAGAACCTCCTGAAAACAAAAGAGGGGGAGAAAGTGAGGAAGTTCAAAGAACAACAGAAAGAAAAGCAAAAGTACTACTATGACAGAGGAACACAAAACCTACCTGAACTCCACACTGGTGACCAAGTAAGGTTCAAAGACAAAGCAAACATATGGACTCAGAAGGGAACTGTCCTGAGTGAAGTTCAACCAAGATCATACACCATTCAGACAGATGAGGGTGCTGTTCTGAGAAGAAATTGTCGAGATCTTCTCATGGGACCAGCCACAGCAGGTCAAAAGACTGATACTGTTGAACAACCTGATCACACAGCAGGTCAAAAGACTGATACTGTTGAACAACCTGATCACACAGCTGAGAAATCATCATCTGAGGCAACAACTCAGATTCAAGGACAATCAATCAGAAAATCCTCAAGACATGTGAAGCCTCCTGAGAGACTCATTGAGCAAATTTAAAGACTCTTGTTATAGAAGGAAGTAATGTTATCTTATTCTTTCTTCAAGTTCTAGTGTATTTTCATATTTCATGTGAACACACAAAACAAGGTTAAAAAACCTTGATAATGATAATGTTAATGTAAGTTCATTAAGTGTTACAGGTAAAATGCAGATTAATACAAAGAAAACATGTTAGTTAAAAGTAAAATACTTTTGTTTTAAGAAAGGGAGATGTAATGATATCAGCAAATAGTGATGGTATTTGCCTGTTTGATTATGATGCCTTACCAGCATGTTTGCCTGATTGATTACTTATGCCTGACCAGCAGAGGGCATGTGACAGAGACAAGCAGTTTAGTTTAGTTTTGGTTTCGCTTTAGATGGATCACTAGCATGGTGTCTCCTGTAATGCTGTTAAAAAGAGTTGAACAGACTTTAGATTAAAAGACATTCTCTTTCATAAATGTCTCGTCATTGAACCCACATACAAATCAATACAGATGTGACATGTGTGAAATCCCATGTCTTGGCAAACGACTTGAACTCTTTTGATTTGTATTGGGGGCCATTGTCTGAGACTAAAGTCTCTACCATGCCATGCCTGGCAAAGGCTGCCTTTAGCTTGTGGATCACAGCTGCAGATGTGGTGCTGTGAAGCTTGTCCAGTTCAAAAAATCTGCTGTGGTAATCAACAGTCACTATGTAGTCCTCATTGTTCCATGTGAACAGATCCGCTGCCGTGACCTGCCAGGGCCTGTCTGGGATACGGTGAGGTATCATGGACTCTTTGACATTTGATGGGCGGCGTTCTAGACAAATGGAACATTTTCCGACAATGTCCTCACTGTGCTTGCACATTCCGGGCCAAAACATAATGTCACGTGCTCTTTGTTTGCATTTTTCCATGCCCATATGTCCAGCATGAATTTTTGTCAACATCTCTTTGAGACTGGTAGGAATAATGATTTTCTCCCCTTTGAAGACGATTCTGTTGATTTGTGACAGTTTGTCTCTGTGGTTCCAGAATTCAGATATGCTCTGAGGGCATTTCCTCCTTTCCTCAGGCCATCCTTCATGTATGACTTTGCTCAGCAGTGTGAGTTGTGCATCTTTCTCTGTTCCTGCTCAGATCTCCTTCAGTTTTGAGTCACTCACAGGTAAGCTGTTGTACACCATGTGCACCTGCACATCCATGCCTTCACTGAGGCTGCTGTCCTGGTAGCTAAGAGACTTTCTGGAGAGCGTGTCTGTGACAGGAATGTCTTTGCTTGGACGGTGAATGATTGTGAAGTTGTACTCCTGTAGCTGAAGGATCATTCTCTGTAGCCTTGGTGGGGCTGCAGCTAGCGGTTTCCTCATGATTGACTGGAGGGGCTTGTGGTCGGATTCCACAATGACTTGTCGGCCATAGACGTACTGATGGAAATGCTTACATCCAAACAGAATTGCATATAGCTCTTTCTCGATTGGAGCATAGTTGATTTCACTGTCTGTGAGAGATCTGGAAGCGTAGCCGATGGGCTTTCCTTCTTGCAGTAATATTGAGCCTAGTCCATACTTTGACGTGTCCACTTATAGTCTGAGCTCTTTGTTGGGGTCGAAGTAGGCAAGAACTGGTCCTGGTTCTCTGGTGATTAGGTCTTTCATTTTCTGAAATGCTGTGTCATGTTGTTTGTCCCACAGGAACTCATTGGATTGTTTGAGCAACTGACGCATGGGTGCGTTGATTTCGGAGAGGCTCGGGGCAAACTTGGCTAAGTAGTTAACCATGCCTAGTACTGTCTCTAGCTCTGCGCGGTTCTTTGGCGGCTCCATCTTCTTGATGGCGGAGATTTTCTCTGGATCCGGCTTAATGCCATCAGTTGAGAGGCGATGCCCGAAATAACTGATTATGCTTTTCTCGGGGTTGAGCCGGATACCTTTCTCCCGTGATCTTTGTAGCATCGCATGGAGGTTCCTGTCATGTTCCTCTTTATTCCTGCCATAGATGAGGATGTCATCTACGATTGCGACTACTCCATCAAGGCCTTCATAGGTTTCGTCGATCTTCCGCTGGAATTCATCCTGAGCTGAGATAAGACCAAATGGTAAACGCAGAAATCGGTAGCGTCCAAATGGTGTGTTGAACGTTGTTAGCTTAGATGACTCTTCTGTGAGCTTGATAGTCCAGTATCCTGATCGTGCGTCCATTACACAGAAGTAACATGCTCCCACTAGCTTGGGGTGTGATGTCATCCAGCATTGGTAGAGGGTAGTGAGGGCATTTGATAGCCTTGTTCAAATCTCTGGGGTCGAGACAGACTCTGAGTTTGCCTGTACGTGGTTTCTCAACCACTACTAACGCGTTGACCCACTCTGTCGGTTCTGTTTCCTGGACGATGATTTCTGTATTCTCCATGCTCTGCAGCTCCTCCTTCAAGTGACTATGTAGATCAAGGGGTATCCTTCTCGGTGGGCAAACCACAGGGGTTGCTGCTGGGTCAAGGTGAATAGTGCATTCACCTGGGAATAATCCGATTCCTTTGAAAACGTCAGCAAACTCCTCCATGACTGTCTGCTTCTCAACTGGTGCTGTCAATGATAGCACTAGCTTGACGAGGTCCATGTCTAAACATGCCTTTAGACCTAGCACTGGAGGTGCTCGAGTGTCAACAATGTAAAAGTCCAACATCATGTCGCTTTCTTTGTACTTGCATTTCATCACGCATGTGCCTTAATGAGCTGCTCACCCCCATAGCTGGTCAGTTTGCGTGAGGTGGGCTGTAGCTCACACTCATCCTTCAAGCTGTGATACTCACTCAGAGGAATTACATTAACCTGAGCTCCAGTGTCTAGTTTAAACCTAAGCTCTGTGCCCTGTCTTCCTATCTCAATATCGGCAAAGGCTTGTTCAGTCTCTGAAATCTGTTTTTTCTATGAAACAGAATCAATAAACAGTTCCTCTGCATTTGGCTCTCTATCTGGCATTTGGCTGTCACTCACTGTGTGTACTGTTTTTCCAAAAACAGTCCTGCAAACTTTAGCAAAGTGGTTCCGTTTACCACATTTAGCACATTGCCTTCCTTTGGCAGGGCAATGCTCCTTTTCCCCATGCACCTTGTTTCCACAATATTCACAGTTTTTGAAGCGTTTTATGTCTGTGTTGCTCATTTTCAGAACTCTCTCTGTTCTTTCTGTTCTGAAACACGCTCTCTGGGCGGTGTTCTTTGGTGTGTGTCTATTAACTGCGTGCACTGTCTGTTCACGCGAGCTGCTCATGGCACCGGTTATGGTTTTCAACTGTGCTTGGGCTATCTCGTGTGATCTAGCTATGTCCATAGCTTTGTCCAGCGTTAGCCCGGACCCAACATTCAAAAGTTTCTCTCTCACTTTAGCTGAATGTATTCCAAACACGATGTGGTCTCTGGCCATCTCATCTTTATCTGCATATTCACAGTCTTTTACCAGCAGTTTTAACTCAGCCAGGAACTGTTCAAACGACTCACTAGCTCCTTGTACTTTCTCCTGAAACTTGTACCTAGCGAATATCGTATTTGTCTTGGGCATCACATATGATTCAAAACAGTCAAAATAACTTTTCAGTACCTTTGCTTCATCTGCGGTGAGAGACCATGTGTTAAAAATGTCTCTCCCTTTTTCTCCGATCCACAGGAGTAGATAGCTGCATCTTTCTTCCTCCCCTTTGCTTTTCAGTGGACCCGAGAACATCAACTCCACGTGTTGCTTGAACTTGCGCCATTCTCCAGGTAAGTTCAAAGATTCCCAATCGATTCGAGGCAAGGGAGCTCCAACGATGTCCATTTCAAATCCCTGTTCTGACACCATGTCTTGTTTTACACACTTTGTATAAAAATAATAACTTGCAGGACAATGGAGTATTACAGTTTAACTCTTTTAATAAGCATTAGGTCTGTGGTCTTACTCATACAGCACCATGGGGAAAAGCCTGGCATTAGGACCCCTAGCCTGGGTCTTCAAAACAATAGTAGTCCTTACAGATGCCTGCAGGCCAATGACAACTCAGCATGTGATCACATGTGAATATAATAGGTATTCCTTACAGATGCCTGCGGGCCAATGATAATTCGATATGCAAATGTTACACCATGCTGTTTGGATTCAATGTTCTGCTAGCACTATAATTGGCAGAGGAGGACCAGCAATAGCAGGAAAGAGCTGCTTTCATGTCCGGGCCATGCAAGGCATGCCTTTAGATCCTACTGGTGCATAATACACTGGTTCAACTGTACTAGGCATGGCTAATGAGGAATGTCTGAAAAGATGTGCCTGAGAAGGCTGAGGCTTTTGCTGGCAGGGCTGTGATCAGAAGGGTACCCTCCTCCATATATTCTGGTCACGCCCTGTGATGCAGTCATTTTGGGCAGCAGAGAGATACTGGGATAGGCAACAAGGAGGTTTTCGGCAGGAGGGGGAAAGGGCAGGTGCCATAATGCTCCCCAGCCACAGGATTGAAATCAAGGTTGCCTGCATTGAGTTGGGTTGAGTGACTTAGTGGGCACACTGAGTGCTTCAAGTGCATTGCAGGCCTCAGGCCTTCATGTCTGATTTTCTGGGAAGTGGATGCTTAAGCACATAGGGTATGTATCATTGCATTATCTACCCATTGTAGCAGATAGTAATTGGTTTGACTATCCCCCATCCCTGCCCAGTTTGGGGTGGGTTGATGCAACTCCTGCCCGATGCTTACTAGCGGTATCATGGCATCTTATCTAATCCTGCACCAGCCCAGATACATCCAATTGGGAGGAAGTATTTAGTGAGTCAAAGGGTTTTTGACTGGGCAGTGGTGTGCATGAAGACCTGGGAGTGGAAGCAAGGTTGCAAAAGAGGAGAACAACATCCCTCAGCTGAGTACCCTAAGGATCCAAATCTCCAGGTCCAGTGTTTAAAAGGTCTTTGATTCGGGAGCATTGACCTCATCTGCAAGCAGTTGAAAGGGTTTCCACAAATATGGTGGAGATGATGGTAAAGTGGGAGGAGTCCAGTAAAACCATATGCAGCACACTCCCGGAAGTTTGTCCTGCTATGCAGAACATTCTGGAGAGTGTGGCAGTCCAAGTAATATCTGCGGCAACAGGGTGTCTGGAGGAGACACTGACAGTGGTGAGTCAGCCTTAACAGGACATTTTCTATGGGATTCTGGGACTTGATTGGAACTAATGGGTCTGTTCTCACACTGACCAGTAGCAACATCTGTCCTTGTGCCCAATGGGCTGCAAGCTGTTGCTGTCTCTCATTCGAGTGACAATGAGCCGACTCCCTTATGACCTGCTCCAATTGCAGCACAAGGGGGAGCTTCACCAGGCACTGGAAGTGGGGCCCTCACGGATAGCAGCTTCACTGAGAGGAATGTCACCTCCGTTCTTGAAGGCTCCAAGTGAATCCTCCCAGCTAACCACCTCTGAACTTTCTATCCCTCAGGCAGCACCTCATAGAGGTAGAGGAATAGGAGCCTAGCTAGCTAGCACAAGGGGTAGACATGGCAGTAAGAAGTAATTGTAGTTAGAATGCTTGAAATTGTTGGATTAATTTGGGAAAGATTGCTAATGAAAGTAAAAATTGCTTGATCACGCAGACTTCATAGGTAATTTATGTGGATGTATGCAACTTAGTGTACTGAGTTGTTCAATTGTGAGATAATGGGGGAAAAATTCATCCCCTTAGCACTGCCCGTGGTGCTAATGCAGTATTGAGACAAGTACTGACAGGGCGAGGTGAATCCAGCGCCGCACGCCAAATCGGGACCCCCGGTAATACTGCCAGTAACAGCTATCAATGGGGACCTCAACGCCAGGGAGATTGTGACGTCATTGAGTATGCAACGCTCAATGAATGCCCGATTTCCCAAATTGCTTTTAGCCACTTGCCTCACTGCCTGGAGTAAACACTGGCAGGGAGAGCTGGTGTGCAGCACCAGGAAGCTGGCTGCAGGGACATTATTTAAAGGAATCATCAGTAATCACTCGCACTTGTCAGGTTAGTGCAGTTTCAGTGACTTTTTGTTAGTTTCAGCTATTGCAACAGTTTAATTGAGTAATTTCAAGTTTCTTTTGTATCAGTATTGTGGCAAGTACAAAGTAGCTACATTTGTTCTTCAAAGATTCAAACTGCAACACTTGGTAAGATTAATGGGGACTGTACTGGCATGCCACCTCGCCCTTCAGGATCTACAGTGGAGGGAGTGTAGGCAGTGAAAAAGATGGGAACATGTGCACAGAGGGAGGAGGATGAGGACGAGGAGGAAGAAGATGAGGAACAGGATGGAGGGAGGAGGCAGCCGGACAATCTGGCTTCCAGACGGGTGGTCTGTGATGTGGTGTGCCACCTCCCTCCACATAGTGCGGCAGACTTATGGCGAGGGCCTCCTGCCAGGTGGTGGGTACAGGACTGCTCGTCTTCTCTCCAGCACTAAAACCAATGCCTCCAAAGCTTCATGGGAAAGCCTGCAGGCTCTCTCCCTGGGGCGGCGATCTGCCATGAGGATTTGTAAATAAGTGCTCCTTCTCCTTGTCCTTCTTATGGTTGTTGAGGCACCCGCACAGCCAACAATGCTGAGAATGAGGTGCTGCAGCATCAATGAACCTCCCCTTTAAGGAGTGAAAAAAGGCTGTGGCAATCATGAGTTGCGATTAGACTGCACTCGATATTGGTCCAGCCTTTAAGTGTAACGCCAATGAGCTTGGGTTTTTAGACTTGATTTAAGACTCCAATCATTTTATTGAGCAGTGAGGATGAATTTTGTGTGCAGGCTAGAGCATTTTCGCTTGCCGTTAGTTCACCATCTTTTGTCTTAACACTACCCATTGCTTGACTATAATGAATTTCTAGCCCTGTGAGTTTTATGTTATTTAGGCAAGGTTCAGCTGCTGTTGAGAATCTAGGTCTTGATGAGGCAATTAGAGGTGTGGATGGATCAGCTACGAGGGAAATATTTTTATTTGTCTTCTCATGTATCATATTGAAAGCATTTTTCAGTAACTTGCTGCCTCTTTTCTCTGGCTGCAGGCAAATGGCTCTTCGGTTCATGGGAACAGGTGTAGGCCATTCAGCCCCTCGAGCCTGTTCCACCATTCAATTAGATCACATCCTCTCCCTCCTGTGCAACCTCTTCACGATGTGGGAATGGAAAGACCACCACCTTCTTCCTTATCTTCATCCTCTATTGTATCAATAGTAAGCTTTAATGCATAATGACGTTATGCAGGATGCAGCAATCTACAATAATTCTGGACACTCTTGCTGAGCTACACTGCAAGGCTTCACCAGATTTGCCTGGGCACTTCAACTGAGATTTTGGAATGCCAATGGTCTACTTGAACAGTTCTTATAGTGAGGCCCATGGAACTACATCTGTTGTTCCCCTCTGTCTGCGATGCCCTACTGCAGTTATTAGCCATGATGGCAGGGGTATTCTCGATCACCAATTAACCATCCTGTTACCTGATTTTGACTCAACAGGACTGCAATAATAGCCTGGTACATTAAAAAAAATGCCATGACATGTTCCTGGGTAGTGAGTTTTAACGGTTAGGATGAAGTGATTTACATCAACACTAGCTGGATGTTAGTGGAATGAACTATTAATGAAATTGAGGGGGTTGCTTTAGGGGCTTTCAAGGCCTCACGTGTGCTGCCACCTGTGACAACCCTGCTAAACTATAGAAATTCACTGCTCATTCTTTGTTTTGTGGATTCACTTGAAAAACGAATAAACTGAGTGGCCCATCTGTATCTTCTTCTTCTTCTCAGGCAGTCCCTCGGAACCGAGGATGACTTGCTTTCACATTAAAAATGAGTTCGCAGGTGACTGATGCGGGACCTACAGTCTCTGTCACAGGTGGGGCAGATGGTGGTTGAAGGGGCGGGTGGGTGGGGTGCTTGGGTTGACGTGCGCTCCTTGCGCTGCCTGCGCTTGGCTTCCGCTTGCTCCCGGCGAAGAGACTCGAGGTGTTCGGCGCCTTCCCGGATGCTTCTCCTCCACTTTGTGTGGTCTTGGGCCTATGATTCCCAGGTGTCGGTGGGGATGTTACACTTTTTCTGTATAGAGCATCAGTGACCTTTATACAATGGTGAGCTGCTGTGTGACGAATATGACAAAGGGCATCTGAGGCTCCCTGGGAAGATCCGGTGGCAAAATAATTTAAGGAAGCGATCACTTTCACTGCCACAGGCAATGCTGTTCTCATTGAGGTGGGCTGTAGGTCGGCAACCAGCAGCAGGAATAGCTTCCCAATAGCGTCCATGGGGACGTGCAGCCTTCTGAGGCATTGAGTGGGTCGAGAAATCTTAAATTGGACTTTCGAGGTCATTAAACTTGGGGGGGAGGGGTGTTATTGATGTGCTGGGAATAATGGCTTCTATGATGTCCCACTCTAAGGCCTGGAAATTCAATTAAACCCGAAAACGGGCGGTGCCACCGTGGGCCAAGGTTAACGACCGCTCGCAACAAGAGTGCAGGCCGTGTTTTGGTGCCGCCTGCTGATTTAAATGAGTGGCGCGCAGAAGCCATACTTAAGAAAGGACATACTTGCTCTCGAGTCAGTACAAAGAAGGTTCACTCGGTTAATCCCGGGGATGAGGGGATAGACATATGAGGAGAGGTTGAGTACATTGGGACTCTACTCATTGGAGTTCAGAAGAATGAGAGGCGATCTTATTGAAACATATAAGATTGTGAAGGGGTTGGATCGGGTGGATGCGGGGAAGATGTTCCCGATGATGGGTGAAACTAGAACTAGGGGGCATAGTCTTAGAATAAGGGGCTGCTCTTTCAAAACTGAGATGAGGAGGAACTACTTCACTCAGAGGGTGGTAGGTCCATGGAATATGCTGCCCCAAAAAGCTGTAGAAGCTACATCATTACATAAATTTAAAACAGAAATAGACAGTTTCCTAGAAGTAAAGGGAATTAAGGGTTACGGGGAGCGGGCAGGAATTTGGACATGAGTCTAGGTTCGGATCGGTCATGGCCCTGTGGGTAGCGGAGCGGGCCCAGGGGCCGTGTAGCCTGATCCTGCTCCTATTTCGTGTGTCTAATTCTGTTAGATGCAGGGGATGGTTCTGTGATAGTGGATTGGCAGTTAGGATCAGATCAGCCATGATCTTATTGAATGGCGGAGCAGGCTCGAGGGGCCGATTGGCCTACTCCTGCTCCTATTTCTTATGTTCTTATTTCTTATGTTCTTAAGCTCCCATGCAATGTGTTCTATCTGGCGTTAACGTCAGCAGGAGGCCGAAGGTTGAGTCTGAAGGATCGGTGCGATGTTCTCGGGCAGTCACCTATTAACAGTGAAAGACTGTGGTCTGGATGTCGTTAAACCATTGCCTGAGAAATCAATTGAAATACATTTTTTTAAAAGGGAAAGATGTACCTCTTGTCAGGAGTTTACTGGTGTAAATCGTGCAGAGGAGAGTTCAGTTAAATTTTTAACAACAAAAGACTTTTGAAGAAGTCTTGGTGAGAATATGGTGGTAAATTTTCCTTAATTCTTGGCCTTTTAAAAACAGACTTCAAAACTTTGTATTTTATTTTTCAGTTCCTAAACTAGAAAACCTAATTTATAAAATTTAAGGAAATGCTGCAGCTTTGATTTTTTTCCCTGAGATTCTTACAA
Source organism: Somniosus microcephalus (assembly GCF_052327205.1). Taxonomy (NCBI): domain Eukaryota; kingdom Metazoa; phylum Chordata; class Chondrichthyes; order Squaliformes; family Somniosidae; genus Somniosus; species Somniosus microcephalus. The sequence goes on along the minus strand of NC_141000.1, from coordinate 15,068,450 downwards.
CTGTAGTGCAGTACAGTTTATTTTAAAATATTTACCACCTGTTATGTTTGACTGATCAGGGGGAAGATTTGATGCATCTCATTGGAAGCAGTTTTCACTCCGATTACAAAGTCTGAGCTCCCCACAGTTACCAGTTATCTCAGCAGCTGTTTCCTGTATGGTATATAGCTCACCGCCGCTTTCCCCCTGCTCAACGCGCTGTCAATGGCTGCATGCACGGGCGTGCGTTGGAGAGAGCAGGAAGAGGAGCGGCGACGTCCAAAATCGCTGAGCGTGCGTCAATTTGGCGTTGCTCGCTGCTTGACGTCACACTCCTGGTACTCAAAATACTTGCGGCGAGCGCAGGCAATGGCGGCGCTGCCGACCTGCCCAATATGGCGGCCGCCGCGTTCCGCACCCGAAGTGAGCAGAAGCAAGGCGGCTGCCTTTTTTTCAACGAAACCGGCCTTAATTTCCAGGCGCTAAAGGTTCGAATTTCTAGGCCTATGTTTTTCCAATTTAGCCATATCCTCAACATCCTCTTCATGACACGGGAAGAGAGAGATTTCTTTTGGGAAAATTTATCTGGTGCTCACTATTCAATGGCAGGAGAATTCCTCAGTGAATGAGGTAATACGTTCTCCAACAATGGCCTCCTCAGTGCTGTACCCACCTCTGGGCTGTTGCTCATACTGCGACTTACATATGGCATGGCAGGCTCAGGGGGGAACTGCCGGTTTTTGGGGCAGGATTACGGCAGTAACATCTTTTCTCTAATACCTCACCAACCCCTGTGGGCTCTGGACACAACATTCACTCTTCTGGCTTCCTCCTCCCATCGGTCCCATAAGGGTCGTCCATCACTCCATCTAGCAGGACTTCCAGACCCTGGTCAGTAAACTTTTACTTTCCTAAGTTAGCAGTCCTCCATTTTTCATAAATATTTAGCAAAATTTCAGCTACACAGCTGAATGGTCTGGTATGTGGGTGTAAAATACACAACTGTGGGGAACAATAAAATGGGGGTTTTAACCAACGTTGCTCAGAATGGAATGTCTGCCCAACCAAAATACTGATCCACTGAGTTGCCGTAAGCGATCGGTTAGCCATCTTCACTTTGAGTTTGTATAAACTAAACTCGTGACATTCCAAAGAAGCGTCCATAGAAAATGGGTGCAGATTTTCCAAAGATTGAAGAATTCCTTCCAACCATTTTCTTTTCTCTTGGGGGGGGGGGAGGGTGGAGGGGGCAGGGGGGTGGAGTTGGTGGTGGGGGTGGAGGTGTGGGTGGAGAGACACGGAGGGAGGCGGTGGAGTGTGGGTGGAGAGACACGGAGGGAGGCGGGGAGTGTGGGTGGAGAGACACAGAGGGAGGCGGGGAGTGTGGGTGGAGAGACACGGAGGGAGGCGGTGGAGTGTGGGTGGAGAGACACGGAGGGAGGTGGGGAGTGTGGGTGGAGAGACACGGAGGGAGGCGGTGGAGTGTGGGTGGAGAGACACGGAGGGAGGCGGGGAGTGTGGGTGGAGAGACACGGAGGGAGGCGGTGGAGTGTGGGTGGAGAGACACGGAGGGAGGCGGGGAGTGTGGGTGGAGAGACACGGAGGGAGGCGGTGGAGTGTGGGTGGAGAGACACGGAGGGAGGCGGGGAGTGTGGGTGGAGAGACACGGAGGGAGGCGGTGGAGTGTGGGTGGAGAGACACGGAGGGAGGCGGGGAGTGTGGGTGGAGAGACACGGAGGGAGGCGGTGGAGTGTGGGTGGAGAGACACGGAGGGAGGCGGTGGAGTGTGGGTGGAGAGACACGGAGGGAGGCGGTGGAGTGTGGGTGGAGAGACACGGAGGGAGGCGGGGAGTGTGGGTGGAGAGACATGGAAGGAGGCGGGGAGGAAATGTTTAGTCATGATGCTCCGGCCATCACGGTGTGGAGCAGGCTTGATGGACCAGCTGGTCCTTTTCTGCCCATCGATTTTGTATGTTCGTATTACTAGATATCCTTCTTCCACTGTGAGCAAAGGACGGACCTAGACTGAGGACCTCTCTACAATTGTGGATTCAGCTGGAGTGAGCTGTGTACTATCGGCTTTCTCATTCATCCTCCCAGGAGATAGATCACTCTTAGACTTAACAGCTTGACTAAGAACAGCTGGAACCCAGCCAACTCAAGTGAGTGTGAGAGGCAGGGCTGCCACTCACCCTCCTGTAACCTCAGCAACTTGAGGCATTGCTCTGTGATAATGGCATTTAAAAAAATCTCAGACGTCAGGTTCAGAAAAAGGCGTTTTTCTATAAAGAGAAAATTTTATTGCAAAATGTTGTACAAATACACAAGAAATAATACAAAATATCGGTATCAAAATTCAACACTGGTACAGAACACTGGAGTTATAGAGGTACAGATAGTGATTTAGCCATCATATTAAAGCGGTCTATTCACACTGATTTTCTGAAGAACTTTGATTTTCCCACCATTAAACACATTGGCCCTTGACGTTTCTCTGACTATCCGGGCCGCCATGTGCCAGTCTTGGGACCCTACTGGCTGCTGTTGGAGAACAGTAGATGGAAGGCCCAAAGGCCCAAAGATCTTGTGGGTACCTGCAATAAAAGCTGAATCCTATCTTTTGGGCCCTCCTCGCTTTGCTGCCAGTCTGCCTCAGTTTGTCTGATCCGAGGGGTCTCGGATGCAAAGGGCATCGCCAGCTTCTTGGGGCATCACTGAAAATGGGCATCCCTTGGTCATTAGAAAAGGAGGTTCAGGCACGAGGACCTGAAATGCCCCCTCTAGGTGGATATGCTGGGCCTGCACCTATTGCAGATGTTGGCCAAGATCCTCCTTCTTATGGAGGCCCCGGAAATCCTGGGACAACATCAGTAGGGGGGGGGGGGCGCAGATCTGACATAAGGGTCTTTCCCCCTTTTTCCTCTCTGTAGTGTCCAGAAAATTAACTTTTCCCAGGTGTTATAGAGAAGAATCTAGGAGCCACTGTTTAATTAAAAACCAAGGGAAATGTCTTAAAACCCTGAAGGTAATGGCTGTGTCAAGTTTAAAAATTACATTATTATTATTTTTCAAATATCATAGAGTACTTTTTTTTAATAGATTTACATTTACAAAAGCCTTGTGTTTAATCACATTGCTTGGTTAGCATATAGTATAGCATTGGACAAAATATTGTTGTCAATGACCCATGACAGTAAAAACCAATTAGAAAACGGAATCTCCAATGGGCCAAGTAAAAGAACTGGCAGGTGAGTAGTTAGTTTTAAGATCATTGGGAGAGTGCACACCTGATATACACAGCACCTTGGCTAGACTGATACAACAACATTACAATTGTACAGTTAGGAAACATACAATAAGATGCTCGTAATAGTTAATACCACAACCTTGAGTGTAAAAATCCTGCAATGCCAAAGAAATGCAGGCACCAGAATATGAGTATTTCACTGCAAAAATGTCATATTTTATCCGCTGGAGAGCAGTCTGGTCTGAAGTGGGTTGCAGTGCTCTCACATGTTTGCAGGCCCAAGAATTCAGGAGTTTTAAATTTAATGTATGTCTCTCAGTTGTCATTCTTTGAGGTCTCTTCTTGGCAAGGTCCAGAGGTCAGAATAACATTGTCCAATCCAATTTCGCCAATTCTGCCCTTTCCTCTCTCTGCTTCAAATACAATCTACAAGATCATTTAAAAAAAAGCACAAAATTCAAATGCATAAGTCATAAGTGATAACAACAAATATTTTCCCCTTGATGCTGTGTGTTTGATCTCTTCCCTTTTAGAAACATAGAAACATAGAAGATAGGAGCAGGAGTAGGCCATTCGGCCCTTCGAGCCTGCTCCGCCATTCAATGAGATCATGGCTGATCATCCAAATTCAGTACCCTGTCCCTACCTTCTCCCCATATCCCTTGATCCCTTTAGCCTTAAGAAATATATCCAACTCTTTCTTGAATATATTTAATGAACTGGCCTCCACTGCCCTCTGTGGCAGAGAATTCCACAGGTTCACCACTCTCTGGGTGAAGAAATTCCTCTTCATCTCTGTCCTAAATGGCTTACCCCTTATCCTTAGACTGTGACCCCTGGTTCTGGACTCCCCAACCATCAGAAACATCCTTCCTGCATCTAGTCTGTCCAGGCCTGACAGAATTTTATAGGTTTCGATGAGATCCCCTCTCAATCTTCTAAACTCCAGTGAGTATAAGCCCAATCGACCCAATCTCTCCTCATACGTCATTCCTGCCATCCCAGGTATCAGCCTGGTGAATCTTTGCTGCACTCCTTCCATGGCAAGAACGTCCTTCCTCAGGTAAGGCGACCAAAACTGCACACAATACTCAAGGTGCGGTCTCACTAAGGCCCTGTACAACTGTAGCAAGACATCCTTGTTCCTGTACTCGAACCCTCTTGCTACGAAGGCCAACATACCATTTGCCTTCTTAACCGCCTGCTGCACCTGCATGCTTACCTTCAGCGACTGGTGCACAAGAACACCCAGGTCTCTTTGCACTTCCCCTTCTCCCAATCTATTGCCATTCAAATAATAATGTGCCTTCCTGTTTTTGCCACCAAAGTGGATAACCTCACATTTATCCACATTATAGTGCATTTGCCATGTTTCTGCCCAATCACCCAACCTGTCCAAATCGTACTGGAGTTTCACGACATCCTCCTCACAGCTCACCCTCCCACCCAGCTTTGTGTCGTCTGCAAATTTGGAGATATTACATCCAATTCCCTCGTCCAGATCATTAATATATATTGTGAACAGCTGTGGTCCTAGGACCGATCCTTGCGGTACCCCACTAGTCACTGCCTGCCACTTGGAAAACGACCCGTTTATTCCAACTCTTTGCTTTCTGTCCGCCAACCAGTTCTCTATCCAAGTCAATACCTTGCCCCCAATCCCATGTGCCTTAATTTTGCACGCTAATCTCTTATGCGGGACCTTATCGAAAGCCTTCTGAAAGTCCAAATACACCACATCCACTGGTTCTCCCTTATCTATTTTACCAGTTACATCCTCAAAAAATTCCAGTAGATTAGTCAAGCATGATTTACCTTTTGTAAATCCATGTTGACTTTGTCCGATCCTGTCACTGCTTTCCAAGTGCTCTGCTATTACATCTTTTATAATAGACTCTAGACTATACCTCACCACGAACCATCCACAGCTCACGTAGTGGTTATGTTACTACTAATAATGCTAAATTCCCGTCCGTCAGCTTAGGAGTGATGATTGAATTCACTCCATTGTTGTTGGCTCTGAACCAGCCTGGCTACTTCTGTCATCTGTATCTCTTTCTATGACAAGTGGCTCTTGAGATTGTCTATCCAGCGCTTTCTCGGCTTCTTGTTCCATGTACCTCCGTGTGCAGGGCCATGAAAGGTATTCTAGCTGTTCCCATTCTCGAAACGTACCCAAACTTCCGCCCTTGTCCTTCAAGGTGGTAGAGGTCATGGGTTTGGGAGGTGCTGCCGAAGAAGCCTTGGCGTGTTGCTGCAGTGCATCTTGTAGATGGTACACACTGCAGCCTTGTTGCACCGGTGGTGGAGGGAGTGAATGTTTAAGGTGGTGGATGGGGTGCCAGTCAAGCAGACTGCTTTGTCCTGGATGGTGTCAAGCTTCTTGAGTGTTGTTAGAGCTGCACTCATCCAGGCAAGTGGAGAGTATTCCATCACACTCCTGACTTGTGCCTTGTAGAATATCTAGCCTCTGACCTGCTCTTGTTGCCACAGTATTTATGTAGCTGGTCCAGTTAAGTTTCTGGTCAATGGTAACTCCCAGAATATTGATGGTGGGGGATTTGGCGATGGTAATGCCATTGAATGTCAAGGGGCAGTGGTTAGACTCTTGCTTGTTGGAGATAGTCATCGCTTGGCACTTCTGTGGCGCGAATGTTATCTGCCACTTATCAGCCCAAGCCTGAATGTTATCCAGGTCTTGCTGCATGTAGGCATGGACTGCTTCATTATCTGAGGAGTTGAGAATGGAACTGAACACTGTGCAATCATGAGCGAACATCCCCACTTCTGCCCTTATGATGGAGGCAAGGTCATTGATGAAGCAGCTGAAGATGGTTGGGCCTAAGACACTGCCCTGAGGAACACCTGCAGCGATGTCCTGGGGCTGAGATGATTGACCTCCAACAACTACAACCATCTTCCTTTGGCTAGGTATGACTGCAGCCAATGGAGAGTTTTCCCCCTGATTCCCAGTGACTACAATTTTAATAGGGCTCCTTGATGCCACACTCGGTCAAATGCTGCCTTGATGTGAAGGGCAATCACTCTCACCTCACCTCTGGAATTCAGCTCTTTTGTCCATGTTTGGATCAAGGCTGTAATAAGGTCGGGAGCCGAGTGGTCTTGGCAGAACCCAAATTGAGCATCAGTGACAGGCTACTGGTGAGTAAGTGCTGCTTGATAGCACTGTTGACGACACCTTCCATCACTTTGCTGATGATTGAGAGTAGCCTGATGGGACGGTAATTGGCTGGTTTGGATTTGTCCTGCTTTTTGTGGACAGGACATATCTGGGCAGTTTTTCACATTGTTGGATAGATGCCAGTGTTGTAGCTGTACTGGAACAGCTTGGCTAGAGGCGCGGCTAGTTCTGGAGCACAAGTCTTCAGCACGACAGCCGGGATGTTGTCGGGGCCCATAGCCTTTGCTGTATCCAGTGCGCTCAGCCGTTTCTTGATATCACGTGGAGTGAATCGAATTGGCTTCTGTGATGGTGGGGACCTCAGGATGAGGCCAAGATGGACAATCCACTTGGCACTCTGGCTGAAGATGGTTGCAAACGCTTCAGCCTTGTCTTTTGCACTCGCGTGCTGGGCTCCACCATCATTGAGGATGGGGATATTCATGGAGTGTCCCCCTCCCTTTAGTTGTTTAATGGTTCACCACCATTCACGACTGGATGTGGCAGGACTGCAGAGCTTTGATCTGATCCGTTGATTGTGGGATCGCTTAGCCCTGTCTATAGCATGCTGCTTCCGCTTTTTAGTATGCATGTAGTCCTGTGTTGCAGCTACTCCAGGTTGGCACCTCATTTTTAGGTACGCCTGGTGCTGCTCCTGGCATGCTCTTCTCACTTGTTGTTGAACCAGGGTTGGTCCCCTGGCTTGGTGGTAATGGTAGAGTGAGGGATATGCCGGCCCATGAGGTTACAGATTGTGGTGGAGTATAATTCTGCTGCTGCTGATGGCCCACAGCGCCTCATGGATGCCCAGTTTTGAGCTGTTAGATCTGTTTTGAATCTATCCCATTTAGCACGGTGGTAGTGCCACACAGCCCGATGGAGGGTGTCCTCAGTGTGAAGATGGGACTTCTTCTCCACCATGACTGTGCGGTGGCCGTTGCTACCAATACTGTCATGGACAGATGCATTTGTGACAGGTAGATTGGTGAGGACGAGGTCGAGTAGGTTTTTCCCTCTTGTTGGTTCATTTACCACCTGTCACAGGCCCAGACTGGCAGTTATGCCCTTCAGGACTCGGCCAGCTCGGTCAGTTGTGGTGCTACCGAGCCACTCTTGGTGATGGACATTGAAGTCCCCCACCCAGAGTACATTCTGTGCCCTTGCTACTCTCAGTGCTTCTTCCAAGTGGTGTTCAACATGGCGGAGTACTGATTCATCAGCTGAGGGAGGGCAGTAGCTGGTAATCAGCAGGAGGTTTCCTTGCCCATGCTTGACCTGAAGCCATGAGACTTCATGGGGTCCGGAGTCAATGTTGAGAACTCCCAGGGCCACTCCTTCCTGACTGTATACCACTGTGCCACCACCCCTGGTGGGTCTGTCCTGCCGGTGGGACAGGACATACCCAGGGATGGTGATGGAGGAGTTCGGGACATTGGCTGAAAGGTATGATTCTGTGAGTATGACTATGTCAGGCTGCTGCTTGACTAGTCTGTGGGACAGCTCTCCCAATCTTGGCGCAAGACCCCAGATGTTAGTGAGGAGGACTTTGCAGGGTCGACTGGGCTGGGTGTGCCGTTGTCGTGTCCGAAGCCGGTGCTTAGGTCAATGACCGGTGGTCCTTTTATTCTTCTTCTTGTTTATCGTAGCCGTTGTGTACAACTGAGTGACTTGCTGGGCCATTTCAGAGGGCAGTTAAGAGTCAACCACATTGCAGTAGGTCTGGATTCACATATAGGCCAGACCAGGGAAGGACAGCAGATTTCCTTCCCTAAAGGACATTAGTGAACCAGATAATCCGATAGTTTCATGATCACCATTACTGATACTAGCTTTTTATTCCAGATTTATTTAATTAACTGAATTTAAATTCCCCAGCTGGCGTGGTGGGATTTGAACTCACGTCTCTGGATCAATAGTCCAGGCCTCTGGGTTACTAGTCCAGTAACATAACCACTATGTGACCCTCCTTCTGTGCAGTGTGATTCAGTGGCCCTGATTTAAACTCCTGCTGACTGGCAGAAACAGGGCGGGGGGCAATTAAAATGAGGCCAGTCACTTAACCCCACTGCCTTGCTGCCCTGTCCCGATCTTGACCTGCTCTAGTTAGCAGGCGAGCACAAAACTGGCAGGAAGGAAATGGGGCCCTTCCTTAAATATGCATTCCGGGTCTCGATGAGTGCGATATGAGTCGCAGACCTGAGTGGGGGATGCAGTGACGAGTTCCCCATCAGGCTAGACCTGCCGGGAGCCGAATTGAAGGCCGGAAGAGGCCCAGCAGGTAAGTTTGTAAAATGTAACTCTAAGTGTGTTCTTCCGGGCCTCACAAGGAAGCCTTGGGCCTTCCTTGTCCTGGGCTCCACCCCCATCTCTCAGTCACGGCCAGGAAAGCACACCCCCTTGATTGCCTCCAGAGCCCCATCTCTCAACTGATGCCCGGGGACCATTCCCACGGTAACAGTAATCTGACAGAGTAGATTGCTCGCACTTTATAGAACCTGCCTGATTTTCATTCCATTGATTGCATTCAGATGGGTTCTATGACGAGCGGGCGATCCGTCTCTGCCAGATTACTGCCCAGGCGGTGAAGGCAAAAATCTAGCCCACTGTCACATCACTTGTCTGTGACACTATCCTGGTGGAAGTGAGGCAGGGCTGCTCTACCACAGTCCTCTCCGCATAGAAAACCACATTTGACAAACACTGTTTCATAAAGACAGTGCCCCTTTCAGAAACTCCATCACTGAGGAGCTGTATCTGTAAAATATTTTAAAATAAAATGCCTGCCACTTTTGCTTTCAAATGAAGGATCAGATGTATTTGCTTTTTCCATGGATCCCTGGGGGGGAATTCTGACATGCATCGTTTAAACACTCTGCTCAGAATGAGTAATATCCACTTACCCCACTTGCTTTCTGCCAAATGTCTTATTGTCACAAGGCAAAATGCATTTAGTAATTTGTCATCTTCCTGATCTTTGGTGACTTGTGTGATCTCAAAACATAAAGTCATAGAAACATAGAAATATAGCAGATAGGAGCAGGAGTAGGCCATTTGGCCCCTCGAGCCTACTCCGCCATTCAGTGCGATCATGGCTGATCATCCAAATTCAGTACCCTGTCCCTGCTTTCTCCCCATACCCTTTGATCCCTTTAGCCTTAAGAAATATATCTAACTCCTTCTTGAATATATTTAATGTATTGGCCTCAACTGCCTTCTGTGGTAGAGAATTCCACAGGTTCACCACTCTCTGGGTGAAGAAATTCCTCTTCATCTCAGCCCTAAAAGGCTTACCCCTTATCCTTAGACTGTGACCCCTGGTTCTGGACTCCCCAACCATCGGGAACATCCTCCCTGCATCTAGTCTGTCCAGTCCTGCCAGAATTTTATAAGTTTCAATGAGATCCCCTCTCAATTCTGCTTCACAAAGAAATGACTACTTGTCTGGCCATCACCAGAGCTTTTAAAACATGTCTTTGTAATGGCATTTTGGAACATGCTTGCCTCTATCTAATCATGCAGGGTGGGGAGCTGAAATGTCTCGCAGCGAACAACAGGAGAGCACCTGTTGTCTCCATAATTTGTGACACGCTAAGAAAATCGGCATCTCAGCAATTCACATTTCAAAACAGTGTTCCTGTGATTTTTCTTAGCAGATTGTTAATTACAGAGAAAAACAGGCGTTTCCATAGTTTCACCCATGTGTTTGACCTCTTTAATGAAACCATGTGAGCTTTCCAAAAGCCACTCATTTCCCCTACAAATTTTGTGGGTTTGGGGGGGAAGTTATATTTAAAAGCTTGCGTGTGTTCATTATTGGATCTTTTCAATTCATTTCATCAAAGCAAAGAAAAAAAACTTTCTCCCTCAATTTTATTTCCAGAATATGGCGAGATAATTAAACTTTTGGAGAGAGAAAATCCGGAACTCCCAGCTGTGTGAGTTACATCGCAGTGTGTGGTAGATCGTATTGGGTGTGCTGCGAAACCAATGAGGGAGAGTCAGCTGTCAAAGCTTAAATCACTTTGTTTAATTTTTACATGATTTATCTCAGTTACATGTGTGTTTAATGTAATCCCAACAATTTTCTAAATCATTTTATTGTTGAGATTACAGGTTCTAACTAACCCGAGGCACTTTATACAGCGTAGATAATATATATCCACCAAAACAACAGGAATCCTAGTCCTCTTCCTCATTACTGCTATCAATCAAAAACTCAAACTATTTGCCTTATTAGAAGTAGCAAGCAGCTACTGACTTACATTTCTCTGGGTTTCAGAGCTGTTTTTAGCTGATACTGTGACGCTTCCAACCTTCCAGCCTTCTTCTTTGTCTCCACTCATCTCCCAAGGATCCTCATTATTGGAAAGTATCCGTAGTTTTCCGACCCTCTCTCCCACAAGCCGATACTTAAATGTCAAACAGAAATCCTTCTTCGGAGTCAGGTCACCGATGAGAAGCTTCAAGTGACCAACCTCGTTCTTAAGACCGACAAATGCAGGGACTGCCATGTAGTGTCCAACACCTTGTGAGTGGAAGATAACATCGGTTAATGACGGGGACTCAATCCAGGGTAGTAGCTGTCTTCTAGAAATCCATCTATCCTTTAATGTTTCTCAGTTGAAACCTAGTTGAAGGCTGAAGCTTGTAATTCATGCCACCTTGAGCTAATTCAAGAAGTAGTGATCAGCTGGTGACAAACTTGGGTGTTAAAAAATGGTACATTGTCGGAGGAAGGGAAGACGGAGGAGTTCCATAATAGCATACGAGCCGGGGGAGGGGAGGGGGAGAAGGGAAGGCAAGATAAAGTTCAACAGAGCGATTGTAAGAAAGTAAATGGAGGGAAAGCGAGAGAGTAAAAAGAGGCCTAGTAATCACACCAGGATTTCACAGAATCATAGAGCACGGAAGGAGGCCATTTGGCCCAGCGTGCCTGTGCCGGCACTTTGAAAGAGCTATCTAATTAGTCCCACTCCCCTGCTCTTCCCTCATAGCCCTGCAATGTTTCCCAGATCATAACAACTCGCTGCGTAAAAAATTTCCTCCTCATCTCCTCCCTGGTGCTTTTGCCAATTCTCTAAGACGTAGCAGTATCTTTAAGAGATACCAACCTAGGTGCCATGGTAGGTACTAACCCATGTGCTTCTCTGGGTACAATGGGATTGGGAAATGGTAATTAATGGAAGTGATCTTATGATAAAAATAACGGCCCCATTATATTAGTTTCTAGATTTCTCTCTGTGACATTAAAAAGTATAAATACAACTGAGTACATGTTCAATAGCGATGTTTTTACTTAAAAAACTAAATTCCATTCCAATAAGCTGTACCTGAATTAAATAAATAATTACCATTCGGCCGATCAGCAACGTCCCAGTCAAAGTCATCCTCTGTGTCCTGTATCCATTCACAAACTCCTTGGTTAAAACTGCAGTCCACAGAAATATCTAAAAAGAAACACAGAGACTTGATTATTTAACCAGTACCAACTGGCGTATATTTATTTATTTGAAAATCTTACTTTGAAGGGAAAAAGGCTTTACTGTAGGTTGCTGAAGAGATTTCTTTTCATTTTCACATTTAAAGATTCTCCCACCTAGTTTAGGCTCCCTGTGCCACACATTGTCACCCTTGAAATAGTTGACAGGTGAGCTGCTGAAAGGCCCCTGCTATTACCGCTGTGAAGAGATGCCCATCAGCAGTACAGGCTCAGGTAACCTTTCTGGTATTTCTCTATTTTATCAGTTCTTCGATGGCCAGTGCTCCTCTGAACGTCCCTTTTTCATTTCCTTTGAACTCTAAATGTCCCGTGCTATAGACTCACCCTCCTCCCTATATCTCCACTGTGCTGAAATGAAGACTTGTCACGCAGTCTCCTACTCTAACTTAACCTTTCCCTCCGTTTCTTTCCTCCTACAGTCTTCAAGACTTTAAAATCCAATTAAAATTCAACTCCGGAATGGAAAGGAAAATCAGGCAGGGTGTATAATGGGCGGCCGATTTGCCACCGCACCCAACCACCCCCCCCACCCCCGTTTTGCGCGGCAAGTCTTGTGCCACCTCATCGCTATTTCTTAATTTACCTCATTTTCTCCATTAAACCTTGATAGTGCCCTACACTATGAACCTTGACCCTTCATCCTGGCTTCTGAAAAAATAAGTTGACTTCAAATGATCTGGGAGAACACCATGGCCACATCTCCCAGGTAGCCTAGCAAAGGCTAGGATTTCATTGGCATAGGCGCACTTTCTGGATCTCTTGTGCAGCAGGCCAGTAGGCCAGTGAGTTGGATCAATAGGATACCGCATAAAGCCAATTTAGAGCAACTCTGTTCCCCTCATTTTGGCAGACACATCTAGAGAAGTTGACTGATGGAGAAATTGCAGAGTTGTGCATTTTAAAGGCGCACCACCTCCATGAAAAAGTGTGACCAATCTTTTTTATGTGGGGAGGGGTTTGAGCCGGGAGAGCTGTGCGTGATTTTTATCACACAGCATTATGCAGCACTGATGTGCTTATGTGTTTCAGTGGAATACATGTGACTGAATCGATTGTTTGTAAAACACACAATAGAAGTTTACCAAATGGATTTTTGCCATGAAAACAGTGGGTTCGGTTTTAACTTGGTGTAATCGGCGTTTACAGGGTGGTAACGGCCTCAAAATAGGGTCGGTAGACTTACCGCCCTATAATGTTGACGTTCTGCCTGCTGGCTTTTTACAGGGTCCTACCATTGGGAGGCCGAAGTGCCCACCTGTTTCAGGCTCCCTTTAATATGCCAGACACAGGACCCCGACTGCCATTTTAGGACAGAACTGGCCGGAGCACTCTCTGACGTTTCACTGGCAGGCCCCCAAAAAAGTACGTTTTAAATTATTCTTGTGGGGCCTAGATGGGTAATACTGCCCCTCCCGTCTCCACAAAAATAATCTGGGTCGCTGCTACCCTGGGCTTCCCCCGCCCGTGATTGCCACCCTAACCCACTCCCCCTCCAGACTTACCTCACTGCCGACCCGGGCCTGAATCCGGCGAGTGATGCTCATTTGGTGTCTGCAGCTCGCCGCTGCCACTTAAATGAAGCCCGGGCCCTCCTGCCCGATGCGCTCCGTCAGTCGGCAGCCCAAAAGTTAAAACTGACCCCCTGGCAGGCGGAGATTTCAATTTCAACGGGGGTGTAATATAATGGAAAGGAAAATTGGGCGGGGCCTGTAACGGGCGTCCGATCCGATATCGCCCGTCTTGTACCCTTGCCGCAGTTGAGAAGTTCCGGCGAGTATCCCTTTAGAACATCAGTAAAACCGGTGTTGGCAGAGTGCCGGCAGGTAGCTGCAGTACTGAAGTCATCCACTTTCAGAGCTTACACAACAGAAGCAAATTACAGCCGTACCTTCATTACGTGGTTCTCGTACAGCAATTTCTTTCTGGCCCAGAAGAAGACTGAATGCTGCGGCTTCATTCCGCCTGGGAACTGAAAAAATTGGGGGGGAAGAAACGAATTTCCTGTCAAAGTTGGCAACATATTTTTAAATCTCGTGATCATACTCTTAAGTGAATTAATATTAGATATTATACAATTCTGTGTGGTGGGACCGAGCTTGCCCTGGCAATCCCCCACACACATGTTCAGCTCCCAATCATTTCAACCATAGGACAACACTGAGTCATTGCCAGGCCCTTCCCACAGGGAGGTAAAATCAAAGGAGAGTGTTGGGCACCTGCTAGTAGTTAACTAAATTGGGTTTGGTGGTGTGGTGGTTATGGTGCTAGACTTGTAACCCATGAACTCACGAATTGTTCGTCCGGGCCTCTAGATTACTCATCCAGTAACATAACCATGACACTACTGCTCCCTGGACTTAATACTGCACTCTTTATCCCAATTAATGTTATAATCCCCAGATGGTGCTGCCAGCAGTGGCAGCTCTTACTGGTGAGTAAATGCGCTGGTGCTGCTGTTTCCGGAGGTGCTGAGAATGACCTGGAGAGATGGTTTTCTCTGGGAACAGTTGGGTCACTGGGGGCGGGTATAAATGCTGCCACCACCCGCGGCCATTGCTGGCCCGTGCAGATCTTTCTCAGAAGGTGCAGCAAGCAGAAATAAAAATCACAGCTCTCGACACATTTGTTCACGCATAGTTGCCCATCACTCACTAAAAAGCAATTGCATGAGGGAAATCTAATGGTCGGGAAAAAAAGATTTTTAAACCACTTAGACTTGATATTGTAACTTCAGGTATTTGCATATTTAAACACAGTGCAGGAAACTCTCTTTTAACCGGTACCTAAATAACCGGAAATCTCTGTTAACCGGCAAAATTCAGGAGTAGGTTCAGGTAAGTTTTACTTCATATTAGTGGCAGTTCCTGGATCTGTGGCTGTGTAACTGGGGTTCGTGCACTTGTTGCTAAGCAACAGGGATGCTTGGTCTGTGGCCGGAGTTCCTGCACATGTTGCTAAGCAACAGGGAAGCCTGGATTTGTTGCTGTGTATGGAGCTCTCGTACCTTTTAACTATACCTCTCTGTAATCCGGACTTTTTGATAAACCGGCACCACGCCGGTCCCATTGGTGCCGGATAATAAACAAACATACAAGATACTACAAGACTGCCGCCTCTCAGAAAGTTCAATTTATATAAATCTATTCAAATAAATTTCCATTTTTTTCCTGTATAGAAACATAGAAGATAGGAGCAGGAGTAGGCCATTCGGCCCCTCGAGCCTGTTCCGCCATTCAATGAGATCATGGCTGATCATCCAAATTCAGTACCCTGTCCCTGCCTTCTCCCCATATCCCTTGATCCCTTTAGCCTTAAGAAATATATCTAACTCCTTCTTGAATATATTTAATGAATTGGCCTCTACTGCCTTCTGTGGTAGAGAATTGCACAGGTTCACCACTCTCTGGGTGAAGAAATTCCTCCTCATTTCTGTCCTAAATGGCTTACCCCTTATCCTTAGACTGTGACCCCTGGTTCTGGACTCCCTGGCCATCGGGAACATCCTTCCTGCATCTAGTCTGTCTAGTCCTGTTAGAATTTTATAAGTTTCAATGAGATCCCCTCTCATTCTTCTAAACTCCAGCTCACAAGTCAATGTTGCACATGTATAAAATTGTTACTGAGCGACACAGCTGTAAACTGTCAATGAATATCTTTGAAACATGAAACTAGAAATATTTCCATAAAGGGAAATGAGGAAATGAAACGGATTTATAAAACTGTACGAGTTTTAAAACTATTCCGGAATAACACATTGCGATGTGATTTGATAAAACAGCGAAGCTAGAAGGTTCCCCTGGATGCTTGCTACTTTTGTTTTGTGCGGATAATTTTTCCTCCAGTTAATGTGACTGAGGAATTTTCACAATCGATTACGAGGAATCATCGTCGGGGACCGGCTGCTATTTTTTACCAGCGGCCTGAGTGAGGAAGCCATTGTGGCTTTCCCACCAGGTGAAGACAGCAGGAAGGGGCCCAGACGGGTACATTTATTTTACTTTCTTTGTGGGGCCAAGACGAGCAGGTTTAGGCCTGCCCTACCGCAGGCTCCACGGCCCCCCCACTTCCCAAACACGAGATTCGCCCGAAACCCCCTCCCTGCAACTTAGCTCATTGCGGCCGACTGTTCCTTTGGTCCTGGCTGGTGGCCTCCTGCAGCCCGAAATTACACGGCCGGCCAGCTGCTGCTCCCTGTCCATCTCGGGAGGTGGGTGGGGATGCAGATGAGGCCCGGGATTAAAATCACCTGGACCTCATGCTGCCAAAGTGTGTGAAAGTGACCCAGTGACAGCACTTTCTCCTGATCTTCCTCTGGGGAGATCCTTGGCCTCTGTACAGTAAAGCTGAGATTATAAGCGCAGAGCACTCCAAGATAGAACCTCCACAGCACTACTCCGTGGTACTCCAACACATTGTGGCATGATAGTGCATCATTCCTCTTCTTCTTCCTCGGCAGTCCCTCGGAACCGAGGATGACTTGCTTCCACATTAAAAATGAGTTCGCAGGTGACTGATGAGTCCAATGTGGGACCTACAGTCTCTGTCACAGGTGGGGCAGATGGTGGTTGAAGGGGCGGGTGGGTGGGGTGCTTGGGTTGATGTGCGCTCCTTGCGCTGCCTGCGCTTGGCTTCCGCTTGCTCCCAGCGAAGAGACTCGAGGTGTTCGGCGCCTTCCCGAATGCTTCTCCTCCACTTTGTGCGGTCTTGGGCCAGGGATTCCCAGGTGTTGGTGGGGATGTTACATTTTTTCAAGGAGGCTTTGAGGGTGTCCTTGAAGCGTTTCCTCTGCCCACCTGGGGCTCTCTTGCCGTGCCGGAGCTCTGAGTAGAGCGCTTGTTTTGGGAGTCTCGTATCTGTTATGTTCATAAATAAATAAACGTTTTCATTATGAACAGCTAGCTTGAGCTAGTCATTTATTCAGCCATGTGGACTAGTGTACAGGCATCCATCTTGACTACTGCCTTGTGGGTAGTCCCTTACTAAACATACAGCTCCACCTAGTGTACCATTCTAGAATGACATGTTACTGATCATTACATCCCCCTTTCTTTGAGGTTAAACAAAATCAATATCAATCAATCATAACGACATAAACATCTTCACAACAGTCAACACATTTTCAAAGCTTTACTTTATGAACTCTAAGCTTTTCATTCTTTTATTATAGTTTTCTTTGTACTCAAAGATTAAGTCTATCAGGCTTTTTTACTTCACGTGTGGATCTTCTCAGCACAGGTAAGTCTGATGTGTTTTCATGAGAGCCTGTATGTGTGTTTGTGTTAGATTGTTCTGGTGGTGAGTGACAAGATTCAGTTGCGGCATTGTCATCGATTTGCTCTTGGATAGTTTCTTGTGTTTTCAGGAGGGAACGGCGGTTCCTCCTGAGAATCTGTCCTTCCTCAGTTCTAACAGTGTATGACCTTGGTCCTACTTCCTCATACATCTGGATCCTCAATCCTGACAACATCATCCCTTGTCAATGGTTTCAGAGTTTTGGATGACTTGTCATAGTGTGATTTCTGTTTCAGCTTTAATAGTTGAAGTCTCTGTCTCAGTTCCTTACTCTGCTTTTCTTTTGCACAGCAGGGTAGCGTGGTGCGCAACTTGCGACCCATTAGGAGTTCAGCAGGTGAAGAACCAAAGTCTAAAGGGGAGGCTCGGTAGCTCAGCAGGGCGAGATAAGGATCAGACTTGCTTTCTGTTGCTTTCTTCAGTAGCTGTTTGAGAACTTGAACACCTTTCTCTGCCTTACCTTTCGACTGAGCATACAGAGGACTGGATGTGATGTGCTGAAAGTCATAATGTGCTGCAAACTGTTGCCACTCCTTACAGTTGAAGCACGGACCATTGTCGCTAACGGCAATCCTGGGAATTCCATGTCTGGCGAAGATGGATTTAACATGCATTATGACACTGCTTGCTGATGTGCTTGAGAGCAGCACCATCTCAGGATAGTTAGAATAGTAGTCAATCACTATTAGATAGTATTTACCATTCAAATGAAAAAGGTCCACACCAACCTTTTGCCATGGTGCTGTTGGTAAGTCAGCTACTACCATTGGCTCCTTTGCTTGTTTGTTTTGGTGTTTCTGACATGTCTCACATATGCCTATCATGTTCTCAATGTCCTTACTTATGCCAGGCCAATAAACAGTGTCTCTTGCTCTCCTTTTGCATTTTTCAATTCCGAGGTGTTCCTCATGAATTATTTTGAGCATGTCTTGACGTAGAGCCTGTGGAATGACTATTCTGTTCTGTTTTAGTAATAGTCCACTTGCGACACTTAACTCTGACCTAATGTGATAGTACTTTGGACAGGAACCTTTTGGCCAACCATTGTGAATGCTCTCTACTGTTTGTAACACTGTATCTTTTACTGTTTCTTCTGCTATTTGCTTTGATTTTGTGTCTGACATGGGCAGCGCAGCAGTGACCATACTCACATGAACATCCACGTCTTCCTCAGTAGAGCTCACATGACTCATTGTGGGTGCTCGGGATAGTGCATCTGCTAACACTATATGTTTGCCTGGTGTGTAGATCAGTTCAAAGTCATATCTTTGCAGCTTCATCACGAGTCGTTGAATTCTTGGAGACATCTCATTCAGATTTTTTTTTATGATGGCAACCAGTGGGCAGTGGTCTGTCTCAACTGTGAAGGTGGGAAGTCCATATATGTAGCCATGGAACTTTTCTAGTCCAACTACCAAGCCTAGACATTCCTTTTCAATCTGGGCGTATCGACACTCAGAATCAGTCATAGACCTGGAGGCATAGGCAACAGGCTTCCAATCTTCACCCTCTGCTTGTAGCAAGACCGTGCCTAGGCCACCTTTTGATGCATCCGTTGACACTTTGATCCTCTTTGTTGGGTCAAAGAGGGTGAGTACAGGTGTGGTTGTCAGCACTGTTTTAAGGTTCATCCACTCTTGTTCATGTCTTTCTGTCCATGCGAACTCATTTGTTTTATGTAGCAGGTCTCGCAGACAGGCTGTCTTGGCTGACAAGTTAGGAATGAGCTTTCCTGTGAAGTTTATCATCCCCATGATGCGTAGCACTCCTTTTTTGTCAGTGGGTCGGGGCATGTTGAGTATGGCATTTACTTTTTCCATATCTGGCTCTATTCCTTTACCAGATAGATTATCTCCTAGGAAAGTGACTTCCTGGGCGCCAAACTGACATTTGGCTTTGTTAAGCTTCAGTCCATTCCGGCGTATGCTCTGTAGCACTTTAGTCAGTCTCTCATTGTGTTCTTTCAGTGTGGAGCCCCAGATGATGATGTCATCAACATAGACCCGAACTCCTTCCAGACCTTCAATTATGTGTTCCATCGCTCTATGAAAGATTTCAGATGCAGATATTATCCCGAAAGGCATTCTGAGGAAACAATACCTGCCAAATGGTGTGTTGAAGGTACAGTATTTGGTGCTCTCTTCATCCAGTTTTAGTTGCCAAAATCCTTGTGAGGCATCGAGCTTTGTGAAGTATCTGGCACCTGACATTTCACTGGTGATTTCTTCTCGCTTGGGAATCTGGTATTGTTCACGTTTTATGTTTGCATTTAAGTCCTTTGGATCCATGCATACTCTTAGATCATTGTTCTTTTTCTTTACACATACCATGGAGTTAACCCAGTCTGTTGGCTCTTCGACTTTCCTGATGACTCCTAGTGTGGTCATTCTATCCAGTTCTTTCTTGAGCCGGTCACGTAGGGGTGCTGGAACTCTCTGAGGAGCATGTACCACTGGCTGAGCATCCTCCTTTAGCTGGATCTTGTAAGTGAATGGTAGAACTCCAAATCCTTTGAACACATCCTGGAAATTATTCACTACAGAATCCACTGAGTCATCTGGTCTGCTTATGGCACAGTTTATACGGTAGACTCTCTTGACCAGTTCTAAGTCCTCACAAGCTTTGTCACCTAATAGTGAATCAAGTCCTTCAGCCACAACAGAAAACATGAGGTGATGCACTTTGTCTTTGACTGTCACTTTAAGTCTGCATACACCTAAGCTATCTATTTTCTGTCCATTATAGTTCTTCAGTAGTACTGACTTTTTCTGTATTTTGGGCTTTTCTTTCATATTTTTAATGTCACTCACACTGATTAAGTTTGCTTTTGCCCCAGTGTCTAGTTTCAATGTAACTAATGCTCCATTTACCTGCAGTGGCATTATCCATTTGTCCTCTTTTACTGCATTAACTTTATGTTCAGCATTGTCCATTCCTGAGGGCTGCACATTTTCTGTATCCTTTTTGATATTGTCACATGACACCATTCCTACAAAAAATGTCTCACTTAAATCAGTGTCCTCTTTTACTGCATTAACTTTATGTTCTTTCTTTGTTTTTACTTTTGAAAAGCATTGTTTGGCAAAGTGATTCTTTCCATTACATTTTGTGCACATTTTCCCAAACGCTGGGCATTGTCTTGGCTGGTGCTGGTAACCACAGCGTTTACAATTAAAATTTCCATCCTCCGATTGCTTTGCATTTCTGTTCTGCCCCTGTTTCTTCCCCTTGTAGAACACAGCACTGACAGCAGCACTGTCACTCATTACAGTCGCATTATTATTAATTTCACTGAAAGTCTTCGCGTGCTTCTGAGCTAGCTCACTGGCATGGCATATTTTCAGAGCTTTCTCCAATGTTAGTTCAGTTTCTCTCAACAAAAGTTCCCTGACCTTTTTATCATGAATACCAAACACAATCTGGTCACGAATCATGGATGATTTCAGTTCAGAGAAATTACATGTCTGTGCTTTCAGTTTCAGATCGGTCACAAAGCTATCAAAAGTCTCATTTTGCTGCTGTGTCCGTGAACGGAACACGTATGTCTCATAGGTCTCATTCTTTTTGGGAGAACAATGTGTATCAAACTTCTTTAGCACATCGTCCACTTTTTCTCTGTCCTCCTCTTGATCAAATACAAACGTATTAAATACCTCTATCGCCTGCGGGCCTGCAACCGTGAGCAGTAACGCTATTTTCCTTGCGTCTGGCATCGTACCGAACCCGATGGCAGCAATGTAGAGTTTGAATTGTTGTTTGAAAGTCCGCCAATTGCAGTCGACATTCCCCTGAGTTTCAAACCCTCTGGTGGCTTCAAATTCTCCATGTCGCGTTTCACAATATTCAGCAGATATTACCAATCCTGGTACTATGTTATGTTCATAAATAAATAAACGTTTTCATTATGAACAGCTAGCTTGAGCTAGTCATTTATTCAGCCATGTGGACTAGTGTACAGGCATCCATCTTGACTACTGCCTTGTGGGTAGCCCCTTACTAAACATACATCTCCACCTAGTGTACCATTCTAGAATGACATGTTACTGATCATTACAGTATCGGGCATGCGGACAATGTGACCTGTCCATTCCTACCTTCTTAAAGACTTAGGGGGAGAAATTCAGTATCGCCCCATTTGGGGCGCAATTATCGGCCGGGCGCAAAGATTAGCGCCTGGTGCTAATTATCGCCTCTGGCTGCAAACATGGCTTTTATCGCCCCTGGAGGTGATTGGAGCGCTAAATTAGACACTACACACCGCTCTTAAGGCGCAAAGGCCGAGGAGCGAGGCGCTACCTCAGAGCGCTGGCGAAGCTCTTGTGATGTCAGTCAGCAATGGAATACAGACACACTGGCACCATCCAGTTCTTAAAGGGGAGTTCTGACGAAAGGTCATCGACCTGAAACGCTAACTCTGTTTCTCTCTTCTCAGATGCTGCTTGACCTGCTGAGTTTCTCCAGCATTTTTCTATTTTTATCTTAAAGGGGAGGGTTGATTTTGCACTCCATCCACATCCTGCTCATTGTAGCCTTGAATCTCAGCCTGGAGAGACCTGTACATCAAATCTGCTGGAAAGAACAATGGAGAGAACCAGGGAAAGAGCTCAGAGTGCAGCCCCCATAGTCTCTTCTAAATCGATACAAGGAAGGGCAAATCAAAATCAACCTGCAAAGTGCTGCTCAGTACCCAAAACTCCTTCACACAGCGTTGAATCTCTCCAGAAGTCTCTCTCTCTCTCTCTCTCTCAGAATGTGTGGTGCAAAAATGTCACCGACAAAAAAAGGCAGGAAGCGGTCGCCTTTAAATAGCGCTCCCCCAGTCCCTTTCTGACAGCATAACGCTCCCCTTAACCTGTCATTGCTAGCGGCAGGCGGTAAGGCAGGGGGCGCCACTCAATTTCCGTTCCTGGGCGCTAACGGAGCGTTGCGCACTCGACTGACGTCACAATCTGCCGGTGTAGGAGATCGTGGTGGTAGTTTTTAGCACCGTCGCAAAATGTCTAGTTAATTTCGCGAGCGGTGCAAACATCGCTGCGCCCAGGCGCCAGTTACTTTGCGCCCTCTTCAGGCGCTAACGGGAGGTGCAAACAACTGAATTTTTCCCCCTTACATTCCACACATGCACTTTAGGCCGTTATTCCTTTGGATCTGTGGGTCCATAACTTGCAAAGTCCCACAAAATGTAATATTTAGTAAACACAGTAAAAAGCATTAATTAAGTGCTTTACACCGTGACACCAGAGTCAATGACTCCCCAAAGCTAATTTTAAAGGGGGGATGAAGCCCTTTCAAAATCATTTGGGGTTAAATTGAACATTCCATATCTTGCAGTTGTGCCTCAAAATTGCCTTGCAATATAATGCAAAGTTGTACCATGTGCTAATTTTTACTATGGCTCAGTACTAATGGGACACTCTGGTGAAGGAATGAGGAAAACCAATGTTTTGTGCATAGCTTCACCTGTTTCCATTGTATAGGGAAAAAGACAAAGTAAAATGAGTGACTGGCCTTTTGACATATCTGTGGATTTTGCACCAGCTGTTCTCAGAGACTGTTATCAGGCCTGGCCTCTAAACACACATTAAACTGCTTAATGTAAGGTCTATTTGGAGGACCATTACCTCTGGGTAATCTTCCGCAGAGCACCCGACTCCTTCACTGGGAGCTCACATGATTAATGATGGAATTCTTAGACCTGTAGCCTCCTGTTTTGGGAGAATGTAATCTTTAGCCTATTGTTGAAAATAACTATGATAATGATCTTACCGTAGGGCAGTCATTTGCGTTACTGTTTCTTTACTTCAAACAAATTGTCAGTAGTGATCCTTTGAAACAAGTTCTCTGTCATATGATCCCTTGCTTAATCCTTAGTCTGTGTATCTCCTTGAGCTACAAAACAGCTGCCAGCAGTAGCTGCTGTGTTAAAGGGAAATTCCAGGCTCCAAATAACTTTTATTTAATAAAGAGAACTCTTCCAATGTTTAATTCGTAGCAATAATTCATCTTGATTAGCTCTTTGGTGACCCCAGTTTCAAGCTGGACATTTTTCACCGAGCTGGTGACGTCCGCTAAGTCTTTTGAAGAGAATGTTAAGAGTTTATCCTTTCCAGACGGTGCTGCCAGGGTGCTGTCTAAGGGAAATGAAAATCTGTAAAATGTTAAATTAGCACATTTTGCAGAATATTAATTAATATGCAGATAGCACCCGTGCTGTTTTGGGAAAATTAAGACCTCGGGATGTCTCAGTACTGTACAGCCAATGAAGTACTTTTGAAGTGTAGTTACTGTTGTACTGTAGGGTAACGCGGCAGCAGATTTGCGCACAGCAAGCTCCCACAAACAGCAATGAGATGATGACAAGATATTCTGTTTTAGTGATGTTGGTTAAGGGGTAAATATTGGCCAGGATACTGGGGAGAACTCCCCTGCGCCTCTTTGAAGCAGGAGTATACTTTATCTTATGTAATCCGAGGGTAATGTTTAAATCGTTTTTTCTGTCAATTTTATTTTAAAGTGCAAGAGTATTGATCCCACAACCCAACTGGTCCACTTCACGTAAAGTGAAACTTGTCGTAGTGACTTTGCCACACTTGTTGCTCCAGCAACTCAGCTTGGTTGATGGTCCTTGCACTTCTTCTGGGGCAGCAGGTTCTGCTTTCAGCCCAACAGCAAGACTTGTGTACAGAACCCAATCGAAGAGGGCACTCCAGTGGAGTGCTGCCACTGGTACAGCTGTTGCCCTTCAGATAAAATGGTAAACCGGGGCTACAGCTGCTTGTTCAGGGGACGATCCCACGGCACTTTCTGAAGGAGGAGGAACCACCCAAAACAAATGAACTGAGCTAATTGCCGTTTGTAGGAACCTACTGTGTGCAAAGTGCTGCTGCATTCGTCTACATAACCGTGGCTGCACCGCAAGGTAACTTAATGTATGGGAAGAGCTTTGAGACACGCTGAGAGACTTGCTAAAGTAAACGCAAGTTCTCAGCCCCGGAGGCGAAGATAGTGGGAGTGTGAAACTGCAGCGTGGAATGCTCCGTCACATTCAAAATGGAGACCTTGTGGTGTAGCGGAAGTGGTACTTTACACCCATTTATTTTTAAAAGAACAGAAGAATTAGATTTTATTTGGGAGTTTGCTCTTGGTGGAATCACGATATTAATGATTCGGCTCCAAAGTTGAGAAACACAGCTTCTTTAATCAGGAGAATTTTAACTGTTTTTACACCAATTCTCTAGGGGGGGGTTTGTCGATCTTGTGCTGGAGAACCCCCCCTCCCTGCAGAAATCCCAAACTTTATGAATTCATGCTCCTGGGAACACAAACCAGAAACTTGGGGGCAAAGACCAGCACATCCTAGGATTTTCTATTCATTCATTTGAAGAGATGGAAAGTCTCATGAAGCCCACTGACTACCACGCTCGAATTCTCCAAAACCCGCTTTTGGTGTACGGAGTTCTGCGCTGGAACCATGAATTTGTAAAATCGACTCTATGTTTTCCCGATGAAAATTGGCATTAATGAAGAATGAAACATTTTGTCACGCAGCGTCAGCACTAGGCACTGCGAGGAGAGATGGAGGAAGAACAGATGCAAAATAAAGTTGTCTTTACCCTATCTCAACGATATCCCTTGACCCCAATCTCAGATGAGCCTCCCCTTCCTGGGCGTGTGTGCTGTGAGGAGGATGCCGAGAAACTCCAGTATGATTTGGACAGGTTGGGTGATTGGGCAGATGCATGGCAGATGCAGTATAATGTGGATAAATGCGGGGTTATCCACTTTGGTGGCAAAAACAGGAAGACAGATTATTATCTGAATGGCAATAGATTGGGAGAAGGGGAAGTGCAACGAGACCTGGGTGTCCTTGTGCACCAGTCGCTGAAGGTAAGCATGCAGGTGCAGCAGGTGGTTAAGAAGGCAAATGGTATGTTGGCCTTCATAGCGAGAGGATTCGAGTACAGGAGCAGGGATGTCTTGCTGCAGTTGTACAAGGCCTTGGTGAGACCACACCTTGAGTACTGTGTGCAGTTTTGGTCGTCTTATCTGTGGAAGGATGTTCTTGCCATGGAGGGAGTGCAGCGAAGATTCACCAGACTGATACCTGGGATGGCAGGAATGATGTATGAAGAGAGATTGGGTCGATTGGGCTTATATTCGCTAGAGTTTAGAAGAATGAGAGGGGATCTCATTGAAACTTATAAAATTCTAACAGGACTAGACAGACTAGATGCAGAAAGGATGTTCCCGATGGCGGGGGAGTCCAGAACCAGGGCTCACAGTCTAAGGATAAGGGGTAAGCCATTTAGGACTGAGATGAGGAGGACTTTCTTCACTCAGAGAGTGGTGAATCTGTGGAATTCTCTACCACAGAAGGCAGTTGAGGCCAACTTATTAAATATATTCAAGAAGGAGTTAGATATATTTCTTAAGGCTAAAGGGATCAAGGGATATGGGGAGAAGGCAGGGACAGGGTACTGAATTTGGATGATCAGCCATGATCGCATTGAATGGCGGAGCAGGCTCGAGGGGCCGAATGGCCTACTCCTGCTCCTATCTTCTATGTTTCCCATCCTCTCACTATATTGATGTCAGTTTTTCAATCTCGTACACAAGCCATATTTGTGCCTTCAGGCAATTTAAGGGAAAAATTTCCGATTCCATTAAAATTAACCGATGGAAAATCATGACCTGGGAATGTGCATTTTACCAATAGACAAGGGCCCATTTTTACTCAGGGTAGATCTTATCCTTTAGCACACACTCACTAACTCTCATGTGCATAATGCCAGGGTAGAGGAACAGGATGTTTGGAGGAATTCCCCAACAGAAGAACAGACCTCGGAGGAGGACAATCCGGTCAGCTGGGCCAGACTGCTCTGGCATCAGCCCCGTTGCAGTAGTCTGCAGCCGAACCCTCACAGGCTCGAGCTCGCAGAAGTCACCGGCCATGAGCATCTCGAGGGTCCCCACATCAGGAACAGCGGCCCTCCACCAGCTTGGCTGTGGCCTCTGGAGGAGCACCTCGCAGGAACAGCAGAGTTAGGAATCGTTCTTTAACGAAAAGTGCTATGGGTTGCTCACCTGGGTGGGGAATGAATGGAAGGAATTTACATTGACCCAGAGATTCGGGTCTCCACGGGTGAGTACACATGGGGTACTCACCCGTAAGCCCAATGGAAGTGCCGGTTTCTTGCATGCACTGCGCATGTGCGGGAAACCGGCACTTCTGTTCCCCTGAAAGAAGGGGTTGAGAGGTGGAACGTGTGCGCAGGAGAGGCAGCGCGAGCGCATCGAACTTACATTTTTTTCCCAGGTTTTTCCGGGAGGGTAAGTCTCCAGAAGTTAGACATGTAAAAAGCAGTCGTAAGGCCTGTTTTTTACAAGGTAAGTGGTGAATTAATTAAAATTAAAACATTTTTTCCACAGGTTTATTATTTTTAAATACTTTAAAGAAAGGTAAGTTTATTTTTAGCCCCGTTCGAAAATGTAATTAATTTTTTCAAAAATTTAAATTATTGTTTAAAAGTTATTTCATGTAATTTATCGTTTATTTTAAAAATGTGATGGTTTAAAAAAAAATTATTTGAGGTTTTAGTGATGTTTTGGGGCTTATAGTATTTATAGGTTTGACAGCCCTTCCTGTCAAACTTATGAATGAAGCATTCCCTGCTACCATTAGCTCTCCATGGCCCACGTGATCCCAGGGGACGCTTCGAACTAACTGCGCCCCTGGGATACGCAAGCACTGCGCGCCGGCAGTTGGAGCAGGCCCAGGATCGGAATCCCACGCGGGCCCACAGCTCAACAGCCGGCGCGCTAGGTAAGTGCAGGTTGGGGGCTTGCACCCGCGGGAAGCCCCCGACCCGAGTTTCTGGGCCATTATGTTTGGCATTAAATTGCTCGTCTTTATGGCCTTTGGGACTTTGGTCGGCACAATGGTTTAATAGCAGCTTCTGAGTCTGCATGGTCAGAATGGAATTAATATAGAAATTGCCTGAATAGTTTGAATGTACTTCAGTGCAGGATGAAGGGAGGAATGTAACAAGGACTATTATGCAGAGGGGCTTTGTCTGAGTTCTCAGGGTAGGGGTGTGAGAAGCTCATGAGCTGATCCTTGACATCTCTTGCTGCAAGGCACTGATGTGGCTCTCCTTCTTCTCAAATGTTAAAGAACTAAGTACTGGCGGCGTGTTTCATTCAGACATGGTTACATACCGTACTAATTATTGAGTTCAGGAAGCCAGTTACATTCATTTCTTTTTCTTAAAATATGTCACCCCAAACCTTCCTACTAGACACTGGATAGTGAAAACTAGAAGAGGCCCTTGTTTAAGAAAGTCTACACCACTGGTCCCGATCATTTACATTCACTACAATCCCTAGTACACTTGCTCTTTGTCCTGTCAGCTGCTTGACCCTGTTGCTTGAGCTCTCATTTTATACTTTATGTGCGTGGCATTCGACAGCTTTTGTGTTGAACGTATTATTGTTTCCGACCCAGGTCAACAGTCGCAAGTTGGCCGCTTTAATTGTTCTCGTCGGTGTCCTCAGGGCGAATAAAATGACAAGTTGCTCATTTGACTCACAACCAAGCAGCTCAGTCAGTCCAGCCAAAGAAGCTCAAGAAGTCTAAATACTTTCAGCAGGCCAGGGCCCAATGCGGATGACAAACTTGCAATCCAAACAGCTGATGTTTCTGATCGATGACCTTGCATCAAAACTGAAACGTCGTCCCCGATAATGGTGGGGAGGGTGCGGGGAGGTCAAAAATGGCCAAAGTCCACGGCAAGGCCGGGGATGTGAAGGTCCTGCTGAACTTAATGGCAGGACCTCATTATCATCCTTTGGATCAATGTCCTGCTCGGCAGCCGATCAAATCAACAGGTTGGCCGGTGGCAGGAGAGAACAGGCCGCATCCAGGAACCTTTGGTGACGCTGCCCGACAATCGAGAGGGGGGAGAGAGGAGATCGCGGGGCGAGAGAGGAGATCACGGCGAGAGAGGAGATCGTGGGGGGAGAGGGGAGAGATCGTGGGGGGAGAGGGGAGAGATCGCGGGGGGAGATCGCGGGGGGAGAGGGGGGAGATCGCGGGGGGAGATTGTGGGGGGAGGGGGGAGATCGTGGGGGGAGATTGTGGGGGGAGGGGGGAGATCGTGGGGGGAGGGGCGAGATCGTGGGGGGAGGGGCGAGATCGTGGGGGGAGGGGGGAGAGGGGGGAGATCGCGGGGGGTGAGGGGGCGATCGGAGGGGGAGATCGTGGGGGGAGAGGGGGGAGATCGCGGGGGGAGAGGGGGAGATCGGACGGGGAGATCGTGGGGGGAGAGGGGGAAGATCGCGGGGGGAGATCGCGGGGGAAGTGGGGTGATCGCAGCGGGAGATCGCGGGGAGAGGGGGGAGATCGCGGGGGGAGGGGGGAGATCGCGGGGGGAGGGGGGGAGATCGCGGGGAAAGGGGGGAGGTCGCGGGGGGAGGTCGCGGGGGGAGATCGCGGGGAGAGAGGGGAGATCGCGCGGGGAGAGGGAGAGAGGACATCGCGGGGAGAGAGAGAACATCGCGGGGAGAGAGAGAGGACATCGTAGGGGAGAGAGAGAGAGGACATCGCAGGGGGAGAGGAGATCGCGGGGGGAGAGAGGACATCGCGGGGAGAGAGAGGACATCGCGGGGGGAGAGAGGACATCGCGGGGGGAGAGAGAGGACATCGCGGGGGAGAGGAGATCGCGGGGGAGAGAGGAGATCGCGGGGGAGAGGGGATAGAGGAGATCGCGGGGGGAGAGGGGGAGATCGTGGGGGGAGAGGGGGGCGATCACGGGGGGGGGAGATCGCGGGGAGAGAGGGGAGATCGCGGGGGAGAGAGGACATCGCGGGGGAGAGGGGACATCGCGGGGGGAGAGGGGACATCGCGGGGGGAGAGGGGACATCGCGGGGGGAGAGGGGACATCGCGGGGGAGAGGGGACATCGCGGGGGGAGAGGGGACATCGCGGGGGGAGAGGGGACATCGCGGGGGGAGAGAGGAGATCGCGGGGGAGAGAGGACATCGCGGGGGAGAGAGGACATCGCGGGGGGAGAGGGGACATCGCGGGGGGAGAGGGGACATCGCGGGGCGAGAGTGGAGATCGCGGGGCGAGAGAGGAGATCGCGGGGGAGAGAGGACATCGCGGGGGAGAGAGGACATCGCGGGGGGAGAGAGGAGATCGTGGGGGGAGAGGGGGGAGATTGTGGGGGGAGAGGGGGAGATCGTGGGGGGAGGGGGGGGATCGTGGGGGGAGAGGGGGGAGATCGTGGGGGGAGAGGGGGGAGATTGTGGGGGGAGGGGGGGAGATCGTGGGGGGAGAGGGGGGAGATTGTGGGGGAGAGGGGGAGATCGTGGGGGGAGAGGGGGAGATCGTGGGGGGAGAGGGGGGCGATCGCGGGGGGAGGTCGCGGGGGGAGATCGCGGGGAGAGAGGGGAGATCGCGCGGGGAGAGGGAGAGAGGACATCGCGGGGAGAGAGAGAACATCGCGGGGAGAGAGAGAGGACATCGTAGGGGAGAGAGAGAGAGGACATCGCAGGGGGAGAGGAGATCGCAGGGGGAGAGAGGACATCGCGGGGACAGAGAGGACATCGTGGGGGGAGAGAGGAGATCGCGGGGGGAGAGAGGACATTGCGGGGGGAGAGAGGAGATCGCGGGGGGAGAGAGGACATTGCGGGGGGAGGGAGGACATTGCGGGGGGAGAGAGGACATCGCGGGGGAGAGAGGACATCGCGGGGGAGAGAGGACATCGCGGGGGGAGAGAGGAGATCGCGGGGGGAGAGGACATCGTGGGGAGAGAGGACATCGCAGGGAGAAAGGAGATCGCGGGGAGAGAGGACATCGCGGGGGAAGAGAGGACATCGCGGGGAGAAAGGAGATCGCAGGGAGAGAGAGGACATCGCGGGGGGATAGAGGACATCGCGGGGAGAAAGGAGATCGCAGGGAGAGAGAGGACATCGCGGGGGGATAGAGGACATCGCGGGGGAGAGAGGAGATCGTGGGGAGAGAGAGGAGATCGCGGGGGGAGAGAGGAAATCGCGGGGGAGAGAGGAGATCGCGGGGGGAGAGAGGAGATCGCGGGGGGAGAGGACATCGTGGGGAGAGAGGACATCGTGGGGAGAAAGGACATCGCGGGGAGAAAGGACATCGCGGGGAGAGAGGACATCGCGGGGAGAGAGGACATCGCGGGGAGAGAGGACATCGCGGGGAGAGAGGACATCGCGGGGAGAAAGGACATCGCGGGGAGAAAGGACATCGCGGGGAGAAAGGAGATCGCGGGGAGAAAGGAGATCGCAGGGAGAAAGGACATCGCGGGGGAAGAGAGGAAATCGCGGGGAGAGAGGAGATCGCGGGGAGAGAGGACATCGCGGGGGAGAGAGATCGCGGGGGAGAGAGGACATCGCGGGGGGAGAGGGGACATCGCGGGGGGAGAGGGGACATCGCGGGGCGAGAGTGGAGATCGCGGGGCGAGAGAGGAGATCGCGGGGGAGAGAGGACATCGCGGGGGAGAGAGGACATCGCGGGGGGAGAGAGGAGATCGTGGGGGGAGAGGGGGGAGATTGTGGGGGGAGAGGGGGAGATCTTGGGGGGAGGGGGGGGATCGTGGGGGGAGAGGGGGGAGATCGTGGGGGGAGAGGGGGGAGATTGTGGGGGGAGGGGGGGAGATCGTGGGGGGAGAGGGGGGAGATTGTGGGGGAGAGGGGGAGATCGTGGGGGGAGAGGGGGAGATCGTGGGGGGAGAGGGGGGAGATCGCGGGGGGAGGTTGCGGGGAGAGGGAGAGAGGACATCGCGGGGACAGAGAGGACATCGTGGGGGGAGAGAGGAGATCGCGGGGGGAGAGAGGACATTGCGGGGGGAGAGAGGAGATCGCGGGGGGAGAGAGGACATTGCGGGGGGAGAGAGGACATTGCGGGGGGAGAGAGGACATCGCGGGGGAGAGAGGACATCGCGGGGGAGAGAGGACATCGCGGGGGGAGAGAGGAGATCGCGGGGGGAGAGGACATCGTGGGGAGAGAGGACATCGCAGGGAGAAAGGAGATCGCGGGGAGAGAGGACATCGCGGGGGAAGAGAGGAGATCGCGGGGGGAGAGGACATCGCGGGGAGAGAGGACATCGCAGGGAGAAAGGAGATCGCAGGGAGAGAGAGGAGATCGCAGGGAGAGAGAGGACATCGCGGGGGGATAGAGGACATCGCGGGGAGAAAGGAGATCGCAGGGAGAGAGAGGACATCGCGGGGGGATAGAGGACATCGCGGGGGAGAGAGGAGATCGTGGGGAGAGAGAGGAGATCGCGGGGGGAGAGAGGAAATCGCGGGGGAGAGAGGAGATCGCGGGGAGAGAGAGGAGATCGCGGGGGGAGAGGACATCGTGGGGAGAGAGGACATCGTGGGGAGAAAGGACATCGCGGGGAGAAAGGACATCGCGGGGAGAGAGGACATCGTGGGGAGAAAGGACATCGCGGGGAGAAAGGACATCGCGGGGAGAGAGGACATCGCGGGGAGAGAGGACATCGCGGGGAGAGAGGACATCGCGGGGAGAAAGGACATCGCGGGGAGAAAGGACATCGCGGGGAGAGAGGACATCGCGGGGAGAAAGGACATCGCGGGGAGAAAGGACATCGCGGGGAGAAAGGAGATCGCGGGGAGAAAGGAGATCGCAGGGAGAAAGGACATCGCGGGGGAAGAGAGGAAATCGCGGGAAGAGAGGAAATCGCGGGGAGAGAGAGGAGATCGCGGGGGGAGAGAAGACATCGCGGGGAGGGAGAGGACATCGCGGGGGGAGAGAAGACATCGTGGGGGGAGAGAGGAGATCGTGGGGAGAGAGAGGACATTGCGGGGGGAGAGAGGAGGTCGCGGGGAGAGAGAGGACATCGCGGGGAGAGAGGACATCGCGGGGGAGAGAGGACATCGCGGGGAGAGAGGACATCGCGGGGGAGAGAGGACATCGCGGGGGGACAGAGAGGACATCGCGGGGAGAGAGGAGATCGCGGGGAGAGAGGGGACATCGTGGGGGGAGAGAGGAGATCGCGGGGAGAGAGAGAGGACATCGCGGGGAGAGAGAGGAGATCTTCAGGGCGAGGTGAGTGATTGGGAGGAAGTGGTCAAAGAGAAGCTGCGATCAGCAGAGTGGAGACCGAGGTCTTCCTTGAGGGGCTGGCCTGGGGTGGGGGGGGGGAGCGCGCCTGCTCCTCCTGGCCCACAGGGAGTGCTAAAAAAGGCAGTAACCTTGTGGAGCCGACAGCTCCCGCCTCCCTTTCACTGCCGGGTTTCCCAACCCCTGGGAAACCCGCGCAGCCGCAGTAAATTTTAAATCGGGCTCCCAATTGCACTGTGGGAGCCCAATTTAAATATGTTAATGAAGTGCCCCGCCTCTCCATGGTGGGACACCCGGATGCCACGAAATCCACCACTGTAATAATGGCAATGGGCGCGTGCACTGCTTGTTAGGGTCGCAATTCCAGCATTTGACAGCTTAACCCCCCTCCCCGACTCTCTCCCGCCCGTTGTGGAGGGGTCAATATCGAGGCCGTTAACTGTTCTCTCTTCACAGATGCTGCCTGACCCGCTGAGTGTTTCCAGCATTTTCTCTTTTTATTTCAAACTTCCAGCATCTGCAGTATTTTGCTTTTGTACAGTTAGAAGCACTGTGTATTTTCCTCTTTGTGTAATGTTAAAGAACAATACAATGGCCCAGAAATTCGAGTCTCCACGGGTGAGTACGCGCTGGGTACTCACCCGTAGGCCCAATGGAAGTGCCGGTTTCGTGCATGCACTGTGCATGCGCGGGAAACCAGCACTTCCGTTCCCCTGAACGAAGGGGTTCAGAGGTCGAACGCGTGCGCCGGAGAGGTTGCGCGTGCGCATTGAACTTACGTTTTTTTTGCAGGTTTTTCCGGGAGGGTAAGTCTCCAGGAGTTACACATATAAAAAGCAGTCGCAAGGCCTGCTTTTTACAAGGTAAGTGGTGAATTAATTAAAATTAAAACATTTTTTCCACAGGTTTATTATTTTTAAATACTTTAAAGAAAGGTAAGTTTATTTTTTAGCACCGTTAGAAAATAAAATTATTTTTTTCAAAAATTTAAATTATTGTTTAAAGTAGTTATTTCATGTAATTTATAGTTTATTTAAAAAACGTGATTTAAAAAAAAAATTATTTGAAGATTTAGTGATTTTTGGGGCTTATAGTATTTATAAGTTTGACAGCCCTTCCTGTCAAACTTATGAATGAAGCATTCCCTGCTACCATTGGCTCTCCATGGCCCACGTGATCCCAGGGGATGCATCAAACTAACTGCGCCCCTGTGATATGCAAGCACTGCGCGCTGGCAGTTGGAGCAGGCCCAGGATCGGAATCTCACGCGGGCCCACAGCTCAACGGCCGGCGCGCTAGGTAAGTGCAGGTCGGAGGCTTGCACCCGCGGGAAGCCCCCGACCCGAATTTCTGGGCCTTGCTGCATACTTTTGTTGCGCCTTGGACCAATAATCAGAGAAGTGAACTTTCAGCTGAAGGTTGTACACTGGGAATGTACATCACAGAGCTTGTCAGGCACTGTGAAATGCAGATCGGGCTGGGTCCGAAGGAAAGGCTTCTTCCTAATGGCCGAGAAATAACTTGCTGCTTTTTTAGTTTGGGAATATTAAGCTGAGTCAAAAAATCAGGGATCATCTTGTTCCACCCAGGGTTTGGACTTCAAGATGAAAATCCGTGCAGTCCTTTTTAAGCAGTGAGTGGCTTGAGGGGAAAGCACATTTAGTAAGTCTATTTCCCCTCGTGGGGGAATCTAGATCTAGTGGGCATAGTCTCAGAATAAGGGGTCGTCCATTTAAAACGGAGATGAGGAGGAATTTCTTCTCTCAGAGGGTCGTGAATCTTTGGAATTCTTTACCCCAGAGAGCTGTGGAGGTTGAGTCAGTGAATATATTCAAGGCGGAGATAGACAGATTTTTGAACAGGGGGGTCAGGGGTTATGGGGAACAGGCAGGGAGGTGGAGTTGAGGCCAAGATCAGATCAGCCATGATCTTATTGAATGGCGGAGCAGGCTCGAGGGGCCGAATGGCCATCTCCTGCTCCTATTTCTTATGTTCTTATGTTTCAGTATATGTACAATACAGAATATGGACCGTTTGTAATGTTCTTTTCCCAAGAAATAGTAAACAAAAGAAATGTGCTTTATACTGAAGGATTCTCTGTTGGGTGAGTTTAGTGCTCATTTCTGGCATATTCCATATGGCTTGAACAAAGGAACTACCCCTCAACAGACTCATTGTAAGAAAACAAAATTAGATTCTGTGGCGTTGAATCACACTGGGTGATATTAGTAATGAATGCTTTAATGTGTCCACGAGTATTTCCTTTGTCTGTTATATAATGAACCAATGTATTAAACAATTATATGTTGTGCAATAATAATTGGAACTTTACTTTATTCTAGTTATATTTAGTCCCATGTTCCATCCTGTATTAATTTTACACTTTTTGACTTTTTTATGGTAAATAGAAAGAAGTTCACCAGTATATTGATGTTCTCATTAGCATAATTACAGTGTCTGAAGCAACAGGGCTTGAGGTTTTCATTTTATTCAATCCCTGAAATTCAGTAAGAATATATCACTTATGAAAAAATGTAACGGAAAGCCTAAAAAAAAAATCAATAATTCTTCAGTCAGCAGGCACTTGAAGAGACAGTTCTGACAACCAGATGTTTGTAGTTTCCACCAATTCTCTCACACTGCTGTATTCTGGTCAGTGCAGGAAGCACAGTATAACTCAAGTTTGGGATTGGAGAGCTGAGGGTTATTTGAATTTTGGCAAATGGAGTGATCTGGAGGTAGGCTCACACCAAAATAGAAACAAAAACTGTTGGAAATAACAGCATCTGAACAGAGAAAACGCACTGACATTTTGGGCAGAGATGCTTCATCAGAACGGACCAAAGGTTTCTATCTCATATGTATCTTCCCAGGCGCTGATAAGGCCTGCTGTGTATTTCCACCATTTTCTGTTATTATTCAGATTTACAGCCTTTGCAGTTTTGACCTTTTCATCTCACACTTCTTGGGGTAGATCCTGACTTAGTGCAATTGTGTAAAACGGCAGCGAGTCGGCAGCCCATTTCACACCTCTCCCCATTTTTGTATCCCTTGACTTCAAAGTCATGATCTACCCCCTTGTGCAGGATAATGATAATTGGCACAAAATAATCTTTTCAAAAGATCCTAGGCAGCCTACTGTACTGCTTTTATGTTTTCAGTGTTTGTGAAGAGCCAACTATAGTGTATGTGCCTTTAAGTCAGAACTACTTTTACAGCTCCTGTATACTGTAGTACCGGCAGTGACCACACCGGTATATAAGCTTTGCGCATGCCTCTGTACCCCCAGTCTTGAGACTACCCTCCTCCAGTAAAGACCTGTTTATTGTTAATGTAAGGCATCCGTGTGATTATTTAATAACAGCATATCCTCTGAATCACGGATCTAACAGTGGCGACGAGTGTCGATTCGAATCTACCTGCAACATAAAAAAATAGTCGAAGCCAGGAACATGGGCGTCGACCACGAGCAACTGCCCAGCCGTCAGGCAGAGATTGAACTTCGCAGGGGAGGCTGTGGAGAGCCGGGCTTGGTTCCCCAGCCACGACGAGCAGCAAGAGACCGACGACAGGTCCAGCGCAGACCCTTCCCGAGCAGCGGCGGCTGAAGCCGACCGACGGCGGTGAGAAAGCCGAGCAGCGTCGACGGGGTAAGACAGAGGGTGAAGAGCGCAGGGCGCAGCCGGGGGTTGAACACCGAGCGGCGTCGAGAAAAAGAAAACAAACCAGAGAGAGAGAGGGAAAAGAAACAGCCGGGTGCTAGACTGAGCGGCGTCAAAAAATATAAAAAGAAGAACGCGCAGAGCACAGCCAGGGCTCACGGGCTGAACAGGGTCCGCGGGGCGAAGAAAGGGGAAGCGCGGGAGGCGCCATTGAGACACTGAGAAGAAGGAAGAGCGCGGGAGGCGCCATTGAGCCGCGGAGAAGAAGGAAGAGTGCGGGAGACGCCATTTTTAGAAGCCACAGCGGAGAAGAAGGGCGAGCGCGGGAAGGAAGGAAAGCGCGGGAAACGCCATTTTGTGCCAGCGGAGAAGGGGAAGTGCGGGAGGCGCCATTTTTGACAGTTAACTCACACCCAAGGATGCCGAAGAGTGGCAGTATCTCTACGTTCGACAATGAAGTCGAAGATTGGGCGACATATGTGGAACGTATTGAGGTGTACTGCAGGGCGAATGAAGTGCCAGATGCTAATAAAGCACTGGTTCTGTTAAATTCCATGGGTGCAAAAACTTATGGGTTACTGCGAAATCTAATAACCCCAGAGAAGCCGGTAAACAAGAATTTTGAAAGCATAGTAGAAATCCTACAGGACCACTTAAACCCCACACCGCTGCTGACAGCAGAACGATTTAAGTTCCATAAAAGGAACCAACACAAAGACGAAAGCAATGCTGAGTATGGAACCGCGCAAGCTATCGAAACACTGCCAGTTTGGAGCGGGACTAGCAGATACGTTAAGAGACAAGTTTGTGTGTGGGCTACAGAGCGAAGGAACCCAGAAACGGCTTCTGTCGGAAAAGGATCTTACGCTGGACAAAGCTTTCAGTATGGCAGTATCACACGAAGCAGCCGCAAGGGGCGCTGCAGAGATACAACGGAGACCGCAAGAATATGGCACCAATGAAATGTCCTATGGAACAGGGAAGTGCTATCGCTGCGGCAGAACAACACATGACCAGAAGGATTGTTGGTTCAAGGACCAAGTGTGCAGACAGTGTGGGAAAGCAGGACACATAGCAAGAGTCTGCAGGTCTGGGAAGAAAACCAACAGTAAGAAATCTCCACAGGAGAAGTACAAAAAGGTACACCAGGTGATGGACAGTGGTTCAGACGAACAGAAAAGTGACACAGACTCCGGAAGCAAGGAGCTGGGTTGTCTGAAACTACATAAGGTAACCGAAATGGAGGATCACCAGACTATCTGGGTTACACTCAAGATAGACGGAGTCCAAGTGAAATTGGAATTGGACACAGAGTCAGCTCTAACAGTCATAAATCAAAGAGACTACAAGCGGCTATTTTCACACATACCCTTGAAAGCTACAGAGATTGTCTTGAAGACGTATACGGGGCAAAAAGTCTGCCCCAAAGGAAAAATAAGGGTGAAAGTGACATATAAAGGCCAGGAAATACCTAAAATGGATATATATGTATTGCCAGATGGAGGACCACCACTGCTAGGATGTGAATGGATCCGGAAGATACAATTAGATTGGCATTCCATACAGGCACTGAAGGTTGAGGCCAAAAAGGATGGCGACGTCACACCTGGACGACTGTCAAAAATGCTAACTGACGCAAAAGAAGTGTTCCAGGAGGGACTAGGAACACTAAAAGGAATAACAGCAATGATTAAAATAGAGGAAAATGCAAGCCCAAAGTTTCTGAAGGCCAGACCAGTACCTTATGCGATCAGACCAGCTGTTGAAGCAGAGCTGGAAGGGTTGGAACATTCAGGAGTACTGTCCAAAGTGGACTGGAGCGAGTGGGCTACACCCATCGTTCCTGTAATGAAGAGGTCGTTGAGTAATACGCCTGGGGAACCAAAGAAGGTCCGCATCTGTGGGGATTTTAAGGTGACAGTGAACCCAGTCCTTCACACGGTACAATATCCGCTTCCACGAATTGAGGATATTTTCGCCTCGCTATCTGGAGGTAAACGCTTCACCAAAATTGATCTAGCCCAGGCGTACTTGCAAATGGAGGTAGAAGAAGCTTCGAAACAATACCTTACGATCAACACTCATAAACGTCTCTATCAATACAACCGGCTGGTGTTTGGAGTAGCATCAGCTCCGGCTATTTGGCAAAGGGCAATGGATCAAGTCCTGCAAGGGATTCCAGGGACCCAGTGTTATTTGGACGACATCTTGGTCACGGGCGAAAATGACGGTGATCACCTCGCCAACTTGGAGAAGGTACTCACTAGATTAAAGGAGTATGGGCTATGAGCTAATCGCCACAAGTGCGAGTTTTTCCAGAAACAGATCTCGTATTGTGGCCACGTCATCGATGAAGAGGGGTTACATAAGTCCCCTGACAAGATTGAGGCAGCAGTCAAGGCTCCAGCACCGGAAAATGTTTCACAACTGAGGTTGTTCCTCGGGCTGGTAAACTATTACCACAAGTTCTTACCAAATTTGTCTACGGTATTACACCCACTGAACACCCGACTGCAAACAGGGGTACCATGGAAGTGGGATGACGAACGTAGACGAGCTTTCCAGAAGTGTAAAGAATTGATCACATCAAAAGAGGTGTTGGCCCATTTCAACCCAGCACTACCAATTCGTTTGGCATGTGATGCATCACCCTATGGTATTGGAGCGGTGCTGTCGCACAAATTCCCAGACGGGTTGGAGAGGCCAGTAGCCTTTGCGTCTCGGTCACTAACCTCAGCCGAGCGCAACTACACCCAGATTGACAGGGAGGCCCTCAGCCTAGTATGGGGAGTAAAAAAATTCAACCACTATCTGCATGGGCAGAAGTTCACCTTGCTGACTGACCACCAACCACTTGTCTCCATCTTTAATCCTAAGAAGGGCGTTCCAGTGATGACTGCACGGCAGTTACAAAGATGGTCCCTGTTTCTAGGGGCGAATCAATATGAAATAGAATATAAAGGCACGAAACAGCATGGCAACGCTGATGGGCTATCGCGCCTGCCACTGCCTACTGTGGAGGAAGCACCAGCAGTGGACCCTATCGAGATATTTTATTCGTCAATAATTGAACGATTGCCAGTAACAAACGCAGATATAGAGAAGGAGACCCGAAATGATCCGACGTTGTCGCGGGTATATGAATTGACGGTGAGGGGATGGCCAACACATGGCGACTCACTGTTGCCAGCATTCTCATCCAGAAGAGAACAGCTGTCAGTATGCCAGGGGACAGTGATGGGTGGAATCACCACTCTGGATCCACACAAGTTAAGGGAGAGAGTGCTAAATGAGCTACATGAAGGTCATCTGGGGGGAGTGAAAATGAAAAGCCTTGCTAGGGCTTATGTGTGGTGGCCGGGAATCGATCAACAAATCGAAGACCTAACTAAGAGCTGCTTAGGATGCCAGAAGGTCCAAAATGCACCACCACATGCCCCTCTACACCCATGGCAGTGGCCCTCCTCTCCATGGCAACGGGTGCATATTGATTTCGCTGGTCCATTCATGGACTCAATGGCCTAGAAATTCAGTTTGGGCCCGCCAGCTGGCGTGCGCCCAAAAGTTAGCGCTGCGCGCGGTGCCAGTTGCGCCCGTGAGATATTCTGTTTTTGTGCCCCAAGTCGGAACCGGGCGCTGTTCCAGGGTGTGCCCGCCTCCGCTTGGGGCGCTGAAAATGAATTTCAGCGCTCTAGGTGCCGCTGCACCACCCGATGCGGTGCGGCAGGCTGCGGTACTGCAGGCCTCCTCCTTCTCTTAAGGTGGAGGTGCCTGCAACGGGGAGATCGCCGCTGGATTGTGCCGGCAAATGAGCCCAGCACCACGGAGAAGTGCCGGGCTCGCGGAAAGCAGCTGGCAATGCCGCGGGGGGGGTGGTGGAGGAGGCCGGGGAAGGAGGTGCGGGCAGGCAGCCGCCGAAAAAGCGGCTGGCCGCACCTCCACCTTTATACGCCCCACTAAGGCTGCAGGAAGGCCCTGGTCTTCGGATGTTAGTAGCGGCCACCACGGAGGAGGCGGCTGCAACTAAATATGGGGGTCGGGGCGGTACTGGGGCGGAACCGGGGCACTGCGCACACCGATGACGTCATCAGTGCCGGCGCAGCGCTACCGGCTACTGCCGCCATTACCGTGGCGCTCAATATCAGCGCTACCACCCCTACTGGCGCAAAAGCCCTCTTTGGGCGAAAACTGGGCGCAAAGCCAACTGAATTTCCAGCCCAATGTTCTTAATAGCAGTGGATGCTCATTCAAAGTGGCCTGAGGTGATAAAAATGTCTTCAACCACTACAGAGAAAACGATTGCAGTCCTACGGACCATATTTGCCAGAAACGGTTTGCCAGAGCAGATTTGCTCTGATAATGGACCACAGTTTGTGTCTGACGAGTTCCAAAAATTTATGAAAAGGAATGGGGTAAGGCATTACACATCCGCCCCGTATCATCCAGCCACAAATGGATTGGCTGAGAGGTTCATACAAACCTTTAAGAAGGCGATAAAGGCCATGTGCGACGATGAAATTCCACTACAGCATAAGATGGACAATTTCTTATTAGCCTACCGAAACGCGACACATGCAGTTACCAACCGGACCCCGGCCATGATGTTCTTTAACCGAAGGTTGAGATCTCGTCTGGACTTGCTCAGACCAAATGTGCAAAGAAATGTTGAGGACAAACAATTCCAGCACATCAATGAGAAACCGACAAGGAGCTTCAATGTAGGGCAACCAGTCTTGGCCCGTGACTATCGAACAGAGAAATGGCAACCCGGAACGATATGTACAAGGCAGGGGCCATTAATGTACACAGTGGCTGTCGGGGAGAACATTGTGAGACGCCACGTCGATCAGATCTTAGCGTCATAGGAACGTGTCAACCCCATGTCTCGAGTACCTGGGGATGAACCCGACATACCGGTAGCATCTACTTCAGACCCAGTAGCAGTGGAACCCGATGAACTACCCGATGAAAAGGGGTCAGGATCGCCTCTGCACCAAGAACAAGAACCTCCGGAAAGGCGCTATCCCGAAAGGGTCAGGAAGCCGCCCCAAAGACTGAGGCCTAGAAATTCACTTTGGGGCGCCCAGCTCGCTCGCGCCCAAAAGTTAGCGCTGGGCGGGGAGCCATTAGCGATCGTCAGATATTCAGTGTTTGCGCCCCAATTCGGAACCGGGCGCTATACCAGGGTGTGCCCGCCTCCGCTTGGGGCGCTGACACTGAATTTCAGCGCTCTTGGCGCCGCTGCGCCAGCCGCTGCGGAGCGGCAGGCTGCGGTACTGCAGGCCTCCTCCTTCTCTTAAGGGGGAGCTGCCTGCAACGGGGAGATCGCCGCTGGAGAGTGCCGGCAAATGAGCCCGGCACCACAGAGAAGTGCCGGGTTCGCGGAAAGCAGCCGGCAATGCCGCGGGGGGGCGGGGTGGAGGGGGCCGGGGAAGGAGGTGCGGGCAGGCGGCCGCCGAAAAAGCGGCCGGCCGCACCTTCCCCTTTAAAGCGCCCCACTAAGGCTACAGCATGGCCCCGTTTTCTGGTCGCTGTTTGCGGCCGCTTCGGAGGAGGCGGCCGCTACTAAATATGGGGATCGGGCCGGTTTCGGGGCGGAACCGGGGCACTGCGCACACCGATGACGTCATCGGTGCCGGCGCAGCGCTAACGGCTACCGCCGCCAATACCACTGCGCTGAATATCGGCGCAAACTCATTTTTGGCGCAGAAGCCCTCTTTAGGCGGTAACTGGCCGCAAAGCTGGCAACGCCTTAATGAATTTCTAGGCCTGAATCTATAAATGGACTTTTGTTGTTTAATGTACATGTTGAAATGTTAATTGTTATTTGAATATTAGGGGTATTACTAATCTAAAAAGGGGAGGAATTGTAGTGTATGTGCCTTTTAAGTCAGAACTATTTTTACAGCTCCTGTATACTGTAGTACCGGCAGTGACCACACCGGTATATAAGCTTTGCGCATGCCTCTGTATCCCCAGTCTTGAGACTACCCTCCTCCAGTAAAGACCTGTTTATTGTTAATGTACGGCATCCGTGTGATTATTTAATAACAGCATATCCTCTGAATCACGGATCTAACACCAACATCTTTGATTCACATAAAAATTAGCACCAGAGTACAGAGATCTTGGGAGGGATTTCAGTCTGTGATTGAGGTAGGATTGGGAAACCAACAAAGGATGACCAAAACATTGATTAAAAGGGAGAAAATAGAATATGAGAGTAAACTAGCAAGAAATATAAAAACAGATTGTAAAAGCTTCTACAAGTATATAAAAAGGAAGAGAGTAGCAAAAGTAAACGTTGGTCCCTTAGAGGCTGAGACAGGAGAAATTATAATGGGGAATAAGGAAATGGCAGAGACTTTTAAACAAATATTTTGTATCTGTCTTCACAGTAGAAGACGCAAAAAGCACACCAAAAATAATGGGGAAACCAAGGGGCTAATAAGAGTGAGGAACTTAAAAGTAATTAATATCAGTAGAGAAAAAGTACTTGAGAAACTAATGGCACTAAAAGTCGACAAATCCCCTGGACTTGATGGCCTAAATCCTAGGGTTCTAAAAGAGGTGGCTGCAGAGATTGTGGATGCATTGGTTGTGATCTTCCAAAATTCCCTAGATTCTAGAATAGTCCCAGCGGATTGGAAGGTAGCAAATGTAACCCCTCTATTCAAGAAAGGAGGGAGAGAGAAGACGGGGAACTACAAACCAGTTAGCCTAACATCAGTCGTCGGGAAAATGCTGGAATCCATTGTTAAGTGGTAACATGGTACTTAGAAAATCATAATATGATTAGGCAGAGTCAACTTGGTTTTATGAAAGAGAAATCGTATTTAAGAAATGTATTAGAGTTTTTTGAGTAGAATGGGCCTATACTCTCTGGAGTTTAGAAGAATGAGAGGTGATCTCGTTGAAACATAAGATTCTGAGGGGGATTGATAGGATTAATGTTGAGAGGTTGTTTCCCCTGGCTGGAAAGTCTAGAACTAGGGGGCATAGTCTCAGGATAAGGGGTAGGTCATTTAAGACTGAGATGAGGAGGAATTTCTTCAATCAGAGGGTTGTGAATCTTTGGAATTCTCTACCCCAAAGGGCTGTGGAGGCTCAGTCTTTGAGTATATTCAAAGATGAGATAGATAGATTTTTGGACTCTAGGGGAATCAAGGGATATGGAGATCGGGCGGGAAAGTGGAGTTGAGGTTGAAGATCAGCCATGATCTTATTGAATGACGGAACAGGCTCGAGGGGCCGAATGGCCGACTCCTGTTCCTAATTCTGATGCTCTCATGTTCTTAACTAGCAGGGTAGATAAAGGGGAACCAGTGGATGTAGTATATTTGGATTTCCAAAAGGCATTCGATAAGGTGCAACATAAGAGGTTGCTATGCAAGATAAGGGGTTGGGGGTAATATATTAGCATGGATAGAGGATTGGTTAACGGACAGAAAACAGAGAATAGGGATAAAAGGGTCATTTTCTGGTTGGCAGGTTGTAACTAGTGGGGTGCCGCAAGGATCAGTGCTTGGGCCTCAGCTATTTACAATCTATATTCATGACTCAGAAGGGACCGAGTGCAATGTATCCAAGTTTGCTGACG
Organism: Somniosus microcephalus; assembly: GCF_052327205.1. Lineage (NCBI taxonomy): Eukaryota > Metazoa > Chordata > Chondrichthyes > Squaliformes > Somniosidae > Somniosus > Somniosus microcephalus. The sequence goes on along the minus strand of NC_141000.1, from coordinate 15,024,881 downwards.
ATACAAAGCTAGATGGGAAAGTAAGCTGTGAGGACACAAAGAGCCTGAAAAGGGATATAGATAGGTTAAGTGAGTGGGCAATAAGCTGGCAGATGGCGTATAATGTGGGGAAATGTGAGGTTATTCACTTTGGTAGGAAGAATAGAAAAACTAAGGGCTAGATTTTCAGTATAGACAGTTTTGGGGCGCTAACCTTAGCGCCCGCCCGAAGTTAGCGCCCGCCCCAAAGTAGCGCCCCGTTGCCGGAAATTCAGTGGCTTCGCCCTAAGAGAGTGGTGGAGCGCTAAAAGAGGCGTTGCACTCCTACCTTTAGGCGCTAAGCCGGCGGTCCAGAGGGATAGCGCCCAGGCGGGGCGCAGCACGGGTGCGGTCATTTTTGCACTGACAGCAGACCCCGTGGTGCCGACCAGCTCTTAAAGGGGGAAGGGACGAATTGGTCTGCTGCCACGCCCTGCACACTGCAGCCTTGCAAAGAGTCCTCAACACTACTGCTCAGCCCCAGGGAGTCATGGCAACGCCAGAGAAGGCCCGTCAGCGTGCCCTGCGCTTCTCAGAGGGTGATCTGGACATAATGGTCACAGCTCTGGAGGTGAGGCGCAAGATCTTGTTTCCAGAGAGTGGGAGGAATCCAACCCACCATGACTACACCAAAGCCTGGAAGCAGATCGCCCAGAGGGTGACGTTCACCGGCGAGGCCCCCAGGACCCACGTACAATGCCGTAAGAAATACAACGATCTGACCAGGATTGTGAGGGTGAGTAGCCTTTCCAGTCTCCTCCTCATTCTTGCATGTACACCTGACATGATGGGCAAAGGGACCTGAAAGTCCTATTGGCCAGCCCTCAGCCAGCAGCATTGGGACAGTCATGAGCATCAAATGGCCATTCGGCACTCTACACTTTGGCCAAGCTATTCCACCATGGGAGGCAGTGCACAGTGCATCAGGGCTTCACTCTGTCCAAGCTATTCCACCATGGGAGGCAGTGCACAGTGCATCAGGGCTTCACTCTGTCCAAGCTATTCCACCATGGGAGGCAGTGCACAGTGCATCAGGGCTTCACTCTGTCCAAGCTATTCCACCATGGGAGGCAGTGCACACTACATCAGGGCTTCACTCTGTTCAAGCTATTCCACCATGGGAGGCAGTGCACACTACATCAGGGCTTCACTGCGCACTTACAGCCCGTCCTTTCTCTTGCAGGCTAAAGTAGCGTTTAATCGCCAGGCCCGTGCCAGGGGTGGCCGCGCCAAGCTGCAGAAGCTCACTCGGCTGGAGGAGCGCGTGTGTGTGCTCATGGGAGCCCGTGTGATTGTCCCCACAGCGTGCGGTGTATCCGACCCTCCACTGCCCGGCAATGGTAAGGACCTCGCCTTTTGGCCCTCTCGCGTCGCACTGGCCCATCCGAGCTACCTCCTTTGCCACTGTCCCACCAATGCGCTGAATCCCACCAGTCCTAACACCCTCGCTGACGCCGTCTCCTCACTCTGAAGCTACTCTTGTGCATTCCTGCTTTCAGCTGGTGACGGCCAGGACCCTGAGGCTGCCAGTGACAGCACCTCCGACCAGGAGGAGGAGGAGGAGCAAGCCGGACCTTCGGGGGAACAGTCACGTCCCGCAGGAGAGGAGGAAATGCTTGACACCTCCTCACTGGACGAGTGCCTGGAGGAACTGTCGCAGGGCAATGCAGCTTCTGGGACCAGTGGCGTCCAGCCACCCAGCAGCCGTGCGCGTGGCCCGCGGCCTTTCCCCAAAGTGGGGAAGGATCAGAGGGGAGTGCTGCTGCTCGGCACACTCGCCGTCACCAACGCGGCAAGGGTCCCCTAGTTCGGCCCCCTCCTCCCCAGCGGGAGAGTCGCGACTCCAGTCCGGACACCTTCACTTCGGAGGAGGTGCGGAAGCTGGATAAGATGGCCGACGACTCGGACCGGCGCCACACGGAGCTCATGAGCGTGGTGGGGCGCATGCCTGAGGCCATCGAGTCGCTGGCGACCAGTGTGCGCGAGTTCGGGGCAGCAACTGCCGCGACTGGCCGCATGCTGACTGATGCCGTCAAGACCCTGGCGGATGTGATGCGCGCGCACACCAGGGCCACAGGGCCACTCACTGCTGCCAGACGCGCTGTCTCAGGCAGGCATCGCCAGGGCAGGCGCCGCGCTGGACCATCCCAGCAAGCCGCCCGTCGGCTGATTGCTGCGGATCCTGCAGTGCGGGCCCGGCCGAGTGCCACCGCGCCACAGCACCAGCCAGCGCATCCCAGACGCCAGCTGGCCCACATTGCGCCATCCGTCGCCGCCATTCCCCCACTGGGGCGTCAAGGGCAAGCGGCTGCAGCTGATGGTGGCCAGGCTCAGGTGCGCCACTCAGCAGATGGCCCCTCGAGGCCCAAACGCCGTGTAGGCCGCCCCCCAGTGGCATCTGGCGGAAGGGCATCTGAGACTCAGGCGCCTTCCCCCAGCCTCGCAGCAGCCACTGGGCAGAGCTTGCGAAGGAGCAGCAGGCAGGGCAGGGGAGGCAAAATGCTGGCCAAGGTCTCGCCCTCGCGGGCCACTCAGTAGAGGGTGTGGCCAGCATTCCTTTAATATGGCGGTGGCCATCTTTATTTTGCCCATGGTTGTGCTTTTGGAGGGCTTTTTTTTTGCGTTAGGCCGACGTTGAGGCCCGGTTTCAATAAAGTTGGAGTGGCTCCTCCCCAGTTTGTGCGAGTGAGTCGTTTGTTGGGCTTTTTGTGGGGCCCGTTTATTGTTTTTGGGGATTCATGTGGGAAGGGCTTTTCATTTTTGTGCAATAAAAAATTATCTTTATTCATGCAGTCTCCATGGTTGTTCTTCTTAGTGTTTGTTGGCTTCGCCGGCTGAGGGCTTGCGGAGCGGCTGCATTCATCTTCCCTCATGGCCCCTGGCCATTCCCTGACAGGGGGCTTAGAAGTACCGTCTGATAAGGTGGCGTCGTGCGGCCCTTGGCCCTGGTCGCTCCCTCCTGGGAACGTACTCCTGCTCCTCCTCCTCCTCCTCCTCATGCTCCTCCTGCTCCTCCTCCTGAGGTGCTGGTCCAACGTCAGGTGGCAGTGCCTGAGTCCTGCGGATAGCCAGGTTGTGTAGCATGCAGCAAACCACCACAAATTGGGAGACCCGGTCCGGCGAATACTGGAGAGCTCCTCCGGAGCGATCAAGGCAGCGGAACCGCTGCTTGAGGACCCCAATAGTTAGCTCGATGATGTTGCAGGTGGTTTGATGGCTCTCGTTGTAGGCCTCTTCAGCAGCGGTCCTGGGCGCGTGGAGCGGGGTCATGGGCCAGGTGCACAAAGGATAGCCTTTGTCCCCGAGTAGCCATCCTCTTGGGGGAGGCTGTGCCTGGAACATGTCATGCACAGTACTCTGCCGCAGGATAAAGGCATCGTGGCTGCTGCCTGGGAAGCTGGCATTGACTGCCATGATGCGCTGCTTGTGGTCACAGACCAGCTGCGCATTCAGAGAATGGTAGCCCTTCCTGTTGCGATACTGCTCGCCATGCTCCAGAGGGGCCCACAAAGCCACATGCGTACAGTCAATGGCGCCCTGGACCAAGGGGAATTCCCCGAGTCTGGAAAATCCCAATGCGCGCTGATGCTGGCTCTCCAGGGCCATGGGGAAGGAGATGAATTGGCTTCTCCTTCTGAACAGTGCTTCGGTCACCTGGCGGATGCAGCGATGCGCGCCGTACTGGGAGATGTTTGCTATGTCCCCAGCAGCGTATTGGAAGGAGCCGGTGGCATAGAAGTTCAATGCCACTGTCACCTTCACTTCCACCGACAGAGACGTCCTGCACCTGAGCTTTGGCTGCAGATCTCGGCGAAGCAGGTGGCAGATCTCTGCAATCACCCCCTTTCGGAATCGGAGCCTTTTAACACATCGCGCGGCACTCATGTTTAGGTAGGAGCGCTGCTGGCGGTATAGCCTGACTGGGTAAGGCCTACGTGGCCGACGCCTGTAGCCCCCTCTGCCTCTAGCCAGGGCTGCCCCTCTCACAATGCGTCTGCGAGCCCTATGGACATGGAGCTGCAGCTCCGCGTTGGCACCCCATGCAACCCCCATCAAATCCTGGCAAACACTCTAATTTCCAAATGGCCACTTGCAGCGCTGTTGCCTGAGTCCAAAAATACCTGGCTCTTGCTGCTTGAAACCAGTTAGCTATCCTCCTTGTTGTGTCTCCAGAAATGCGTTGCACAAGACTGTTTTCTGAAAAAAGGATGGCCTTTATACTGGAGAGGACGTTCCCTTTAATTAGCGCCCCCCGGGGCCCGCGCTGGTTGTGTTGCGTTCCTTTTTCCAAACGCTCCGGCCGCCCGCCGCACAATGGGGCGGTCCGACTGAAGTTTGCAATCGGGGCGGCCAAAGGGCGTTGCACGAGGATGTGACGTCATTTTCTGCGCGCGCATCCGGGCGGGCGCTAAACTTTGCGCCGGCGCTAACGGGCAACTTAATTTGGGGCGGGGCGCAAACTGCGCTGCGCCCGGGCGCTACACGCATAGCGCCCGGAAATCACTTCTCTTAAGGCGCTAACTGCTGGCGCAAGCAACTGAAAATCTAGCCCTAAATCTTTTTTAAATGGTGAGAAACTATTAAATGTTGGTGTTCAGAGAGATTTAGATGACCTCGTACAGGAAACACAGAAAGTTAGCGTGCAGGTACAGCAAGCAATTAGGAAGGCAAGTGGAATGTTGGCCTTTATTGCAAGGTTGTTGGAGTACAAGAATAAGGAAGCCCTACTACAATTGTACAGGGCTTTGGTGAGACCACACCTGGAGTACTGTGCACAGTTTTGGTCTCCTTATCTAAGGAAGGATATACTTGCCTTAGAGGCGGTGCAACAAAGGTTCACTAGATTGATTCCTGGGATGAGAGGGTTGTCCTATGAGGAGAGATTGAGTAGACTGGGCCTATACTCTGGAGTTTTGAAGAATGAGAGGTGATCTCATTGAACCATAAAAGATTCTGAGGGGGATTGACAGGGTAGATGCTGAGAGGTTGTTTCACCTGGCTGGAGAGTCTAGAACTAGGGGGCACAGTTTCAGAATAAGGGATCGGCCACTTAAGACTGAAATGAGGAGGAATTTCTTCACTCAGAGGGTTGTGAATCTTTGGAATTCTCTACTCCAAAGGGCTGTGGATGCTGAATCATTGAGTATATTCAAGACTGAGATAGATAGATTTTTGTGGCTAGAAATTCATTATAGCCCAAGAATGGGCGGTGTCAGTAGAAAAGTTAGAGAATTAGCGCCAGGCGCTAATTCTTTAGACTGCACGCAAAATTCGTGTTCACTGCTCAAAAAAATGATTGGAGTCCTAAATCAAATCTTAAAGCCCAAGCTCATTGGCGTTACACTCAAAGGGTGGACCAATATCAGAGGCAGTCTAATTGCAAGTCATGATTGCCACAAGCTTTTTTACTACTTAAAGGGGAGGTTCATTGATGCTGCTGAACCTCATTCTCAGCATTGCTGGCTGTGCAGCTGCCTCAGCAAGCAGAAGCAGTTCAAGGAGAAGGAGCTGGAGGACTGAAGCACGTGTGCTCATGGCAGATCCACGCCCCAGGGAGAGAGCCTGCAGATTCTGCAATCAAGTATTGGAGGCATTAGTGTTCGCTGTGGAGAGACGGAGGGCGTTGCTCTACCCGGCAAGTGGCAGGCCCTCGCTGCACGTCTTCCGCACCATGTGGAGGGAGGTAACGCAGCACGTCTCGACCCACACACAGTGCAGGAAGAAATTTAACAACCTCACTCGGGTGGGCAGGGTGGGTGCAATATCTGAACATCAATCTGCACACACTGCCCAAAGCACCACACCCCCAGCACTCACCCACCAACAATCTCTGCCTACCAACACTCACAATCACATAACACACCTTGCACACAATGACAGAAATTGAACTACGGCAGGCACATCACCCAAACACATTGCTTCACACTCACTCACACGCTTTCTCTTGAATAGAGTGCTGACGATTATTGGGTGCCAGGTGGTGGGTGCCGTGATCACTGGCAACGTTGACCCCATTGGGGACAACAGTATGTTCATCCCTACTCCTTCTTCTCATATTCCACTTCCCCCTCACCCCACAAGCCTTTCGCACTTTCCAACTAATCATGCTGTATGCATACATTTCTCCCTTCCTGCCTCCCTCCCCTCACCTTAACCCGACTCTTGTGCCTTTATGCTTTCAGATAATCAGCAAGCACCTGAGCAGTCTGTCCCTGAGGGCATGGTAGAGAGCGAGGCGGGAGAAGAGGAGAAGGAAGAACACATCGCGTCACTGCATGTCTCACCCGTAGGCACCAGCTCAGAAACTGGTACTACACGTTCTTTAGAGGCTTGTATAGTAGTGGGATCTGCACAAGGTGAAGCACTAGGGATGAGTGGGCTGCAGCAAGGCCAGGGGGAAATGGTAGCTCAGAGGCCAGCTCCCCGGAGGGCGAGTACACACGCGAGTTCTACTGCACAGGACTCAGATGAGGACCTCGATAGGGAGGCATTTAGAAGAAGGGTGATGGGCATGCACACGCAGATGATAGGTGCAATGGCAAGGGTGCCCGAGAGCCTCTCGGCAATGATAAGGAGCGTGGAGGAGTCAGCCTCCAACATTGCACAAGGCTCTGCGCACACCATGGAGCCCATTATTTCCAGTCTGCAAAGGATGGTAGACCCCCAGAGAGACCGTGGCGACCCAGATCTGACACCGCATGTGACAGACGATCTGACAGCTTCTACTGCAGCACAGGAGGAAGCGACACAGCGCCTTAGTGCTGTAATGCAGTCTATGCTTGGTGGCATCCAATCACAGACTGCTCTCATGCAGTCTCAGCTTGATACTGCGCAAACTCTGACTGCTATCATCGTGGCTGGGTCTACCACTGTCCACTGGGGCTTTCACGGTGTCGCAGCAGGTCAGCAATCTGTGCTGCAACAGATTGCTAGGGATGCTGAGGTGCTGCCCCGGGGGAGTGGCAGTGGGTCAGTGGAGCAGGAGCCTGCTGTCCACTCTCAGGATGACAGCATTCCTGCTCCCACCACTGCCACTCCGCCATTGCCCTTGTCGCTGCCTGTCAACCAGCCAGCCCAGACTGCTGCCGCCCATGCTGAGGTGGTGCAGTCTACAGCCGGGCCTTCCAGGTCCAGAGTTGGTTGAGGGCGTCCTGCAAGGCCATCTGAAGTCTCCTGCATGGACACTCAGCAGCCTTCCACTAGCCGTGCTGCAGCCACCGGACCAACACTTCATAGGAGCGCTAGAGTAGGCAAAGGCACAGTAACGAGGGGCACTAAGGGTTTGCACAAGGGTGAATAGGTAATATTTTTGGTGTAAATATGTGTTCACTGATTTTTGATAAATTTATTAAATCGGTTTGGGTTCTTTTGTGGCGTGTTTCATTTCAGCTTTGCGCTGTGATATGGCCTGCAACAGGGATGGAATGATGGGGATGTGGTGAGCAACAGGGATCCGGGGTTTAATTTATTGGAACCGCAGTCTGATGAGGCGGTCACGGACCGTACTTCCGGAAGGCCGATTGAGTGGCTGCCTCCTCCCTCGCTCTTGTTCCTCTTGTTCCTCATTCTACTCGTCGTCCTCCTCGGCTTCCTCCTCTCCCTCTTCCTCCTCCCACAATCCCTGGTGGCAAGGGCTCGGCCCTCATGATGGCCAAGTTGTGGAGCATGCAGCAGACCACCACAAAATGGAACACCCGCTCAGCCGAATACTGGAGGGCTCCACCCGAGCGGTCAAGGCCGCGGAAGCATTGCTTCAGCGGGCCGATGGTCTGCTCGATGATGTTCCTGGTGGCAGCATGGCTCTCATTATATGAGTGCTGGGCAGGAGTGTTAGGGTTGCAGAGGGGAGTCATGAGCCAGGTGGCGAGCGGATAGCCCTTGTCTCTGAGCAGCCAGCCGTGAGCTAGACGTGGAGGCTGGAAGAGTGTTGGCACACCGGTCTGGTGCAGGATGAAGGCATCGTGACTGCTGCCAGGATAGCAGGCATTGACATTGAGGATTCACTGGCTGTGGTTGCACACCAACTGCACATTAAGCGACCGGTAGCTTTTGCGGTTACGGAAGATCTCAGGATTGTTATGCGGTGCCCGCAAAGCCACATGGGTGCAGTCAATGGCGCCCTGCACCATGGGAAATCCCGCTATCCTGGCAAAGCCACATACACACTCATCTTGCTTTACTCTGGTGATGGGGAAGGAAATGTAGTCCCTTCTCCTACTGTAGAGAGTGTCTGTGACCTCTCAGATGCAGTGATGGATGGCGAACTGTGAGATGTTAGCTATGTCTCCTGTTGCAGACTGGAAGGATCCGCTGGCAAAGAAATTGAGGGCGACGGTGACCTTGGCTGCCACATGGGAGAGCCGTGGTCACCCTGGTCTGAGGCTCGAGGTCTTGTTGCAGGAGTTGGCAGAGTTCTGTGACCACCCCCTTGGTGAAGCGGAGCTTTCTAATACACTGCTCTTCGCTGAATTGGAGATAGGAGAAGTGCTCTCGGAATACCCTCGGAGGGTTAGGCCTCCTATTGAGAGCCCTGATGGCCCTCCTCCTCCCTCTGATCACATGTTCCAATCTTTCTTGCTGCCTCCGCTCCCTCCACCATAGATCCTGGAGGATGAGGTCAACTGCCAGTACAGCCCCCATTAATGTTAGCAAGTGTAGTAGTTTGATTTTTTTTTAGGATAAATGTAGCTACTTTTTAGTTTCCACAACACTCCTGATACAAAAGATCCTTTAAATTACTGAATAGAACTGTTGAACTATGTGAAACTGACATGAAACCAATGAAACTCCACTAACCTGACAGCTGCGACTCATTACTGATGATCCCTTTAAATAACGTCTCTGGAGCTGGGTTTCTGCTGTTTCACGCCAGCTCTCCCTGTCGCTGTTTACTCCAGGTGCGAAGATAGGTGGCGACAATCAATTTCGCAGATCGGGCAGTCAGTGAGTGTTGCACACTCACTGATGTGACGATCCACCTGGCGTTGAGGCTTCCGGCAATAACGGTTACCGGCGGCGCTATTTGGCGTGTGGATCTGGATTCACCTCACCCCGGAGATAATGTGCTAACACCCCATTAGGGCTGTTGCTAACGGGAGGCGCTAAGGTACCAAATTTTTCCCCCTTGGACTCTAGGGGAAGTAAAGGGATATGGGGATCGGGCAGGAAAGTGGAGTTGAGGTTAAAGATCAGCCATGATCTTATTGACTGGCAGAGCAGGCTTGAAGGGCCGTATGGCCGACTCCTGCTCCTCATTCTTATGTTCTTATGTATGGACTGTGGAAGGAGTTGCTCGCTGGACTGAATGGCCTTTTCTCCTTCCAATGTTTCTTATGTCCCAACATCAAAAACTTAGCTGACATTCCAATACCTGTGAGCAGAGCTCTGTGGATGTGTTTACCTCTATGTGCACAGTCCTTGTTTTATTTGAATACAGACTGATGCATAGTCAGCAGTATAGCTTACTGCTGACAGCTCACCCTGTTCTAAAGTAGTATCGGACCTGCAGTGTAGCAGCAGTATAACTTGTGTCCATCAAACACGCTTGTTAAAGGCTTTTGCTGAGCACTAGCACCTGCAAACAACTCCAGTCTATTGAAAATTAGAAAGTAAATAATAATATCAGCAGATTATGTATGGGATAAAGAACAAAAATAGATGCCTTGGAATGCTCATCTGTGTAACATACTCTCTGGGTTTGCATGACATTCATAAATATTTGAACTCTGCTTTTATGGTTTATAATGTTATTTAGGTCCTTCAAGTGTGCTACAATTATCCTGCCCACTTGTTATTTTCCCCAAATTTAAACCTGTAAAATGTAAGGTTTCATTTCCTAATGTGTAACAGAATGATCCTTCGTACAATCATGCTCAATTATTACAGAATGGAATAAGACAAGTACAATAAAACTCTTTTTTCAAATGCTGTCCCTGAAGAGCTATAATCTTCAGTCTTTCATGGTACTAAATACTCCCATAGAGCAATGACAACAACAGATGTTTTTGATTTATCTTTACAGTCTATGCTGTGAACTGCAACATCTTGTGGAAGAGGCTTGACTTACCAAACACATCTCCCCTGGGATTCAGCTCCTCCGAGTCAATGTAGTTCTCAACCTCGTCTTCGGTGCCCTCATAAGCCACGTCAAGTTCCTTCTCATCATAGCTCCCGATGTAAATACCATCTTCATAGTCAAATGGCTGGAGCCGGCCCTGGGAAGGAGGGGTGGATACAGGCCGAGGGATGGCATTCTTTATCACTTCTCCGTTTCTTTCATTATTCCTATTTGCCAGGAGTTTCTTTATGGCTTCTCTGCTTCCTCCCAGAATCACAGGTCCTTCTTTGTAAGGGATTTCAGGAACAGCTGAGAGCGAAAGAAATCGCGTGATTTATTAGTTATGTAAAGTACCCCCCATCATCTCCCGTACACAAGAAACACAGCGACATGAATCTTGTCATTCATGTGGAAATGACTTATGAAATGATACTGGGTGGCCTGCTGGTGGCGCTGTCCAGGGAGAGTATAAATACTCGGGCATGGGCCCAGCTTGCTCAGGACATTCTTTAACAGGAACTAGTGAAGGACACAACTAGATCGCCATGTTGAAAAACAGTTGATTAAAGCCTTGTTTAATACTCAGACCAAGTGCCTAGTAGTTTTCTTACGTCACCCAGCCCTTATAAGGCCAATGACGCTATGCTGGACATTTCCACTTCCCCAAGATAAGGTATACCAGCCTCCAAATGGGAGTGCGGGTCCTAGTGGGAAAGGGGTAGGGAGGGGAGCCCAAGCCAGAGAAATGGCCTGAACCCCTAAGAAAGGAAAATTAAAAAAAAATCTGTCAACTCCCTTACACAGAGGGTCTCGGGGGATGGGGTGGCTGGGGCACCTCCTCTTGAAGGTGAGCAGGTACTGAATTGTCCAGCTGCATGGGGTAGGCAGGTATTAGAGATACAAATGAGGCGCCCTTCCACTGACACTGCAAACTCTGGTGGGGTCAGCACTGGCGACAAGGATCCCAGTGTAACGGCCTGTGGATTTTCAGGGCCACATTATTTTCTAAGTCTTTTTTCCCCCAATATTGCCTCAGAATTAATATCCAATGCATGGTATTGGAAGTAGAGAAACCTTCTAACACCTCCTTTCCTGAATACTATTCTGTCGGGACAAGTGTAAATGGGGACTGGGTTAACGTAAGCTTATAGTCACGATAATAACAAATCATTGTTATCCAATACAAGTCAGCAACTTTTATTTTCTTTCCTGTTAGACTCTCATCCTTTCACTAAGGGTGTGGGGTGGGGGGGGGCAGTGGTGGTGGCAGTGTCAGAGAACAGCACTCTGCATAATTACTGTAATGGGATAGGTTAGCTTTAATAAGGGATGTTTACTTGGAAATCAGCCGATCTAATTTTAAATCAAGAGCAGAAGGACAGACGAGGGTAACTTTGATCATTTGGGCATGATTTTCGTGTCTCTACTGCCCCGTTTGCTACTAGAAATCCACGGTTGCAGGACCAACACACCGCGCCTGGTTGAAGTGCCGATCTACCGCTTAGTTCCCTTCTGTTCCAATTTTTGGGTGGAGCTCGATCTAGGAGGCTCCTGCCGGGATCAGGCTTGTGAATATACGTTAATCATGGTCAGATGACATAGTTACAACCCCCAACGCACTTTCACCTCTGCCCACCAGATTGCTGCCAGTTCCTATTCCCACCCACCAAACATGGACGGTAGAAGTTGGGAGGCGGCCATTATGAACGTCCATTAACGGGATCCTCAGCTGCAGTCAGGGGAGGTTGGGTGGAGGTTTGGCACTCTTTTAATGGGTTTTGAGGCTTAAAGGCTTGCACAATATTGTTCTTTGCTGTTGTAGGTGTTGTAAATAAATTACCTCCTTCCCTCCCAATGCTTCCACCACTCCCCTTTCACTAGACAAAGCACCTTGAAATAAAGGTCTTCTTCATCTTAAGAAGACAAAATGGCAGAGGAACTATATCATATCTGGTAAAGTGTGCCTCCTGTTGACTGATTTGAAGTGACATGGGGAAGTCCATAGCCCAGACTGTTACCTTCCTGACTGAAAAATGGCAGCATGAAGGGGGAAAAGGACTGAGAAAGGATTAAAAGATTGACAATTTGCTGACGCACAGTAGCAACAGCATATGTCAGAAGATCACTGAATGCCACAAATGGTCAACTCCGTTCCCAGCCATCATAAATCACTCCCTTATGGATTGATTGGATTTGGGAATTGTAACATGCTTGGTACTTCCCTGCCCCACCATATATCCTGCGTATTTATGCTGAGCATTGCTCTTCCAGCTATTTATTGAGATGGATCAGATGTCATTAGGAACATTAACTGCTCTGTCAACACAGCCACTGATCCGTCCTTGCCGAGAAGTTCGGTCTGCATCAGACTTGGTAATCCAAATCCCGACCAGTGGCAGGTGTTCCTGTGAGCCAAGTCTAAAAGCAGATTAGTGGATTCCAAGCATACTTGCATCATTTCTAAACAAGTTCTTCAGTCCTTCAACTCAAAGATAACCTGTCAGATTATTTTGAGGCCTAGCATTAACACAGCACTTTCAATGTCCAGACAATTTGGCAGAGTTACTAAAAAAGCGAAAACAAAAAGGGACAAAAGAATATGTAGCCGGTACAGTAGAACATTCGCGTACAGAAGTTATGCTAAGGCTTTTCAATGCACTGCACAGACTGCACTGAGAACAGTGTTCAGTTTTTGATGACATCATAAAAAAAGATATACTTTCATTAGGAAGCCTGCAGAAACCCGCAATAGACTGACCACGAGTGTAAAGGGGATGAGTTGTGAAGATTAAGCTTTGCAGTTTAGAAAGAAGGCCATTAAGGAGGATCTCATCAAAGTTCATAAATATTTTGTATAGATAAGTTAAACTCAATTATTACTTCAAAGTAAGTCAGGAAAGCGGGACATAAATTGAAATTGGTGGAAAATATATTTAGAAGAGATATCAGGAAAAACTTCTTTACTACACGAGTGATAAATATTTGGAATAATCTACAAACAAGGTGATAGAGGCAAAAACACTGGGGTTAGTCAAAATCCAAATAGATACCACGATGGAATTGTTAACACAATAGAGGGCAAGCCTTGCTGGATCAAATGCCTTTCTTACGTTCTTAGGTCTTTTATGGATTTATTTTAAACAGGAGGTTAATTTGACACTATATAGCTCAGACCTCACATCTGGTGTGCTAGCTAAGGTTAACCGAGTGTTGCTTGGGTTACAAAGAAGCTGTGTAACACCTGATCTTTCTGGTTTGAGTAAGTGCACTAATACGTGCACTTTAATGTTCTCACAGTGGGCCACTCAATAGGGAGCCACATCAATCAGTGAATAAGAGCACTTATTAGGGTTCATTATCCAGTGCTGCTTGTCCGGCCGGGAGCCCTGCTGCTTGAAGCACATGCTGTAACTTTGCTGCACGCAATTTTCTGACCATTAATTTTAAATGGTTGGAACATTATGTGCAATGCCACAAGTACGTAAGTGAGCAAGTTTACTCTGTTAACTCATCCTTTACTGCTGTAAAATACTAAACTGAGAAAAGAGATTGCCCAGGTTACAAGCAGCCCAATAGAATGCTTTGTATGAATGGGGACACTTAGGATACATCCTCTGTTTACAATGACCAAGTGCTTAGTGCATAGCAGCAATTCTTAAAGGGGCTTCACACAGGAAGATGTGTATCTCAAAGTTCTAGCATACTGTTTTGCCCCATAATCTCTACAGCTGGGAGTGAGTCTCCTCATGTCTACTCTGTAACTTTGTAAAGAGTGTGGAGGATTTGCACAATAAAAGATAAATGGTTGTCTGCACTGCAGGTTGCCATGGAGCACGTGGCTACTTCTGTGGTGTCAGCAGCAGATGCCCTAATGGTGCCAGCTGTAGAAACGTGTGTCCTGAATGCACACACAGCTTTTATAGAGGCCTTGGGATAAGTCTTAATGCTGGTCTCTTAGTTGGCTTATACACACTGGGAGATTGTGTGCAGACAACCTTGATGCATGCATTCACAGAACTATAAGAAGCCTAAAATTGTGCTCTTACACATATCAGTGAACATGCTAGGTGATGCCTTTACTAGGTGGCGATCTCTCAAAGAGTCTCTCGAGGCTTTTGTCATCCCACCCAAAGTCATCCATTGCAACGCACACAAGGAGGGCTAGAATCCCAGACTCCCAGCAGGTTGGCAATCACACCCTGTAGCCGCCCAGCACACTTAGTCCTTCCACAAGGAAGCAGCCTAGGTTAGGTGTCACATGCCAAAAACAAACCACAAGCACAACTTACCATGGCAATTCATGCTGACAACATTCACGCACCATATAAAATGGATTAACTAATGTACTGCACTTGATTTGAACATTGGGCTGAGTATTTATTTGTAATTACATAGAAACATAGAAGATAGGAGCAGGAGTTTCGGCCCTTCGAGCCTGCTCCGCCATTCAACGAGATCATGGCTGATCATCCAAACCCTAGCACCCGGTCCCTACACTGACAGCCATCCCACCCAAGCCCTATCCCCGTAACCCCACGTATTTAATCCCCCCTAACACTAAGGGTCAATTTTTATCATGGCCAATCAACCTAACCCGCACATTTTTGGACTGTGGGAGGAAACCGGAGCACCCGGAGAAAACCCACGCAAACACGGGGAGAATGTGCAAACTCCACACAGACAGTCACTCGAGGCCGGATTTGAACCCGGGTCCCTGGCGCTGTGAGGCAACAGTGCTAACCACTATGCCACCGTGCTGATCAAAATGAAGCAGGAGGCTAGCAAAAGATGGGCACTGATGGCAGTTGAGCAAGTGGGCATGAAACTATAGCAGAAGGTATTGTGGGCCGATTTATTTTCTGTACTAAAGGTTTCAGGAACGGGGTAACTACATATTAGTGCCTGTCTGCCACCAGTCTTCCAGTTTGTATTGGTGTTGCGGCACTGACTTCCCCGTTGAGTCTGTTGCCTTCCTGCTCCAATAGGTTTCAGGATTCTGCTGTCCTTAGTCCAAACTGAGACCTCTTCGCAGAGCAAAGTTATTCAGTGCTTTCAAGTCAATCATGACTCTTGAGACCGCAGGGAGGCTATACTCTGATGCATCTCCTAATCTGATGTGACATTTGAAGCACTGATTTAAGATCCCAGTGGCAGGCCATATGACCACCCTGATGGTAGTGTGAGCCTTATATCTGTACTCAGCTTCTGCTTGTGCGAGTATCATTAACCGTAGATGCAGAAGGTAGCTTTGTTCTCCCAAGAGCCATCCTTCCACTCTTCCTTCCTCTTCAAATAAGGCTGGTACAGATGACTGGTGTAAGCTAGAAGCATTGAGAGAGCTGCCAGGCATTGACCTGCATGTTACTGTGCTGATGCTGGTAGACTAGCTGCACGTTGATAGAGTAAAAACTCTTTCGGTTCATGTAGACCACAGTATCATTCACTGGGCCTGACTCATCAATGGTCACAATCAATGACCCCCCGGGACTCTATGAAAGCTAGCAGACCAGTAGAATTGTGCAGCCCTCTCATGCTGTTGTTGCTGGGTCGTAGCGCGTGTGAAGGAGGTGTTGGCCCTACAACATAATGCATTTGTCACCTCCTTTATGTCAGCAGTGGCTCAGTTGGTAGCCACTCTCACCTCGGAGTCAAAAGGTTATGGGTTCAAGTCCCACTCTAGAGACTTGATCACAAAAATCCAGGCTGGTCCTCCAGTGTAGTTCTGAGGGAGTGCTGCACTGTCGAAGGGGTGATGTGAGAGGTCGCTAAGATTATGAAAGGGTTTGATGGGGGTAGACGTAGAGACGATGTTTCCACTTGTGGGCAAGGCCAGAACGAGGGGCCATAAGTATAAGATCGTCACTAATAAATCCAATAGGGAATTCAGGAGAAACTAGTTTACCCAGAGCATAGTTAGAATGTGGAACTTGCCATCAGAAGGAATAGTTGAGGCGAATAGCATGGATGCATTCAAGGGGAAGCTAGATAAGCACGAGGGAGAAAGGAATAGAAGGATATATTGACTGGGTTAGATGAACAGGGGTTGGAGGAGGCTCGTGTGGAGCTTAAACACTGGCATGAATCTTGTCATTCATGTGAAAATGACTTATGTAATAATACTGGGCGGCCTGCTGGTGACGCTGTCCAGGGAGAGTATAAATACTCGGGCATGGGCCCAGCTTGCTCAGGGCATTCTTTAACAGGAACTAGTGAAGGACACAACTAGATCTCCATGTTGAAAAACAGTTGATTAAAGCCTTGTTTAATACTCAGACCAAGTGCCTAGTAGTTTTCTTACGTCAGGCCCGTTGGGCTGAATGGCCTGTTTCTGTGCTGTAAATACTTTAATGTCCTAAGCGCAAGCTTGGAAAGAGATTGTGTATCTTGCCTACTACCTGACACCTCCAGCAGCCCTTTCCTCCTCTTGCTGGTCTTTCTCAGCCAAGCCCAGTGTTAGGGGAACACTGAATGCAATACTCAGATCACACAGGTTTCAGTATCTTGAAATTCTATTAAGCACCAGTTCTCCTGTCAAGCAGTGTGCACTTCTACTACAACACTCACTGTATACGGGCTTTAGGAATGTTTTGTGCCTTTCAATGTGACGCACTCTCGCCTTACTGATCTATAATGCTGGTAACAAGCTCAACGAGTTTAACGCGTGTCTTCAGTCCTGTAGGATTCAGAAGCTGCTTCCCCCTGCAGCAATTTCCCAGCATGTGCTAAATGTTCGGGAAATGTGTGTTACTCTGCATTTCCCATTTATTACTGCAGATCTGTGAGAGTTGATGACCATAATTGCCATGCTTATGGGTGCTAAATTGGATTCGAGTTAATGCAGGCGCTAATTGTGTGTGCACAGATGTAATAGTTTTGTACAATACTGTTAATAAAGTGAGTGTTAACTTTTGCCCACACTCCTTAAATTACTCGTACACTGTAGCGCCAGATTTGGGAGAGTTGCCCTGGACTGGACACCTGGCAATGAATGCCATCGCTTGTTTTATTAACACATTCCCCATTAGGCACCAGGCAGAAGCATAGCCTGTTCTAAAACTTCTGAAATATTCTCAATACCTCTTTTGTGATCCATTTTGAGCATCTTACTTAAGCAGTTTGGGTTAACAGTATTCTTTTGAGAAATTATTCATGCAATTCAAGGAGTGTGGGCAAAGGTTAGCACTCACTTTATTAACACTATTGTGCAGAACATTTTTTGAACTATTTTACAACCATTTTTTATCATAATAGCAAGATTAAGAACACTAGCTCAGAATATGAACACTAGATGACAAGCATTTAGCTTATGAGTCCTAATTGTGGTGTGTTCTGCCGCATGGAGAGCAACAGCTCTGAGGAACACTGTGTGCTCAGACACCAATACCACAAATTCTGCAAAAAATAGGTGGAACTTTAAAGACTTTGAGACAAGCTTACAGGACATGCTGAGCCTTAAAATCTTGTGAAGCATGCACGGCCCCGATTCCCTGATTGCATGTCCTTGGCGAGGAGTTGGGAACTGTGATGCGCAGACCTTAATCTTTTGTCTATTTAACTTAATGAATGGAACATCTGGGGCTGTGATTTCCCAATCAGAGTTCCCCGTGAGTATTGCTTCCCGTTAACAATGCCCTGGAGCTTCCGCTGATCTCCAGCTGAAGTTATGCTGGGAGACTGATAGAACCCTGCAGTGAGGAAAGAGTTAAACTGACATCGTTGGCAGTTTCACTCAGTGGTGTAATAAAGAATCTCAGTAGTAAGCTTTTTCTAAGTTGATAACATAGTTGGATGTGGAAACCATAAGAGGCCTAAGAGGATGTAAGTTCTGTTCTGGCAGGAAAGTAAAACAATGAAAGAGGCCGAGAGAGGCAGGAAAGGAGGACAATGAGTCAGAAGTACAATGTTGATGAGACCCCATTTGGCATAAACAAAGGTCATAGGCGCAACAACAGCTTGACATATACTTTTCCGATAATAAAGGCGGTACTTTAATGTAACGCGGGCCAAGGTCCAATCAGGTGGCAGGAATGAATTTTGACATGTGTATTGTAATGTATAAAAATGTAGTGTTTGCTGTACCAATTTGGAAAGATGTGGCTAAGACAGAGCAGATAGTTTCCCCACCGGTGCAATAAAGACAACTTGACTATCGATCTAAAACCTTGTGTCGAGTGTTGGTTTAAAATACTCCACAACAAATCCCCTCAGAATTTCAGGGTCCTATCTATATGGCTCAATAGCATTCCAGGGGTACTAAATCACTCTCTGTGTTACAGTTATTACATGCGCTTAGTATGTGTTAATGTGTAACAACTTGAGGTGTTAATGTTAGCTGAGCATTAGTGCATTTTTACCCACTTTCCCAAGAAACTCCAAAGACTAAACTAGTTTAAAGCACATTATTGCTCGTGGCCCAAAGGCCTGTTAAGGGATTTGTTGCACATCAATTAAATTGCAAATGTGCAAGTTTGTTCAGGCCGGCCTTTCAGTTCACATGTTAGTGATGCCCGCTATAAAGGCGGTGGGGTGGTAAACCAATGGTGAGGGTTGGCTGAAGTCTAGCATGAGGCAGAGCAAGAGCCACTGTAAAGAGTGACTCAAACATTTCAATTCACAGCAGCATGAGTGCATCCGTTAGTCTTACTTTGCGGGACATTTTTGGCGAAGGAAGATGAGCATCAGCAGAGAAGGTTCAACGAAACCCTCAGCCATGGGGGAGGAGCACCAGGATCCACCACTACGCCCTGGCAGCATGTCTACTCCCAGTGACGTGAGCTGCCTCAACCTCGCCAAGGAGGGAACGCTTCACCAAGGAAGGCACAGATGAATTGTACCATCTCCTGGAATCAGGCCTGCAAACAAGGGGCAACATCAGCGCTGCACACAGTAAAAGTGATCATGGCATTGTTCTTTTGCCATTGGATTCTTCCAGGCAATATCAGGAGACCTGGCAAGGATGCTACCTGATCTGCTGTGTATTTCAAGCGTTTTCTGTTTCTATTTCAGTCAGTTTATGGTTTGCTGCTAGGTTACCCAGATCACAGAGGCCCTATTTTGACACGCTGGTGACTACATTAGTATTGGCGCCAGTTTGCATTAGCAGCAGGAAAGGCTGACAAGAGTTTTTCGAAAAATCGACCCCAGGTTACAGGACACCATCAGTGCCCATGTGACCATTCAAGCACAGTGCAATGTCCCCTGGTGTTCATCAACAAAAATATCCTTCAATCAACATCAAATGGCCTGTGACCAGCACTGAATAATTATTGTTAAATTCACTATTTCCATGGAGGATCCATAGCTTAAGAAAATCATGGGTTCCCTACTTGTGAAGACAACTTGAATATTTGGTTGCTTGGGTTAACTGCTCGGAACATAGCTTATGATACCACTTGACAATCCCCGTACCCCGGAGCAAAGAGTATAGTATGAAACACATTTGAGAGCTGGAAGTATCGTCAATCAGATATATGGTATGCTCAAACATTGGTTCTGATGTTTGGACATTACCGGACATGCTCTACAATGTGCCACAAAGAATTAGCATAATGGTAATGGTGCGCTGCATAACATGGTCAGCAAAAGAGATACATGTCTTTATAGAAAATAAACAGCAATAAGCCACGGCATAGGAGAAGGAGCAGGATAAGTTAGAGGATGAAGACAAAAAGCTAGCAGATGCTCAGTAGCCATGACAAGAAGTAGTATTGGTTTTTATTGAGCATCTCTTTCCTTGAGGTCTATCTCAATAGTACTATTGATGTGGAAAGCATTAATTCTGGAAGTAAACAGTGACTGTAAAGTTTAAGTGACAAGTTGTTTATTTATTGAGTATAATAGTGCTGGTGTTAATGTAATGGGCCAGTAATCCCGTTCCCAACGCGTGAGTAAGGATGGTGTATTCACGTGTGTGGCCGGAGGAATTGCCGGTTTTCAGCATGCACAGCGCATGCACGGGAAACCGGCATTTCCTCTCCATCGAACTAAGGGGTTAAGAGGTCCAACGCGTGCGCGCAGGACTCTGCGCGCACGCGTTGAACTTCCTTCGTTTTGACAGGTTTGCGCGTGTGCAAGGGCCTGGACTTTTTGGAAATGAAAAAAGGAGGCATAAGTAGTTGATTCTTGAAGGTAAGTGGTCTATTATTTAAAATTATTACATTTTTTCCACAGCTTCATTGTTTTTAAGGACTTTACAGTAAAGTAAGTTTATTTTTAGACCCGAATTTGTAAAAAAAAATATTTCTAAAATTTTATTAATTCTTTTAAATAGTTTTTAAAAGTTATAGTTTATTTAATTATTGGGATGTTTTTTAAAATTTTAATTAAAGTTAAACTAGTGTTTTGGGCGCCCGTACTTTTCATGAGTTTGACAGTCTTTACTATCAAACTCATGAATGAGTTTGCCCTCCCCTGATTGGCTGCAGAGTGCTCACCTGATCCCAGCCGGCACATCGCACTAACTACGCCGCTGGATCAGGTAAGCACATCGCGCCGACATCTGAACCGGGCCTGTGACAGGAAATGCAAGCAGGCCCGGGCTTCAGATGTCAGCGCGCAGGGTGAATGCAGATCGGGGGCTTGCACGCGCGGCAAGCACCCGATCCTAATTTCTGGCCCATTGTGCCACTGTGTCAACCCTTTGTGGTATGTGAACTAGTGCACATACTATTTCTACCCTACAACTCTCATGTGATGCGCTATTGGAAGGACTAGGCATGGAGATTCCCGAGAGGTCTGCTAGGATCTTCCCTGTGATACACATTCCCACTTGCCTTGTCATGTGGAAGACTAGGTTATTTGCCAGCAATAGCAGGTTTGCTTGCTTTTGGGAGCGTCTCCTGGTACTTGGTCAGGGACATCTGCAGGCAAGGAACAGGCCTCGAGATCAGAATCACCCGCCTGCTCCTGCCTTTCGGGCTGCAAGACCCTGCTGGAGGTGGAGTCCTCAAGTTGGCACCTGATCACCTAATTACTGCCACGAGATCTCTGAATCCTTCACTCGTGATGGAATCTGTCTTCGAGCATGTCGAAGTCAGTTATTATCATTCATGGAGTGTGGATCACAACACCTTGACATCATCAGTGGGAGCATTCTTGAGATGCTGCAACGGTGCTCGCTGTCTGTGGGCATGTGGTCTCCCTTGTCGATGCCACTGATGCTGACAGCTGCAGAAGAGAGAACCCTTGCTTCACAATAATGCTCAGCTGGATAGTAGAATTTGCAGCTGTATTGAACCAAATTTATTGTGTGTTCCACAAGGCGGCAAGTTGACTGGCGGACCCAATAGTACTGATGATTTCAGAGACTGCACTCCCAAAACGATTCATTAGGGTCCTTGGCCATATGATGCCTCTGCTCACCAGTGACCAGCCCTTTGTCAGACCCCATTTCTGCACCGTCCACATCTGTGTGAGGTGATCCACCCAATAGCTCCTCTGTACATCTGTAAAACACCCCAGACTATACATCTCTGATCTGTTGCCTGCTTAAAGAGGTGATGATGCCAAGTACTGTGGTGATATTTGTTACTGAAAGCGCCCAGCTCCTGTAGTTCTTATATACCTGCAACAAGAAAAGGAACATGATATGTCAATGCACATAATTGGATAAGTTGTCACTGTGCAAACAGTACGTGACACATTTTATGGCACAACATACTCACTCTTTTACACCCGCTGAAACACATTGGCACAGAGAAGGTATGCAATTATAATGCTGCAAACCTGAAGCATATTCCTCTTCTTGTGTGCCACCCACACCATGTGCAGTTTCCTAGCGGATGGCCTCCAGGGTAGTATCTTCAATGGGTGCCAAGAGGGTGCCTGTTGTCCTCTTCCCCCAACCTCTTCGATCTGTGGTCTATGCCTTCTGATAAAGGTGGCCTTTATCAGTCAAGAAATGAAGATGGATTGAATGAGTGGGTATTTTCTTTTATGTATTTTAGGTCGCAGCACAGATTTATAGCTGACCGGAGTGTAAAGTATCTTGCCTCCAGCGGGTTTGAGAGAGTGTTTGAGCTGTGGCTGCATTGTAATTGTCAGCTTACGTGTGAGTAATTATGAATCAGTCTTATTTTCAGGTACATCATTATAGGGTGTCCTATTTGCTGTGCTAGACCTTTCCTTTATATTGCATTTGCTACAGGTTACTGAATCAATTCAGATTATGTATACAAAAGTAATTAAGGAAATTCATCTGATACATGTAACTTACTTTGATTGTCATTAGTAGTTTCCTATATAAATGACGGCCTCCATGTATGGCAAGCTACATTTCTCCAGTTATTCACACCTGCCACTTTCTTTCCAAGTCTGGATATCCTCCTGAATATCTCATGATACATTAGCCATGTTGATTGTTGCTCTGGGCAATACTGACTTGTTCCTTTACTGTGTAGGAAGAACTTCAACGTCTTCTCAAGCCACCTGCTATGACCTGCAGTTCTTTATCTGTAAATCTTGGTTGATGCCTTCTGCAATCCATGTACTTGCCCCAGAAAATTGTCCATTATTTGTACTGGTCAAGTGCCTGGTCGTGATCTAGGTGGTAAAGCAGCTTTCTTGCAGATGTGCGTTACTTATAGTGCACCTCAACACATCCAAGGTTCCAGAAAGTGCACTGAGTAAAGTTATAAAAAATTGTCTAAAAGTTTAACTCCAATTTAACACACTGTCGAACTAATTAATTCCAACTCCACCCACGCCTTATACATACACCGCTGCTCCAATGTAGCTTAATGAAATACGTGATTAATAAAAGAAAGTCAGAAATGCTTCCCAATTGCTTAGCCACACAAACCAGGAATGTTGCAGATTCAATCCATATTCTGTACTGAGTTAGTTGATTTCAGCTAGGATGGTAGTTTTGGTGCTACATTTGGCCTCAGCATCCTGGGCTAGGGAGGAGAAAAATCAGATAAAGTCCCCATTTCTATCTATCTGGGGACTTCTACTGGAAAATGAGAGTGTGTGGACATCAGGTAAGGACAGCAATGGGTTTGGCTGTGATCAAATAGCCTGCCTACACTTACTTGGTTTGCAACTGTGGAAAGGCATTTTAGGTGAGGTATCAGAGGTCCTGCGGGGCCTACATGTGAACATTGGAATAGGAGCATGCCATTCACTCCCTTGAGCCTATTCCGCCATTTAATCAAATCATGACTGATCTGTACCCGCCTTTGATCCATATCCCTTAATACCCTTACCTAACAAATCTATTGCTCTCTGTCTTGAAGATTTTAATTGACCTATTATCCACTACCTTTTGAGCGAGAGAGTTCTAGATTTCCACTACTCTTTGTATGTAAAAGTGCTTCTTGGATTTGCTCCTAAATGGCCTATCTCTAATTTTAAGATTGTGCCCCTTGTTCTGGAATCCCCCAGTAGATGAAATAGTTTCTCTGCGTCCACCCTATCGAAACTCTCTATCAGTTTAAACACCTTCCCTTAAACCATCTAAACTCAAGGGAATAGAAACAAAGTTCATGCAATCTGTCCTTATAATTTAACCCTTTAAGCCCATGTATCATTCTGGTGAATTTGCACTGTATCCCCTCCCCCCGCCCCAAGCCAACATACCCTTCCTGAGGCGCGGTGCCCAAAATTGAACGTGCTACTCCAGATGGGATCTGACCAAGGCTCGGTACAACTGAAGTATAGCTTCTTTCCCTTTCAATTCCAGTGCCCTTGAGATAAAGACCAACATTCCATTCGTCTATTTGATTATTTTTTATACCTGTGCACTAGCCTTCAGTGATTCGTCTACATGACCCCTGGGCCTATATGCGAATATCAACTAGTGCCTTCAGGAAGGAGCAATGAAAATTCAAGGGGATGAAATCTCATTTAAAAATCAACCCTCCCTGCTGGTCTTCTGTCCATACACCAGACAATGAACCACACAACAGAAGATAATAAGGCCTAGAAATTCGGTGGCACCCCGTTTGGGGCGCCAAGCTCACCTGGGCGCCAGAAGTTCCGCCCCGGAAGGAGCCGATTGCGCCAGCGCGATATTCAGTTTCAACACCCCAAATGGAAGCGGGGCACTGCTCGAGGCGCCCCGCATCCCTCTTGGGGCGCTGAAACTGAATATTGCAGCGCAATGTGCGCTGCGGTACTGCAAGCCTTCCTCCCCTTCTTAAAGGGGAGGGGCCTACACCAGCGCGATCAGAGATCGCGAGTGCCGGCAAAAGAGCCCGGCACCGAGGAGAGGTGCCGGGCTCTTGGGACACAGCCGGCACTGCCCGGGAGGGGGGGGCTGCTCAGGAGGCTGGGGATGGCAGCGTGAGGAGGTGCTGGCAGGTGGCCAGCAAAAAAAATGGCCGTCCTGCACCTCCCCTTTAATTAGCGCCACTACCGCCGCAGGTCGGCCCCCCTGAACCGGTCGCAGATTGCGACCGGCGTTACAACGGGGGGCGTGACCCAATATCGCGATCGGGGTGGTAGCGGGGCGCTGCGCACACCGATGACGTCATCGGTGGTGGCGCAGCGCTACAGGCCAACACCGCCATTAGTGCCCCGCTAAATTTCACGGGGGGCGTGGCCCGTGGCGCTAAAGCCACTAAGTGCCCTCTTTGGGCGCTAACTGGTGCTGCAGCCCACCGAATTTCTAGGCCTAAGTATCAGCTTCCTATTCTTGTTCAGCATAAACCAGACCAAAAATAAATGAGTAATTGGACATGAGCAGTAGAACAGACCAACAATGTAGAAAATACATGTGGCAAATACATGAGGACAAAACATTGTCCACACTTTAAAAAGTTGGTGACTGCACCTCAATTCAGTCAAACACTTGAAAAACAGCACAAGCAAAGTCTAACCACAACATCTGAACCATTGGCATTCCATGGGAAATGGATGGATGTGGTCTGCATGTTTTTAGACACAAAATATGATTAACAATGGAAGATAGTTAAAGAAAGAAATGATACCACACAGTATTTGGCTGCAGGCGTGGGAGGGATGGCTATATATGACCGTGGGATATGTAGAGGGAGTTTGAGAGATGGCATTATATTAATCGGGTTCTCACCGTTGAGGATTTCATCAGTGCTGCCCTGTTCTCCCTCCAAGGTTCCTTGTAGGAAAGGTTTAACTATAAGAGAAAGAGTTATTTGTTAGCTTCTTACAGATATTTGCTTGTTGTATCTCAGAACAGGAATCGGAGGAAGACAAACGTGCTAGTCAGCTGATGGTATGACAGCACACTTTGGCTCTTTAAGCTGGCTGGAGATTATACGAGCCTAGGCCACTGATGAGGCTTCACAAGCGACCAGTGCTCATCAGAAAATTGTGGGCAATACCCCTAAAGACCGAAATAATTATTTGGCACGAAGATCTCCAAGGTTGTTATGCAGTTGTTCAAAATGGCTCAGCTCTGTGAGACCCCCATAATTACATTATCTATGTCATAAGTGTCTAACTTCAGATCAAACATGTCTGTCACTGCAATTCAAATCAGTTTGTAAAAGATGTTTTGTTTTACCACCTACTTACTGGAGACCATGATCAATGATGCTGGAAGTCCCCTCACCCGTCCCCCAACACCACACCTAGGCTTCAGGAGTGAGATCCATGCTACACAGAGTGCCTTGGATATCTTTAGAAACATAAGCAAAAACCAATAGACCAATAAACCTTCATTGGTCAGTGTTGTGCTCTGTGTCCAAGAGAATAGCCCTTTGCTTAGGAACATAGGCTTTTTTTTGTTAATGGTTTATTTCTCAGTACAATCATATCGCCAGGTAAAATGTTAATCCATCTGACAGAGTTGTTAAAAAAATATTAAGCACATTCCAAATTGAAACTCCCTTAAAGTAGGTACCAGCAAAGTACAATCAGGTAATCCAAAAGTCTTCTATAGGCATATAAATAATAAAAGGCTAGTAAGAGGAGGGGTGGGGCCGATAAGGGATCAAAAAGGAGACCTACGCATGGAGACTGAGGTACTAAATGAGTACTTTGCATCTGTCTTCGCCAAGGAAGAGGATGCTGCCATAGACATAGTGAAGGAGGAGGTAGTAGAGACAGTTGATAGGATAAAAATTGATAGAGGTATTAGAAAGGAGAATTGCAAATGTTACACCATTGTTCAAAAAAAAGGGTGTAAAGATAAACCCAACAACTACAGGCCAGTCAGTTTAACCTCAGTAGTGGGGAAGCTTTTAGAAACAGTATTCAGGGACAAAATTAACAGTCACTTGGATAGGGGTGGATTAATTAAGGGAAGCCAGCATGGATCTGTTAAAGGCAAATCGTGTTTAACCAACTTGATCGAGTTTTTTGATGAGGTAACAGAGAGGGTTGATGAGGGCAATGCGGTTGACATGGTGTACATGGATTTCCAGAAGGCGTTCGATAAAGTGCCACATAATAGGCTTGCCAGCAAAGTTGAAGCCCATGTAATAAAAGGGACAGTGGCAGCATGGATACGAAATTAGCTAAGTGACAGGAAACAGAGAGTAGTGGTGAACGGTTGTTTTTCAGACTGGAGGAAGGTATACAGTGGTGTTCCCCAGGGGTCGGTACTAGGACCACTGCTTTTCCTGATATATATTAATGGCTTGGACTTGGGTGTACAGGGCACAATTTCAAAATTTGTATAGTGAATAGCAAGGAGGAGAGTGATAGACTTCAGGAAGACATAGACAGGCTGGTGAAATGGGCAGACACGTGGCAGATGAAATTTAACGCAGAAAAGTGTGAAGTGATTGATTTTGGTAGAAAGAATGAGGAGAGGACATATAAACAAAATGTTACAATCCTAAAGGGGGTGCACAAACAGAGAGGGCAGGTTGAGAAAGCAGTTAAAAAGGCTTACGGGATCCTGGGCTTCATAAATAGAGGTATAGAGTACAAAAGTGTGGAAATTATGATGAACCTGGTTAAAACACTGGTTCGGCCTCAACTAGAGTACTGTGTCCAATTCTGGGCACCACACTTTAGGAAGGATGTGAAGGCCTTAGAGAGGGTGCAGAAAAGATTTACAAGAATGATTCCAGGAATGAGGGACTTCAGTTATGTGGATAGACTGGAGAAGCTGGGATTGTTCTCCTTGGAGCAGAGAAGATTGAGAGCAGATTTGATAGAGGTGTTCAAAATCATGAGGGCTCTGGACAGGGTAGATAGAGACAAACTGTTCCCATTGGCAGAAGGGTCGAGAACCAGAGGACACAGATTTAAGGTGATTGGCAAAAGAACCAAAGGCGACGTAAGAAAAAACTTTTTTACACAGCGAGTGGTTAAGATCTGGAATGCACTGCCTGAAAGGGTGGTGGAGGCAGACTCAATTTTATCTTTCAAAAGGGAGTTGGATAAGTATCTGAAGGAAAAGAAATGACAGGGCTACGGGGAAAGGGCGGGGGAGTGGGACTAGCTGAGAGTCAGCACGGGCTCGATGGGCCGTATGGCCTTCTTCCGTGCTGTAACAATTCTATGATAGTATTAAGCCACCTGAGTAAGAATTGTAAAACAAACAAATTAAGCGCACTGGTGCCTTCTTTCATCCAGAAGCGGCGGTGGCAGAGCAGACCTAGGAGGAGCAGTGAGGCGGCAGCGGTACCAACTCAGCACCGGCAGAATTATGAAAGAGTGACGTTAGAAATCAAAAAGTGACATCGGCACAAGGGGAGGGAGCTGATTGGTGAGTAGCTGGTAAGTGTTTATACTTGGCTTTCATAAAGTTTTAAGTTTATTCCAGCTAGGTTAGTAAATAGTCTGTTAATTAGAGGTATGGCAGGGCAGCTCACACCCGTGGAATGCACATCCTGTGCCAGGTGGGAAGTCCTGGACACCCCCCGTGGTCTGGACGACCACATGTGCGTGAAGTGTCGCCAGCTACAACAGCTTGAGCACCGGGTTACGGAGCTTGAGCGGCGGCTGCAGTCACTGCTGTGCATCCGCGAGGCTGAGAGCTACGTGGATAGCACGTTTCGGGAGGTGGTCACCCCGCAGCTTAAGAATGTGCAGGCGGAGAGGGAATGGGTGACTGCCAGACAGAAGGGGAGGACCAGGCAGGTAGTGCAGGAGTCCCCTGAGCCCATCTTGCTCACCAACCAATATTTGGTGCTGAGTACTGCTGAGGGAGATGGTTCCTCTGGGGAGTGCAGCCAGAGCCAAGTCCACAGCACCATGGAAGGCTCAGCTGCACAGGGGCGGGGGGAAAGAGGAGAGGGAGAGCAATAGTGGTAGGGGATTCAATAGTTAGGGGAGCAGACAGACGTTTCTACGGCTGCAGAGGTGACAGGATGTTATGTTGCCTCCCTGGTGCCAGGGTCAAGGATGTCACTGAACGGGTGCAGGGCATTCTGAGGGGGGAGGGCGAACAGCCAGAGGTCGTGGTCCATATCGGTATCAACGACATAGGTAGAAAGAGGGATGAGGTCCTGCAGGCAGAGTTTAGGGAGCTAGGAAAGAGGTTAAAAAGCAGGACTTCAAAAGGCAGTAATTTCTGGATTACTACCAGTGCCACGTGCTAGTGAGTACAGAAATAGGAAGATAGAGTGGATGAATGCGTGGCTGGAGAGATGGTGTAGGAGGGAAGACTTTAGATTCCTGAGAACTTGGAACCGTTTCTGGGGGAGGTGGGACCTCTACAAGCCAGACGGGTTGCACCTCAACAGAAACGGGACCAATATCCTCACGGGGGGTTTTGCTAGTGCTGTTGTGGGGGGGAGGGGGTTAAACTAGCTTGGCAGGGGGATGGGAACCTGAGGGTAGAATCAGAAGGGAGAAAAGCTAAGCTGGAAATAGATGATAGGGGTTCAGGTGAAGGGGTATTTAGGAAGGCAAAGAGAAAGGAGAAGGCAATAGTGCCGGGCAATGACAGGGGTAACGATAACCAGAATGTATCAGGAAGGGGCAGAGCGTACAAGCATAAGAGTGCACCAGAAAATAGAGTCAGAGTAAGGAAAAATTATAGGATAAAATTAAAGGCTCTTTATCCGAATGCACGCAGCATTCGTAACAAGATAGATGAGTTGATGGCACAAATAGAAATAAATGGATATGATCTGATAGCCATTACAGAGATGTGGTTGCAAGGTGACCAAGGCTGGGAACATTTTGGAAGGATAGGCAGAAAGGAAAAGGAGGTGGGGTAACTCTGTTAATAAAGGATGAGATCACTGCAGTGGTGAGGAATGATATTGGCTCAGAAGCTCAAGATGTAGAATCAGTTTGGGTGGAGATAAGAAACAGTAAGGGTAAGAAGTCACTGGTGGGAGTGGTCTATAGGCCCCCTAACAGTAGCTATACTGTAGGACAGTGTATAAATCAAGAAATAATGGGGGCTTGTAAGAAAGGTATTGCAATAATCATGGGGGATTTTAATCATCATATAGAATGGACAAATCAAATTGGCAAGGGTAGCCTTGAGGATGAGTTCATAGAGTGTATTTGGGATGGTTTCTTAAAGCAATATGTTGAGGAACCAACCAGGGTGCAGGCTATTTTAGATCTGGTAATGTGTAATGAGACAGAATTAATTAATGATCTCATAGTAAACGATCCCCTAGGAAAGAGTGATCATAGCATGGTAGAATTTCAAATTCAGTTTGAGGGTGAGAAACTTGGGCCTGAAACTAGTGTCCTAAACTTAAATAAAGGCAATTACAAGGATATGAGGACAGAGTTGGCCAAAGTGGACTGGGAAAATAGATTAAAGGGTAAGACAGTAGATCAGCAGTGGCAGACATTTAAGGAGATATTTCATCAATCTCAGCAAAGGTATAATCCACTGAGAAAGGCTCTACGAGAAGGATGAACCATCCGTGGCTAACTAAGGAAATTAAGGATGGTGTCAAATTGAAAGAAAAGGCATACACTGTTGCAAAGATTAGTGGTAGGCCAGAGGATTGGGAAATTTTTAGAAACCAACAAAGGATGACTAAAAAAATGATAAAGAGAGAGAAGATAGAGTATGAGAGTAAACTAGCAAATAATATAAAAACAGACAGTAAGAGCTTCTACAGGTATATAAAAAGGAAGAGAATAGCTAAAGTAAAAGTTGGTCCCTTAGAGGATGAGACTGGGGAATTAATAATGGGAAATAGAGAAATGGCAGAGACTCTAAACAATTATTTTGGATCGGTCTTCACGTTAGAAGACATTAAAAACATCCCAATAATAATAGATAATCAAGGGGCTATAGGCAGGGAGGAACTTAAAACAATCTCTATCGCTAGAGAAAAAGAACTATGCAAACTAATGGGACTAAAGGCTGACAAGTCCCCTGGACCTGATGGCCTGCATCCTAGGGTGTTAAAAGAAGTGGCTGCAGAGATAGTGGTTGCGTTGGTTGTAATCTACCAAATTCCCTGGATTCTGGAGAGGTCCCTGCAAATGTAACACCACTATTCAAGAAAGGAGGGAGACAGAAAGCAGGAAACTATAGGCCAGTTAGCCTAACATCTGTCATTGGGAAAATTCTGGAATCCATTATTAAGGAGGTAATAGCAGGACATTTAGAAAATCATAAGACAATCAAGCAGAGTCAACATGGTTTTATGAAAGGGAAATTGTGTTTGACAAATTTGCTAGAGTTCTTTGAGGAAGTAACAAACAGGGTGAATGAAGGGGAACAAGTAGATGTAGTATATTTTGATTTCCAAAAGGCATTCGATAAAGGTGCTACATAAAAGGTTACTGCACAAGATAAGAGTGCACGGTGTTATGGGTAATATATTGGCATGGACAGGGGATTGGCTAACTAACAGAAAACAGAGAGTCGGAATAAATGGGTCATTTTCCGGTTGGCAATCAGTAATTAGTGGGGTGCCACAGGGATCAGTGCTGGGGCCTCAACTATTTACAATCTATATTAATGACTTGGATGAAGGGACCGAGTGTACTGTAGCCAGATTTGCTGATGATACAAAGATAGGTGGGTTAGCAAGTTGTGAGGAGGACACAAAGGGCTGGATTTTCATTCAGCAGTCGGGAAGGAGGCGGGACTACAACTTTTGGGTTTTAGTCCCGCCTCCATCGAAGTCCGGCCAATCCACACGATTTTCCCTTGATTGACCTTGTTGAGCCCGCCCAGCGGGCTCAGCAGGCCAATTAAGGGCCACCCGGCAACAGGTGATGTCATAGACTGAAATTTCATCTGTCACGAGGTTTTGACAGATGAAATATCAGTGTTTAACAGCTGTTTGAAGCTGTCAAACACCGACAGTCTGACTTCTAACCTGAGTCCTTCTACACAGACTCAGTTAGAACTCTCACCGGCACTGAAAGCTGAAGGCTGTCACTTTTGACAGATCGCAGCCATTCTGCTTTCAGTGCCGGCTGAGTGATGGACTCCCGAAGCCTAGAGGAAGAAAGGCTGTTAAGGTAAGTACAGGTAATTTAAACTTCTTTACACACTTTAGACACCCCAAACACACTTACCTTTGCACTCATGCACCCATCACTCACCTGAACACCGACATCGCGACCCCTCCAAGTCCTTCAACCCGACGGCCCGCCTGCTCTAACCTGGCGTGGTTTGGAGCCATCGGGAATCTCACACGACATCCCTCAAAATAGGGATTAGGCTAAAAACTGCCTGTTAACTACCTGTTAACAGGCAGTTAATTGGCACTAATCCCTTCCCACCTCGGGTCGGCGGGTCCCAGTGCGGGGCGGGTACCTGCCTCCTTTGAAACTTACGTGGAGGCGGGATGGTGTCGGGACCCCCGAATTCGGGATTTTAGCCCCCCGCACGCCTAAAAGCCCACCTCACGGCACACTGAAAATCCAGCCCAAAGAGTCTGCAAAGGGATATAGATAGACTGAGTGAGTGGGCAGTAAGGTGGCAGATGGAGTATAATGTGGGAAAATGTGAGGTTATTCACTTTGGAAGGAAGAATGAAAAAGCAAATCATTATTTAAATGGAGTGAGAGTACAAAATGCTGCGGTACAGAGGGATCTGGGGGTCCTCGTACATGGAACACAAAAGGTTAGCATGCAGGTACAGCAAGTAATTAGAAAGGCTAATGGAATGTTGGCCATTATTGCAAAGGGGTATGGAGTATAAAAGCAGGGAAGTTTTGATGTAACTTTACTGGGCGTTGGTGAGACCACACCTGGAGTACTGCGTACAGTTTTGGTCTCCATATTTAAGGAAGGATATAGTTGCATTGGGGGCAGTACAGAGAAGGTTCACTAGGTTGATTCCTGGGATGAAGGGGTTGGCGTATGACGAAAGGTTGAGCAGGTTGGGCCTATACTCATTGGAGTTTAGAAGAATGAGAGGTGATCTTATTGAAACATAAGATTTTGAGGGGGCTCGACAGGGTGGATGCCGAGAGGATGTTTCCCCGAGTGGGGGAATATAGAACTAGGGGGCATAGTTTCAGAATAAGGGGTCGCCCATTTAAGACGGAGATGAGGAGGAATTTCTTCTCTCAGAGGGTCGTGAATCTTTGGAATTCTCTACCCCAGAGAGCTGTGGAGGCGGGGTCATTGAATATATTCAAGGCGGAGCTTGACAGACATTTGAACTACAAGGGGAGTCAAGGGGTATGGGGGGAGAGCGGGAAAGTGGTGTTGAGGCCAAGATTGGATCAGCCATGATCGCATTGAATGGCGGAGCAGGCTCGAGGGGCCGACTGGCCGACTCCTGCTCCTGTTTCTTATGTTCTTATGTTCTTAGAAAAGTCTTTTCACCTAGAGATTTTGCTTGGCTCTTGACTGGTGCGCACATGTGTCAAAATCATTATGTTGAAAGTATCTCAAGTATAAGAAGATTTATCTAGGTTTGTTGGTATGACCCATAATGTATCTCGTACATTATAATCTTATGCACTTAATAGAAAATTAGCATAATTTTATTACACAGGAAGTTGCTGAACCAAAGCTAGTTCTAACCCTAAACCGTTCATATTTAACTCCTTTATAACCATCACTACTTACACATATAATTAACCCCCCACTGGTTGGAACCCTGTAGAACAAACGCATATATTAAAAATGAGTAGTTTCTTATAATATGTAGTTAACTCATTCGTTGCTGATGGCTTATGGTGTTATTTATTTTTCTCTTCCTGGAATTCATTAGGATGGTGTTAAAGGATCTGTGCAGAGCTGGTGCAGGCGACAGCACATAACCCCATGTTGGCAATGTGGGTTGTCATATCTGACCTCGGATGCAATTATTTCTGTAAGGCCATTGCCTTACGGGCTGTGGCCAAAGAGCATACATTCTAGTCATACCCTCAGGGAAGAGGCTTTGGAGACACAAGGAGCATGACTGGGCTCACAATCCTGCCCCCCACCCCCACCACCCAGAGCTGCTCAGAATGTTGCATTGTCTGCTGCCTGGCAGATAGAGTCCACCTATAATGTGCAAACCCACAGTGAGAAGTTGTGTACCCCAACTATGGTGCAACCCGACTTTCCCCACTATGACAAATGGACAAGACCCTGCGAGACATATGCCAAATTGAACTAATAATACATGGTTGTACCTGAAGCTGGGAAAACAGCAACAATAACTTGCATTTATATTGCACCTTTAACGTAGAAAAAACATTCAGAGAGATGTACTGTAATTAAAACAAGGACGCGAAGCCAAAGAAGGAGATTTTAGGAGGGTTGACCAGTCGTCGAGATGGGTTTTAAGGTGGGTCTTAAATGACCAGGAGGAGGTGGAAAGGCCGAGAGTTTCAGGGAGGGAATTCCAGAGCATGTGGCCTAGGTTCCTGAAGGCTTGGCTATCAATGGTGGTGCGGCGAAGGAGGCATGCATAAAAGGTCGGAGGCATGGAGAGTTGTAGGGCTGGCAGAGGTTACAGAAGCAGGGAAGGATGAGGCCATGAAGGGATTTATTAAAATACACCAACTGCATGGGCTCACTCCACCCAACCCCCCAGTACCCCAGGTCCCTCCTTCGCCCCAGGTCCCTCCTTCGCCCCAGGTCCCTCCAGCACCCGAGCTCCCTTCAGTGCTCCAGACCTAGGAAACATAGAAACATAGAAGATAGGAGCAGGAGTGGGCCATTCAGCCCCTCGAGCCTGCTCCACCATTTAATGAGATCATGGCTGATCATCCAAATTCAGTACTCGGTCCCTGCTTTCTCCCCATATCCCTTGATCCCTTTAGCCTTAAGAAATATATCTAACTCCTTCTTGAATATAGAAACATAGAAAGCTGAGTCTGGGGATGCACTAATTCCCTATTGCCTATACAAGTACCAATAAAAGCCTCAAACTACTTCTAAGCCACTTGCATTTATTATCCAACATGCACTGACTTCTCCCTGTCTGACCTTGTACCATCTACAGTATAAAGATGTGTTACTAGCTTTATCTATTTTTTAATGTTACCTCACTATTTATCTATCTATCCATGTAGATGTTTCTATGTGTACATGAGTGCCATGTGATTTTACCTGTAACAGGTTTCTCCAGATATAAAGATGGCAATTGTATTTATTAAAAACTTTTACATTAGAGGCCAATTTTCCAAAGGCTAGATGTATTAATGGGCGGAAAAGCACAGGGAATGTACCTGTGATTTCCTGATCTGTACTCCCAGCAGGTGAGGCTCCTCACTGGGAGCATGCATTTGGAAAATTAGTGTTAGATACAATGGGGGAGAAATTGGGTGAGTAGCGCCACTTGTTAGCGCCTAAAGAGGCAGGCAGTGGCTGTAGCGCCACTGGCTGCGCCTCCCGCGATATTGAGTTGGGGCGATAATGGTGGCGTTAGCCTTTTGCGCTGCGCCGCCACCAATGACGTCATCGGTGTGCGCAGCACCCCATTCGCGCCCCGTTCGCGATATTTGGTAGCGAACGGCGCAGTTGCGCCGTTCGCCACCCGCGCCCGGTTCACGGGGCCTTACTGTGCCGGCAGCGGCACAAGTTAAGGTGGAGGCGCGGGGCGGCCGCCTTTTTCGGCGGCCGCCTGCCAGCACCTCCGTCCCCGGCCTCCTAACCCACCCCCGTGGCATTGCCAGCTGTTTCCCGAGAGCCCGGCACTTCTCCTTGGTGCCAGGCTCATTTGCCGGCACTCGCGAGCGGGGATCGCGCTGTTGCAGGCACCTCCCCCTGAACAGTGGGAGGAAGGCCTGCAGTACCACAGCGTGCCGTGCCGCAGCGTGTGGCGCTGCGGCACGTTGCGCTGCGATATTCAGTTTCAGCGCCCTAAGAGGGACGCGGAGCGCCTCGAGCCTCGCCCCGTGTCCCTCGAGGGGCAATGAAACTGAATATCTGACGATCGCTGAAGCCTCGAACGCTGCGCTAAGGCGACTTTTGCGCCACTTTGGCGCCCCAACCCAATTTCTAGGCCAATAATTATTAAGACTTACCAGAACATTGAAAGCCACTTCCTCTGAATCCCTGCTTACATTTACACTTAAAGGATCCTTGTGTGTTGTGGCAGTCTGCATGTACGCTACAGGAGTGCGTATTGGTCGCACATTCATCGATATCTGTCAAACAACACAATTGTCAATAGACCTGTTTAAAAACAGTAACACAGTTTGTTTGGTAAAAACATTATTCCCAGTCTGTGTTGAGTTAGTTGACCTCAGCTGGGATGGCAATAGCCTCAAGCCACAAAGCCTCAGTGATAATAAGAAGCAGAAAATCAGCCAGGGTTCTTGCTCTTGATCACTAACCAATGTGCATGGATGGACTTCAGTAAAGATAGGACTGGGAGTGGCTGTGAAGCCCCCCAAAAATTAGTGGGCCGTATTTTCCGATCCCTACGGGTGGGTACGCGCTGTGTACACACCCGTAGGGACATCGGAAATGTCGGTTTCAGGCACGTGAAGCGCACGCGCTGGAAACCGGCATTGCCGATCTGTCGAGAATCCTCGACAGATCGGACGCCTGCCCTGGAGAAGGGCCTCTGCGGGGGGGGGGGGGGGCGGGGGAAAGAGTTCCGCTTTCTGCAGAACCTCCGCCCGCTGAAAACCCTTAGAAATCTTACGCCTGGTAAAAGCAGCGTAAGGCCTGCTTTTACCAGCATAAGAGTTTTTAAAAAAAAATTTCACTCATTTATAATTTTAAAATACTTTTAAAAAGGTAAGTTTATTTTTAGCCCTGTAAAACGCCTTAATTTTTTTTCAAAAAATTAAATTTTTGTTTACAATATTTAATTTAATGTAATTTTAACTCTTTTTAAATACGTGATTTAAAAAAAAAATTATTTAATGTTTTAGTGTCTTTTTTAAGTGATCCCCATTCATACTTTTGACAGGTCTATCTGTCAAAAAGCATGAAGGGAGATTCCCTTCTCTCATTGGCTAGCCTGGCCCGCGTGATCCCAGGGACGCTTGTGAACCGCCTGCGCCCCTGGGATACGTGGGCCCTGCGCATTTCAACTGTGGAGAGGCCCAGGATCGGAAGTGTCCGGACCTCGGGAGCCCTCAGGTAAGGGCGTAGATTTTTTTCCCCGATGGGAGGCATCTGCACGCAGGAAGCCGCCTATCGGAAATTATGGGCCAATAACTTGCCCACTCTTGCTGTCTTGGCTTACACATACAAAATAAACAGTTGTGTGAGATAATAAATGGTATTCATGGAACTGCATCCCAGAATGAGTCAATGAATGGCTTCTGGAGAGGAGGAGGGAGGAACAGGAAGTTGCCACAATTTGTTTCATAATTGTTGTTTGCATAACCACAAGGTTGTCAGCTGACCGCTGAGAAGCTACAGTATTAACCTTACCTATACATTTGTATCTGCCGTCGATGTATTTAAGCTCATAGCCAGTTTGGCACTTGCAGAAGTAACTGCCAAATGTGTTCACACATCTCCGCAGAGGAGGGCAAAGAGCTTTGGCAGTTGTGCATTCATCAATGTCTAGAAGAGGAAACAGTAAAAGAAATAGATACACTTGCATATTCTTTTCAGCTAGCAGCTTAATATGCTACAGGAAACTCTTTTTTCATCCGGCACCGACGGGACCGGCGTGGTGCCGGTTGATCAAAAAGTCCGGATTACAGAGAGGTATACTTACTAAGGTACGAGAGCCCCGTACACGGCCACAGATCCAGGCGTCCCTGTTGCATGGCAACAGGTGCAGGAGCCCCGGCCACAGGTGCAGGAACCCCGGTTACACGGCCACAGGTGCAGGAACCCCGGTTACACGGCCACTAATATGTAGTAAAACTTACCTGAACCTACTCCTGAATTTTGCCGGTTAAGAGAGATTTCCGGTTATTTAGGTGCTGGTAAAAAGAGAGTTTCCTATATTTGCTGCATGTTATGTGTTTAATTAAATATTGGACGGTGAGGAAACTCTTGCACTGGACTGGACTGGACTGATGGGACCTTAATTTTGAATTAATTTACTGTTTTGAATTGCCTCACAGGTTAGAGTTCGAGGGGGGTGAAATTGTCTTGGGCAATTGGGTGGGGTGTAAACTGGGCTGCCGATATGCTATCGCCAGATTTGTGCTATCACCCAAGATAAATTTTACTCCCAAGGGGTCTTAGAACCTTTTTGAAGAAACGTTTTGCAAAACAGTTTAATTAGAGATCGCCCTCTGCACCTTTGGAAAACCAGGGAGTCCGATGGATTTGAGTAGCCGTGCCATTAGGGTTTTCAATCCTCTTGGATTGTTGTGGAGCCTTCAGGAATTAAATGTAATACCCACTGGAAATGTTATGTATGCTAAGTATGGTTATCAATCTTTAACTTAGACACTGTATTATCATTGTTATAAATCCCTGGGTTAAAGTTGCCCATGTGAAGGTACGGCAAGAACTTTTAAGGACACAATGTGACTAAGAGCATACTTTCCATAATTCTGCACCAGTATCAACTGTTGCAGACAGTGAGGCTGCAGAGTCCCCAGGCAGAAACCCCAGGAGGAAGGGGTGGAGTCGGGGTTTTCGAGCGGGAAAAAGAGGAGCGACTGGAAGAGAAAAGAGGGCAGGAGCTCTGAAAAGAGGGCTCAGGAGGCAAATGGCTGCCGCATCCCGTCCCGGGCTTCCAAAATCGGCCGCCGCCCTTCGTATTAGTAGCACTGCATCCTGAACTGGCTGGCTGCAAGTCACCAGTACCGGGGGGATCGTCGTCTGAACCCAGATCTGCAAGGCAGAGGTCTGGGGAGAGCTGCTTGCCTCGTGCTGATGGGGATCTACTTGGAAAAGCTGGAGAGAGAGAGAGAGAGAGAGAGAGTCACCAACTCCAGCTGCTGCTGTGAGCTCTGCATCCAGAACTCAAAGTGGGATTCAGTGATCGTGAAGAGAATTCAACGAAGGGGTTCAGAGTCGTAAGTCTTGCAGACATTATACATACCATGAGCTCCAACTTAAGCGCGCCAACGAAAGAGTGCACTCAAATTTGGACACAGGGACAGATTCTCCTTTGAATCCATGTAAATGGAGAATGTATGTTTATTATGTCTAGATTCATTCTAATGCATGCAAATGTCTAATTTAGTTCATTGACCTGTAATCTTCTTATACTGTCTGATGTTAAAACTATAAAGTAAGATAATTAGAATTAAGCCATTGTAGTAGTGATCTCCTTACTGGACTATAGAATACTGTCTACAGCAGAGACCACATCTCACATATATCTAGAGAACCGTGAAGGGGTTACATAAAAATTAATTTCCTGGACACTGCTACAAGCAGCCTGGGAGAAAAATAATAGGGAATTCTCAAAATGAATATTGAATGGTGAATTAGATTTCTCTTGTTATCAGCTTCTCGTTAGTTTCATACATTCCTGGAGACTCTATAGTCCAGGCAGTCTTTAAAATATCAAGGCATCGTGTGCTCACCCTCTCTCAACAATTCTTTTGGTGCAGTAACATAGGAACAGGAGTAGGCCATTCAGGCCCTCAAGCCTGTTTCGCCATTCAATCAGATCATGGCC
Source organism: Somniosus microcephalus (assembly GCF_052327205.1). NCBI lineage: Eukaryota > Metazoa > Chordata > Chondrichthyes > Squaliformes > Somniosidae > Somniosus > Somniosus microcephalus. The sequence continues at coordinate 14,985,989 of NC_141000.1, read as the reverse complement.
AACTTGGAGCGCGCAACTTCATTTACCTGTCTTTGATGTGCTCGTACTGCGACTTATGATGCTAGCATAAAGTCATGTGATGAAACCTCCTGGAATACATCCAACCAGAGTTGGCAACCCTATGGGCTAGAAATTCATTATAGCCAAGGAATGGGCGGTGTCAGTAGAAAAGTTGGAGAATTAGCGCCAGGCGCAAATGCTTTAGACTGCACAAAAAATTTGTGCTCACAGCTCAATAAAATAATTGGAGTCCTAAATCAAGTCTTAAAACCCAAGCTCATTGGTGTTAGACTTAAAGGGTGGACCAATATCGGGAGCAGTCTAATCGCAACTCATGGTTGCCGCAGGCTTTATTCATTACTTAAGGGGGAGGTGCATTGATGCTGCAGCACTTCATGCTCAGCATTGCTGGCTGTGCAGCTGCCTCAGCAAGCAGAAGCAGAACAAGGAGAAGGAGCCGGAGGACTGAAGCACATGTGCTCATGGCAGATCCACACCCCAGGGAGAGAGCCCGCAGATTCTCTGATGAAGCATTGGAGGCGTTGGTTTTTACTGTGGAGAGACGGAGGGCGGTGCTCTACCCGGCAAATGGCAGGAGGCCCTCACCACAAGTCTTCCGCACCATGTGGAGGGAGATAGCGCAGCACATCTCAGGCCGCACTGTGGTCCCCAGGACCCACACACAGTGTAGCAAGAAAGGTAACGACCTCACTCGCGTGGTCAGCGTGAATGAATGCTTCAACAAATGCTACATACCACCGTCTGTATCACAATCTTCACACACAGGTCAAAGCACCACACCCCAGCACTCACCCACCAACAATCACACCTCACACCTTGCACACAATGACAGCTATTCAACTATGGCAGGCACAAGGGTCATTAGTTATTAGCATTCATGTGATATGTTTATAGATAAATTTATTAATAGTCTCTGGAATATTTTGTGGTCTCTCTCATTTCACCTTTGCACCCAGGAGGACGCTGTGATATGCCATGAGACAGGGATTGTATGATGGGATGTGGTGAGCTACGGGGATCTGGGGTTTCATTCATGTGAATCGCAGTCCAGAAGGCTGATTGTCTCGCTGCCTCCTCCCTTCCTCCTGTTCCTCCTCCTCCTTGTCCTCTTCCTCCTCGTCCTTCTCCTCATCCTCACCCTCCTCTACCTTGTCCTCCTCCGGAGGTGATCCTGCAATCCCTGGTGGCAAGGGCTGGGCCCTCATGATGGCCAAGTTGTGGAGCATGCAGCAGAACACCACGAAATGGGACACCCGCTCTGGCGAGTACTGGAGGGCTTCTCCCGAGCAATCAAGGCAGTGGAACCATTGCTTCAATAAGCCGATGGTCCGATCGATGATGTTCCTGGTGGCAGCATGGCTCTCATTATATGACTGCTGGGCATAAGTGTTGGTGTTGCGGAGGGGAGTCATGAGCCAGGTGGAGAGCGGATAGCCTTTGTCTCCGAGCAGCCATCTTCGAGCTTGACGTGGTGGCTGGAAGAGTGCTGGCACACCGGTCTGGTGCAAGATGAAGGCACCATGGCTGCTGCCAGGACAGTGGGCATTGACATTAAGGATTTGCTGTCTGTGATCGCATACCAACTGCACATTAAGTGATTGGTAGCCTTTGCGGTTACAGAAGATCTCAGGATTGTTATGCAGTGCCAGCAAAGCCACATGGGTGCAGTCGATGGTGCCCTGCACCATGGGGAAGCCCGCTATCCTGGCAAGGCCACTTGCATGCTCATCCTGCTTCTCTCTGGTGATCAGGAAGCCAATGTAGTGCCTTCTCCTGCTGTAGAGAGCCTCAGTGACCTCCTGGATGCAGCAATGGACAGCACACTGAGATGTTAGCTGTGTCTCCTGTTGCAGACTGGAAGGATCTGCTGGTGAAGAAATTAAGGGCCACAGTGACCTTGACTGCCACTGGGAGAGCTGTGGTTGTCCTGGTCTGAGGCTCGAGGTCTGGTTGCAGGAGGTGGCAGAGTTCTGTGACCACCTCCTTGGTGAAGCAAAGCCTTCTAATACACTGCTCTTTGCTTAATTGAAGGTAGGAGAGGTGCTCTCGGAATACCCTTGGAGGGTAAAGTCTTCTGTTGAGAGCCCTGATGGCCCTCCTCCTCCCTCTTCGCACATGTTCCTGTATTTCTCACTGCCTACACTCCCTCCACTGTAGATCCTGGAGGGCGAGGTGGCATGCCAGTACATTCCCCATTAATGCTACCATGTGTAGCAGTTTGAATCTTTGAAGAATAAATGAAGCTACTCTTAGTTGCCAGAAGACTCCTGATATAAAAGAACCTTGAAATTACTGAATTAAACTGTTGCAGTGGGTGAAGGTAACAAAAGAATCACTGAAACTGCACTAATCTGGCAGCTGCAAGTGATTACTGATGATCCCTTTAAATAACATCCCTGGAGCCAACTTCCTGGTGCTGCATGCCAGCTCTCCCCGTCGGTGTTTACTCCAGGCAGTGAGGTAAGCAGTGAGAATCAATTTTGCAAATCGGGCGGTCAGTGAGCGTTGCACACTCTCTGATGTCACGGTTTATCTGGTGTTGACATTCCTGGCAATGCCTCTTACTGGTGGTGCTACGGGGGGGGGTGGATTTGGCACGCCCCGGTGATACTGGTCTAGTGCTAATGGGAGATGGCTAAGCTGACAAGTTTTTCCCCCAGGTGTCCTGTTGTTATTATGGTCAGCAGGAAAGGAGAGGAAAGTGTCGTTCATCGTGAATAAAGCATCAATCACCTGTTGAATGCATCTATGGACAGCAAATTAGTTAATACAGCTGGAATGCTCTGCACTAGCCTGGAAGGAGCAGAGGTATAAAAGGTAGGCACTGTGGTCACCTTAATCCCTACTAATAGACCATTTGTTTGAGGTTCCTGCAGGTCTTACTTAGGCAAATGCTAAATCTAAGGGCTGGATTTTCTCAATGGGGGTGCATTGGGGGCAGGACTGCTGGTTGCTGGGTTTCAGTCCCGCCCCCAATGATGTCCAGCCAACCCACGCTGTTTTCCCTCGATTGACCTTGTTAAGCCCGCCCTGTGGGCTTAGCCAGCCAATTAAGGGAAAGCTGGTGACAGAGGACACCAGCGTATGACATTTCGTCTGTCGAAAATTTTTGACTGATGAATTGACAATCTCTGTTCTAAGGTGAGCCCTTGCACAAAGGCTCACCAAAACCTCTTTCCTCAGCAGAAATCAGATGGCTGCTGCAGCTGAGAATGCAGCAGCCATTCTGTCATCTCTGCCATTGAGATGAGGCACCTCCGGATCCCCAAGGGTTGAAGCCTGCAGGAAGAAGCAAAGGTAAGGAAACTTTTTCTAACACTTTACACTCACCTCTCATACTTAGTCCACACTTGCACCCATCACTCACCTCTACAGCTGACATTTCGACCCCTCACCCCCGCAGACCCACTGCTCGCCTCACTGACCCTGGCGAGGTTCGCAGCCGTCGGGAAGTCCGCACTTGCAGGGGTAAAATGGGGATAAGCCTCAAATCTGCCTGTTAACTACCTGTTAACTGGCAGTTAATTGGCTGTAATCCCTTTCCCGCCTCGAGGAGACGGGTCCCTGCGCGAGTCGGGGGCCCGCCTCCCGGGAAGATGGCATGGAGGCGGGTTGGGAGCGGGGTCAGTACTCGCTCCCAGTTTCTGCCATTTTCCCGGCAGCCCTGCCTCCATACCCACCTCCCCAGGGCTGGGAAAATTCTCCCCCAAGTCTCTGTAGTAAGTGTTCTTCAGCCATTGCTGGGCAGATGCGTCTCAGACTATAGATGCAACGTGTGGACTAGAGGTGGGTGGAGGCAGTGTATCTTTGCTATCACCTGACACCTATTGAAGTCTTGCTCTGCTCCCACTTGTCCTCTTTTCTAAATCAAGTGATGGAACACTGAAAGCGTTGCAAAGCAATGAGCTTTCTGTCTGCACAAACTGCACGATAACACATAGGAAGAAAAGATAGTCAACAAGCATACTCCATGAATGGTGTGGAACAAGCTAAGGACGAAGTTGAAAGAGACCTGGAAGTTTTAGTAGAATCAACACTAAACATGATTGTGGAACAATTGAAGTATGTTTATCGAATAATAATCCAAAATTGATTAGCAGCAAATAATAAGCTCGTTTCTTTCTGATAAGTTATGAAAAAAAACCTCAAAGAAAGTTTTTTTCTGTAAATCAGGTTTTCTTTTTACTGGTAAACTTGTTCTAACATGTAAGATTACAGAGTGATGCACAGACCTACGCAGGTTTTTCCGTCTGGTCCAAGTTGAAGTCCAGAGGATGGACAAAGGCAACGGATCTCTCCCTTCACATCCTCACAGCCATACTGACAGTTTGCCACGGTACATGTCCTAGAATCTAAAAAAACACCAAATCAGTGAGTTCATGTGGGAGCCACAAGCACACACGAAAATGCACAAAAGGAAACGCTCAATATTCACAAAGTTCTTTTCTCCTCCTTTTTCTGGGTAACCAAAATTTTATCCTGTTCTGATCCTTCGCTGATGCAAGTTACATAGGTACAATCAGCTCCGCTGGACGGGTCACATCGTCCGTATGCCCGATACGAGAATTCCCGAAACAAGCGCTCTACTCGGACCACCAACATGGCAGGAGAGCCCCAGGTGGGCAGAGGAAACGCTTCAAGGACACCCTCAAAGCCTCCTTGAAAAAGTGCAACATCCCCACCGACACCTGGGAATCCCTGGTTCAAGACCGCACAAAGTGGAGGAGAAGCATCCGGGAAGGCGCCGAACACCTCGAGTCTCTTCGCAAGCGGAAGCCAAGCACAAACAGCGCAAGGAGGGCACGTCAACCTAAGCACCCCACCCACCCGCCCCTTCAACCACCGTCTGCCCCACCTGTGACAGAGACTGTAGGTCCCACATTGGACTCATCAGTCACCTGAGAACTCATTTTTAGTCTGGAAGCAAGTCATCCTCGGTTCCGAGGGACTGCCTAAGAAAAGAAGAAGAAGAGGTACAATGAGCTGTGTACTGGGGAAAAAAAACTATATTTTATTTCAATATTTTTATTCTTCACAGTTCACAAGGAAAAATGACAACTGAAAAGTGCATTCCTTATTCAATCATTTACATTTTAGAGCTCGAGGTCATTTCCTACATAAAAGGTCGACTGGGAGAGGGCTGAGGAGTAAACTGTTAGTTTAATTTTTCTTCATGGTAGCATCAATTTATTAATTTGCGATTTATAGTTGGATGAAACAAATCATTATAAAAAATGGAATTACTGAGTTTGACGGGAATTAATGAATTTAATACATGAATTGAAACAGATAAAAGGTTTATGTCAGTCACTAATCAAAGCAGGTCTCATCAATTTATGCTAAATAGCTGTCATCCTGCCAGGAACAAAGATGGTGGGTGCCCTGTTGGCATTATTGCTGCTTCAGTGGCATTGGAGTTCCAGGGTGCTGTGCCACGGACTGGCAGAGCATGAGTTTGCAGCTGCGATTGCCCACACAGTGAACACCCGATCTCAGCCACGCTGTTGGAGATGTACTGATTGGAAACCAATTCCCCAAAAGAAGGTCGAGAAAATTAGAGGGGAAAAGAAAATCAGCCCTAGTCGCTGCATACACCTCCTAGCGGCAGTGTCGGGGGCTTGGCAGTGGGCTGGTGTGTATCTTGGAAAGACCTAGCCCTACTCTCCATATCTCCACTTCTCTTTCCACCTTCTCAAGCGTTTGGTCATCTCTTCTAACTCTCCCACCATGGCTCAGCATTTAGCACTTTATCTCTTTTATTTATTCTTTTTTTGATCTCTCCCCTTCTGTAAGGCTCCTCAGGACACTTTCTATGTAAACAGTGCTATATAAATCCAGATTGTTGTTACCATTAAGAAAGATAGTCTAAGATATGTTAGGTGGAATCACTGAAAGGGGGGGGAAGCACTTCTATGTTAATGACCTAGATGAAGGGACCGAGCGTAATGTATCCAAGTTTGCTGACGATACAAATCTAGGTGGGACAGTAAGCTGCGAGGAGAACACAAGGGATATAGATAGACTGAGTGAGTGGGCAGTAAGGTGGCAGATGGAGTATAATGTAGACAAATGTGAGGTTATTCACTTTAGTAGGAAGAATAGAAAAACAGAATATTTTTAAATGGTGAGAAACTTTTAAATGTTGGTGTTCAGAGAGATTTGGGTGTCCTCGTGCAAGAAACACAGAAAGCTAGCATGCAGGTACAGCAAGCAATAAGGAAGGCAAATGGCATGTTGACCTTTGTTGCAAGGGGGTTAGAGTATAAGAGTAAGGAAGTCTCGCTACAATTGTACAGGGCCTTGGTGAGACCACACCTGGAGTACTGTGCACAGTTTTGGTCTCCTTATCTAAGGAAGGATATACTTGCCTTTGAGGCAGTGCAACGAAGGTTCACTAGATTGACTGATGAGAGGGCTGTCCTATGATGAGAGATTGAGCCTATGCTCTCTGAAATTTAGAAGAATGAGAGGTGACCTCATTGAACCATATAAGATTGAGGGGGATTGACAGAGTAGATGCTGAGAGGTTGTTTCCCCTGGCTGGAGAGTCTAGAACTAGGGGGCACAGTCTCAGGATAAGGGGTAGGCCATTTAAGACTGAGATGAGAAGGAATTTCTTCACTCAGAGGGTTGTGAATCTTTGGAATTCTCTGCCGCTGAGGGCTGTGAATGCTGAGTCTTTGGGGGAAAAATTGGGTTGGCTTGTGCCTCTAGTTAGCGCCCCCGGGGGCGCTAACAGGGCGCAAATCCCCTAGCACCCAGGCATGGCGCCGCTAACGCCTCCCGTGAAATTCAGTGGGAGGTTAGTGGCGGCAGTAGTCGGTAGTGCCCCATAGCGCTGTGCCGCCGGCGATGACGTCATCGACGAGTGACACGATCCCTTAGTGCCCCGCGGCAGAAATTCGGCTGCACCCCGCGAAGCTGCCACGGGCGATGTCAGCGACAGCCTCCCGGGTCGTGAACCAGGCCGACCTCTGATCACGAGGCAGTAATTAAAGGGGAAGCCCGGCTGCACCCCACGATGCCATTTTATTGTTTTGGCCGACCTCGTGGCGGCCCTTTGCGTGGGCTGTGGCTGCCATTGCGCGACCCGGCACCGCGTCTCAGGGCTGGGCTGCGGCCACGGCACCACGCCGCCCTGATAGGCTAGTGGAAGTCATCAAATGGCCTGCAGTGTTAGCAGCGTCCCTGAGCCGCATAGCGCTCCGGCAATACCACGCTTTGCGCCCCAGACACCGCCCCGAGAAGAAGTGGAGTGCCCGGGATAGCGCTCTGCTTCCTTGCCGGAGCGGTAAGCCCAAATTAGCGGCCGGGCGGTACTCCTGCACCGGGTGCTAAATGGCTGGTGCTAATTTGGTTACTGCCCCAAATGGGGCGTAACCGAATTTATCCCCCTTTGAGTATATTCAAGGCTGAGATCGATAGATTTTTGGACTCTAAGGGAATCAAGGGATATGGAGATCGGGCGGGAAAGTGGAGTTGAGGTGGATGATCAGCCATGATCTAGAACGAGGAGTCACAGTCTCAGGATACGGGGTAGGACATTTAGGACTGAGATGAGGAGAAATTTCTTCACTCAGAGGGTGGTGAACCTGTGGAATTCTCTACCACAGAAGGCTGTGGAGGCCAAGTCACTGAATATATTTAAGAAGGAGATAGATTTCTAGACACAAAAGGCGTCAAGGGGCATGGGGAGAGAGCGGGAATATGGTATTGAGATAGAGGATCAGCCATGCTCATATTGAATGGCGGAGCAGGCTCAAGGGGCTGTATGGCCGACTCCTGATTCTAATTCTTATGATCTTATGTACTTCCAAAAAGTACGGGGTAATTTTAACTTGACTCTCTGGGTGGGAAATCCATGGGATCAGGTGGAACACCGGTTTTACACCCCGCCCGATATTCCTCTCCATTGACTTCAATCGGGCAGTGTGTAAAACCAGCGCTGCCCCTAGTATTGGGCAGGTTCTGTAGCAGGGCATCTAACGGCATCTGCTGTTAGTTAGACTTGCCCCAGCACCCTTCGGTTCAAAAAATGTTTTTGACCCAAAGGTAGTTGAAAGTGCAAGCTGATAATGGCACAGTGAGGGGGAACAGGGCATCTGGGACCTGAGTGAACAGGGCAACCAACAGGGTATCCCCTTAACCAGTCAGATTTAAGGATTGGGAAATAAACACGGGGAAGGTCTGAGAAGGAGGGTGAATTCAATGTCAAATCAGGTACAGAAAGAGAAATAAAGAGAGGGAAAGAAAGATTGGATTGAGAGAGAGAGAGAGAGAGAGAGAGAGAAAAAAGAGACAGAAAGGAAAAGTAAGAAACAATGTTTAAAATTTAACATTTTTAAAATCTCCCCAAAAATTTCAAATCCTGAAGGAATGAGACTCCACACTTGTAATATTTCATTTTCAGTGCCAGAGAGGTTGATTAACAACATGCTAAGTGTTAATTGCTGCCAAAGGGGTACTTACGCTACTAATTACTAGCCCTAACTATCTGCGATGGGTTTAGTTCGAACCTACCGCACAACTTTACACCGTTCAATGCATTTCAACGGTGAGTCAGAGGCGCAAAGCCATTTTTGTGAAGCTAACAGCGAAGCGGCGCAAATTGGACAACAATTTTTGGATATTTGTATTTAACCGCGCATCTATCCTTCGCCTGAAGTTGCTGTACCATTTGTGCAAGCGCCATTAGCCTCATCGCCATTTTGACAGCAAATCCTAACACATTGGGCCAGAAATTCGGGTCCCCACGGGTGAGTACGCACTGTGTACTCACCCGTAAGGCCAACGAAAGTGCCGGTTTCGTGCATACACTGTGCATGCGCTGGAAACTGAAACTTCCATTCACAGGTCGAACGCATGCGCCAGAGAGGCAGCGCATAAGCCTGCCGATTTTTTTTTTTTTTTTTTTTTTAAAAACAGGTTTCTCCGGGAGGGTAAATCCCTATTAGCTGCGCATGAAAAAAGCAGGCGCAAGGCCTACTTTTAACAAGGTAAAAGGTTAATTAAGTAAAATTAAAACATTTTTTCCACAGGTTTATCATTTTAAAATACTTTAAAGAAAGGTAAGTTTATTTTTAGCCCTGTTAAAGACTTTAATACATTTTTTCAAAAATTTTAATTTTTGTTTAAAATAGTTATTTAATGTAATTTATAGTTATTTTAAAAATGTGATTTAAAAAAAATGTATTTGAAGTTTTACTTATGTTTTGAGGGTGATCTCTATTCATAGATTTGACAGGTCTTCCTGTCAAATCTATGAATGGAGATTCCCTGCTCCGATTGGCTCTCCATGGCCCACGTGATCCCAGGGGACGCTGCGAACTAACTGCGCCCCTGGGCTACGCAAGCACTGCGCGCCGGCAGCTGGAGCAGGCCCAGGATCGGAATCCCACGCGGGCCCACAGCACAATGGCAGGCGCACTAGGTAAGTGCAGGTCGGGGGCTTGTGTCCGTGGGAAGCCTCCGACCCGAATTTGTGGCCCATTATGCTGCTGCTTTCGCGAAACATCAAATGAGCTGTTGCCGCTGAGCTTTTAAGAAATGCTGATTTGAGTACCAAACGGCCTCCAAAATGCCAAAGGTCACGCTAAGTGCTGTAATGTTACAAAATAGCGAGGAGTGCAACATAATGAACCCAACAGATGATTCATGCAACAGAAATATTTTATCGCACCATTCCAGGGATGTTTTTACTCACTCGCACATGTGCCATCTGGCATCAGCATGTAGCCATTCAGACAGTAGCACTTGTAGCTGCCATGTGTGTTCATACATCTGTGCTCACAGGGCCTCGGCTTCAGTCCACATTCGTTAAAATCTGTAGCAGCCAAAAAAAACATTGGAGCAAAAAAACAGGAATAGCTGAAAGAACCGCTTTCATTTGTGTGACAAGATGATTTTTTTAACACCCCTGAGCAGCCCGCGAATGTGCAAAGTGTTTCAAAGGCCTTTGAAAGCACAGATGGGGTGAGAGCATGCTGTGCAATACGGACGTACGAATGGGTGGGGCGGTGGAAGAAGAGTGGCCCCCTAGAACTGGGTGGGGAGGGCGGAGAGTGTCACCCTCAATTGCTGAAATGAAATAATAAATTGAGGTACAGATGCCCGATTAATGAATTAAATAAATAGGTTGGATTGATTAATTAAAAATGACCTTATCAGAGAATAAGTAAAATAAAATGAGGCACAGAAGTCAGCAATTAATAAATTTAGCAGGCGGGTCCGAGGAATTAAAAGTGGGCTTGTAGAGAATCGGGGAGAAATGCCAATAAGTAACTAATTAAAACCTGATCAGTGAGTAGCAGGACATGAGGCATCAAAAGTCAAGGAGACATGAAGGGAGGAGGCTCGAATCAAGACCAGAAGGGTGCAGGCAGACAAAAGGGAAAAAAAGTTGGGATCCTGGATAGGGAACACAGGGAGAGGGAGAGGCCAGGCAGCTAAGGTTGACGGCTATAAATGCAATCTCGCCTGTGGCCTGAACATGGGAGCAAGAGGAAGAATTTTGTTTTGCCTACTCAAGGTTGCCAAGATAAGTGTGCAGACATGCTGCAACATCTTGCCTTGCTATTCATTGTAAACTTGGAACAGCATCACAGGGAGAATGGAGTGAACTGTGCCATATGTTCAGCTTTCTAAATGCTCAAATACGCTCGTGTTCTTACATTGCAGTGCATCTTGTTGCCGGCTGAAAGTGTCAACCATGTCACCCATTAAATATGGCCATTAACGAGCACCAAGTAGCATTCAGCGTTTCAGAGTTCACAGCCCCTGTGCACACATGTACCTTTGTAGCTGAACATCAGCAAGCCATTTTGGAGTGTGTCAACGAGCCTGTACAGTTTGGAGGCATCAATGGCGAGTCCACAGCCCACATCTTGCATGACGGCCTGACTGCTCAAAGCACTTTATGATCTTGCTCAGCCCATGTGGGCCCGGAGCAGGCCTCAAGCCTCTGATAATACGGGACCCTGCTGCCCAAAGTTCTGGAGCTTTCCATTGCCATATCGGCCCCTACGACCTATATACAATGTGATATTACATCCACATGGAGAGGACTAAATATATCACACTTAAGATTCATTAGTTGCGGTGTTATGTTCGATGAACTCTTTCTATACATTTATTCCACTGTCCATTGGAGCATCCTATTTCTAATCTAAGTCTGAGAGGAGTAATGCCAGTCTTTTTATAAATTCATCCTTGTGATATGGCCGTCGCTGGCGAGGCTAACATTTATTGCCCATCCCTAACTGCCCTTGAGAAGGTGGTGATGGGCCTTCTTCTTGAGGTGTTGCAGCCCATGTGGTGAAGGTGGTCCCACTTTGGTAGGAGTTTCAGGATTTTGACCCAGCGACAATGAAGGAACGGCGATATATGTCCAAGTCAGGATGCTGTGTTATTTTGAAGGGAACTTGGAGGTGATGGTGTTCCCATGTCCTTCTAGTTGATGGAGGTCACGGGTCTGGGAGGTGCTCAACAGTCAAATAAGTAAAATTACTGAAAAACTAATTTAAAGACTTCATTGATTTCACTGACTGTGAAACAAATAAAAGAGGTTAAATTCCAGTTATCTAGACCTATCTTACAGGGCACCCAGCAACAACACCAATACTTGTTACAAAGCAGCATGAGGGCACAGTGCAAATTATCTGTGCACATTGGGAGTGGAAGAGGCAGAATGTCACATCCTTGGGCTCCTGTCAATTTGGCCAGCTGCCAAGTGGGAAACAGAAGAAAAAAATTATAACGTGGTCCTGCCGTTAAATTCAGCAGGACTTCCACGTCCCAAGCCTTACCGAGTTTACCCCGCACTCCCCCCGCTCCCTCCCCGCCAATATCGGGGCCACGGTTTCACTCAGCTTAAAGTAAGTATTTAGACCACTAGAAGTTTGCCTTGGCACTCACCTTGGTTGCATGTTTTACCAGTAAATCCTGGGTAGCATTTACATTTATTTAACCCGATACATTCTCCATGTTTACATCCATGTTCACAGATAGCTGAAAAGAGATGAAATCAACAGAAATAAAGCAAATTAGAATTGCTACGTTCTTCTATGAAGTAAACGGAGATGTTTACTTCAAAGTAACCAAGAAAGTAGGGCCAGAGAACTTAAGTAGATATTAGTAAAAAGTAAATTTACAGCAGACATCAGAGATCAGCCCCTGCACTTGCTTAAAAATCTGTTCCATTTCCTGTTTTTTCCAGTTCTGACGAAGGGTCATCGACCTGAAACGTTAACTCTGTTTCTCTCTTCACAGATGCTGCTTGACCTGCTGAGTATCTCCAGCATTTTCTGTTTTTAATTTCAGGGATAATGCTTTACTCAAAGAGGGATTCATTTCCTATCATTCATGCATCCTATCATTTAAAAAAATACAAAGCTGAAGCTGAAACTTGCTTTTCAGTCCAAGTAGAATGAACCAGTTAAATTCTGCTAAAGGGTTTCTACTCAAAATCCGAATTTGTTTTTTCTCGTTTTGGATCGTGATGGACTGTTTGTGGATTTACAGCATTTATCTAGTTTTAAATCAGATTCTGATCAGCTGATCAGTTCTGTCCGAGGTTTATTCACATCCCTCCTATGAGTTATAATTTAAACCTATTTATAGGTAGGAGCGGTGCTTATTTGGAAGTGAGAGATATTAAAATTGGATCAATCTTTAAGCAAAATGATTGAGTCACTCTTAATCAGTGTCAAAGGGCTGCCGCTTTTTTACCAAATCCAAATTGGGGTGAGGCCACGGAGTTGGTGAATTTTTGATGTTTGTTCTGCTGATGAAAATTAATTGAAAGCCTCGCTACCTCTCTGCAGGATAAGGCATAGGTGGAAAATGGCCTCGGCAACTCCAGAAAGGTGTAAAATTGGGCAGGATTCCCTCTGCTGATCACACAATCTGATGATTCCCCTCGAGTTTTATTTAATTTTCTTTTCAAAGCATTCTCAGGATGTGAGCATCGCTGGCAAGACCGGCATTTATCAGCCGCCAGGAGTCAAGACTGGAGTCACAGAAAGGCCAGACCAGGTAAAGACAGAAATCTTCCTTCCCTGAAGGGCATTAGTGAACCAGTTGTGATTTTAATGATAAGCCGACAGCTTCACGGTCACTTTTTAAAAAAAAATGAATTCAAATTCTCCAATTGCCATGGTGGGATTTGAACTCACTTATCTTTGGATTATGAGTGCAGATTAATAGTCCAATAATATAACCACTGCATTACTGTACCCATACATGTGTGGATGTTGAGTGAGAACAAGATCAGTCTCCCAATGCTATGCCCTCAATGGTCAAATAGCCTGCTAATACTCACTGTGTAGGCGCACACATGAGGGAAGACCAGCCACTTGGGTGAGGCACCGTGTACCGGCACCTGTGGAACTGTACCCCAGCCAGAGTCAGCGGGCCTCACGATCCTGGAGCCCGCTCCACTGGCACAACCGCGGTGCGGCGGGCACGGCTCACACCCACCGCTGCCCCACCAGAGCAGCCAAGGTCACGGTGAGGTCAGTGCCGTATAATATTGCCAGCGGGTATGGTCACATCTTGGGCACCTGCTGGAGGAGGGAGCAGGAAATGAGGTGCCCGATGACTGCTTGGAGGCAAGCTAACACAGACGTGCAGGCAACCAAGCTGATTGGCCCCCTTTGCAATTTCAAAATGGAAGTACAATTACAAAATTTGTGGTGACACCAAATTGGTGGGTGTAGTTATTACAAAGGAAGAATGCAACAAAATACAAGACGACATTAATAAGCTTGCAGAATGGGCGTGTAATTGACAAATTAATTTCAATATAGATAAGTGTGAGGTGGTGGAATTGGTAGAAAGTAGAAGGAGGGCACACACTGCTTGGATAATAAGAGTCTAAACAGGATAGAGGAGCAAAGGGATCTAGGGGTACAGATACACAAATCACAAAAAGTAGTGATGCCGGTTTAATAAGGCCATAAAAAAGCAAACCAAGCACTGGGGTTCATTTCTGGAGGGATAGAACTGAAAAGCAGAGAAGTTATGTTAAACTTATATAGAACCTTGGTTAGACCACACTTGGAGTACTGCGTACAGTTCTGGTCTCCATATTATAAAAAGGATACAGAGGTATTGGAGAAGGTGCAAAAAACATTCAGAAGGATGATAACCAGAACTGAGAGGTTATACCTATCAGGAAAGACTGAACAGGCTGAGACTCTTTTCTCTAGAAAAGAGAAGGCTGAGGGGTGACCTGATAGAGGTCTTTAAGATAATGAAAGTGTTTGATAGGGTAGAAGTGGAGAAAATGTTTTCCCTTGTGTGGGAGATCAAAACTAGAGGTCATTAATATAAGATAGTCATTAATAAATCCAATCGGGAATTCAGGAGAAAGCTCTTTACCGAAAGAGTGGTGAGAATGTGGAACCTGCTACCACAAGGAATAGTTAAGGGGAAACTAGATAAGCACATGAGGGAGAATGTAATAGAAGGGTATGCTGATGGGGTTAGATGAAAAAGGGTGGGAGGAAGCTCGTGTGGAGCATAAACACTGGCACAGACCAGTTGGGCCGAATGACCTTTTTCTGTGCTGTAGACTGATGTAAATTTATAGGCAGACCAATCCAAACAATAATTTCTAGTGTGTTCTAGGCCATAGCCTCAGCCTGGAGACCCCAGTAGTCCTCATTTCCCATCTCTTGGGTGACTTGTATGATGAGTTAATCCCTGCATCCAGGTTAATGGGCATGTAATGTATACAACATTGAAGGGACTACTTTGTATTGCGGATGTATATCCTTAGTTGCGAGCGTATATAACAGACGCGTATCGATTTGTACAGTCAGTGCCGAAGTTCCAGTTACCCAGTAAAGATCACTTGAAGTTACTCTCAGTCTCTGCTGCTTTATTATTTTATGTAGTTGTGTATAGTGGTACAAACACAACAAATTGGCGACGAGAATTATGAACCTACGTCTTCCTATTCTGGCATCGCATCCAGAGGACACCGAAACTTGGAAGAAAGGAGCGAGAAGGCAGAGAAAACGGAGCACGCTTGCTAAGCTAGGCAGGGGATACGTAAGTCAAGTGAAAAGTGCACAGGACTTGCATGACGCTAGCTAACTAGTAAAGAAAGAAAACGGGTTTGGAAAAAAAAATGATTGGCACGATTGCAGCATTTGATAGCAGCATTGAAGACTGGGCAACTTACATTGAAAGAGTGGAGTTGTACTGTGAGGCTAACGGAGTGGAGGTAGAAAAGAAAGCCACTGTTTTGCTGAGTGTTAT
Source organism: Somniosus microcephalus (assembly GCF_052327205.1). Lineage (NCBI taxonomy): Eukaryota > Metazoa > Chordata > Chondrichthyes > Squaliformes > Somniosidae > Somniosus > Somniosus microcephalus. The sequence continues at coordinate 14,970,704 of NC_141000.1, read as the reverse complement.
GGGCGTGAAGACATATGGGCTACTACGTAGTTTATTAACCCCTGAAAAGCCAGCAAACAAAACATTCAAACAAATAGTGGACACACTCCAAGACCATTTAAGCCCCAAACCACTGCTCATAGCCGAAAGATTTAAATTCCATAAACGGAACCAGAGCAAAAATGAAAGCATTTCTGAATATTTGGCAAAGTTGCGCAAATTATCAGAACATTGCCAATTTGGAGTGGGCTTATCAGACGCATTGAGAGACAGATTTGTGTGTGGCATGCAAAATGAAAGCACACAAAAGAAGCTCGTCTGAAAAAGACCTCACATTGGAGAAGGCTCTGAGTATCGCAATTTCAATGGAAGCAGCAGCAGGTGGCACTTTAGAAATTCAACAAAAATCCCTGGAATATTCCACTAACAAAATGTCACTGAAACAAGAAAAGAAGTGCTATCGCTGTGGTAAAATGTCACATGACCACAATGACTGTTGGTTTAAAGACAAAGATTGCAGACAATGTGGCAAACGAGGGCACATTGAAAGGGTCTGCAAAGCAAAGAAGCAGAAAAGTGATACACCAAAGAAGCACACCAAGTGACTGAAAACAAGAAACCTTTCAAAGATAGATACAAGAAGGTACACTACGTGACTGGAGACAGTTCAGATAAAGAAAAAAGTGACACAGACTCAGAGGAAGAGGATCTGGCTTGTCTAAAACTATACAGTGTGAAAGAAACAGAGGATCACAGAATAATATGGGTTACTCCAGAAGTGGCAGGAATTAGGCTGAAAATGGAGTTGGACACAGGCTCAGCTTTAACAGTGATCTCTGTACATGACTACAAATGACTGTTTTCACACATACCGCTAAGGCCAACTAAAGTACTGTTAAAGACATACACAGGACAAAGTGTGCCCCAAAGGTAAAATAAAAGTGACAGTGACATACAAAGAAAAAAAAATACCACAATTGAACCTCTATGTAGTGGAAAATGGAGGACCACCATTGCTGGGATGCGAATGGCTCAGGAAAATACAGTTGGATTGGCACACCATCCAAGCACTGTTTGTGTCAGCAAAGGAGGACAGCAACGCCACTCCTGAGAGACTGTCACAAATACTCTCCAGGACTCTCAGGAACTGTTCAAGAAGGGAATAGGAACGCTTAAGGGCATGAAAGCAAAAATTAAGGTTGAGGAGAATGCAAATCCAAAGTTCCACAAGGCCAGACCAGTGCCTTATGCAATTCGCCCTTCAGTAGAAGCAGAGCTGGAGAACTTGGAGCAGTTAGGGGTCCTGTCTAAGGTGGATTGGAGTGAATGGGCCACACCTATAGTTCCAGTGATGAAGAAAACCTCCAGCAAAAAACCAGGAAAGCCAAGAAAAGTGCGCATCTGTGGAGACTTTAAGGTGACTGTTAACCCAGTCCTCCACACAGTACAGTACCCATTGCCTCGCATTGAGGACATCTTTGCTTCCCTGTCAAGAGGGGAACGCTTCACAAAGATTGACTTGGCCCAGGCCTATCTCCAAATGGAAATTGATGATGCATCAAAGAAGTACCTGACAATAAATACGCACAAAGGCCTTTACCAGTACAATCGGCTGGTATTCGGAATAGCATCAGCTCCTGCAATCTGGCAAAGGGCAATGGACCAAGTCCTGTAGGGGATTCCAGGTACTCAGTGTTATCTTGATGACATCATCATTACTGGCAAGAATGACAATGACCACCTTTCCAACCTTGAACAAGTGCTCATCAGGTTACGGGAGTATGGGCTCCGAGCGAACCGAGACATGCGTGAGTTTTTCAAAAAGGAAATCTCATACTGTGGACATGTGATTGACAAGGACGGTTTACACAAGTCTCCAGACAAGATTGAAGCTGTGATTAATGCACCAACACCTGAAAATGTGTCTCAGTTGAAATCATATCTTGGACTGGTGAACTACTATCACAAGTTCTTGCCCAACCTATCCACAGTGTTACATCCACTAAATGCACTGCTACAGACAGGGTCACAATGGAAGTGGAGTGACAGCTGTGAACAAGCTTTTCAAGAGAGTAAAAGACTCATTACTTCAGAAGAGGTGCTAGCTCACTTTGACCCATCCTTACCTATTCGACTGGCATGTGATGCTTCACCCCATGGCATTGGTGCCGTGTTGTCACATAAGTTCCCAGACGGCTCAGAAAGACCAATAGCCTTTGCCTCAAGATCATTGACTACAGCTGAACGCAATTATGCACAGATTGACCGAGAGGCCCTCAGCCTTGTGTGGGGAGTCAAGAAATTCAACCACTACTTGTATGGTCAACAGTTTACACTGTTAACTGACCACCAGCCTCTCGTTTCAATCTTCAACCCAAGGAAGGGCGTTCCAGTGATGACGGCACAATGGCTACAGCGATGGTCACTCTTCCTAGGGGCTCACCTGTATGATATTGAATACAAGGGGACCAAGCAACATGGCAACGCCGATGGTTTTTCACGTTTACCACTGCCGACCTCAGAGAGAACTACCACAGTTGACTCAGCAGAGGTATTTCACACAACAATAGTTGAGCAGCTACCAGTGACAAACTCCCTCATTGAAAGAGAAACACGCAATGACCCTACATTGTCAAAAGTTTATGACATCACTGTGAAGGGATGGCCAGCGCATGGTGACTCATTGTTTCCAGCATTCTCAGCTAGGCGGGAGCAGTTATCAGTGTGTCGGGGAACACTGATATGCGGCTCACGAGTTCTGATTCCTCCCAAGCTTCGTAACCGAGTGCTAGATGAACTGCATGAAGGCCACTTAGGTACGGTAAAGATGAAAAGTCTTGCCCGTGGATACGTGTGGTGGCCGGGAATTGACAAACAGACCGAGGACCTGACAAAGAGCTGCTCAGGATGTCAAAAGGTCCCGAACGCACCACCACAAGCCCCTCTCCATCCATGGGAATGGCCCTCATCACCATGGCAACGTGTGCACATCGACTTTGCTGGACCGTTCATGGACTCCATGTTCTTGATTGCAGTTGATGCACATTCCAAATGGCCAGAGGTCATTAAAATGAAATTAACCACATCTGAAAAGACCATTTCAGTTCTGAGGACCATGTTCACTAGAAATGGACTACCAGAACAAATCTGCACAGACAATGGATGACAATTTGTCTCTGACGAATTCCAAGGTTTCATGAGGAAAAATGGAATCAAGCACTACACATCTGCCCCGTACCATCCAGCTACAAATGGCTTGGCAGAAAGATTCGTACAGACTTTCAAGAAGGCCATCAAAGCAATGTACAGCGAGAGTCTACCACTGCAACACAAGATAGACAATTTCCTCTTTGCTTATCGGAATGCAGTACACACAGCCACTAATCAGACTCCAGCGATGATGTTTCTGAACAGGAACCTAAGATCTCGCATGGACCTTCTTAAACCGAATGTATGTCGTGATGTAGAGAACAAACAGTTCAAACATTTGAATGCTAAGCCAACAAGAAGCTTCAGTGTGGGACAGTCAGTTCTTGCTCGGTGATTTCTGGATGGAAAAGTGGCAACCAGGTATAATATCCATAAGAGAGGGACCACTGATGTATACTGTGGATGTGGGAGAGAACATTTTGAGACGTCATGTGGACCAAATTCTGGACGTTCAGGTGGAAAACACCCCTATACCTCGCCCAGACTCACCTGACATGGAAACAGACACTCCTGATTCATTATCAGCACCAGCCTCATCCTCAGCTGAGAGCTCTACCTGTGCTGATAGCTCATCTGATGCAACTGTACCTGTACAGTCTCATTCCCCAAAGCAAGAGAGTCTGGAGAGACGTTACCCAGAGAGGCAGAGGAGGCCTCCCCAGAGACTTGACTTGTAAAAGGGCTGTTGACAAAATAAAATGTTATGTTGGAATTTGAATTTTGTTACTGTAAAGACAGGCTCTGTATGTTAATTATAGAAATTTTGCATTAATATACTATTAAACTAAAGGGGGAGGAAGTGTAATGTATACAACATTGAAGGGACTACTTTGTATTGCGGATGTACATCCTTAGTTGCGAGTGTATATAACAGACGCGTATCGATTTGTATAGTCAGTGCCGAAGTTCCAGTTACCCAGTAAAGATCACTTGAAGTTACTCTCAGTCTCTGCTGCTTTATTATTTAGCGGTACAAACACAACAGGGCAGAAGGGAGGCCTGGGCCCAGGGAATTCCTTGTGTGGGTAATCTTCCCCTCGAACCCTTCTCCTCTGATATTGGGGGCCATGTTTTGGGCAGACAGAAGTCCAGCCTGCCCGAGGGCCCTGCACATATTGGCTGCCGCTAGGATTCTGGAGACCTGGACACCTGGAAGTTCTGAATCGCACCAGAATTTCTGTCCCCTCCAGGCCTGTGGCGCCAAACCTCCACCCCAGATTCACCAGTGGGTCCACAGGGTTCTGGTTTCAGCATCTTCTAGAGAGAAGGGAAGAAATGAAAGGGGAAAATTGGGGTAAAAAACAAATACTTTGAGGTGAATAGTCCACTGTGGAGTTGGGAGAGGAGAGAAAATAGCTGACCAAAACAGTGTTGCCTCACACATCCTATCAGCTTATTACACTACGGCATTGGCAATAGTGGTTGAGAAGTTTGTGGCTCGCAATCGTTTCACCCTCTCTGGGGTGAAGGAGGAAGCATCCCTGCCGGCGGCCATATTTCCTGCACATCCCCAAAACTATTTAGTTCTGCTCACTGTGCAAGTCTAAATACAAATCCATATGTTAGAAGAAATTTTGGCTGCAAAGCTGCATTCAGCCTCATATCTTCCTCAAACCACAGGCCGCCCCGACATTATGTCGTTCATGCTATCAATATACTTGTCAATGAAGGGTAGCATTAAGAACAATACTGTGTTAATCAGGAAATAATGCTGCATGGTGTATCTATTCCAACATCATGCACCAGATAAATTAAAAGCAATCCATATCGGGGTCTCTGGGATAATCATCGAAGTCATGGCTTGATGTGACATGAGGTAAACCGTTCAGACTGAGTCAATCAGACACAGCTGCTAGCCTCACTTGTCTACGACATGAGATTGGAGCCAAACGTAGATACTAACGCGGCTAAGATTTAAATCTGAGTTTTGGGAAAATAGTTCTAGGCACAAAATTACGACCTGTGCCGTAGTTTTCATCAGATGCTTTACACAGTTACTTCAAGCCATTGGCAAACCAGGTGTGTGCACTTCCTGCAGTCGGTTTGCACAGGCATGTTCTCACAAGCTTCCCTCAGGCTGGTGATCCAGGAATTGTAATCAGACTTCAAGGACAAAAAATCTCCACAAGGTTTTCCAATTACTGTTATTGTTCAGCTACTGCTTTCCATCTGGCAGTGAGCTTCAACAACTTAAGTACCACACAGGAGGCCAATGACAACAGATAAAGACTCATGTTTGGAGATATTTTATACCCTATTTGTGCTATTAAAGTACATCCATTGGAGGAACTTTCATTGTATAGATGAGACGTGGTGCAGAACATCACCTTGGAAGGTGGTTTTGCTCCCTGCTTCTGGAGGGGCCTGGTTTCCACCAGCTGGGGGGGGGGGGGGAAGTTGAAATCGACCCTTATGAATCCGAGTGTGAATTCTGTGGTGCTTATATTGCTCAGTGGGCAATATCTGTGGCTATCACCTGAGTCAGAATGTTGTGGGTTAAAGCCCCACCATGGACGAGCACTTCAGAGCAGTATTAAGAGAGTGCTACATTGTCAGAGGAACTGCCTTTCAGATCAGGTGTCAAACTAAGGCCCTATCTGCCTATTCAGATGGACCTAAAAGATCCCATGGCACTATTTGAAGATGAGCTGGGAGTTTTCCTGGTCTCCAGGCCAACAAAAATCCCTCAACCAATAAACCAAAAGGAGATTAACTGGTCATTTATCTAATTTGCTGTTTGAAGCCATCATCTTTGGCACCCACCACAAACTCTGTTCCTTTGCTAACAAATCCTTCCCCCACCCTCCTGGCCCACTGGGCCACTGACACAGGTTGAACCAGACTGTCTGCAACATCAGTGGCCTTTTCAAACACAGTTTTTTTTTTTTAACCCCTTATCCTCTCTAGATTGCCTACTTCCACTTCTGTAACATCGCCCACCTCTGCCCCAACCTCAGCTCATGTGCTGTTGAAACCCTAATATATGTCTTTGTTACCTCCAGATTTGATTACTCCAATGCATTCTTTTCTAGTCTCCCATCATTCATCCTCCTTAAACTCTACTGCCAGCATCCTATCTCTCACCAAGTCCTGCTCATCCATCACCCGTCACCCTGCTCATCCATCACCCGTCACCCTGCTGACCCATCACCCGTCACCCTGCTCATCCATCACCCGTCACCCTGCTCATCCATCACCCGTCACCCTGCTGACCCATCACCCGTCACCCTGCTCATCCATCACCCGTCACCCTGCTGACCCATCACCCGTCACCCTGCTCATCCATCACCCGTCACCCTGCTCATCCATCACCCGACACCCTGCTGATCCATCACCCGACACCCTGCTGATCCATCACCCGACACCCTGCTCATCCATCACCCGTCACCCTGCTCATCCATCACCCGTCACCCTGCTCATCCATCACCCGACACCCTGCTGATCCATCACCCGACACCCTGCTCATCCATCACCCGTCACCCTGCTCATCCATCACCCGTCACCCTGCTCATCCATCACCCGTCACCCTGCTGATCCATCACCCGACACCCTGCTGATCCATCACCCGTCACCCTGCTCATCCATCACCCGTCACCCTGCTGATCCATCACCCGTCACCCTGCTCATCCATCACCCGTCACCCTGCTCATCCATCACCCGTCACCCTGCTGATCCATCACCCGTCACCCTGCTCATCCATCACCCGACACCCTGCTCATCCATCACCCGTCACCCTGCTCATCCATCACCCGACACCCTGCTGATCCATCACCCGACACCCTGCTCATCCATCACCCGTCACCCTGCTGACCCATCACCCGTCACCCTGCTGACCCACATTAGTTCCAGGTCCACCAATGCTACAAATTGAAAATTCTCATCCTTGTTTTTTAAATGCCTCCATGGCCTCACCTCTCCCTGTTGCCATAACTACCACCAGCCCCACAATCGATCCCAAACTCTCTGTTCCTCTGACTCCTGCCTCTTGTGCACCGCCCCCGCCCCTCCCTTCACCCCACCATTGGTGGTTGTGCCTTTAGCCGTCTAGGTCCAACTCTCTGTAATTCCTTCCAGAAACCCCTCCATCTTCCTCTACTCCTTTAAGACCCTCCTTAGAAGCCATCTCTGACCAAGCTTTTGGTCACTCCTCCTAATAACTTCTTTGGCTTGAAAGCCATTTCCTCCATGCTTCTGTGAAGTGCTTTGAAGCATTTTTCTACATTTAAGGCGCTTTGTAAATTCAAGTAGCTGTTTGTGGGCCCTTGCCGTGCACAAACTGGCAGCCACATTTGCCCGCATAACAACAGAGATTGCACTTCAAAAGCATTTCTTTGGCAGTAAAGTGCTTTGGGACATCCTGAGGGTTGTGAGAGGCGCTATATAATTACAATGCTTTCTTTCTTTCACTCTGAAGTGACAAGATGTGCTGCTGATCTACTGACCCCATAAAATGAATTCATGTTGCAACATTTTCGGGTAAGGATTAAGCTGCAGTTTACTGTGTCAGAACGGCAGAGGAAGGTGAGTGCTGTACCTTCGCAGTGTCCCTTGTAATTCTTTTTCCACCCGTAGCAGCATTCAAGTCGGGATCCGTAACGACAAACTCCGGACTGAATTCCAGAATGTCTTCGATCTCGAAAACTGGAGGATAAAAACACAGATGTGTCACCATTTAATTAGAGTTGTGATCTGTCTTTTTTCCTCAGACTGCTTAAAAGCTTGTGCGCTGAAGCTGATAGCCTTCCGGATCAACAATACCAGCAGCGGCTCATGAACCGCGTGTGCCTCTTTGACCTATGGCCACGTGACTGTAGTATGACTAGCTGAGCAACTGAAGCTGCAGCACCATGTGTGCTGCGCTCAGAGAGTGTTATTTTCTGTGGAGCTGCATTTTCAAGGGAGCCGGATGGGTGCATTATATGCAGGACAGGAGCGGGCCTGGGCCCTACAGGTTGAGCAGAAGGAGGACTGGAATTTCTGGCCTAGACTTTCTTACAAAAAATCCCACCAATTTCAGGCAGCGTTGAGGCGGTTTGGCAAGCAAAATGATGTGGGCAGGCATTCTGCCCCTAAAAATGCCCGCCGCAATCTCCCTCCCATGATCCTGACCTGCCTGCTAGAAGTACGCCCCGATACACTTAAGTGAAGTGGGGGCTGGCCAAGTGCCTCCACCCCCCCCAACCCGGAGATTTCCCTGTGTTTCCACCCACTTACTGCCCTCACAAATAACCATCACTATATAGGTGGCGTTGCTGAGCCTGTACAGTGCCTGATAGGCAGGAAGAGTTTGGCAAGGTGAAAGGTCACGCAGCAGAGCGATTCGGCAGTATTGTTTTGACAGGGAGTCATTTTCCAGTATTTTGAAGCTTACAGTTTCTGAACATTTAAAAAGGTACTCTGTGAAACTTGTTGTCTGTTTAAAGTGAGCTCTCTTGATAATGAATTTCCCTTTGAGGAGGAGGACGATGAGGACATGGAGAAGGAAAGGGTTGGAAGCCGGGAGCGTGCAGCAGCTAACACAGAGGTGACACCTGACCCGCCACAAGGCCTACAGACTACGGATATCCTATCTGGACTTTGACTATAGGCAATGTCTGAGAAGGTGGCGTTTCCCCCCGATACGGTGACAGAGATATGCTAGTTGTTGGAACTGTCCTTGTGGACTCTTGCTGCCAGGGACACTGCCTTGTCTGTGGCTGTGAAGGTGATAATAGCACCAGGCTTGCTACCAGGTAGCGTCTGATGACATTAGTCACATCAGTGAGTCAGCAGTTCATCGCTGTATTAGACAGGTCACGGATGCCCTGGTTAGGCATGCCTCTGAGTTTATTCAGTTCCACGGGGACCCACCAAAGCACAGAGAGAGAGCAACCGACTTCTCCCACGTGGCTGGGTTCTCACAAGTGCAGGGTGCTAGTGATGCCACTCCTGTGGCTATAAAGGCCTCATCAACTTCATGAACAGGAAGGTATTTCATTCCTTAATGTCCAGCTAGTGAGTGATGCTCGACTCCTCAATATGCCTGTCAATGCATGCTATCTAGAGAGTAGCCATGCTTCATTTATTCACAGGCAATCCATGATACCTGTACTGCTCAGTCAGAGCAATGTGACAGGATGGCTGGTAGGAAACAGGAGTATCCATTTCATCCTTGGCTGAGGACATCTTTTAGGAATCCAAGGACAGAGGCCAGAAACAAATTAATAAGGCCTTGGGCACGACCAGAATCTTTGTTGAACAGATCATCAGAATTCTCAAGTCCTGTTTCTGGTGCCTGGGCAGGTCCGGGGGAGCCCTGCAGTAAGGATTTCCAGGATTGTAGTGGCTTGCTGCATTCCCCAGAATTTGGCCATTAGAAAGGGATTGGGTCTTCTAAACACAGACGGTAAAGAGCACGAAGAAGCTGGAGACCAATCCTCCACTGACGATGAAGAAGTTCAGGGGGTTACACCCTGACACCCCTTCTGCCAGCAGCACATGCCATCAGGCAGGGGACCACCTTCCAATCATCTAAGCATATGCATGATAAATAAACCCCTTCATGATCCCCTTGCCTTGCTCTCAAACAATCATTCATCTAATCTGTAATACATCTAATATCTTCTCTGGAAGAGGAAAGTTATAATCATTAAACATATAAGATGGACAACAGGAGGCCACCCTGCAGAACATACATCAAATTTGGCCCTGCATTGTATTCTACAACTACTGCTATCTCTTAACACTGTGACTACCCGTTGTGCCTAAAACACTTTTCACTCATGACCCTAACCTGTTCCACCTATGTGGTGCTACCTCAGTGTAAAGAGGTTGTGAAGTTTGTGGATGGCACTGTACTGATGGAGCCCTCAAGGACTGTCTCAATGAAGCTGATGTCCTTCAAAGACCTGCTTCTGGTGTCATGTCGCTTGCATGCCCAGAACACCTACCATGCCCAGACCGTTTTGGCAATGGCGGCAAGTTTGAGTTGCAGTAGATGTAAGTCAGCTGCTTCAACAACTTTGTCATGGTGTTACTAATCCTGATTTTTATTTTGGTTTTAACAAAAACATTGGCCCAGGAATTCGGGTCAGCGGCTTCCCGCAGGTGCAAGCCTCCGACCTGCACTTACCCAGCGCGCCGGCCGTTGTGCTGTGGGCCCGCGTGGGATTCCGATCCCGGGCCTCCTCCAGCTGCCGGCGCGCAGTGCTTGTGTATCCCAGGGCGCAGTTAGTTCGAAGCATCCCCTGGGATCACATGGGCCATGGAGAGCCAATGGTAGCAGGGAATGCTTCATTCATAAGTTTGACAGGAAGAGCTGTCAAATCTATGAACACAATTCAGCCCCAAAACATCACTAAAACTTCAAATACATTTTTTTTAAATCACATTTTTAAAATAACTATAAATTACATGAAATAACTATTTTAAACAATAATTTAAATTTTTGAAAAAATTAATTACAGTTTCTAACGGGGCTAAAAATAAACTTACCTTTCTTTAAAGTATTTAAAAATAATAAACCTGTGGAAAAAATGTTTTAATTTTACTTAATTCACCACTTACCTTGTTAAAAGCAGGCCTTGTGACTGCTTTTTACAAGCGTAGCTCCTGGAGATTTACCCTCCTGGAGAAACCTGCAAAAAAAACAGAAGTTCCAGGTGTACGCGCTGCCTCTCCGGCGCACGTGTTCGACCTGTGAACCCCTTCCTTTAAGGGAACGGAAGTTCTGGTTTCCAGCGCATGCGCAGTGCATGCACAAAACCGGCACTTTCGTTGGGCCTATGTGTGAGTACCCAGCGCGTACTCACCCGTGGGGACCCGAATTCCTGGCCCAGTGTTAAATTACATAGTAGTTACAGCAGAGAAACAGGCCATTCGACCCAGCAGGCCAGAGCCAGTGTTTATGCTCACACCAGCCTCTCTCCACCTTACTTCATCTCACCTCATCAACATATCCTTCTCTTCCTTTCTCCCTCATGTACTTATCTAGCTTCCCCTTAAACACATCTACAGTATTCACCTCAACCACTCCATGTGGGAGCGAGTTCCACAAGTTATTTGTGGCGACAGACACAATGACATCACTGTAGCACAAATTGGGTCATTATAGGCCCCCCTCTTTGTCAATACATTGCATTTATGGCCCAGACCTTCTTAATGTTTTACTTTGCAACCAACTACAATGGAATGAATGTAGACATAAGAATACAGGCAAGTGCTTCAGCCTCTAATAAAAGCCCCTTAAAAATGGCTAGAATTACAGCACAGCTGGAAGTACAATTTTATGTAAGTAGCCAAGTTTAGTTATAAAACTTTAGAAGCACAAATAGTTGATTACTTGCCATACGGGTTTTAAATATTTGTGTTTAAAGCCCAGGGTTTGAATCTGCAGTAGGATTGGGGTAGGTGGGCGGGGAGACGGGGGGGTGGGGGGTGCAAGCGCCCATCATGTTTGATGTCGCCATTGTGAAGCCCGGATAATTTTAGCTCCCGGACCTCAATTGTATGTGATTGCCCAGCCAATAGCACGGTAAACGGGCAACCTGCTCATTTCTGCGGCGCAATGCCGGTGGGCCTCCCGAGGCTTATCTGAAGTTGGAATCCGCCTCTTTAGTGGAGGTTGCATTGTCTGCTTTCAGATTTCATTGTTATACAGCGGTAAGGAAGTGAATCTCAGAAATTATTCGAGCGCTCCCCCCAGGTTTTCTGACGTGGCTCTGTGGAGGTCCTGGTTAGTTCAGGTCGGAGAAAGGAAGAAAATTCTGTTCCCCAGCACTCATAGATACCCAGGACTAATATCCAGCAGGCCCAGGCAGAGGTAGCTGAGAGGGTCAGTGCCAGGAGCATCACCCCCAGGACCTGGGCTCAATGTAGGAAGAGGTCCAATGACAAGAGCAGCAAGGGTCAGTACAGCTCTTCATCTCTCTCAATAACACCTGACAACTCCGTTCACCCCTTCACCACCACTCCCAACTATTCCCCTCCATCACATCCTTCACCACCACTCCCAACTATTCCCCTCCATCACATCCTTCACCACCACTCCCAACTATTCCCCTCCATCACATCCTTCACCACCACTCCCAACCATTCCCCTCCATCACATCCTTCACCACCAGTCTCAAGGTCACAGGGTACCGCCTATCTTTCTCATTCCAAACACACTCACCTCTTCCTTTGCTGTCTTCACACCAGACACTATCAGCATTCTCTTCTCATATAGTAGCACTTGCAGAAACAGCAACCCCTCCCAGGACTCCTCCTTCACTTTACATTCCAGACATGGTTTTCCATTCATCACCCGCCCCGCCATCCTGATTCCTCTCCAGCTCTCAGCAGCTGCACTATATGCAGAAGCTATACACGTGTCCACTTTCCTTTACAGTAGCCTTGGACTAACCATCACCTTCTCTTTCTGTAGGATAAAATAGCACAAAGTGCAAGAGAGAGGAGCAAGCCAAGAGAGAGGAAGCACTCCCGACGTCAAGTCCTCACTCAAGTGGAGCAGGAAGGTCTGGATATTAGAGGCCGAGCACTCCATTCTTGCATTATAGAAAGTGAGTTAGAGAGGTCCGAGGTGGTGAAGCACCGAGTACAAGTGAGCTCGAGCAGGTGGTGGTGCTAGGGACAGCCCAGGAGACGGCTCATTGGAGAGTGAATTCATCTCCCAGCTTTATTGTTTAGGACCGAGGTGTAGACTTCAGGAGTCCAGCCTTGAAAAAAGGATGCCTTGAGGAACACAAGCAATTGTACGAGGTACTGGAAGGCCTACCAAGGTGTTATCACATCATGGCAGAAAGTATGGAGGAGCTTGTTCCACCTGCGTGGTGTCATCTTACACCCTGCAGTCCACCATGGAGTATGTGGCCACCTCCATGGACATTGTAGGTTAATGGATGAGGCTTCTGTGTCAGCTGATTCCAGTCCTCTCTGCCTGACCCCCTCACCTGCTGTGATCTACTAGGCCCAGCTGCTGGTCGTCCTGGTTGCTGCGGTTACTGCTGCTGCACTTCCTCAAACTGTCCCTCCAATCAGGGCAATACTGGCACCCATGATTAGCAGAATGTGCTGCGTCAGGGTGAGTGAAGCCAAAAAGGGAGAAAAGATTGCAGGGATATAAGAACATAAGAAATAGGAACAGGAGTAGGCCAATCGGCCCCTCGAGCCTGCTCCGCCATTCAATAAGATCATGGCTGATCTGATCCTAACTGCCAATCTACTATCACAGAACCATCTTCTGAATCTAACAGAATTAGACACACGAAATAGGAGCAGGATCAGGCTACACGGCCCCTGGGCCCGCTCCGCTACCCACAGGGCCATGACCGATCCGAACCTAAACTCATGTCCAAATTCCTGCCCGCTCCCCGTAACCCTTAATTCCCTTTACTTCTAGGAAACTGTCTATTTCTGTTTTAAATTTATGTAATGATGTAGCTTCTACAGCTTTTTGGGGTAGCATATTCCATGGACCTACCACCCTCTGAGTGAAGTAGTTCCTCCTCATCTCAGTTTTGAAAGAGCAGCCCCTTATTCTAAGACTATGCCCCCTAGTTCTAGTTTCACCCATCATCGGGAACATCTTCCCCGCATCCACCCGATCCAGCCCCTTCACAATCTTATATGTTTCAATAAGATCGCCTCTCATTCTTCTGAACTCCAATGAGTAGAGTCCCAATCTACTCAACCTCTCCTCATATGTCCATCCCCTCATCCCCGGGATTAACCGAGTGAACCTTCTTTGTACTGACTCGAGAGCAAGTATGTCTTTTCTTAAGTATGGACACCAAAACTGTACGCAGTATTCCAGGTACGGTCTCACCAATACCTTGTACAACTGAAGCAATACCTCCCTATTTTTATATTCTATGGGGAAAGAGCTGGGGGGAGTGAGACTAACTGGATTGCTCTCCCTAAGCAGGAAAGGCTGTACGATTCTTACCTGAAATTTCTGTTAGTTTTTCTGTTCCATTCAGTAATTGTACACTGCTATTCTTCTCTTAACTCAAACTCAAGAGAGTACCACTTTTACAGAGTATGGTTCGTACAGCTGTGTAAATGTTGAAAATTGGCACTGACCCCTTGAAATGAAGGCTGACACAGTTAATTACATACACTACCCATGCATGGAAACAGGATAGAGCCCGTCAGATTCCCCCCACCCCCCCCATTATCACACAAAGTCCCACAACAATCATTCACATCAGTAACGCGCATCCCAAATATTTCAACCCAAAATTGCATGAAATCTACTTTACAACATTTCAAGTAAAGAAAGCCGGCATGGTTTAAGTAAGGAGCTCAGTGCACTTGCGGAACAGAAAGTGACAAACTATTATGGGGTAGAGTTTCCACTTGTTTCTGCTGTTTTTACGCACACAGGCTCCAGCGCATTCGGCCGAACCAGCGCAAAAGAAGATTGGGAAATTTAAAACGTGGGTGAGTTATGCCCAAAACCACTTAGCTCGTGTTTTCCACAATCTTTTATGCTGGTTCAAGATTTCATTCCCCCGAATCAGGCCCTGCCCACAAAGCTGGCCGCACCACCAGGTCGAAATGGTGAAATTTTGCCGATTATGCTGGTTCGGGAGGACTCTTCAAATTGCGCTCATTTTCTTAGTCACACGGGCACTGGTAGGCGCGCTTTTAAAGTTTTTTCCTATCAAAAATATTTAATTTACTAAGAAACTGACCAGTGTACACCAATGAAACTATTAAATGGTGCAGTATAGTTTTTAAGCCACTTTCAGTGATTTTAAATCAGGTTACTCACGGGTGAGGACTGGACACCCTTATTAAAAATGCTTCTTTTTTTGCTGATAATCCCATTTTCAGCTGTATTAATAAAACTGCACCAGGTTATCATTCTTCAATACATCAAGGAATACTTTTTAATGGAAAGAGAAAAAAAGAAATTATTACGCTGCCCAATTGCGCTTGATGGAAGATTTTACAATTGTGATTATGCAAATGAATCTTAGCGGAAACGTTAAGCCTAACCTAACCAGCGCAATTTCAAGTGTATTGCGGGCGCAATTTTCCAATTGCACCCAATGTGGAAACTCTACTCCTATTTATCACTTTGACCAATCATTCAGTGAAAGTACACACAGAATTTAATGTCACAGTGTCTGAACAGGACTCGCATCTTTGGACTATTAAAATGAACATTTATTGAGGTGAATGGAAACCCATTAATATTGGAAAGTATTTCATTTTATATAGCACCTTAATCGGTTACAAAACTTCTCCAGAGAGTCAGAACTGTTCATTGAACAGAAAGGTTTTCATTCAATATTGTACTTTTACTTTGATGAAATCTTTCTGGTTAGAATGAACAAATCCAGGTTTATTTGAAGAAGAAAAAAATTACTTTCCTAAACTCTTGTTTATTTTCACTATTAACAAAATTCTTACCTGTTTATTTCTGTTTTCCCGCTGACAGCAATTTCTGCAAATGCTAACAGACTTATCCACGCACTCTGCAGCATCTTTCTCTTTAAACCCTTTATAAAATACTCCACCGGGTAAGCACAATCTAAATGCTTCCAGCTGGAAAGACTTCAGCCTCTTTCTCTCTCCCTCTTTCTTGCCCTCTCGCTCATACACACACAGTGCTTCTGGTGGTAACACTATTGCACTGAAAAGAACCTCTCTTGCAGCTCTTGTTGCTCACTCCCCCCCTGACTGCTTGGTAGTAGTTATGTAAATGATACAGGAAAGCACTCGATGACGTTTCTGCTCTCAGGATTGCCTGCCGTTCTGGGGGGCTGGAGCAGCACGAATTCCTGAGGTGGGCTTGCTAAAATGAATTGCTGGGGGTAGGTGGGCCAGAGCCAGAGGGCTCCATGCTCTGCCTCCCAGAGACAATAATTGGATTGATTGATACAGCGCCCCCTGCTGCCCAGTCAGATGCAAACCACAGTTAAAGTCCCTTCTGTTGAGACTTCTTAAATTGAAAATATTTTATTATTAATATTCACAGTAGCACAAGGCATTCTTTTCTCTTGATTTAACATATGCGGAGTGCACCTTATAATGGCGAAACAAGTTTTGTTTTAGTGGAATTACTGATAAGTGTTGAAGGGAAGTAATTTACCCAGATAAAAATAAAGGACAATGATCGTGTTTGTTTTTCTACACAATTGGTTTTTCAGTTTGTGTCTCCTTCTTCGCTCCTTTATATCACTATCTAACTTTACTGTTCACAGCTTTCCCTTTTATGGTTAAACTCCTTCACCGCCTTTTAAATATTTCTAAAAATTTTATTTCATTTATTTTTAAATCAAGACCCCCCCCCCTCCCCCCACCCCCAGATTTCCTCTCCTTTCCTTTGCTCGTCTCCTGAAGGCAATGGCTGGTGCTGGGTTCAGTTCCATGTTGCACTTCCACAGGCACCAGGATACCTTCTGCCATCTCGTCGAGATGGTGATTCTTCACAATGTGAGCTTAGACAATGATTTCACTATCAATGAGCTGCTTCACTGACCACGTCCTCACACGCAATCTTTTCAGCAAGAGTCCCTGAACAACAATCAGGAGTAAAATTTCCCTTTAATGGTACAGTACTGTGCTTGATTGTAAAACTGTGGGCAGTGAGTGAATAAGTGAGTACTGTGTGAAGAACGAACGTGAGAAGAATGTTACTCGCCCTGAACTTAGTAGGCTCCGGCTTCACCATCTTCCTTCAGGCCAATGACCCAGTCTAACCTTGTCGACGGAACTCAAAGGCTTTATGTTATGTGTTCCTCCTCTGTCCCGGTCTGCTCCCTTCTGTCATGTGCCACATTGTCCTGCAAGAGTTGAGTGGCTTGAACTGTCAGGAGTGCAAACAACACGACAACAACAACAGTGTGGCATCATATAGCGCCTTTAACATATTCCCGAGCCACATAAGGAGATATTGGGCAGGATTTTCATTGGGCCGTGGAGGCGGGATTGGAGGCGTGTGGGGGGTTAAAATCTCAAAATCGGGGGGCACGAACCCATCCCGCCCCCAACCCGCCTCCGTGCCAATGTCCCAGGAGACGGGGACCCGACCTGTGCTGGGAGCCGCCTCCCCGAGGCGGGAAGGGGATTAGTGCCAATTAACTGCTTGTTAACAGGTAGTTAATAGGCAGTTTTTAGCCTAATCCCTATTTTTATTCCTGAAGTGTGGGATTCCCGACGGCTCCAAACCATGCCAAGTTAGCGAGGCGGGTCATCGGGCTGAAGGATTTGGAGGGTTCGAGATGTCCGGTGTTCAGGTGAGTGATGGGTGCATGAGTGAAGAGGTAAGTGTGTTTGGTATGTGTAAAGTGTTTAAAGAACTTTTACTTACCTTTACAGCCTTCCTTCCTTCAGGTCTCGGGAGTCCTTCATCTCACCGGCACAGAAAGCAGAATGGCCGCGAGCTGTCAAAAGTTGCAGCATTCAGCTTTCTGTTCTGGAGAGATCTCTAAATCAGCCTGAGAGGAAGGAATTAACTTAGAGTACAGGTTGTCAGTGTTTGACAGCTTCAAAGAGCTGTCAAACGCTGATATTTCATCTGTCAAAAGCTCTTGACAGATGAAATGTCAATCTGTGACATCACCTGTTGCCGGGTGGCCCTTAACTGGCCTACTGAGCCCACTGGGTGGGCTCAACAAGGTCAATCAAGTGAAAATCGCGTGGGTTGGCCACAACTCGATGGAGGCGGGACTACAACCCCGAAAGTTGTAGTCCCGCCTCATACACGCCTCCAGAATAAAAATCCAGCCCATTAGGGCAGATGACCAAAAGCTTGGTCAAAGGGGTAGGTTTTAAGGAGCGTGTTAAAGGAGGAGAAAGAGATAGAGAGGCGGCGAGGTTTAGGGATGGAATTCCAGAACTTAGGGCCTAGGCAGCTGAAGGCATGGCCGCCAACGGTGGATAAAAACCGGGGGTGCTGAAGAGGCCAGATTTGGGGGAGAGCAGAGATTGCGGAGGTGAGAAGATGTTAAAGAGATAGGGAGGGGCAAGGTCATGGAGGGATTTGAAAACAAGGATGAGAATTTTAAAATCGAGGTCAGCGAGCACAGGAGTAATGGGTGAACGGGACTTGGTGCAAGTCAGGATGTGGGCAGCAGACAGTGACACACATGTGCTCATTCTGGGGCCCATAATGAGTGTGAGTTCGTGCACGTACATCATGCAGTTAGATTGTCTTTGATGTATTTTTTGGACAAAGCCCTTTGAGGATGTCAGAATGGCAAGAAATTAGAGGCATATAAGTTACTGCTGTAAAGCTTACCCTGCTGCAGATTGGGCATGAATGGTATAACATTCAGAGGGCTGTAAGGTAGTCTGAATGGGAGCAAAACTTTGTGGCATGCAGTCTTTGCCAGTCTACTTAGTATAAGGTCATGGTGGGTAGTCTTACCTGCCGAGGTCTGCAACCTTCTTCTGCATTTGCCACCAGGTCCATTGCACTGTGGAAACATGGACTGTTACCACCTCCCGTGCATTCTCTATGGTTCATCTATGTGGACGATGCCTTGCATGGGGCCATCCTCCTTTGCTGCGCTTTCTCCAGCAGCATCCTTACTGACGTATAGGCAAACCAAGGAACTGATTGATGCCTCTGCTCCAACTTGCCTATGATTTGCAATGTGATCAAACATTTTATCCACCAACCCTTTCAAAGTGCTGCGACAGGCTTTTAAATCATTGCAGCAGCACCAGATATTCCAGCCCCAGTGAACAGCGAGCTCACAGTGACTGGCATATTACACACCCGGAGCTTGCTGCGCCTACATAATTAAGCCTGATCCCACCAGAGTCGGAGAGGGAGGGGGTTAGGCACGCACAAGGCTGAAAGGTACAAAGTTCCCGTTCAATCTGTGAGCATTGCGGAAAATCTGTGCTTTTCTGTGTAAAATGATCCAACAATAATGTATTCAAGGCATGCTTGTTCTCATGTGTGGAGCAATTTCCACCGAGTCCAGCCCAAACCGCAGACAGTATTTTATTTTTGCTCGTATAGAGTTCATTTATTGAACTGTGGTAAAACTGGAGTAGTTCAAGACGCAGGGCAATTTGGCTTTGTTGAGACCTCTGAACTTGATCATTCATTTTTATTTTTACACATTGTTTTTCTGCTTATTTTCTTTCCACTCGGTTTCTCTTGCTGCAGTTTTAGTTTGGTCGGTAAAGATAGATCCAGGACTGCTGGTGGTGGAGTCAGAGATGGTGAAGACTATATGAAATCTGAACGGTTTGAAATTCACAGAATCACAGAATCACAGAAACCCCACAGTGCAGATAGAGGCCATTTCGGCCCATCGAGCCTGCACCGACACATATCCCACCCGATCCCCGTAACCCCTACACCAACACATATCCCACCCTATCCCCGTAACCCCACGTATTTAATCCCCCTAACACTAAGGGTCAATTTATCATAGCCAATCAACCTAACCCGCACATCTTTGGACTGTGGGAGGAAACCGGAGCACCCGGAGAAAACCCACGCAAACACGGGGAGAATGTGCAAACTCCACACAGACAGTCACCCAAGGCCGGATTCGAACCCGGGTCCCTGGCGCTGTGAGGCAACAGTGCTAACCACTATGCCACCATGCATAGTGGTTAGCACTGTTGGACCAATTCAGATAAATTCAAAATGATCTTAACTTTGGCCCATTTTAGATGGTGTGCCCATCAAATAAAAGTAACACCGTCCCACATTGACTTGGATACATTTTTTATTACGCACAGCTTGCAATGGCACATTGGTAGCACCATAATGACAAATGTGCAAACTTCCACATCTCTCTGTGTGAACTTATCTTACTGCCTGTTCGAAGTGAGCAATGGACAGGCAATTATCTACACAATTAAAAGTCTGTCAATAATCTAAAGTCTGGTGCACATCTGTAACATCACATCATTCTTTCAAAGGCCTCAGTTGTGTCAAACCTCAAAATTGTCACCCCTTAAGGTGTCTCACTACCAGAGCTTTACACATCCAAAGCGTACAAAATGGGGATTTATTGACTGAAATACCTAGCTAATGCACAACTCAAATATTCGATTGCTGCAAATCAGAAGCAGCAAAAAGTACTGATGAGGTATGAATAACCATCAGTAAACCAAACAGTTAGGTTTTATTCTTTTATTTTTTATTTTTATTTTAAAGCTATAATTCATGAGCTGGCAAGTACTAGAATAGAGGAGACCTAATAGAGGTCTTTAAGATTATGAAAGGGTTTGATAGGGTAGATGTAGAGAAGATGTTTCCACTTGTGGGGGATACCAGAATTAAGGACCATAAATATAAGGTAGCCACTAATAAATCCAATAGGGAATTCAGGAGAAATGTCTTTACCTAGAGAGTGGTGAGAATGTGGAACTGGCTACCACAGGGAGTAGTTGAGGCGAAGAGCATAGATGCATTTAAAGGGAAGCTAGATAAGCACATGAGGGAGAAAGGAATAGAAGGATATGTTGATGGGGTTAGATGAAGAGGGGTGGGAGGAGGCTCGCGTGGAGCATAAACATAGACCAGTTGGGTCGAATGGCCTGTTTCGGTGTTGGAAGTTCCATGTAAGTCTATGTACCACAGAATCAGCCAATCAAATAATATCTTCACACTGTGTCCGGCAGCCATTTCCCTTCTTCACTCGGGTCAGTGAACCGCTGGAAACACATGACTATGGCCAATTCCCCAGGGTCAGCAGTATTGAAATACTTTGGGGTGGGTGCCAGGCACTGCTGAGGAACCTGGGAGAGAGGGACTATGTGCTGCCACAGTGTGAGTGGGCCCTTGGTTCCAGTCGAATATTTTAAAACAGGTTTTAGATGGCCCTGAGTGTTAATTTGCTGCTTTCCCTACAACTGTTGATCGTTCTGCAGTCGATTACTCTCAGGAAACCGGTCTTTTAAAATTGCAACCCCTTCTGACGCCCATAATATTGTTGAATGCAAAGAGTCCTTGTGCATAGCGTTGCTCGGAGGAAAGTAACGAGAAATTTGTCATCCAATGTATTTCTCTCATTTGCATGTCATCATGGTACACCCGGCCATACGTGGTTGAGCGTATTATGCGTCTAACCCCAGTTCCGGTGCAATTTGGGCCGGACGCAAATTGGGGCTGGGGGGGCGGGGGAGACCTAGTGTGACGGGCAAAGAAAAACGAATGGGGCCAAAGGTCTGTGGTCTTTTCAGTGCACTTCCAATGTAGGTTTGGCAGGAGCGTGGCGGATGGGCCAGATATTAGGCCGGGATCCCAATACACTCGGTCCTGGTCCTCCAAGCCAGCTTGCACTGTGAAAACATGTTTGGGATGGAGCCTTCACCTCCCCCCCCCCCCCCCCGCCACCCCCAAAACAAGGTGACCAGCATCAGATGAAACTTCGAAGCCAGGAGTTTCCTTGTCCCTAGCCTGGCGGGACAGCCGCAGCCTATGTGTGTGGTTTGGGAGGAAGTTTATGGCTGGCACAACTGGGGCCCATCTTAGGGACAAGGCCTCACAAGATTTGAAACTTTTATGATTTATTTTCCGGCCCTCTTCCAGTGGTATCTGGAACTGCCTCCCGCTCTCCTACCCACCCCGATGTGGGCTGGGACTCCCGGTTTCCCCCAACTGACTGGTGCCTGAGATGTGCTCTGAGTGATGTAAGTGTTGGCCTGTGATATATAAATGCGATGACCTTCTCCTGACCTCGCGTACGTTGGCAGCGTCAGCACCAGAGTTCATGAGTTGGCGCATCCTGGCAGTTACACTGGGATGTCGGGTCTATGGATTTTCAGCCCCAATATGTTTAACAGGAGCAAGCGAGCATGTCTGTTATTTTATTTTGTCTGTTGCAAAACCACATTATTTTTTCGTGTTTTTTGTGTGAAGTTTAATGCCCCTTTAAGTGGCTACATAATTTTCTGGTAATAAACTCACCTTCAGCATCTTTTATGATATCAATCAGACTTTATGGAACATTCAGCTGCAGCTGATGACACTGTCTGTCTCCTCCTGTATCTTACTGCTAAGATGTCACTACTGCAACTCGTCATTTGAAATCTGTGTCAAATGTTCCAAGCTACCTCTGGTCCTCAGTGACTTTTGTCAATGACAATGTTTATGTTCATCATAGACGGGCAAAGCCAGTTCCCAGTTCAGGTGTCAACCTGGGTTCAGTGGTACCACTCTCACCTTTAAGTCAGAAGGTTATGGGTTCAAATCCTAACCCAGAGACTTGAGCACATAATCTAGGCTGACACTTCAGTGCAGTGCTGAGGGAGTGCTGCGCTGTTGGAGGTGCCGTCTTTCAGGTGAGACGTAAAGCCGAGGCCCTGTCTGCCCTCGCAGGTAGATGGCAACAGGTCACATGCCACGATTCAACAACTTGCATTTATATAGCGCCTTTAACGTAGTAAAATGCCCCACGGTGCTTCACAGGAGCGTTATCAAACAAAATTTGACACCGAGCCATTTAAGGAGATACTAGGACAGGGGAGATAGGTTTTAAGGAGCGTCTTAAAGGAGGAGAGAGAGGTAGCGAGGTGGAGAGGTTTAGGGAGGCAATTCCGGAGCTTAGGGCCTAGGCAGCTGAAGGCTGAATTTTAAAAATGATCATCCTTGTTTTCAAGTCCCTCCATGGCCTTGCCCCTTCCTATCTCTGTAACATCCTTCAGCCTTACAAGCCTCCGAGACCTCTGTGCTCCTCCAAATCTGGCATCTTGCGTGTCCCTGATTTTAATCTCTTTCTGTGGCTCGGTGTCAAATTTTGATTGCTAAGGCTCTTGTGATGCGCATTGTGACATTTTGCTAAGTTAAAGGTGCTATTTGAATGTAAGTTGTTGTTGTTGGTTTCTGTTGGACTAGCTGCAATTTTACATTGAGAAACTCATAATGTTTGTCAATCTGGAAAACCAAATCCTCTTGAAAATATGGGGGGAAAAATTCAGTTGTTTGCGTCTCCCATTGGTGCCTTAAGAAGGCACTAATGGGGCGCAAAGCAACTAGCGCCCGGGCGCGGTGATGTTTGCGCCGCTCGCGAAATTAACTAGACATTTTGCGGCGGCGCTAAATACTACCGCCACGATCTCCTGCACCGGCAGATCGTGACGTCAGTCGAGTGCGCAACGCCCCGTTAGCGCCCCGGACCGGATATTGAGTGGCGCCCCCCTGCCTTACCGCCTGCTGCTAGCAACGACAGGTTGAGGGGAGCGTCTTGCAGTCAGAAAGGGACTGGGGGAGCGCTATTTAAAGGCGACCGCTTCCTGCCTTTTTTTGTCGGCGACATTTTTGCACCACGCATTCTGAGAGAGAGAGAGAGAGACTTCTGGAGAGATTCAACGCTGTGTGAAGGAGTTTTGAGTTCTGAGCAGCACGTTGCAGGTTCATTTTGATTTGCCCTTCCTTGCTTCGCCAGCGCTCTGAGGTAGCGCCTCGCTCCTCGGCCTTTGCGCCTTAAGACAGGTGTGAAGCGCCTGATTTAGCGCTCCAATCACCACCGGGGCGATAAAAGCCAAGTTTGCTGTTGGAGGCGATAATTAGCGTCAGGCGCTAAACTTTGCGCACGGCCGATAATGGCGCCCCAAACGGGGCGATACTGAATTTTTCCCCCATGCTCTCTACAAAGCCCAATATAGGTAAAGGTTCAAAGGTTATATTTTCCTTTTCCATGTGAACAATGTGAATGGAGATTATGGGAGAAACTTGTACTGGGAAACCCAGAGATGATTGTTTCTATGTGACGTAATAAAACTCACTACGCGCTTGGTTTGAGCATAAAGCAAGGCTTTAATCAACTTGTTTCAGAACATGGTCTAGTTGTATCCACTCGCTCCCTTGTCTTACAAAATGTCCCTGGAAAGCTGGGGCCAACGCCCGAGTATTTATACAGGAAACTTTGGTTTATCCGGCGGTTAACTGTCCGGAATGCTCAATCCACCGGCAAAAATCAGGAGCCGTTTCGTTAGGTTTTTTTTCTTCTCGTTGCTTTTTTTTCACCAGTCAGGCTCTGCAGGGTCTCACTGAAGCTGTTGCTAAGCTACAGAGACGCTTGCAAGGTACGGCCGACTGTTTAGAAGCTGTTGCTAAGCAACAGGGTTTGTTGCCAGATATGGAGCTCAAAATCTCTATGTTTCAACATTAGCGCTGGTTTGTCCGGCAGTTTTGATGGGATGGCAACAGCTCGGTCCCGTCGGTGCCGGATATCAAAGTTTCCTGTACTCCTTGGACGGCGCCACCAGCTGGCCGTCCAGTGTTATTTCATAGGTAGTTTCTCAATGATGAGATTTATGACACTATGTTACTAATTTGTTTATGTGGTTACTTCTGTTTTCCCTTCAGTTTAATCTCTTCACGCTTGGCTTGTGTTACCCATTTATGCTACAAATTTTATATTGTCTGTAAAAAAAATCATAACACATTAAAGAAACATTTCTTATTCTGTCATATAGTTATCAAGTCTTTTTATTCACAGCTCAATGTTGTTCTGAGAATGACTGGAAAACTCTGAAGAACACAAAGAAATATTTAAATTGCATATTACTGATCAACCCAACACGATGTGACCTTTAAAAGACTGAGGAAATTTGCTCAGTGAGTCATACAGACTGAGAAAATCGCAGGTATAATCCCGGTTTTTGTGCTGATTTAGGTGAGCTGCGTTGAGGCAATGATAGGAATGCTACAATTAGCCTCAGTACCCCTGTCATAGTGAATGGAAAACTGTCCAGGGTTCCTGCTTCTAAACTGTGAGTTTCGGGATGTAGGTTGAGGACATGTTCAGGCTTAGTCCCACTCTCCCTGTTGACATTTATGGTCAAGGCCCACACCCGTGGGTGAGGCACTACTGGGTGGTTTTGGATGATAGCAGTCTTCATTTGCAAAGAGTCATTGGGATTGATTTCGACTTTGTGCAATAGTATAAAATGGTTGATAGCGAATTGGCAGCCCGTTTTACATCTCCCCCCAGTTTTATTTCCATTGACTGCAGTTAAATTTTGGTCTGAAATTGAAAATTTCCCCCATGTTCTTTTTACAGGAGACCAGAAGCGGGGAGTGGTTACCTTGGGCAACTTTGGAGCCTATCATCTGTTCATTGACCATTCTTAGCCCTCAAAAGGTTTTAGGAAAATATGAAAAAAGGCCAACTGAATTTGTTAAGGCCTTGTTAAAGGTCACACAGGAGCATTAATGCAGCAATCTGCAGCTACGGGGCATATTGAAAGGTGAGTATTGTGTGGAGGTTCGTACCTGGTATAAATGCAGAGAGTTATGATTATAGGGGAGCAGTGACCTAGTGACATTACTGCACCTATTGTGGTAGAGGGGGTGGAAAGGATGTGCCAGGAGTGCGGAGATCATGGGAGGCTCATGCATTATAGCTTGAGCAGGCAGCAGGCCTTCTACAATAGAGTCAGCGGCTCAGTACAGCAGAGGAGCAGTGCCTTAGCAAGCTCAGGCTCATCAGAGAAGAGTGTTATCTGGTCCACAAAGACCTTCAGACACCCTGGTGTTGCCGCTTAATAGCAGACAGTGGAGCAGTAACCTTTGCTCAATGACATCACTCGTGCAAAAATGCCAGTGCATATCTGGGTGCTGCACTCACAGAATCACAGAAACCCCACAGTGCAGATAGAGGCCATTTCGGCCCATCGAGCCTGCACCGACACATATCCCACCCGATCCCCGTAACCCCTACACCAACACATATCCCACCCTATCCCTGTAACCCCACGCATTTAATCCCCCTAACACTAAGGGTCAATTTATCATAGCCAATCAACCTAACCCGCACATCTTTGGACTGTGGGAGGAAACCGGAGCACCCGGAGGAAACCCACGCAAACACGGGGAGAATGTGCAAACTCCACACAGACAGTCGCCCGAGGCCGGATTTGAACCCGGGTCCCTGGCGCTGTGAGGCAACAGTGCTAACCACTATGCCACCGTGCTGCTCCTTCAAACTACTCAAACCGCCTCTCGGTACAGTGTGCAAGGAGGCAAGTGACTGCTTGAAAGCAGGCAACATAAGTATCCCCATCTAACCCAACAGGGGCATTCTAGGCTCCTGCCCTGTACCAATTGGTCCCTCATGAACCATCATCACTGCTACCCCTGCCCCACTGGGGTCCAACACCTCCACATACCTGTATGTGCTGGTCTCTGCTTCAAGTCAGGGCAGTAATGATTGGTGCTCAGGTGGATGCTGCTCTTTGGCTGTGGCTGGTGATGGGCTGATCTCTTAATCTGTGAAGAGAGGAAGTGGGGCAATTATGAGTGAAAACCAGAATAATGATTAACACGTTACTTACCATGATCGCCTTGTGGTATTCCAGTCTCCACAGACTCGATGATGTCTTCCTGACCCGCCCTTTCAAACATTCTTTCCTCACACAATGTGAGTCCCTTTCGGTCTCAGTGCCGACCATCAGTTGCATGTGGTGCCCTCCGATTTTGTGAGATTTCTGCTTTTAGACAAAAGGGCAGAAGGAGCTGCGCAAATGAGATGGCCTGTGAAAATTGCTTCCTGTGGGACATTTACTTAGCCATCGCAGCATGTAAAATGTAATTTATATAACCACGCTATTCTCACCTCTGATACCATACTTGCTATATACTTCAATATAGCAATCCAGCATCCGCAGTATTTTGCTATCATTGCTATATACTCCTCTGTGTCAGTACAGGAATTTTTACATCTACAGTCCCCATCACTTACAGACTCCACGCTTACTGTGGGCCAGCCGCTTATATCGGGCAAATGGGGCTGACCATTTGCCATTTTTACTGTCAGTTACAAAGACGGCGCTTATAACACATTGGCCCGTATTTTGCGGCCCCTACGGGTGTGTATGTGGTGCGTATGCGCCCATAAGGGCCCCGCAAGTTTCTGGTTTTCACACGCGAAGTGCATGCGCGAAAACCCGGAACTTGAACCCGAACCAACGCATCCCCGGGAAAAGGGCATCCGTGGGCGGGGAGTCAGGCTATTTGCCCAACTACTGCCCAGTGAATGCCCATGAAACTCTTAAGGCCTGCTTTTACCAGCGTAAGAGTTTAAATGAATATAAAAATAATTTAAAAAAAATATTTACACATTAAAAAAATCTGTAAAATAAGTTAAGGTTATTTTTAACCCCTTTAAAATGTTTACATTTATTTTTCAAAAAATTAAATTTTTGTTCCAAATGTTTAATTAAATTGTATTTTAAATGTAATTTTTAAAATTTAATTGGCATGTAATTGTGTTTTTTATGTGATCCCCAGTCATGCTTATGGGGATTCCGTACATACAGAACCCTGATAAGCATGAATGAGGATCCCCCTACTTTAAATGGCTGGGCCGGCCCATGTGATCCCAGGTGTGCTTGTGAACGACTGGGCCTCGGGATACATGGGCCTTTTCCCGCGCGTTCCCGGAAAGGCCCAGGACCGCGAGTCGCCGTGGATCCCGAGGCCCCAGGCAGGCGCGGATTGTATTTGCGGATCGGAGGCATTTCCCCACGGGAAGCCTCCGACCATAAATTCAGGCCCATTAAGTGCGATGGCTATTTCGGACAATGCAATACGCTGAAATACCTTAATTACTTAATCCATTCTGGTTACCATTTTAAAAGCTCCACTGATTTCAGGCAAATTGGATAGTTTATTGAATGTAATCGCTCTGTACTGTTAACTATTCACCTGAGGAGCTGAGTGCCTCAGTAGTACAGTTTGCCGCTGTTTGTGTGGGGGAGCGTGGTGAAATGGTGGCTGAGTGACGGAATGACATGTATTTACCGACCATCGCTCAGATCATTGTCTTTCAAAGTACTGTGTGACATGAATCTTGTCATTCATGTGGAAATGACTTATGAAATAATACTGGGCGGCCTGCTGGTGGCGCTGTCCAGGGAGAGTATAAATACTCCGGCATGGGCCCAGCTTGCTCAGGGCATTCTTTAACAGGAACTAGTGAAGGACACAACTAGATCTCCATGTTGAAAAACAGTTGATTAAAGCCTTGTATAATACACAGACCAAGTGCCTCGTAGTTTTCTTACGTCACTGTGTACCTCTCCTCTTTAGGCTGTTGATGACTCCTCCATGAAGAAGTTAGAGCTTTTATTTGACACTTAGCGATTTTACCGTCCCCTCCATATAGCGGCAAATCGCCTTTAACACCAACGTGCCTACTATAAACGGTGGTGACAATATCTCTTTTGCATCATGTGCATGTATGTCCTCTGCTCCCAACTGACGTTAATATTAATGTACAGGCAACATCCGTGGAGAGAAATTAGAGTCGAAAAAGGGTTTTGACCCGAAACGTCGACTCTAATTTCTCTCCACGATGTTGCCTGGCCTGCTGAGTTTTTCCAGCATTTTCTGTTGTTATTTCGGATTTCCAGCATCTGCAGTATTTTGCTATCATATTAATATTAATGTAGTTCTTTTTAGGCTGTACACCTTCATCTGGAACTCAGTGGCTCTGAACTTAGGAAGCCGCATTGACTGCTCCACTAATGCACTGCCATACTTGCCATCTTCTTTGTTACTTCGGGGGCTGTTCTCCATCACCAAAAATGTGCTTCCATCGCCCTAGCTGCAGTCACCAGCACTTGCAACACCTCCTTACTGAAAGTGGCTTTGTAGTTTTGTTGTGGAATCACCTTCCATCACCAATCCGCATTCCACAGCTAGACACTCGGACTTTTCAAAATTGACGTATTTCACAGTTGTCATTGAGGAAAGTGATGCGTTACGGCTGTTTATTATTAAATCTCTTAAACGTTTGAAATGGTGCTTTACCTCTGCTTGTTCCTATAAATTGAGGAACGTTAGACCCAATTTCATGGTGTTAGGCAGTTGTTTTATTGCAGAAAATGATTGTTGTACTCGGATTATTTTAGCGGCACTTACTCTGCTAACATTTGCTCACCCAGAATTGCTCAAAACAAATGTTATTTGACTTTCCCAGATGTTCACTGTCATATTGGAGCAATAATGTATTATTGTAAAGTACAGATTTATTACTGGGTGCTAGAAATGGAAGTATTTTCCTAACATTAATTTACTGAGAGTTAGCAGTGATGTAGAGAGCACTAAACTCAATGATCATAAAGCATAGAAGACAGATTTGAGGACCTGTAGATGGAAATGCAAAGAGGAATTCACTCTTTCCTTGCTGTAAGCCTTCGGACATGCAGCGCTGTTTGGGTGGATTTTACAGCAGTTATAGTGCTTCATTGGACAGTAAATGTGCACGTGCTCGAATTCCCATCAGTTTGCATTTTCTCCTGGCATTATCATTAAAGGGGAAGGAACGTTTAGAGGGAAAACCTGCCACGGATCAGAAATCCGTCCCATTTCAAATCGTGAAAGACTCGGTAGAGTAAACTTTCTGAGGCTCCATGCCCAGCGCACGACCTCACCCACCAGGAGCACAGATCAGAGGCCAGTGTGCTCGAAATTTTCTGGTCACTTAAATTAAATTAAAGTTATTGATTGGAAAATTGGGATTAGTATAATTCAGGCGCACTGACCTCTGCCGTCAATTCTCCCATCTGTTCTCCTTAGAGCAGAGAAGGGTAAGGGGCGATTTAATAGCGGTGTTTAAAATTATGAATGGTTTTTATAGGGTAGCTAGGGAGAAGCTGTGTCCACTGGCAGCAGTGGCGGTAACCAGAGGACACAGATTTAAGATCATTGCCAAAAGAATTAAGGGGGAGATGAGAAGAATTGTTTTTACGCAGCGAGTTGTTGTGATCTGGAATGCACTGCCTGAAAGGGTGTTGGAGGCAGATTCAATAAACCTTCAAAAGAGAATTGGATATATACTTAAAAAATAAAAAAAATTGTAGGGCTATGGGGAATGAGTAGGGGAGTGGGACAAATTGGATAGTTCTTTCAAAGAGCCGGCACAGGCACGATGGGCCGAATGGGCTCCTTCTGTGCTGTAAGATTCTACGATCCCGATGGTGGGTGAAACTAGAACTAGGGGGCATAGTCTTAGAATAAAGGGCTGCTCTTTCAAAACTGAGATGAGGAGGAACTACTTCACTCAGAGGGTGGTAGGTCCATGGAATATGCTGCCCCAAAAAGCTGTAGAAGCTACATCATTACATAAATTTAAAACAGAAATAGACAGTTTCCTAGAAGTAAAGGGAATTAAGGGTTACGGGGAGCGGGCAGGAATTTGGACATGAGTTCGGATCGGTCATGGCCCTGTGGGTAGCGGAGCGGGCCCAGGGGCCGTGTAGCCTGATCCTGCTCCTATTTCGTGTGTCTAATTCTGTTAGATGCAGGAGATGGTTCTGTGATAGTGGATTGGCAGTTAGGATCAGATCAGCCATGCTCTTATTGAATGGCGGAGCAGGCTCGAGGGGCCGATTGGCCTACTCCTGCTCCTATTTCTTATGTTCTTATGATCTGCACTCTCATCTATGGAGGCCCCACGCTAGGAGCCTCACAAAATTTAACCTTACATTTTCTGATATTTCCTTATAGGCGTTTGTTCCTGGCCTGTATGCTGATTAGTTCAAATGGTTTCTGCATGGTTGGAAGCAGGCAATGCAGATGGAATACATATTATTTAGACCTGGAACTATGTAAATGGTGTGACTTTTGAGTTTATTTGTTTCTCTGATGTTTTTAATGACATTTGAAGAAAGCATGCATGGCCATAGAGAAGCTACGGGGGAGGCAATGCTTTCCTGCCTCACTGTTTACTGGAGAGAAGATCGTCAACAAACAAGCCAGGCTGCTGGATGTATCAATTGAAACAATTAAGGGGTGGAGGACTAACTCATAGCTGTTCAGCCGCTCTCTGTCAATTGTGTTAAAAATCTTTAAAAGCTCTGAGAAGGAGGGCACAGCTGCCCAGTTGGGATGACTGACCCGCGGTGGGGTGCGAATCTGTTGTAGAAGGCACTTCATGCAGGGTGTCCAATATTGGTGCTGATGGGCAGCTCCATGCTCAGTGTCTGACCGACAGAAAAATAAATACTGCAATCTTTTCTCAGTTTGGGCTCCCTTATCACTGTCTTGCGACAGAGACGGAGATAAAAGGAGGTGGACTCAACAGGGGGTCATTTTGACTTTGGGCGATAATGTAAAACGGGCGATATTGATTCAGCCGCCCGTTATACGTCTCTCCCCATGGCCACTCCCATTGGCCAATTATTTGAAGCACTGCGGAGATTGCATAGCCCACTTCACCGCACATCAGCAAAAAGTAAGATCCTCTTTTAAAGTGCATTCCTTCAATGTGTTATTGAAGCCCTGATTCAAAAAATAGATCATTTGTCATGTTGGTGAATGTTGTAAAGAAAAAACATTCAACGTGCTGTATGTAATATTTATTATTGAACTGACTAGTTACCTTTGATTTAGCTGAGCTTTCGGAGCTCCTTTCATCGTGTCAGAAAGAGAAAGAAAAGAAAAGGATATTTATTATTTTAGAATAGACTTTCCAGTGTTAGTGCATTATCTGTCTGGGAGTCAGTCTCGTACATTAGAAACTTTATCCCTGTCATTCACAGTCAAGGGAACTTAATTATCCTTAAAATGTACAACTGAAATAACAGTGATAAATACACAGTAGGCTTACACTTGGCATTACTTATTCACTACACTCCCCTGTGTATGCTGAGAATGCACTTCAATACTTTTGACAGATAAAGTGACTGTGAGAAATGTTTGAGAAGCAGTGACCCCAGCCATCAGTTTTCATCATTAGTCCGTCTCATCCACCGCAATATAAATCAAGCTGCGTGGAGATTTATTTTAACATCTGCCAGCGGATAATCTGTGGATTGGCTCTGGTTACTCCGGGGCTCACGGAGTCGATGGATGGCGGCATTTTGTATGTCTGCGCGGCTTTGAATCTGTATGTGAAGAAACTGCTGAATAATCTTCACTTATACATAGCTATCAAGGTACTGGATCAAACCCAGAAAATCAGGGGGTCGATTTTAACCCCGACTGGGTTTCGGGCAGTCAAGGGGTGGGGAAAATGCAAAAAGCACTCATTGGTTTACGTTTCAAGCCTGCGTTATTCTAACTCCTGTGCCTCATTTAAATGCTGCTCGTCCACTTCCCACAAAGAATGGGTGGGGAGAGGGTGTAGAGTGGGTTCCAGCAGGGAACTATCGAGCGGCTTTTGGCAGCCCGTGGCTTGCAGGTAAGTGGCAGGATGGGGGTTTCAGGAGCGTCTTGCTCCTCCTTGCCACAAAGGAAAGTTTTACACTTACCTTGGAGGGCCTCTTTGTCCTTCCCACCAGTTGCTGACCTGCTTCATAGGCCCGATTAGCATTTATGCATGAGGCTCCCGCCTAAGTCTGATGGCTGCCTCATCCGCCACACTTAAACATCCACTCCCTCCACCGCCGGTGCACGGTGGCTGCAGTGTGCACTAACGTAATAAAACTCACTACACACTTGGTTTGAGTATAAAGCAAGGCTTTAATCAACTTGTTCCAGAACATGGAGGTCTAGTTGTACTTCACTAGTTCCTGTCTTACAAAATGTCCCTGGCAAGCTGGGCCCACGCCCGAGTATTTATACTCCTTGGACGGCGCCACCAGCTGACCGTCCAGTGTTATTTCGTGAGTAGTTTCTTTATGATGGTGAGATTTATAACATGCACTATCTACAGAATACACTGCAGCAACTCGCCAAGGCTACTTCGACAGCACCTCCCCAACCCGCGACCTCTACCAACTAGAAGGACAAGGGCTGCAGGCGCATGGGAACACCACCTCCAAGTACCCCTCTCACTCACACACCATCCTGACTTGGAAATACATTGCCGTTCCTTCATCGTCATTGGGTCAAAATCCTGGAACTCCCTCCCTAACAGCACTGTGGGAGCACCTTCACCACACGGACTGCAGCGGTTCAAGAAGGCAGCTCAAGGGCAACTAGGGGTGGGCAATAAATGCTGGCCTTGCCAGCGACGCCCACATTCAATGAATGAACAAAAGTGGTGGAGGCCGAAGCTTTGTCAACATTCAAGATTAGATTGGATAGGTGGATGAAGGAAAAGGGAGGGAAGCGATTTGGGAACAAGGTGGGTAAATGTGATTAGAACTATTTGCTTGCATGGAGGGTAAAAACCAACATGGACTGGTTGGGCCTAATGACCAGTTTCCATGTTGTAACTTTCCTATCTTCATTCCTCTAAATCTTCTTTCACCACCACTCATTCTCACAGCACAAGTATGCCCAATGCTAGAAGCACCCAAGTTTGAATGCCTCCTCATCTCATGAAACACTTTATCCTCTTATGAATTCCCCTTCTGGTATGGGCTTCTATGTATTTCTATGTATAATGCCTGCAGTGCTGATACAGCAGCAATAGGTGCAAGAAGTGAAAAGGGACATGATTATAAGTTGAAAATGCTCTGAACTAAACATATCATAAGGAGTAAATACATCAGATGAAAATTGTTATGTTAGGGAATAGACTACTCTCTGGCATGATCAATGTGGAGTCAGGCGAAACATTCAAAGATGGACATGGGCTGATTGCTAACAGAACAGGGAGTGGAGGGATACCAGCTTGAACTGAAGGCAGGACAAGGTAAATCTAACTTGAGTGGATCCTGTACATGGACGTAGAGAATAGAGAAGCTCAAATGGTTAAATGCTCTGGTGCAGTAATTCCAGTCCCAACACGTGAGTACGGACGGTGTACTCACGCGTGGGCCCGTTGGAAGTGCCGGATTCCAGCATGCACAGCGCATGCGCGGGAAACCGGCATTTCCTCTCCATCGAACTAAGGGGTTAAGAGGTCCAGCGAGTCCTGCGCGCACGCGTTGAACTTCCTTCGTTTAGACAGGTTTGCGCGTGTGCAAGGGACTGAACTTTTTGGAAATGAAAAAAGGAGGCGTAAGCAGTGGATTCTTGAAGGTAAGTGGTCTATTATTTAAAATTATTACATTTTTTCCACAGCTTCATTGTTTTTAAGGACTTTACAGTAAGGTAAGTTTATTTTTAGACCCGAATTCGTAAAAAAAAAAATTTCAAAAATTTTATTAATTGTTTTAAATAGTTTTTTAAAGTTATTTATAGTTTATTTAATTATTGGGATGTTTTTTAAAATTTTAATTAAAGTTAAACTAGTCTTTTGGGCACCCGTACTTTTCATGAGTTTGACAGTCTTTACTATCAAACTCATGAATGAGTTTCCCCTCCCCTGATTGGCTGCAGAGTGCTCACCTGATCCCAGCCGGCACATCGCACTAACTACGCCGCTGGATCAGGTAAGCACATCGCGCCGACATCGGAACCGGGCCTGTGACAGGAAATGCGGGCAGGCCCGGGCTTCAGATGTCAGCGCGCAGGGTGAGTGCACATCGGGGGCTTGCACGCGTGGCAAGCACCCGATCCTAATTTCTGGCCCTCTGTGTTTATCCCTGGTTTCTTATGTGTTTTCAAAGAATGAAAAGCATACTTTGAGAATCTGAATGCTATGTTACATATATGTAAATGTATCTTGGATGGGTTGACATATTGAAAGGTTATAAAAAGCCCTGGACATTTTCTCATATTACAAACAGCTGTCAATTATTGTACTTGAATTAAGAGCAGCTGTTGATTTGACCAAGCCTTTGGCCTTCCCCACCCAACTTTCCTCCTCTATCCGCCTCGTAAAGTTGCTCTGAGACATATCCTTTACACGAGGAGTGCAATACAATTTATTACAATTATTTATCTCTACTAACAATAGTTATTAATTATTTAATTTGCCTTCAGAGATGTCAGTTATTAAACTAAGTGCAGTTATTAATTATTGCAATTACATTTTGAATCATTAATAACTTTTCTTGCACTAAGAAAAGTTATTAATTATGGTATTCGGATGAACTATAATTACATATTACTATTTTGTTTGTTAATTAGTTATTCATTATTTTATATCTATCAGCAACAATTATTAAAGAATTTACTTGTACATGAGCAGTTATTTTATCTAACTAGCTCTCTGACAGTCAGGATTTATTTTGTTTTTGAACTCTGCATATTGCAGGTGAAGCAGGATGTTCCTTTCCATATGATACGTCGCCAGCTGAATACACTGTAGTGGGATATTGTGTATATTCTTTTTTCACAACTTTGAATAACTTGATAGTTTGAAAAGTAACCCAGCCATAAGAACCACAACTGTTGTACATCCATTTAAAGCTTTTTGTTCTACCTCCCAACTGTGACATTCATGGTTGGGATGCGACTTGTCTCGCTGCAGACAGATATTAAAACCAGCAGAAATCCAGAAGCCCTGGAGAGGACATATGATGCCTCCTTAGTTCCTCTTTGGCTTGATTGACTCACAACATGGGTTTAAAATGTACAGTGTGTGTTATTCCAACCACTGAGGAGGAGCACACAACCTGTTATCACAGTCTCCCTGCTTCTCCCATGACCATTCCCCACTCCAGGTCGCACAAGCCCATGTAAGAGGACTGACGGTCAATCCGCTTGCCTGCTGTACCGTTGCTGCTCTTGGGGCAGGATTTCCATTGGGCCATGGAGGCGGGGTTGGAGGCGTGTGGGGGGGGTTAAAATCTCGAAATCAGGGGGGCACGAACCCATCCCACCCCCCAACCCACCTCCATGCCAGTTTCAAAGGAGGCGGATACCTGACCTGTGCTGGGACCCGCCTCCCTGAGGCAGGAAGGGGGTTTTGTGCCAATTAACTGCCTGTTAACAGGTAGTTAACAGGGAGTTTTTAGCCTAATCCCTATTTTTATTCTGAAGTGTGGGATTCCCGATGGCTCCAAACCATGCCAAGTTAGTGAGGTGGACCGTCAGGCTGAAGGGCTTGGAGGGTTCCAGATGTCCGGTGTTCAGGTGAGTGA
This sequence comes from Somniosus microcephalus, assembly GCF_052327205.1. Lineage (NCBI taxonomy): Eukaryota > Metazoa > Chordata > Chondrichthyes > Squaliformes > Somniosidae > Somniosus > Somniosus microcephalus. The sequence continues at coordinate 14,934,740 of NC_141000.1, read as the reverse complement.
TGGGTGCATGAGTGCAGAGGTAAGTGTGTTTGGTGTGTGTAAAGTGTTTAAAGAAGTTTTACTTACTTTTACTTACCTTTACAGCCTTCCTTCCTTCAGGTCTCGGGAGTCCCTCATCTCACCGGCACAGAGAGCAGAATGGCCGCGAGCTGTCAAAAGTTGCAGCATTTAGCTTTCTGTTCTGGAGAGATCTCTAAATCAGCCTGAGAGGAAGGAATTAACTTGGAGTACAGATTGTCAGTGTTTGACAGCTTCAAAGAGCTGTCAAACGCTGATATTTCATCTGTCAAAAGCTCCTGACAGATGAAATATCAATCTGTGATGTCACCTGTTGCCGGGTGGCCCTTAACTGGCCTGCTGAGCCCGCTGGGCGGGCTCAACAAGGTCAATCAAGTGAAAATCGCGTGGGCTGGCCACAACTCGATGGAGGCAGGACTACAACCCTGAAAGTTGTAGTCCCGCCTCCTACACGCCTCCAGAATCAAAATCCAGCCCTAGTCTCCAACTGGTGCGAGGTACATAGGTTTCACTGCTCTGTGCGATGCTAGTACCAACCATGTTAATGGGTAGGTATGAAATTCTTTTTTCTGCTAGTCTAATGAAAGGGTTAACTCATTGTGAAATATTCAATTCCCTGTTTACTTTGGGATTTTTTTTATTTTGCAATTTTAACCCATAAAACAAATGTTGCAGTAAGAGAGAAACAGACTTCAATGAATAGGTCAGTAGTAATTCATCAATATTCAAGTACATAATTAAAATAAACTAGGATCATACAGCACAGACAAACACTTTAAACAGTGAAGCAGGCTGTATTTTACATGTACTCAACCACTTCATCTAGTAAAATAATTAAAAAACCACACTGTTATAGAGATTGATGTGGTGAGATTGGAGTGTTTAAATTTTAAACGTGCGGTATTAATCAGTGGCAGGCAGTGAATATATCTTCTTGTCTGTACATACTCCAAAGAGAATTGCACAGTATCACAGTGAGAGACTGGAAAAGGAAATGAAGGAATAATTGAGGGGAAAGAACTAATGCACCAAGAAAAGTAAAAATAAATAAAAGTCAAATCATCTTTAACAGGATACAAGACTTCATTCTTTTAAAAGAAATAAACTATCACCCTACAATTTCCATCTTTCTTTCCAGTCGGATTTTTACCGTTTGATGACTGGGACATAGGCAGAGCACATGATCTTAGTTCGGATATTTGCTTTGCTGCTTTAGAAAATGTATTGAAAACCTTTATAATCTTAAGAATTAGTGTTTCCGCATCATAAGACATGGAATTTAATGGAAGAAGTAAATCATTAATTTTAATATTCTGATTTTTGGTGTCAGGATTTTATTTTTAAAACTTCCAGACAATCTGCTCAAAAGCCAGACTGTTGGGTTCAAATCTGGACAAATGGCAACCCTACTATCCAGATGCTCATGTCTGGAATGTTCACTATCAACTTACAGGACAATCAATCGCTGTATGACTTTCTCCTCGGTGTCTATCCTCAAGCCATTCCCTAGATCGGTCAACAAGGGGCTAGACTGACTAGGGCCTTCATTTGATTTACTTTTTGATATGTTGAAACAGGGACTATGGTTTTGTGGAGTACTGCTCCCTGTATAAGGCACTTTACAGCTGGAAGTCTCTAAAAAAAGGTCAGCTACTCGAGGGACAATATTCCGATGACACGCTTGTGGCAGGCAGTCTTGCCATCTGGGAGCGCGTGTTAGAAATTCAGGCAGCTTCCTGAATTAATGGGTGTAAAATTGTGTGCAGCGTACACCCAAATTTCCAGCATGCACTCTCCACAGGCGAGACACCCTGCCAGAAGCACAGAGTCACAAAATTGCCCCTTATTAGTTCAGCTGTTAGAATAGAAATACATCTGTAACCCCTTCACGGTTCTCTAGATATATGTGAGATGTGGTCTCTGTTGTAGACAGTATTCTATAGTCCAGTAAGGAGATCACTACTACAATGGCTTAATTCTAATTATCTTACTTTATAGTTTTAACGTCAGACAGTATAAGAAGATTACAGGTCAATGAACTAAATTAGACATTTGCATACATTAGAATGAATCTAGACATAATAAACATACATTCTCCATTTACATGGATTCAAAGGAGAATCTGTCCCTGTGTCCAAATTTGAGTGCACTCTTTCGTTGGAGCTCATGGTATGTATAATGTCTGCAAGACTTACGACTCCGAACCCCTTCGTTGAATTCTCTTCACGATCACTGAATCCCACTTTGAGTTCTGGATGCAGAGCTACTAATACGAAGGGCGGCGGCCGAGTTTGGAAACCCGGGACGGGATGCGGCAGCCATTTGCCTCCTGAGCCCTCTTTTCAGAGCTCCTGCCCTCTTTTCTTCCAGTTGCTCCTTTTTCCCGCTCGAAAACCCCGACTCCACCCCTTCCTCCTGGGGTTTCTGCCTGGAGACTGCGCAGCCTCACTGTCTGCAACAGTTGATACTGGTGCAGAATTATGGAAAGCCTGCTCTTAGTCACATTGTGTCCTTAAAAGTTCTTGCCGTACCTTCACATGGGCAACTTTAACCCAGGGATTTATAACAATGATAACACAGTGTCTAAGTTAAAGATTGATAACCATACTTAGCGTACATAACATTTCCAGTGGGTATTACACATCTTTCCCAGTGACTCCTGTGTGTATGATGCTGAGGCATTGGGCTAGCAATCTGGCTCCGTAGTGACCGATCTTTCGGTGCCGTTTTGTGTCGAAAATGGCGTCCACACCGCACGCGCACACTTCTGGTGCGGGCTGCGCCAGACGCCATTTTGGTGAGGGCGGTAGGGCGGGCATTAGGAGCGTGCGCCGGAAGTATGTTGAGTAAGCAGATTGTGGCGTCAATCAGCGTGCAATGCTGATTTGACGCCAGCGCTGCCATTTTCGTCCTCAACGCTGGAGCTAACGCCCTGTCTTACCCTCGCACAGCTGAACACGCATTCCGCAGCAACAAGGACCTCCCCCATCAGGACAACCACTCTCAGGTTAGCTGCTAATTAATTTCTACTGGCTCTGTTTAAGTTTGTAGAAGTGTTTGATACTTTCCAGAGTTGTTTAAAGTTGGTGAGGTGACAGGCAGTGGTGCTGCAAGTGGAGAAGGCCTTGGTCCTGACTTCAAGGGTTCTGGTCAGACCACTTGCTCCCAGTCATGGGTCGCTCTAGTTGTCACCCCTCTTGGCCTGCAGCATGACAGGGAGATGGAGCAGAGGCAGCAAAGAGGACAAGCTGCTGGCAGAGGAGCAGTGAGTGAAGTGTCTCCGCTTTATGAAGGAAGTGCTCACAGAACTCTGCTACCTCTTGCTACCTGCAGCCTCAAACCAGCGCAAGGACAGTGCTGCCAGTGGCTGTGAAGGTGACCGTGACCCTGAATTTCTTTGCACGGGATCCTTCCAGGCTGGAGCAGGCGATATCTGTAACATTTCCTAGTTCACCATCCGCTGCTGCATTAGAGAGGTGACAGATGCTCTTTATGCCAGGATCTCATTGAAACATATAAGGGGAAAAATTAGTCTCCTTAGCTGCTCCCGTTAGCGCCAGCAGATGGTGCTAATGGGGCGCTAGTGCATTATCGCCGGGGCGCGGCAAATCCAGTGCCGCACGCCAAATCTCAACCCCACCCCCTGTAGCACCACTGGGAGCCTCAATGCCAGGTGGATCGTGACATCAGTGAGTGTGCAACGCTCACTGACCGCCCGATCTGCGAAATTGGTTGTCGCCACCTACTTTAGCACCTGGAGTAAACAGCGACAGGGAGAGCTGGGGTGAAGCACCAGGAAGCCGGCTCCAGGGACGTTATTTAAAGGGATCATCAGTAAGAGTCGCAGCTGTCAGGTTAGTGGAGAGTCAGTGGTTTCACATAGTCCAACAGTTTTATTCAGTAATTTCAACATTATTTTGTATCAGGAGTGTTGTAAAAAAGTAGTTATATTTATTCTTTAAAAAAATCAAACTACTACACTTGGGTACATTAATGGGGGCTGTACTGGCAGTCGACCTCGCCCTCCAGGATCTACAGTGGTGGGAGCGGAGGCAGCGAGAAAGATCGTGGCTGGCTGGTCAGAGACAAGAGCTATCCGCTCTCCACCTGGCTCATGACTCCCCTCCACAATCCCAACACTCCTACAATGAGAGCCATGCCGCCACCAGGAACATCATCGAGCAGACCATTGGGGTGCTCAAGCAACAGTTCCTTGTCTTGACCACTCGGGAGGAGCCCTCCAGTACTCAGCTGAGCGGGTGTCCCATTTCGTGGTGGCCTGCTGCATGCTTTGCAACTTGGCCATCATGAGGGCCCAGCCCTTGCCACCAGGGATTGTGGGACCACCTCAGGAGGAGGAAGACGGAGAGGAGGAGGAGGAGGAGGATGAAGAGGAAGACGAGGAGGATGAAGAGGATGAGGAGGGCGAGGAACAGGAGCAAGGGAGGAGGCAGCCACTCAATTGGCCTTCCGGAAGGGCGGTCCATGACCGCCTCATCAGACTGTGGTTCGAATGAATTAAACCCCAGATCCCCATTGCTCACCACATCCCCATCATTCCATCCCTGTCACAGACCATATCACAGTGCAAAGCTGAAATGAGACACACCACAAAAGAATCCAAACTGAATTAATAAATTTATCAAAAATCAGTGAACACATATTTACACCAAAAATATTAACTATTCACCCTTGTGCAAACCCTCAGTGCCTCTTGTTACTGTGCCTTTGCCTACTCTAGTGCTCCTATGAAGTGATGGCCCAGTGGCTGCAGCAGGGCTGGTGGAAGGCTGCTGAATGTCCGTGCTGGAGACTTCAGATGGCCTTGCAGGATGCCCTCGACCAGCTCTGGGCCTGGAAGGCCCGGCTGTAGACTGCACCACCTCAGCATGTGCGGCAGCAGTCTGAGCTGGCTGGATGACAGGCAGCGACAAGGGCAATGGCGGAGTGGCAGTGGTGGGAGCAGGAATGCTGTCATCCTGAGAGGGGACAGCAGGTTCCTGCTCCACTGACCCACTGCCACTCCCCCAGGGCAGCACCTCAGCATCCCTACCAATCTGTTGCAGCACAGATTGCTGGCCTGCTGTGACACCATGAAAGTCCTGGTCGACGGTGGTTGACCCAGCCACGATGGCAGCAGTCAGAGCTTGCGTGACATCAAGTTGAGACTGCATGAGAGCAGTCTGAGATTGGATGCCACCAAGCATAGACTGCATTACAGCACTAAGACGTTGCATGGCTTCTGCCTGTGCTGCAATGGAAGCTGCCAGATCGCCGATCACGGCATCAGGTCTGGGTCGCCACAGTCTCTCTGGGAGTCTAGCATCCTTTGCAGACTGGAGATGATGGGCTCCATGGTATGCCTAGGGCATTGTGCAATGTTGGAGGCAGACTCCTCCACGCTCCTTACCATTGTCGAGAGGCTCTTGGGCACCCTTGCCATTGTGTCTATCATCTCCATGTGCATGCCCATCACCCTTCTTCTAAATGCCTCCCCATCGAGGTCCCCATCGGAGTCTTGTGCAGCAGAAATCACGCTCCAGGGAGCTGGCCCCCGAGCTACCCTTTCCCCATGGCCTTGCTGCAGCCCACTTGTCCCCGGTGCCTCACCTTGTGCAGATCCTGCTACTATACTAGCCTCTAAAGAACACGTAGAGCCAGTATCTGAGCTGGTGCCTGTGGGTGAGACACGCAGTGATGTGGTGTGTTCCTCTTCCTCTTCTCCCGCCTCGCTCTCTACGATACCCTCAAGTACAGGCTGCTCAGATGCTTGCTCATTATGTGAAAGCATGAAGGTACAAGAGTCAGGTTAAGATGAAGTGAAGAGGGCAGGAAGGGAGGAATGCATGCATACAGCATGAGTAGCTGGAAAGTGCAAAACGCTTGTGGGGTGAGGGGGAAGTGGAATGTGAGAAGAAAGAGTAGGGATGAACATACCCTTGTTTTCCCCAAGCGGGTCAATGTTGCTGGTGGCCATGGTGCCAACCTCCTGGCACCCAATAATCTGCAGCACTCGATTCTCCAGCGCAGACAATGGTTGGGTGTCGGCCTGTCTCCCGCCTGTGCACTCCTGCTCCCTCCTGTTGTGAGCCACCTTGGCCTGCAAGAGAAAGTGTGTGAGTGAGTGTGGAGCAATGTGTTTGAATGATGTGCATGTCATAGTTGAATAGCTGTCATTTTGTGCAAGGTGTGAGATGTGGGTGTGAGTGTTGGTATGTAGAGATTGTTAGTGGGCGAGTGCTGGGGGTGTGCTGCTTTGGGCAGTCTGTGAAGATTGTGGTTCAGATGGTGGTATGTAGCACTTGTTGAAGCATTCACTCACCCTGACCACCCGAGTGAGGTTGTTAAATTTCTTCCTGCACTGTGTGTGGGTCCTGGGGACCACAGTGCTGCCTGAGATGTGCTGGGCTACCTTCCTCCACATGGTTTGGAAGACTTGCGGCAAGGGCCTCCTGCCACTTGCTGGGTAGAGCACCGCCCTCCGTCTCTCCACCGCGAACACCAATGCCTCCAGTGCTTGATTGCAGAATCTGCGGGCTCGCTCCCTGGGGCGTGGATCTGCCAGGAGCACAGCTGCTTCAGTCCTCTGGCTCCTTCTCCTTGTTCTGCTTCTGCTTGCTGAGGCAACTGCACAGCCAGAAATGCTGAGAATGAGGTTTTACAGCATCAATGAACCTCCCCTTTAAGTACTGAAAAATGCCTGCAGCAATCATGACTTGCGATTAGACTGCACCTGATATTCGTCCACCCTTTGAGTGTACTCTTTTATTGGGTACTTTAAACAAATTTAACTGTAAATTAAACAAACTTCAAATGAAACTTAAACAAATTAAATTAGAATTTGATTATCCGGGTTGATGATGCACTCCAGTCCCCGCGGCGCCCACCGGTCGCGGAAATACTCAAGCGTGCCGGCGGACACCGCGTGCTCCATCTCCAGGGCCACCCGGGCGCGAACATGGCCGCGGAAGAGAGGCAGGCAATCCGGCTGAACGACCCCCTCGACCGCCCGCTGCCTGGACCAATTGATGGCTTTTTTAGCCAGACCCAGGAGCAGGCCCACAAGGAGGTCCTCCAACCTGCCCGCTCCCCTCCGCACCGGGTGACCATAGATCAAGAGCGTGGGACTGAAGTGCAACCAAAAATCGAGGAGCAGCCCCTTCAAGTGATGAAAGAGGGGCTGCAACCTCTCACTCTCCATATATACGTGGAACACGGACTCCTCCAGGCTGCAGAAAAACCCTTTGAGTGTAATGCCAATGAGCTTTGGCTTTAAGACTTGAGTCAGGACTCCAATCAATTTTTTGAGCAGTGAGCATGAATTTCACGTGCAGTCTAAAGCATTAGCGCCTGGCGCTAATTCTCCAACTTTTCTAATGACACCGCCCATTCCTGGGCTGTAATGAATTTCTAGCCCATAATATTCTGAGGGGGGTTGACAGGGTAGGTGCTGAGAAGTTGTTTCCCCTGGCTGGACAGTCTAGAACTAGGGGGCATAGTCTCAGGATAAGTGGTCGGCCATTTAAGACTGAGATGAGGAGGAATTTCTTCACTCAGAGGGTTATGAATCTTTGGAATTCTCTATCCCAAAGGGCTGTGGATGCTGAGTCATCGAACATATTCAAGGTTGAGATAGAAAGATTTTTGGATTCTAGGGGAATCAAGGGATATGGGGATCAGCGGGAAATGGAGTTCAGGTCGAAGATCAGCCATAATCTTATTGAATGGCAGAGCAGGCTCGAAGGGCCGTATGGCCTATTCCTGCTCTGAATTCTTATGTTCTTATAGGGGAGTTCATTGCCTTCTCTCTGACTAAAGAGAAACAGGCAGAGTGTGCACGTGGCTTTGCCAGGATATTGGTCTTTCCCATAGTGCAGGGCGCCATCGACTGCACACACATGGCTTTGCGGGTACTGCATCTAAATGCTGAGATGTACCGTAACCGTAAAGGTTACCACCCGCTGAATGTGCAGTTGGTGTGCGACCATGCGCAGCAAATCATGATGGTGAATGCCCGGTATACTGGCAACAGTTATAATGCTTTTATTCTGCGCCAGTCCGCTGTCCCCTCAGTCATTGAGCCACCACGACAAACCAGAGTGTGACTATTGGGCGACAAGGGCTATCCGCTGACCACCTGGCTCATGACTCCGCTGTGCAACCTATGCACACGTGGGCAGCATGCATATAACGAAGGCCAGACTGCCACATGGAATCTGGTAGAGCAGACCATTGGCGTCATTAAGCGACGCTTCCACTGCCTGGACCACTCTGGTGGAGCCTTGCAGTACTCACCAGAGCACGTCTCAAGATTCATCCTAGTTTGCTGCATGCTCCACAACCTGGCAATCAGGAAGGCACAGCCCTTGCCATCACGCATATGGTGACCAGCTGAGGAGGAGGAGGAGGAGGAGGAGGAGGCAACCCTTTCTGCCTGTGCTGTGTGTGATTGACTCATCCAACTGTGGTACCAGTGAATGCAACCCCATCAACATCCTGGAGGTCACCATTGACCAGAAACTTAAATGGGCCAGCCACATAAATACAAGTGGATAAAAGGCTGGGTATTCTGCGGTGAATGTCTCACCTCCTGATTCCCCAAAGCCTTTCCACCATCTACAAGGCACAAGTCAGGAATGTGATGGAATACTCTCCACTTGCCTGGATGAGTGCAGCTCCAACAACATTCAAGAAGCTCGACACCATCCAGGACAAAGCAGCCCGCTTGATTGGCACCCCATTCACCATCTTAAACATTCACTCCCTCCACCACCAGCGTACCGTGGCTGCAGTGTGTACCATCTACAAGATGCACTGCAGCAACTTGCCAAGGCTTCTTCGACAGCACCTCCCAAACCCACGACCTCTTCCACCTAGAAGGACAAGGGCAGCAGGCGCATGGGAACACCACCACCTCTGTGGTGTATGTAACCTGTTCCACCTTAAGAGAACTTAAGCCTGTTCCACCTTAAGAGATGTACTACTTTCTCTGGCTGCTGTATACGTAATACCGGTGGTGACCACCGGTATATAAGTACTGTGTAGTGATATTGTATTTAGTATAGTCCTGACCTCCAACTAGTAAAGACCTGTTGAACTTTATTCTTGTAGTCTGTGTCAGTAATTAATCTTAATACAACTGGAACACACAGACTTAACAACCTCCAAGTTCCCCTCCAAGTCACACACACCATCCTGAGTTGGAAATATATCGGCCGTTCCTTCATTGTCGCTGGTTCAAAATCCTGGAACTCTCTCCCTAACAGCACTGTGGGAGTACCTTCACCACACTGACTGCAGCGGTTTAAAAAGGCGGCTCACCACCACCTTCTCAAGGGCAATTAGTGATGATAATAAATGCGATGATGCTCCCAATAATGACCGGCACCGTCTCCTCCATCAGGGTCAGGTTAGTCAAGCATGCCTATCCCCCGCTGGTTAGGTCTTGCTGGCGCTGGTTATGAGCCACCTTGTTCTGCAAGAGAAAGGGCAGTGTGTCAGTGAGTCTGGTGCAATGTGTTTGGGTGAGGTTTGTCATTGTTGAATAGCTGATAGTGCATGCAAGCTGTGAGATGTGAGCGTGAGGCTTGCAGCAGTGGCAAGTGTGTGAGGGTGAGGTGAAGCTATGAATGTGAGGTATGCCTTGTGTTTGGTAGAGATTGTTGGTAGGTCAGTGATGGGAGTGTGGTGCATTGAGCGGTGGGTGAGGTCAGTGATGGGAGTGACATGAATCTTGTCATTCATGTGGAAATGACATGAAATGATACTGGGTGGCCTGCTGGTGGCGCTGTCCAGGGAGAGTATAAATACTCGGGCATGGGCCCAGCTTGCTCAGGACATTCTTTAACAGGAACTAGTGAAGGACACAACTAGATCTCCATGTTGAAAAACAGTTGATTAAAGCCTTGTTTACTACTTAGACCAAGTGCCTAGTAGTTTTCTTACGTCAGGGAGTGTGATGCATTGAGCGGTGGGTGAGGCTAGTGATGGGAGTGTGGTGCATTGAGCGGTGGGTGAGGCTAGTGATGGGAGTGTGGTGCATTGAGCAGAGGGTGAGGCTAGTAATGGGAGTGTGGTGCATTGAGCAGAGGGTGAGGCTAGTGATGGGAGTGTGGTGCATTGAGCAGAGGGTGAGGCTAGTCATGGGAGTGTGGTGCATTGTGCAGAGGGTGAGGCTAGTGATGCGAGTGTGGTGCATTGAGCGGTGGGTGAGACTAGTAATGCAGATGGTGGGATATGGCATTTGAGAGGTCATTAAACTTCTTCCTGCACTGCGTCCAGGTCCTTGGGGCTATACTGCTGGTATTGACCACAGCGGCTATCTGCTCCCATTGCCTTTTACCCATTTGCCTGGAGGGCTTCCTGGCCCCCTTTGGAAACAGAACCTCTCTCACCGTGTTCACCTCCTGCAGCAAGGCCTCCCGTGCTGCCTCAGAGAATCTTGGTGCATGCTCTCTCCCCTGTTGTGACATCATTGTTTTTTCTGCTGCTCTGACTTTCTTTCCCAGCCAGTTGAATGACCTGCTGCAGGCAGAATGCATCTCCCCTTTAAGAGGTGTAGACTGCCTTTAAGAAGTGCAGGCTAGCTTTAATTGGTATAAAAACAGAAAATGCTGGAAATACTCAGCAGGTCAGGCAGCATCTGTAGAGAGAGAGAAACAGAGTTAATGTTTCAGGTCGTTGACCCTTGACTTTCCTGATCAATTATATTATCTGAAAAATTGTGAGAGATACGAAGGGTCATCGACCTGACACGTTAACTCTGTTTCTCTCTCTACAGATGCTGCCTGACCTGATGAGTATTTCCAGCATTTTCTATTTTTATATCAGATTTCCAGCAACCGCAGTATTTTGTTTTTGTATTAGCTTTAATTGGTGCTAGCCTCGCACGAGCTTGGGCCCCCTGCTGAATGTTCAGCCACTCAGCAGTGCATTCAGCACTGGGCTGAACACCACAATCACGTTAATCAGCAGGCAGCACAAAGTTAGCGTGCTGCCTCCATTCCTTTGAATCGTGCATCATGATCCTCGTACCAGCTTTCGGGGTAAACAAACTTTTAGCCCATTAATTCTTAAGGTTATTAATATTTTCAATCATTTTTTATCATCAGTAGTTTATGATATCACCTTATATGATCCTGGATTTAGGGAAAAGTAGCCCTAATGCCACACTAATTGAAAAATTATTCTTAAGAGGGACTGGGGATGAATCTTGTGTCTGCTGGTGTATATGTTGGGTCTCCTGGTCTGTATGTCAGGTCTGATGGTCTGTATGTCGGGTCTGAATGTCAGATCTCCTGGTCTGTATGCCTGGTCTGTTGGTCTGTATGTTGGGTCTGATGGTTTTTATGTCAGGTCTGCTGGTTTGTGTGTCGGGTCTGATGGTCTGTATGTTGCATCTGATGGTCTGTTTGTTAGGTCTGATGGTCTGTATGTTGGGCCTGTTGGTCTGTATGGTGAATTGCCACATTAGGCAGTGCATTTCCTAACTCAGCCATTGAGAGAGTCCCAAGTATAGCACATCTACTTACAAATCATAAATAAATATCTCTCACAATTGTTCAGATGATATAATTGATCAGGAAAGTCAAGCACTCTCAGTTTATGAAGTCTGCTGAACACTCCGATAGTGTTACAGCCTTTAATGTAGATCCCAGACAGTTTCCATCTCAGTAATGAGATCCTGGGGTAGGTAATGAAACAATTTCATTTGGATATTGATTTTGGCAGTTCGTCGCCATTTCTAAAATGGAAATCTCCATGAAATAATACTGTACTGGCTGGATGTGTCTGGACTAGTGAGCTGACCGAAGGCCCGTAAATCACACCGCTAAATCACTGGGAGATAGTGACAGATTAAGCCAGGCAGAAATAATAAGGAAATGAAAGCAGAAATGTTGTTTTTCTTTATAAAAAGAATAATATTTTATTAGCAAACCAAAAAAAAATTAAAAAAGAGAGTGAAGGAAAATGTATTCTGCGAGCCAGGCCGCTCCATCAATGTCAGTACCATTTTTTAGCATATCTGTAACTCCTATTCCACTTTGCCACGCAGAATCAGTGGCCTAGAAATTGGATCGTGATCCGGATGCAGCCCGTGTGTCAAAATCGGCCGGTGGCAGGGTCGCGGGTAATTGGTCCACCGGCCTCCTTTGCCGGCCGGCAATAGTCTGCTGATTTAATGTGGGACGGGGTGGGCGGGAGCACTTCTGCTTCGCCCGGCTCCACAATAAGGTAAGTAAAAAAAAAACTTAAAACTTACTTTTGCGGTGGCAGCCTCCAGCGGTTCCTTGAAGACCACTGGCTGCCGAGTGCCTGAAGAAACTGACCGCAGCATGCATGGCGCACGCTGTGGTCACTCACAATCCAATTGCGCAAAGGCCCTAACATCCGCTTCAGGCGTGGGCGCCTGGACGCCTATGGAGGAGCCTTTACCAAGATGGCGGGTAGCACACTTCTGCCATATTGGACCCTTAGGCATCTTTTTTACACCCGTACAATGGGCACAGCGTGATCCAATTTCTAGGCCAGTGAGGTTATTTTTTGTATAACTTCATAGGCCTGAAATTCTACAGGGGTTCTCCGGGTCTCGGTGAGAGACTGGCAGGAACCGCAGGGAAACACAGTGAATGGATAGAAATGGCTGTTTATACTGTTTCTCTGTGGGGGTGGGGGGGTGCCGCCAATCTCCCAGCAGAGTTATGCAAGAGAGCGGGAGAACCTCAGCGGAGTTTTAGGGTCTACATCTTTCATTAATCTTGTCAAATTCTGCCAGTCTACATCTTCTCTTGGGTGCCAGCCTTGGCTCAGTGGCAGCATTCTTGACTCTGAGTCAGAAGGTTGTAGGTTTAGGTCCGACTCCAGTGACTTGGCAACATAATGTAGGCTGACATGAGTCCAGTACCGAGGGAGTGCTGCACTGTCGTAGGTGCTGTCTTTTGGATGACATTAAATCGAGACCCCGTCTGTCCTCAGGTAGACATGAAAGATCCCATGGCATTGAGGCGAAGAAGAGAATATTTATTACTTAACCAACATAACTAAAACAGATTATCTGGTCATTATCTCATTGCTGTTTGTGGGACCTTGCTGTGCGCAAACTGGCTGCCACATTTTCTACAGTACAACAGCGAGTACACCTGAAAAGTACTTAATTGGCTGTAAAGCGTTTTGAAATGTTCTGATGTCATGAAAGGTGCTACAGAAATGCAAGACTTTCTTTCCCCAGACTGCATTATCTGTTTTAACATTATTCAGTTAAAGCGTTTAGCAGAAGGCTTGTGGATATTTAGCAATGGAAGAGGAAGAATCCTTTATATGGAGTGCGCCAGAAATGTTTCCAAAATGTCTAGCCGCAGGAGAGGGTAAGGAAAACCACTTAGCAGAATTGTAGAACATTGCGCAAAGTACTCCTGTTTGCTTTCATTTTCCATCATAGCAGCTGCCGCCGGTCTCATTGATGTATACCATTTGGCTTAGTAATTAGAACCAATATTTTACACTGTCATCACTGTACACAGCCCTCACCCCCCACAAAAAAATAACAGAGTCAATTCATAACTGCTACTTGACGAATAAAACTGATCAGCTTACGTTCCTGAATATCGAGCTTAAGAGCCATCTTCTCAATTCAGGGCACTGAATCCAAATTAGGCAATAAGGATAAAGAAGGCGTTCAATGAATGTGGGTTTTAATTAATCAGAGATAGTAGTATTATCGGAGTTAAATGTTGAAATGGACTCATTGCAAAACCTAGATAAATTCATTACCAGGAAAATAGATACCGTCTATAAATACAGAAAACATATTCCATAAATGTTATATCTGACACGTTATTCATAAATTATAAATTAATATGTTTATGGAAACTTGGTGTTAGCCCCTTTTAAGCACTTTTTACAGTGGTTTAGCTGATGGCTCACTTACATTTATGTGCTCCCAGTACTCACCAGGGTCCAATTCCTGAGATAGCTATCCTTGTTACCGTTGTATCCCACCTTATCTCATTGTGATCACCTCTTATGCTTATCAATCTATATGCACATAGTACATGTGTGCCTCATCTCAAAGTATCACCTGTGAAAGGGTACTTCTATCTGATTGTCTCAAATGTCATATTCCTGGGACAGCAATAAATCACAACTGAACAATTAGGCAATCTACCAATCAACAAGTAGCAAGCGGGAACAAAACCAACCAATCAAGAGATACCAAGCAAGTACAAAATCACCAATCAGCAATAAATAGCAAACAGCTGTAACTAAAATGACTAGCATGTAGGAACCCAGGAAATGATGCAAGATATTTTTTGACATCCTTTTGGCTATCATCTTATTTTGTCAGTAACATGAGGACATATTGATGTAAATTAAAATGTATAACATAGCGGACATAAAAAAGAATCACATAGTTCACAGCCTCTCAGTTTAAGCGGTGTGGTCTCTCATGGCCGAGAAAATGGGCCCAGACTAATTTTGTGTTTAAATCAATTGTCTTTTCCTACATTTTTCTGGCCTGTGCTTTACATCATTGATGGACATTTAACAAACTCATAATGGTCACCTATAATAGGAAGAGTTGTTAGTTATAATGGTAGGCCGCTAAGTTCGGCTCTGTAGCGCCTGTTATTTGGGGGCTACGGCTGCCGATTTGGTTCCAAAATGGCATCTGTGGCATGCACGCACACTTCTGGTGCGGGCCGTGCTGGGTGCAACCTTGGATCAATCATTAGCATGGGTGCAGGGAGCATGCGGCAGAAGTGTGCAGAGTAAGCAGATTGTGATGCCAGCGCTGCTCAATGCTCCAGCTAACGCCCTCTCTTAAACACGCACCGCTGAACACGTGTTGAGCAGCAGGAAGGAGCCCCCACCAGCGCTATTTAAGGAATCATCACCAACTTGCAGCTTAGTTGCTGATTGATTTCTACTGGCCGTTGCTGAGTTTGTAGAAGTGTTTGGTGGTTTGTACAGTTATTTCAAGTTGCTAAAGTCTACAGGGAGTGGTGTGGCGGGTGCAGAAGGACTTTGTCCTGACTTCAAGGATTCTACACAGACCACATGCTCCCAGACATGGGTGCTGACGTAAGAAAACTACTAGGCACTTGGTCTAAGCGTTAAACAAAGCTTTAATCAACTGTTTTACAACATGGAGGCCTAGTTGTGTCCTTCACTAGTTCCTGTTAAGAATGTCCTGTGCAAGCTGGGCCCGTGCCCGAGTATTTATACTCTCCCTAAACAGCGCCACCCATAGGCCACTCAGTATTATTTCATAAGTCTTTCTTTCATGAATGACTGATTCATGTCAGGTGCCATAGTAGGCCTTCCACTTGGACTACAGAATGACTGGAAGAATGACCAGAGGTGACACAGAGCAGGACAAGCTGCTGGAAGAGGGAGGAGGAAGAGTGGGGAGAAGGGCTCTCAGCACGATGCTATATCCTTCATAGAACAATACCCCTACCTGAACCTCAGTGAGGAACAGTGCACCAGACGTCTGCGTTTCACCAAGGATGTCCTCACTATAATCTGCCACCTGCTGCAACCACAACTGCATCCTCAGAGCAGGGCGAGGACCGCTTTGCCAGTGCCTGTGACAGTGACCGTGGCCATGAACCTTTATGCGTCGGGCTCCTTCCAGGCTGGAGCTGGAGATATTTGCAACTTCTGCCAGTTTGCCGTGCACTGTTGCATAAGGGAGGTAACTGAGGCTGCGTATTCCAAGAGAGCTGAATACATTTCCTTCTCTCTACCCAGAGAGCAGCAGGCGGAGCGAGCACGCGGCTTTGCGAGGATTGCCAGCTTCCCCATGACGCAGGGTACCAATGACTGCATGTACGTTGCTCTGTATGTAAACTCTGAGATGTACTGTAACCGAAAGGGATTCCACTCCCTCAACATCCAGCTGGTGTGCGACCATACTCAGCTAATCATGCAGGTCAATGCTCTGTATCCTGGCGGCAGTATTCCGGCGCGGACACGATGGGCCGAAATGGCCTCCTTCCGTGCTGTAACTTTCTATGATTCTATGATTCAGTCACGATGACTGCTTTCTGTGGCAGCCCGCTGTCCCATCTGCATTTGAGCCACCACGACAAGCCAGAGGGTGGCTACTGGGCAACAAGGGCCATCCGTTAACAACATGGCTCATGACTCCGGAACCTGTGCACATGTGGGCAGCATTCATACAACGAACGCCATGCTTCCACACGAAATTTCGTCGAGCAGACCACTGATGTGCTAAAGCAACACTTCCGCTGCCTGGACTGCTCTGGAGGAGCTGTACAGTATTCGGCAGAGCAGGTGTCGGGATTCGTAGTGGTCTGCTGCATGCTGCGGCATGAGAGCATAGCCCTTACCACCAGCCATACAGCGACCTGCTGAGGAGTAGGAGGAGGAAGAGGAAGGTACGAGGCAAACCATACAGTCCCTTTCTGGCCGGGCTGCCCATTACAGACTCACCCGGCTGCGGTACCAGTAAATGCAAACCTAATTCCACATTCACCAACAGTCCCACACCTTACCTTCCCTCTGTCACTCACCATCACAGCGTCCGCTTGGCCACAATGCAAAAATAAAAGCCAACACAAAATAAACATTCCAAACCAAATTTTAAATGAAATCATGCCATGTTGCATACAAATGTAAACTAATCACCCTTGTGCATTTCATTAGTGCCTGTCTTCTGTGTGTCTTTGCCTGTTCTAGTGCTCCTACGCGATGCTACCCCAGTGACTGCAGCATGGCTGGTGGAAGGCTGCTGACTTTCACTGGAGGAGACTGCAGATGGCCTTTGAGGATGACCTTGAGCAGCTCTGGGCCTAGAAGGCCTGGCTTTGGACTGCACCACCTCGGCAGCCTGGGCGGGCTGGCTGGCTGACAGGCAACAGCAAAGGCACTGGCAGAGTGGCAGGAGTGGGAGGACGAATGCTGCCAACTTGAGAGAGGACAGCAGGGTCGTGCCCCACAGAGCCACCACCACTGCCCTGGGGCGGCATCTCAGCAATCCTAGTATTCTGTTGGAGGACAGACTGATGAACTGCTGTGACACCCTGCAAGCCCCTTTGAACACTGGTAAGCGCAGCTACGATGGTAGCAGTCTGAACTTGCGTGGCAGCAAGCTGATCTTGCATGACAGGAGTTTGAGCTTCCACTGCAGCATCCAGACGTTGGGTGGCTTCTGCTTGTGCTGCAATGGAGGCTGAGACATTGGTCATCAGATGCTGCATCCTGATTGGGTCCGCAAGTGTGTTAATGGAATAGGCCATCACTTCCATGCTGGATAGGATGGGCTCCAAGCTCTGCGCAAAGCCATGAGCCAAGTTGGTGCTGGACTTCTACACGCACCTTGACATTACACGCAAGCTTTCTCGCAGGCCTGTCACTGCACCAAGCATTTCATTGTACTTACCCATCAGCCTTCTTCTGAAGCCTGCCCCATTGAAGTCCTTATCTGAGTCCTCTGCAGCAGAACTCGTGTGCGACCTTGGCCTCCGGGGAGCTGCCACCTGCGCTATTCTTTCCCCATGCCCGGTGTCTCATCACGTGCAGATCCCATGTCTAAGCTATCCTCTAAAGAACGCGGAGTGTCAGTATTTGAGCTGGTGGCTGCGAGTGTGAAATCGAGTGACGGTGCTGTGTCTTCAGCATTACTTCCTTCTTCCTCTTCCAGTTCCTGCTCCTCCACCACTGCCTGGCCAGGTTGCAGCTCTTGGCAACAGAAAGGAGAAAGGCACAAGGGTCAGGTTGTGGTGATGGGAGGGGGGAAACCAAGAGGTGCATGCTTACACCATCTGCAGCTTGTAAATCGGAAGAGATTGTGGGATGAGGGGGGAAGTGGGATGTAAGGAGGAGGATTAGGTAGGAGGACACCCTCATCTTCAATTGTTCCAGCCCCACCACTAGCCAAGGGCTCAGCGATGGCCACTCCAATAATCTCCAGCACCATCTCCTCCATGGGGGCGAGTTGATGTAGGCAAGCCTGTCTCCCTGCAGGTAGCCCCTGCTGCCGCCGGTTATAAGCCACCTTGTCCTGCAAGAGACAGGGAAGTGTGTGATATACCTATCAATTCATCCAATGAAAAGCGACGAGTTAAGAAAGTAACTATAGGTTTTTATTGGCTAAATAACAGAGCCCACCCTCGTGGGTGATCGGATACAACAAGGAGGAATGCCAGCCAGTCGACTACCTTTATACCTGGGCAGGTAGGTGGAGTCATGGGCGGAGTCAGCAGTGGTCAGCCCAGGTATAACAGCGTGACAAGAGGCGACCTCGTATAGTGATACAACAGTGTGAACAGTGATAACCATAGAGTAACGATATAACAGTGATAACTATAGTGTAACGATAGTGAACGATAAAAGTGGTTTACCACAGTGTGTCAGTGAGTGTGGTGCAATATGTTTGGGTGAAGCTATGAATGTGAGGTATGAGTCGTGATTGATAGCGATTGTTGGTAGGTGAGTAACGGGGTATGGTGCATTGAGCAACATGTGAGGCTAGTGGTGCAGTTGGTGGAATATGGCATTTTAAGATGAATTCACTGACTTTGACCACTCATTTGAGGTCATTGAACTCTTTGCGCCACTGCATCCAGGCCCTCAGGGGCTTGACTTCTGGCATTGACTGCCACGGCTATCTGCTCCCACTGCCTTTTTCGAATTTGTCTGGAGGGCCTCCCGGCCCCCTCTCTCCTCCTGTCTACCTCCTCCACCAAGACCTCCAGAGCAGCGACTGAACCTTGGATCACGTTCTCTGCCCTATTGCACCATAATTCAGTGTTCTTCTTGCTCACACTCTCTTCCCCAGCCACTTCCAGAACCTGCTCCAGCCAGAATGCACCTCCCCTTTAGGAGGTGCAGGCTGGCTTTAAGTAGTGCAGGCTAGCTTTGAGTGGTGTTAGTCACGCATGAACTTGGGCCCCCTGCTGAGGCGCTGAGCCACGGAACAACGCGTTTAGCGCTTCCTCACCGCTGCAATCATTTTAATTAGCAGGCAGCACAAAGGTTACATGCTGCCTGCATTGGACCCAACGGGCGCGGGCTAATCACGCATCGAGAGACCCGCGCCCGTTTTCGGGGGTTATCAAATTTATCCCCCATAGAGTCTTAAAAAAACTCAATGGGGCAAATGTCATCAGGGAGTTTGTAAACCCAGTGGGCCTGTCGCAGTCTTTTTATCATCACTATTTCTTATGACCAGCCAGCAGCGTCTTTGTGAAAATGAGAATAAGACCGGAGTGATCTCCTGCTTAGTTGCTGACCTTAACTGCTTAGCACAATTAGGCATTATGTAGAAATAGGGCCTCTCAATATGGAAGTCATGGTCTTCGCGCTCCTTGGTTCTGTGAAAGATATAAATGATGGTCTGGATCCTAGCCAAGTATTTCCCCTTCCCTCTCAGTGGCAGAGACGAAGTGTGTGGTCTGACGGCATTCCATAACAGGGGGAAGATGTGGAGATATCACAGCTCCTCCGAGTTCCCAAGACTCTGCTGTGTGGTGCAGAGCCTTGCAGCCAACGGGCAGGGGTTGGGAAATCGGGAGCGCAGGCAGGCAGAGCAAAAACAAATTGGTTATAATGGAATATTTTAATTTCCACACAAACTGGGAGAAGCTCAAGTAGTAAAGGCAATGACTTTCTAGAATGTAGTCAGGACAGTTTTCTTGAACAATATGTTTCAGAACGGACAAGGGCACAGGCCATGCTGGATTTAGTGAATGAGTAATGAACCGGAATTAGTTAACAATCTGACGGTAAGGGAGCCTCTTGAAAATAGTGACCATAATCTGATTGAATTTGATATTTAGGACGTTTTATTATGTTAAAGGCGCTATATAAATATAAGTTGTTGTTGATATTAGGTTTGAGAGGGAGAGTCACCTACCAAGGTTTTAAATTTAAGTAAGGCAAACTTCGAGGGATGAGAATTCAAAAAGTAAACTGGGCTGAACTGTAAATGGGTAAACCTACAACCAGTGAGAAATATTCAAAGAAGTATTTGATATGATACAAAACCATAACCCTAACCCCAATCCTAATCCCTAAAAGACAAAGGGGGAGAAATTCATTATAGCCCAGGAATGGGCGGTAACTTTGGAAGAGTTTGAGATTTAGCGTCAGGCACTAATGCTTCAGACTGATTAAGTCTCATTGCACAAAGAAAGGATTGGAGTGCTAAATCAAGCGCTAATGGCCTAGCTCAGTGGTGTTAAACTTGCAGCGCCGACCAACATCAGGTGCAGTCTAATCACAAGTCATCATTGCCATAGGCACTTTCCAGTTCTTAAAGGGGAGGTTCATTGATGCTGCAGAACCTCATTCTCATCATTGCTGGCTGTGCAGCCATCTCAGCCAGCAGCAGCAGGTCAAGGAGAAGGAGCTGGACAACTCAAGCAGCCCTCATGGCCTTTCTCCTCCCTCTGGCCACATGTTCCAATCTTTCTCGGTGCCTCCGCTCCCTCCGCCGTAGATCCTAGAGGGCGAGATTGACTGCCAGTACAGCCCCCATTAATGTAACCAAGTGTAGCACTTTGATATGTTGTGAGAACAAATGTAACTAATTGTTAGTAGCCACACCACTCCTGATACTAAACAACCTTTAAATTACTGAATTAAACTGTTGCACAATGTCAAACTGACAAGGAAGCAGTGAAACAGCAATAACCCGACAGCTGCGACTCATTACTCATGATCCCTTTAAGTAGCGCCCCTGGAGCTGGCATCCACCTGCTTGATGCTTCCTCTCTCTGTCGGTGTCGGGGCGAGGCGCTAAGGCAGGGGGCGACAATAAATTTTGCAGATCGGGTGCCCAGTGAGTGTTGCACGCTCACTGACATCACGATCTGCCTGGCGCTAAAGTCCCCGGTGGTAACTGTTAGCGGCGGCACTGGGGGGGGGGCGGATTTGCCATGTGGCGCTGGATTCGCCTCGCCCCGGCGCTACTGCATCAGCGCCCCATTAGCACCCCTGCCAGACGCTAACGGGAGGTGCTAGCCAACTGAATTTTTCCCTCAAAGGCTCCACTTGTGTAGTTAAGCAACCACAGTCAACAAATTAAGTAAGGGGCAGTATCAAGCTGAAAGTAAAAGTTTACACAAATGCAAGAAAAAGTGGGAATTCAGTAGACTTGGAGAGCTGTAAAAAGTAACAAAGGGATACAAAGGAAGTAATGAGATGGGCAAAAGGAGATTCTGGAAATAAACCTGCAAGGGATATCAAAGCCAAAGGTTTTAATAAAAAATATTAAGTGAAAGATAGTGGTAAAGGGAAATGTGGGCTCATAATGGTCAATAAGGAAATGGCAGACTTGTCAAGTGAGTAGTTTGTATTTGTTTTCACAGTGGAGGCAGAGGACAAAATACCAGTGGTACAAGGGAACCTAAAAATAATTCAAGGGGCAATATGTTAAAAAAAATTGGAATGAAGAAAATAATGGGACTTATGATAGAAACTCTCCAGGACCTGATGGTTTCCACCCCAAGGTAGTAAAAGAAATAGGTGAGGAAATGGCAGATGCATTAATCATAACTTTCCAAAGCTCTCTAGTTTCAGGAATTGTGACTTTGGATTGGAAAATTGCAAATGTCAGTTTATATTATTTAATAAAGGAGGGAGAGAGAAACCAGGCAACTACAGATTTTTTTCAGGCAAGCGTATAAAGGGATACAGAACAAAGGTACAGGTCAGCCAGGATCTAACTGAATGGCGGAACAGGCTTGAGGGGCTGAAAGGCCGACTGTTCCAATGTTTCCTATGTTAATTACAGGTGCAGTGACACCTGAGGAGTTCTATCTGCACCCGTCACTGCCCTGGGAGCTGTGTCAATAGATACCTCCACATGTGCTGGACAAGAAGAGGCTACGTCTGTTTCATAAGACAGGCTGCCATATAGTTGTCCCACCTGACCAACAGACAGCATCTGAAACAGGGATAGTTCTTCCTGTAAAAATTAAGCTTTCATGCTACCAGATCCTTCCAAGGGACATCAGGCAGTCTATGGTGCACAGCTGCATCAAGCTGGTGACAAATGCTGTGTTTGCAACACCTTCATTACTTTCTCCATGGAAAGGAGGCATCAGCCGGATAAGATGCACAGCTTGCGCCGGGTGGTAGGCTTCCCTTATGTGTGAGGTGTTGCAGATGATAGTCATGTGGGCATTAGGCTTTCTTAAATCAACCTTAAGGCCTACATACAAAGAAAGAGTTTGCACTCATTTAATGTTCAGGTGATGGCCGACCTCAGAAATATCCGTATGCGTACTAATATCTGTTATCCAGGAAGTCATATTTTTAGAAGGGAACCAAACACTTACCTGGGGGGTTTGCAGGGGGCGGTGGCGGGGCATAGGTTAGCTCTTAGGAGACAAGGCTGATCTCTGTGCCCATAGCTGCTGACTCCAGAGAAAAACCTTCTAACAGCAGAGAAAGGCCTGGGCTGGAAGTCTGTGTTTGCTGTACCATGCGTGTCACCTCCACCTATGGGAAAAGTGTGCCAAGTAGTAGTAAAAGGGTGTATGCAAAAGGGCAATGGTTGTGTACAATGTTTGAAATGGTACCTCTCAGAGGGCATAGTAGGTCTCGACTGTTGTTTGTGCTACACTTCGTCGTAGAATCATAGAAGTTTACGGCACAGAAGGAGGCCATTCATGGATCTCAGAAGAAGTGTGTGCAAAAATGAGGAACACACTTACCTTCACCTTCCTCCTGATGCCAGCAAACTTCTTTGACATAAAATCGTGCCATTCATGTAGAAAGGACTTATGAAATATACTGGGCAGCCTGCTGGTGGCGCTGTCCAGGGAGAGTATAAATACTCGGGCACGGGCCCAGCTTGCTCAGGAACATTTTGTAAACAGGAACTAGTGAAGGATAACTAGACTTCCATGTTGTGAAACAGTCGATTAAAGCCTTGTTTAATACTCTGACCAAGTGCCGAGTAGTTTTCTTACGTCATTCTTTCTCATTTTCGGCAGGTGCAAGGGACCTGGGTGGCTACAGAGCCTTGATCAATAATCTCCCTCAAGGCAGCTTGCTTCTTTGCTTTTACTGGAGTGTGGCCTTCAGCCACAGATGGTTATCCTCCGTTGCTGCACCTCCTTCAGTAGGATCTCCAACCGTTGAGCATCAAAG
Source organism: Somniosus microcephalus (assembly GCF_052327205.1). NCBI lineage: Eukaryota > Metazoa > Chordata > Chondrichthyes > Squaliformes > Somniosidae > Somniosus > Somniosus microcephalus. Next base: position 14,911,595 of record NC_141000.1, on the reverse strand, counting down.
GGAGCAGTGCTGCCCACATGTCTCTGCTGTGCCATTGTCATCAACTACTTATTTTATCTGACCCCGCCACAACTTCCCCTTTAATGGCCTTTTTCACGCTGCTTCCCTCACTGAGTATTTCCAATCCCCAGCCATGTGCATTGCAGGTGAAGGTCTCTGGGCAAGCCTTTTCTACACTGTAGCCTCTTCAAATTCGGAAAAGCATCTTCCATTGGAAAATTAAGGTGGACTACACGAGTTTCGTCCTCCACACATTTAGTTATCTCAATGACATTTTCCCCATTATTAATAAATTGGGGCTAATATTTAAACCTTTTTAAAATAGTGCTTTTGAAGTGAATACAGTTAGCCCTCTCTATCTTAAATGGTGAACAGACGATAAGAATGTCCCTTTAAAGGTGACTGCTGGGTTTTCCCTCCCCATTTGGAATAAATTCACTTTTTATTTGATACGCTCCTTTCTGGTCTGCTCTCTTGTCCTTGTCCGTGTCCCCCCTCTCACCAGAAGTATTAAAGAGCGTGATTTAAAGGTGCGGCTTGTGCTGCTCATTACAGGACAGAAATGGGAGAACCCAATGTGTGCACAGGGCTACAACTCCTGCCTCTTTAACCTGTTGCTTGTTTCACTGCGGGGAGTCTGTCTGGCTGCTGAAAACTGTGTGAGACTTTAACAAGCTGGGATCTCGGGGACAAGAAAGATCTCTTGTTGTCGTTTCCTACTTTAAAGCTGCATTGCTTCCATAAGTTGAGACTGTAATCATTTTTTTAATTTTACGTTTCTCAGCAGCATCGCTCAGTCCATGAATTACTGCGGACAAATATATGAACCATATATGGCCTTGTTATGTTGTTTCCCTGACTGTACCCTGTTGCATTACAAAATACACGCATATGTTCTTAACATTTTACAAACATTAACATCAAAAAAGACTCTTTGGTACACAGACAACACTTTTATTGTATGGGGGAATGAATAAATAGGAGAAATGATTTGATACAATTTTTCCCAAGTAATGACCTCATCACAACACATTGGGCCAAATCTTTCTGGAAAAATAAAGGTGAGTTCACGATGCACGCTGTTATTAATGCACACATCGGCTAGCGAGTTCAGGGGATGAGGAGGTACGCCGTGACTTGCGAATCTTCAGAAATTGCTGGTCCATTTATGCTGCTCTGCCATTTGCTTCACACAAACAGCATCTCATCTTTACCTCCCCACTATTTTTAAGAACTTACTGGATTTGCACATTAATTGCCCATTAAACTTGCTGCAGAAAGTTAGAGCTCGTAAGTAGTAGTGTAATTACCTTTTGAACTATGTGATAATTGTTAATGTAATGCCGATCAACCTCTCTGGCCCAGAAAGGGAAAAATTTTAACTATTGAGTCTCATTCCTGCATGTAGTAAATTGTTGTTAGAGATTTAAAAAATTTCAAATTTCAAACTTTTACATTTTTTCTTACTTTTTCTTTCTGTCTCTTTTATCTCTCTCTCTCTCTCGCTCTATTCAATCTTTCTTTCCATCTCTAGTTCTCTTTCTGTACCTGATTTGACTCTAATTCACTCTCCTTCCCTGACATTCCTCTGTTTCTTTCTGAATCCTTAAATCTCATTGGTTAAGGAGATACACTGTTGGCCCCGTTATCAGCTCTCACTTCCAGCAATTTACGATGCAAAACATTTTTGAGTTGAAGGGTGCGGGAAAATAACGGCGCAAGATGCCCCGCTCCAGCAAGATTTGGCCCAATATGATTGCCCCCATTTCAAATGTATTTTTCACTTTTCAATTCAGACAAAATCCGCTGTCAAGGGGCACAATCAAGAGCTCCTGGGTGACTCGACCATTTCCCTTCATCTCTTTCTCCATCGAGAAGAACCCAGCCTCTTCTCTGAACTCAGGAATTCAATGGTAAGGGAATTTCACGTGCAGACTCAACGCATTGGAGCATGTCAAATTCTGTAACAAAGTCTGATTTCAACTAACCTTGATTTCCTGTATTTGGAGCTGACCGGTAACAAAATGTCCCAGATATACCACCAAGCCCTTTACATCCAAACAGTTTATTTTGGAATAGCTCTGCATGGCTTTGGTCCGTAGCACTGTTTTTCTTCCTAATTTTGTTTTGATGTGGGACCCTGATTTTGAGACCTGATTACAGGTAGGAAAAGCTTTTTTAACTTCACACTACCCTGGAGGATACACATCATCAGGGATTTAACCGGACTGCTACAATCTTCTACGCAGACACCGAAAGCGAAGCATAAACCATGTTAGCCTGTGTGACTGAGGGGCTACCTACAGCAAACAATAAGAGGTCTGTCTATTCTACTCTTGCCATGCGTGCCGTGGGGACCCTGGTGATGACTAGTGCTATATTTACTGTAATAATGCACCCATGTTGAGTGCAAATGTTCAAAGTAGGCTAACTTGACATGAAGCACGAAATCCAATATTCCCAAGAGGAATTTTTTTTTTTCCTTCGGAAATCTGTTTCCAGTTTTTGTGCGCAGCACACAGACATCAGATAAAAATATTATAATAAGAAACATCATATTTCAGGAACAGAACAGGCCACCTACCTTGCTTCTAAATGCTGAATTATTCATAAGGTGGGAAAAAAAAATATTTTACTTATAACAGAACTATTTTTGGAAAATAAATCTTTTGACTTACTCAGGATAAGTCAGCGGCCACCAACGACTGGTAAGTGTAAAATTTTAAAAAGCAGTAGTGCTCCCCCGACTCCACGAGTGTCGAGGTTAATTTCTCGGCCAATAGTGGAACTCAAGGAGTAGCCATATTCAGTTTATGCCACTTTTCTGATGACAAGACACTTTTTCCTTTTGACGCATGTTAACTTTCACACTAACGGCATGAGAATTTTTATGTAATCACTGACGTAAGAAAACTACTAGGCACTTGGTCTAAGCGTTAAACAAAGCTTTAATCAACTGTTTTACAACATGGAGGTCTAGTTGTGTCCTTCACTAGTTCCTGTTAAGAATGTCCCTGCGCAAGCTGGGCCCGTGCCCGAGTATTTATACTCTCCCTGGACAGCGCCACCCGCAGGCCGCTCAGCATCACTTCACAAGTCTTTCTTTCCATGAATGACCGATTCATGTCAATCACTACAGTTCATCAAGAAATAATCAACAGCTGAGTATTAAGATGTAATAAGGTCAATACTTATTTAAAGTCCTTGGGATAGACCTTGACTTTGTGCAACAGTGTAAAAGGGGTGATAGCGAGTTGGCAGCCTGTTTTACATCTCTCTCGGTTTAATATTTCTATTGACTCGACCGCTGCAGGCTATTCTGCCGGATATTCAACAAATGGCAGCCTTGTAGCTGAAAGTGATCTTATCCTCATCCAACATCCACATGTATGGACTTCCAGCGGGAGTCCCAGCACAGTGCTCAGCTGCAGGAGTGCAGTTTATCCCCCTCCCTGGCACAGAGACACAGAGCACAGTTTAACAATTGTTTTACTGCCTTGGTTAAGATCGGCTAATTCAGCACAGCCCCAAAATTGAGCCTGATTACAGAAATGTTGACATTGACAGAAATTTTGATCAGCCATGTTCTCATTAAATGGCGGAACAGATTCGAGGGGCTGAATGGCCTACTCCTGCTCCTATCTTCTATGTTTCTATAGCTCCCTACTTGAAAGCTGGATAACTCCACCGTCCACCCCACCACTCCAATCAGGGTGGCATGTTGTTACTATTTCCTTTCAATGATCTGTAACAATTTGCTCAACATTAGGAAGATTGAATCCATCATCATTGGCCTCCTGCCACAAACTTTGTTCCCTTGCCATCCTCCACCGCCAGCCACTGGCTCAGGTTGAACCAGCCTTGGTGTCCTATTCAACCCAGAGCTGAGCTTTCGACCCCCATATCTTCACCGTCACAAATTCCACCTACTTCCACCTCTGTAACATCGCCCGTCGCCGGCCCGTACCTCAGCCCATCTCCCATTGAAACTTTCATTTGTGCTTTTGTCACCTCAAGACTCGACTATTCCAATGCTGTCCTGGCCAGCCACCCGTCTTCCATCCTTTGTAAACTTCAGCTCATTAAAACTCTTGCCCCTATCCTATCCCGCACCAGGTTCTACTTCTCTGTCCTTGCTGCATTGGCTCCTGATCTCCCAGTGCCTCAAATTTAAAATTGTTATCCTCATGTTTAACTCCCTTGATGGCCTTGCCTCTCCCTATCCCTGTGACCTCCTCCATCCCTATAACTTCCTCCAAACTCTCCCTTTCTCTTGGGAATCTCTCCTCCTTTTGCCCCACCATTGGCTTCAGCTGCTTAGACTCCATGCCATGGAATTCCCTCCCTAAACCCCACCTTCTTAAAACCCACTTCTTTAACCAGGCTTTTTGTAACTTGTAATATCTCCTTTTTTGGCTTGGGGGTCAATTTTTTGGAATACGTCTCCGTGAAGTGCCTTAGGAAATGTTTCTACTTTAAAGGCACTATATAAAAGGTTGTTTGATGTTGCTGTTGATCGATCCCTGGCCCTCTTTATAAGTTAAAGCCAATTTTTTTTAGCATTCTTCCAGGGAAGCACAGATGTCTGACTAATTGGGGATTCAGTAGACAGGCTAAGGCAGATGAATTTTTTCTCTTTAACTTGGTCAATGATCAAGACAATGGTCATGGTTGTTTGTAATGTGTGAGAGTCAACTCTAATTCTAATTTAATTCATTTTGCAGTTCAGGAATTTTGAATTCACAACGATTCTATTCATGATACTGTCCTAAAATAGAACATTAATGGGCAGAATATGGGTCTGTGAGATTTCAATTTACGTGACCAACTTATTTTGCTGAATTCTTTTTAATTTTGATGTCTCTTCCTGCTCCAGGAAAAGTAATTTCAAATGTTATAATAAGAATGATTACCTTCTCATTTATTATTTATCTTTCTACAGAGTGGCCTGGTTTAACTGAGACAAGGCATTTGATTCCCCTATTCTGTTATGCAGCGCAGTATTCCTGAGTGTGAGAGAGACCTCTGCTAATGCTGCTGTTTAACAGTGGCTGCTGAAAGATGTATGATGGTTGTGCCTCTTTACAAGGCCATTGCAGCCAAGAGGGCAGAGCCAGGGGTGCCGACTCCCTACCCTAGGGGTTCCTTAGCCTAGAAAGGACCCAGGATAAGACTGGAAGGTACTACGCAAGAGAGATGAGGCATACCAGCTTCCAGAAGGCAGCAACTGGCTCACAGGGGGGTGCAGGCCACAGATAGGGCCTGGATCCCTGAAGGTAAGGTAATGGCCCAGAAATTCAGGTCGGAGGCTTCCCGCGAGTGCAAGCCCCCGACCTGCACTTACCTGGCGCGCCGGCTGTTGAGCTGTGGGCCCGCGTGGGATTCCGATCCTGGGCCTCCTCCAACTGCCGGCGTGCAGTACTTGCGTATCCCAGGGGCGCAGTTAGTTCGATGCGCCCCCTGGGATCACGTGGGCCATGGAGAGCCAATGGTAGCAGGGAATGCTTCATTCATAAGTTTGACAGGAACCTGTCAAACCTATAAATACTATAAGCCCCAAAACATCACTAAATCTTCAAATAAATTTTTTTTTTAATCACATTTTTAAAATAAACTATAAATGACATGAAATAACTATTTTAAACAATAATTTAAATTTTTGAAAAAATGTATTACATTTTCTAACGGGGCTAAAAATAAACTTACCTTTCTTTAAAGTATTTAAAAATAATAAACCTGTGGAAAAAATGTTTTAATTTTAATTAATTCACCACTTACCTTGTAAAAAGCAGGCCTTGCGACTGCTTTTTACATGTCTAATTTCTGGAGACTTACCCTCCCGGGAAAACCTGCAAATAAAACGTAAGTTTGATGTGCACGTGCTGCCTCTCCTGTGCACGCGTTCGACCTCTGAACCCCTTCTTTCAGGGGAATGGAAGTGCCGGTTTCCCGCACATACGCAGTGCATGCACGAAACCGGCACTTCCATTGGGCCTACGGGTGAGTACCCCATGCGTACTCACCTGTGGAGACCCGAATTTCTGGGCCATTAATTTCTTTAAAAATTCTAGGATGGTCCCGATACACATGGAGCAAGGGGAGACTCCATGAGGCCATCCGACACAGACGGATTTCCTGGCAGCGTCTGGCAGTCAGGTACCAGAGATACGCCCGTAGTGGAGCGGGTGCCCATTAATCCTATGCAAATAAGATGCAAATGTATGGCAGGGGACAGTTCTGGAGGGCAGCGGTGGGTGTGAAACTGGTGTAACTAGGGATCAGGATCTGCAGATTTTTGGAGCCAATGGGGGAAAAATTCAGTATCGCCCCGTTTGGGGCGCCATTATCGGCCTTCCGCAAAGTTTAGCGCCTGGCGCTAATTATCGCCTCCGACAGCAAACTTGGCTTTTATCGCCACTGGAGTTGATTGGAGCGCTAAAGCAGGCGCTTCACACCTGTCTTAAGGCACAAAGGCCGAGGAACGAGGCGCTACCTCAGAGCGTTGGCGAAGCAAGGAAGGGCAAATCAAAATGAACCTGCAAAGTGCTGCTCAGTACCCAAAACTCCTTCACACAGCGTTGAATCTCTCCAGAAGTCTCTCTCTCTCTCAGAATGCGTGGTGCAAAAATGTCACCAACAAAAAAAGGCAGGAAGTGGTCGCCTTTAAATAGCGCTCCCCCAGTCCCTTTCTGACTGCAAAACGCTCCCCTCAACCTGTCGTTGCTAGCGGCAGGCGGTAAGGCAGGGGGCGCCACTCAATATCTGGTCCGGGGCGCTACCGGGGCGTTGCGCACTCGACTGACGTCACGATCTGCCGATCAGGAGATCGTGGCGGTAGTGTTTAGCACCGCCGCAAAATGTCTAGTTAATTTCACGAGCGGCGCAAACATCGCCGCGCCCGGGCGCTAGTTGCTTTGCACCCCATTAGCGCCCTCTTAAGGCGCTAACGGGAGGCGCAAACAACAGAATTTTTCCCCCAATGAGTTTGCAAAAGCTTTGCTCAGAAATTTTGGTGAATCTGGGCACTGTGAGCTTGCAAGTGCTTAGCTAAGAGATTCCACCGTCTGGTGGATGGAAGGACTGATTTGCTTTTTAACATTAGACTGAGGATTTTTTAAGAGGAAAATTCAGGTTCAAACAGAATAGTTTTGATGCACAACATTTCCCATCAAGCTATCTATTTTGTTTTGCTAATGAATTATGGTCTGCCCAATTATACACAAGATTTCATAGTTGACATTTTCTGTATTCCAGCTATTGTTGGAGAGCTTGTTCGCAGAATTTTATCATCAAATAATGATGCTGTCGGATTGCCAGCTGCTGCTGCTAGAAATACATGGGTGAGTAGTGTTAATATACAAGATCTTTATTAATTAGGAGACTGGGTAAGATAAGTTACTGGGGGTTAATCATAAAAGGCATAATCTCTGTGGTAAAAGCCATACTCTGGGGGGAATAAAACTGTAAAATGCACAAAGCTGAATTCCCATGCAGATCACCAAGGTCTGGCTGGCATCATGACATCATTCATTTAATGACAAAGCAGCAATGGCTGCCATTGGGCTCGTGCAAATCATCCACTTAGACTTTTCCTCTCAGTTTTTTCCCCTTCTTCCTTTGAAATCACAAGGGCCAATTTTTCCAGGGTGGATGTGGATCGGTGGGGGGGCGGGGGGGAGGGGGGCGCAGTGTGCGCACAGCGCTATTGGGCCGTACCGGAGTGCCTGGATTTCCTGGAGTTGCCTATTTGCATCGAGTGGGTGGAGGTGCGTAATTGGAGCAGGGTCATCCAGTCCGAGTCCACGTTCCACCTTAAAGGCCAGAGGCAGATTTAAAGGGGCACGGAGTAAAAGGTGGCAGAGCTAAGGAGGTGCAATCACCATTGAGTAACCCTGAGGTTCTTGCAAGAACCTTAAATGACTGTTTTGGCAGCTTCTGATAGTTTTATAAAGGGCAGGAAAAAAATTGAAGCCAGTTGACAGTTTGATATAAAATCCTTTCAAAGTATTAGTGACTGAAATCTGCCCTGGAATCCAAATGCTAAAGAAAAGAAAGACTTACATTTATATAGCACCTTTCACAACCTCAGGATGTCCCAAAACGCTTTACAGCCAATGCAGTTCTTTTGAAATGTAGTCACTGTTGTAATATGGGAAACGCGGCAGCCAATTTGCACACAGCAAGGACCCACAAACAGCAATGTGATAATGACCATATAATCTATTTTAGTATAACAACAGAAAATGCTGGAAAAACTCAGCAGGCCAGGCAACATCCGTGGAGAGAGAAATAGAGTCAGCGTTTCGGGTCGAAACTATTACGTCCGTGAATGATTGAGACACGGACAGCAGGAGTTGAACAAAACAAGTCTTTACTGATGGAAGTCAATAGTGAAACTGGAACAACAGAGGCTCACTAGCGCCTTTTATACAGGGGTGGTCACTGCCGGTACTGCAGTCTGAGACCAGTTATTCTCTTAAAGGTACATACACAACAATTCCTCCCCTTTTAGATAAACAGTACATAACATTCATTTAACAACTAAATGATAACTAATTACAATCACAATTACGGTTGCTAGATACATTGGTTAAGTTTAAGCAATTATAAGTTCAGTCTTTGAGGAGGCTTCCTGATTCTGTCTGGATAACGCCTCTTTGGGGTATCAGGTTCTTCTGGCAATGTTGAGTCGGGATCAATGTCGTTGTTTGGTTCATCTGCTTCCAATATTACCGGTTCTGCGGTAGCTGCAATTGGAACGTCGATTTCATTACCAGGTGTATCAGATCGTGGTGTGGAGTTGACATTTTCCAGTGACTCTAGAATCTGGTCAGCATGGCATCTTACAATGCTCTCGCCAACGTCCACGGTATACATGAGAGGTCCTTGCCGTGTACAAATCGTTCCTGGCTGCCATTTCTCAGTGCGGTAGTCCCGGGCCAAAACTGGTTGACCTATCTTAAAACTCCTGGTCGGCCTTTCATTCATATTCTGAAACTGCCTGTTCTCCACATCTCTTCGGACGTTTGGCTTAACCAAATCCAAGCGGCATCGTAGTCTTCGATTGAAGAACATCATGGCTGGAGTTTGGTTGGTAACCGCATGTGTCGCATTCCGGTAGGCAAACAAGAAGTTGTCCACCTTGTGTTGTAGGGGTATATCTTCATTACACATTGCCTTGATAGCCTTCTTGAATGTTTGGACAAACCTCTCGGCCAATCCATTAGTGGCTGGATGATATGGGGCAGATGTGTAATGCTTAACACCATTGTTCCTTAAGAACCTCCGGAACTCTTCAGACACAAACTGTGGTCCATTGTCAGAGCAAATCTGTTCAGGCAGTCCATTCCTGGCGAATATGGTTCGTAAAACTGTGATAATTTTTTCCGTGGTTGTTGAGGACATTTTTATTACCTCTGGCCACTTTGAATGTGCATCCACCGCAATTAAAAACATCGAGCTCATGAAGGGACCAGCAAAACCAATGTGCACCCTTTGCCATGGAGATGAGGGCCACTCCCATGGATGCAGAGGAGCTTGTGGTGGGGCGTTTTGGACCTTCTGGCATCCTGCACAGCTCTTGGTCATCTCTTCGATTTCTCTATCGATTCCCGGCCACCACACAAACGCTCTGGCTAAGTTCTTCATTTTTACCCCACCCAGATAACCCTCATGAAGCTCATTGAGCACTCTATCCATCAACTTAGGTGGAATTACTACTCTGGATCCACACATCAAGGTTCCTCTGCACACTGACAGCTGTTCTCTTCTCGGCGAGAATGCTGGCAGCAGTGGTTCGCCATGTGCTGGCCATCCCGTCACCGTTAAATCATAGACCCGTGATAGTGTCGGGTCATTCTGTGTTTCCTTTTCTATGTTTGCATTCGTCACAGGGAGACATTCGACTATGGTCGAGTGGAATAACTCCATTGGATCCACTGCAAGGTCTTCTTCTTCCACCGTCGGCAACGGTAGGCGTGACAATCCATCAGCATTCCCATGCTGTTTAGTTCCTTTGTACTCAATGTCATATTGGTGTGCCCCTAGGAAAAGGGACCACCTCTGCAGCTGTTGTGCTGTCATTATCGGTACGCCCTTCTGAGGGTTGAAAATGGAGACAAGAGGTTGATGATCAGTTAGTAGAGTAAATTTTTGACCGTGCAGGTAGTGATTGAACTACTTCACCCCCCACACTAGGCTGAGGGCCTCTCTGTCAATCTGGGCGTAGTTACGCTCGGCAGAAGTTAACGAGCGTGACGCAAAAGCTATCGGCCTCTCTGAACCATCAAGGAATTTATGTGACAGTACCGCCCCAATGCCGTAGGGAGACGCATCACACGCCAGTCTGATCGGCAGTGCTGTGTTGTAGTGAGCCAATACTTCCCTTGAAGTGATTAAGTCCTTACTCTTCTGAAAAGCCCGCTTACAATCATTGCTCCATTCCCATGCTACTCCCGTTCGTAGCAGGGCGTTCAGTGGGTGCAGAATTGTCGACAAATTCGGCAAAAACTTATGGTAGTAATTCACCAATCCGAGGAATGACCTCAGTTGCGACACATTTTCAGGTGCTGGGGCCTTAACAACCGCTTCAATTTTGTCAGGGGACTTATGTAACCCCTCTTCATCAATCACGTGGCCACAATACGACATCTGTTTCTTAAAAAACTCGCACTTGGGGCGGTTGGCTCGCAGCCCATGTTCCCGTAGTCTAGTGAGCACCTGTTCTAGGTTGTTAAGGTGTTCACTGTCATCTTCACCTGTCACAAGGATGTCGTCCAAGTAACACTGAGTCCCCGGAATCCCTTGCAGGACTTGTTCCATCGCTCTTTGCCATATCGCCGGAGCCGATGCTACTCCGAATACCAATCGATGATACTGGTAAAGACCTTTGTGAGTGTTTATCATGAGATACTTCCTAGAGGACTCTTCAACCTCCATCTGCAAATATGCTTGTGCTAGGTCAATTTTTGTAAAACGCTTCCCTCCAGACAGTGAGGCGAAGATGTCTTCTATCCTTGGAAGAGGATATTGTACTGTGTGAAGGACTGGGTTCACCGTCACCTTGAAATCCCCACAGATGCGAATCTTCCTTGGCTCCCCGGACTTATTGCTTAACGTTTTCTTCATGACAGGAACGATGGGTGTCGCCCACTCGCTCCAGTCGACCTTAGACAACACGCCTGCCTTCTCCAGATTCTCCAGCTCTGCCTCGACGGCTGGGCGAATTGCATATGGCACCGGTCTTGCTTTGAAAAACTTGGGAACTGCATTCTCTTCTATTTTTATCGAGGCGGTTACGTCTTTAAGCGTGCCCAGTTCTTGTTGAAATACCTCTTTGGCGTTAGCTAAGATTGTTGACAATCGTCCAGGAGTGACGTCTTCATCTTTTTTACCGTCCACCGTCATTGCATGAATGGAGTGCCAATCTAAGTTTATCTTCCTGATCCATTCCCGTCCCAATAACGGTGGTCCACCATTTGGCAGTATGTCATAGAGTCATAGAGTCATAGAGTTATACAGCACGGATAGAGGCCCTTCGGCCCATCGTGTCCGCGCCGGCCATCAAGCCCTGTCTGATCTAATCCCATATTCCAGAATTTGGTCCGTAGCCTTGTATGCTATGGCATTTCAAGTGCTCATCCAAATGCTTCTTAAATGTTGTGAGGGTTCCTGCCTCCACAACCCTTTCAGGCAGTGAGTTCCAGACTCCAACCACCCTCTGGGTGAAAAAATTCTTTCTCAAATCCCCTCTAAACCTCCCGCCCTTTACCTTGAATCTATGCCCCCTAGTTATTGACCCCTCTACTAAGGGAAAAAGCTCCTCAGCATCCATCCTATCTATGCCCCTCATAATTTTGTACACCTCAATCATGTCCCCCCTCAGCCTCCTCTGCTCCAAGGAAAACAAACCCAATCTGCCCAGTCTCTCTTCATAGCTGAAGCGCTCCAGCCCCGGTAACATCCTGGTGAACCTCCTCTGCACCCTCTCCAACGCGATCACATCCTTCCTGTAGTGTGGCGACCAGAACTGCACACAGTATTCCAGCTGTGGCCTAACCAGTGTTTTATACAGTTCCATCATAACCTCCTTGCTCTTATATTCAATGCCTCGGCTAATGAAGGCAAGTATCCCATATGCCTTTTTTACCACCTTATCCACCTGTTCCGCCGCCTTCAGGGATCTGTGTACTTGCACACCCAGATCCCTCTGACCCTCCGTCTTGCCTAGGGTCTTACCATTCATTGTGTATTCCCTTGCCTTGTTAGTCCCCCCAAAGTGCATCACCTCGCACTTTTCCGGGTTAAATTCCATTTGCCACTGTTCCGCCCATCTGACCAACCCATCTATATCGTCCTGCAGACTGAGGCTACCCTCCTCGCTATTTACCACCCTACCAATTTTTGTATCATCCGCGAACTTACTGATCATACCTTTTACATTCATATCCAAGTCATTAATGTAGACCACAAACAGCAAGGGACCCAGCACCGATCCCTGTGGTACCCCACTGGCCACAGGCTTCCAGTCACAAAAACAACCTTCGACCATCACCCTCTGCCTTCTGTCACTAAGCCAGTTTTGTATCCAATGTGCCAAGGCACCCTGGATTCCATGGGCTCTTACCTTCTTGACCAGTCTCCTGTGCGGGACTTTATCGAAGGCCTTACTGAAATCCATATATACCACATCCACTGCGTTACCCTCATCCACACACCTAGTCATCCCCTCAAAAAATTCAATCAAATTAGTCAGACATGATCTTCCCTTGACAAAGCCATGTTGACTATTCCTGATTAATCCTTGCCTCTCCAAGTGGAGACAAATTTTGTCCCTCAGAATTTTTTCCAATAATTTTCCTACCACTGATGTTAGGCTCACTGGCCTGTAGTTCCCCGGTTTTTCCCTACTTCCCTTCTTGAATAATGGTACTACATTAGCGGTTCTCCAGTCCTCTGGCACATCCCCTGTGGCCAGAGAGGTCCTGAATATATGTGTTAGAGCCCCCGCAATCTCTTCCTTTGCCTCACACAGCAGCCTGGGATACATTTCATCCGGGCCTGGGGATTTATCCATTTTTAGGCCAGCTAAAACCGCCAATACCTCCTCCCTCTCGATGTGAATATGTTCAAGCATATCACAGTCCCCCCGCCCTATTTCTATGTCTACATCGTCCTTCTCCATAGTGAAAACAGATGCAAAAAATTCATTTAGAACCCCTCCTACATCTTCTGGCTCCACACACAGATTGCCACTTTTGTCCCTAATGGGCCCTATTTTTTCCCTAGTTATCCTCTTACCCTTAATATACTTATAAAACATCTTAGGATTTTCCTTTATTTTGCTCGCCAGTGTTATTTCATGGCCCCTCCTTGACCTCCTAATTTCTTTTTTAAGTATCCCCCTGCACTTTTTGTACTCCTCTAGGGCTTCCTCCGTCTTTAGCCTTTTGTATCTGCCAAAAGCCCTCCTTTTTTTCCTAATCCATTCTCGTATATCCCCTGACATCCAAGGTTCCCTGTGGTTTTTGGAACCACCCTTGACCTTTACGGGAACATGTTGCCATTGTATGATCTCAATCTCCCTTCTGAAAGCCTCCCATTGCTCTGATGCGGATTTTCCTACAAGTAGCTGATCCCAGTCCATTTTGGCCAGAACCTGCCTTATCCTATTAAAATCGGCCTTCCCCCAATTTAGAACCTTTATTTCCGGCCCATCCCTGTCCTTTTCCATGACCACCTTAAATCTTACCACATTATGGTCACTGTCACCAAAGTGCTCACCTACTAGCACTTTTTCCACTTGGCCGGCCACATTCCCTAGAATTAGGTCCAGTACCGCCCCCTCTCTTGTAGGACTTTCTACATGCTGGCTCAAAAAGCTCTCCTGGATGCACTTTAAGAATTCTACACCCTCTGAGCCTTTCACACTCTGACTATCCCAGTTAATATTGGGGAAGTTGAAATCCCCCATTATTATTACCCTATTATTTGCACATTTCTCTGAGATTTGCCTACATATCTGTTCCTCTATCTCCCCCTGACTGTTTGGAGGCCTATAGTACACTCCCATCAAAGTGCTTGCCCCCTTTTTGTTTTTAAGCTCCACCCATATGGCCTCATTAGAGGAACCTGCTAATATATCATCCCTCCTTACTGCAGTAATTGACTCCTTAATTAATATTGCGACACCCCCTCCTCTTATACCTCCCCCTCTGTCTCGCCTGAAGATTCTGTACCCCGGAATATTGAGCTGCCAGTCCTGCCCCTCCCTCAACCACGTCTCCGTGATAGCAACAATATCGTACTCCCATGTGTTTATCAACACCTTCAGTTCATCCACCTTATTTGCAAGACTCCTTGCATTAAAATAGATGCCATCCAGCCTTGCCCTTATATATTTGCCCTGTCTACCAAGCTGACTTGTTTTTTTCTCTATAATTGGCAGCACATCACCCCCTATTTCAGCTCCCCTCTGTATCCCATCCCCCTGCCAAGTTAGTTTAAACCCCCCCCAACAGTGCTAGCAAACCTCCCCGCAAGGATATTTGTCCCGCTCTGGTTCAGGTGCAACCCGTCCGACTTGTACAAGTCCCACCTTTCCCAGAAGCAGGCCCAGTGATCCAGGAAAGTAAAACCCTCCCCCCTACACCAACTCTTTAGCCACGCATTCATCTGCTCTATCCTCCCATTCCTATACTCACTAGCACGTGGCACTGGGAGTAATCCAGAGATTACAACCTTTGAGGTCCTGCTCTTTAATCTGTTACCTAGCTCCCTAAATTCTTGATGCAGGACCTCATCCCCCTTCCTACCTATGTCGTTGGTCCCAATGTGGACCACGACCTCTGCCTGCTCACCCTCCCCCTTAAGAATGCCCTGTAGCCGCTCAGTGACATCCCTGACCCTGGCCCCAGGGAGGCAACAAACCATCCTGGAGTCACGTTTGCGGCCACAGAAATGCCTATCTGTTCCCCTTACGATAGAATCCCCTACCACTATTGCTCTCCCACTCTTTTTCCTCCCTTCCTGAGCAGCAGAAGCGTCCCTGCTGCCAGGGAGCTGGCTGCTGCTGCCTTCCCCTGGTGAGTCATCCCCCTCAACAGTATCCAACTTGGTATACCTGTTTGAAAGGGGGATGTCCGCAGGGGGTCCCTGCACTACCTGCCTGCCTTTGTTGCTCCGCCTGATGGTCACCCCCTGTGCTGCCCTACCCTGTGTAGAGATACAATTTCCGTATTTTCTTGCCGTTGTATTCGACAGGCACCCTTATTTTTCCTCTGGGGTATACTTTTTGCCCCGTATACGTCGTCAAGACGATGGATGTCTCTCTCAAGGGTATGTGTGAAAATAGCCGCTCGTAGTCTCGTCGATTCATGACGGTTAGCGCTGATCCTGTATCCAATTCCATTTTAACTTGCGACCCTGCTATCGTGAGGGTGACCCAAATGGTTCGGTGATCCTCTTTTGCGATTACATTGTGAAGTTTGAGACAGCTTAGTCTCCTGTTCCCGCATTCACTATCGCTCATCTGGTCTTCGGAACTACTGTCCGTCATCTTTTGTACTTTCTTGTACGGTTCCTTAGTAGCCTTTTTGTTGTCGCTGGTCTTCTTCCCAGACCTGCAAACTTGTGCAATGTGTCCCATCTTCCCGCATTGCCTGCATATTTTGTCTTTGGACCAGCAGTCCTTCTGGTCATGGTTAGTTCTGCCGCAGCGATAACATGTTGCAAATCCCCGTGTCATTTCGTGGTTGCCGTATTCCTGTGGTTTTTGTTGAATTTCTGCAGCTCCCCTGGCTGCTGCTTCATACGATACTGCCACGCTGAAAGCCTTATCTAGCGTCAGCTCTTTCTCTGAGAGTAACTTCTTCTGTGTTCCTTCACTCAGGAGTCCACAGACAAATTTGTCCCGTAGGGTATCTGCCAGTCCTGCTCCGAACTGGCAGTGCTTTGATAGCTTTCGTAGTTCCGTAAGGTACTCAGCATTGCTCTCATCTTTATGCTGAGTTCTCCTGTGGAATTTAAATCTTTCTGCTATCAACAGCGGTGCAGGGTTTAGGTGTTCCTGTAGGACAGCAACAATTTCATTAAAACTCTTCGCCTTCGGTTTGGCTGGAGTAATCAGGTCCCGCAATAGGCCGTACGTTCTAGTGCCCATTAAGTTTAGCAATATCGATGCCTTTTTCTCCTCAGCTATTTCGTTTGCCTCGAAATATACCTCGACTCTTTCCACATACGGGGTCCAGTCCTCTATTGTATTATCAAAAGCAGTGATACAGCCAGTCTTCGGCATCTTGCAAATCTAAAATGGCGCCTCCCGCGCTTTGCCTTCTTCCCCGATTTAACAAAATAGCGCCTCCCGCGCTTTGCCTTCTTCCCCGCTGATTAAGATGGTGCCTCCCACGCTTTGCCTTCTTCCCCGCTGTTGCTAGCGCTGCTTTCCGCAGTTCCCGTTGCAACCTGCAGCTCCTCGCGGTTTCTTGCGCGTTTAATATTTCTTTTTTTATTATTTTCCCGTCGTGGAACAACCCTGTGGGACTCTTGCCTCCCTCTTCTCGGGTCTATACGCAGCCCGGCTTCGTAGCACCGGCCGCGCCCTGTGTGCTCCACCCTCTCTCTCTCTTCTTCCCGACAATGCTGCTCGGCCCCGTTGCAAACCACCCGCTCGAGTTCGCGACCGCCGCAGCCCAGGAAGGATCAGTGCACTACTTGCCACCAGCCCGATTAGCTGAAGCACCATCGACAGGAACCAGGCCCCGCTTCCGACAGCTTCTCCAGCAATCTTCAACTCCGCAACACAGGGGCGGATGCCCACGGTCGACGCCCGTTTCTACTGCCTCTTACTTTCTTTTCTTTCTGGCCTCGACCTCTGCTCACTTCGCTGTAGGAATGGATCCCAGGAGGTGGTGCAGACTGTAGGTAGGTTCGTATCTGCTCGTCGCCAGTATTACGTCCGTGAATGATTGAGACACGGACAGCAGGAGTTGAACAAAACAAGTCTTTACTGATGGAAGTCAATAGTGAAACTGGAACAACAGAGGCTCACTAGCGCCTTTTATACAGGGGTGGTCACTGCCGGTACTGCAGTCTGAGACCAGTTATTCTCTTACAGGTACATACACAACAGAAACCCTTCTACAGAACTGAGAGAAAAGGCAGGAAATGAAACAAAAGGCAGTTTGGGGGCGGGGAAATGGGGGAGGGGATGAAAGAAGAGACATTAAGAGATATTCAAGGTGAGACGAGATGGTAATAGGACAGGTAAAGAAACAGACAATGAGGAACAGCACCTCATCTTCCGATTAGGCACTTTACAGCCTTCCGGACTCAATATCGAGTTCAACAACTTCAGATCATAACCTCGGCCCCTATCATATTTTTATATTTTTTATCCACACTTTTGGTTTGTGACTTTTCCTTTTTCTCTCTCCCACATGGCAGCTGTCTCTCACTCTGTCAGCGCATTTCACACTTCATCTAGAGCCATTGTTTGTCTCTTTACCTGTCCTATTACTATCTCGTCTCGCCTTGAATATCTCTTAATGTCTCTTCTTTCATCCCCTCCCCCATTTCCCAGCCCCCAAACTGCCTTTTGTTTAATTTCCTGCCTTTTCTCTCAGTTCTGTAGAAGGGTTTCGGCCCGAAACATTGACTCTGTTTCTCTCTCCATGGTTGTTGCCTGGCCTGCTGAGTTTTTCCAGCGTTTTATGTTGTTATTTCGGATTTCCAGCATCCGCAGTATTTTGCTATCGTAATCTATTTTAGTGATGTTAGTTGAGGGGTAAATATTGGCCGGGACACAGGGAGAAGTCCCCCCAGCTCTTCTTCAAATAGTGCCGTGTAATCTTTTATGTCCACCTGTGAGGGCAGTTTAACATGTCATTGGAATGACGGCACCTTGCAGCACTCCCTCACTTGAGTATCAGCTCAGGTTTTGTGCTCAGTTCCCTGGAGTGGGACTTGAACCCACAATCTTCTGACTCCGAGGTGAGAGTGCTACCCACCGAGCCAAGACTCTGCTGGCTTTAAGATTCAATCCCTCGATACTGTTCTTCTGCTTCACTGGCACGATGAGTGTGGCAATGGCAAAGGGCTCCACGGTTTGACAAGGCCAGCACGGAAGCATTGCTGCGGGCTGCGGCATAGCGAAGGGGGAGATGCTCTACCCTGCCTCGGGCAGAAACGTCTCAAGAGCAGGCAGACGCAATGCGCAGCAGCAGGTAACGGAGGAACTGACCCCTGGCTCTGCCAGCCAATGCGTGTGGCTCCTGCACCAAAAGAAGTCCACTGACCAGAAGGGGCAAGGTGGGCACTGGCAATTTAAGACTGAGATGAGGAGAAATTTCTTCACTCAGAGGGCTGTGAATCTTTGGAATTCTCTACACCAGGGGGCTGTGGATGCTCAGTTGTTGCGTATATTCAAGGCAGAGATCGGTGGATTTTTGGACTGTATGAGAATCAGCCATGATCTTAATGAATGGCAGAGCAGGCTTGAAGGGTCGTATGGCCTACTCATGCTCCAATTTCTTAAGTTCTTACGTTCTATACCTCTCACCAAGGAGAAGGTGATTGTCATGTGCGATCCAATGCATTCTGTCTCTCGCTATCTCTCTTCCTTTGCACGTATCCTGAAAACCTCTGAATGGAAGTAGACTTGCTGCTGTAGAGGAGCAGAAGATTTGGGGGTACAGGTTCATGAGATATTAAGGACAGGTTGATAAGGCTGTGAAAAATGTTAATGAAATTCTAGGTTTTATCACAAGATTTATAATTGTAGAATCATAGAATGATACAGCACAGAAGGAGGCCATTCAGCCCACTGTGTCTGTGCCGGCTCTTTGGTAAAGCTATCCAATTAATCCCACTCTACTGGTCTTTTCCCATAGCCCTGTAAATATTTTCCCTTCAAATATTTATCCAATTCTCTTTTGAAAGTTACATTGGGCTGGATTTTCCAAGCCCCCAGGAGGCGGGCATGGAGGTGGGACTGCCGTAAAATTGGAGAAAGTGGGGGCGGATGGCAAACCCGCCCCCATCTCGCCTCCGTGCCCTTTTGCCAGGAGGCGGGAAGATGTGCAGCTTCGGGTCCCGTCACCTGGAGGCAGGAAAGGCTTTTAATCCTTTTAACTGCCTGTTAACAGGTAGTTAACAGACAGAAAAAAGGATTAGTGCGATTTTACCGTCACAGGTGAAGGCTTCCCGACCTCGGAGAACCTCGCAGGGTTGGAGGAGATGTGGAGGGGTTCTGCGGTGGTCGGAGGCACCTGGAAGTAAGATGTAGAGGTGAGTGATGGGTGCAAGTGTGGAGTGGTAAGTATGCAAGGTGAGTGATAAGTTTTTAAAAATGTTCACTTACCTTCTTCCTACAGCCTTCAGCCGCGCTGGATCAAGAGAGCCAACATCCTCCTTGTTGATTTCACAGACTGGCTGTTGGATCCTCCGAACCAACAGCCATGTGAAATCAATAAAGTTGAAAGGTTTGATGAGTCCTGAACACAAGGACTCATCAAACTACAGAGAATGTCAGTGTTTGACAACTTCACAGAGCTGTCAAACGCTGACATTTCTTCTTTCAAGAAGCCTTGACAGATAACACGTCTGACGTTGATGTGCTGTATCAGTGACTTCCTCCCTAATCAGCCTGCTGAGCCCACAGGGCAGGCTTAACAAGCTCAATCAGGGGAAAATCCCTCTGGTTGGTCAGGCGAGGATGGAGGTGGGACATTGACACGACAAGCAGCAGTCCCGCCTCCAACTTGTCTCCATTCACAAAATCCAGCCCATTGAATCTGCTTCCAACACCCTTTCAGGCAGTGCATTCCAAATCACAACAATTCGCAGTGTAAAAAATGTTTCCTCATCTCGCCTCTGGTTGTTTTGCCAATCACCTTAAATCTGTGTCCTCTGGTTACCGACCCTCCTGTCACTGGAAACAGTTTCTCCTTATTTATGGCGATGAGTCTATATAAGACTTCAGTTAGAATATTGTGTGCAGTTTGGGCTTCGCACTATAGGATACTGAGGCTTTTGATAGGGTACACTGCAGATTCACTAGGATGCTGCCGGGTGTGAGGAAATACACAAATACGAGGAACGACTCGAAAAATTGGGTCTTTATTGGTCTGGCAATATGCTACTTTCCTCATACGAACATAAGAACATAAGAAGTAGGAGCAGGAGTAGGCCATACGGCCCCTCGGGCCTGCTCCGCCATTCAATAGGATCATGGCTGATCCGAATCTAGACTCACGTCCACTTCCCTGCCCTCTCCCCGTAACCCCTAATTCCCTTATCTGCTAGGAAACTGTCTATCTCCATTTTAAATTTATTTAATGTTGCAGCTTCCGCAGCTCTCTGGGGTAGCAAATTCCATAGATTTACTACCCTCTGAGTGAAGTTTAGGAAGGACAAGAGGTCATGGGTGGGGACGTCCCATGTATTTCTCCAGCAAGTGGTTAATTTTTCAGCTTGGGCGTGCTAACCTACACCCAGATGCAAATTTCAGTTCACAGAGATGTGGCCTGCTTGTAACAAATTGCCAACCAGACACCAACACAGGGAAAAATGCTTGTGATAAAAAGCCAGAATCAGAAGAAAATTACAGTTATTCTCAGATGTTTAGAAGTAAAGCGCTTTGGGACGTCCTTAGGTCGTGAAAGGCGCTATATAAATGTAAGTCTTTCTGTCTTTTCTATGTGCTAAAACCACAGCATATTCTAATGAACAGACCAAGTCCACAAGTGATTAAGATTTAATGTAAATACAAAAATCCTTTCAACTTTCCCTTGTAAAGTGATGGATAGTTGATGAAAGCCCTGTAGAAAGTATGTCCATTTACTTCAGGTGCCCACGTTGTTCATCTAGGATTAACCACGGTAGTTTATGTGTACCCAGAAATTTCAATTGGAAATTTCAATATTTTTACTATCCACCCACCCGCCAAAAAAACCAGGAGTATCATCTGGGTAGTCTCTGGTCTGACATTTAAATCATGACATATTAAACATTTCAAACATCCTTCCCGGCTGCCAGCCCTTTGATCACTGATTCTGTTTGATTTCTATTCCCTTGTCCCTTTTCGTTTTAATATCAGATTTCCAGAGGGTCAGAAGCTTGTAAACTTCAAATGAAACCATATCTGATCAGGCAACTGCTCCAGTTATTGATCTGCCCCCCAAAAATAGATGTTGCCAAGTTGAAGTATTAGTATAATATTTTTAGAGGTCTTACTAATTTGCTTGCTATATATATTTTTTAAATGATGAGGAATTTCCCTGTAAAGCATCTCAAGGATATTTTATAGTAAGTTGGGACAAGTTATTCTAGTACACGTGTATCCTATCATGTAGCCTATCTTCTATGTTTCTATAGCAGGGACAGGGTACTGAATTTGGATGATCAGCCATGATCGCATTAAATGGCGGAACAGGCTTGAGGGGCCGAATGGCCTACTCCTGCTCCTATCTTCTATCATTGGTGAGGCTACATTTGGAATACTGTAAGTTAAAAATTCCAGACTGATTTGGGCATGAAATTGGCATAATCTGTGTGGGGGCCGAACTTGGAGTGGACTCGTTTTTTGCCGGATTTCTGTCCCTTTCTGGCCAGGTTCAAGAATTCCAACGGAGGGTGAGTGGGTGCCTCCTCTCTCGTGATGTCACATTGGAGGTGGGGCGGGTGGGATGCCTTGTTCCTCAAGCAATCCCACCCATTCCACCGAGCATAGAGCCATCGGTAAGATTGCTTGCACAAAACAGTTGTACTTGCCTTAAAATGGCTGAGAGTCTGATTTACGGCTCTCAGTTATGAAGAGGCACTCCCAGAACTGAACTTGTTTTCATTGGGAAAATGATTACGTGGGGATATAATCTGGTTTTTCAAAGGCTGACGGGGTGGAAATTGTAGCAGACTATTAAACTTGGACTCTGAGCGAGACTTGGGGTTGGAAGGAACTTTTGCCCACAGAGTAATGGATTTGAAGAGAAGTTACTGTCTATTTTACTTAAATGAATATCTAATTAGGAATCGGTTTGAGAGTCATATGAATAAGTGTGAATGAGCCAACTGCTGCGTGGAACTGCTGAAAATATGAAAACGAAAGCTAATTTCTCACGTATGAATAATATGGGATGTTACGTATACAGGTAGACTACCCTTTATCCGGACTTCCGAAAACCGAAGCCCTCTAAAAACCGAAGGTTTTTTCGTTCAGCGTAAGTCGTGCGTACGACTTACGCTGAACGAAAAAACCTTCGGTTTTTAGAGGGTTCCGGTTTCGGAAGTTCGGATAAAGGGTAAGTCGTGCGCACGACCCCCCGCGGACCCCCCCGCGGACCCCGCCGGCCCCGACAACCGCCGACCCCGCCAGCCCCGACAACCGCCGACCCCCCCCCCCCGCGGACCCCGCCGGCCCCGACAACCGCCGACCCCGCCAGCCCCGACAACCGCCGACACCCCCGCGGACCCCGCCGGCCCCGACAACCGCCGATCCCCCCCCGCCGACCCCCCCGGCCCCGACAACCGCCGACCCCCCCGCGTACCCCGCCGGCCCCGACCCCCGCCGACCCCGACTGACTTACGCTGAGCGTCAGCGTAAGTCGTGCGCACGACCCCCCGCCGACCCCCCCGCGGACCCCCGCCGACCCCCCCCGCGGACCCCCGCCGACCCACCTTCCGAAATCCGAAATTCTCCTTTATCCGAAACTCGGCTGGTCCCGAGGTTTTCGGATAAAGGATAGTCTACCTGTAGTAGTTGTAGTGGTTGACGTAAGAAAACTACTAGGCACTTGGTCTAAGCGTTAAACAAGGCTTTAATCAACTGTTTTACAACATGGAGGTCTAGTTGTGTCCTTCACTAGTTCCTGTTAAGAATGTCCTGCGCAAGCTGGGCCCGTGCCCGAGTATTTATACTCTCCCTGGACAGCGCCACCTGCAGGCCGCTCAGTTGATTCATGTCAGTGGCTATGTTACTGGACTAAGCCCACAGATGCAAAGCCTCAGTGTTCTGCTTGACCCTGGCTCAACTTCCTTCCCCACATCCAATCTGTCAGTCAGACCACCCCCAAATACTGCATTATAATAAATATTTACAATGCCTCAAATAAAGGAAAATGATGCTCACCTGATAGCTCAGGAATTTTATGCAGTGACCGGCTGAACCGTACTGTCCAGGAATGCCTGTGTTGAGCTAACTGATCTCAGCCAAGGCAGGAGTAGGGGGGCTACAGTTTCACCCTTGGGCTGGGAGGAAACCATCAAAGTTTTTGTTCCCTATTGGTATCCTGCAATTCCTGCTGAAAGTGCACATGTGTAGATGCCGGGCGAAGACAGGATTAGGCTTGGCTGTGATGCCCACATGGTTAAATAGTTTGCTGACACTCACTGTCGAAGCTCACAAATGAGGATTAGTTGAGGTACTAGGAAGCAGTTGGAGCCTGTAGGACTGCATCCTAGCAAAAGATTCAGTGGGGTCAATTTAAACTGGAGGCACGTTCGGGGCAGGAGGGAAACCCTTGTGGGGAGCTCAACGTGAGGCGCAGGTCATTCATAACTCCCGGGCTTCCTTTGAATAAAGCAGGACTGTATTTGGGTTGGGAGCTCGAGGACGCTGGGACCCAAGGGAACGGTCCCCGGCATAAAGTTAGTGCTGGGGAGGAGCAACGCTGGGAGGGAGAGGCAAGGCCGGGACCGTGGAGGCCCAGGGACTCCTTGTGGCGCCCCGGGAGGAGCATTTCTGCTCTTCAGGGCCCATAAGGATTCCACAGAAAAGTTAAATAAAAAGACTTACCTTGGCCTCTTCTGGCGACTCTCTGCGACTGCCGCCGTGGTTCGGCTGTTGGGGTCCGAACACAGAATTTAAAATGGCGTCATGGCGCCGATGATATCACCAGCCCGCAACCTTCCACTGTAAAGTAGGCCCTGCCTTGCGGGGGGGGCGAGCATCCCTCCGTGCTGTTCTCAGGCAAGTTAAGATAGTGAGGGGGTGTGGGGGAACAAGCCAGGAAGGGGACACAACTCCATCCCACCATCATCTTAACCTCTCGCCCACCCTGTTGCTGCCAGGCGGGGTTGAAATCTACCCCAATGCTTTCAAGACAGGGGGAAGGGGAGGGGGGGTAAAATAGCAGAAAAGGGGGGAAAATAAATTATAAGAAAGAAAAACATAAGAGCATGTTCTCAGACTTTGAACACTGTGTCCTGGGCCTTTGATCATTCAAGCTGATAAAAGAAACAGATTTTTTTTAAAAAGAGAACAGATTGCTGGATCTCAGCCTCCCAGAGTAATTCTTTAATTATTCTGTCAGCCAGCCCGTTCCTGCCAATGGTCTCCATTGTGATAAATAGGAGCCGGAATTCTGCATCTGCACACAAGCCAAAATTAATCATTTGAAGCCTGGATATAAATGGTCCTATTCAAATACTGCAAAAATAGAGCGACTTTCATTTTACACAACCAGAGTCTATTAAATGCTTATGGGAACAGGACTGGTTTGAAGACAGATCGATTGTTTGGAGCCAATTTGCCATCCACAGTGAGAAAGAATGTCAGTAGCCACAGTGCCCAGAATTTTAAAATCATCTGGCACGCAGCTTCCAGCAATTGTCCACAGTCTCTATCTTGGTGACTAATGACTAGCTGCTGCTCAGCGTTCTCTCTGCTGTCAGTTAAAAAGGGGAAACAGAAACTGCGCTCTCACGTTGCACTAACTGTTCCTCAAAGGCTTCTCTCCGCACTCAACGTGGCATAACCTTAGTAAAGAGTCGATCATTCTCTTCCCGGTTTGCCAAAAATCAGCGGGGCCTTTTTTGTCACGAGACCAAATAGGCTAATTTTCAGTCCGTTAGGGTGACCCCGAGCTTCCGGTCGCCTGTCATTTCAATTCACCGCCCCATTCCCACTCAGACCTCACTGTACTCGGCCTCTTGCATTGTTCCACGGAAGCTCAGCGTAAGCTCGAGGAACAGCACCTCATCTTCCGATTAGGCACTTTACAGCCTTCCGGACTCAATATCGAGTTCAACAATTTCAGATCATAACCTCGGCCCCTATTATATTTTTATATATTTTTTATCCACACTTTTGGTTTGTGCCTTTTCCTTTTTTCTCTCTCCCACATGGCAGCTGTCTCTCACTCTGCCAGTGCATTTCACACTTCATCTAGAGCCATCCTTTGTCTCTTTACCTGTCCTATTACCATCTTGTCTCGCCTTGAATATCTCTTAATGTCTCTTCACCTCTCACAGACCTTCCCTTTTGTTCTGTCATCCCCTCCCCCATTTCTCAGCCCCCAAACTGGCCTTTTAATCTGTTTCATTTCCTGCTTTTTTTCTCAGTTCCGAAGAAGGGTTTCGACCTGAAACATTAACTCTGTTTCTCTCTCCACGGATGTTGCCTGGCCTGCTGAGTTTTTCCAGCATTTTCTGTTGTTATTTAGGCTAATTTATTTGCTTTCTTTCAGGTAATTTGATACGTAGCTGGTGAAGCAACAGCAACGCATCAAGTGGAAGAAATGGTTCAAATCATCGTGGGGGGATGGGGGTGGGTGGGGGTGGGGTACAAAGTGGATTTAGACGACAGCAGATGCTGCAACCAATCGAACGTGGCCATCGAACTCCATGTGGCCTGTTCAGCAATCTGGTGGCACCACCTCTCAAGTTTCCACCAGGAATCTAACCAGCATTGGAAGGTTTTGATGCTTTGATCCACATGGATGCAGAATGGTCCCTGGCTTTTGCTCTGGCATTTGGGGTCTCGAGAAATCTCTGGCATTGCAGGCTGCTTTAATTACTCCACAGCTCATGTTAATAGTTTCAGGACCCACACAAAACTACTTGATAAAGGCAAGAGCCTGGTTCTCAATCATCCTGGCACTTCAAAGAACCGTAGACCGCGCTCTCTCTGCTGTTTGCCTTGCTGTCTCTCCATGTTTACCTGAGGCACCATGCCGTTGCTCATGATTGACAGGAGAATCACAGCCACACATTTTAGAGAATCCATATAATGGTCCTAGTTTACTGCCTATAACATAGTGAAAGAAGTAAATGCCTAATCTCTTTTGGATGTGGTGCAGTCTCATAGAAACGTAGACGATAGTAGCAGGAGTAGGCCATTCGGCCCCTCGAGCCTGTTCCGCCATTTAATGAGATCATGGCTGATCATCCAAATTCAGTACCCTGTCCCTGCTTTCTCCCCATATCCCTTGATCCCTTTAGCCTTAAAAAATATATCTAACTCCTTCTTGAATATATTTAATGAATTGGCCTCAACTGCCATGTGTGGTAGAGAATTCCACAGGTTCAGCACTCTCTGGGTGAAGAAATTCCTCCTCATCTCAGTCCTAAATGGCTTATCCCCTTATCCTTAGATTGTGACCCCTGGTTCTGGACTCCCCTGCCATCGGGAACAGCCTTCCTGCATCTAGTCTGTCCAGTCCTGTTAGAATTTTATAAGTTTCAATTTGTTCAATTCAATTCAGATTATGCTGCACGACAAATACTGAGGGGTTACTCTCTGCGGTGGATTTACATGGAAATAGCACGGAAACTGCACTGCGGCTCTCCAGTGTGACTTTGGCAAGCACCAGCTTAACCCTCCTCAATGTATCTTCGTTAAATGCTCATGGTGGACTCCGATACTCTGAGCACCCTTGACGGGAGCTCAGCAGGGATAAAATCTAGCGTCGCTGCAGCAGCTGACGGGACCAAGACAGCCATTGTGTGTCTGTAACACTGCGGGTAACTGCAATGTCTGAGGCTGACGCTCCTTCAGGGCACTGAGCCCACAGATTTAAGGACCCTTCAGTTGTGGTATCGGGGGGGGGGTGAAATTTGATAGGGCCCGAGAAAGGGCGGTGGCACCGCGGGGCGAGATTTGTTCCCGTCCGTTTAGAAAGTGCAGGCAGCACATTAATTTGGTGCTGCCTGCTGATTTGAATGATTTTAGCGCACAGCCCAGTGACGAACACGCTGCTCCAGGCTGTGCATTCAGCAGGAGGCCCAAGGTCGCGTCGCTGCATTCTCTTAAAGCAAGGCTGTCGTTTTTGAAAGCAGTCTCGAGCCCTTAAAGCTCAACTGCCTTCTGAAAATAAAAACCCTTCAATGATCATTCCGAAACTAGGCAGTCTTCAGCTCTTAAAGCTGAAGTCAACACTGGAAGGGAGACCCTCTACCCACAGGGGGCAAGGAGGTCCTCTAGAAGGAAGGATGCGGGGCCAGATCACCGAGGCGGTCACGGCCAGCAGTGCCGCACCCACGACCTGGCTCCAGTGCCCAAAGAGGTTTCATGACCCCAGACGAGTGGTCAAGGTCAGTGAATGCATCTGCAAAAGCTGCGTCCTACCAACTAGCCTCACACACTGCTCAATGCATGATCCCCCTTCCACTCCCACCCCCCGCTTCAATCACTCACATACCAACAATATCTACAAAACATGAGGCACACCTCCCATTCCTAGCTTCACCTCACCCCCTTGGAGGAGACGGTGCGGGTCATTCTTGGCAGGGGCATGGCTGAGCCCTTGGCCAGCAGCGGGGCTGAAAGAATACAAGATGCCGGTATCCTCATATTTTATCCTCCTTCTCACATCCCACTTCCCCCTCATCCCACAATATCTTCTGATGTACAAGCTGCACATGGTGTAGGCATGCAACTCTTGCTTTCCCACCCTCCCCTCACCACAACCCTACCCTTGTGCCTTCCTCATTTCAGACACCCAAGAAAGGCAGCCTGCCCAACCAGTGGTTGACCAAGAAGAGGGAGAGGAGAGCAAAGAAGAAGAAGACACACCGTCACACGATTTCACACTCCCAGCCACCAGCTCCTTGAGATCGACCAGCAAGGCCACCTGCAGTGTCCCTCACTGAAAGTCAGCAGCCTTCCACTAGCCATGCTGCAGCCACTGGGGTAGCTCTGCATGACGTCAGTAGGATAGGCAAAGGTACACACAAGACAGTCACTAAGGGAATGCACAAGGCTGATTAGTTGATTTTTTGATGTAATATTGGATGCATATATGGATAAAGTTGGATTGGAAAGTTTGCTTTGTGGTGGCTTTTATTTCAGCATTGTGGCCAAGAGGATGCTGTGATGGAGAGTAACAGAGGGAAGGTAAAATGTGAGACAAATATTGA
Organism: Somniosus microcephalus; assembly: GCF_052327205.1. Lineage (NCBI taxonomy): Eukaryota > Metazoa > Chordata > Chondrichthyes > Squaliformes > Somniosidae > Somniosus > Somniosus microcephalus. The sequence goes on along the minus strand of NC_141000.1, from coordinate 14,883,464 downwards.
AAGGAAAATTGGGGCTGCGTTCACTGGTACCGCAGGTGGATGATTCGGGGATTAAATACGTGGGGTTACAGGGTTACGGGGATAGGGCTTGGGTGGGATGGCTGTCGGTGTAGGGACCGGGTGCTAGGGTTTGGATGATCAGCCATGATCTCGTTGAATGGCGGAGCAGGCTCGAAGGGCCGAATGGCCTACTCCTGCTCCTATCTTCTATGTTTCTATATCCCAGTCAGAAAGGGGCTGTCTGGGTTGCCTCCTTCCTTCTGCTTCGTACTCTTCTGCTTCTTCCTCTTCCTGCTCCTCCTCCTCTTCCTCCTCCTCCTCCCTCTGAGAGCAGCTTGTCCTCTTTGCTGCCTCTTCTCCATCTCCATGTGATGCTGCAGCCCAAGGGGGACTGCAGCTAGAGCCCCCAAGACTGGGAGCAAGTGGTGCTCTCAGAGGCTTTACTTTAACAGCCAAAACCTTGCAGATGTCCAGCAGCACTCCCTGCACTACCTGCACACTTGAACAACTTTTTAAATGTATTGCACCAAGTCAAATAAAATATAAACAAACCACTCCAAAAGCTGAAATCGAAACTTACTTGAAAGATGTGTGTCCCTTTAAGAAGCGCTGACAGCGTCTCTGTACAACTGCTGCACGCACGTTCTTCCGTACGTGGTTAGGAGAGGGTGGTATAGAGTACGGCGATGCCCAAAATTGCCGTAGCACGTCAATTCAGGCGATTGACGTCACGATCTGCATATTTATATGGGAGAGGCGAACACAGGCAACAGCAACATTGCCGACCTCTCCAAGATGGCGGCTGATGTGTTCTGCACTGGAAGCGAGGCAGCCACCATTTTTTCAACAAAACCAGCCTTAACAGCCAGCGCCACAACAACGAATTTCGCAGCCTTACTGTCTGTAATCTAACGAAGGGGTACTCAACCTTTTGGGCCAAGGGTCACAAAGGGCATGATCCAGATCCATAGAAGGAGGTAGCTTTGGAAGTGTGTGCCACCTCTAGCAACCCCAGCGTGGCTACTCAATGCTGAAAATTCACTGATCTCTCCAGGACAGCCAAGATAACAGAAGGCTGTCATGCCTTGCAACAATGCACTGTAATAAGCATCCTACCCAGTTGTAACACCATCTGCATCTTACCACCTATGTGCAGATACCACAATACCCTTCATACCCCCTTACTTTTTGTGCAACTGTTCCTTTACTGACAGTTGAACACGAAGGGAAGCAGTGGATCGCTCACGTGACAGGATATTTCATTGCCAGCACCAGTTCTCACCCCATTAAGGAGCGCCTCCTGAAAGCTGGCTTGCATGTCATGGCTTGCAGAGTGTGTTCACTCTCTCTACTTTCTTCTTAAAGGGGAAATGCCTCCAAGTCTGGTGCAAATCATTAGCCAGCCACCTCAGAACCTCCAGCCACTGTAAGGGAAGTAGGAGGCTGGGATTGAACGGCCACACAAGATCAGACACCAGGGGTGGCACGGTGGTCTTAAACAAAAGGAACGTTTTCCAATTTGTTTTTCCGTGAAATATTTGTGTCACCGATGAATGTGCGTGGATTGATTTGAGGCAATGCCTGCACAAAGGAATAGCGGAATGGAAGCCTTGGTAGATGTGGAATACAGCTGAATGCCAGCAATCGACTAAGGTGAGTTTGTTGCCATAGGGACACCATCATCGTTTGGAAGTGGGCTTGGACCTTAGTGCGTTGAATGTCTCCCTTATGAGCTGTGCCCATAGCAGTTAGCAGCTGGCACAACTCAGGTACTTCAACAGAAGAGAGGTGCAGGCTTCTGCAGCATTGCTGAGGGTGACAGTGCAATCGTTCCACCTGGAATTGCAGACAGGGAGGTGTAAATACCAACGTATAGGAACAAGAGGCCACCTACAGTGCCTGTACAGCCAGGCATCCCTACGGTGCTCCTCTTGACTCTTCTTAAGGCCGAGGAAAAGGGGAAGCCCGAGGGAGGCCCCCGTGCTTCCCAGTCTGCAACCTTAAAACTTAAAAAAAACTATCCAAATAAACATACATGTACTTTACAAATACAGGAAACGCTTTTTTATCCGGCACCGACGGGACCGGCGTGGTGCTGGTTGATCAAAAAGTTCAGATTACAGAGAGGTATACTTACTAAGGTACGAGAGCCCCATATACGGCCACAGATCCAGGCGTCCCTGTTGTATGGCAACAGGTGCAGGAACCCCGGCTACACGGCCACAGATCCAGGAACCCCGGTTACACGGCCACAGATCCAGGAACCCCGGTTTCATGGCCACAGATCCAGGAACCCCGGTTACACGGCCACAGATCCAGGAACCCCGGTTACACGGCCACTAATATGAAGTAAAACTTACCTGAACCTACTCCTGAATTTTGCCGGTTAAGAGAGATTTCCGGTTATTTAGGTGCCGGTAAAAAGAGAGTTTCCTGTACTTGGAAAGACAATTTTAATAAGCTTGAATATAGTTTAAATACACTTAAAATAAAATATTTTAAAAACTTAGCTGCTGCTTGCTTTGGGTCCCCTGTGGCCTTCAGGTCGGCTGCACCTCTGGCCATTCACAAGCAGGCCTCATCTCCTCTTCCAATGAGACATTTCTTTTAACAAGGTGGACCAGGGTGGTAAGGGGAGGGAAATTGGCTGTTTCAGCAAGCTACACCCCCCACCCTGCCACCATTTGCCCGCAGTGGCAAGCAGCAACTGAAGAAGGCCACCCCCAGTGGGGTCAGAGGGAAATGGAGGTCCACGTTTTTGGGGGCGGGGATTCAGCGGAAGGCCTCCCTTACACATTTTCCTCTGGCACATGCTCTGGAACCAGTGGGAAATCCAGCCCCATCTCTTCAGCGTTGAATTTCAAAAGCAACAATTGAAATGGTGAGAATTTAAACTAGAGGCAAATTTTTTTACCCAGCATTCAACCTTCTCAAATAAAAATTCAAAGTACTTATTCTGGCCTCTTGCGCATCCCCCGATTTTATTCGCTCCACCATTGGCAGTTGAGCCTTCAGCTGCCTGGGCCCTAAGCTCTGGAATTCCCTCCCTAAACCTCTCTCCCTCTCTCTCCTCCTTTAAGACACTCCTTAAAACCTACTTCTTTGACCGAACTTTTGATCGCCTGTCCTAATATCTCCTCATGTAGCTCAGTGTCAAATTTTATTTGATAGTTGCTCCCGTGAAACACCTGGGGCCACTTTACTACATTAAAGGCGCTATATAAATGCAAGTTGTTGTTTGTTGTTGATAAGGTCAAATCATTGCAACCAGTGACATTTTGTGTCAATGGGTTGGATTTTGTCAATGGGGACGTGATGGAGGCGGGACTCCCACTTTTTGGGTTGTTGTCCCGCCTCCATCGATTTGTGGCCAACCCATGTGATTTTCCCTTGATTGACCTTGTTGAGCCCGCCCAGCTGACAATCTGACTTCTAACTTGAGTCCTTCTCCACAGACTCAGTTAGAAATCTCTCCAGAACAGAAGGCAGAATGCTACAACTTTTGACAGCTCGCGGCCATTCTGTTTTCTGTGCCAGTGAGATGAGGGACTCCCGAGACCTGAAGGAAGGAAGCCTGCATTAGTAAGTAAAGGTAAGTAAAACTTCTTTAAACACTTTACACACACCAAACACACTTACCTCTGCACTCATGCACCCATCACTCACCTGAACACCAGACATCTCGAACCCTCCAAGCCCTTCAGCCCGACGGTCCGCCTCGCTAACTTGGCGTGGTTTGGAGCCGTCGGGCAGCCCACACTTCAGGGCTAAAAATAGGGATTAGGCCAAAAACTGCCTGTTAACTACCTGTTAACAGGCAGTTAATTGGCACTAATCCCCTTCCCGCTTCGGGGAGGCGGCTCCCAGCGCGGGTCGGGTACCCGCCTCCTGGGAAATGGGCATGGAGGCGGGTTGGGGGCGGGAAGGGTTCCTGCCCCCTGATTCTGCAATTTTCCTCCCACTCCCGCCTCCAAACCCGCCTCCTCGGGGCTTGGAAAATCCAGCCCATTAAGTCCAAATCCATTGCAATTAATGGACCAATTTGTTATTTTAACTTTGAGTTACATAATGAGGTTTCTTAAGTATTTCAGCAAAAAACAGTGGAGATAAATGAGACTTCAAAGGTGTTTACTATATATATATACACTAGCTGGAGTGCCCGGCGGTGCCGAGGGAACTCAAGAACCCTGTGCCATGTTTATAAAACTGTTTATGAGACTGTTGGGATTGAAGAACTCTTCCTAAGCACCCAGGAGGTGGTTCTTTAACTTCGTTTTTTGTTAATGGAGATCGCCAGTCAGAAGTGGTGCGTCCAAGTCTGCTACGTTTTCTTGAGGGCACGCTGTTATGAAAAAAGAAAAAATAATTTTTCTATATATAAATGAGTCTGTCTGTCTATGTGGGAAGGAGAGAGAGAGGGAAAGAGAGAGAGAGAGGGAAAGAGAGAGGGGGAGGGAGAGAAAGAGAGGAAAGGAGAGAGAGAGAGGGAAGGAGAGAGAGAGAGAGAGGGAAGGAGAGAGAGAGAGAGGGAAGGAGAGAGAGAGAGAGAGAGGGGGGAAGGAGAGAGAGAGAGAGAGAGGGGGGAAGGAGAGAGAGAGATAGAGGGGGGAAGGAGAGAGAGAGAGAGGGGGGAAGGAGAGAGAGAGAGGGGGGAAGGAGAGAGAGAGAGGGGGCGAAGGAGAGAGAGAGAGGGGGGAAGGAGAGAGAGAGAGAGAGGGGGGAAAGAGCGCCTCAGGCCTGGCCCGATGGACCCCTGCCACGCCGGTCTCTGGTTTTTCGCGCTCCCGCACTAACGGCAGTTTGAAGGATTAGGCCCCCGGCCTGACTCACCTCAGCTGAGCTCCCGCTCTGGCCCGAGCCCCCGTGCGTGGCCTAGCACCTCAGGCCCGGCCCGAGTGAGCCCTGATGAGCTCCTGCTGCGGGCCTCCGACGCCGCTCCACTGCTGGATTTATTTTGGGATTAGCCTGGAGAGAGAGGCGGGGAAAGAGCGCCTTAGGCCCGGCCCGATGGACCCCTGCCGCTCCGGTCTCTGGTTTTTCGCGCTCCTGCACTAACGGCAGTTTGAAGGATTAGGCCCCGCCCACACATGCCATGAAATGCCTCCCGTGATGCAGCACGCTCCCCCCGTAGGATTGGTCAACCTTCACGTCACTCAACGCTAATGAGCCGTAGGATTGGTCAACCGCTAATGAGCGGATTTTGTCCGTTTTTTGAACGTTTTTTGTATAGGTGTCCGAACAATTTTTGTCTGACCAAAAAGTAAATACACCTATGACACTCTCCTAATCATAAGCTTTCTTTTGATATAACATATGTGTAGGTACGCTCTATAACTTTTGAGTTAAGCCCGGTCATACAGACAGACAGACACCACGATCCTTTTATATATATAGATACTAGCTGGGGGTGCCCGGCATTGCCAGGGCAATTTTGGGCCACGCGGTCTCCCTGCCCCTGTCTGTCCCCCCTCTCTCTCCCTCTTCCCCTCTCCCTGTGCTGTCCTCTCCCTCCCTCCCCTCCCCCTCCCTCCCCTCTCCCTGCCTAGCGCCTGAGGCCCGGTGCCGTTGTGATAGTGGCCGTGTGGGGCCTCGTGCTTGAGGCGCGGCTGGGCTGTTGGGCCGAGACGGACCCGAGCTGAGCTCCCCCGCGGATCGCGCGGCTGACGGCCGGCCGCTGCCGCTCCCCTGACCACTGTGTGTGTCGGGCCAAGCGGTTGCGAGGCACAGCCCGAGTGAGCACAACTTACTTGCCACTCCGGCGGGACGGGAGCGGGATCGGGAGCTGCAATGTGAAGGTTTCTTTTGCTGCTGCTGTCCCTGTGGGGATAGAAAAAATGGCGGCGAAGTTTAGGGAGACTGGAGGATTAGGACCCGCCCGTGACGCACTGATTGGTCAACCATCAGGTGAGTGAACTGTAGGATTGGTCAAGCAGCACGTCACTCAATGCTAATGAGAGGTAGGATTGGTCAACCGCTAATGAGTGGATTTTTGAGGATTTTTGAACGTTTTTTGTATACTGTCCAAACAATTTATGTCTGATGAAAAAGTAAATATGCCTACGAGAGTCCCCTAACGATAAGCTTTTTTTTGATATAACATACGTGTAGGTACGCTCTATAACTTTTGATTGTATAGCCGGACAGAGAGACAGACAGAGAGAGAGAGACAGAGAGAGAGACAGACAGAGAGACAGACAGAGAGACGTACCGGTTTATATATATAGATATATAAACTTCTTTATACCACATATAAATCAAACAAAGCAAAGAGCTCTGGCTCAAACTTGCTCCGGTTGTGCATCTCAGAATGCTAGCAAAAGCAGACCAACAGTTTTAAAAAACTGATGCAGCACACAAAAACTCAAAAACAGCCCCGAGTCTGGGTCTTGAGACACGTGAAGACGAGTAGTTAAACTGAAAGTGTAATGGAACATGGGCTTGTCATAACCTGGTATACCCAACAGTCAATCGCCTGCACTGCAGGCATAAAAAACTGAAGTACACAAAAGGTGTGGCTTGCAGCAATAATAAATTTAGAAATGACTGAAGTAGGGTGGAAACCATGGGGATGGGGCAAGCAGTTACTTTGTGGAGCGCTCCTGTTCCTTGCAACTCGACATTTTTGAAGTTTTGGGGCCTTTTTTTGAGAAGCCTCCAGTGGTCCCTTTGGTAAGGCAGCTCAAGGCCCAGAAATGCCAGTGAGAGATTGCGCATCGCAAGCCCCAACTAGGGCAAACAAATTTAGGGTTCCGGATCTGAAATTAGTGCAGGAGCCTCATTTCGATATTGAAACGCGGCCTGTGTTCATTTCAGGCGGCTGCCTAAAATCGGGCCCCGACCAATTTAGCAGCGTCCCAAACTCCCACGCAGATGGGTGTAGCTGCAATGATACAAAAGATGCATAACACCATCCAGGATGGAGAGGTTTGCTTGATTAGTGCCCCTGCCACGGGACTCAATATCCACCCCCTCTAGCACCAGTGCACCGTGGCTGCAGCATGTACAGCATGCACTGCCGCAACTCACCAAGGTTACTTCAACAGCATCTCCCTCCCCTATGACCTCTCCCGCCAAGAACAACAGCAGCGTTGTTGTGGGAACGCCATCACCTCCAAGTTCCCCTCCAAGTCACACACCATCCCGACTTGGACATATATCGCTGTTCTTTCATTGTCACTGGGTCAGAATCCTGATATTCCCTACCTAACACCATTGGGGGAGCACCATCGCCACAAGAACTGCAGCGGTTCTAAGAGAAGGCCCACCACATCCTTCTCAGGGCAGCTAGGGATGGACAATAAATGCAGATTTGCCCGTGTCATCCACATCTTAAGAACAAATAATAACAAAAGAATAAAGAAAAATTTCCCACAAGGATTGTGAGCCCTCCATAAGATACGCAGGTCTACCAATCTTTCCACATTTGATGGGACGTTCTCATGTGAGATAGTTCTCTCCCGGCATATGATCGTAAGCTCACTCCTGTGTGGAGAAAGGATACCTAAGAAAGGATATACTTGCCGCAGAGGGAGAGCAGCGAAGGTTCACCAGACTGATTCCTGGGATGGCAGGACTGTCGTATGAGGAGAGATTGGGTCGACTAGGCCTGTATTCACTAGAGTTTAAAAGAATGAGAGGGGATCTCATTGAAACATATAAAATTCTGACAGGGCTAGACAGACTGGATGAAGGGAAGATGTTTCCCCTGGCTGGGGGGTCTAGAACGAGGGGTCACAGTCTCAGGATACGGGGTAGGACATTTAGGACTGAGATGAGGAGAAATGTCTTCACTCAGAGAGTGGTGAACCTGTGGAATTCTCTACCACAGAAGGCTGTGGAAGCCAAGTCACTGAATATATTTAAGAACATAAGAACATAAGAAATAGGAGCAGGAGTAGGCCAATCGGCCCCTCGAGCCTGCTCCGCCATTCAATAAGATCATGGCTGATCTGATCCTAACCGCCAATCCACTATCACAGAACCATCTCCTGAATCTAACAGAATTAGACACACGAAATAGGAGCAGGATCAGGCTACACGGCCCCTGGGCCTGCTCCGCTACCCACAGGGCCATGTCCGATCCGAACCTAGACTCATGTCCAAATTCCTGCCCGCTCCCCATAACCCTTAATTCCCTTTACTTCTAGGAAACTGTCTATTTCTGTTTTAAATTTATGTAATGATGTAGCTTCTGCAGCTTTTTGGGGCAGCATATTCCATGGACCTACCACCCTCTGAGTGAAGTAGTTCCTCCTCATCTCAGAAGGAGATAGATAGATTTCTAGACAAAATAGGCATCAAGGGGTATGGGGAGAGAGCGGGAATATGGTATTGAGATAGAGGATCAGCCATGATCATATTGAATGGTGGAGCAGGCTCGAAGGGCCGAATGGCCGACTCCTGCTCCTATTTTTCTATGTTTTTATGGAGTGTACCGGTAGTTCCAGATATTTGCCTTGCTTTCTCGCACTAGATCCTATAGTTTTATGAGAGGACTTTCTCCAGCTATGAATGCTGGAATAGCCCTGCTTCTGAAGCTCCCTCTTGTTTTTTTTCTCTGTTCAGTCAGTAAAACCATGAGGAAAGTCCAGGAAATCTCAATCAGTGATGTGAAAGACAGAAATCGAAAAGGACAATAGAAAAAAGAAAAAGAAAGTGATAGATAATGAATGAGAGAGAAAGAGCAAAAGTGAAAGACAAGTAAAAGAGGATTAAAGAGAGGGGTGAAGAATGCATGAATGTGCTGTCTGTCCCTTGTGGCCCAAACAATACACGCAGCTTGTCACTTTTAATCGTGTTTATGTTTTTGGGTGTGAGGTGATACCTCAGATATATGGCTCCTGACTAAAAATCTCACTGATGTGGGATCTCCACATTTCCCAGCTCGGAAGATGTGGAGCACGTGTGGAAGATACACACGTATCGAGTGACTAATGCGACTGAAGGAAGAATGAATACGATCATCCGTGTCCCGTTTTACCAGTGTTAGTCCACATTTCTGACAGGCATTTGAAAGCTCAAGTTTAATAGGTGAAACAGCGATTTACTTGTACTTCTTGCAATCTAGTATACTGTATTCGCTACTCACGATGTGGTCTCCTCTACATTGGGGAGACCAAACGCAGATTGGGTGACCGCTTTGCGGAACACCTCCGTTCAGTCTGTAAGGGGGATCCCGAGCTTCCGGTCGCCTGTCACTTTAATTCACCGCTCCATTCCCACTCAGACTTCACCGTCCGCGGCCTCTTGCATTGTTCCACGGAAGCTCAGCGTAAGCTCGAGGAACAGCACCTCATCTTCCGATTAGGCACTTTACAGCCCTCTGGACTCAATATCGAGTTCAACAACTTCAGATCATAACCTCGGCCCCTATTATTAGATTTCTATACATTTTTTATCCACACCTAAGGAGGCTGAAGGGATGTAACCTGTCACCCCTGATCCTCTCTAACTTTTACCGCTGCACAATAGAGAGCATCCTGACGAACTGTATCACAGTATGGTACGGCAGCTGTAGCTACTATGACCGGAAAGCCCTGCAGCGGGTAGTCAAAACTGCCCAACACATTACCGGCACCCGGCTACCGACCATAGAGCACATATACCAGAAACGCTGTTTACGGAGGTCACGGACCATCATCAAAGACCCTACCCACCCCAGCCACAGTCTGTTCGCCCTCCTGCCATCTGGGAGACGCTACAGATGCATTCGCACCCGAACGACCAGATTTAGGAACAGCTTCTTTCCCAGGGCTGTCATCCTACTGAACTCCACAAATAAACTCTAAAGCCTGCACATCTGCCAATGCACTTTATTAGGGTTATGTTTATGTTAATGTATTACAAGCCAAATGAATGTTGAATGTTTAAATGTCTTAATCTAAATGTACACTCTCGGGAGCCGCAAGCCTACATTTCGTCGTACTGCACTTGTGCACTAACAATGACAATAAAGTTGATTATGATTATAATTATGATTATGATTATGATTATGCCTTTTCCTTTTTTCTCTCCCACATGGCAACTGTCTCTCATTCTGCCAGCGCATTTCACACCTCATCTAGAGCCGCCTTTTGTCTCTTTACCTGTGATATCACCATCTCGTCTCGCCTTGAATACCTCTTAATGTCTCTTCACTTCTCTTTTGTTCTTTCATCCCCTCCCCCATTTCCCAGCCCCCAAACTGGCCTTTTAATCTGTTTCATTTCCTGCCTTTTTTTCTCAGTTCTGAAGAAGGGTCTTCGACTGGAAACGTTGACTCTATTTCTCTCTGCCGGATGTTGCCTGGCCTGCTGAGTTTTTCCAGCGTCGTCTGTTGTTATTTTTAATATTCCATAACACTGTTATGATGTGGTGAATTTCACTGAATACTCACATCTCCCCGTGCAGGGGTGTGAAGGTATCATTCTGGATCTCTTGTGTTTAGTAGTTAGGTAGTGGGGTTGCAAATCAGGCTTTTAGACAAGCGCTTGCATGAAAATCAGAGAATAACATTATAGACAAAAGGCAGACACAATGCCGCAGAGACGGTGACCCCAGACATCCTCAGACTAGTTATTTGGATAACAGACGCTGGCTGATTAGTGTTCTTTTTCAAAATCTCATGCCGTGGCCAGACTTTGAATCGATTAAAAAAAAACTCATGGCTAGAGCCAAAGTAAGTAATAACGTTTCTAAAATCATCGACCATCTGTATGATTATCGGTGCTCACCAGCAAAGGCTGTTGCCGCCCTCCTGTGGCATATCCACAAATTACACGCTGGCGTCCTATCCCCTTCTAGCTCCCGCACACTCCTCTAACCTAGCCTCTAATGTTCGTGTTGTGCCAATGTCTGAGCTGGAGCTTGCGAGAGTCAGATCAAGTAACAGTGCATCTTCTGGAAGGCTGGTCTCCTCTTCCTCCACTGGCTGAGGGGCATCAACCAATGTCCCCTTTAAGCTGCGTGGCTGTCTGGCTCACCGGCTTTTAAATAAGAACATAAGAAAACCGCGCGCGCACGGATTTTTGATTGGGCCGCATGGCCCCTTAAAGGGGCCGGGAGGCCCAAAAAAATTTAGCGGGAACATTGGCGTCAACATTCTCAGCAGCTGAAATGCAAGAGAGGGACAAGGGTTAGCTTGTGGTGTGAGGGAGAGCGGAGAGAAAGAAGTGGGTGTTTAAAGCACCTGTAGCTTGTCATGCAGAGTGTGTGGGGTGAAGGGGAAGCCAGAAGAGACACAGAGGATGAGGTATGAAGAAATTAAGCGCAACGTCTCCACTGGCGTTGCCAGTTGGCACGGCCTCCATTCTGGCCCTTCCCACAATGGCCAGCACGCTCTCTTCAAGGGGGGAGAGAGCCACCAGCCGGGTTCTTCCTCCTCCATTGCCTTGTATTGTGCGCAACCATCTCCTGCAAGAAAGAGGGGTGTGTTAGTGAGAGTCTTGTGAGTTGTTTTGGAGAATGTGGCTGTCTTGATGGAAGAGCTGATAGTCAGTGATGTAAGAAAACTACCAGGCACTTAGTCTAAGCGTTAAACAATGCTTTAATCAACTGTTTTACAACATGGAGGTCTAGTTGCGTCCTTCACTAGTTCCTGTTAAGAATGTCCTGCGCAAGCTGGGCCAGTGCCCGAGTAGTTATACTCTCCCTGGACAGCGCCACCCGCAGGCTGCTCAGTATTATTTCATAAGTTCCTTTCATGAATGACTGATTCATGTCAGTCAGTGTGTGAGGTGCGAATTGTAGGCAAGTGAGGCTTGTAATACTGGTGAGTGTGTGAGCATGAGGAGAAGGAGGCGTGGTGAAGTGCGGTGCAGTGATAGTAGGAGAGTGATGGGTAATGGGGATGAGTAGTCTTGTGAGTGCAGTCAGTATTATAATTAACGAGGCTGCAAGTTGTACAGCTGTGGGCAGAAAGTATTGGAAAAGTCTTCTTAACCTCAACAACACTAGTTAGATTATTGAACTTTTTCTGGCATTGCAGCCATGTCCTTAGTGCAACGCTCCTGGCATTTACACACAGCATATTTCATCTTGCTGTCTACGAAGAAGATGCCTAGAAGGTTTCCTGCTCCCTGGGGGTAAGAGAATGTCCCTCCTCCTCTCCATTGCCTGAACCAAGGCCTCAAGTGCAGCATCGAAGAACATTGGTGCCCGCTCACTCCCTCCTGTCGTGTATTGATTGCGAGTTTGACACCAGTCAATACGGTAATGTAATGTGCGAGTTTAACACCAGTAAATATGGTAATGTAATGTGCATGGCATTATGGGAATTACCCGGGAAAGCAGCAGTCAGCTATTTTACCAATAAAGAGAAGATTGCAGTTATAAGCCTGTCTGCCTGACTCTGATTTAATTCAACGTATCTACATGCTTGATTGAACGTATTAAAGCATAGATACAACACCTCCTTCAGCCATTTATGGCCCAGCTACTTCAATGTTCTGTGCAGCCAGGAAGCTCCTCCCCTTTAAGAGGTGTTGGCTGCCTTTAAGTGGTGGCATAGACGCCCAATATCCACCCCCCCTCTCGATAGGCATGTAGTCACTACGCGGGTAATGCTGGCTGCATGCCTGCTGCATTAAAATCAGCAGGCAGCAGGAATATGGTGCATTGCCTGCATGCACGTTAACCGGCCCTGCGCATTTTCGGGCGTGATTGGAATTCCGAGCCATGGTTCCTAAAGCTCTCCACCACTGGGGGTTTCTTTGCGTCATGTCTGGGTCTGTTGTCGACTAATTGATAAAGATTGATTGCTGTGACTAGTTGACAACTGCATTATCATTTTATCATGTGACTACCAGGATGGTAGAAGGCGAACTAGATGGGCCTTGGTCTTTTTTCATCTAGCTGTTCCTATGTTTCCTGTGTAGCTTTAACTATCAGGCAGCTGGTGGTGCAGGCGGAATGGCCGACGGAGCAGGCGGAATGGCCGGCCGATCCCTCTGACGGAAGGCCTGGACCATTTTGAGGCTGGAGCCCATTAACATGCTCCAAACGGGCGTTGTGCTGGCTCCGGGCTGGCACAATATCGGGCGGCCCGGGGGCCCACCCAGCCAGCAGGATGATCCGAGGAGTGGGTGATCCCAGCGGGGGGTGGGGGGGTGGAGCCCAAGGCGACAGCTCTCCGCAGTGTTCTTGTGGAGCCCGGGGGATTTTTCACCTACCGTGTTGGGGCCTCATCCTCGTGACTGCCAAGTTTTACTGACCAGAGCGTTTGTGGAGCACACCCCATGCAGTCGGCCTCAAAACTGCATCGGGGTCCTATGTACGTCATGGGACCCCGAATTGCATAAATGAATGAGGCTCCTGCCTGATTCAGGTGGGCGCCAGGGCCTACCTCAATCAGGCTCTGGGAATAATGGCGGTGGAGTGGGGACGGAGCGGTAAGGCGACCAACCCCATTTTAACTCTGCTACTGTCCCGTTTCCATCAGTCGCACAGAGTTAGAAGTCTCCCATAGAGCGTACAACTTTAAAATTGGGACTGAATTATATCTGCCTTCCCTGGTCCAATTTGTCCCTCACCCTCCAACCCCACTATACCTGAGGATTAGAATTGGTCGCGACTTCAGTGGAACTGAATATCGTAGAACAGATAGCCGATCCGATAGAGCCCGTTTTGTGCTATCGCCCAGGACAAATTTCAATCCCCCTTTGTGCAAACCCACAGGAGGTTAGTATTGTAAAGTAAAAGTTGTATCACTTCCAGTGGCAACAGTCCATCAGTGAGCCACGCCACATGTTGGTGGGACAAATTGAAGTTAAATGAAAAGAAGAGGGAACGTGCATAACATTTACAACAGAAATACATTCCACATATTTGAGACAAACATTCCTGCTCGTGGTGATAAGGTTTCCAACAGCCTGTAAAGTTCTTACAAGTTAGAAAGGAACATTCAACTTTATTTTCAGACTGACTGGCCTTAAACTAAAGTCTCCATGAAGCTCTTAAGATGTAGCTGAAGGTGACCACTAGAGACCAGCAAAGCGCAACTACATTCTCACACCAGCAGTAGAGACCAGGAAAACGGCCATCGCTGCAGGCTCTGCAATTTAAAAATTACCTACCTGGACCACCAAGGCAGCCGCGATCCTGCAGAGTGCCGAGCTGATCGATCGCGGGCAGGAACCTGCGAAAAAACCTGGAACAGTAAAGGTAAGTGTTTTTTTACTTGCCTTGGCCACCTTGCCTTTAATCATCGCCCCCGGAGCAGCCGGCCGCCCGATGCATGCCTCCTGCAGCTGTCGGTGTTTTCGACCGGTGCTGCTGAAGGGGGCGGAAGTCAATTTCGGGTCCGGGGCGCTACCGGGGTGATGCGCACGCCGATGATGTCACGATCTCCGGGCGAAGGAGATCAGGGCGCAACACCGTAGCGCCGCCGCAGGTCGATGTAAGTCGCAAAGCCATTTGCACCCCGTTAGCGCCCCCTGGGGACGTTAACGGGAGGCACAAAAGCACCCACTTTCACCCCCTCAGATATTCAATTAGACCAGGAAGAACATAGGAACAGGAGTAGGCCATTGAGTCCCTCGAGCATGTTCAACCATTCAATAAGATCATGGCTGATCTGTGAACTACCTCTATATACCCGTCTTTGGCCCATATCCGTTAATATCTTTAGTTAACAAAAAGCTATCAATCTCGGTTTTAAAATTAACAATTGATCTACCAAACTGCTGCTACCCTTTGTGTGTAGAAGTGTTTCCTAACTTCACTCCTGAAAGGTCTGGCTCTAATTTTTAGACTATGCCCCTTAGTTCTAGAATCCCCAACCAGCGGAAATAGTTTCTCTCTATCTAACCTATCTGTCCCCCTTAATATCTTGAAAACTTCGATCAGATCACCCCATAACCTTCTAAATTCTAGGGCATACAACCCTTTGTGTAATCTCTCCTCGTAATTTAACCCTTGGGGTCTGGGTATCATTCTGGTAAACTTACACTGCACTCCCTCCAAGGCCAATATATCCTTCCTAAGGTGTGGTGCCCAGAACTGCTCACAGTGCTCCAGGTGTGGGCTAACCAGGGTTTTGTGTAGCTGCAGCATAACTTCTACCCCCTTGTATTCTAGTCCTTTCGATATGAAGGCCAGCATTCCATTAGCCTTTTAAATTATTTTCTGTACCTGTTCATGACATTTTAATGATCTATGTACCTGGACCCCCGAGTCTCTTTGGACCGCCACTGTTTTTAGCTTTTCACCATTTAGAAAGGACCCTGTTCTGTCCTTTTTAGGTTCAAAGTGGATGACCTCACATTTGCCTACATTGAAATCCATTTGCCACAGTTTTGCCCATTCACTTAATCTGTCAATATCCCTTTGTAATTTTATGCTTCCATCTACACGGCCTACAATGCCGCCTATCTTTGTGTCATCGGCAAATTTGGATACATGACTTTCTATCCCATCATTGAAGTCATTAATAAATACGGTGAATAGTTGAGGCCCCAACACAGATCCCTGCAGGACACCACGAGTCACATCCTGCCAATTTGAGTACCTACCCATTATCCCTACTCTCTGTCTCCTGTCACTCAGCCAATTTCCGAACCAGGTCAATAATTTGCCCTCAATTCCGTGGGTTTCTACCTTAGATAACACTCTCTTATGTGGGACTTTATCAAATGCCTCTGGAAGTCCATATAAATAACATCCATAGACATTCCCTTTTCCACTAATTTAGTCACCTCCTCAAAAAACTCAATCAGGTTTGTCATGCATGACCTACCTTTCACAAATCCATGCTGACTCTCTCTGATCAACTGAAAATTTTCAAGGTGTTCAGTCACCCTATCCTTAATTATAGACTCTAGCAATTTCCCGACAACAGATGCTCGGCTAACTGGCCTATAATTCCCTGGTTTCCCTCTCTTGCCATTCTTAAATAACGAAGTGACATGCGCAATTTTCCAATCTAAAGGAATGGTTCCTGAACCAAGAGAACTTTGGAAGATTATTGTTAGGGCTTCTACAATGTGGTCACCTACTTCCTTTAAACCCTGGGATGGAAACCATCTGGCCCTGGGGATTTGTCACTCTTTAGTACCATTATTTTCTTCATTACTGTTAATTTACTTACATTATTTTTATTGAGTCCCTGTCCCCGATTCAACATTCGTTTCTTTGGGATTTCTGGCATGCTATCCTCTTCCTCTACTGTAAATAATGACGCACAGTAATTATTCAACATGTCCGCCATTTCCTTATTATCATTGACAATATCACCGCTTTCAGTTTTTAAGGAGCCAACATTGCTCTGGACTACCCTCTTTTTCCTAATATAATTGTAACAATTCTTTGTGTTGATTTTGCTATCCCTCGCAAGTTTCTTTTCATACTCCCTTTTGTAGCTCTTACTATCTGTTTTGTGACCCTTTGCTGTTCTTTGTGTCTTTCCCATTCGCCAGGATCTGTGCTATTCTTTGCATTTTTGTATGTTTTTTCTTTTAGTTTTCTGCTGTCCCTTACTTTTTAGTCATCCATGGCTGTTTTTTTTGGCAAGTAGCACGCTAACCCCTCGGGTATAAACTGGTTCTGTATCACAATTAAATATTTTTTGAACACCTCCCACTGATCTTCTGTCGTTTTACCCATTAACAGATTTGCCCAGTTTACTGTGGACAGTCACAGCCTCATCCTGTTGAAGTCGGCCTTACCTAAATCTAGAATTTTAGTAGCTGTTTCGCATCTCTCCCTATCAAACGTTGTATTGAACTTGATCATGTTATGATTGCTATTGGATAAACGTTCATGCACAGTTAGGCTGTTAACTAAATCTGGCTCATTACTCATTAATAAATCTAATATGGCTTTACCCCTTGTTGACTCTAGGACATATTGTTGTAGAAAACTATCCCGGACACACCCAAGAAATTCATTACCTTTCTTACAGGTGCTAGTCTGCTTATCCCAATTCTATATGAAAGTTACAATCTCCCATTAAAACCATTCTGCCTTTACTACATGCTTGTCTAATCTCTGCATTTATACAATCTAGCACTTCATAGCTGCTACCAGGGGGCCTATACACAACTCGCACTAGAGACATTTCATTAGAGACGGAGCGATCATAATATGATATAATTCTTCATTAAGATGGAGAGTGAAATAATTGACTCAGAGACTAGGGTCCTGAATTTAAATAAAGGAGACTATGATGGTATGATGTGCGAGTTGGGTAGGATTGATTGAGGAATGGCACTCAAAGGGTTGAAGGTGGATGGGCAATGGCAAACATTCAAAGATCACATGGATGAACTATAGAATTTGTTCATCCCAGTTTGGCATAAAAATAAAACAAAAAAGGTGACTCAACCATGGCTAACAAGGGAAATTAGGGATAGCATAAGATCCAAGGAGAGGACATATAAATTGGCCAGAAAAAGCAGTAAACCTGAGGATTGGGAGCAGTTTAGGATCCAACAAAGGAGGACAAAGGGATTAATTAAGCGGGGGGAAATAGAGTATGAGAGTAAGCTTGCAGGGAACATAAAAACTGACTGTAAAAGCTTTTATAGATATGTGAAGAGAAAAAGATTGGTGAAGTCAAGCATAGGTCCCTTGCAGTCAGAATCAGGGGAATTTATAATGGGGAACAAAGAAATGGCAGACCAATTAAATACTTACTTTGGTTCTGTCTTCACAAAGGAGGACACAAATAACCTCCCAAAGATGTCGGGGAACATAGGGTCTAATGAAAGGGAGGAACTGATAGAAATCAGTATTTGTAGGGAAATGGTATTAGGGAAATTGATGGGATTGAGGGCCGATAAATCCCCAGGGCCTGATAATCTACATCCTAGGGTACTTAAGGAAGTGGCCCTAGAAATAGTAGATGCATTGCTGGTCATCTTCCAAAATTCGATAGACTCTGGAACAGTACCCATGGATTGGCGGGTAGCTAATGTTACCCCACTGTTCAAAAAGGGTGGTAGAGAGAAAACGGGGAATTACAGACTGGTAAGCCTGACATCGGTAGTGGGGAAAATGCTAGAGTCCATTATAAAGGATGTAATAGCAGAGCACTTGGAAAAAAGTGACTGGATCGGACAAAGTCAACATGGTTTTACAAAAGGTAAATCGTGCTTGACTAATCTACTGGAATTTTTTGAGGATGTAACTGGTAAAATAGATAAGGGAGAACCAGTGGATGTGGTGTATTTGGATTTTCAAAAGGCTTTCGATAAGGTCCTGCATAAGAGATTAGTGTGTAAAATTAAGGCACATGGGATTGGGGGCAAGGTATTGACTTGGATAGAGAATTGGTTGGCAGACAGAAAGCAAAGAGTTGGAATAAATGGTTCTTTTTCCGAGTGGCAGGCAGTGACTAGTGGGGTACCGCAGGGATCGGTCCTTGGACCCCAGCTATTCACAATATATATTAATGATCTGGACGAGGGAACTAGATGTAATATCTCAAAGTTTGCAGACGACACAAAGCTGGGTGGGCGTGTGTGCTGTGAGGAGGATGCCGAGAAACTCCAGTATGATTTGGACAGGTTGGGTGATTGGGCAGAAGCATGGCAGATGCAATATAATGTGGATAAACGCGAGGTTATCCACTTTGGTGTAAAAACAGGAAGGCAGATTATTATCTAAATGGCAATAGATTGGGAGAAGGGGAAGTGCAACGAGACCTGGGCGTCCTTGTGCACCAGTCGCTGAAAGTAAGCATGCAGGTGCAGCAGGCAGTTAAGAAGGCAAATGGTATGTTGGCCTTCGTAGCGAGAGGGTTTGAGTATAAGAACAAGGATGTCTTGCTGCAGTTGTATAGGGCCTTGGCTGCAGTTGTATAGGGCCTTGGTGAGGCCACATCTTGAGTATTGTGTGCAGTTTTGGTCGCCTTATCTGAGGAAGGATGTTCTTGCCATGGAAGGAGTGCAGCGAAGATTCACCAGGCTGATACCTGGGATGGCAGGAATGACGTATGAGGAGAGATTGGGTCGATTGGGCTTATATTCGCTGGAGTTTAGAAGAATGAGAGGGGATCTCATCGAAACTTATAAAATTCTAACAGGACTAGACAGACTAGATGCAGGAAGGGTGTTCCCGATGGTCAGGGAGTCCAGAACCAGGGGTCACAGTCTAAGGATAAGGGGTAAGCCATTTAGGACTGAGATGAGGAGGAATTTCTTCACCCAGAGAGTGGTGAACCTGTGGAATTCTCTACCACAGAAGGCAGTAGAGGCCAATTCATTAAATATATTCAAGAAGGAGTTGGATATATTTGTTAAGGCTAAAGGGATCAAGGGATATGGGGAGAAGGCAGGAACAGGGTACTGAATTTGGATGATCAGCCATGATCTCATTGAATGGCGGAGCAGGCTCGAGGGGCCGAATGGCCTACTCCTGTTCCTATCTTCTATGTTTCTATGTTTCTATGACCAGGAAAAACACTCAGATATTCCATTAGGGACCGGGAAAAACACTCAGATATTCCATTAGAGACTGGAAAATACACTCAGATATTCCATTAGGGACCGGGAAAAACACTCAGATATTCCATTAGGGACCGCCATGCTAACACCGCCAGTCTTACTGAAATAGTCTGACAGGAGGCAAATAATTTTTCCCAGATGGAACATGCAATGGCTTAACTTGGATCACTGATAGATGTGTGGTTAATGAAAGGTATAACTCAATATATTGTCAGGAAAGTTTCCGATATGAATTATAGATTGCGGACAGTGATCCCTGTCCTTTGAATGGCCCACAACTAGAACACTCAAAAATATGGAGCTGGCCCAATATCTGTTCAGAATCCAGTGATACGCATAGGACTCTGTGTACTGGAGGACACAACTGCCTGCTCTGACTAAGATTAGTTGTACTTCTCTAGTTGAATATAACAGAAAATTTCCAATGTCATGTCAAAGAATGGGGGGAAGCACCTTGGTGACCCCCTTTCTGGAACCTGTACGTAGAAAATGCAGTAATATAATGAGATGAAATATGAAAAATACAAACAGCAAATGCTAAAAACGCACAGCAGGTCGATGGGAATCTGAAAGAGAACAATAACGGGACCCCTGAGCACGTTTTAAATCTGGCTTCACATCGCACTGAGGTTATACTCCATGTGGTGTCAATCCCAAGCAGTGTGAGACAGCCTCCTTGAGAAGGTTGCACATTACCATGTTCTGGGGGTCAATTTTAACACTACTTGTCTGGCGGCAATCGAGCGGGTGGGCAGTTAAAAACATCCTGCACTCGCCCCCGTCACCTGCCTACCTGAAACTCACTGAGGGTTAAAATCAACCCCTTGGAGTCAAATTGGGACTGGACCCTGGAGTTATAAGAGGTAAACTTCATGAAATTGTGCTCCCAGCGTGGTGTCTTGCCTTGCTGGAGCGCGTATCGGGAATTCGAGCGGGCGATTTTCCATGCCTTCATCTTAAAGGATGGAAATTCATGGGAGGCACTTCCGAATTCACAATATAGACTGGAAGGAGAGGACCTGGAGGGAGCACAGCGAGAGTGGAGCAGTTAAAAGGAGTGGCAGCAACTCAACAGAGGCAGTTTTTGAAAAAGCGACGTCAGAGTAAAAAAAGTGACATCAGCACAAGGGAAGGAGCTGATTGGTGAGTAGCTGGTGAGTGTATTTTTTTAAGTTTATTTCTGCTAAGTTAGTTAATAGCCTATTAAATAGAGGGAAAGAGCTGATTGGTGAGTAGCTGGGGAGTGTTTTATGTTACGTTTTAAGTTTATTTCTGCTGGGTTAGTTCTTAGTCTATTAAATAGAGGCATGGCAGGGCAGCTCAGTCCCGTGGAGTGCACATCCTGTGCCATGTGGGAAAGCCTGGATGACCACATGTGCGGGATGTGTCGCCAGCTACAGCAACTCGAGCTCTGGGTTTTGGAGGTGGTCACCCCGCAGCTTAAGAGTATGCAGGCAGAGAGGGAATGGGTGACCGCCAGATAGAAGAGGAGGTCCAGGCAGGTAGTGCAGGAGTCCCAGGAGTGCATACCACTCTCCAACCAGTATTCTGTTCTGAGGGCGATGGTTCCTCTGGGGAGTGCAGCCAGAGTCAAGTCCACGGCATCACGGGTAGCTTAGTTGCACAGGGGGGGAGGAAAAAGAGTGGAAGAGCAATAGAGTTAGGGGATTCGATAGTTAGGGGAGCAGACAGGCGTTTCTACGGCCGTAGACATGACTCCAGGATGATATGTTGCCTCCCTGGTTCCAGGGTCGAGGATGTCACTGAATGGCTGCAGGACACTCTCAGGGGGGAAGGTGAACAGCCAGAGGTCATTGTCCATATCAGTACCAACGACATAGGTAGAAAGAGGGATGAGGTCCTGCAGGCAGAGTTTAGGGAGCTAGGAGAGAGATTAAAAAGCAGGACCTCAAAGGTAGTAATCTCCGGATTACTCCCGGTGCCACGGGCTAGTGAGTGCAGGAGTAGGAAGATAGAACAGATGAATGTGTGGCTGGAGAGATGGTGCAGGAGGGAGGGATTTAGGTTCCTGAGGCATTGGGACTGTTTCTGGGGAAGGTGGGACCCGTACAAGCCGGACTGGTTACACCTCAACAGAGCTGGGACCAATATTCTCGCGGGGAGGTTTGCTAGTGCTGTTGGGGAGGGTCTAAACTAGCTTGGCAGGGGGATGGGCACCAGCATATAGGAGTAGAAAAGAGGAATAAGGTGCATAAAAGTGAGTGTGTTGGATAGTACTAGAGAAAATTGTACTAGAAGCAGTAGTAGTACCATATTAGATAGGAGCAGGCTGAGAAAGACTACGAAAAATTCAAAAGTGGGTTTAGAATGCATGTACGTAAATGCACAAAGTGTGGTGAATAAGGTTGGTGAGCTACAAGCACAATTAGCCATGTGGCAATATGATGATGTGGCAATAACGGAAACGTGGCTTAAAAACGGTGAGGACTGGGCACTTAATATTCATGGGTACAAGGTGTTCAGAAAAGATAGGGAAGGAAAAAAGGGAGGTGGGGTGGCAGTGCTGATTAAGGAAGACATTGTAGTGTTGGAAAGGGAGGATGTTCTTGAGGGGACAAGGACAGAATCCATTTGTTTAGAGTTGAGGAGCAAAAAGGGTACGATCACGCTATTGGGGGTATTCTACAGGCCTCTAAATAGTGAGAGGGTAGTAGAGGAGCAAATCTGCAGGGAAGTCACAGAGACATGCAAGAGCTATAGAGTGGTGATATTGGGGGACTTTAATTACCCAAATATCGATTGGGATAATGCTAGGGTAAAGGGAAAGGAGGGGGAGGAATTTCTGAAATGTGTTGAGGAAAATTTCCTTGACCAGTATGTTCTTGATCCAACTAGGAAGGAGGCATTGCTGGATCTGGTGCTGGGGAATGAGGTGGGCCAGGTCGACCAAGTGTCTGTGGGAGAACACTTGGGTACGAGTGATCATCGTATCATACGATTTAGATTAGCAATGGAGAGGAGCAAGGGACAATCTAGAGTGGAACTTCTAAACTGGAATAGGGCTAACTTCAATGGGTTGTGAAAGGATCTAGCCAGGGTTAAATGGAACCAAAGACTGACAGGAAAAACTGTAACGGAACAATGGGTGGTCTTTAAGGAGGAGATGTTCCAAGTACAGGCTAGGTACATTCCAACAAGAGGGAAGGGTAAGGGAACCAAAGCAAGGGCTCCTTGGATGACGAGGGAGATAGAGAAGATGATGAAACAAAAAAAGAGGGTGTATGATGCATGTCAGGTGAATTCTTCAAGAGAGAACCAGACCAAATACAATAAGTTGAGAGGGGAAGTGAAGAGGAAAATAAGATTGGCAAAGAGAGAATATGAGAATAGAATGGCAGTGAACATAAAAGAGAACCCCAACATTTTCTACTGGCATGTAAGCAGTAAGTGGGTAGTAAGAGGTGGGGTGGGGCCTATTAGAGACAAAGAAGGTGATATATGCTTAGAGGCGCAGGGCAAGGCTAGAATACTCAATGAGTACTTTGTATCGGTGTTTACTAAGGAGGTGGTTACTGACAAAATATCGATAGAATTGGAAAAGGTAGAAGCATGGAAGGGGTGAAAATTGATAGACAGGATGTACTAGAAAGGCTGGGTATGCTTAGAGTGGACAAGTCACCTGGTCCAGATGGCTTGCATCCCAGGTTGCTAAGGGAATTGGGGGAGGAGATAGCAGAAGGGCTTGCCATAATTTTCCAATCTTCCCTGGATGCGGGGGAGGTGCCTGAGGATTGGAAAGTGACAAATGTGACACCATTGTTCAAGAAAGGGTGTAAGGACAATCCTAGTAACTACAGGCCAGTCAATTTAACATCAGTGGTGGGTAAAGTTTTAGAAACAATAATCAAGGAAAAAGTTAATGGGCATTTGGAGAGGTTTATGTTAATTAAGGAGAGCCAACATGGGTTTGTAAAAGGCAGATCGTGTTTGACTAATCTAATTTAATTTTTTGATGAAGTAACAGACAGGATTGATGAAGGGAATGCAATGGATGTTGTCTACATGGATTTTTGGAAGGCATTTGACAAAGTGCCACATAGAAGGCTGGTTAACAAAATTGAGGCTCATGGAATAGGTGGGTCAGTGGCAGATTGGATAAGGAATTGGCTTAAGGACAGAAAACAGCGAGTTGTGGTAAATGGCTGCTTTTCAGACTGGAGGATGGTAGACAGTGGTGTTCCCCAAGGGTCAGTGCTGGGGCCACTGTTTTTTTGATATATATAAATAATCTGGATATTGAAATACAGAGAAGAATTTCTAAATTTGCCGATGACACCAAACTTGGGGGTGTGGCAGTCAGTGAGGATGATGCCAATCGACTGCAACAGGACATAGAAAAGCTAGCAGAATGGGCAGACAAGTGGCAGATGAAGTTTAATACAGAGAAGTGTGAGGTGATGTATTTTGGCAGAAGGACAGGGAGAGGCAATATACACTTAATGGCACAGTTTTAAAGAGTGTGCAGGGACAGAGGGACCTGGGAGTTAATGTGCATAGTCCCTGACGGTGGCAGGACTTATTGAGAGAGTGGTTAACAAAGCATATGGGATCTTGGGCTTCATAAATAGAGATATTGAGTACAAAAGTAGAGAAGTTATGCTGAACCTTTATAAAGTACTGGTTAGGCCACAACTGGAGTATTGCATCCAGTTCTGGTCACTACACTTTAGGAAGGATGTGAAGGCCCTTGAGAGGGTGCAGAGGAGATTTACCAGAATTGTTCTGGGGATGGGGGATCTTAGCTACAAGGACAGGTTGGAGAAGCTGGATTTGATTTCATTAGAGCAAAGGAGGTTGAGGGGTGATTTGATAGAGGTGTACAAGATTATGACGGATTTGGATAGGCTAGACAGGAAAAGGCTGTTCCCACTAGTTGATGGTACAAGGACTAGGGGACACAGATTTAAGGTTTTGGGCAAGAGATACAGGGGGGATGTGAGGAAAAACTTTTTTACACAGCGAATGGTGATGACCTGGAATTCGCTGCCGACGGAAGTGGTGGAAGCGGAGACACTCAGGCCTAGAAATTAGTTATAGCCCCGCCAGCTCGCTGGCGGCCAGAATTTACCGCTGGGCGCGGAGCCACTCGCGCCCAGCCGATATTCAGTTTCAGCGCCCAAAGTCGAGGACGGCCGCTGTTCAAGGGTGTGGCCGCCCCCACTTGGGGCGCTGAAACTGAATACCGGCGCGCTAGTGGCCGCAGCACCACCCGCAGCAGAGCGGCAGGCTGCGGTACTGCAGGCCTTCCTCCCTCTCTTAAGGGGGAGGTGCCTGCAGCAGCCGGAGCCCCGATCGCGAGTGCCGGCAAAAGAGCCCGGCACAACGGAGAAGTGCCGGGCTCCCGGAAACCAGCCGGCAATGCCGCGGGGGGGGAGGTGGAGGAGGCCGGGGAAGGAGGTGCGGGCAGGCGGCCGCCGAAAAAGCGGCCGGCCGCACCTCCACCTTAAAGCGCCCCGCTAAGGCTGCTGTACGGACCCGGTCTCCGAATGTTATTAGCGGCCGCCACGGAAGAGGTGGCCGCTACTGAAGATGGGGGTCGGGCCGGTGTCGGGGCGGTACCGGGGCGCTGCGCACACCGATGACGTCATCGGTGGCGGCGCAGCGCTAACGGCTACCGCCGCAATTAGCGCGTCAATGAAGTTCGCCCGAAGTTTGCAGACTGGCGCAGAAGCCCTCTTTGGGTGGTAACTGGGCGCAAAGCCCACTGAATTTCTAGGCCTCAATATTTTCAAGGGGAGTCTGGATAGGAACTTAAGGGAAATAAACTTGCAGGGCTATGGGGATAGAGCGGGGGAATGGGACTGGCAGGATTGCTCTACAGAGAGCCGGCACGGACTCGATATGCCGAATGGCCTCCTTCTGTGCCGTTATGACTCTATGGCCTAGAAATTCGGTATAGCCCCGCTTGAGGCGTTAGAATTGGCGCTGCGCAAAGTTTATAGCCAGACGCAACTTATCGCTGCCTGGCGCGATATTGGGTTGCATCGCCCCCAAAGGTGATTCAGACGCGAATTCAGGCGTTGCACGGGACTCCTAAGGCGCTAAACTTCTGGCGCAACCCAATATCGGTGTGGATGGGCGCAGCGCAGGTGCTCTCAATTACCGATAACCACGAGACTTCCAGGCGCCGGCCGGCTCTTAAAGGGGTGAGTCAGTCAGCCTCAGCTTCCACACTCAGCGCCTTGTAGGCCTCAGAATCGGCGCAGGCCCTTCTCTGGCGCTAAAAACTTGGACCAAATGGAGAAGGTGAGACAGAGAGCAGAGCGCTTCACCAATGAGGCTCTGAGCAATTGGTAGCTGCAGTGGAGCGCCGTCGAGATGTTCTGTACCCAGACAATGGCAGGAGGCCGAATCATAAGGACTACCGACGAGCTTGGAGGGATGTATGCCAGAGGGTCAACTCCAGCAACATGGTGACCAGGAACCCTGTCCAATGCAGAAAGAAATTCAACGACCTCACTCGGGTCGTCAGGATGAGTGTTGTTTCTGTATACTTCTGCATCCCTTCATTTACACCTGTCTTTATGGCTACAGGGTGGCCTGTGCCCCATTGGCCATCTGCCAGCAAGCACCGATGGCCCTTTCTGGGCACACACATCCACATTTGACTCAGGGCATCATGCAAGGGCTCTTGCACCATGGGGGGCATGAGATGATCACTCAGGGCATCATGTAACATAACTTCCCCTCCTTTCCCCTGCAGTCCAAGCTGGCGAAGATTCGCAAAGACCAGCTTCGAACCGGTGGAGGACCTCCACAAGTGGTCACTCTCAAGGATCTCGAGGAGAGAGTCCACCAGATTCTTGGAGGACGTCTGAGTGGTCCTGTAACCACTGCAGCTGCCGACCCCATTGTCGACAGCGATGGTAAGGTTCTCACCTTTTACAACTGTCTCCTTCCACTTGGCCCCCCCGCCAGCATGCTTTCTCACTGTGGAGCCATGTCATAGCCTTGCCGCAATCTGGCATCCCTTGCTGCCAAGCTGTCCTTTTGCTAAAGCCACTCTTCCACCTCCCTGCTTTCAGATGCTGCATCACCAGCTCGGGATCCGGGCCCTGAAACTGCCAGTGCCAGTGCCTCCGGAGGCGAGGATCAGGAGGAAGCCGGAACATCCGTTCCAGCCTCAGGGGAGCCTACACATCTGCAGACTGGGGATAGTAGTTCCCTGGAGGGGAGGGCAGGGGGGGCTCTGATGAGGAGCCAGTTGCCAGAACAAGCGGCCTGCAGCAACGCAAGGGGGGTAGGCAAGTTCAGGGACCGGCTCTCCGGAGGGCAAGGCAGGGCACGATGACTGCTGCACAGAGTGCAGAGGAGGTGCGTAGCCTTGCCGAAATGAGCACCCAGGCCTGGCTCAGGCACACTGAGCTTATGGCTGCAGTGGGGAGGATGCCTCAGTCGATCGACACACTGGGAAAGAGTGTGCTGGACTTTGGGGCAGCAATGGAGAGGACTGTCCAGGGCTTCGGGGCAGCAATGGAGAGGACTGTCCAGGGCTTCGAGGCCGCTATGGAAAGGACTGTTCAGAGCTTCGGACAATCCCTGGAAAGGTCTGTCCAGGGCTTGTCCGAGGCAGTGGAACGGACTGCTCCGGCCTTGTCTGAAGCAATGGAAAGAACTGTCCAGGGCTTCTCCGAAGCACTGGCACCTGCCACACAGGTCCTCACTGCTGCCACGCAGTCACTTGCTGGCCTCGTCCACACCCAGATTGAGGCAACGCGAACTCTCACTGCTGCCACCCTATCTGCATCAGCCAGGATCACCCCGGGCCCTTCCAGTACCACAGGAGGCCATGAATCAGTGGAGCAGTCAATTGTGGCGGATGATCCAAACCGGTCCCCTCAGAGAGCCAGTGTGTCGTCCGACCATGGTGCAGGTGTCCTCTCTCGGCAGGTGAGCATTGCTCATGCCACCGCTGGAACGTCTGCAGTGCAGCTGCCACCACCTGCAGTGCACACTGCTTCCAGCCATGCCCAGTTCAAGCAGCCAGCTTCCGCGCCCTCCAAGCCCAGAGGTCGTCCAGGCCGACCCTCAGGGGCTCCTGCGCTTCCAGACAGTCAGCAGGCGTCCCCCAGCCTTGACGCCGCCACTGGGGTTCAATTACGTAGGAGCTGCAGGGAGGGAAGGGGCCGACCGCGAAAGAGAAGTCGGCCTCCATCAAGGGGCCAACAGTAGAGGGAGGTGCTGAGACGTTTCTTTCTCCAAGTTCAAGGTCGCCTTCACCTGTTGTGATTGTTTGTGATGGTTTGTTTAGTTTTGCGGCTTTGCCAGAGAGTTATCTGTTAGTCATGGTTTCTGTTGACATGACGTTGTTATGCTGGAAGGAAGCACTTTTTTGACAATAAAGAATTTTTTTTATTTACAATGGTACTCGTAACTATTTACAATCATGGTGGCCTTCATAGGCTTTGTACGAGCCGAAGTGCGCGGTACGAATGACACCCATCATTCCGTCAGAGGGGCCTAGAACCGAGTCCTTATGAGCCTCTGACGGACGGCCCTTCCAGTTTCAGGAGCCCTCCCATCTTCCTCCTCCTCCTCCTCCTCCTCCTTGTCCGCATGCTCCTCCTCCTCCTCCTCGTCCGCCTGCTCTTCCTTCTCCTCCTCCTCCTCCTCGTCCGCCTGCTCTGCTGGACCTTGAGGGTCGGCTGGCATTGGCTGGGTTCGTCGAATGGCCAAGTTGTGGAGCATGCAGCAGACGACGACGATGCGACCCACTTGCTCCGGCGAGTACTGCAGGGCTCCCCCCAAATGGTCTAGACAGCGGAAACGCTGTTTGAGCACACCAGTAGTGTGCTCCACAATGTTCCTGGTCGCCTGATGGCTGCTGTTGTAAAGCTCTTCTGCCGGGGTGGCGGTGCAAATGGAGTGGGGTCATGAGCCATGGGCAGAGAGGATAGCCCTTGTCGCTAAGAAGCCAGCCTCGTGGGTGAGCCGGGCCCTCAAAAAGGTCAGAAACTGAGGTCTGCCGCAGGATGAACGCATCGTAGCTGCTCCCAGGGAATTGTGCGTTGACTGCCATGATCATCTGCCGGTGGTCACAGACCAGCTGGACATTGAGGGAGTGGAACCCCTTGCGGTTGGAACTCCTCAGGATTCTGTAATGGCGCCCGCAAAGCCACGTGTGTGCAATCAATGGCCTCCTGCACCATGGGGAAGTCCGTAATAGCAGCGAAGCCCTGCGCACGCTCCCCCTGCTTCTCCAGGGTCACAGGGAAGGTGATTAATTCACACCTCCTTCTATAGAGGGCAGCTGTCACTTGCCGGATGCAACAATGCACTGCAAATTGTGATATATTCGCGATGTCCCCAGTGGCTGACTGAAAGGATCCGCTGGCGTAAAAGTTGAGAGCAACAGTCACTTTGACGGCCACCGACAGAGAGGTCCTGCACCGTAGATGCGGCTGCAGATCTTCAGCAAGCAGGTGGCACAGCTCAGTCACAACCTCCTTACCGAATCTGAGCCTTCGCAGACACTGCTCCTCCGACATGGTAAGGTATGACACCTGCTGCCTGAAAACCCTCGCAGCGTATCGTCGGATTGGGCGACCTCCATTGCCCCTCCTCCTTCTGGCCAATCCCGGCCCTCTCTCCTGCCGTCTCTGTGCCCCTTCCAAATGTCCGGCCATGAGGACGTTCCCCTCCAAAGCGGCTCCCATTGCTATGCCAGACGGGCAAGATGCAGTAATGTCTAGCGCTCCAACTGCTCCGGACAGGGCTGCAGGTCCCAAGACTCCGAAGGCTAAATCAGAAAATTACTGTGCAACAGAAGGTCAGCAACTCTCTCCAGCAACGATCAGAATGAACAGGCCAAGTGGCTGCAGCTTTTATACTAGAGCTGTCCCCTTTAAATAGCGCCCCCCGACTCCGAGAAGGGCCTGGGAACGTTCCATCCAACTGTCACTAATAGCGCCAGGTGGAAAGGTTGCGGGCGCCACCGAATATCCGGTCAGGGGCGCCAAAAAGGCGTTGCACACTGAAATGACGTCATGATCTGCCTGCGCACGTGGGCGCGCGCAAAGAGTTAGTGCAGGCGCTAAAAGGATACTCAATATGGGAGGTGGCGCTATCTTCATTGCGCCCGCCCGAACATTGGGTAACGCCCCAATTCTCGGGCTCTTTAGGCGCTAATCGCTGGCGCAACCAACCGAATTTCTAGGCCTATGACTCTATGGTGGGCTCTACACCGGGAGTGCAGCTTTTTAAAATTACCTCTAAACTAGCATCAATGCATTGCTGCGAAGTGGAAACCTTTTTACGGCAATGCACAAGTGGCAGTATATCTGCCTCCTAAGAGGTGCCTGTACTGAGGGACACCTTTGAATTTGTTTTGATTTCTTACCTTGGCTTGGTGTGTGGTTTGGTCAGCTGATGGCCATAAAATTTTATTACAGGGTTCACTTGGTTAATGCAGGCATGTTTGACATTCCTTTTACAAGCAGCTTTCTCTACCTATTATTTCTCCAGGATCATTCATTCTGCATGATTTGAATGGCCAAAATTTGCTATTGCCCGTGATGATAGGATGCATCGCTGTTTGGTCCATTCTTTCAGCGGAACTAGATTATAATCGTTTTGTGGAGTTAAAGTGATGAACCTAATAATGCAGTTACTCCATTTGACAGTAGTACCGTTTGAGTGGTCAGCACAGAGTTGTATTGCCTGCTTGCAACTGCTGGTAACAGTTGTAGAAAGAAAGAATTTGTATTTATATAGCACCTTGTAGCGGTTCGTGTAGATCGCCACTAAATAAGAGAGTTTGACTTCGACGAACTATTAACAAGTTGTTTATTTACAGGAACAGACTAATTACATCAGGTAAGATGGCAGGTAAGATGGCTGACTGTAGGAGCACCGTGGTATAGGTCTTGTTCCAGCGGGGACTCCACGAGGACTGAGTTCGCAGTCCTGTGGGGAGCATGATGACGTCATCGCGTTTGTGTTGTGACGTCATCATGTTGTTCGCGTTTCCCGCGCTTAGGGCGTCACGTGATGCGCGTCGTTGCGTCGCTGGCCGTTGAGGCCGAAGTCGGGAGGCCGGGCTGTGCCAGCGCACGCACATCATGTCGTACGTGACGTGATGTCAGCGCGCTAGGGCGCGTCTTAAAGGGGCAATGGCCCCAACAGGTAAGTTAAAAGGGCAACGGCCCCAAAAGGTAAGTTAAAGGGAATGATGTGTTTTTATGCAAGGTACAACCGGTGGTACCGCCACATGGGCCCCCCCAGAATTCGCTTTAACGAAAGTCCAAGAATGAGATGGTCTGACGAGCTGGTGGTCACGGCGGTCGTGCTGTCTCGACTTGGTAGGCGAGGTATGAAGATGCTGCTCGTGAGCGGATCCTTACGCGCGTCGTGGCGAATAAAACGTATCCGTCAGGCGAAGGACCGTGGAGACGTGCGAAACAGCAGGCCTTGTCAGAGTAATGGGCAGGTTGGGCGGACGTGGGCGATGTCTCCGTTGATGTTGAAACAAGTCCTTGTTCCGACGAACTCTGCAGGAACGCCAAACGAGCGATCCAGAAGGACTTGACAGGCGAGGTCGGTGAACTCGCCGACAGGTGAGCAAAACCTTCGGGAGGCTGGAACGCACGGAACGGTGCGTGCCATAGTGCTACGACGATAACACAACGGAGGGTGAAGAGTTGCTGCGTTGATCAGTGATCGGTGAGGCCAGCAACTTTCACGTGGCTGATCGCGGCCGCAGGATGCCCGTTGGACCCGTCCTCGATGTGTGCAGCTTCAGTAGACGTTTGTGTTTGCTAAAGGGAAAACTGGATAAAGGGCAGCAACAGTCCAGGTTGTTGTTGCTTTCGGGCGGGGTAAACTCTGCCTGGAGGGCGGCAACACTTGTAACAGTTGTAGATTTAGGAGAAAACAGCCGGGAGGGCGGCACGCTTTTTGTTCACGCCGAATCGTGTAGTAGGTAACACAACCAGCAGGCTGAAGGGCTGGTGCGTCGACCGCGGGGAAGGAGTCGTCGGTGTTCACGAGGGATGGGTTCTCGTGGTTCGCGAGGGATGGGTCCTCGTGCGCCAGGAGCGTGTCCTCGTGTTTTGCAGGGGTGAGTCCTCATGGTATCCCCACAGGGCGCGCTCCGATCTTGTGGGCCCGAACATGCTGTACCCCGCGCTTGGAGAGATTTATACTTGCTGTTGCTTTGGACGTAGAGGCGGACGATCCGTGCGGCGGTAGAAAAGTCGAATACGGAGACCGTGAGCATGTGCATGGTCTGTGCCGCATCGATGTTCTCGGCGAACGGGGCTTCTACCGTCATAAAGCACGAGGGAGACTGTGGCTCCCTGGATTGCGGTAGCGACAGCGGAACGGCTGATGCTTCCATAGCGTGCTTCGTTTGTGAAAGACGTTCACCAACCCACCAATTGAAGCGCTGGTTGTCGACGGTTGCCGTTGGTCGTGCTCTACCTCTGTGAAATCGTTCGTGAAAAACGGGCTCACCTCCAAGCTGCGCTTCCTTTGCGAAGATGTTCGCAAGGACGGGGTCGCTTTTGGTGGAATCGGTGTTAGGCGGTTGCTGTTCCGTGGTTATTCGTCGGTTGTGCGTCGGTCGTCTTGTGGGAAGACGAGGTTCAGGCGCGCGTTGCTACCGTGAAAATCATTCACGGATACGGGTTCACCAATTGTAGCGTTGGAATTGATGAGCTCCCGTACTCACGTCGTTGGGTCACCAATGTAGCGGTTCGTGTAGATCGCCACTAAATAAGAGAGTTTGACTTCGACGAACTATTAACAAGTTGTTTATTTACAGGAACAGACTAATTACATCAGGTAAGATGGCAGGTAAGATGGCTGACTGTAGGAGCACCGTGGTATAGGTCTTGTCCCAGCGGGGACTCCACGAGGACTGAGTTCGCAGTCCTGTGGAGAGCGTGATGACGTCATCGCGTTTGTGTTGTGACGTCATCACGTTGTTCGCGTTTCCCGCGCTTAGGGCGTCACATGATGTGCGTCATTGCGTCGCTGGCCATTGAGGCCGAAGTCAGGAGGCCGGGCTGTGCCGGCGCACGCATGTCACGTCGTACGTGACGTGACGTCAGCGCGCTAGGGCGCTTCTTAAAGGGGCAATGGCCCCAACAGGTAAGTTAAAAGGGCAACGGCCCCAAAAGGTAAGTTAAAGGGAATGATGTGTCTTTATGTAACGCCACAACCTTTCATGACCACCGGACGTTCCAAAGCACTTCACACCCAATGAAGTTCTTTGGGAGTGTAGTCACTGTTGTAATGCAGGAAACATGGCAACCAATTTGCGCACAGCAAGCTCCCACAAACAGCAATGAAATAAATGACCAGATCGTGCGTTTTTAGTTGAAGGATATATATTGACCAGGACACCAGGAGAACTCTCCTGCTCTTCTTTGAAAAGTGCCATGGAATCTTTTATGTCCACCTGAAAAGGCAGACGGGGCCTCGGTTTAACATGTCATCCGAAAGATGGCACCTCCGACAGTGCAGCACTCCCTCAGTACTGCTCTGAAGTGTCAGCCTAGATTTTGTACTCAAGTCTCTGGAGTGGGACTTGATCCCATGACCTTCTGACTCAGAAGGGAGGATGCTACCAATTTAACCATGAATGACACCATCTTAAAATTAGAAAAGAGCTGATTGTTAGAAATTTAGGGGCTGATTTTTCTCTCCTACACCTCCACCCTCTGTTAGGGCACTAGTCAGGCACAGGCACCTGAGTTGACCTGACCTGAACCCACCTGTATTTGGAGGTTAGCTCAGGTGCAGGCCTGCATTTAGCACTTCCCTTTGTCTGGATAAAGGAGTAGAAATGTAACCAGAATTGTTACAGAGGGGCATGGAGAGAGGGGCGAGGGGAGGGGGGGCGAGGGCAGGGGGCGAGGGGAGGGGGTGAGGGGAGAGGTGCTAGGAGAGAGGGGTGAGGGGAGGGGAGCAAGGGGAGGGGGCGAGGGGGGGGTGAGGGGAGGGGGCGTGGAGAGAGGGGTGAGGGGAGGGGAGCGAGGGGAGGGGGCGAGGGGAAGGGGTGAGGAGAGAGGGGTGAGGGGAGGGGGGCGAGGAGAGGGGGTGAGGGAAGAGGAGCGAGGGGAGGGGAGTGGCGAGGGGAGGGGGTGAGGGCAGAAGGGTGATGGGAGGGGGTGTGGAGAGAGGGGTGAGGGGAGGGGAGTGAGGGGAGGGGGTGAGGGGAGGGGGCAAGGGCAGAGGGGCGAGAGGAGGGGCGAGGGAAGGGGGCATGGAGAGAGGGGCGAGCGGAGGAGGCGAGGGGGCGAGGGGAGGGGGCGAGGTCGGGGGTGAGGGCAGAGGGGTGAGGGGAGGGGGCGAGGGGTGGGGGTGAGGGAAGGGGGCGAGGGGAGGGGAGGGGCGAGGGGGTGAGGGGAGGAGTTGAGGGGAGGGGGCGAGGGGAGGGGAGGGGAGGGGCGAGGGCAGAGGGGCAAGGGGGCGAGGGGAGGGGGAGAGGGGGGTGAGGGGAGGGGGTGATGGGGGCGAGGGGAGGCGGCGAGGGGACAGGGCGTGGGTGAGGGGAGTGGGACGAGGGGAGGGGGTGAAGGGAGGGGGTGAGAGGAGGGGGGTGAGGAGAGATGGGCGAGGGGTGGAGGCGAGGGGAGGGGGCGAGGAGGGACGGGCGAGGCGAGGGGTGTGAGGGGAGACGGGCGCGGGGAGGTGGGTGAGGGGAGGGGCGAGGGGAGGGGGCGAGGGGAGGGGGCGATGGGAGGGGCGAGGAGAGGGGGCAAGGGGAGAGAGGCGAGGGGAGGGAAGAGGGGTGAGGGGAAAGGGTCGAGGGGAGGGGGGCGAGGGGAGGGAGGTGAGGGGAGGCCTGCAGCAGTGGTCAAGGCCAATGATGCCAGGGATTTCAGAAACACCAGACAGAAGGACTCCCTCGTCTGTCCTGGTGCCTAGGAAATAAAAAGAAAGTTCCATTACCTGCTCCGGTCAGAGGACTGGAGAAGGGCTGAGTGTAAGATCTAAGGCCCACTTTATTTGGGAACCCCTCAAAATGGGCACTTCAACTTTTTTAAACAGCAAATCCTAGGACTTGTGAAGGAGAAAGCCCTGTTATTCGTCACGCGGAACAAATTAAAATGTGAGGAGAACAGAGGACACGGCCTGGGAGTAAACAATAGAAATAGCAGCATTTATTAAACAGGGCCCGGTTCAAACTAGTTCAGTGATCAGGAGTGATTGTTTCAAATATTTCACAGTTGGGAGAGGTCATATTATGGTGAACTAGATGTTAATGAAGCATGTCTAATTCAGGCTTTGACCATAGTAACAATAGTGTTTCAGCACTTGTATTGTCTGATGAGAATTACTGAGTGAGGGGACATCTTGTGCTGTTTCGCAATCTGCTCCTCTCAATTAATCAGTCACTACCAGACCTGAGCCAGTCTCCACAGTTAGCAGCAGGCTGGGACAGCAACAAAACTCACAACCCTGCCGTGAAGGACTGCTTATAGTTCACAGTGCAGCCAGCCAATGCTGCAGTTATTTAAAATGCAGAAAATGGCATAGTGTGAGAATAAGTTAATGTAGCTATATATTCTCTTTTTCTCAACATCTCTTTGTTAGCCTTTGCTGTTCTACTGGGAACAAGAAAATATAAGCTGATCATTAGATAAAAAAGCACAGATAAAAAGGGCATTTGGTCTGTTAACCCTGAACGATCCACAGTAAAGGACATAAGTCCGTTAACCCAGCTTAATCCACAGCAAAGGACTTTAGGCCTGTTTACCCTGATCCTTCTGCAGCCTTCCTTCACCCTTCCACTATTACAATCTCTATTACCATATTTCTCATGCCATACTGATTCAACAAAACCAACTCCAAAGCTATTATACATTATTATCCTAACCCCACCCACCACCTTAAACATTCACTCCCTCCACCACCGGCGTACCGTGGCTGCAGTGTGTACCATCTACAAGATGCACTGCAGCAAGTCGCCAAGGCTTCTTTGGCAGCACCTTCCAAACCCGCGACCTCTACCACCTAGAAGGACAAGGGCAGCAGGAGCATGGGAACACCACCACCTCCAAGTTCCCCTCCAAGCCATCCCGACTTAGAAGGGTCAAAATCCTGGAACCTAACAGCACTGTCGGAGTACCTTCACCACACAGACTGCAGCATCACCACACGGACTGCAGCATCACCACACAGACTGCAGCATCACCACACAGACTGCAGCATCACCACACGGACTGCAGTGGTTCAAGAAGGTGGCTCACCACCACCTTCTCAAGGGAAATAAGGAATGGGCAATAAATGCTGGCCTTGCCAGCGATGCCCACATCCCCATAAAATGAATTAAATAAAACTTACCTGACAGTACTTGGTGGTAGAAATTCAATTTTCCCCTCATGATTCAAGACAGTAAACCAGCTGAATTATTGGCTTTAATAGTTTCACCAATGGTTCAGTGGGTAATGGATATCCTAAGTGTAACACTAAGACAGAGGGATATCCCAGGTGTAACACTAAGACAGAGAGCTATCCCAGGTGTAACACTAAGACAGAGGGATATCCCAGGTGTAACACTAAGACAGAGAGCTATCCCAGGTGTAACACTAAGACAGAGAGCTATCCCAGGTGTAACACTAAGACAGAGGGATATTCCGGGTATAACACTAAGACAGAGAGCTATCCCAGGTGTAACACTAAGACAGAGGGATATTCCGGGTATAACACTAAGACAGAGAGCTATCCCAGGTGTAACACTAAGACAGAGAGCTATCCCGGGTGTAACACTAAGACAGAGGGATATTCCGGGTATAACACTAAGACAGAGAGCTATCCCAGGTGTAACACTAAGACAGAGGGATATCCCAGGTGTAACCCTAAGACAGAGAGCTATCCCAGGTGTAACATTAAGACAGAGGGATTTTCCAGGTATAACACTAAGACAGAGAGCTATCCCAGGTGTAACACTAAGACAGAGGGATATCCCAGGTGTAACCCTAAGACAGAGAGCTATCCCAGGTGTAACACTAAGACAGAGGGATATCCCAGGTGTAACCCTAAGACAGAGAGCTATCCCAGGTGTAACACTAAGACAGAGGGATATTCCGGGTATAACACTAAGACAGAGAGCTATCCCAGGTGTAACACTAAGACAGAGGGATATTCCGAGTATAACACTAAGACAGAGGGCTATCCCAGGTGTAACACTAAGACAGAGGGATTTTCCAGGTATAACACTAAGACAGAGAGCTATCCCAGGTGTAACACTAAGACAGAGGGATTTTCCAGGTGTAACACTAAGACAGAGAGCTATCCCAGGTGTAACACTAAGACAGAGGGATTTTCCAGGTGTAACACTAAGACAGAGAGCTATCCCAGGTGTAACACTAAGACAGAGGGATATCCCTGGTGTAACACTAAGACAGAGAGCTATCCCGGGTGCACCACTAAGACAGAGAGCTATTCCTGGTGTAACACTAAGACACTAGTTAACTTCTATCACAAGAAACCCTTTCAAAAAGAGAGACTCAACACTAAGTTGGCACTTTCCCTAGCCTAACCCTAGCCTAACCCTAGCCTAGCCCTGACCCTGACCCTGACCCTAAACCTCACTCTAACCCTAACTCCAACCTTAAACCCAACCCCAATGCTAATCCTAATCTTTGCCCTAGTCCTAGCCCTAACCCTAACCTTAACTATAACAATGCTAGCCCTAACTCTTGCTCTAGCCCTAAACCTATCTCAGTTAGTCCAGTTAACCTATCTGGGTGGGTGGATGCATAAATCAAGCTTTTGAAAGATGGAGTCTCTATCAGTAAACAGAAATTTTCACCACCTTAATTTCACATTTCAAAGAAAAAGCCTCTTCATCAGGAACCCTTTTAAAGAGGAACTTTCACCATTAGGAACCCTTTTTACAAAGGGGGTTTCACCGACTACCCATTTCAAAGAAAGAGTCTCATCACAAGAGACTCTTTAAAAAGAAAGTCTCAATATTGATCAACTAAAAGTGATCCTTTCTGAAGCAAAGGATACAGGACATTACTTCTTCTCGTCTTCTTAGGCAGTCCCTTGGAACCGAGGATGACTTGCTGCCACGCTAAAAAGGAGTTCTCAGGTGACTGATGAGTCCAATGCGGGACCACAGATGCGCCACAAACTCTACACTGAAAATCACTCAAACATTTCAAAGGATGAGCATTTTATCTCCTCAGCCGAGGCCTTGTGCTTTTAGAGGTTTAGCCTTGTATAACTGGAGCACCTGCACGTGATTATCCCTGACTATCGTATCTTCCACACATTTAAACCTAGGCACTGGCAGCACAAGGAAAGAGGCCAATACATTAGCAGATATAGGCCTAAAAGGGATATTCAAGAAAGACAATGAAGGGGATTAGGTCAATAGCTGCCTCCAGCGAAGACTTTAACTTTAGTGTCATTGTCCAGATACAATGATTAGGGAACATATACCCAAAATATTTGAATGAGATCACTGCCTTTTGTGGAATTTTAATCTGTTGTTCTAGCAACCCCATTGCTAATGAGCTGGTTAATAATTCATTCACATTTTGGTCACATTTTCCTATTTGCCTAAATATTTCCCCATTTCTCCATTGTGGTCGGATGGTCAATATTTGCCCTTCCCCCTTTCCCACTCCCATGTTGCAAAGTTGCCCAGTACTCACAAAGCCCAGAGAAAGTAAAGTAGCACAGGAACATGAAACTAATATGGACTCAGAGGTAAATATAAGTTAAAATACTCCAGCGTCGACACCACCTAGAAGGTATTTTCAAGCGTTGCATCCAAAGCACCATGTAGGTTTATCTGAGCAACCTTGGTCTTGCTTTGCATGCTGTAAGAAAGACTTGCATTTATATAGCACCTTTCACAACCTCAGGACATCTCAAAGCACTTTATAGCTGATGAACTTCTGAGGTTCTTCTTCAGTGCAGTCACTGTTGTAATGTAGGAAATGCAGCAGCCAATTTGCACACAGCAAGCTGAGAGGGCAGACAGGACCTCAGTTAAAAGACAGCACCTCTGACAGTGCAGCACTCCCTCAGTACTGCACTCAAATGCCAGCTTAGATTTTGCACTCAGACCTATTGGAGTGGGACTTGAACCCACAACTTTCTTGACTCAGAGGCAAGAGTACTACCAACTGAGCCATGGCTAATGCTACATAGCAAGTCATGTTTCTTATAAGTTGATGTTTATTGTTTGTCAAAGATATTGAATGTGTAATACTGCAAAATATCTTACCAAACAAACGATAATTACCTCTTGAAATGACAATTGTCTCCCTAAATTGTAACAGTGCATGTCCTGCAGAAGAAATTCAGTTAACTAAGCTGCATGAAGTATGTCTTGGCTGCAAACCCTTAAAACAATGTGGAAAATGTTGGGCACAACCACATCCTTTAATGCGTTGGGTAATAATTCATGCCTGTATCATTGTCATTCTTAGTGCTGGTGACCTACATGTTGCATGGACTGGTAATGATCAATCAGTATTGAAAAGGCTGGGACTGCTTACAGTACATGTGATAAATGCTCATTCTCAACACCACATTTGCACCTTGTAAATATATTACAAGGAACATTAATGGAATTGCTGAGAGGTGGATTAATTGGCTGAGGTTTGTGTTTGGACATTGTTCAGCTGGCCACTGATTTGGCAGGAAGCACAAACCAAAATGCCCATAAATTGTTGCAGTTGTAAAGTTATCATTCTGTACGTTAACTCCAAAATGGAGGAGGGGTACAGGATAAGTGGCTCTTTACTGAGTTGTGTGAAATGTTAAACGATCCATATCATGATTCCAAAACTTGCTTGATAGGAACACTGTGGAGTACGGAGGGGAGAGGGAAATACTCAGAATAGAGGAGGGGAGACGTCTGTAATATTCTAGACATTTATTAACGGCTACTTATTTGACTGAATCGTTTTGAAACAATGGTCCGTGATATAACACACTGTACGGTATTTCATTCCCAGAGTACATTTTGGTGAATGGAGAAAATATTGACTGAATGGTGTGAAGTAGCCCTTTGCAGCAATTATGTGGAAACCATTGTAACTAGAACAACTGGCAGAAACTCCATAGGCAATTAAGCAGCTACTGGTAGGATGCCACCTCCTGTTGACATTTAACGGCATTACCATCGCCGAGTCCCCCACCATCAACATGCTAGGGATCACCATTGACCAGAAACTGAACTGGACCAGCCACATAAATGCTGTGGCTACTAGAACAGGTCAGAGGCTGCATATTTTGTGGTGAGTAGCTCACCTTCTGGCTCCCAAACCTTCTCAACCATCTACAAGGCACAAGTCAGGAGTATGATGGAATACTCTCCACTTGCCTGGATGGGCGCAGCCCCAACAACACTCAAGAAGCTCAACGCCATCCAGGCCAAAGCAGCCCAGCTGATCGTCACCCCATCCACTGGCTTAAACATCCACTTCCTCCACTATCAGTGCACCATGGCTGCAGTGTGTACCACCTACTGTCTGCACTGCAGCGTCGCTAAGGCTTCTTCGA
Organism: Somniosus microcephalus; assembly: GCF_052327205.1. Lineage (NCBI taxonomy): Eukaryota > Metazoa > Chordata > Chondrichthyes > Squaliformes > Somniosidae > Somniosus > Somniosus microcephalus. Next base: position 14,843,544 of record NC_141000.1, on the reverse strand, counting down.
CAGCACCTCCCAAACCCACAACCTCTACCACATAGAAGAACAAGGGCAGCAGATGCATTGGAGCGCCATCACCTCCAAGTTCCCCTCCAAGTCACACACCATCCTGACTTGGACAGATATCGCCTTTCCTTCATCGTCGCTGGTTCAAAATCCTGGAACTCCCTCCCTAACAGCATTGTGGGAGCACCTCCACCACACGGACTGCAGCAGTTCAAGAAGGAGGCTCACCACCACCTTCTCGATCGCAATTAGGGATGGGCAATAAATGCTGGCCTTGGAAGCGACCCCCACATTCCGAGAATGAATTTGAATAAATGAGATAGTTAACAGATCGGTGATTTATTGTTATTATTTCATCTTTTACATTTGGTGGTTGCAGCTTATTTTTGCAACTCTCCGAGTGATAATACTGGGTATAACCAAGATCATCTTATGATTTCTTTGTATTCAGATGCTGCATTTTGTTTTCTTATAAGACAGACCGAAAGCTGGAGTTTCGTGGCTGTTTTTCTCGTTAAAATTGAGAAATATTTGGCGGGAAATAAGGGAGCATACCTAAAGAGAAGGTGTATGTAATTCATTGATGAACCTGCTGTATTGGTAATTGCTGTGTTTCCCAAACAAGATGTATACTTTATTCCTCACCCAGCACACTTGTGGTCACTGCGAACCTAGCAGAATGCATTTGGTACTCTGTCTGTTATGTGGTCACCCTGCCACTAGAGGACTGCATTGCAGCATGTGAATGCAGCAGAATGCGACCAAATCACATGACAGGCTACTTAGTATTTTGTACCCTTGCTTTGACTACACCTTTTGATCTGCCGAAGGTGACATCAGTCTGGCCTCGTTGGCCCTGGTGCATGCTGGTGTAACGCCAGAAAACAAGTTAGTCCGGTTAAAGAGCACTGAACCACCTGTGAAACTGGTACACGCCTGATTTGCTGGATTAAGTGGTAGAGAGTGGAGTAAAGTAGAAAGCGGCAGAAACATAACTTCCCTGCTGATAGTATGTCTGTAATTTAATATTTTCTTTCCTTTTGTTCAGCTTTAAAAGTCAATATTGTGCACAGAAAACGTACACCAGGAGAGAATTTGTCCTGATTTCTCATTAAATGTTTAGTAGCAGTTCAACATGGCTGCTGACAAGCGCGGAGTGGAAGGATGCAATCTAGGGTTGTATCTGCTGTGAATCACACAATATATTGGTTTATGAAAGTTTATACGAATTTATGTGCTGCAAACAATGATAAGCAGCAGTGGAGGCACCAGTTAGAAAATAAAACCCAATAAAGGGATAAAACGTTGGCTCGTTTATTGAGACACAAAAGGTTATAAAAAGTTTTGCGTCCTTTTTAAGGGCGGCCGTGGTTTCCTTGGAACTGGGCTTATATCGGCTTTGTTTAAAGTTCATTGGCCCCATTTTCATAATGTTATGATAGCTGCTGGTATTGAAAATGTTTTATGTTAGCTCATTAAATATTTGTCAAGTTTATACATGTAGCAGAGGCGCAGGCTGAAAAACGGGCACGGGGCAGATGTTTATAACCTGTGACACATGGGGACACGGGGCAGATGTTTATAACCTGTGACACATGGGGACATGGGGCAGATGTTTATAACCTGTGACACATGGGGACATGGGGCAGATTTTGTTGATTTCAACTAGGGTGACACTGGATTGCAAAAGTTGGCATTAGAGACCAAGGTTAGGGAGGGAAATAATAGCTAGAGATCCTGCTTCCTATCACTAACCAATGGGTAGTGACCACCTGGAAAGTGTATGGCAGCGAAATTCGGCTCCATTGCGCTTGTCGTTAATGCCTCCGGGGGGCGCTAACAGGGCGCAATGGGCTTATCGCCCTGGTGGGGGTGAGCGCCTCCCGAGAAATTTGGTGGGGCGCTGCTGAGGCGCTAGCCAATAACGCCCCGGGCCGCTGCACTGCCGGCGATGACATCATAGCGCCCCACAGCGACGCCATACCACCCCGTGGCAGAAATTGTGCTGCGCTCCGCGATGCTGCCACGGGCGGTGTCAGTGCCAGCCTTGCGGGTCACAAGCCGGGCCGACCGCCGCACGTGGAGCGTTAATTAAAGGGAGGTGCGACCGCGACCCACGCCACCATTCTATTTTTTTGGTCAGCCCTCAGTGGTGGCCCTTGGCATGGTCCGTGACCGCCATTGCGCAGCCCGGCTCGGTGTCTCGGTTCCGGGCTGCAGCCACGGCACCACGCTGCCCTGGTGGGCTAGTGTGGGCCACCAGAGGCCATGCAGAGCTCACATCGTCCCTCCCCTTTAACAGAAGGGGTGGGGCGCTAAAATGCGTCAGCGCTATGCGGAGCGCGATCCAGCGCTACCGCGCTTTGCGCCCCCGACACCGCCCTGAGATAGTGCTCCGTTTCCTCACCGGGGCGGTAAGCCAAATTTAGCGGCCGGGGTGGTACTTCCGCGCCGGGTGCTAAATCGCCAGCGATAATTCGGTTACCGCCCTCATACGGTGCATAAACAAATGTCGTCCCCTTTGTGTGTGTGTGTGGGTGTGTAGGTTGAATGAGGGCAGGATCAGGCTTGGCTGTGATGCCCCTGCAGTTGAATACCCAGTGCCTGGGCTCCATGTGAAGAAAGATTACTCTGATCTGAAGACAAGGATTTTAAATTGGATGAGTTGGGGAACAGGGAGCCAATGTAGCTCAGTAAAGAAGGAGGTGACAGGATACAGGACTGAGTATGGGACAGAATGCAGGCGGTTGTAATTTATGGAGGATGGAAGGCCAGCAAGGAGAATGTTGGAATAATCAGGTCTTGAGGCGACTAAAGCATGGATAAGGGTTTTGATGGTGGGGGAACTGAGGTAATTGAGGAGAAGGGAAATATTCTGGAGATGGACAAAAGCAGACATAGCAACGGAGAGGATGTGGGGGATGAAGTTAATTTCTGGGTTGAACACGATGGCAAGGTTGTGTATGGTGTTGTTCAGCCTGAGTGGCTGGGAGCGGTGTTTATGACGAGCATCAAGAATGATGTTCGGCTGAAGCAAGTGACTCAACAAAGACCTTATATCAGACGAGCAGATTGACAGCACGGAAATGGGCATGGGTGGTGGCGAAATAGAGTTGGGTGTTGTCAGTGTACCTGTGAAAACTCACCCTGTGATTGCACATGATGTTTCCAAGGAAGAGAAGGGGTCATGAGGGACGGTGATTCTGCAGGAGGGAGGAGAAGCTATTCCTAGAGATGTGCTGGCTTTGTCTGGACAGGTGGAGATGGGAACCATACGAGGACAGTTCCATGCAGCTGGACAATTTAGGAGAGCCGGTGAAGGAGAGGTGTGGTAAACTCTATCAAATGCTGCAGAGTGGTCAAGGAGGACATGGTGGAATAATGTACAATGGTCACTGACGTAAGAAAACTACTGAGCACTTGGTTGGAGTATAAAACAAGGCTTTAATCAACTGTTTCACAACCATGAGTTCCCAGTTACATCACTAGTTCCTGATTACAAAAACGTCCTGAGCAAGCTGGGCCCACGCCCGAGTATTTATACTTTCCTTGGATGGCGCCACCAGCTGGCCGCCCAGTGTTATCTCATGAGTCATTTCTACATGAATGGTAAGATTCATGACAGTCACAGTAAATTCAGTTGGTAAATGTCTTGCCCAGTGTGGAACGCACAAATCAGGAAACACCCAGTTTGAGCCCTCTTCAATGTTGAGTTCGTTGATCTTAGCTAGGGGTCTGCAGGGATGCTTTAATTAGCCTCACTGTTCCTGGGCTAGAGAGGGAAAAAACATCAGCCAGATTTCCTGCACCTAATCAATATTCAATACCTTTACATATATCAAAATAATGGCCAATTAAGCAAAGTACTGGAGGGCACCCATGGGACCATACCTCAGTGAGTCAGAACCTCTCAACAGAGAGGGGTAGAGGAGAATCAATATATTCAGTATATATCAAATAACAAATGGATGTAAGACCTCAAGTTCATAAATGACAAACTTCTACCTTGTGATTGACACCATCAGAACTCTCGACTGAATTTTGCAACTCTCCACAGTATCTATTACCATTACTCCATACATTAGTCTGTAATTTGTTTTAATTTGATAGTGACCATTGCTACCAACTCTTAGGAATCTAATATAATTCCGAAAGACCAGCAGATGCTTTGCATTTGAATATTTTTGAACTATTACGATCAATGTGATGGGGCTCTTTCTTTCTTTCATTCTCATTGGCTTGCAGGGTTATCTGGAGATGAGAGGGAAGAATATCCACTCATAGTGACTCGTCTGCTGGTACAGGTTCCATTAGTGAGCCAAACTGCCTAATCTATCATCGTTGACTAAATATACAATGGTAAAATACATTAAACATGAATTAGCAATTGTTGAGCATCACATTTAGCTGCTTTATACTGAATTGAGTCAAACTGATTAGTTAATGCACATGAGAATAGAAATGACCATTTCCTTAGTGTTGAGCCATACACTATTTGCGCACTAATTGCCAGTACTTTTCGGATTGCACGATAATGGAAGATTACTTTCTGCTTTGGGAGCACATCAAAGATGCTGGTGGGGACAAGTGACTGTTGTGCATTATAGCTCCCAAATCAGTCACTATTAAAGAGGACTAAGGAAGGGATTATTGTTTACTAAGGCAGCAGTTCCTCATTTCACTGTTGCCGGGCTAACTCCCATCTCAAATGGTTACTACAGTAATGGCTGCAGACTGTGTCATTTCAGTGCCAGGTATCAGCTGCAAGGCTGGAGACTGCTTTAATAGGCAAAATATTGGGTCATAATTTGCTGTCAAAATAATGGCGTGGCCAATGGTGATTGGCATTATTTATGGGCAAATGGTACAGCAACTTCAGATGCAGGGTTAAACTCAAATGTCCAAAAGTTGCTGTCTGAGGTGTGCCACTCCGCTGATAGCTTTGTGAAGACAGCATCTCCCTTCTGGCTTACCATTGAAATGCATTGAACGGCGTGACGTTGCTGTATTTGCACAGTAGATACAAACTAAACTCACCACAGAAAGTTCAGTCTTGTCCATTTCTGTCCAAGTACACTTTTAACGACGTGATAAGCGTTAATTACTGTCAGTCAACCTCTCTGGCACTGAAATTAAGTCTTGTTCCTTCAGGCTTTAATTGTTGTTGGAGATTTTTAAAATGTAAAATTTTTGCTCTTTTTTTACTTTTCTTTTCTGTCTTTTTTTTCTCTCTCTCTCTTAATCCCATCTTTCTTTCCCTACCTTTATTTCTCTTTCTGTACCTGATTTGATGTTGAATTCATCCAATCTAATTTACACTTCCTCTCGCTGTTAATTTCACAATCCTTCAATCTGATTGGTTAAGGAGATATACAGCTGCTCAGGTCCCAGAGCTACTGTTTCCCTCGCTGCGATGTTAGCAGCTTGCACATTCAGCAACTTGCTACGCCAACATTTTAAAATCTAAATGTGCAAGGGCAAGTGCAACTAATAGCAGACGCCGTTAGATGCCCTTCCACAGCAAATTATGACGCATTGAGAATGGGAATGGGTTCAGTGCATTGTTTATTGCTCTTAGTGCAGGGAGGATGAAGAACAGGTAAACACATCACCCAATGTCAGGTAGCAGAGTCTTATGACACTTACGCTAATTTGGGAAGCAGTGACGGATGCTGCTACCTGCTTAATCAGGAGACCACATCTACAATTCATACAGAGCTACAAGCGACTCTCAAAGTCACCACAGACCTCAGCTAGCCCTCGGGGTGCTGCATCAGTCTGTTTCCTGTCCGCAAATGCTTCAAGGAAGTGACGGATGTGTTATTCCACAGGGCACACGATTACGTCTCCTTCCTGCTGACCAAGCAAGTTAGCAGGGCATGGTAACACAATTTTCTTGTGGTGACATCATCAATTGCATGCCATTTGAGTCCTTTGCGTAATGCTATGCCCGGCCTCAACCAAAATGGTTTATAGTCTATTAATATCCAGCTGGTCCATGGGCAAATGAATGCCTGCTTTCCCAGCAGCTCCCACAATGTCTTCATATTAAGACAACCTTCTGTGCCCCTTCTTATGAAGAAGAAGGGCAGGTGGAAGGTTGTCTGCTGGGAGGTACTTCTTCTTCTTCTTAGGCAGTCCCTCGGAACCGAGGATGACTTGCTTCCACATTAAAAATGAGTTCTCAGGTGACTGATTCGTCCAATGCGGGACCGACAGTCTCTGTCACAGGTGGGGCAGACGGTGGTTGAAGGGGCGGGTGGGTGGGGTTCTTGGGTTGACGTGCGCTCCTTGCGCTGCCTGCGCTTGGCTTCTGCTTGCTCCTGGCGAAGAGACTCGAGGTGTTCGGCGCCTTCCTGGATGCTTCTCCTCCACTTTGTGCGGCCTTGGGCCAGGGATTCCCAGGTGTCGGTGGGGATGTTACACTTTTTCAAGGAGGCTTTGAGGGTGTCCTTGAAGCGTTTCCTCTGCCCACCTGGGGCTCTCTTGCCGTGCCAGAGCTCCGAGTAGAGTGCTTGTTTTGGGAGTCTCGTATCGGGCATGCGGACAATGTGACCCGTCCATCGGAGCTGATTGAGCATGGTCAGAGCTTTGATGCTGGGGATGTTGGCCTGAGCAAGAACACTGACGTTGGTGCGCCTATCCTGCCAATGGATTTGCAGGATCTTGCAGAGGCAGCATTGGTGGTACCTCTCCAGTGCTTTGAGGTGCCTGCTGTACATGGTCCATGTCTCTGAGGCATACAGCAGGGCGGGTATCACTGCTGCCCTGTAGACCATGAGCTTAGTGCCGGGTTTGTGGTCCTGGTCTTCAAACACTCTCTTCCTCAGGTGACCGAAGGCTGCACTGGCACACTGAAGGCGGTGTTGGACTTCGTCGTCGATGTCTGCCCTTGTTGACAGTAGACTCCCGAGGTATGGAAAGTGGTCCACGTTGTCCAAGGCCTTGTCGTGGATTTTAATAATCGGGGGGGCAGCACTGTGTGGCGGGGGCAGGTTGGTAGAGGACCTTTGTTTTATGGATGTTTAGTGTAAGGCCCATACTCTCATACGCTTCGGTGAAGGTGTTGACGATGGTTTGGAGTTCGACCTCCGAGTGTGCGCAGACGCAAGCATCGTCTGCATACTGTAATTTGACGACAGAGGATGGGACTACCTTGGATCTGGACTGGAGGCGACGGAGGTTGAACAGTTTCCCGTTTGTTCTGTAAATTAGCTCCACTCCAGTGGGGAGCTTACTGAGGGTGAGATGGAGCATTGCAGCAAGGAAGATCGAGAAGAGCGTTGGTGCGATGACACAGCCTTGCTTGACCCCGGTTCGTACGTGAATTGGGTCTGTGGTGGAACCGTTGGTCAGGATCACGGCTTGCATGTCATCGTGAAGCAGGTGGAGGATAGTGACAAACTTTTGAGGGCAGCCGAATTTGAGGAGGACACTCCATAATCCCTCATGGTTGACAGTGTCGAAGGCCTTTGTGAGATCAAAGAAGGCCATGTACAGTGGTTGGTGCTGTTCCCTGCATTTCTCTTGTAATTGACGTGCGGTGAAGATCATGTCCATTGTGCCCCATTGTGGGAGGTACACAATAAGCTTGGCAATCCTGGCTCTTGACACCTTTGCATGAATAACATACAAAGGCCAGAGCCCAGGTTCAATGAGGCTATGCTATGACAAGAGTACTGACACAGCATACCATTGACCTCCTGATTAATGCTTCAGCTGCCTGGATCCATAAAGGAGGTCTTACAGTACAGGCCCCCTCCCCCGATCACTAGAATATCAAATTTAGTCAAGTTACATCGAGTCTACGGCACAGAAACAGGCCATTCGGCCCAACTGGTCCGTGCCGGCGTTTATGCTCCACACGAGCCTCCTCCCACCCAACTTTATCTAACCCTATCAGCATGTCCTTCTATTCTTTTCTCTCATGTGTTTATCTAGCTTCCCCTTAAATGTATCTATGCTATTTACCTCAACCACTCCATGTATTGGAAGTTCCACATTCTAACCACTGTCTAGTTTTGTGGCTCACCCTAACTCCATATTTAACTCACACAGGCACTCAGTATGTTACACGTCAACGTGTTGGTGCTGGGCTGAGATGGTGCATGTTCTGTGTCTTCAGCTGTTGGTTTCTTGGGAGACACCATTAGGGGTTTCACTCTGATGTAGAAGAGAAGAAGACAAATACCAACAGGAAACTTTCTTTTAACCGGCACCTAAATAACCGGAAATCTCTGTTAACCGGCAAAATTCAGGAGTAGGTTCAGGTAAGTTTTACTTCATATTAGTGGCAGTTCCTGGATCTGTGGCTGTGTAACTGGGGTTCGTGCACTTGTTGCTAAGCAACAGGGATGCTTGGTCTGTGGCCGGAGTTCCTGCACATGTTGCTAAGCAACAGGGAAGCCTGGATTTGTTGCTGTGTATGGAGCTCTCGTACCTTTTAATTATACCTCCCTGTAATCCGGACTTTTTGATAAACCGGCACCACGCCGGTCCCTTTGGTGCTGGATAATAAAGAGTTTCCTGTATGTAGATTCATAGAAGCAATGACATTGTTTTGTATTTATAGTAATGTGACAGATGTTCAGTGCACTGTGAGATGCAGTTATGCTGTATTACTTAACGTGAACGTAATGTATGAGGATACCAGCCATCTGCTCTGTGGTGGCTTCCAACTTCAGCACCCTCTCACTTCCTCTATGATCTGATAGCAAAATACTGCGGATGCTGGAAATCCGAAATAACAACAGAAAATGCTGGAAAAACTCAGCAGGCCAGGCAACATCTGTGGAGAGAAAATAGAGTCAACGTTTCGAGTCAAACCCCTTTGTCAAGACTGGAAAAGCACAGGAAATGAAATAGATTAAGAGGCCAGGCTGGGAGAGAGCAGAAGAGAAGTGAAGAGATATTAAGAGGTATTCAAAACGAGACGAGATGGTGATAGGGCTAGATCTAGAGCCGTCTTTTGTCTCCACTAGTCCTATCATCATCTCGTCTCATTTTGAATACCTCTTAATGTCTCTTCACTTCTCTTTTGTTCTCCCCCAGCCTGGCCTCTTAATCTATTTCATTTCCTGTGCTTTTCCAGTCTTGACAAAGGGTTTGACCCGAAACGTTGACTCTATTTTCTCTCCACAGATGTTGCCTGGCCTGCTGACTTTTTCCAGCATTTTCTGTTGTTAATTCCTCTATGATCTCCCTTCCAATGATATGCATGCTGCACTACTCAATCACGTTCAGGGGTCTATATTCCCATGATGCTCTCCCAATGCATATTTGTTCGCTCCTACTCAATGCCATCCTGAAAGTAGAAGAAGCCATGAAAGAAGGCAAAGGAGAGGACACTGTATCAATAGCAGAGAGCTGCACAGTTTGTATGACATTGGAATGTTGCAGTTGTATGGCCCGGACTATGGTGAATAAGGCAGTGGCTTGGGAGGTGTCTTGCTTTGCACGCAACACAGCTAATGTGTTTATGAATGGGTTCTTTCACCAAGTTTACTCTAGCCATTTAAAGAATTCCTTCAGTAGTCCAGTGTGTTTCAGCCAGCAGTTCAGTGGTTAACGCCATAATACTACTCTGCATCACCTACTTCCACCTTCGTAACATCGCCCGACTCCGCCCCTGCCTCAGCTCATCTGCTGCTGAAACCCTCGTCCATGTCTTTGTTATCTCCAGACTCGACTATTCCAACACTCTTCTGGCCGGCCTCCCATCTTCCACTCTCCATAAACTTGAGGTCATCCAAAACTATTCTGCCCGTATCCTAACTCGCTCCAAGTCCTGTTCCCCCATCACCCCTGTGCTCGTTGACCTACGTTGGCTAACACCTCAATCTTAAAATTTTCATCCTTGTTTTCAAATCCCTCCATGGTCTCACCCCTCTCTAGCTCTGCAACATCCTCCAGCCCTACAACCCTTCGAGATAGCTGCGCTCCTCCAATTCTCGCCTCTTGCGCATCCCTGATTTTAATCCCTCCACCATTGGTGGCCGTGCCTTCAGCTGCCTAAGCCCTAAGCTCTGGAATTCCCTCCAAAAATCTCTCCGCCTCTCTACCTCGCTTTCTCCCCCTTTAAGACCTTGCTTAAAACCTACCTCTTTGACCAAGTTTTTGGTCATCTCTCCTGATATCTCCTTATGTGGCTCGGTGGCAAGTTTTGTTTGATAACGCTCCTGTTGAAGCGCCTTGGGACGTTTTACTATGTTAAAGGCGCTATATAAATGCAAACTGTTGTTGTTGTTGCATGCAAGATCTAAGAGGTTGTACAG